>NC_142384.1:6150559-7645559 GCF_059441005.1 Hippichthys cyanospilos
TGAATGACATTATAAGACACATGTCAGATATCTTGCAAATGTTCAAAGACAGCCACTTGTTCATATTGTGCTGGGAGGAAAAAGCCAGACTGGCCAATGAAGACGTCATGGACGTCAATCCTGTTGATGAAGAGGTCCCACACAAAACGCTGACGCTAGATGAACTTCATGACAATATTTTTGAGCCCTGCATTGAATATTACACGGACGTATACACACGTTTGAAAAATGGCACTCTAAAGCTTAAGGAGGTCAACTGGCTTTTCAGCGGATATAAGGGCAAATACACAGAGCTTGAACGAGACCTCAACATCATGTGCAGGATTGACATGTCGACAGATAAGCAGTGGATTCAAACCAGGCTTCAGCAGATCGAGCAATATTTTGAGGTCCATCGGGCAGTGGCTTCAGCTGAGGTCATCATGGCAATCAAAGAGATACTCTGTCTTCAAGGAGACTTCAGCGTACTGGAGACCCTCTTGAATGTTGTAAGTGTAATCTGTGCTTTTCAAAGGGAAACTTCAAAGTCAAGTACAAAATGCTTCAAATTGTAACCATCTCATGAGCAAAACTGTCTACATCCAAATGTAGTTAATTTCACCCATCCGTTATTTTGACCGCTCGTCCTCACAAGGGTCGCACCGACTTTCAAGCGGAAGAGCTTCAGTGCATCAACAACGACTTGATCAGGGCCAAGAATGATCTGGTGGACATCACGGAGCCTCGCAGACTTTGCTTATATGAGTTGACACGCAGAGGTCATTTTGTAAAATGGGTAAAAGATGCACTGAAAGGTAACTATGAGCTATGTCAAAGCTCATCAAGGCCGGGCAGTTTATAAAATGCAGACTTCTTTTCCAGATCTCAGGGATTTGAAGGTGTTTGTTGAGCTGGCTTCCATCTCCGCGGGAGAGAACGACATGGAGGTGGACCGTGTGGCCTGCTTCCATGATGCCATTCTCGGCTATTCTCCAGTCCTGTATGAGCTTGAGCCAGATGCAGGTTTTCTGGCCTTCAAAGAGGTTTTAAAGAAACTCTGGAAAGCCTTAGACAATGACAGCAATCTGCCCCAAAAAATGGTAATAGGAGAGAAAAAAAAAAGAGATGATGATGGGGTTTACTCTTTCTCAATAAGACATAGCCTTCTGGTTATTCCGAAACACTATTAAAAAAAAATGTTCTTTTGCAGCGTGACAGTGGCCGCCATTTGGAATGGCTGAAAACAGTAAAGGACAGTCATGGATCAGTAGAGCTGTCCTCTATGTCTTTAGCAACTGCCATCAACAGAAAAGGCGTCTATTACATCTGTGCACAGGGTGACAAAAAGGTAAATCGACAAACTCCAGGCCTGATTTTATCGTATACGTAGAATGTTCCGCCGCGATTTCATCTGTCACAAAAAAACAAAATCAAGCTTAGGCGCACCAGTCTGATGTTCATGGCAATTGTTTTATGCACCTAGTGTGTTGCAAAGTAAAATCAAAGCTACATTTTCAGTTGAGATTGATAAGTTCTACATTTTCTATGCCTTTAATTGCATTTTTAGTCTTCTAAAGTTGAAAGCATTTGGTTGTGTTTTATTGAAACAATACTGTCATTTATATACCTAGTGCGGGATAGGAATGCTCACTGTCGTTGGTCCGAAGATGTGAAATGTGCCTTTCGAAGTAGGGCAGTCCGTTTTGCGGATGAATGATGAGAAACGTAAGAAGAAAAAAAAGACAAAATAAGCAGTGATGAAAAGCCGGTTTTTATCCATCTGTTGGATTTGTCTCACATCTGCAGTTGGGCAGTCTGGCACTGAAGGGCAGGCTAAAAAATAAGTGAAATGCCCACCTCGTGATGAGTAAATTAAAACTAAGAGCTGACGGAGTGGCGGTTAATGTTTGTCTTGGAAAAAACATTGCAGACTGACAATGACGGAGGAGGCCCATTTGAGGCCAACGAATGAGAGACCAGGAACACTTTTTTAAAATGTCCGCCTCTGGTTCTTTTTGTGATACATAGGTAAATCTGAACACCACCTTGGAACTTGAGATGACAGAGGATGATGATAATGATGAACAAGAGATACGCTGCTATTCCCTGGAAGATTTGCGGGACCTGCAGAACAAACTGATGCTCATGTCTGGAAAAGGCGATCAGGGACAAAAGGAAGTCAATTACTTCACAGAGGTACTGTATTTCTAACAGTGACAGATGAAACAAATATTAAGAGTACTACTCAACTCTCATGTCCGACTTGGTTTTGTATTGCATTTTCTTTTTCTATTTGATATTTAGTGATTTCAGTTAACAAAAATCATAACTAGAATTGAATTTGGTTTTACAGGAGATGCAGCAGTCTAAGCTTACACTGTTCAAACATTTTATTTTCAGGTCTTTGCTGGTGTCCAAAGACTAGCGGAGGCTTTCATTGCTCTCTATGTTGCTGGAAACCCTCTGTTCAGACACTGGGAAGCTCAAGTTTGCTGCTGCTTCAGTGGGAATCTCAGCATTGAGATGGACTTCAACCTGGGGAGAAATTTCGATTCTGTCACCATTGGCGACTGCCTTTCTGAACTTTGCAAAATAATGGAGAACTGCCTAGACATGTGGTTGGATTTTGTGGACAAACAACGATCACAGCATTATTATTTGAACTACTTTACTGCGGAACAGATTTTCTTTCTATGCAGCAATCTATCAGAAGAACGCATAAAACATGTAGATGATCAAGTTGTCATGATGCTGTCTTTTATTAAGTCCCACTGCACAACCTCAGATGTATCAGCTGTCTGGCGTGAACTTCAACAGGAACAACCACAAGAAGAAAATGAAGAAACTGAGGTCCGCGGGATGCCAGACCCAAGTATGGAACTGGATCCTGATGTACAGGCAAACATATTTGAATGGTTTGATCAATTGTGGATTGACTACATGAATGACCCAAAGCATGTATTTCCACACATTCTTGATATAAAAAGTCTTGGAAGACTGCTGGAAATACTGGCTGAAAAGAATACTCCTGAAGAGGAGTTTAGAAATGTCATAGAGAGAGAGCTCCCAAGAAGCATGACAGCCAGGAATCCAAACCTCATCGTTTGCCCTCAGACAGCGGTGTTAACTGCTTGCATCTCCATTTATATGACCAGCGAAGATCAGCCTCTCCCAACTTATGATGAGGTCCTCCTGTGCAATTCCTCCTCAACTTATGAGGAGGTGGAGCTCTTTCTCAGACGTTGTCTCAGCACAGGTTGCAGGGAGAAGAAGATATACTGCCTCGTGTACGGGGAGCTGCTTCCGTACGACGTGAGTTCCAAAGTTGAAACATTCTTTCAGCGCATGAAAGTGCAGTGCAAGACAGACTACAGGCTTGTTCTACTGTGTAGTTCAGAAAGAGAACACGCCTATCTCCCATCAGCTTTCAGTCAGTACAGGTTGCAGGTTGTTCCTCAAACATCATTAGAGAGCGTTCAAAAATACCTCTGCCAGCATTTTGTGGTCCCGACTGATCAACCCAGTGCAGCTGCTGCATTCAAAGATGGCCTCTGTGTTGGCACTGTCTCATCTGAAAGAGCTGGTAATGGTGAGTGTATGAGTGTGTTCACACTTCATATCTGCTTAAAGTGTTTGATCAATGATAAAAGTGTACCTGCGTTGCTGCAAAAGAAAAATATATGGTTTATCTATAAAAACGGCGTGCAAACGCATTTTTGGTTTCGTCTGTATCACAGCAAGGGGAGCCTATTTAGGGGGAGAGATGTGACACGGCATCTTTGACTGCCAGTCTTTCTTTCCATTGGTGCCATTCAATGTGTTGGATTTTTTTCGGTCGGATTCTGATGAATCTATGTCAGTTACCTAACTTCCTGAGACAATGTGGATGAAGAACATTTTGTCGGTGATAACTACGGGAAAATGTGAGACAGACTCTTGATTTATTGGAACCTGACTAAAAAAAATGCCATGCTTCGAATGGGAGACAATAGAAGTAAAAACCAGCTGTCAATGATGCCATGTTATGACTCTGCATCCTGCTGGCAAGCATGACTGCACGCAATATTATAATACTGTAGCTTGAGGAAGTTATTTGTCTAGACAACATGCATGCAAAAAAGGTCCTTCACTTCATAAGTATTGATTCTGGAAAATTGTGAGACTGATCAAAAATGTCATGTCACCTTCCTGCCCCCAAATAGGTTTCCCGCACTATTCTTAACACAACCAGCGAAAGAAAAAAAACCTCGGGATGCAGTTTATCCTGATCAGCGATATATATTATTCCTTCTCTGCACCAAATGCCAAAATGGTCACAAAATGACCAAATTTATCATAGAAGAATGTATTGTATCAGACTAGAGTGCCAAACTGCATAATTGAACAAAATACCAGTAACATAACTTGATCTTTCTTCATTTGGAATTTCAGATTGTAAAAACTTTCACCCTTATTATTCTTGTGGTCACGTTTGCTTTATACATTTTAGGCAAATCACTTTACATTCAGAGGATTTATGAAAGACTGAAGCCTTCAGTTGATGAACGCAAAATGAAGAAATGCATACGCTTGATTGAACCCAGTGTCGATGAGAATGCCATCCTTCAGTCTCTTTTGAAGAGCGTGAAAAAGAACAAACTCATAGTGTTCCATTTCGACATTACTTCCTCGGTAATTGTTATGCATTGTTAAATTTTACTTATGCTGGTGCCTGCTGGTAAAGAGTTAATCATTATTTCCGTTGTTTTAAAAGGTGAGGAAAGGTATTCACGAGTTTCTATTCAAATTGTTGATCTTGCGTTACCTTATGGACTCCGAGGGAAAAATCTGGAAGTGCAGTGATAAACATCTATATGTCATTGAATTCTTAGAAGACACTGTTAAGCCAAGCAGAAATGATTCAGCTCAGGTAAGAAATTTGATTACTTACATGTTCATCTTACTATACTACATCTTTGCTCACCTTGGCCTTTTCTGTTGTCTGCCTAGACTGATACTTCAATCAGTTGGTTCACAGATGTGTTCCCAAATATTATTTGTCGGCCACCGAAAGACGTCATGATGCTTTTAATGAAGGAAAAGAAGCGCAATGGCAACCCCCTGATGGATGACAAAGTGTTCAAGAGTTCAGCCTTCCAGCGACCTTACCAGTACCTCAAAAGGTTTCATGAAAACATTAGTCTTGATAGTTTCAGCTACCAGAAAAACATTGCTGAAGGATCGCATGCGGAATGCCTTCAGATGCTTCTCTTCTACTGTGGCGTTCTGGATCCATCGTGGGCGGAATTGAGAAACTTTACTTGGTTTCTCAACCTGCAACTGAAAGACTGTGAGAAATCTGTATTCTGCGATGCCAATTTGACGGGAGACATCCTCAACGGTTTTAAAACGTTTGTGGTGGGTTTTATGATTGTCATGGCAAGGGACTTTGCCACACCGTCTCTAAATATCTCTGACCAGAGTCCTGGCAATTCGGAAATGGCCCTGATTAAAGATAAGGACTTGGCTCCTTTTACGATCAGAAAGAAATGGGAAACGGAACCACACCCTTACATCTTTTTTAATGGAGACCACTCATCCATGACCTTTATTGGGTTTTACCTTAGGCATAATTCACAAAAAGCATACGATGCTATTGACCCAAGGTCTGGCGCGGTTATTAAAGCCAATGTTATGTCACTTGCATTGTATGAAGGCCTGCAGCAGCAGGGCGTCCCTTTTAACATTGACTTTGACAGCCTACCCAGAGGTGACAAGATAAGGCATCTGTGCAATGTTCTTGGAGTCAGGAAGCCTTCAGACGCTGAAGAAACCGAAGAGACTTTTGACCCCGATCCAACATATGAGCTTACGACTGACAACATATTGAAGATGCTCGCAATTCACATGCGTCTCAGATGTGGCATACCTGTCATCATCATGGGAGAGACGGGATGCGGCAAGACAAGACTCATCAAATATCTCTGTGAGCTGTGCAAGAACAGTGTTGCGACTGAAAACATGAAATTGGTCAAAGTGCATGGTGGGACATCGTCAGAGATGATCTACACCAAAGTAAGAGAAGCCGAAGCTATGGCTTCCATCAACAAACAAGACCATGGACTTGACTCTGTTCTCTTCTTAGACGAGGCCAATACCACAGAGGACATAAGCAGTATCAAGGAGGTACTTTGTGATAGGACAGTCAAGGGAGTCGGTTTGAAAAACAATACTGGATTGCAGATCATTGCCGCATGCAACCCTTACCGAAAGCACACCGATAAGATGATCACGAGGCTGGAATCTGCAGGTCTTGGGTACAGAGTCCGGGCTGAGGAAACCGATGAAAAACTAGGCTCAATTCCACTCCGCCAGCTCGTCTATAGGGTTCAAGCGTTGCCACCAAGCATGATCCCATTGGTGTGGGACTTTGGCCAATTAAATGATAAGACAGAGGAAAAATACATCGAACAGATTGTGAAGAGAGTTGTGGATGGGCATAAGATTGAACAGGAGTACTTCAAATGGATTACTATCTCGCTTTCGGCCTCACAAAAGTACATGAGGAGGCGGCGTGATGAATGTAGCTTTGTCAGCCTGAGAGATGTTGAACGTTGCATGCAGGCTTTTGTTTGGTTTTACGATCACCACGCTCGTTTCTTTGCAGAGCTGTACACCCTTCAAAGTAAAAAACAATGTGATCTGAGCGAGCCAGAGGAACGAGATCCTGTCATTTGGTCTCTAATCATGGCCTTGGGTGTGTGCTACCATGCTTGCCTTGAACAGAAGGTTAAATACCGACAGTGTGTCAGCAAATATCTACCACCGGGTTATACTCCAGTAAAAATCAGGGAGGAAATCACACTAATACAGGATTTACTCCTAAGTGGTGTGCCAATGGCAGATACTATTGCAAGAAATGCTGCACTCAAAGAAAATGTTTTTATGATGGTTCTCTGCATTGAGCTCAGGTTTCCACTCTTCTTGGTTGGAAAACCTGGAACCTCAAAATCTCTGTCTAAAACACTGGTGGCAGATGCAATGCAGGGCCAAGTTGCACACTCGAATCTCTACAAAATGTTCAAGCAGGTTCATTTGGTGTCCTTTCAGTGTAGCCCTCACTCTACGCCCGAAGGCATCATTAACATATTCAAACAATGTGGACGCTTCCAGGAAGGGAAGAAACTTGACGAGTACATATCAGTGGTTGTCCTTGATGAGATCGGGCTGGCTGAAGACTCCCCAAAGATGCCGCTTAAAACCCTTCACCCATTGTTGGAAGAAGGTTGCATTGACGACGAGCCGCTGGCACACAAAAAGGTTGGATTCATTGGCATTTCCAACTGGGCGTTAGACCCTGCAAAGATGAACAGAGGCATATTTGTTTCTCGTGGTGATCCAAATGAGAAAGAACTAATTGCGAGTGCAGAAGGTATATGCTCATCTGATGTGATGGTTTTGGAGAAGATCAGGCAATTATTTACCTATTTTGCAGTAGCCTATACTAAGATCGTCCATGACAAAGGTAGAGGATTTTTCGGCCTGCGTGACTATTACAGCTTGATTAAGATGGTTTATGCAGTGGCCAGGTCATACCAACGAAAACCCACGTTGAACGAGGTCACAAAGGCCATCTTGAGGAATTTCAGCGGCAAAGATGATGTGGATGCAATGTCCATCTTTAATGAACATTTTATGCTGGCGTCCAACCTGGAGACCATCAGTGCCATTGAGTTTGTGAGAGAAAACATTCAGGCGGTCGGACATGAGGAAGAATGTCGCTACTTGTTGGTCCTAACTTGCAATTATGCAGCGCTCCAGATCTTGCAGCAAACCTTTTTTTCAGAGATTGGCCAGCCAGAAATAATCTTTGGATCCAGCTTTCCCAAAGACCAGGAGTACACTCAAATATGTCGCAACATCAACAGAGTGAAGATCTGCATGGAGACTGGTCGAACTGTTGTTCTCCTGAACTTGCAGAACCTCTATGAAAGTCTCTATGATGCCCTCAATCAATATTATGTCTACTTGGGAGGACAGAAGTATGTGGATCTCGGCCTTGGAACCCACCGTGTCAAGTGCAGGGTGCACAACAATTTTCGGCTCATTGTCATTGAAGAAAGAGAGGTGGTCTACAAACAATTCCCAATACCTCTGATCAATAGACTGGAGAAACACTACCTGGACATCCAAAACGTCCTTACATCAGAGCAGAAAAGGACTGCCGAGAAATTAAAGGAATGGGTCGGGCACTTTGCTTCAATCAGCAATCATATCAGTAAGACTCAGACACCTAAGTACAAACCACCGGACGTCTTCATTGGCTACCATTCAGACGCCTGTGCTGCTGTGATCCATCAAGTGATTGAGAAGATGGGGGACACTTTTGAAGGCTCAGATGCCGAGCAGGGAGTTCTCCAAGAAGCTAAACTTGTACTACTCAGGTGTACCACGCCGGATTCAGTGATGCGGTTGGATTGGACAGACCTTCCCAGTGGAGAATGTAAAGATCTTGCAAATGTCTTCTTTGAAGATCAAAGCAACAGTTGCCTGGCTGACTTCGTAGTCGCTCATACGGAACAGGAAGTGTACCGTGTTGCCGCCTTTACAGAGGTAATGGTAACAGGATAAGCTTTCCTTGAAAACTCACATATCAGTGAGTCTTAAGTTTACCTGATATTTTTTTAAACTACAGGTGACAACATTCTCCCGACTTTTCACTGTACCTGACTTAAAACCACTGGAGAAAGTGTTGCAAAGTGTCAAGCTTCTTTCCCTTCAGCAGTTTGACACGGAACACTTCTTTTTGAAGGAAATCAGGTTTGTAGATGAGATTTCTAACTAAACACAGTTTAACGATAATTGTTAACGTTATCCGATCAGTACTGTGTAGTTGAGATGAAGATGGGCCAATGCTATTGTAGGAACTTCCTCATTGACAAACGAAGCATAAGTGATCAACACAACAAGAAGATCCTCATCGTTCAGAGTGAATTCAAGGAGGGCACTCATAGTGGCCATCTCATTGCGTCTGCCAAGTAAGCAAGCATCATTTTTGCCATTTGTTGGTGCAAAACTGAAACTTGCCGCCGCCATCGTAGGTTTTCAGCCGTAAATGAAGTGACCAAGATCAGTCAAGAGGGCTTGGACTGCCGGGTGTTCGTCTACTTTATCACCAGGCTTCCGAGAATTAAAGGAGGGACTTCCTATGTTGGATTTCATGGTGGTATGGTCCCTACAGCTTGTACGTATGCGTCTTGTCGTAAATACCTGAAGAGTCATTTCAGGACATCTTAACATTGGCAGACCCTTGGACGTCGGTGCACATAGATGACCTGAGAAAGCCAAAGGACATTTTTACAGGCATTAGAACCTTCCAGAACACGACGATTTGTCAACTGTTTGAAACACATTTGAGCCAACCTCAAGGTCAATGGAGTATTTATTATTTTATTGATTAAATATTTCGCGTCGCTAAACAAACTCTTTTAACAGCTCTAGAGGCAAGCAAGGGAGACAATACCAGTGATAATGAGGAAGAAACAGACATAATAGATGTGAGTATTCAATGCATGTAATGCAAACCTTTTTTTCCCATTGTGTCTGTGTTTAACTAGGGGTGTGCTAGAGAAATCTATGTCTAATAAATCTATAATATTTCATGCTTGTTACCTATCTATGCAATGTTTAATTAAACGAGCTTCAATCAGATGGCAGAAAACACAACTAGAGCTGCTATGAATAACCAACAACTAGTTAACTCAACACCTGTATTATCTTCGTGATGACTCAAAATGTTGGCATTGACTTTGGAAGGAAAAACATGAAGCATTTTGCCCTTTGTTCTGAGGTGTCAAAGACTAAACCAGCGAGTGAATCTGACTTCATTTATGTTATTGCACTGTCAATTTGAAAAAATGGCTTTTTTGGACAAATTGATGGAATATCTTTTTTTTAAAAATCTGATTTAATTAATAAAAATAAAACAACAGACTAATTGATTATTAAAATAAATGTTACACTGTAAAAAGACCCATCACATTCACTCAATTAAAATGTGGCAAGGCATTATAAGAAATAATGTGAATTGCGTTTCACTGCTTGATATTGAGTAAATATTCATCAAATGAGAACCTTAATAATTGTCGATTTAGTATAAGCAGCTTTGAATAGAAAACAAAAAGTAATTCTTGATTAATTTTTGATGAGTGTGAGTAAATACATTTTTAGTACTATTTATATATTTTAGAACATTTATATTTTTCATAGTCTTTTTTGGGTGTCAAATAATTCCCTTTTGTTTTCTATTCAAACACCTAATACATGGAAAATTATTATGGGTCTCAATGCATATTTAATTCATAATATTGGTTGTAATTTGTGCTCTCATTTCAACTGAGTAAATGTTTTGATTTTTTTTTTTTTTTTTGGAACAGTGGGTTTTTGTGTCAGATGAAATCAAGCTTTATATCCACTTTACTAGTTTCATAACCAAGTTAGAGCTTTGTGTTCAACTAAATAAAATGAGATTTTGCATTAAGGTGTGGTGGAATTATGAAGTGAGAGATGATCATAATTTCGGTGTACAATGCCACCGTGAGGTTTCAGTTTAATTCCTTCTTTGACCGCAGTAGAAGTCCCAACAAAAGTATCTTGTGAATTTTTTATAATCAGTGAATACCGTCAGCTCAGTCTGGGTGGAAGAAACGGGCTTGATTTGTTTATGTATGCTCATCCTTTTCTTAAATACCATTTTGTTATTGTTCAGAGGGAAGACTACACTGCCCTGGACACGACAGCTGTGGTGCGCGGCTGTGTGCAAAGTGCCGTCGGCATGCTCAGGGACCAGCGAGGCTGCGGCTGGAGTAGCACTCAAAGACTTGAGATGCTTCTGATGCTTCTCAGTGACAGTGACCAAGTCACAGGTAGTATCCACTCGCTTTCTCATTGTCTTCCTGGTTGACGTGGATTCCGTTTGTTTCTACATTCTTGGCAGGTGACTTCCTGCGAATACTGAAGAGGCGCCTTTACTCACTTTTAGCAAGTGAAAGCAACTTTTCGTCTGCCACAAAGGATTGGGTCATCAAGGTGGCTTGTAATATTGACGCTTTACAGGAAGGAGGCACATTTTGGTGAGTAGTTTCCCTAACCGCAAAACTGTATAACCTTTGAGTTTGCCTTTCTAAGTTTTAACAATTTGGGGGGGGTACCATTACAGCAACTCTTTATGGAAACACATTCAGGCTGTGGTGACCCCCGTCTTGGCTCAGGTGGTTTCAGTGATTGACGCTGACCAAAATCTGGACATCTTAATGAGAGACAGTTGTCCTTCTGTGAAGAGGCTTTGGTTACACATCTTCGCTGATGACAAGTTGCTGGATATTCCACAACCATCGCTTGAGTAGGTGGTGGCGCCAAAGGACCTTTCCCCATTTTTTTTTCACAACACAACAAATATTCCCCCATGAAACAAGCCCGTTGTCAAATCCACTTTGATCGAGTCCAAGTGAAGTTCTGGTGTCTGAGTCACAAAAAATCGTTCCAAGGGTAAAACCTAATACAGATAAATACTGTTTTCACGACCACAAAATTAAGAGGAATTTCTTGATGCTCGACATTCTTCCTCAATGACTGAAACTATTTGTTTTGTTATCCGCGCGTCGATAACACTTTCATAAAACAAAACAAACAAATTTCGACGTGATGCCTTGTCACATTTTTTTTTTTGGGGGGGGGGGGGTCAGAACCATCACCGTTTTGCAATGTTTGGTAAAACCAAATTTCATAACATTGCTGTTGACTGACGTGACTGAAAAACAAAAGACCTCATGCTTTGCCACGCTTAAGTTAACCAATCAGTTTCAAGTGTCATAAAGTATATCTCTTTTCAGGATTAAAAACATAGTGAGACTATTAAATTTGTAGAAATAATTTTGTGAGTTTCAATGACCCTGTTTGAGACAAGTCCCAGTCAAATACCAAGGTCAGAGTATTAAACAATAAAGTGACTCAGACTCGAGCCATGTACTCAAATAATACATCAACATTCACTGATCAGGTTTGTTTCAATTATTCAAGTTCCCAAATATTTATAGGAATTGGTTTGTATTTTCTTTTGATTATGTGAGCAATTTCTGAAGTTTCAAATCTGAAATACTTTCTTTTTGCATCCTGCGCCCCTTTGCTTCCCAAATAGTTCAGTGACAAGAACAATTCTTGTACGAAGCTACTTAGCACAAGGCGGGAACTTCCCCTTGGGCATGCCTTTCAGTGGGAGGATCAAGGACTACTTAGAGGAGCTCTGGGTTCATGCGCTTCAAAATGAAGGTAATGGCTTGCTGTAGGAAGACTGCTTTTTTACGGTAATTAACCTTGCATTTCTTTTCTTAGGTCATACTCAACAGAGATTCTTTGAATTCTTTTCCAAAACACCATTAGGAGAGTACATAGCCAAAGACACCCCAGAGACGCAGTATGAGTTCTTTCAGCTCTACCTGCGAGATTTTCTCATCTTGACTATCAATGTCAACCGTCAGGAGGATCTGAAGGTGGATGTCTTTGCAATATCGACGACTTCTCTTATCACAAGTTTGCATACAAATGCAGTCATTAATTTTTGCATGTTTTAGCTCCTGCTTATAGCTTTAAACAGCTGTGTCAATGAACTGCGCTGGCAATGCGGCAACATGGAGGCAGTTCCAACGCTTCCGTGGGTCCATGCCGCCTATCAGCAATCCAACAACCGGCTGCAGAACCTCTACAGAATGCTTTGCCTTGAACCGCAGGTGACAGACATACTCTTAAGGTGTCCTTACTTCAAAGATGAAAATCTTCTGGTGAGTTTTGTCTTAATTGCTTAGTACACTATATTGAACCTTTCTCTAGAACACTCTCCATTCATTCCCAATTTATGTAAAAAAATTGGGCCTTCTTTTACCTGAATATATACATTTTACTCTGCTCGATGGTGGATATTAAGAGTCAACACACCCATGTTCCAACGGCTGATTTTGAGGTCATTGTTGAACCATAATCAAAAATGATAAAGCGGCCATATCATTTCGACCATATTGTTTAGGGTATGTACTTATCACTTTAACACGGTTTAAAGCTCCAAAATGTGAATTTCCATGATGAGCCCCCTTTAAAATTGGAAGAACACAACATTGAAATTTTTGAATATAATACACATCATTGTTTGGTGTGAACCAAAACTGAATATCATCAAAGTAACTTGCATGGTGGTTGCAGCATTACACTTTTGGGATATTTGACATTTGGATATTGACAAAGGGGAATTCATTATATCAAGTTAGACAGCATTTTAAGGCATTACATAGAGGGCAGATCAAGCAAAGCATAGGTGTCAATTTTCACTAATATTTTGTGATATTTTGCAGATGAAAAAATGTGCATAGATTAGTATTGATAGACAAATCTGCAAGGTTTGCATTGATTGCGCTGTTTTGTCTACAAGATGCATGATGTGTATGCTGCTCTGGCTTGCCTGGAGCACCTGGAGCCTAGACTCCTAGAGACGGATACCCAAAGACAAGTGTGGGTCAGACAAGTGAACAAACTCAAGTTTCCGATTGAGCTTGTCTGCTCGGAGGACAATGCGAAACACTACCAAGACAGGAGCAGGGCGATTGTCAGCGCAGTCCGGTAAGTCAAGATGAAAAATGAACTTTTGAGCACTTTTGACATTGATTCAATTTTTCAACTTCGCAGAGCTCATTGGAATCGGATATATTCCCTTTCTTTATTTGTGGAGCACTTTGCGACACAACAGTTGGAGATAACACCTTTAGTTAGGAAATACATACAACGATTCAACCAGGTTGGTGATCGCTGTCTGTCTGTTTATAGATCGGGTCAGATGTCTTACAAAAAAAAAAAAAGGAAATAACTATAAACCTTTCTTTGTTAGGCTCTGGAAAACAATTCTGACCTTAAATGTCAGCAGCCATTTGAGGCGATGATTCGTTTGCTGAAGATCTACAAAGATGAAGCTGTCCAAGGAATCTTTAGGTACATTTTAGTCACTGTGGCTCATAATGAATGTCTTCATACTCAATGGAATTTGTCATTTTGACTCCATCCAGATTCAGATCGGTCCCTTGGTGCTTCGTGTGTAAGGGAGACCCGCAAGATCCCATCTGTCTGCTGTGCGAGCATATCTTCTGCGCCTCGTGCATCAAAAATTACTTGGCACCGTGTCAGATGAATGTCTGTCCTCAATGCAAGCAGGCACTTCCTGATGATTTTTTACCGGTTCCCTCGGAGGACTTGCGGTTGGTGATCTTTTTTGCGAGCACCAATTACTTACGTTCATTTAATGTGAGAGTTAGGACTTAAAGTCTCTGTAAAGTGAAAAGAAAATGTGTTTTTAGAACTATGTATTCAGAAGCAAGTCTTTCAAAGTATGTACTTTATAGGCTTTTTGCATTCTATGTTTTCATTGTCTGACACATCCTGCGCAGGGTTCGGGTTGAACAGCACGCTTTGTTCAGGAATAAGTGCAACGCTTTCTTCATCGACTTGGTGTCTCGTGTGTGCTTCAAGGACAATTCTCCCCCATGCCCAGCAGTCATTCACCATTTGCTTTCCTTTCTCCTGGTGGAAGACAGTGCTGCTTCTATTCTCAGTGGTACCTTCTTGCTTCAACTCTATGCATTTATATTCAGGCTTTCTTTGAGCCACTATCATATTTCCTCAAACTGCACTTTATTAGACGCTGGAATTTTGCCCTACTGTGTATGATAAACGGTTGCTTGATTGAATGATGTGTGTTCCCCCTAGTTAGAGACATTCAGTTTGGGTGAACAGGAAAATAAATGTTTGCCCTTAATAGAACCATCAACCACAGTAAGTAGCATCACTCCCTGAAGGTTCTGAACTTCTGCCTTCATGCCAATATGATAATGAGCAGGAGAATGCTGCCCGAACCAGCACCAAATTTAGCACACTCCACGTGTAGTTGGTTTTATCACATAAAACATCAACAATGGAATTACAATTCATACATCATTTGCAAGTTGACCTATTAATAAACAGACCCATCCTCAATACACATCTTTATAACTCCCACATAAATTCTGATTGCAGCGTTCTTATCTTCACAGCTGATCGGCAAATGATGACCAAGGTGCTCTCTCCGTTTGATGATTCTGCGGATAAAAACCCAGTGGTTCGATCGGTGGTGCTCAAACTTTTGCTGAAGTACAGGTGAGGTGCCAGGATGTCAAAATGTTGCAGTTCATTTATCTGTCATGGTAGTGGTGTCCTATCCCAACTACTCACATCACAATAATCAAAGCTTGAGTGTGAGCTTGAAACCACATTGCAGTTAACACTTGTTCGGTATTTTGTCCAATGCCTTTGATTTTCACATCAGAGGCATTTCACATCAAAAGGAAAATTGAGGAAAAAAGACACTAGGGAGCTGAAATTTCACCCAGATGTTGACAGTATGTCAAAGTTCAACTTGGTACAACCATTTAGTTATCGCATCAGGAGTATGCCATCCCTTTGATAAAATACTATGAGAATGATGTGGAAGAAAATGGCCCAAAATTGGTCAAAATACTGCACAAGTGTTAAAAGCGCTTCTGTTGGCCATTTTTCTACTCTTGCCATATAGACCATTACCCGCCATAAACGTACTCCAGCAGATTATGCAAGTAAATCAATCACACAAGACGAAAATAGCTGAGGAAAATCTTTTGGAACCATATGAAAATCTGACTTTGATTACAAGGGGGAGAAAAGGCTCAGCTGTCACCACAATAAGATCTGAGTTTACCCTGCTAAAATATGTCATAAACGTCTTTTCCTGACAGTTTTGATGAGGTGAAGGATTACCTGGAGCAACACCTGCAGGCTGTCGAGCAGTGTCGCATTTTAGAGGAAAAAGACAAAACTAAACTATACTGCCTCTACCTGGAGTGCCTGCAGGTATACATGTACATATTCATTTTTTGCAACACAAATTCCTGTAAGTGCTGTCAAATGATACTAATTAGCAATACATCCTGTAATATCTCATTTTTTATCTGTTAATGCATGTAGGACTCCATGTTTGAGAGTTTCCAGTTCAGGTCAGACACGGACAAGCAGGTGTGCATGCGTCACGAAACTACCTTCCTGACAGAGGTCCTGCATTCACTTGGCCAACCGACGGAGGAGACTCCAGTCACTGTGGAGCTTCTGCAGCAGGTGGCGAGAGTGCAGATGGACCTGGATTTAGCAGCTGCCATCATTGCCACAGGTGAGCCATTGTAAATGATTACAGGCGTGGCTTGCTGTGTCGTGATTAAGAAGTTCTCACTCTTGGTTACAGAAATGCTGGACGAAAGAGGCCGAGCTCAAAGCGAAGCCTTCCTGGAGAGTGTGGTGAACTTGTGTGGCCGCAGTGGCAACAACTGGTATCGTGTCTACTTGGTCCGCAAAATAATCAGCCAACGCGGACTAGAATTTGCCCAGGAGCTTCTCAAAATGGATGACAAGCTTTGGCTGTTCCCTGAGGAAGTTCAACAAAAGGTCTGTGGAATTTTTGCGACAAAACAAAGGTTCTAAAGTGGGCTAAGTACGGCCTGGGGACCACATATAGACCACTCACTTTTTAAAACAAGCACACTCATTACCTCCAATTAAAGAAGAGACCCATTATCTTTTTGTCACGGTGGGGCATGGCGACTTGAGGCAATGTGGAATGTGGGAAAGGTGGAACCAAAAGGACGCAGGACAGACTGGGATGAAGCTCAAAGGAGGATATTTAATAACAAACAAAAGCAGGGTCGCAATGGACCAAAAATACAAAGTACAACCAAAAACGCTAAACTCAACTTACTGGGGCAACAAGGAACGGGAGGCAGCACGGGAAAGATATGCAACAAGGACCAGGCAGCGCAGAAAATAGACAATGACCCGACAAGAAGCAAATGCAAACTGGGAACTTAAATAGACTACACACTTAACGAGAAGACACGACACAGCTGGGGGAGAGACAAAAGGCAGGGGAAGCTGAATGGAGGAGAAGGAGGGCAGGTAAACAGGCAGGTGGACAAGATCAAACTAATGAGGCAGGGAGGTGAGGCAGACGCGGGGAAGAAACTATAGAAACTAAATGGTTAAACAACCCAAAATCTCTACAACAAAAACCCATAGCCGAACATAACCCAGGCAGAACGTGACACTTTTGTCTCAAAACATCTCAAACATTATCTCAAGACATTTGCAAACATCAGATTTTAATTTTTTTAAAAAACAAACAAAATATCAGCTGCACCAGTCACGGAGTCCGTCTCAAAAAGATCAGTGAGTTCACCGATCCCGCTCATGTGATTCAATTATTTAGTTATTTTGATTCACTAAACAATACCAAATTAACAGCAATAATTGGTTACATAGACAATAAAAAATGGGGATTTTGTAACACTTTCATGTAAATTAAGATTTTTTTCTGAGTAATGAATCGAAGGAATAACCACTTGAATAATTGATGAAAAATATTCAAATGACAGCCCTACACTATGTACATTTTATTCCATTGTTTTCCCTAAAATTGTCTAGTTAAAATACATATGCATATATGACATATGCATTACTTTTAACTCTTTTATTGCCAGACATTTTTAAAGAGAACCTGCTTCCAGTTTGAAGCATTCTGATAGATCATATGTAATGTTTTTTTTACACAGTATATTTTTTCCAAACCTATTCTCAACCCATTTCCATAAAACAAGTGAACAAAAAGCAAACAAACACGTAATTGACATCAGTTGGAGTCAATAGCGCTCTTGGTAACATTTCATTTGACATCCTTTTACTTCAACACCACTCAAAGTGCTAACATGTTTGATCTACAGCATTATAAAATTGTTCAATTGATTAAATGTTATTTTTATAAATACAGTGGGCCCCCGTGTTATGAACTTAATCCGTTCAGCGGCTACGCTCGTAACTCGAATTGCTCATATGACGGGCAATCCAAACCTATGTTAATTAGTGAATGCGTGCAACACGTGCAAAAACCTTAGGTAAAACATCACCACTTTATACACATATTAAAAATTAGTAACATAATCTACTGTACAGTTAAATTAAATAACATAAACATACAAAGGAAAAATGACATTTACCTTTGGGGCGACGTGACTTGAGCTGGGTGGAGGCGGAGGTGAGCAGAGAACAACCCGCAGAATTTATTGATTTATTTTCTTAAACTAGAACTTTTCTCAAACGAGAACATATCACAGACGAATTCCTTCTCTTTAATCCATAACAGAAGAAGCCTCTCGATTTTGTTGTTGATCGAGGTCTGTCCCCCTGCAAGGAAAGGTCTTGCCTTTCGAAGATTGCCGAGCGGTTGGTTACGGCCATACTCACGAGCAAGGTTAACTATGCGTGCGCCTCCTTCGTATTTTTTTTATTATCTCCTGCTCGGTTTCTATTGTCATCATCCTCTTACTTCTTCCTTTACCGCCACTTGCAATTTTAGAATCCATGTCTAACAGATAAAGTTTGCAAAGTCTTCACAACACACCGACCAGCTGTGCCATCAAGCTAGATGCAGGCGTTCGGCCAATAGCATATCGGCATTTCTGTGATTGACGTGACGCCGGCCAACAGCATATCTGCATCTCCGTGACTGAGATCGGGACTGTGACCTTAATCGACCAACAGCATATCGCCATCTCCGTGACTGAGATCGTGACTGTAACCTTAATCGACCAATAGCATATCGGCATCTCCGTGACTGAGACCGTGACTGTGACCTTATAAGACCAATAGCATATCTGCCTTTCCGTGTCATGAGAGAATAGTTAATTTGTTGACGCCGCAAAGTGAAAAAAATAGCGCGGACACACTGACCGGCATGTTAGATTTTTCGTAAGACGAAAGGTTTGTGCGTAAGGGGGGGACAAAAAACGCTGCGGTCCACGTTCGTAAGATGAAAAGTTCGTAAAACAGGGAGTTTGTAAACCGGGGGCTCACTGTATGTTATATACTTTACTATTAAAAGAAGCCATTTTACATTCATGACCAACAATCAGCAAATTGCCAAAGTTGGCCAACTGTTTGCCCACACCTGCTAGTTTGTTAAGGACCTCTTCCGTTCCATTTGAACTGCTCTCAGAGTGGACAAGCCGTCATAGTTGACCATTATCTTTTGTACGGAGAGAGCTACAAGAAAATCAGAAATGCATTTGCAGAAGCGATCCCTGAAGGCCGAATGGACTGCCTGGATACGATTTGTCAGGTAATTCTTCTTTTGTTCTTCTTTTAGTTCTTCTTTTGTTTGACGTTTTCATTGGAATCTTTCGAGTTTGCTTTGTCTTTTACCTTTATAGGACTGCGCAAATTCACCACAGAGGGCAAGAGTTTACCTGCTCTTGGCACTACACAGAGAAGTGACCACCCTCTTCAGAAACGGCGGTTTAAGTCTGCATCAAGATTCTGAGGTAGATTCCCAAATAAGGAGTAAAGCGAGTGTCAGTGAAGTCAGGGGTGACTTTTTTTGTGTGTCTTTCCGTGTTTGTCACTTCCAGCAATTCCGTGCCCTGATGACTTTCATTGACACGTCCGAAGTGCTTGATAACCCAAAGGTCAAGGCCTTTGCTCGCACCCTGGTAACCAACCATCCCGGGTCTTTGGAGGTCACTACTGGAACTTCCGGGGACGATTGTGCATCCCTGGCCTTGGCCGTTCACCTGGCCGCCGTCTTGCTTTGCTCAGAGCAAAAGATTTTAGCACCTCTGCAACAACTAGCGATGGAACCTTCCACCATGCAGGTACAATGAAAGATTTTGAAGCCTGACAACATTTTTGTGTTAAAAAACTGGCGCAAATGAAATTGCAAACAGTTGTGAAAGCTACCAGCCAAAGAGACTATTATAAAGCTCAAGCTCATGAGTCTTGTGTGTGCAGGTCTTGCTATTGATTGATTACAAGTAGGGCTGTCGAAATGACAGATTATCATAAAATATCATTTTTGTTCAAGTTTTTGGTAAAAGGAGCATCTAAAAATGTATGATATGAGATTAATTAAATTAAAAACTCCTTTTCTATGCGTCTGGGTTCTTGTTCTTGAGCTGTTTGGGGATGGAAAAATAAGATCAATGACTCTTGAAAGCACCAAATTCAGTCCTTATCATATCATATGTTAGCCATTTACTTTTAAGAGTAACGGTTTAAAGAGAATTTGACTGACATTTAAGTGTTTTGGGTTAGGAAATTCATGGTTTCATCTGTTCACATTAGGACGCGTTCTTGCCCACGATGCCACAGGACAAGTTAGCGGAGGCTCAGAAAGCTCTGAAAGGTTCAGAGCCACTGACGTGGTACAGTAAGTAAAGAAAAAAAAAAAAGACATGTGTTTGTTTAATTTGAAGATTCTTTTAAAAACATTGTCTTAACAATTTTCTTATCATAGCATGTCCCAATGGTCACCCCTGCTTGGTTGGAGAGGTTTGTTCTATTTATCTTCTTCCAAAAGATGGACTGTATCTGCATCTCCATTTGATTTGGCAGTAAACTAGTTTTCCTTCCTTCTTCTGACCAGTGTGGATTACCCATGGAGAGACAGATTTGCCTTGACTGCAAAGTCCCCATTGGTGGGCAAAGTCACTTACCCGTCGCGGGTTTTGAAAAACTAGAGAGCCAGTGAGTGGCCGACCTAGTCGTCAACAACCAGTCTACCGCTCCAGGATTTTAACGGATAGTATTATGATACCACCTCGATTTGCGCTTCCATTTTAAAAATGAGGATAACCTTTTGAGGATAAGCGACTGTAGAAAATGGATGGATAAAATACATCAGCAACATAGCTGATGACTTGCAATGAATGTACAAACATTCCGTTAAAGTTGCAGTGATGCGTATGGCCTGAAGATGTTGTTTGGCAAGAAACTTGTACAAATTCTTTCATGCACCTTTATAATGTATATGACATCATGAGCTGAATCATTTTACCGAATCGGACCGCTAAAATCCTGGAGGAGTCTGTTAAAAAAGACATGTTACTGGAGCGCAAGTCATCATTGTCCGCGGTTTGTTTCCAGTCGTGATCGCACTCAGACGGGCCACATACTTGGCGACCCCGGTCGAAGGGACAATGCAGACATGCTGGACACCAAGCACCTTTCTCCTGTCCCCTTCGCACTTATTCGCATGTTTACCCACTTGGCCATGCTGATCGGCGCTTCCGGCCACGCCCAGGTGACGTCCTTTGCGTTTTTCATGGAGTTGGTCTAAGATGAGATTCACTGTGATCTCTGTGTTGCGTTGACAGAACATCGCTTCCATCATCAACCCTCAAGTCGCAGAGCCAGGGCCATTTCTACTGGCTCATCTGAAGAAAGACAAAGAGCATTTTGGTCGATGTCTAGGCAAAGGGACGGATGACACAGTCGGCGCCGTTCACCTGATCATCAGCGGCCTCCTGGAAGCCCAGCGTCCGCAAAGTTGTAAGACGAACCATAATAACCCTTTCGGTGCCGAGCGTTTTCGGAAAAGCCAACCTCGAGAGCGGCTACCGATTTTGAGCCTTTTTCGCTCATCTCTTGGGGCCGACAAATTAGTGTGTGCTATGTCCATGCACACCTGTACGGGATCGTATGAAAGATGACATTGTTTCCTTCAATCAAAAGTCAGTTTCTACCTCATTACGGTTTGTGGTAATCACGGTTTAACAATCGGTCATTTGAGTGACATCGAGCTATTTTGGACAACAAAGGAGAAAATTAGCTTTTTTTGAAAAGATGTGTTTTCTGCACAACAATGACTTTTACACTCATTTTGATTTGTGGGCTCTGGAACAACTCAAGCGCCCGTCTATAAATCATAAACAAAAAAAATGAAAATGTGTTTTTGATGACAAAACAACATTTTTACATTTGTCAATATTTTACACATTTTTGGCTATGTATAAGGTATGTGTGCATGCATGTATGATTTTTTAACAATACAGAACTTGATTTTTGTGTGATAATGTTTGACGCGTTCTGGACGCAAGCGGACTTTGTGAAATCATCAAACGGCATAGCCGATTATCGATGCCTATCTTTGGCATTGGCCTTTTTTTAAAATTCTGGATGGGCAATCATTCAATTTAAGGATGTCTTTATTTCAGGGGACTATTTATTGAAATCTTCAGTTAACTTTTTAAGTGATTCAGTTAACTTGATAAGTGATTCTGCTAACCTTGCAAGCTGCTAAATTCTGCAAGCCATTTCTTTGTAATTAAAGCTTTTAACATTTCTGTTTTTGATTTTAAGACCCTGGGAACTCCCTGCTTGCTTTGTTGGAATTTTACATCAAAAATACAGTATATATATATATATATATATATATATATATATATATATATATATATATATATATATATATATATATATATATATATATAAAGCTGTTTGATGGACAAAAGACATTTCAACAAAGAGATAGAACCCTATTTTCGGATGTCAATATGTTCCTTTTTATTACAAATGAATATCGGTTATGAGCGTCCTTGACCACTAATAATTGGTATTGGTATGACCTCTGAAAAACCCATATTGGTCTCTCTCTAGTACCTCTTATACCAGCTATTCATCATCTTAGCCAGTTAGACTCAGAAGGGTTGTAGGCACGCTGGAGCCTATCCCAGTTGTCTTTGAGCATTTGGCGGACTACACCCCGAACTGGTTGCCAGCCAATCGCGGGGCACACTTCGACAAACAAATATTTTTTTTCTGTTTTTATAATGGACTCTGTCCACTGCGGATTTTCACCTGCAGCAGACATTTCTGAAACTTTTCATCATGGTAATGATGTGATTTTTATGTTGTAGACTGCCAATCTTGATTATATCCTCTGGTTTCAGCTGGCCCATGGACGCTCTCCAGCAATGCAAACCAAAATGAATGGGAGACACAAATGAGCCTGTGCATCGCACCTAAGCTGAAGGTACTGTTGCTTTGGGAGAAGAGTGAAGTGTAATCAGTGTTAGCCGTGGTTTAACTTTTCCTCCACCCCACAGCTCTTGGACAGCCAGCTGAAGGAAATGAACACCTCCATCCAGACGGACTCTCAAAATTCTAACAATGTCATCATGTGGCTGCTGAGTAACAATCCAGCTCTCTTATTGGGTTCTCTTCGTGTCAGTTCCAGCCTCCATAAATCTGCGGTGTGGCGCTGCAAGGAGAAAGTGTCTCTGCAGCACCTTACCCATGTGGTGGAGCTGAACGATGGCAGAGACACCCTGCCTGTGCTCTGGAGGTTTCTGAACAAGGTCAGCAGTCAATGAAATGCTGGGCCATTAAAAGCAGGGGTCAGAAGGGCTGAGGAGCATCTGTGTTGTAGATGCTGTATTCTGGTCCTTGGTCAGATTTTGATAAAAAATTTCAGATAAAAAAAAAAACCTCACCACTATAATATGCAAGCCATGACTGTGCTTGACTTGCCGCTTTAGAAAGTAACAAGTGGATGAGTTTATCGTTGGCCCTTTCAGGAAGCGGAGCTGCGACTGGTGAAGCACCTCCCTGACATTGTAAGCCTGCAGAAAGGACTTCTCAAAGTGTTTCTAAACGTCAGCGAAGATTCGTGCGGTACCATCGCCCAGTTTCTCAGCGGCCAGACGGGTACCGAACAGCGCCCGTGTTGCGGTTGTGAGTCATTGATGCCGACCACATTTTTATCTCTGACACGACATCCCTGCGCAGGTTCTTCGAGGACCTGGTACAGGAAACGCATCGACACCTTTCTGAAAACCTGGAATCAGCTTAGGTCATCTTTGGCAACATACGGTCAGTTGAAAAACCCCGACTGTGAATGCGGCACTGTGAGCTGACCTCCGCCAAATTGCCCGCCGGCGCTCAGATGAGATCAGCGTGCCCGGCGAGTTGTGCCGACGTGACCTCGACGCCGACAGTGACCTCAAGGTCCTGCTGCCGCAGCGGCATGGACCCGGGCTGTGCGCCACCGCCCTGGTCAGCTACCTCATCGGCCTGCACAATGACATGGTCAGATGTGTGGATAAGCACATGGGGGAGAAGACCAGGTGAGGGTGCTCTTTACCTACTTTTGCATCTTTGGACATGCTACTGCACTTTTTGACAGATTGACTTGATGGTCTATTCCTGATGAATTTACTTATTTTTTCTTGAAAAATGTGGGACATGACAAATGGTCAAAGTTCATTTATTTATTATTTCGCATATGCGCTCAGTATGCAGCAAAGGAGGCTAATTTTTTTTCCGGGCCTGACCCAGCTACGAGGTCGGCCCCGTAGATTTGACAGAGCTCCACGTAATCCACTACGAGCCGGAGCGGGATCTGATGCCTCTGGTCCTGGCCAACACCCAGTACAGCGTCCAAAGGGGCCAGGAGACCCTCCGCGAGTACGATTTGCCCAGGATCCAGAAACAGATTTTCTTCCGCTTCCTTCTGGGCAAACCGATCATCCGCCTCAAAGTGAGAACTGACGCACACGCCCTGCCCGAGAAAAGTCTATTAAGTGTGTGGTGAGGGATTTTGTGGGCCGAAAACATGTAGGATAAACTGAAAAAAAAGAGCAAAACTATAATTGACCAAAAGATGTTAAGCTCATAAATAAAAAAAAGAAAAAAAACCAAAGTGTATAATACGCAAATAAACAACAAAAAAATGAAGATAAAAAAAAAATCTTGTCTGATTTTACTTATTGCGTGCCCCTAGAATACTCATATTTTATCAGAATTTCAATCGGCAATGTACCAAAGGTAAGATTTGGTCATATCTATGTATGCATTTAATTGCCTGGGAAAAAGCTTCACGTATGATGATAAAGCTCCTTCACGTGCATGGTGAGAGGCTATACAAAAACCAAAAACTGACAAAAGTACAATGAATACATGAATACATGAAAAAACAAAAAACATGAATAGTGAATGAAAAAAAGTAAATGGTAGTAATATACAGGTGAATTATACAGTACATTCTGCCATTGAGTGGAACAGCATTGTAGCATTCTCCCTGACACCAACAAAAAGCTGAAGAAATAGTCATTATTTGTCATAGACTTTTGCCTCGCAATTTCAGCTCTTATTGCAGGGTTTTGCTCTTTTTCTTGTGATTTTTCTCTTAAATCAAACCAGTCAAAAATGAGCAATTTTTTGCATTCAAAAACAATAAATTCAACCTCTACTTCGTGAAGTTTTGATCATATGAACCGCTGGTTTACCCTGCCATTTTTCTCGATTCATCCTAATTCAGAACGGACAAAAATCATTGGTTTTACATTTTACCTAAACGATTTCCGAAAAAAAAAAAAAAAACGTTTGCACCGAAAGGCATTCTTTCCCCCCCTCCCCAGGGCATCCCGACACTGGTGAACCGGCCCGACCGCAACTACTCCGTCATCCTGCGAGACGTCGAGGAGAAAGTGTCGCAGGTGAGTCAGGCCGCCGCCTGCGAGGCGCCCCGCCCAGCGCTGACCGAGCCGTCTGCCGGCAGGAGCCTCTGTCCGGCCAGACCATGCTGGCGCTGGCCCAGGAGCTGCACAACTACAGCGAGGCCTGCGAGGCCCTGTCGGCGTTGGAGGTGGCTCTGGGCTTCCTGGCCATGGCCGGGGGAGACCCTCACATGCGCCTGTCCGGCTACCTGGAGGACGTGCTGCGCATGGGAAGCCAGCTGAGCGACTGTGTCCTCAAGGTCGCCGTCTTGCCTCTTTTGGAGCCGGCTCACTCCTATTTTCAAGCGGGCTTTTTCTTTTGTGCGCCGCAGGTCCTGAGTTGGTGCTACCTCAAACACTGCGTGGTCCTCTGGCAGCTGCTGAACGCCCTCAAATCGGAAACCATGCTCATGCTTAATAGGGTAATGCCGGGAATAATGTTCTCACAGTATGTGACGGAGAGCGCGCCGCGGTTACAATACCATATTTTCCAAACCCAAAAGTGCATGTATAATATGAAATGATTCAGTCCAATTCAAAGACATGTTTTTTTGGTTTGTTTTTAAGAGTGCAGACTTTCAATCCCAGGTAGTTGTGTTTTTCAATTATTTTTCCCGAGTATTTTGCGAAAGGAGAGTCTAAAAATGACAGCTCGTATGTAATCGATGACTTCATGTAATTAACTACTCAAGTAATCAAGTATTTAATTGATGAAGTACCAAGGAACGATTATTTTGAGTACTAAAGTACTGTAGTAATCGATTACTTCAGGTAAAACTAATGAATTACTTAAGTAAATACGGAAAAGTTCGTCTTTGGGGTTGAATGAGTTCATTTGTTTTTCATTTACCGTAGTAACCCTGGCCATCACTTTGATTTCATCCTGGCCGCACGTTTCCTCCACAGGATCCTTTTGAAAACGTCTGCGAGGAGTACAAGCAGACCCTGGGTGAAAGCGAGCGTCGCCTGCTGACTTCTTTCTGCAATGGGAGCAGCGTCGACATCTTCCTGCTGGAACTGCATGACTTGCTGGTGCTGGAACTGAAGAACCCCAAGGCACCTGATGAATTCAAAGCGGAATGGAGGTATTTGGATGAGCTCCGCCAAAGCGGAAACTTTGCCGGAGATTTTTTTTTTCTCCGTTTGCGCCGGTGATGCCCCGCGTCTTAAGTTGATGTTTTTGTCTCTCCGAAGTCTGATTTCCATTTTGGACCCTTCTTTGGAGGACAAGTACCCGAGCTTCCCGTCGGACATCCGCCTTTCTCACTGTGTCGACGCCTGGAAGTTCATCAACGGCGTCAAGCAAGAGCGCGTTCGCAGGCAAACTGGATAAGAAGGCGGCCTTTTGTGCCTTTCTTTGTCTTTCAATCATTGCTTATCAGTGTACTGTTTCCCGTTAAATTGCATTTGCAAAACCTCATCAAAATAAGGGACCTAAAAATGAGTAATTCACTGTTGCTGGTGTCTAGAGTTTTTTGTCATGGGGTTAATAATTATAACTTTCTTTATTCCTATCGAAGAGGTACACAACAAAATATCTTTTTTGCCATGAAAGATCTTAGTCATTACTATGCAAATAAATATTTTTCAATGTTTGTGATTTTTTTTTTTCTTCACACACACACACAGGGCTCTGCTGACTGATGGTCTGGGCCTCTGTATTCTTTAAATTACCCCTTTATGGTGGTGGTTGTTCTCATTTATTCTAATTAGTACAGTGACCCCTCATTTTTCATGGTTAATTGGGACCGCAACCTCAGCCCGCGATAAGTGAAAGCCTCGATGTAGCGTCCCCCTCCCCCACAGAATTAAAAAAAAAAATAGCATTTAAAAAAATATATGTATACATTTTTTTATTTCAAAAGTCTTCACACTATACATATTGAGACAAATATTACTGCAGTACTGTACACCTATTTACTTAAATTTTAAATGATTAAACCTGACACAGTAACTGAACCTAACTTACCCCTTTCCATCATTTGAAGTCTGGCGGCATATTAGTGGCACCCGGAAGTCTAACTGAAGTCCAACCTGTAGATAATCATAACAATGAGAGTTTATACTTGAAATACCATTTTATTAAACACACAAATATGATGTATGAATATGACACAGATATGAGGACCCACGGGTGTATCTAAAGCAAGAAACAAAACGTTTTTTCTGAAGCCGGCAAATCTTGAAAGCAGTGCCTTGACCGCATCCAACCTTTTACGCACTCTTGCGTCGACAAATCTTTCATTTAAAATGTGTTTAAAATTGTCTGTTCTGGTTCCCTTGTGTTGGCAAGTTACTTCAAAACTGTAAAGCATTCTTCATGACTTATTACTGTCATTTCAAAGTAACTAGTTACATTACATTCTTCATGACTTATTACTGTCATTTCAAAGTAACTAGTTACATTACATTCTTCATGACTTATTACTGTCATTTCAAAGTAATTAGTTACATTACTGCATTATTGTATTTTCAATGCATTACACTACATTACTTTGATTGCTCTCACCACCATAACTGGAAGTATGGCTTTGCCATTCTAAATGTAGCTCATTACGCTCATTACACATCCAGTGAAAGAATGGTAGTTTTTAGGCTTAAACCAATCATTTAAGCTACCGCATTTCTGCACTATAAGGCTCACCGGATTATAAAACGCACCCTCAATGAAATTTTCAAACGTTTTCCATATATAAGGCGCAACAGTAGAAGCAGTCAAACTTTACTAGATTACAAACCAGCTTTGACAACTCCATTCACTCCCAAAATGAATAAACAACTGTCTGTTTTATTACTATTTCCGTGACAGTTTCTTTTAACAGCAAGTTATAACGTAGTGCAACATTTATCAGGGAACTTTTCCTGGAGTGGCAGCATGGTTTAAAAAAATATATAAATATATATCTTGGCCATCCTAAGTGGCCTCAGTAGTGACTGAAGGATTGCTGCGCGTGCCGACGTCACCGAATTCTAGGTTGCTGCCCCACCTAGGAATACAGCGGTAGAAAATTGAGCAATGCTGCTCTCAAGGCCGTTAAACCGCATTGCCTTTGCTGGGTTTTCAAGAATATTGAATCGTTAATTTGGTAAAGGGAGAAGCTGTTCGAGATAGGCGGGAGTTAAAATAAATGAATCTTGTTTTCTTCCAATTCTGAAGCAACGATGCCAAGTAATCCGGCAGTTGGACTAGCCCAGAAAAATGCTGGGACATTCATTTCCAAATACAAAGCCACAGGGCAACCTACCTTTTTGAAAGTGGGCCCTGCACTTGCTTGTGTATGGAACAGTCGCTAAATGCCACTAGAATCGGTTGGTGTGTAATGAACCATTGAGATGCCATGCTATACCTGTCATTTTTTTTTGAAAAGCTATGGGACGCATTGTGTAAAAGGGTTAAAAGAAAGCACAAACCCATCATCTATCAGCATATCGGTGGGTGGGCAAAACCCAAAAAAGACAACTTAATTTCTTTTACATGTAATTTTTAATGAAGTTCCTTCGGCAAGGGAAATCTTCCTACTTGGGTAAGAGGTTTGCTGCGTACCAGGTACAAAAATGGTTAAATTTCCTGATGCAAGCAGATTGTTGAAACCATTTGCCAATGAGAAGGTCTGTCCACTTGCACTCCGTCAGGCTGCTTGTGAAACAGAGGAAGCCGGTGCAGCGTGTGATCTGCCGGTCAGGGTTACAAAGGCAATTGGTCAACGCCGGCAGACGCCTCACGAAAGCGCCTTCGGGATCGCGTTGCCAACATTGTGAGCAAAGCCAGCAAAACGGCTGAGCCGCGGCAGGGTTAACTGACAAAAAAAACAAAAGCCTGTATTGAAGTCACTACCTTACAGCCGCAGCCCCTTCCATAGTGTTTCAGCAGTTTTTTCTGAGTGGCACTCATGTCATCCCACGGCTGAAAGAGGTCGCATGAGTTGATGTGCAGCGACTTGTCTGGATACATTCTAGCTGAAAGTTTATAATAAAAAAAGAAAATGGGGCAAGGAAAATTGAAATGGACATTGTTTTTTGTCTCCATCTCTCAGTGGATGGAGCTTAACGTGCTCAGTAGAAAACACTGGCCATTCTAATGTATTTAATAGTTTTAGTTCATTTCATGTTTGCCATTCTTACACCTTTCAAAAAAGAAACAAAAACAGGAAAAACAGATTGAATGCCCGGACTCTTAAACGTAAAGATGTCTGAGTTCAATGAGTTATGCGATTAAGTGACAACAAATTACTTAGTAAATTAATCAAGATTAATTAAGAGGATAGTTTAGAAGCGTTATTTAATTCAAACCTGTTCAAAATGAAATTTATATTTTTCCGCTTTTTCCAACAATTAGTTGTACATTTACCTGTGAGTTAAATTCAAACGTTCCATCAAACATTGATGGTACTGCATACAGACTTTTTTTTTTAATTACCCATGAGTAGATATTTAGTGCCTCTGGTCAGAGTAATCCCACATGCGTCAGAGCTGGCTGCAGTGTAGATAGCAGTAAAAATCTTGTTGTCAGGACCTTTGAACATCTATTAGAGGGGGGAGAAAAAAAAAAGTCAAGTTTGCAAGGAAGCAAGACAAATGTAAAAATTCTTACCTCAATCTGCTCAATGTCATACTTGACGGGTAGGAAGCTACCTTGGGGGTTAGCCGCCACGCCAACTACTTTTGCATTAATGACTACGAAGACAAAGAAGGGGGGGGGGGGGGGGGGCACGAACAGGGCAACATTCGGGTATGATATTCAAACACAAAAACATTTTAAAAATGCATCTTGAGTTTTATTCTTGATAAACTACAGTGTTGCCTCGCTACTTTAATGTTTGGTTCTTTTGGTATTGTGCACAAAAAACGCTAACAAAACAAGAAAAACCGGTCAAACTATAACTTGGTGGATTTTGATGGCTGCAGTTATGTTGGGGAACACAACCCCCGCGATAAGCGAGGGAACACCTTACATAACGTGTCAAACGTAAATGATCAAAACGTCTGCAATTCCAATTAAGTGAATCAACTTGCTACATCAAAACTAAAAACTGTCGGCACTCGCGTAAATTAATAATGGCAAAATCAAAACAAGGTTTGTGTTCGTATTAAAACCCATGCGGAAAAACACCGTTCCGAGGTCTATATCAGAAGGGCGGCGTCATGTGACTTCCAAATCGGGTTAATAAACGCTCCCCCAATTGTTTCAAAACTGCGAGTGAAGAGTGATTATGTGACGGTTTTCCAAAATCAAATTAAATTATAACATTGCACCAATCAAATGTGCGTGTTTCTTCCCACTGTAATTTTTGTAAATTTCCCAAAATGAAAATAACGCAAAAATAAAGAGCCATACTTCTTGGTTAAAGAGCTGATATTGTTAATGTGATGTTACGTATAGCCTACAGATGTGACTGTGGGATAGATTTCGAATGTTCCGTTTCATTTTTCCATGCCATTTCTGCCATCTAGTGTATTTTTGTGGTCATTCTCACGAACGTCAGACTAGAAAAATGAGCTAAAAAATAATGGTTTAAGCTCACAGAGCTAAGGACTTGGAAAGACTTATAATTTACATTGGTTTATTACACTAACTTACAAGTCAAAGGAAATACGAAAGTACCGCCTTTGAAACAGCAACACACAAGTGCAAGCAATAAACCAAAAAAATGTAATAATGCGACTTACCGACGTCCGAGTGGCAAAACTTCGCCTGGGGATGCTTTGGGGAACATTTGCAGGCTTGTGCGCCTTCTTGGACTTGCCACAAACACAACACAAACAGTGAAAGCAACGCTATCATTGTGGACGAATAATAACAATATTGATGAGAAATAAAATCAAAAAAAGAAACGGAGAACGTTTGAAGTAGGACGCAGCTCGAGAGCACGTGGCAGACACGAGCTTGTGAAAGGTGCTTTTATAGCCCCGGACTCCGCCCACTTGCACGCCACGCGCGCACGCACACCTGATTTCAGTTTATGCGATTTTATTAATGGCGTTAAGGTCGATTGTGACATCTGATTCGCAGCCAGCCGGAACTCGTCGAGCTGCGAAGAGGAGATGCCATTAATAAGGCACGTCCAAACCCGGTCCTCGAGGGCCACCGATCCTGCATGTTTTGGATGTTTCCGGCATCCAATGCAGTTGATTCAAATGATCAGGTTTGTAGTCAGGCTTCCGCTGAGCTTGCTGATGAGCTAATCATTTGAATCAGGTGCGGTAGGAGGACAGAAACCTCCAAAACATGCCGGATAGGCGGCCCTCCACGACTGGCTTTGGACATGCCTGCCATAAATGAAGTTTCAAAAGTGGAACGTGACAGACTCTCACGTCGTCACCTGGTCTCAGCTTGGAGAAGAAAAATTTGGGTTTTGAACTGGGCTAAGATTTCAAATGAGTATTTTTAAATGGGGTTAGTTTTTCACAGGAACTGGGGTTACAAATTGGGGCTTTGAACTAGGGTAGGGTTTCAAATGAGTACTTTTAAATGGAGTTAGGTTTTTACAGTAGGCTTTTAAACAAGAACCGGTTTCAAACTAAGGTTTTAAACTGTTGTATGTTTCCAAATAAGTGTTTTTAAATGGGGTTAAGGTTTCACAGTGGGGTTCTAAACAAGGGCTAGTTTCAAGTTAGTATTTTAAGTAGGGTTTGTAGGGATCAGAGTGGGGTTTTAAACAAGACCTAAGGTTTCAACTTAGTTGGAAAATAGTGTAAGTGTTTGAAAGTAGGGTTTGAACTAGAGTAAGGGTTTTGAATTTGGGATTTAAACTACAGTTAGTGTTTCAAAAGTGGTTTAAATGGGGTTTCATATTAGGGGTTTAAATTAACATGGTGGTTTGAAAACAGGACCAGGCTCAAACAAGATTAAAGGTTAAATATTTGGGTTTGAAACAGGCAGTGTTTCAATTGAGTATTTGCAAGTAAAGTTAGGTTTTCACAGGGTGGGATTGAACAACCTAGGGTTAGTGCCTAGGTTCATTTGTCAGACATTTGTAAGAAATTGTACACAAAAAAGGAGACAAGGCAATCTTCCCAACTCATGCATGAGGGGAGCGAAGAGGAACCGGCCAAGGACAATTCTACTGCGCTCTGCCAATCTCTCCGACTCCCCTTACTTTTATTTGTTACAGAGATCCCTAACTACATGAAGGTCCCGGCCCTCAAGGGGCAGGAAAAAACGCAAGTCTATGGCCGGGACCTTGTGTACTTGTCCTTCTATGTGTGAGCATGTGGGTGAGAAACTAATGCATGTATGAAAAAATACGTAGCGAAACATTCTGATAATGCATAGCAAAAACATCGATAAGAGTCACAGGTGTGGGAACGCTCCGACTGGCGGGCTTGAGCGGCCTTCCTTCTGCTTGAAAGAAAACAATGACGAGACAGTTCTTTTCCCACAAACAGTGCACTCATTCTCCCAGCGTACCATCAACATACCTAGCAGTACATCAGCAGTTTATTCATTCATTATTATCATTCAGTATGTGTTTATTCATTCACACAGCAAAGCATTTCTTCATTGCGAGCATTAATATTTTGTAGCAAATGTATAATCACTATATCTATAATTATTCTAACAATAATTATTCTAACAGTTAGAAATTTAGGTTTTAAACAGAAGTATGGTTTCAATGTTTTCAAATACTGTTAGTAGGGTTCACCGAGGGTTTTGAATTTGGGTTTTAAACAGAATTATGGTTTCAGTATTTTCAAATACCCTTAGTAGGGTTCACCGAGGGTTTTGAATTTGGGTTTTAAACAAGATCTAGGGTTTCAATATAGTTTTAAACTAGGGTAAGGTTTTAAAAGCAGCGTTTTAAACTAGAGATAGGGTTTTATATAATTGGAATGTATTATTATACTGTACTGTATTTGCACAATGGTTGATATATATATATATATATATATATATATATATATATATATATATATATATATATATATATATATATATATATATATATATATATATATATATATATATATATATATATATATATATATATATATATATATATATATATATATATAGGCTCCTTTTTGTCTCCGGTGTCCTCATTGGTCGCAGTGAGCATTCAATTGTTTTTATCTCATTTCAGAACCTTTCAATTGTTCAACAGTGACGGGCGGGTTTTTGTTGCTAAATTTACTTTGAAATGTGACGTTGATTTGACACGTCTGGATTAAGTGTGGACGTTTCATTTCTTTTGTCTCTCTGTCATTAGTGACTTGACGCGAATATGTCATGGGTGATTTCTTTACAACTGACTTTCATGTGGTAGTATTGCCAGAAAAAAATCCTTGAAGTTGACTTAATTGTGACAGGTAAAAACGATTGAAGAAAAAGATTCTCCTCACAAAATGCGTGACATTTGTTGAAAGTCTCTTTAAAAAAGATTTTGTTAATTGTATTTCTTCTAAATAAGTTGAAAGTAAAGTTTAAAGTTGCTTAAAAGTTAGGATTCACGCCTGATGAAGTTTAGCCTCAACATTTGTTGAACGTTTCTTTACATTTATTTATTTGAATTGCTTTACCCTTTTTGTGTGTGTGTGTGTGTGTGTGTGTGTGTGTGTGTGTTTTTTGAGTTAAGGTTGAACGTTTTTGCTACTTCACTTTCAAGGTAACCGTTACGCTCAATATGGTCCACGTACTTCACATTGACATAAGTTCATACGTTTTATTTCACAATGTGGGGAAAAAACGCGCTTGAACATGTGAAAATACTGCTCTCAACTGGACAAAAAAATATATTACAGTAATCCTACCACGTGCACATTAGAGCGAACCGTTTTATTAAGTTTGATCCGTGTCTACGTATTTTAATTTTAAACATTTATGTGACAAAATGTCTACACATTTAAATCGAAAACATTTAAACAATGTGAAAAACCCGCAGTACTGCTGGTACCTAACAATTTAGGGACAGTGATATGTCTTTGGGATTGAATGAGTGAATTTATCGTCTCTTTGGCCCCCAAACTAAAAGTCTGTTGCTGGTGCTGCGGGTCTTTTTTTCTTTCCAGGCCAGTGTCAGTGTCTCACAGGCTGGGAGGAGCACAGGAGCGAGTGTTACCACATCTCGGAAGACACCAAGACATGGAAGGAGGCCAACGCCTTCTGCCTGACACAGGACAGCAACCCGACGAACATTCTGGACGAGGAGCGCTCGGTCAGCGGAGCTCACCTCGACCTCCCTCACTTGTACCGCATGTCGGGAATCTCAGCTCCATCTTGTATGATTCATTGTAGGAATGGCTGATGAAAAGAACGAGCACGGGAATGTTCTGGCTGGGCCTGACTGATGAGGGCGCGGAGGAAAAGTGGACGTGGAGCGACGGGAGTCCTTTCGACGAAACCAACGCGTGAGTGACCGCTCTCAGATCTCAGAAAACGTAGAAATGCCCGGTTCCCCCTGCGGTCGTTTGTCGCTAGGTAGATTTCATCAGTGCCGAAACGAGCGGCTGTTTGGCAGGAGCTCTGTTTATTTGCAGGAACTGGGGGGAGGGACAGCCCAACCACCACGCTGACGGCAAGTTTGGAGCACACTGTGTAGCTATGGTGCACGACGATGGCGGTCGCTGGTCGGACAACCACTGCGATGACATGAAGGAGAGATATGTCTGCAAAAAAAACCTGCTATCTGTGTGCTACTGTCACATGCCAAACAGGAAAAGTCTAACGCCCCCAGTAACGTTGTCATTGTTCTGGATATGTTTGCAGATGTTCGTGGCTACATCTTTGTCTTCCCGCGAGAAACTACTGAAGATGGCGTGCAACTGAAAACTGATCAAGAATCGTTCTCTGCATTGACCGTCTGTCTGTGGTAACGGGTATCGCCAGTGGCACCTTGCGCTCACTCCAGGATGCAAACGTGGTTACCTATTGTACTTGACGAAAAGTCCAGATTCCTCTCTTGGACTTGGGCTAGGTGGTACTGTTTTAACTCAAAGTACAAACTCTGAAGGAGAAGATGGAAGAGATGAAAGGTTAATTAAAAACATCAAATAGTAATGTTGATAAATGTATTAGTTGCTATCATCTCAATTAAAACGGCACTTTGTATGAGAGAAATGAATCCGAGTAATGTTAGCTATCATTGGCTTAACCTGTGCTATCAAAATGTGATCCCATAGCTTTGCTCATGTCAAGTGCACCATCGATATCAAACCAACGAACAACTAGAAGCTGCAGAGGAAAACTTGCTGGACACGGGCCGTCGTGGACTAGGGTTTGACACTTTGAGGAAAATAGTTAGTTGCTCATTTCGCTTTTTCTTTTTTTTAAGATTCTTGTCAGATCTCAGAAGCTACAACTTCTTCTCTATGGTTACACCAACATATCCATCAGCCTTTGAAATCTGGAAGGAGAAAGACGGCTGTCGTTCATGCCAGTGATGGTTGTGCAAATTTCTGGTCTCAGACTGCTCCTCCAAACAACCGATAACACCCTGTGCGTCACCCGGACCTTTAAAAGAGTTGTGGCTGGACCAGAGACCTCCCATCAAGAAATGTATCCGCGCTGGGAAGATCAGCCGCAAGCCCATTATCATCCTGGGCCAAGACCAGGACACTTACGGGGGAGGCTTCGACTCCACCCAGTCCTTTGTTGGCACGATCTCACGACTTCACATGTGGGACTACGTCCTCTCCACAAAGCTTATCAGAAGGTACCAATCTGGCTCAAGCATCACATCTGGCAATGTGCTCAACTGAGACGACCTTGACTATAAAATCTCTGGTGCCGCTTTCATTGAAGAAGAGGCCCTGTAGTTTCTGCGGGTAAGCACGGAATCCTTTTCACTTCTCAGGTGCTGCATTTTACTTTTAAGTACTGACGTAGTACATTGTTCCAGCCATGAAGAACTATCCAAAGTAATCAATTAATTTAGGACTTAAAACTTAGTTGCGTAATAACTCAATACTTAGTTGTGCAATATAACTGATTGCTTAGGTTCTGAATTACCTAAAGTAACTGATCATTTTAGAACGCAATTGAGTAGCAGCCATTTGAAGAGCCTTCTTCAAATGAAAAAAAAAATACTTAGGGTTGAAGCTATCCATAAAAAAAATAAACAATTAAAAACCATAAAAAAGAATACTTAATTGATGTTGACGATTGTGTTAGTACTTAACTGCTTAAAGGGATCATTTTAGTACTAAAGTAATTGATTACTTTTGCCTAAAGGGATCATTTTAGTACTAAAGTAATTGACTTCAAGTCCTAAAGTAGTTCTTTAGTGTAGTAATTAAATACCAATGATCCAAATAAATCAATTGCTTTCGGGTTTAACTCATACTTAATTGCTGAATGCAAATGATTGCTTTAGCATTGAATTGCCTAAAGTAACTGCTTATTTTCAAACTCGATTTAGTACCCAAACATTGGGCTTGAATGTCTTGATAAAAAGGAAAAACAACCTTGATTTAAAATAAAACAAAACAAAAAAAACCTCATCATGAATGTAATTGATTGCTTTAGTACTTAATTGAATCAAGAAATTCTCATTTCAGAACTTAATCATTTTGGTAACAGCCATTTTAAGACCATTCAGCCAAACACAAAAACGGGATTTGAACGGCTCGATTAAAAAACAGTTCATGCGCTCTATTAATGTCTGATTGCTTTAGTAACTGATCGTTTTAGAACTTAAATTTAGTAGCAGGCATTTTAAAAACAGGGTTTGGGATTGAATGTCTCAAAAAAAAAAATAAAAAAAATGGTTTTTGTCTTTCAGATGAGCATCCAGTGCGACGAGTCTTCCCATGCGGGCATCAAACCTCTCAGCTCAGTGGACTACAAGTACCGGATCGCATGTTACGAACTAGACGTTCCTTGAGCCGCAAAAAAAAATTCACAGTAATTGCATCTGCTGCCAGTAGATGGCATGGTTTTGCAAAGTGACAATTACTGAATTTAGTTCTTGAAAGTTAATTTCTATTTTGTCACTGTTCTCCAATGTAACGTCACATTACCTCTTCTCCAATTTGGTTCAAATAAAGCAGCATCAAAAGTTTGAATTTGTCTCCCCTTGTACTCTTGTGAAAGCATCAAGCATGGTGGTTTGACAGGACGAGGAACTTGGCCGGACAAGATTGTTTTGTAGACTACTTGACATCGTTGCTTCAAATTTAGATGAAAACAAAACATCCATTCGTCATTTAAACTCCCTGGGTTTTTGTCCCATCGGTATTTCATAACAAACGGGCCAGAGAAGTGAAAATGATCACCTAATACATAGTGTAATCTTTAGTAACACTAATATATTTCCGCAGTACTCGATGATAAACTGGTGGAAATTGTACAACGCAACCTACCTTTTTGAAAGTGGACCCTGCACTTGCTTGTGTATGGAAGAGTCGCTAAATGCCACTAGAATCTGTTGGTGTGTAATGAACCATTGAGATGCCATTCAATCTTACTGCTACCATTCCTATACCTGTCATTTTTTTGAAAAGCTATGGGACGCATTGTGTAAAAGGGTTAAAAGAAAGCACAAACCCATCATCTATCAGCATGTCGGTGGGTGGGCAAAACCAAAAAAAGACAAATTAATTTCTTTTACATGTCATTTTTAATGAAGTTCCTTTGGCAAGGGAAATCTTCCTACTTGGGTAAGAGGTTTGCTGCGTACCAGGTACAAAAATGGTTAAATTTCCTGATGCAAGCAGATTGTTGAAACCATTTGCCAATGAGAAGGTCAGTCCACTTGCACTCCGTCAGGCTGCTTGTGAAACAGAGGAAGCCGGTGCAGCGTGTGATCTGCCGGTCAGGGTTAAAAAGGCAATTGGTCAACGCCGGCAGACGCCTCACGAAAGCGCCTTCGGGGTTGCGTTGCCAACATTGTGAGCAAAGCCAGCAAAACGGCTGAGCCGCGGCAGGGTTAACTGACAAAAAAAAAAAAAAAAAAACAAACGCCTGTATTGAAGTCACTACCTTACAGCCACAGCCCCTTCCATAGTGTTTCAGCAGTTTCTTCTGCGTGGCACTCATGTCATCCCACGGCTGAAAGAAGTCGCATGAGTTGACGTGCAGCGACTTGTCTGGATACATTCTAGCTGAAAGTATAAAAAAAAAAAAAAAAAAAGACAATGGGGCAAGGAAAATTGTAAAGGACATTGTGCTCAGTAGAAAACACTAGTCATTCTAATGTATATAATAGTTGTTTTAGTTCATTTCATGTTTGCCATTCTTACACCTTTCGAAAAAGAAACAAAAACAGGAAAAATAGATTGAATGCCCGGACTTTAACGTAAAGATGTCTGAGTTCAATGAGTTATGCGATTAAGTGATAACGAATTACTTAGTAAATTAATCAAGATTAATTAAGAGGAGTGATAGTTTAGAACCGTTATTTAATTCGAACCTGTTCAAAATGAGATTTCAGCCTCTCAAGTTCATGTTAAGGTTTCAGTTAAGTGTAATGACAAATTTTTAAAAGTTCAAAATTTATATTTTTCCGCTTTTTCCCAACAATTAGTTGGTGGTAAACTTATTTGTCCATTTACCTGTGAGTTAAATTCAAACATTCCATCAAACATTGATGGTACTGCATAAAGACTTTTTTTAATTACCCATAAGTAGATATTTAGTGCCTCTGGTCAGAGTAATCCCACATGCGTCAGAGCTGGCTGAAGTGTAGATAGCCGTAAAAATCTTGTTGTCAGGGCCTTTGAACATCTATTGGAGGGGGGAGAAAAAAAAAAAAAAGTCAAATTTGCAAGGAAGCTAGACAAATGTAAAAATTCTTACCTCAATCTGCTCAATGTCATACTTGACGGGTAGGAAGCTACCTTGGGGGTTAGCCGCCACGCCAACTACTTTTGCATTAATGACTACAAAGACAAAGAAGGGGGGGGGGGGGGCACGAACAGGGCAACATTCGGGTATGATATTCAAACACAAAAACATTTTAAAAATGCATCTTGAGTTTTATTCTTGATATACAGTGTTCCCTCGCTACTTTAATGTTTGGTTCTTTTGGTATTGTGCACAAAAAATGCTAACTAAACAAGAAAAACCGGTCAAACTATAACTTGGTGGATTTTGATGGCTGCAGTTATGTTGGGGAACACAACCCCCGCGATAAGCGAGGGAACATCTTACATAACGTGTCAAACAACAAAATCAAAACAAGGTTTGTGTTCGTATTAAAACCCATGCGGAAAAACACCGTTCCGAGGTCTATATCAGAAGGGCGGCGTCATGTGACTTCCAAATCGGGTTGCTAAACGCTCCAATTGTTTCAAAACTACAAGTGAAGAGTGATTATGTGACGGTTTTCCAAAATCAAATTAAATTATAACATTGCACCAATCAAATGTTTGTGCGTGTGTGTGTGTGTGTTTTCCCACTGTAATTTTTGTATATGTCCCAAAATGAGCCTACAGATGTCACTGTGGGATAGATTTCGAATGTTCAGTTTCATTTCGGGAATCAGCCGTTCCATTTTTCCATCCGATTTCTGCCATCTCCAGTGTATTTTTTTGTGAGGTCATTGTCACGAATGTCAGAATAGAAAAATGAGCTAAAAAGAAAAAAGGTTTAAGCTCACAGAGATAAGGACTTGGAAAGACTTATTTACGTTGGTTTATTAACCTAACTTACAAGTCATAGGAAATACGACAGTGCCGCCTTTGAAACAGCAACACACAAGTGCAAGCAATAAACCAAAAAATGTAATAATGCGACTTACCGACGTCCGAGTGGCAAAACTTCGCCTGGGGATGCTTTGGGGAACATTTGCAGGCTTGTGCGCCTTCTTGGACTTGCCACAAACACAACACAAACAGTGAAAGCAACGCTATCATTGTGGACGAATAATAACAATATTGATGATGAGAGATAAAAATCGAAAAAAAGAAACGGACAACGTTGGAAGTAGGACGCAGCTCGAGAGCACGTGGCAGACACCAGCTTGTGAAAGGTGGCTTTTATAGCCGCGGACTCCGCCCACTTGCACGCCACGCGCGCACGCACACCTGATTTCAGTTTATGCGATTTTTTTTAATGGCGTTAAGGTCGATTGTGACATCTGATTCGCAGCCAGCCGGAACTCGTCGAGCCGCGAAGAGGAGATGCCATTAATATGGCACGTCCAAACCCGGGCCTCGAAGGCCACGGATCCTGCATTTTTTGGATGTTTCCGGCATCCAATGCAGTTGATTCAAATGATCAGGTTTGTTGTCAGGCTTCCGCTGAGCTTGCTGATGAGCTGATCATTTGAATCAGGTGCGGTAGGAGGACAGAAACCTCCAAAACATGCCGGATAGGCGGCCCTCCACGACTGGCTTTGGACATGCCTGCCATAAATGAAGTTTCAAAAGTGGAACGTGACAGACTCTGACGTCGTCACCTGGTCTCAGCTTGGAGAAGATCTAGCATTCCAGGCAAGCTGTGCAAATATTGGAAAACAAAAAGTAGGGTTTTGAACGAGTATAAAAGTTTGAATTTAGGGTAAATGTTTCAAAGTAGCGTTTTAACCAACAACTAGGGTTACAAATTTGGGTTTCAAATGAGTATTTTTAAATGGGGTTAGTTTTTCACAGGAACTCAGGTTACAAATTGGGGCTTTGAACTAGGGTAGGGTTTCAAATGAGTACTTTTAAATGGAATTAGGTTTTTACAGTAGGCTTTTAAACAAGAACCAGTGTTTCAAACTAAGGTTTTAAAATGTTGTAGGGTTCCAAATAAGTGTTTTTTAAATGGGGTTAAGGTTTCACAGTGGGGTTCTAAACAAGGGCTAGTTTCAAGTTAGTATTTTAAGTAGGGTTTGTAGGGATCAGAGTGGGGTTTTAAACAAGACCTAAGGTTTCAACTTTGTTGGAAAATAGTGTAAATGTTTGAAAGTAGGGTTTGAACTAGAGTAAGGGTTTTGAATTTGGGATTAAAACTACAGTTAGTGTTTCAAAAGAGTGGCTTAAATAGGGTTTCATATTAGGGGTTTAAATTAACATGGCAGTTTGAAAACAGGACCAGGCTTTTAAACAAGATTAAAGGTTAAATATTTGGATCTGAAACAGGCAGGGTTTCAATTGAGTATTTGCAAGTAGAGTTAAGATTTCATAGGGTGGTATTGAACAACCTAGGTTTAGAAATTTAGGTTTTAAACAAAGGTATGGTTTCACTATTTTCAAATACTGTTAGTAGGGTTCACCGAGCATTTTGAATTTGGGTTTTAAACAAGATCTATGGTTTCAATATAGTTTTAATCTAGGGTAAGGATTTTAAAGCAGCATTTTAAACTAGAGATAGTGTTTTATATTATTTGAATGTACAGTGGTACCTCGGTACTCGACCATAATCCGTTCTGAGGTGGTGGTCGAGCACCGATTTGTTCGAACACCGAAACCAATTTTCCCATAAGAAATAATGGAAAGTATGTGTGCACAAGTAAAAGTGCACAAGCAGTACATGATAAAGATAAAGATAAATAAAGCATTATAAACCATTTTGTATAATTTACTTACGTTTTGGAGAGTGGTTGATGGCATACAGGAATGGATGTGGAGAGGACGGGAGGGAGTTACTCCTTCCATGATGACGCTAGCTAACTGCGACGCGAGGTACACCGCGTTCATATTTTGCTATAATTTCCTTCTTCGGTTCAATAGTGGTCCTCATTGTTTTCCTCTTTGCCTTCCCCTTATCACTGTCTTTCTTTGGACCCATTATTAAGGGCTAGAGCAACACGAAAAAGTTTAAATCCGGGAAGAAATACTCGAACAAACGACTTACTCCGCTGGGGGTCTGAGTTGAACTGGCGCTTACCCGCTGGCCGAGAAGGGCCGAGGAGCGCGTTCGGGTCGGCTCGGCTCGGCTCGGCTCGGCTAGTCGAGAACCGAAAATCTGTTCGAGGTCCGATGCATTATCTACTTGAATTTTTTGGTCGAGCACCGATTTGGTCGAGTATAGAGGCGGTCGAGTACCGAGGTACCACTGTATTATTATACTGTACTGTATTTGCACATAGGATCGAACATATTTCTGAATACGGTCAAATGTGCTTCCAAGTATGTTTGAGCGTACTTGCAAGCTGTTTTTCCACAGGGTGTGATAAACCTTTTGAGAAATAATGCTATGGTATTCTCATTCAGCCTACAAGTATGTTTGGACATAAATATGTTCAAACAAGGTTGCCAGTCAAAAGGGTTTACTCCATGCTTGGATATGCTTGTTGGATTAGGTCAGTGGGTCGATCTTGAAGGGTTAATTTAAGACGATTACGGGCATTGTGTTGATGATATGAAATACTTTCGGTGGCCGCTGATTGATGTGCTGACGCTCGCAATGGCAGTGGCAGATGACGTCCGCGTTTCCAGCGCGTTGCTTTGGCTGGAGGGTGGATGTCAGCCAGGGAACAAAATAGTTTGGAACCAACGCCGGCAAATTGAATTCCCCCTTTGATGTAGAAGCGTTGCGTATCGGGCTGGAATCACACGCCAGCCACTCGATAATATTAACGGAGGGAGTGACGGGACGAGATGTGGACAAGCGAAAGCGAATGACGCGCTCCCAAACGGAGCCTGGGCAAGCGGCACTTGCCTTTGGATTATTTGTCTTTGTCCGTCATCGCGCTTGACATTGCCCCATGATCAATAAAGCACGCAGCAAAGTAGTCAACATGACTAATGTGCTCATTTGGGACCTTTAGCAGTTATTGATTATGAACGGGCCCCTGTCCTTGAACTGCGCTTGCACTTGATTATATGCTAATAGCAAACGCTCTAGCGTAGCATTAGTTATATCCAGGGACGTAGCTAGAATTATTTTTTTGGGTGGTCAGAGTGTGTGTGTGTGTGTATGTATATATATATATATATATATATATATATATATATATATATATTAGTATGAAAACGATCAATTTTCATTGAGCTTTCTAAAGTTTTTCCATATGCTGCTCTAATAACAAATGATGCAGCTGAGTTGAACAGGATGGCAAAAGAAAAAGAAAAGACAAAAGCTAAATTAAAAAAAAAATACTTCCTTTTCACACGCTGCTTCAAGAAAAGTTGCTGCTGAGCTCTTTCATAGTTGAGCATGAAAAAATAATACCTGATGTTTAAAGTTCCAAACATGAACCCATTTCAACCCATCTGTCACAAACGTGAACGTAAATAAAATTTTATATGAGGCTCTATAAGTCATTTTTTTCAATCATTTTTCATGAAGTACTGAAATACTACAATGGGTAGATGAAAAGTGTGACATGTTTAGAGAATAGTATCGCATAACCAGAGCTGTTTACTTTGTGGTTGCACTTCGAGAGGAAAGTGACAACCTCAAAGCTCCCAAGCAAAAGGTTCGTAAAGTATGTGAAAATAAACACAGAACAAAGATTTTTCATACACATAATCTCTAAGATATCTAGTAGTGATATATGCATTTGCACTTACTCAAATTGGTTTGGTGTGTTTGCACAACGAGTAAATACTGTATATTATTGTGACCGGTCATAAAACACATTTCACATTTAGAAAAAAAAAGGTCTTGATTTTTTCAAGGGTTTACCAATTGCATATGATTTGGATGTTTTCATGTCTAGGAAAAAAATTGGCTTAAATAGGTTAAAAAAAAAACATATCACATCCATCATATATAAATATGTTGTGCGTGTTTCAGATTTACCTCAGTGTCAGCGGTCAGTGAACATCTCACTAGTGTAATATTGCAATCCCCTCGAAGCTTTTGTTTTCCGCCTTTACATGTCTTGGAGTTCATTTCACCACAAATACCCAGAGTTGAGCAACATTTTTTGTGTTCTTTAACCAATGCACTTTTAATTGAATCAGTGGTAGAAATCATAAGTTTTTCATCTCTATTTTTGTAGTATTTCAGAGTATAAACAAGGATGGACTCGGACGTTGGTCCAGTCAGCCTGCTTCTTTTATTGAACATACTGTTAGCTGCTACAGGCACTTGATGCTAAGAGTCAACTGACACCCCAATCTAGCTCATCCCATTACAATAATCATTGTAAGAAAACAGCCGATATAAAAAGGCACATCGCTGCAACAAATGATGTCAAAAAAGTTTGCATTTATAGGGCACACCCATAATTTTGGCCTTCATTTCTGGGAAGAAAAGCACGTCTATATTTGGGGAATTACGGTAAGTCCTCAATAATAAATTAACTTGGGCTACCAAGTACTACAGTATTGGATTAAACTCTGTATCCACAGTATGTGCTAAAATAATTAATATGTGATTTAGTACCTAGTAAGTGATTCATTGCAATAATATCGAAAATAATCAATTACTAACCCTAAACTAATTGATCACACAATTATTTTAGTACCCAAAGGAACCAGTCCAGTACTTGATTACCTAATGCAAGGAGATCTTTAGTGCTTAATTACATAAAGTAACTGATTATAAATTTAGTACATAATGTAAGTGAGCGCTTTTAGTATTGTAGTACCGATTCAATTACTAACCCTAAAGTCACTGACTAGGTGACCAAACCTTTTGTACATTAGTACATGATAAACTAATCAATTACTTCAGTATGGTAACTACAGTCATTGATTCATTACTTCTAGTACTTTAGTGCGTAAATTATTCAATACTAATAGAAAAGTAATGGATTATCTGAGAACATACTTACATACAGTAAGGTAATTGAGTAGTGATTTAGTATCTAAAGTAATTGAGTACTTTTGTACCTGAGTGACTTTCGTACACGATTCCCTGAAGGACAGTAGTCAGTCGCTTCAGTACTTGTTTATGTAAAGTAATTGATTACTTTTGTACTTAATACATCTAGTACAGCCATTTTTAGACCCTCCTTTAACCAAACACTTGAAAAAATATACATAAATACCAGGGCTTAAATGTCTGCTTTCTTAAAAAAAAACAAAAAAACAAAAAAACAAAACCAACAACATAGTGTAAAAGTGTGCATCAAAGCAAAAATCAATGGTGCATATTACATACCCTTGTGGAGCTTCCACACTCAATTTCACTTGAGAGTGAAAGCTCATTTTCTTGCTATTCATTCCCTTTTGTGCTGTGATGCTGCAGTACCAGTGACCTCTCGGGACCCCAAATTGGGTCCAGCTGGGGCCCTGGCAACACCTCCGTCGTGCACATACATTGCGGCACTGTCGACATCGCAAACATCGCATTTCGCTCCGCTTTTGAGACGGCTTTATTTAATCTGTCGCTTGCCAGCTCACACGGGGCTCAGCAGGTGAGCGCTCGTTCAATCTGCAGGGGCCGCCCTCGGGCCGCCAATGGGATTGTGCGCGCACGTGTGTGTGTGTGTGTGTGTGTGTGTGTGTGTGTGTGTGTGTGTGTGTGTGTGTGTGTGTGTGTGCGTGTATCTGAAACCGTCTAACTGGTGTGTCATCATCGTTACACTTCCTTGGTGATGTGAGGCCATTGCGTCAATGAACATGAATTGCAAAAAGTGCTGGAAAAGAATAGAACAAAACGAGTTGATTATTAGTACTGTACATGGAATAAATCAAAAGCTATACTGTATTAAAAAAAAAAAACTCAAGAAAAAATACAATAAATTAATGATATAAAAATATGTTACTTCATGGATGTAAAGAAATCAATGATTTACCTTTGTCTATATCAAAGTGGGGTCCGCGGATCCCCGGGGGTCCGTGAAATAATTTGGGTGTTATGGAAATGATTAATTTATCTTTTTAAAGTTACAGATTTGTGCCTTGTTTGGTTTAGTCTTTGTTTTATAGCGCCCCCTCTGGTCGCTGTTGATAGTGCATTGACAGTACGTTGACTGGCTACCTAGACAGAAGTCACTGCAACATCTAGGAAGGACAAAATATTGCCTTATTAATTAAAAAATATATTTATTTCATTTGATTTTGTGTTAAATTATTTTTTTTATTCAATTGTGAAATATTCACGACGCTTCAATAAAGCAACCAATTCAACCAGTTTGATATATTTTAAAACATGTAAAAATTTAAAATTGACAAAATGCGTTCTAACTTTGCTTGCTAACGAGGCAATGAAGTCAGCAATGCTAATGCTGGGGGGGCACTTTTGGGGGACAATTGACCTGGTTTGTTATAGAGGGATGTGTAATTTGTAATTTTTGTTTTCTAAACTTCAGTATAGCTGAAAAGTAACAAACATACTTGTTGTCAAATTGAATATGTTGCCGGATAAAAAGGGCACATATTTTTGTCTTTTTTTTTCTGCAAACATACGCAATGGGGATGCTTGGAAAATTTGCTTTCTCACAGGGGTCCCCGAGTCCAAAAAGTTTGAGAACCCTTGACCTATATAATGTAGTGAGGTCACACCTGATGTCATAGTTCGGAAAAATTAATTAGCCTTTTTTTTTCTTTCCCCATCACATGCTGAAGCTTCCGTGCAAGATGGCTTTTGTATTCGGTCTTTGCTTTCGGATCGACCTTCATGTCTCCAATCCACGGTCACGTCACTCAATACGTCCTGCTTTTTTTCACTCGTGTGGCGAGCAGGTCAGCGGCCGTGTCAAAGGTGGCGTCCGTCGAGCGGCACGTGAGAGGCGGTAGTGAGGTGTTCAGGTTCACGCTGCGTGTGGGAATTTTTATTAATGCAATGGGAATGTGGGCTTCTTCACAGTTGACGTGTTTACACTTCCGACATCTTTTGCCACGAAACGGACTTTAACGAGCTTCAAAGGGGCGACTGGGTGGAAGTCTGGAACTGCCAGTTTTGACTGGCAATGTCGTTGAAAAACTTATACAAGTGTGTTCAGACATATTTAAAAATACATTAGAATGCACTTGCTAATATGTTAGAAAGTATTTGCAGTACGTTCAAACTAAATTCCCCGCCGCCCCCTATAATGCTATTGGCTATGTTATTGGCTGTGCAGGTCAACATGCCATGGCATTATGGGAGTGAATTATTTCTGGCATTAGCTGAGATAATATTCTTCAAACATATGTGCAATTTCAGTTGAACGTATTTGCAAACATGTTTAAAAGTACTTTGAAGCTAAATCCCAATAACATAGCCACCCCACCACCACCATAATGCTATGGGCTGTGCTTGTCAACATCTGTGCTTGTTTGTAATATTTACTGAAGAAAATATTCTTCGAACGAACTTGCAATTTTATTTAATGTACATGCAAATTCGTTCAAAAATACTTTGAAGCTAAATTCCAATACAATGCTATTTGTGGGCTGTGCTCATCAACACCTCATGACATTATGGGAACAAATGAAGTCTTTAGCGTTCAGACGGGAAAATATTCTTCGAATTAATTTTCCCTGGTTAACAGCCTGGTTTTGTGAAAACGCATCACATGTAGGACAAAAACAATCGCCCACTGAAGCGGACACAACTGAATAAGCTAGAAAACAGACTGTTAACAGTAAAACAAGTATCCCAATGAGACAAACCCCCTCACAGTTGACATGAATGTAGTTTTGGCTATTCTAGTTTTTTCCGGTAGATGGCAGTAGTTTATCAGTCTTCTGATAGGGACTTGTTTTTCCACAGGTGACAGACGAGCCCACCAAGCTTCCACAAGAGTTGCAGGAGCACATTTTTTTTTTAATCCGCTTCAGATTTACGACGTCAACACCAGCAAAAGTCCCCATTGCTTTTCGTCCGAATTGAAAACGTGTGTCCATGTTTAAATAAAGAGGAGGCTGTTTGGGGTATATGATAGAGGAGCGAGAGCCTTTTCTTATATTGGCGCATGATTCATGCCAGCGCAGGCTTTGACAGTGGAGAAAGATGCAAGGTGAGCTGATAACAAGCACTCCGTCAAGGCGGGAATGAATTGGAATATAACGTGAATTTTTTATTATTTTTTTTTTGCGCCAAAGCTGAAACTGCAACTTGAAATAACAACGCAAAGATGATGAGACACATGCTCATTTCCATAAAAGACTCCCTTCATCCCGAGAGATCACTATTGCCTTAACATTCAGGCTAAATGAGCTTACAAGAGTGCCAATTAGACAAGTGTAGCGTGTCTGTGGTGGGTCAACATTGATTTAAAAAAAACAAAACAAAAAAGACAAGGGCAGGATTTACACCGCACGTGACACAATCCTGATTTTTGGCACCCAGATGGCACAATTTGGATACAGGTTCCCAAAAGGGGTACGTGCAATTTTAACAGCAGTTATCAGCACAGTACAGTTTTCTAATTGAGAGCAAATTAATTGGAACATGAAGTAACTTTGCTTGTTAAATTGCGTTTTGCTTTGCTAAATTGTGTTATTGTGACTTCTGAAAAGGTTGTATTGTGTATATATATATATATATATATATATATATATATATATATATATATATATATATATATATATATATATATATATATATATATATATATATATAGCTTTACATGTGGTCTGCAATAAAAAGTATATTTGAAAAAAGTATGATTTGTTGTAAATTGTCTATTACTCAATCACTTCCCATAGCGACTATAGATGTGGAAGATCCATTTTAACTCTGCTGCAAAAGGGGTTAGGGGAAGGGGAAAGGAGTTAGTTTGTCCATTGCCCGCCCAATCAAATGGATCTTTGACCTCTATTGACATCATTGGCGGTGAATTAGTTAATTTCAGCATTTTTTTTTTTTTTTTTATCAATTAAAGCCTTTAAAAACCATAAAATGTTTTCCACCTATTGTTGACTGAAAATGTCATGTGCTCAAGACTCAGGTAGCAAATAATCATGTCACATGTTTTTCGGGTTTGGTCATCTTACATTCACCTGCTGAGCTGTGATTGGTCAATACTTCAGCACGGAGCCCATGCGATGTTATTTTCCGTTGACAGAAGGTGAAAAATGTGTATTTCTTTAAAGGTATTGTTTCAATGTAAGACATAAATCAGCAATCAAATTAATTGATAACTGAAATTGTACTGAAACTAGCCAAGTGTGTTAAGTAGCGTTTTACATCAAACACAGATGGCACATAACTTTGTTTTAGGTCCTTTTTTTCATGTATTAGTTGGAGCATACTTACCTAAAAAAAAAATCACAGGGGGTACATTTTTAAAAGACAGTTGAGAACCACTATCCTACACAGATTATAATTTGTGATTTTAAAATGGATCAGTGGGTTGGAATAGCGGCCATGAACAGCATACTGTATGTTGCAGCAGCCCATCGGGAACTGCCAGGACGTACAGATTACTCACTTTGGGCTTGACTAATACGGTACCTTCACTGCAATTTGGGCATCTGTGGGTTGTTTTATGTGCTCCGTGAGTGGAAAAATCCATATGGAACGTGTCTCTAGAAATGGAAAAGGAAATAGTCCAAAAAAACACAAAAAATTCACATGCAGGCGTTAAATGGGAATTGGGCACTTGACCGCCAGTGTCAATCCAGCCTTCGAGACCTAAAAGATTTAGACGGGGCGAGCCGAAGATTTAACGGCCTGTCTCCACTTCAAACTTTGGCCGTCCTGTCGCACGGTGCGTGCATAAATCTGTCAAAGTGACGCATGGCCGACCATTCCCGCCAAGGAGCGCGGCCTCATTGGCGTAAGCGTCGGTGCGAAGGCACTCCAGCAGTTAGAGGAACACTAGAGCGGCCGGCCTGGAAGCCAACTACAGCGGACCATGCGTGTTAATCAAAAGATCTTTATTGTCCTTGCACCTGCACAAGTACAAGTCAACAAAATTAGTAAACAAAATTAGGCACGTGTCATCCAAGAAACGTTAAAAAAAAAAAAGACAGTGGGAGATAGGACGAAAAGGACTGCCATTACTTCCTAAGATTACCCTGGGATTTTATATAAGAAAACACAACAAGCAATAAGGAATGGAATGGAATTAAAAAGAAAAAAAAAAAACAGGGCTCAAGGCACGTCTCTAAAAAGGGGCCGTAATATAACCCAGGAAAAACCCTCGCACATGCAACTCATGTAGACTTTGTACAACAAATCTCAAATTTGTCTCTCTAGAAGATTGGGGGGGGGGGGGGGGGGGGGGGCAGGACAGAACAGCGTGTTGTAACAAGCTAAGAGGTGTCCCAACATCTAAGAAAATGAATGAAAACAAGATTGATGGGGAAGGAAAAAATAAACAAAACGCAGTAGAAGCATAAAAAAAACAATGCACTTGCACTCTATGTTACAACAAATTATGAATTGTAGATGTGAAAACATGAGCAATGTGTGGGGCAGGAGGACGAGACTCGAGCCCTGTGTCAACATTAATATAACTGGAAAAAATTGTTCATATGCGGCCCATTTAGACATTTAACAAATATCTAAAGACCTGGAGATGGGGGGAGATGGGGAGGGGCTTGTTCATACTCACTAAGAAGCGATCCTAGATCGAAGATAATTAAGGAAAACACAAGGGATGGATGAGGAAAAAAAACAAAACAAAAAGAAAAGAAACACAATACTTCAGCCATGTCCCCAACGGGGGCCATGGTATAATCCTGGAAAAAAACTTTGCACATGCAATTCGCACATGCAATTCTTTGTAGACATTGCAACAAATCTCAAGACTTGAGATGGGGGAGGATCTTAGATGAGAAAAGAAAACATGAGCAATGCGTAAGGGCTGGGTCTCAACATTAATATGACTCTGGAAAAAACTTCTAACAAGAAATTTCAAGACTTGTACATGTAGGAGATGAGGAGGGATGGGACGGGAAGGACGGGGGGTGGTAATCGCTTAGAAGGATCCCAAGATACGTCTAAGATAATAAAAGAAAACACAAGGGATGAGTGAGGAAAACACACAAAACCAACCATGTCCCCAACCACGGCCATCATAGAACGTAGGAAAAAAAAAAAACTCGCACAAGCAACAAATGTAGATGTTTTAACGAATCATGACTTGTATATGTAGGAGATGGGGGAGGGGAGGGCTTGTTCGTACTCCCTGAAAAGCGTCTCAAGATCTAAGATAATAAAAGAACATACGAGGGATGGTTGAGGAAAAACAAAACAACCCACTCCCTCATCAGGGGCCATAGCATAAGCCTGGAAAAAAAAGAACACACATGCAACGTGGGGCGGGGGGACGAGACTCCGGCCGTGTTTCGGCCCATTCAGCCCCTGTGATTGACTGGCGACCAGTCCTGGGTGTACATTGCCTTTCAGCTCCGAAGTGACACAAATGACGACAGGAATTCATCCATCTATGTAATAAACCAAACATAAATTCATGATTTCAGGAATAGTATCCTAAATACCTGGAGTTCGTCAGGGGTCTGTCCTCTGCCCTCACCAGATTAGGCTCAAAGTGGAAGGCTAAATGTGATTGATATCTATGAATCCTGCTGCTGAGGAGCGTTTGTGCACACCTTGGAATAATCCACTGGCGGTTCAGAGGAGGCCAGTTGCTGCATAAGCACTCCTCTTCCACAATGATCATCAAGCAGTTGGCCGGCCTTATTGATTTTAGGACCTTTATCAGTGTTTCCACATGGCCACTGTTGTCCTATTTTATGTGTATGTTTACAGCAGGCCGCCAGAAACAAGAGTTCTCGGCGCCCGGGCCAAAATGTGTCATTTCTGCGTGGATTTTCTCATTTGCGCCGGTGATTGAGAGCGCCTATCGCGGCGTGTTCATCAGAGCCGCACCGCCCTGGAATCAATGCGCACCCCACTGCGCTCCAATTTTTCTAAATCAATTTCCATTCATGAGAGAAACCAACGAGGCTGCAAAAGGTTTGTTGATATCATTTTTTTTTTCTTTTTTTGGTCTTTGCTCTGCCCACTCTTTTCTGTCAGTTATATTAGTCTTATTGAAGCTGGCGTTTTTCTGTGAAGACATCTGTTGGGGCAGCAACCACATTGGCGGGGTATGCATGTAGTGGTAATTGTCCAATTTTGAGCACCATTCCCACCCATGAGTTAGGGAAGGCTGAATTATGGGATGTATCTAAAAGACTGTGATAGTGAATATAATGTACTACAATATACTATACTGTAGTGTACTATACTATACTATAGTATAATAAGTTTTATTTGATGGGTTAGACACCACACCAAATGGTCGTCAGACGTTCCTAAGCCCGCTATGCCCCTTTTTGCTTATTGAAATGTAATTCAACTGACGTGGGTGTTTATCTGGTATAATGCTGCACCCTTATAGTTTAACCTGTTAACAGCTTGCAGTCAATATGACAATAGTCACTTTACAGTACCACCAAGCAGTGGAGAAATATGTTCAGTCACGTGAATAAACTGGGTTGATTCAATTAATTCTTGTCAATCACAGCTATAACACAGCTGACTTTACCAGAGATTTGGAGCTGCTCTCTTTCTAAGTTCTAAGGTTTCATTTCTTGCTGATAATAGCATTCTGGGATGCGTTTTAAGTAGCCAATGAATGCAGGCCAAATTTGCAACATTTCTCTGATTGGCTCTTGCCCAGAAAATGCAAGATAGCAGTTTTTTAAAATTCCTAGTTAAAAATGTTTTTTTTAGGAAATATATAGTACTAAAATAATTTAATAGTTTTTTTTTCATTACTTAATACTTCAGTGATCATTTGTTTCACTTGTAATGTATGTGACATTAAATTTATACAAATGTTAATGAAACCGTCTTCTATAGTTGTATTGCAGGCAGTTACAAAAGAGAACGATATCTTTCAGTCAATTGACGCATGATAACGCCATCTAGTGGACATGAGTGATAATTGCACTCTTGTTTCCTCTATTGAACATGGGTGTAGGTACTATACAGCCTTGGGTTGAATCCTTATCTGGCTTTGTTTTTGTGCTGCACTTGTATTACTGAATTGCGTTTCAATTGCAGTGAAACTGTAAAACCACAGACAAGGTGTTAGCTAAATATAAATAATAAAACAGAAAGGCCATTTTAGCTGTAAATATATAAATATAGTTTTAATTAGTATTATAAATGCCAGTAGGAAGGGACCATGGGGGTGAAAACACAATTTTACAGGGGGAGTGAGAAAAGGATGAAAAACAAAGAAGCAATGTCAAAGACAGCGATGTGGCGTTGGTTCATTTGTCACGCTATTTTCTACAAAATTTACTGTTTTGAAGCATGAAACAAAAGAAAAGTGATTACTGAATTATGCTGCAAACATTTATTTTACGTTTTTCTCAAAACAGGAGGTCTTGGAGTTGTGGTGATCAAGAGTTTTTAGAAAAAAACAACAACCAACCTTGTTTTTTTTGACACATTATTTCTCTATCTACGACGAATAAAGTGTTCCAATTCCATTGGCTCATACCCATTTCATTTCATTCATTTAATTTTGTGAGCAAAAATGCTTATCCGTTTTTATTATCTTGTCATTTATCATGAGTGTATTTTGGCGTTTCGTTAGCATGTTTTCGCATACTTGAAGTTCCCGTGCAGATGTACCAAATTGATGACATGTTGATCATATGCTTCATTTCTGTGGCATCTGGCTGTCGGTGCGAAGAAAAAAAAATCAAGCCCCAAAGTCATTTGGGGCTACAAATCAGACTTTGATTGTCGCAGGGCTGCGGGGACAACAAGTCACGGCCGCCTCGTCTCGCCTTCAAATTATGACAGAGTTGAAGTATTCAATAAATTGAGCTGCGGCGTCCCTGCCGTAATTACACACGCACGCACATACACGCGCACGCACGCACACACACATACACACACACACACACAAGCAGCTGCTTTGCTCATCCAGGGCGGGTCAAGCTAATCCCAGATGCCCGTAAAGGAAGTCAATCACGGTGAGGAGCCCCACTACCTGCATTTATTTACGCACGCACACGTAATTAACCTGCGTGTGAACTTGCGTTATTGAACTGCTTCACTTCAACACACCGGCAGTTAGCTCGAGTAACGCAACATGAAACCTGATATGAAGCATTTCTAAAATGTTTCTATTTAGTTTAAAACAGTTCTTTTGTGTCTCTGACATTCTTCTGTCGAATTACACAAAAGATCAAGATTTATGCACTCGCCTTTCTACTTGAAATGTGCCTCTCAGAATTTGCTTAAGACTTTTTTTTACTGTGACAACCTCCTCAGAAATATAGCTGTCAGTGTTGCCTAATTTGTAGCCATACATTTTTGACCTCGCAAGTGGCTTATTCCAAAAAAGCCAGCTAAAATATCTTGTTTTTGTGTTATTCTCTAGAAACAGTAACCATCTTAAACTCATTTTTTGATTGGCTGTCATCCCAATTTGTGCACAGTTCCTAAGTCCGTAATAGCTGTTTTAAGTTTTTTGTATTTAAAAATAAATAAATAAATACTGTGTGTATATATATATATATATATATATATATATATATATATATATATATATATATATATATATATATATATATATATATATATATATATATATATATATATATATATATATATATATATATATATATATATATATATATATATATATATATATATATATATATATTCAAATCCACCTGGCTCCGGCCTTCCTGTGTTGAGTTTGCATGTTCTCCCCAATATGATGCACAGCAGGCGAATTGGACATACTAAATTGTCCTTAGGTGTGATTGGTCGTTCGTCTCTGTGTGCCCTGTGATTGGCTGGCAACCAGTTCAGGGTGTTCCCCGCCTACTGCCCGGAGCCATCTGAGACAGGCTAGCAAAGCGGGAACAAAAGCGCATAATCAAGTGGGTGTGGGACTGGTGGAATGACAGGTAGAGGGAGCGTCTGAGGGCCACACTGGTGGCGGGCGCTCAAATGCGCTCATGTCACAAGTTAATGGAGGCGCCGGCTTAGCAGCCGATTACAACGCCGCAGTCAGAGGAAGGCGGCGACAGGAAAGGCCAGTTGCCCATTCGTCACCGCCACCACTGTCTCCTTTAGCCGCATGACGAAGGTGCACGTCAGGGTGTTTCTCCGCAGAAGTGGCAAAAGTACTCACACTCTCTACAAAAGTAAAAGTACAGGAATCAAAAGTACAAGTACTCATTTACCATACTTTTTTGAGCATAAATCAATGTCAAGTATTAGTCAACCTCCAATCTTACTGCGACTTGGGAGAATTTTACAAAACTGAGCCAACCTCTGACTTTAGTGGGTTCCATGTGAGAAAAAAATTCAGTCGTTAAAAAAATCTTGTCATTCCTTGGCGAAACGACCGTCAGTCACAGACTGATCGTCTCCAACGGAATGACAATTGAATTTATGGACAAAACCATAATTTCTGTCAGTACTTAGTTTGTCTCATTTTTAAAAATTTGGAAAAAAAATTTAAAAAACCGACAGAGAGACAGTCTGTCCCCAGCGGAAAGACAAATACAATAACGGACAAAAAGCCACAATGCGTCAATGCTTTGTTCGTCATTACCGTATTCTTATATAGGTTTCTTGTCATTCGTCTGCCGAACGGGCATCTGCCTGAGACGGCCCGGCGGACAGACTCTCTGTTCCCGACGAGGCAGTTTCTGTCAATGCTTAATTTGTCCTTTTCTCTTTTTTTTTTAAAGTTTCATGTCCGTCAATGACGAACTGATGGACAAGCTGTCAACACTTCCTCATGTAAAACAATGTCCTGTTTTTTTTTTTTAAATAAAGGGATGGAAATTAAAACATGCTTTTGTATCTATTTCTTGTGATCGATTAAAAAAAGAAAAACAACCTCCCAAGTAACTGAAAAACCTAGTTTTATGCCGATTCTAGGGTGCGAATACGCCAGGTGAATCTCATGCGTTTCATTCCGCACTCATCCCCAACCTCAAGCAGACGATTCTGTTGTGGCTGACTGCGAGGGAAGCAAATCCCCAGTCAACTGGACCGCCCGGGGTCATTAATCCCACCGCAAACAGACACGGCGTCTTGGAAAATCCTACAGATAACTTCCTTCCCCACCATTTAGGAGTCATTTGCTCTCGACCTGGATTAGGATGTTTCCCGCCCATTAGTGACACGAGCTTATGTTGACTTTAAAAGCAAAGCGTAGGATGCTGCCGACGCATTTTCAAAGGATCAGCCGTTTGGAGGAAGACGGAATGCGTCAACACAGATGAGAGTGGCATGGGTTATCTCTGTAAATACACTCACTGAAAGATGCTACCCTCTATAAACAGATAAAAAAAAAAAAAATCCAAATTGGGTCAAAAGGGGACTATCCCATTTTTTAAGTTATTTTATCCAAAGAGTTGGGTCAGTCCATTTTTTTTTTACTCAACTGTATAGGGGGGTATTATTTACATCTTTTACACTCTAAAAACATTTGAGTAAAAAGTTAACGCAGAGTAAGAAAAGAGGACTAATCTAACGTTTTAATGTACTCATTTAACCCCAAAAGGTGTCAGTTCATTTTTGACCAAATGTGGGTGATTTTTTGACAAAAAAGTCTCACACTGTAACAACATTTGGTCCAAAAGATCCCAAATCAGCTTAAAAGTTGAAGGAATCTAGAAAAAAGCTTCTTGCCTTAAACTAGTTCCTAGCGTGTTCGTTTTTGTTGAAAGATCGCCCATACCACAACATAGTGAAACAATCGATTTAATCCAGACAGAGTGGGAAAGTACACGAGGCCTCGGGCCAGTCCTGCCACGGGTCGGAGCAGAAAATGGCAACGTTTCACCTTCAACATTCAGTTCTTATACCCTTTTGGGGCATCTAGTCCCACTGTGGAATGCAAGTGTGTGTGTGTGTGCGTGCACGTGCGTGCGTGCCTGTCGGTGTGTTAGTGTGTGCATGCGTGGGGGTCTGTTTGCGTGGGGATGGTGTCTTCAAAAGTCTTTGTTCTGCCGGCCATTCTTTGAAGCGGGAGGAAGTCTGAGCACCATAAAACCCTGACTGATATCTTCTCTTGAAGGCCACACCTAGCCTTTTGCTCCTGGTGGAATGTTGTCTCGGGGGGTGCTATCTGTTCCTTTTGGAGGTGCCGACTTGTCTTTATTTCCCCTGGGCCAGGACCATATCTGCTTTATACTGACATTATATCGTCTCAATCTTTATTAGAATAACACAGTTCCATGTACACACTATTTTATTGATATATTGCATTTGAAAAATATGAATTTCCTTCAAAGTGGACAGGCCCAACATTTTAAGTTATTCATTGAACTCCACAAGTTGTCAGTTCTTTTTTGAACAGATTTGGGTTGTTTTTGATCCCACAACTTTAAAGCAACAAACTTTTACACTGTGAAAACAAGTGGATCAAAAAGAAACCAAATCGTGGTCAGAGACCAAACTAACTTTTGAGGTTATTCTTTTCCCTCAACATGTTGACAGTCCATTTTTTTATTTTTACAAAATTAATTCAAGCCCAAAAGTTGTCCGTTTATTTTAACCAAATGTAGGTTTGTATTTTTTGGTTTAGTATTTTTTTTTGTGTTGAAGGTTTTGTATTTTTGACACTTTTTTCCTCTGAAGACAGATGGGTTCAAAACAAACCAAATTGGAGTCAAAGAGACCAAATCAACTTTGTAAGTTATTTATTTAACCCAAAATGTTTTCAGTTTTTGACTAAAATTGGGGGATTTTTAATTAAAAAAATATATATTATAGTTTTCAATATAAAAACAGTTGTCAATACAGATCCCAAATCAGGTTAAAAATGGCCCAAACCTACCTTTTAAAAATTTGAAACAACTTTTTTTTTTTACACCCTGAAAACAGTAGGGTTTATGAGAAACCAAATGGAGGTCAAACAGAGACTAAACAACTAAAAAGAGTTGGTCATACAGAGCCCGAATCGAGTTAAAAAAATATGTTTTTACAGAACTGATATTTTTATCTTCATCTATACTGATACCCTACTAAGGGTATTTCTTTGAGGCTCCAACTGAACAGTATGTGTATTTTTGGATTCCTTTTTACTCCTTGTTGGATCAAAATCTTGACCTAACATGCTGGGAGAACTATTTCACCCAATTACTGAAGGGGTTATGTTTGACCCAGCAGTTTCATGAGAGCATTGAAAATTCTGTCAGAAGATGCTAACATATTCCTAGAAGCAAGTGCAGCACTTTTGTGTAAAAAACAAACATAAAAAAACATAATCTGTACAGTAATGCACTGTAATAAAGATTTTGATGGCCAAAGTCCCATTTCTGTTCAAAAAATTATATCCCAATCCAGTAACAATAAATTATTCAGAATTTATCATAGGAAGAAAATACATAATTAGTTAAAAGCTGCATGACAGTCATTATCATAAAAATGTGAAGAAATATTATAATCCATCCCAAACTGGGGAAATAAGCCTGCTCAGGCAAATTAGAATCACGTATACAAAGATAGAAACATCTTCCCAGACATTCATTTGTGTGTGCTATTATATTCCTGGCACATTTAATATTCAGAAATGTAAATAATGTATTCTTAATAGTTGCAAAGCTAGACATAATTGCGAGACGCCCTCCGCGCCGCAGCCGTTAAACTCTTTTATGCATGCACCTATTGCTTTTAATCTCCTATCAATGCCTTTTTTGCCTAATGTCTTTCCATTAGACCCACCGACATTACATTACGCCCGCCGCATTACAATAGCGCGTTATCAACGAGACACGCCGGAGATTAACAGGGAAAAAAAGACGGGAATGGATTTTTTTTTCAAAAAGGAACACTCAGAATATGACCCGTTAATGAATCTTTACTTATCATTTCACATTTCATCTTGGTGTCCTTTTGTCTCTGGGTCCTCGTGTTAATCGCGCCGCCATCCTGAATCTCATCGGGCTATTTGCCGTAATGACCCTCAAAACAGCCCCAACAAACATGTCATAGCAGACCAGCTACAAGACTGATGGGAATGTAAAAGGAAAAAAAAAAAAAAGTTGCGATGGTGATGAAACACATCACATGAATTATAAATGGACGACGTTTTGTCGCTGATAGCCAGGAGATGACTGCTGACACGAGTCACATCGCACAACATGAATAATAAGCGGGACGGCCTTTGCGACACACACTGGGGATTTCAAGCTAACCTGTCAGGTTGGAGAACGAAGAAAAATAGTTCATGTGTGTGAGGATTTTGCCGCTCTTATAAAATGGAAATCAAGCGACAAATAAGACAAAGCAGAAGCATAAACGGGTCGGGCATTGGAAGCCTATGGACGGTTGATGTTAACATGGCGGAGCATGACGAAACTGAACATTTCTTCAAACCTTGTAGGATCTATCCATTTTTTTCCTTCATCACTGTGGATTACAGTCATAAGAATTGAACATTCAGGACGCTAGAAGAACTGGAGTGTTGGAACTATATACCTTGAAAATTTGAAGTTACGTATTCGCGAATTGTTGGACTTTAATGCTGTCACTTGTATTTCCCCTTGTAATGCTGTGAAGTATCTTCTTTTGTGAAACAACGAAAATACTAAATGGTTGAAATTAGAGTGTACTCAAAATAGATTAAGGACATAAAATTCGAGTTTAATAATAAAACAACCAGGTTTGAGAAAGCAGTCCATTTAAACTAAATAAGTTAAAAGAAACAAGATAGATAACCAAAATCAACAGAAGAGGGAAAATAATACTGTATTTTCTCATACTCATGTTGAATTCTCTGTTTATATGTGTGTTTGTTGCAGTACGTGTTTTGTGGCTCAAAAAGGAAGTTTTAACAAGGAAATGAGGCAAGACCAAACAGGAGCATAACTGGACCAAGTATCACCAGACTGGTGGAGCAAATCAAACTAACGAGAACGCAGACAATAAAGGCAGACGCACAAGTGTGGAGCAGAAACATGAACAAAAACCCACAACAACAAAAGTCAACCAAACATGACAATTGAACATGAATGACATCAAATGACAAAAACATATTAACTCACTCAAAACGGCTGTCCTCAAGTTATTTCAGTACAAAATCCAAAAAGACTTTCTTGACTTGCTTGTAGAGCTTGTCTGCATTTCATTTCCAATAAAAAATCATTTTGTATTAACATGGACGCCAATGCTGAAAGTCGCGCTGCTCCAATTTCCGTTTTGCTCTTCTTCAGCCATTGTGGAAAAACACAAAACATAACAAAAAAAAAAAAACGTCCGTGTGTCTGGCTTCGATGTACGCTAACGTTAGATGGTTGAGCAACATGTTTTTTTTTATTTCTTTTTTCTTTGCTTTGAAATAGCTTTATTTAACCCCTTCCACCGTTAAACATGGTGGATCAATATAGCACCGCCTTCCTGCAGTGAGCGTTCAGTTGCGACACGTTCTACATGAGGTTTCTTTAAGGCATTTCTATGGGTCGATTGGCTATAGCAGCTGTTTAAAACCCTCTCCAGGCAGGCGTTGCAAATTTGCAAAAATAATATGAGTCCCCTCGGTATTCCACAATAATATTGATTGAGGCATTTTTTTTTTAAGTTTGGAAAAAAATAAAAGAAACTTAATTTGTGCCTGAAAAGGCTAAAAAAAATATGGGCCCGTACACAATACGTCATTGCACACTGCACAGAAGCCTTCTACTTGTTCAAGCGAATGCCCGAGCGCCTCCCAGCTAAAGAGACATAAAGTCTGCCTAGTGACACAAGTTAGCTGAAGTCTAATTGGCTAAAAACTCTACACTAAATCGGCAGCACTTGTAGGAGTGTAACCATATGGATATAATATGAAACAAAAACAACAGAATATGGAGAATAACTTTACATAAAAAATATATATATTTAACAAAAATAAATTTAAAATGAAATGGACTTTTATTATAGTTATTATAATTATTATAGTTTATTGTAGTTATGATAATGTCAGGTTATATTAGACCTGCAGAGAAGGCCTTGCTGGCCCTGACGGCCCACCACTGAGTACATACACTAGTAGTGTTTAACCAATCGGAGAAAATTATGCAATATGAACAGTATGTACTCTGGCGGCATTAAATCAACCAGTGAATATTACACCATACTTGCAGTGTGCACACTGGCAGCTTTAAACCAAACAAAGAACACTACACAATCCTTACTTCACATACGCTGGTAACAATTAAACCAATCGGAAAATATTACCTAATACGTGCAGTACTTACGCTGGCAGCGATAAACCAATCAGAGAATCTTACTTAAGTCCAGTACGTACGCTTGCAGCGATAACATTAGAATTTACGTACAATATGTAAGCCGGGAGTGATAAACTGTTCGGAGCACATTACGCACAAACCCTTTCATTCTTGACTGTATGTGTGAGCGTGTGCCTTTTAATACGGGTTAAGTATGTAAATGAAACCCCTAAATCGATAAGCGCATAATAATACGGGGCGCTGTATGATACGGAATATATGGTATCCTACCGAATAAAGTGTCCCCTCATTTATCACGGGGGTAAATTGTTGCTACTGTACATTGTCTTCAATGAAAACACATTACCAACTAAATCAGGAAGTGGTTTAAGCACACAAATAGCAACAGGTATTTGGCCACTATGTGGTGCACCGCTATGTACAAGCAATGGAGCCCTATGTCAAGACGGTCTTTGTTTGATCTTACTCTAATGTAAATTAAGCATGTGTGAAACTATCATTTTTGCCAAATCGTTACACCCTGAAATACTTAATGTCATATCCCACTGACAAGCAGAAGTTGTCAGACATATCAAATTTGCAAATTATGAGGATATTGTCTTGAGAATTTTGCCAGTAAAAATGTCGTTTGATGACAGTATTAGAAAGAAATGTGTATGTTGCTGAAACAATTGCACATGAACGTCTCAAAGTCTCCCTGCGACAAATATGAATCATTTTTGACAAATTGTAAAACCTGGTGAATACTGACAAAATGCAAAATTCGCTATGTCTTGCAACGTTAGAGGCTTTCCTATAGCGTTTTGGTCATTGAAAAAAAAAAGCTTTTCAAAAGTCTATGTTTCTATCCTTTACCTTGAACACAATTTGTCACATTCCACACTCTTCTCCAAGTTGAGTGTGAAGGTGGCAGGTGAAACTTATCTGATGTTTGTGTGGAAATCCAGTTTAAGAAACTCCTCTCTAAGTTGTGTCTATGTGCAGGAGGAAAAAAAAAAGAGGAAAAAAATAGACAAAAGAAAAGTTCAATAGGACTTTTTCAACGTTAACTGGTGGAGACGATGTGGGTTTGCGCTCGGCTTTCTCTCCATCTGCCGAATGGATCAAACCGGCTTGGCTCGCAGGCTAGCTGGGAAGGTTTGCGTCAAACGTTAAATCCCTGTGTCAACAGGACAAACGCTTTTAGAAATAGCGCAAGCAACGTTTGCCAACCGGCTTTAGTCCAACAGGTGGATTAGCCCCGAACTTTATTGTATGTAGCATTCAACAATTTTAAAAATATTTTACTCTGATTTCTATAGCAACCTGGTTTTGCAATGAATTAGTTGACCTTAATGGACTTTTTATTTTCAGTGTTTCCGTCAAAGCAACTCAACTTTCCTCATACAATGTTAGTTTCTTCAAATTACAAGCAGTTTGGAAAATTTTTATTATATATATATATATATATATATATATATATATATATATATATATATATATATATATATATATATATATATATATATATATATATATATTTAAGAACACACCCTCACTGCGGAGGACACGCAACCTCATCATGGAAAAGACCCACTCCCAAAAATGCGCTGCAGCCACTCAGGCAGCAGCCTGAGGGCCAGGACTGTCAGGCTGGCAAACAGCTTCTACCCACAGGCCATCCGGATTCTCAACAAATTCCTCACACACTAATTGGCCTCTTATTGCATGCATAGATAATATTTTGCACTATTATGATATGATATTTACTACTATATTATTAGCAAGATTGTTTTTGTTTGTTGTTTTATTGCTTTTTATTGCAACTTTTATTTCTATTTATTTATATGCTCGATTATGGAATGTATTCTACTCAGGGAAGTGAACAGAATAAGAATTTCATATTTAATACTATACAGACAAAAACAAAACTGTTGAAACTGGACATATATATATATATATATATATATATATATATATATATATATATATATATATATATATATATATATATATATATATATATATATATATATATATATGTTGATTAATAAGTGATGGCATCTGGAATAAAATAAGTTTGAACTTTTGCTCTTACCTTCAACAACTACATACTGTATTTGTAATTGCAATTTACAAATAAATATTAAATATTAGATTACTGCATTACCTTGGTATTTTTCCAAGTTATAAGAGATTATTTATTTTGACTCGTGGAGGATGTAATAATAATAAACAAATAATAATAAATACAAATAAAAATAATAATAATTAAAAAAACATAATAAAATGGAATAATTCTGAGAAAATTTACTGTCGTAAGGCTGAAATCTTAGAATTTGGAATATTCCAATTTAATGACTCAAACAATTATTAAATAAATGTAGATGGATTTGTTTGATTAGTTTTCTACTTGTTTTATTAGTTTTCTACTTGTCTTTTTTTGACACCTCTACCGAGAGGTTATTGCACAAAAATTCATTCTAAAGGCCCTGCTGATAAACGGTGCAGCTTATCCCCACACACAAATACTTCGATTGTTCCCACAGCCAATGTAAGTCAGTAACTCCGAAGCGACATTATTACATCAAATTGCATCTGTCTTGCTGAATATTCGTCATCCTCCGATTTACTGTGTGACGACCATGTTTTAATTTTTTTCATGAGTATTATTATAATAGCCTTGAGAGACAAAGTATCCAGTCATAGTAGGGCCAGTGTGTGCTTATAATGATAAAAGCTTGTGCCACATTGCCGCATGATGTAAAGGCGCCGCAATCAGATCTGGGCCCACAGCATCGCCGCAATTACAAGCCGGCGTGCCAAACAACTTGCGCGTTTGCTGATGAAGACGTACGTCGCCGCGGCGAGCGGTCAGCCCTGTTTACGAGCTGTGTCATCGCGCCTGACAGCCTTCGCCACGTATGATTTATACACTGGAGTGGCGGGATTGAGGATTGTCGGGCGCCTCCGCAAACGTCCTTGATGCCCAACGCCGTGCGAACATCTGCACGGGACGTGATCCAGACACGTCCATCACCTATCTCTGAACCACGCAAGCACGTCCAGATGGCCGACAGACTCCACTCAGTCATTTTTTTATTGCCGCCGTAAATCTAATCGGCAAACACGCGGCGGCCTTTGATATGATGAAGCTTGACAAGATAGATGACATGGAGCTATTAGACAAGCGAGAGTTGCCATTAAGTCACATAATTACTATCTCGGACCAGCTGAACTAGGCCAGGAGAGTGCCTTCTTTCGTCACAACTTTCTGTAGGGCCATGAAGATGCTGAGGTGTATTTTAAGGTGGAATATTTATTCTGTTACTTACCATAATTCCACAAATAGAGGACACACTTTTTTCCCCAATATCAAGGCCAAAAATATGGGTGCGTCCTTTAAAGGAAAACTTAAAGGCGACCTTTGTTCAGTTATGGGTGTTTCGGGTCTTGCAACAGACTCCTTCCTCCAGGCGACCCGACCGAGGTGATCAAATCTCGGCCGACGCACACTACAACCACTACTCTCCCCTCTTCAACCAGAGCCACCTGGAGGCCTTTTTCATTGCCTCCACGTTTTTCCCTATGACTCTTCCACGGTTCTCACTAATTATGCCTAGAGTTCCATAGGCTTTGCTCAGGGAGTAGCTGGCAAACCCTTGACAGCCTACCTCCAGTGGCAAGCACCTGGTTTTTCATCCGTTCCTCTGACAGTCCTCCACTAGCTCCTGGTACTCCTCCCTCTATCTTTCCTGAGCCTCCTCCAGCCTCTCCTCCCAGGGAACATTCAGCTCTAGTAAGATGAGTTACTTTGTGAATTCTGACACCAAGATAAAGTAAGGTCTCAATTTGGACCGGGTGGCGGAATCTTCAGCTGCTTCCCCCAGTCTCGAGCCGTGGAAATTAAACTTTCTGGGGGTATTTTTATAAACTGGGGGTATTTTCCTGTTGTCGTGGCTGGAGCTTGCTTTGGGTTCTTCCTCTCGGAAGACGTGACTTGGGCTGCCAACCTTCCCCACCCCGTCTCTCCAGATGTCACCACCATTTTCATGGTCGTCACCCAGTCCGCTCCTAGGTGTGACCTGCACTAGGAGTCACAGTACCACTTATGGCACTTGTAGGGCTCCTTGGAAAGTTTGAAAATCTTACTGGAAAATATGATACTCAATGAGCAAACCTGAGCAGCAAGTCCGCCATTTTGATTTGCCGCAGCCATTTTGTGGCTCACCTGAGCCTAAATCGTCAGCAGTTTCTTCTCTTCCAAGCTTTTTATTTTCTTTTGTGTCTTTAGCATATAATGAGGGCTCCGCATGACGACCAAAAAAATTCAACAAGAAAAGATTGCCCGCAGCTCGATTTGATTTCATTTTCCTCTGACACCAGTAGTTCCTATGCATGTTTAAAAGGTGATGTAACACAAGACCGGTGTGATGGAAGGCATCAGACGAAAAAGATTGCTGCCAAAACATCACAGATCTCCTCTCGCGCTGTGATAAATGGACGACAAGTTGAGACGATAGTCTTTTTTCTCGTTAAAAATAAAACTGATCATGCTTGTTAATTACGCCTTCCCATAAGGGGGTTGATTTCGCTCCCCAACGCGCACCTGCCGCCACGCAAGACAAAGCAGCATGTGCTTGAAAGCCATCTTTAATCAAAATCTTTTGCTTTCACTGTTTTTACAGAGAACAATCAAGCATAAAACTGGACTTGACATAAGCAGAGCACTGAAATTATTACGCAATTAGCTCTTAAATAGATGATATATTCCACTGTGGCTTCTTGGGACGGCTACATTCAAACGCTTTCATCACCATTTTTCTGTCAAATGACACATTTTCTGTGCTCATGCGGCGGCAAGATAAGGCCGAGCAGGATGGCTGAGAGTCTCGTCAATTGATGGAGCGGGGTGCTCGCCTCGCTTTTCATTCAAAACGTGGCATGCATTGATAAAAAAAAAAAGAAAAAGGAAAAAAAGAAAAAAATCTCCTTGTGACCTTCAGGCGCTTGCAGGAATAACGCTCTTGTTTTTAGTCATACTCAATTGGGGGCTCACTGTATTAAAACGGAAGTTTTGGTGTCAGAAGATTGCTGGGGGTAGATATTCTCTTTCATTTGAGCTTTAAAAAAACACTCAAAACCTCATACCATTTGATTGACAAGATTTTCACTTGAACTGAAACTACTTGCTTACCATACTCCAACTAAAATATGAATGTTTCCACGTACCACTTGCAAGGTCTGTGTTTGTACATGGGAGACAAATCAGTACATCATATCTTATAATAATCATAAATATTATTATGATTATGATTTTTAAACAGTTTCATTTGGTTTGGAATGTCAAATTATTATTCTTAAAAAAATGCTTCAGGTCAGGACTTTGGGATTGACTGAAAAAAAATGCTCATCAAAATTAGAAGTTGATCATCAAATAAAGTCAAAGATTCACAAATAATACAATAGAAAAATGCATCAATCTTTTGTCCTAGTCAATTTCAACAAACTGTCCCAACAAACCAAGTACTCAATAATAGTCAATAGTCAAGAGGGTATTCAATTTAGGGGCAATAATTGCATCAAAAAAGTTTGTTTCTTGAACAACTTTTCACATTCATGTAATAAATATCTTCATACAATAAATCTTGCAATAAACATCTTTGTCGACCAAAAAAACTTTTAGCGAGCTTCAGAGAGACCCATTATCAGGCTCAAAAAGTAAAAAGCTTCATATAGGTTATAGTAAGTGTAAATAAATTTCTACAAAATTTCATGACAGTTGTTGCAAAACTCAATCAAAACATACAGAGGGCTCCCAAAGTCTCCAGAATTTCTTTTGAAAAAAATTCAAAACAAATATTTTCCTGAAGTAAACACAAATTTTAGATTTGAAAAAAAGCTGAAGCGTCAAAATGCCAAAAATGGACTCTGCTAATTGTCAATTCTTAGTTTGTGTTTGTGTACAAGTGTGAGTGTGTATATATATATATATATATATATATATATATATATATATATATATATATATATATATATATATATATATATATATATATATATATACTGTATATATATATATATATATATATATATATATGTATATATATATATATATATATATATATATATATATATATATATATATATATATATATATATATATATATATATATATATATATATATATATATATATATATATATATATATATATATATAGTGATTAAGCGTTCTCCAGCATAAGGCATACAAAGTGTATATCATGACAAAGCCGCAATCAGAATTGCATTCCCAACTACATTCTGCTCCCACAACTGTTGTCACACCTCTGAGATAAGAACGTAATATCGAAAAACCAGCAGCAGAATCTTTATCTGGAGACAGATTGGATAAACTTGACCTGCAACTGGCGCTTATCACACCGTAGCAAGCGGGGACATATTTCTTGTCCACGTGGACAAGTCTCTTGTGCGCATATTGCGTCTGGACCAATGTGGAAAACTCTCTTTAAATTTTTGATCAAAAACAATGCAACATCAAATCGGTCAAATTTCATTTCTGGCAATACTCCATTATGAACAAAACATGCAAGCAATGTAGCTAAAGTGCAGGTAATTGCAACATTTTCCATAATTGTTTGTGATTCTTCACTTTTTTTTCAACAGTTTTTTGATAAAGCTTGTAACCGATATTAACTTGAGTAAAATCTTGGAATTAAATCCGGGAAAACAAAAATCAAGAAGTCAAAGATTTGAAAATTTGCTAGATTGGGAAATTGAGATTTGGAAAAGTGGCAGATGGTATGAAATGTGTTTTACGAGACAAGTATTCATTGGATACTAACTACTTAATTGTGATATTTAAAGTCCACTTTTTTTTAAAAGCCATTTTTAGTGCTAGAAGGTTTATATTTTGCCTGTAATGAACTCCTTTAGTATCAGCAATTTGTAGACACTGCTTTAACTTAAATCCTGAAAATTAAAAAAAGTACTGTATATATAGAAATCAGGAGCTGAGTTGAAATGTCTGTACTCTTAAAAGCATAAAATTACTTATTTGGGATCGAATGAGTTCACTCTCTGCTTGCCCTACCACCACCCCTTGCCACGCAGATCATAAATAAGATTATCCTTTATAAAAATTGTATACCAAAAACTGTACACGAGGATAAAACAATACAAAAACTCTTTCAACAACTGTTGGCTACATTTTTTTTTAATTCCAGATTAAAGGTTTCTCTAAACAGAAACAACCCCAAGTGCATCAAAGTGCCTGAAAAAAAAAGATGCCAATCCATATTTTAGCACAATTACACATCACATGGCAAAACAAATCATTTTCCTTGGGGGTCATCCGTGCCCCCCTGGCCTCATTTGACTGAAAAATTATTTTTCATGTGCAATTATTACTTTTAAGAACACATTTTATGACTTGCTGGCGACTAAAAATGACCCCATGTGTCGATGGCTGAGGTAATGAACGATTCAGCTTATGAACATTAGAAAAAAAAAAAAAAATGAGATTTTGACCTCTTTGGGTTTCTGAAACTATGGCGTTAAAATAATGCAAGGGGGGAGGAACAAACAAAAATAAAAAATAAACAAACAAAATGAGATTTCGACATCTGGTACATTGTTTCTTGATGTACTATGAACAAAAAAGAACAAAAGACCAAAATTGAAAATTTCCCCCGGTCCCATTTTATTGACTCATAAACATCTCATGATTTTTCTCCAAATTAAGTGAAATTTGATCATATCTGGTGACCCTAACTGACACCCTGAACTGGTTGCCAGCCGATTGCAGGGCACATGCAGACGAACAACCATTCACGCACCCAGTCACACCTAAGGACAATTTAGTATGTCCAATTCACCTGCCATGCATGTTTTTGGAGCGCGGGAGGAAACCGGAGCGCCCGGACAGATTCCACGCGGGCTCAGGGACAACATGCAAATTCCGCAAAGGAAGGGCGGAGCCCCGGAACTCGGGTCCCTGTAACTGGGAGGCGAATGTCCTATTCATTTTTTAATATATCAATTTTTTTATCTGACGCCAATTTAGAAAGATTGATCCCTCAACTACATAAGTCGAGTTTTGTAATGCAATATAGTGTAACGCCTTACATTTCAAATACAGTAATATGGTAATGTAACTAATTACTTTGAAATGACAGTAATAAACAATAAATAATGCATTACACTTTCAAAGTAACTTCCCCAACACTGTACCCGGTAACAGAAACACCAGAATTTGACCCTAAAATAAGGACACGCCCTATATGCAGGTGCGTCCTATATTTGGGTAATAACAGTATCTCTCACAGCACACCTGGTTGTTAATCATTGCTGCATTACACACTATAAATGTTACTTCAAGAAAGCGATTGGTACCGACAAAGGAATCGCCCCTAAAATTGAACGGGCTTTTCTTTTGGCCAATACACCACTCGCTGCTTCACACCTTGTGGCCGTGTCAATCAAACGCAAGCATTATTGCCCGTCAAAAGGCAACATTTTCTATGGCGCTCTTAAAATGGAATCCCCTCGGATTGTGCAGTTTGTATGTTTCCATAGGAACAAGGTATAAGATTGCATCCTAAATGGAAAGCAATTCTTGCTTGTTGCCGCAGCATTGCTTGATATCGCCGACAAGACAAATCTGAATAAGCCAGTGTGTTCAAAAATGAGGGGGGGGGGGGGGGGGGGGGGGAGGGATGGGAGGCACCCACTTGTGTAAGCCATTCACACTGAGCGGAGAACGGGTAGGAGGGAGTGGGTGTTGGGGGTGGGGGGGGGGGGGGAACTCAGCGTGGCTTTTCCGGCTGTGAGCCTCCCTGTATATGAGGCTTGTTTTTCATCGACTGTGTCAGGAATCAAGAGGGCTAATCCCTCAGAGACTTCAGATGAAAGTTTCAAAAGAAATAATGAAAGGCACGCTCGCCCGAGGCTGCATATCTGGGTGAACGTTGCGGCGGCGAGCGAGCGAAAAACAGAGGAGGAACACAACGGCCTCCGCTGCTTCCGCCCCCACCGGTCCGGCGATTAATCACACATGCGCTGTCTGCGAGACATAAACAAATTGGCGGCCGAGCACATCAGACGCTTGTAAAATCTAACATTTGGCCAGCTTTTACCAACAAAAAGAATGGGAAAGGTCCATAAAAGTGACTGGAGACTGAATAGTTTGCCTCAGAATGTTAGAACAATATGCTTTTTTAAATGGCTCCATTATAAACTCATATAATCCCCAAAACAGATTTTCACATTTTTAATCCCACGTATTTGGTTTTAATTCATTTTACATATTTTTTTAACATTTTTTTTCACGCGTTTACCTTAAATACAGCCTAAAAACGCTGGTACTTAATGAGTCAAACACATAATCAAATAGTTTAGATAATAAAGAGCTAAAGTAGTTGTTTACTTCCTAAAATGATTAAAAACATTAACTGCTAAAGTGACTAGGTACTTAAGTAATCATTTACTTTAGGGTTATCTTGATTAATACAGGTACTAAAGCACGAAAAATAATCAATTACTCAAGTACTATAGTAAGATTACGTTATGCATATTCAAATCTAAATCTAATCTTCAAATCCAAACCTATATTAATATGCTAATGCATTTAAAACCCCAGGAAAAAACATCAAACTTGTATATAAATATTAAAAAATGGTGTTGAAATAGTATAGTAAGTGCTACATATATATAATATACATGTATACAATAAAAAAACATCATGAATAAAAAATATCGCAAGGATTTGTTTACCTTTATCTTAGCCTTCTTCGTATTTCTTGATTATCTCCAGCTTCCATTTCTTTTGACTTCTCTTTTTAACATCACTAACAATCTTGGGACCCATAGCTCACCCATTCAAGTTTGAATTTTGCAGTAAAATGCACAATAAATATTTATTTTAAGCACCCAGATGCAATCCAGTTCGTAGCATGCAGCCATTTCGACAGTGACACCGACCAATAGCAGACCAGTATCTTAGAGAGTCGTGACGCAGACCAATAGCAGACCAGCTTCTGAGTGATGCGTTGCAGCGCAGGCACTTTGACGGGACCAGAAAATAAGAGCAATTACGTAAAAACGCCTGAAGATGGAGACAAAACAACACAAATACAGCCAACCCCTAAGGTCATGACAGCTGTTTTTGTCGTAAAGCGGGAAAAATACCAAAAAGAAGGGACGAAAAATGTCGCAGATCGTGTGGTAAGCTGAAAAAAACACAAGGCAGGGATGTCGTACCCTGGGGGTCCACTGTACTTTAGTACTTAAGTATAAATAATAATTTTCTTTAATGCTTATTCTTTGAGTACCAGAATTTTTAAGACCTTTCTTTGAATTGAATGTCTGGACTCTTAAAAAATGTAAAAATACATCTTTGGGATTGAACGAGGTATTCATGTTTTAAGCAACACGAAATAAATTTGATTACTTTTCACCCATTCCGACCAAAATCAATAAAAACCCAATTGTTATTTGTTGATTATTATTCGTAGAGATGGACAGTCCATCGACAAAGGACGAGAAACCAGAAAAAAACAAATAATGTGATGTAATGTGGATTTTGATCCATCATTGTATTCGTCACTCATACACAGAAGAAGGTAATCTGTCTGTCCGTCACTGATAGATGCTCGTTCTGCAATTCAATAACGAAATGAGAAAAAAACACTAAAAAACATAACTAAGCATTGATGGAAAATAGGGTTTCATGATTGTATTGATTATTCAACAGCGGAGGGCATTCTGTCAGCGACGCATGCTCGTTTTGCTGAGACAACAACAAATAAAAGGACAAGAAACCAGAAAAAAAGACTCTAAGCACTGACACAAAATACCTTTTTATTGGTCATTGGATAGATGTGGGCGTTCTGTTGGTTTTTCACAGACGGATGCCCGTTTTGCTGACTAACGACGAATTATGAGAAACCAGGAAAAAAGGAGACACTAAGAATTGTCGGAAAATAGTTTTTCGTCGGTCATTGAATTTCATTGATCATTGTATTCATTGGCGGAGGTGGGCACTCTGTTGATCTGTCACAGACAGATGCCCGTTTTGCTGATGAAGAGGAACCAAAAAAAAAGACTACCTATGCATTGACATAAAGTGGATTTTCATCCGTCACTGTATTCGTCACTCATCTGCAGAGGTGGATAATTTGTCGGTCCGTCATCAATGGATGCCCGTTTTGCCGACCACCAACAAATAAGAAGAAACCTAAAAAAAAAAAAAGACAAACTAAGCACTAACTCGGCATTAATGGAAAATCGTTTTTCCGCCGTCGTTGTGTTCACCACTCATCAGCAGAGGCGGGCCTTCTGTTGGGACCAGTTGACTGTTTGTCGGTTTTGTTGCTCAACAATAAATAACGAGAAACTAAGAACAAAACAGACCCCCCAAAAAAGACGAACTAAGGATTGACTGAAAATGGGTTTTATATCCTTGTATGTCACTCGTTGGCTGAGGCGGGCATTCCATCGCTCCATCACAGCTGTTTTGCCGATCAACGATAAATGCCAAGAAATGTAAAAAAAAAAAAAAAAAGAAGAGAAAAAAACCAAGATGAACTCAGCATTTAGGAAAAGTTCTGTTTTGTCCATTGTTTTCGTCACTTACCCGAAGAGATGGACATTCCGTTGGGACTGAAGTTGCCATTCCATCAGTACGTCACTGACAGATTACATTTTACCGATGAACAACGAATGACAAAATAAATAAAAAACGAACTCAACATTGACAGAAAATGGGTTTTTGTCCGACATTATATTCGTTTACAGGGACACACCTGTATTATTTCTTCTTCTTCAGTATTTTACTGGCTCTACTGTATTTGTTCAAGTTGAATCTCAGCTTTTGCTTGTCTCAGTGGTATAACGAAAGACTTTGCAATTGTTTGCAGCAGGAATGGATGAGCCCGTGCTAGAAAGTTCTCCTGGCGCCGATTGGCAGGGTGCACGTCTACATAGCCTGAGTTCTGATTGACAGGACAGCTGTCATTGCAGTGATGCGGTGTGGCGCAAGGGCTCGGGCGAGCTTTCGTCAGCCCCGGATGCCAATCGCGGCGGTATGGAAAAAGATTCAGTACGTACGCAAGATATAAGTGTATCCGTACAGGTTCGGGGTATGCTACCCTGCACACAAACACAGTGCAGCTCAGACTCTGGATTTCGGCCAAAAGTCCTAACTCATTTTGGGATAGAAAACAAGGATAAATCGCAGAGCCAACGGAAAAGTTGAAGTTGAGCATTCCTGTCAGGTGCTTCCGGTTGGACTTTGAAGTCTTCGGCAAACAGATCACTTCGTCTCCCGCGGCAAATGAGCTCTCCCATCCTGTGCACGCGTGTGCAGCGTAACCCCGCAAATGACCAGATTAGAATGCCATACAGTTCGCCAGGCGTGTGCAGCCAACGGAGAACTCCCTTAATAGTGCTGCCGGAATAAGGCCTCTGCATTCAAAATCTCATACATATGGAAATCTTTTTTTTTTTTTTCCTTCCTTGCTCCAGCACATGGAAATGATTTGTTAGACCAGGCAGGGTGGCCTAAACCATTACTGTTATTAATGTCTGTAAGATTTTGGGGGAAAGTGACTGCGTGCTTAATGGTTTTCTCAAATGGGTCAGATAAAAGCCAGGATATGATGAAGGCCTTGTCTACAAATAATCTGGGACATTTATACCTATTCCCTCCTCTTCGTGTGTTAAAAAAAAGTCCCTGTTTGGAGTTTGCATGCACTCCCCATGCCTTTGTGGGTTCTCTCCTGGCACTCCGGCTTCCTCCCACACTCCAAAAACATTCATGGTAGGTGTAATGGACTCTCAAAATTGTCCTTAGGTGTGATTGGGTTCGTGAGTGGTCTCTATATGCCCTGTGATTGGCTAGCAACCAGTCTAAGGAGAATAAGCAACCATAGAAAATGAATGGATGGACTGAATGTCTTGACTTTAAAAATGTAGGATTACTTTGGGATTGAATGAGTTAACGAATTTGGTATAAACAAGAGGATCATGTCACCAATACGGTCAGGTTATTAATCACCCAGAATAAAAAACCAAGATCAGGCAGAGGTGGCCCAACTAGAGGCGAAGCAAGTGCCAAGGTGAAGACAAACAATGGTGCAATGAAATGTAAAAAATCATCAGCATCGCCGCTGCCGAGGCAGCTGTCTGCCACACCGCACCTGATTTAGCCGGCAGGGACTTTCTCACTTATTTTTTTATTTATTTTTTTGATCTGCTGCAGTGGGATTTACTTTCACGCGTTGCTGTGTCACATGTCAAAAAGAAACAAGAGGGTCAGTGTTTATTGCCGGCTTCAGACGAGGCGGCAAAAAAAAAAGAAGAAAATGTACAAAAACACATTGGGCTTCTCCCTCGGGTGCATTTATCCCCAACATGACTCCCATTTTTCCCCTTGACTCCTCTGTGGAAAACTGAAGATGCATCTCATGTCCTTGCGGGCTCTTTGACATTGATTTACATCTCAAGTCCAAAAGAAACTTCCATTTTCATTCATTCATTCATTCACTCATTCATTCATTCATTCATTCACCGCATCTGATGCTCTTCTTCTTCTTGCCCCCTTGTGAGCGCCGTTAAGCTCCCCGGCCTCAGACGTCGAACCCTTTTTATCTTTTAAGAACACGGGCAGCATTTAAAACGCATCCTCTCATCCGTGAAAGAGTGGAAATACTTTAGAGGAGAAGCCAAGAAAGAAACGGCGTTCATTGAAAGGTCAGCTATATTAAGTGAGGAACCATATTTGGTAACTTCAAGTGGCCGGTTAAATCTCTAGCCGGGCCGTTTCTAAACGATCGATAGCGTTGAATATATACAGTCAGATTTGGGGTTTGTCCTTTGTAGACTATTTAGAGCAGTGGTTCTCAACCTTTTCGCAATGATGTACCCCAAGTGAAATACGTTTTCAGCCAAGTGCCCCTTTACCAGTGCAAAACGTTTTTAGATTAAAAGAAAAAAAGGAGAAAATAGACTTCAAACATGCCATCAGTGTCTGATTTAGAACCTTTCAAACGTCTTCAGTGTTGTCCACAAAATGTCCTCTTTTGGATCATGTAAGTGATCTGTGTTCAAAAAAGAAAAAAAATACTTAATTATTATTGTATATTTGCACGCAAAAAAATAATCAACAAAAAGAGTCAGACCCCTTCTCAAAACGAACAAAATTATAAATAAACATTTGTCTACAGAAAAATATTGAACATAAATGATCCTTTATGTGGGGGGGATTAAAGTGGAGATCTGATCACAAATATTGAATCATCAACTTAATTATAAATAAATATTTGTCCACAGTAAATAATCAACCTCAAGTGTCAGACCCGTTCCTCAAGAAGAAATAATTTAAAATACGTTTTTGTCCACAGAGAAATAATAAACCTAATGGGCCTTTTTGGGGGGATTTCTGTTCACAATAGTAAAAAAAATAATTTAATTATTGAGAAATATTTTTCCACAAAACATCATGAAGTGTCAGACCTGTTGTCAAAAAGAAATAACTATACATAAATATTTTTCCATGGAAAAATCTTAAACATAAAGTGTCCTTTACTGGGATAATTTGGAAGATCTGTTCACAGAAATAAATCATTAACTTGACAGGTAAGAAGAGATGGCACGTGACAAGTTGGGTTGAACCGTTCTAGTATGGGGGAAAAACCGGGTCTTTAAATATGTTGAAATGTATTATTTACTTCAATAATAGTTTTTAAAAGATTTTTGCATGTTTGTTTGTTTTATTTAAAATCTCGAGTAACTTCTGGAGTTCCTTCAAGTACCCCCAGGGGTACCCGCACCTCCATTTTTGAGAACCACTGATTTAGAGCAAGGGGACCTTTATTTTTAATTTATTTTATTTTTTTATGAAAACAACCAAAAAGTGTTTTTTTTTTTTTTTTTTTTTCCAGAAAGATACACTTAACCAATGATGATTAACCCTCTGGGAAAATAAACCAATGATGATTAACCCTCTGGGAAAATAACTCATGAATAACCCACCCCTATTTATGAAATAAATACAGTACAAACCAAAGCCCGCAAATTGTAGTTTGGGGACTACCGGTTTAGAGAAACATAACATGTAACTAACATGAAAACCAAGCATGCTTTCTTTTATTAAAACCTTATAAAGTCCTTATGGATCATGTGAATAAAATATCCAAAACAAATGACTGTGAGGTTTTGTCAATCTACACAAGTTGCCGCAATGTTCAATCAGAAGGTCAAATGCCGCTACGTAGATGTTTTTAGGATTAGCACGTTAGCATTCAGCCAGCAAGCAGAAAAATGCCTTGTATCACTACATCACTGGTTTTCCTACGCAAAGGATAAAGAATAATATGACTGAGTGTAGTTTTGTACCATTCACGCAACCAATCACACTTAAGGACAGTTTAGAGTGTCCACTACACCTGTCGTACATGTTTTGGACTGTGGGAGAGTCAGAGTGCCCGGAGAGAACCCACACGAGTTTGGGGAGCATATGCAAACTCTACACTTCCTGGAGCCAGCTGGATTAGAACTCGGGTCCCTTAACTGTGAGGCGGACGTACTAACCACGTGCCGCCCCTGTAAAAAACATTTCCATTTCTTATCAATGAAGTCTGCCCTTCACTTATGATTTGATGTATCACCGATATTGACACAAGTATCTCCCTTTACCTTAATTAGGCAGTGATAGGCCCATTTATTTGGCGTGCAAAACTACGAAAGCGCCCGTCTTCCCTTTGCTGTCACGCGGAGGCCGGCGCTAATGATCTCGGCAAGCGGCGACGATCCACTGGAGCGCTGCATCAAGTGCACATTAATCTTGCTGCTGATCCGGTTGATGAATGACCCGCGAGCTACAACTGGGAACATCTGGAGGCTGGTGAGCACAGTCCACGACAGCAACCCCGCCCCCAATCCCCTTGGTGGTGTCCGCCACCATCCCGCCAGGCGAGAAAGGCCCATGGGCCCAAACATGTGCAAAGGGCAAACGAATGTCATCCATGCAACTCCCACTGTACAGTCTACCTAATAATTGGAAGAAATTTAGCCCCCCCCCCCCAAAAAAAAAAAAAGAAGAAAAAGCACAGTCTGCCGTGACAATGCTAGCAGAAGAGCGTCTATACCGCTGTGCTAATTGTAGCCCATTAGGGAGGAAATGGCACACAGTTGGCCTTATGTTACATCAGTCAAACATCAACACCCTGAAGTTAGAACTCTGGTTAGACACAACAGACGGTGAATGGGAGTAAATATGTGGCAAAACAACAAATGCTTCTCAAACTCACTAGAAGAGTCAAAGAAAAGGACCTCAAAGCTACGGAATCCTATGATCAGATTTGGGATGTATTTTACATGAACAATGTATATATATATGTATACACACAAATATACACGGAGTAATTGCTGCATCCCAATCAGCTCAGACGTCGATGGGCATCCTCATCGGATTATAAAGCTGGGTTCCAAAAGGTCAACGGGAAATGGGCCAAAGCCCAAAGGAGCTGGCTTGAAGGCGCTCGGCAACTGAATTTAATACGCATCCATCACTTTTATCATCTAATTAGAGGACCGCATGGCAGGCTGGTCAACACTGCGGGGAAGCGGGATTATTGATTGATGCAAAGGACGGTATCTATCACTGCACCTCACCATCGACGCGGGCCGGACGGCGGCGAGTGGACGTGCGCGTGACATTCGTAAAAAGCGGCACGCAGAGACGACACCAGCAAAGATAACAATAATACAGTACGATTACATTATACTTTTTTAACTAGTCTAATACAATTGCAGTTTGCAATAAACACACATGAACAATTCAATGAGATCCAATAGAAGAGCTGTACAAAATAGTGGCCATTTTTTTGAGATGGTCAAGTTGCTATAGGCCAATCCCTGAACTTATATCAAGGTATCTGTATGATACTAGTATCGGCAGCCGATACTAGTGTCTACAGATTTACAATCACAAACTAAAAAAGGCAAAAAAACAGAAAAAGAAAACTTACATTATTTTCAAGAAACTTTAACGTGGCACTGTGTAAGATTTAGACGGGTTTTCATAAAAATGAATAAATTAAATAATTAGAAATTAAAAAACCTTCAAATAAATGTGTTCTTAATGACCAACAGTATGTTTTGAATATAATTGTAGGTCTAGTTATCATTAAATTATATTACATGGAGGGTGGCACTCTCCCATGAACACAACAAATATGAAGAATTTAGGAAGATGAGGTTGATTTTGTTTTGCTATGGTGTTTACATGGTCATCAACAGCTTGTTGATGCACATAGAAAATACTAGAACTTGACCCCAAAATGAAGGATATATCCTGTACACAGGTGCGTCCTATATTTGGGGAATTACGCTATTTAACGGTGGAAAGTGGAAAAATGTCATAATCTAGGTGGGTCCTTGAAGTTAATTTTGTACCTCCGGTATAAGCGTTATCTCCTCAGTGTTTCTCTTGGGGACGGCGAGGAGAAAATCATCCTTCCATTCCTCCGCCGCACTCTATTAGCAGACATCCGCTGTCAAAGAGCTGGCTGATAGGCCATAACTGCTGCTGTCAGCTTTAAACAGAGCTGCGCGCTTCAATTACACCGAGGTAGAGGAAAGTAACACTCGGCTTGCGTGGAGATGCTCATCTCGGCGCCGCACAGGACACAGTTCACCAGCGGCGGCCTTTTCTGCCAGGAGCGGCGAATATCAAGGTGGCAGCCAATGTGTTGCCAAGGTGCCAGCAATCTGACGTCCTTGGCCGTGACAGCGCCAGAAATTGCGCAGGTCCACTCCACAGGGTTTTTGACAAGAATTGTCTGGCATTCTTCGCGGGGTTGCGGTCACAAAAAGCGTCTTCCCTCATCGCTCAGTCTTGGCAGGTGTTGTGTGGGATGGCGGGCGGTGTTTAACCTTCCTGCCGTCATCGCCAGACAAGCTTTGTCCCCGGGCGGCACACAGGCACACCGGAGGTTAGGAAAAAGTAGAGAATAAAATAAAAATAAAAAAACTATATAGGCACACCAGAGGCTGGAAAAAGTCGAGGGTTGAAAAAAAAGTGCTTTTCAAGTTTGCAGTGGAGTTGACAATAAGCGAAGGGCTGGACTTCTTCTTCTTCTCCTTTCAGCTTCTCCCTTCGGGGGTCGTCACAGCGACTAAATTGCCTCCATCTAAACCTATCTTCCTGTCTTCTTTCACTATAGCTATTAACCTCCTTTTTAGTCTTCCTCTTGACCTCCTGCCTGGCAATTCAAAATTCAACATCCTTCGACCTATATCTTCACTATCTCTCCTCCGGACATGTCCGAACCATCTCAATGTGGCCTTTCTGACTTTTTGCTGTCCCTCTGAAGTATTCACTTCTGACCCTATCACTCTTGGTCATTCCTGAAGAGAACCTCAACATCATCATTTCTGCTACTTCCAGCTCTGCCTGCTGTGTTTTCATCTTCCACTTGAGCTTCTCTCATTCATACACATGTAGCCAGTTTTGCTGCGGCTAACCTTCATGCCTCTCTTTTCCAGTGCCAACCTCCACCAGTCTATCTTCTCCTCCACTTGTTGCCTACCCTCAATGCAGATCACTACATAAGTAAAGAGATGTACTGACAATGTTAAATGCTTGTTATAATTCTGTTCTAACACATACAAATAGTCTTGAAATATATTCACAAGGTTTTAGCTAGGATTTACACCCGCGGTTCTCAATAGTGAAATTTTAACAGGTTTTCTGCGGGTAACAGCAAGTCCAATTGAATGCTTTGTTATGCCGTGGCAGAAAAAAAAATCTTTTCAAATTAAAAGAGAATGAACTCATCCAATCCCAAATATGAATTTTTACGTTTTTTTTTTTCAGCTATTCAATCCCAGCTATCTATATGCATATGTTTTTTTTCTTTTTTTTCCAATGTTTTGCCTAAAGAAGGGTCTAAAACTGGCTCATACTAAATGAATTGACTACTCAATTACTTAAGTACCTTAAATACTCAAGTAATCAATTACTGTAGTTCCATAAGTACTTGTTTAGTACTTAATTACCTAAAAACAAGTACTGTGGCACTTAATTACTGAAAAGTGGCTATTTTAGTATTTAAGCTAATGAAAGTAATACATTATTTTTGGGACCAAATTACCTACAGTTATTAATTACTTGAGTTCTTTATCAACAGCCATTTCAGATGCTCCTTTAGCCAACCACTTGAATACCATTGAAAGAAATGTAAAGAAGCACCTGGTATTAAATGTCTGAAAAAAAAACCCGAAACAAACAAAACATAAAAATACTTTAGGATTGCATAAAACACAAACGTATTAGCTTAGTTAAAACTTAATAAAAGCATCTGAGGTTTTGCAAAGGCACCATTATAACATAATTTACAAATACGTTGTTTCATGTTCCAATGAATGTGTTCTTAATTCGAAAGTAAAAATCTGCTATTCCTATCACCTCTTTAAAAAGTATAGAATTAGATTTACTGAAGCCTGTAGGAATGCTGTTAAATTTTCACAGTAAGTGTCTTCATATACCCCATGGGCATACGTAGCCCCGTTTGAGCAGCACTGCAAGAAACTGAGTGTGCCCGCTGTGCACGCAGAACTGTTGCGCCGGTGCGTTCAAGTGCTTCAATGGGACACCAGCAGGGTGCAGACACGAGCTTTTGTGCACAATCATGTGAAGGTGCTTAAAAAAATATATATCAAGAATAATCTGCTCTCGACTTTTATTGAGGGGAGATGGGTGAGGATCTTAATGAAATTGACGTCATGGGTACAACACGGGGGTACTAGGGGTGTGATCCCCCTTCCCCCCCCTCCTACAAGTAAAAATGAAGGCGTGTTAACACACGCGTGAGCGAGGGGTGAGCGAGTGAGCTGAAGCCGCGGATTGCGCGCGAGTCCGCAGATGCTTCGGCCGCGAAAAAGAGTGGATGTTTGGCACCTCCTCTTATGACTTTTTTTTTTTTTTTTGTCCCACCCCCTTCCCAAGTGTTGGAGAAAGGATGATTACAATGATGAGATTATTGCGCGGATCAGCTGTTCGGTGGCGTATGGATGAGATGCGCACTTGAGCGGCATCACTTCTTGGCTCTCTCTCTCTTTTTCTCTTTCTTTGCGAGCGTGCGTCCACGCTCTCATTTGGAAGGACGCCAGCCCCGACGGAACCTCGCAAGTTTCCGCCGATAAATTCTGACATTGTCTGTCAAGCGTCAACTAATCGATCCTCAAAGAGAGAGGAAGGGGGGAAAAACAGAGGGGGGGACTTGGAATTTTAACGATCCCCCCTCCGTCTCCCCCCTTATAAATATGCAATTCGGCGCGTTTGGCTCGGCTGGGTCCGGCTTCACGCATCGCTTTCTTTTTTTAAACAGCAGGAGCTGCGGCGGGGACTGATTCTTGCTGATTTCCTCTTTTTTTTTTTTGGTCCATGCAAGACCTGCAGAGGAAACATGTCTGGCCACTTCCCTGAGAGGATCCCCGCTGTCAGAGATGGCATTCTGGTCCGGCACTGTCGCCTCTAAAGTGCCCCGGAAGATCTTGTTCATGTTCACCCTCTCCCTGTCAGTCACCTACTTGTTCTACAGCTTGATGAGCTGCTACAACTCGTTACAGTTCCCGCTGCAAGACAACTTTGCCTACCAGGCTCGCTCGGCCAGCACCGAGGAGACCACGCTGGTCAGGGACCAACTTTACTCTGCCTCCACGGGCTTGGCCGAGGCTCACTTGGGCCGCAAGAGCACGGTGGTCTCCATCGTGGAGCGGGAGGAGGGTCGGGAAGATCATGCGTGGAGCGGGACCCGGCGGGCGTCCGCCACCGAGCCCACCCGCCTCGGGGAGGCCACGGAGGGCGAGCTGCGGGTCAATTGCACCTCGGATTACGGCGAGAAGAAGCTGCCGCAAGCCATCATCATCGGGGTAAAGAAAGGGGGCACCCGAGCCCTGCTGGAGGCGCTCAGGGTGCACCCCGACGTTCGGGCCGTCGGGAACGAGCCGCACTTCTTCGACAGGAACTACGAGAAGGGTCTGGACTGGTATAGGTGAGTCATACCCACGACTCTTGAGCCTTGCGACTGAAGGGATACGCTACCTTAGAGGTGTGAAAAACTTGGTCCCCGGGGGCCGGTATCCTGCATGTTTTTAAGGTCTTCTTCCCTTTTACACCTGATTCAAATGGTCAGGATTCATCAGAATCAGGTGCGTCAGGAAGAAACCTTGAAAACATGCAGGATACCGGACCCGGAGGACAAAGTTTGGACATCCCTGCTTTACATGGTTTCCCGTGGTGTACTTTACAGGAGAAACAGTCTGACTGTTCTCTTCAGATGAAAGTACGGGGTCATTTTTTTAGACTGTGGCGGTTGGCACAAAACTGTTCCTAGTTTGCACGGGCATGGTTCGAAGAGTTACACTGGAGTCGGGTAATGAGCCCCAAGGGGTACATTATTGTAGACTTTTGCGGAAGGGGTACGGTTACTTGTCACTAGGGCGGTGCCCTGAAAAGGTTTTACACCTTGGGAACATACCACTTGGACAAAGTTATATTGAAGTCCAATAATAGTCCAAAGCATTACAAAAGTGTAGCTCGCACGTTTCCAGGGCAAACTTGACTTTTTTGATTTAGGGGACATTCTTGGACTTGTTATGCCTGGTCCTAAGACTTGTCCTAAATTTGTAGTTTTAGGGGTATGATGTTTTGTCATACAATGGTGGGACCCTGTTTTGCACTTTGGGAGCATACCCCTGAGACAAATTTATCTCGGGGATCAAAAACTCCTAAAGGGAACTTACATTTTGGAGTATGTGACATTGGTACCTGAAGAACTGACAGGTGACATTTTAGAGCTGGGGGATCTGCATGGACAATGTTTTGTCACTCGGGCGGTAGCCAGAAGCTCTTATTTTTTTCAGTTTTGGAACAGTAAATTTGGAATCCAATAATTAGCCCTAAAGGTAAATTAGTGCAGGCCATACATTGTTGGGTACAATATCTGTCGCTAAGGCGATGCCCTGAAAAATTTCTGATCCGACAAGCAAAATAACATTTTACGCTCTTTTGCAAAAGAGTGAACAAATGAGGAATATGATGCTTGATGTTCCAGTTCATTTTCTCTTAATCTGAAAAGAGAAATGTACTATTCCTGTGAAAAGAGAAATGTGCTATTCCTTTAATGACGATTCTTCCATTTTTCCATCTTCCATTTCTAGAAGATAAATCTCACCTAACATTATTTCAAACTCACCTCACCTGCTGGAAAATTCCATCACTAATGTCAATGTGTATCTATATGAATCGACAAAACAAAGACAAAACAATGTTTTGCAAAGCAGTGACTAAAACACAATTCAAGAAAATGTTGCTTTGTGTTGCCATGAACTACCACTTAATTTGAAAAGAAATCATACGGTTCCTATCACTGCATTAAAAAGCATTCAAGATTTGCTGAGCCCTGCAGAAACCCTTAGAAAATTTCCCCACCAAAATCCCTTGACTTGCCCCCAGGGATAGTGATACTCCCCATTTGAGAACACCTGGATTAGTGCACCCTGATACACTTAGGGGTGCAGTGCCTCATCATTCTTTGTATTTTTACACCAGCCCTTGACAAAGTTACCTTGGATTCACATAATTAACCCAAAGGGGCACATTACTGTTGATTGCACCGCACGGGCTATGTTATCTTCTCACCAGGGTGGCACTTTGAAAAGTTGTGCTTTGACACTTGCCTTTTACAATTCGGGAGCATTCTTGGCTGGGAAAGGTTACCGTTTCCTTGGATAAGTCCAATATGGTGCATGAGTGAAAACGGTACTCTGTCTTGTAAATAGGCTGTGACACTTCACAATTATAATACGTAGAGTATTTCTGGCCCATGGAAAAGATACAAATAGATCACCTGAACTCCAGTAATTAGCCCTAAGGGATACGTTTGTGTAGGCTGCACTATACATGATAGTCCTCCAACATACCTCCGCAATTTTGGACACTGGATAATTAGTCCTCTGTGGTACAATGCGGGGATAGAAATAGACTCCTTCTGTAGTCCTGATACTACATTTTAGACAGCATCATAAATGTGGCAGTCACAATTCAGGCAATCGTGGAATGTCTCCAAAATAAAGAGGCTGCCACCATTGTACACATAAGGCTTTTTTAAATTATTTATTTATTTTGTCCGACAGCATCATGAGAGCAGGTTTTTACAAGGAATGGTCGGCGTCTCCTTTGAAACAAAGCGAGTTCCTTTATGTCCGCTGCAGCTCTTGCTTGATGTGATAAGAAGCGGAAAGATGCATTGCTGCACATTCAGTGATGAACTTGAACTGCACATAACACCCACCTGCTTGCACACACACAGATAAACTAAAGTAGAGTATGGACTACAGAATGCATTTAGGTGACATTTTGAGAACAGGCTGCGACGATTGCACAATTAATTTTTCTTGAGTCATAATCCCTCAACCATATATAAAAGCATTTCTCTTTTTGCATTGATTCAAAGGTGTGAGAGAAAGTAACCACGTTCATCTTTCGTCATCTGCCCTTTTGGCAATTCGAGCTCTTCAATGTTAGTCGCACGCACCACATGCGTGGATCGATGAGTGTATTTGACAAAATTGTAAGCTTGGTGTTAAAATACTGCCAATGCAAAATACAATCCCCAGCTTGTAGGTCGTTTAGCCTTCTACTTTGTACAAGGAGCAATTTGGCAGATTGTGGCAATTTTTTCAAAAGGCTCCAAGCTGTTTATTGCCATACTTATTTGAAGTTTACTGTAAATCTGAAAATCAAATGAAAAGAATTACACTTTGTGTAGTTAAAACAACCACATAACTCGTGCCTTAAGTCTGATGCTAACAAACTTTTCAAAACGCCATAGATGGGCGAAAGAATGGCATCTGTCACAGTTTTATAAGTCTCTCAAATTGGGATTCGTTAGGGAACTTCGGAGGCTAACTTTTCTGTGGAACTATACATTCTTCCTTTCAAATTAAGAGCAAATTCATTGGAACATGATGCAAAATTATGCACGTTGTATGCATTTGTTTTGTTTGGTTTTATATATGCGCACACTGCCATTAGTGATGCAATTTTCAGGGCAGATGATCCAGAAATGAAATAGCTGATGTTAACCAATCTTTCTTTCAGAGTTCCTTAATAAAACAGGCCTGGAGTTAATGCAACAAATTCTAGTTCAGTGCTTTAGCAAATCATGAAAGGCACACCAACTTTGTATAGAGTCAGCCATGAAAAAGCTTTGCGCCCGTTGAGAAGGTTAAAATAAGAAACAAAACAAAGAAATCACATAGGTTACTCGATTGAAAAAATGTCCAGAACCACTTTTACAACCCTTTATGCAATGGCTATTAGAACACAAATACTGGAGCAGCACATGTAGAATCACAATATGAAAATACTCATGTATATATTCTTTACCTTATTTTTGAAAACAAATGCTGGGGGCAGCACATGTAGTCAACGCAACGTAGATGCAACGTAGTCAGCGCATCTAGAGGAACAATGACATTATTCACTTGCATATATTCTTTATCCTCTGTGAAGTTACTGTACATTACTGAGAATCCGTAACAAGCTCTGTGAAGTTACTGTACATTACTGAGAATCTGTGACAAGCTCCATGTACATTCTGTTATACTGCCCCCAGGTGGCCATAGTGCACACACTAAAAGAAAAAAAAAGGCAGTTACTTGTGTCATGACTAAAATAAGATAGGGGCTCAGTAAAAACCTTTTTTTTCAGAAAATGTTACACATGAGCTTTTGACATCCTGTACAGTATTTTCTCAACTTGGGCCAAAAGCTTTTCGGATTGGTGTGTTTTTCCGTGTCTGTGTATGTGCGCGCGCGTTTGCGCCGCCTTTCATCAGCCTCGCGGCTGCCGCTGCTTCTGACATTCCCACTGACTGCATGCAGCTTTATTAGCCAGAAAAGAAGTCTGTACATCATCGCTGTGCTTACCAGCGGAGAAAAAAAAAGAATAAATAAAAAATCAATTTGTAGGTTCACCCGTGGTCAATCGAGTCACGGCTCGCTCGGACGCCGCTCATGCTTTTATGATGATGTCTGACAGTGAGAATTGAACATTTGATTTATTTTTCTGTTGCAAAAAGAGTCAATGAGTTGTCGAGAACAGCTTGTTTTTATTTATTTATATGAGTTTACTGGTTCAAGCCAGATTGCTGCTGCTTGAGTTTGGTCTTCCTGTGCTGACATGCGTTTGGCACCACAATTCACCTCGGCCGCTTTTCAAAAAGAGGCCCGTAACAATCACAGCGTGACACGCTTACATAAATACATGTGACTTTTAGGGCCCATCAAATGAACAAATCCCTTCAAGGGCCTCCATTCAACTACAAGTTCATTTCGTTTTTGCACAATTTGGTTAACAGGTACTGTCTGTACGGTTTATATACTGTATTGTAGGATATACTGTGTGTGTGTGTATATATATATATATATATATATATATATATATATATATATATATATATATATATATATATATATATATATATATATATATATATATATATATATATATATATATAAGATGTGAAGAAGATGAGAAGAAGATGTGAATCAAATGTATATATATATATATATATATATATATATATATATATATATATATATATATATATATATATATATATATATATATATATATATATATATATATATATATATATATATATATATATATATATTGATTCACATCTTCTCAGTTCTATTTCATAGTTGTTCCATAAACTTGTTCCATAATTCTTGACCGGTGGGAAAAAAACAGCAGATAAGCGACAATCAACTATCAGCCTCAGGTGAATGTTATTATTAATGTTGTTATTATTATTTGATTATTATTATTATTATTTGATGTTATTTTAATTCTTGTTATTTCTATATTTATTATGTTTTATTATGTATTCTATTACTCATGCACTCATATATTACTTAATTACCTATATATTATATATTTATATATTATATGTGCAGTACATTATATAATATATGTATAACATGTGTCGCCCAATTATTATTGGTAAAAATAAACTGCATAAAAATGTCCTTGATTTACAGAGGCATTCCATTCCTACATCCTACATCAAAGAATATCTATTCAAGTAATAGAGTAAGGCCCTAGCTGTTGTAAATATTCACATAAAAATATGTTTATGCCATGAATATGAATAAAATGATACTATCTTTAAGTTAAGCTTATATATTTTACATTGTAACAATATAAGAGACCAGACATTGCAGTGTGAATTAATAGAAATGCTCAGTTTTCTCTATCAGGCATGTGTGAACAAGGTAATGTGTTGCTAGGTCAAACTGATTCTTTTTTTTTTTTTTGTAAAAATAGTCCCCCTTGTATTGTATCCTTATTTTATAAATATTCGATATTAATATTCAAACACAATCATATATTATGGGTATCATCTTTAAAATTAATTTTGACAAATATTTTAGTCAATTCTTCACTGAAATTTTTTTTTAATCTCTTGGTAATTTGGGGACAAGCAACTTTGTTGAACTGAAGGTGAAGAGCTTCATTTAGAGTGAAAAGCTCTTCATCGTCACAAGTTGCTCTACTATCATGGTGCATTCAAGAAGGGACGAATTTGCAAGCATCTCTTGTTGTAATGATCAATGCGAGTCCTACGGTGGATTGAATCATCGAAGAGAAAAAGTTACGCTCTCGTATGAGTCACCGACAACGATAATTTATGCAGACGGTGTTACTGCTTGTTTGTGAATAATGCATTTTCACGCGCATCTCCAAGCCTGCTGACACCCGGGCTAATGTGCACTTAACGGACGCCGAATTACGATGGGTTACAGATGTTTGCAACCATTTGACATTGGCGCTCTTCAGAAGAACTCCTCGTAAATTCCCGCCGTCAACACCTGCTCTGCATTTGGACGTCTGCGATAAGTAAAACGGAATGGCATCATGAGAGTGCTTATCACACGGATTGTGCTTCTGGGTTCAAATGCCGTTACAAGGCAAGTTTACATTAACAAGTCTTTAACCCTCGTATTAAATTTAGCACCGATTTGATTCTTTCAATCCGAGATTTTATGACTTTTCCGAGTGTCCTGAAATCTGCAAAAATACCTTTTTTTTTGTTTTAACGACATTTACTGGTGTGTGTGTAAAATTCACCCATTCAATCCCAAAGACGTATTTTTATGTTCTTTGTATGTATCTTTGCTTGTTTTTTCAGTCTGGGAATTCATATTGTCTTTTCTAGTGTTTGGATAAAAAAAGGTGTACAAACGGTTGGCAAATTAAGAACCTTATACTTCTAATTAACCATGAAGTAATCTTGATTGATTAGGTGTCCTTATTGATTACTTTTACTTCCTTTTGCTAACTATGAAAATAATCGCTTAGTACCTAAAGCTGGGGTGTCAAACCCATTTTAGTTTTGCTCCAAATTGTACTTCTAGTTTCAAGAGTCAAATTAATTTCAAGTGTGATCGTCACACATTTACCTAGTTTTGAAAATCATACCAGTAAAAACTATTCATAAAAATGGTTGATCACAAAAAATGCTTGTTGCTTGTCAATACATTGACTCATATTGTAATTGATTACTTTAATAATTAAAACCTAAAGCAGTGGAATTTTTAGACACTACTTCAGCCAAACACTTGGAAAAAATGATATAATTGCAGAAAATATATAATTACCTGGGATTGAATGTCAGGACCCTCCAAAAACATTAAAATAATTGTCCGTGATTGAATGAGGGCATATGTGAAACAGTTTAAATTTTCAAGAGGTTCTGTATGAGAGCGGGATATCAAAATGGCTGACTTCCTGCTGAAAATTAGTCATGAAGTCATTAGTCAAAGAAAAAGGAAGCAAACAATATAAAGGAGCAAAAGAACTTTACTGGAAGTAAAGTATCGGAAGTGCTTGGTTTGGTGATTGGTTTGGTGCTGATTGGACCATAGGGGGCTACTTCATTGGATCTGAACAACGTTCAACTATGAGCAGGACATTGTCAAGTCTGTGATAGTTTTTTTTTTCCTCTCCTTTTAAAAATGAGCGCTACCAGTGACTCAAACGTCATTGCTCTTATCAAAATCGTGACGCTCTCTGTTGCGGCTTTCTTGTTTACTTCTTATTTCTTTTAAGCTTCTTTTTTTCTTGCTTGTGTCTTTTTTCATGTTTGCGTCTTTTTTCTTGTTTGCATCTTTGACTTGTTTGCATCTTTTTCTTGCTTGCTTCCTTTTTCTTGTTTGTGTTTTTTTCTTGTTCGCTTCCTTTTTCTTGATTGCATCTTTTTTCTTGTTTGCTTCTTTTTTCTTGTTTGCTTCTATTTTCTTGTTTTTTCTCTTTTTTCTTGTTTTCTCTCTTTTTTGTTGGCATCCTTTTTCTTGTTTGCTTCTTTTTTCATGTTTGCTTCTGTTTCCTTGTTTGCTTCTCTCTTGGAAAGGCGATTTTGTTTTTTGTTTGCGATAACCTTTTTAGTTTACTTTTTTTTTGTGTGTGATTTGCATTTCAGGGCCACAGTATATTTGAGTATTTATTTTATTAATACCAGTTCAAAAGCCTTACATTTAAGAAGAGCCCGAAAAATACTACTTTTAAAATGATAGTATAAACATGTGGTGTCCATCATCCTTTAAACTTGAGATTTTTTTGTATCCTGTTCTGACTTTTTCACCCATTTATGTGTCGATTAGTGTAACTGGTATTGGGAACTCTTTTTATTCATAATTTTTTTAAAACTTTTTCAAACTAGGGGGTGCTAATGAGTGATCAAAAGCAAGCCGTCTGACAGTCAAATTTCAAGAGTTCCTTTAACTATGAGATACATGACCACCCGGTGTAAAGTGTAATTTTTTTTGGGAACTATTTTTTATTTTCCAGATACTGCTATCGAGTATCCCCCCCCCCCCCCCCCCCCCCAAAAAAAAAAAAAAAAAAAAACATCACAAACACAACACCAAAATCGCAGTGGAGTGCCAATTGGAGTGCCACAATGCTGGGGAAACACAATGGAGTCGGAGGAGAGCAGGGTTTAGTCAGTTGTGGTGGCACGCTGCTAAATTCAAAATGGAATTCCATGACGGCAGCCAGGGCATCCCTGCGAGCCCTGGCGTCGTCTTATCAGGCGGCGGCAGATTCCGTCCGTGTCGGGGGGAACACACGGAGAAAACATTTCGGAGCGCGCGGGTCCAGCTGGAATTGATGGCGAGCGACCACTCATGGGAAATCTGGGGGCCCGCTGATGTGGGGTCACCAGGTCCCCGCGCGAGTGAAGCCGCCCAGGTCAGGCGGAGTAGAGCTAAGCCAGGGATAAACACTGGATTTAGAGCTTCAGCTCTTGGGATCCATCACCTGGCTGTCACCCAGGCACCCGCCTCCTGACCCTTCGCAAGCATGCTCTGTTCCGCTCTTTTACAATTGACTGACAGCGTTGGCGTGAATGAACGGCGATATCGCTGGATATCTCAGTTTTTTTTCACGCTTGAACGCGAGCCGCCGCGCTGCGAGGAAATGTTTTCACGTCGGGCCAGAAAGATGGCGCAAGACCTTGACGATGCCATAACTTGTTCCCTGAAATGCCTGAACGTCAGAATGCTTAAGAAGAAAAAGATGAAGATGCTCAAAACCAGTGTTGGGAGTAATGCATTACAAATGTAATGTATTTACCGCATTTACCATACTTTTTTGATACCAATTTTTAATATGTACATTTTTTATGTTTTTACCTGGGGTTTTACACGCATTAGCTAATTAACATAGGTTTGGATTACCCGCCATACGGCGAATTTGCTTTACGATCCCAACCGCGGAACACATTAATCTCATAAACCAGGGCCCACTGTAGTAATATTTTACTAGGTACAAATGTGAGTAATGCAGAACATTACAGAGTATTTTTTACCCGAAAATTGTGTTTTTTTTTTTTTTTTTTAACCCCCAAATCCACCAAAAACGCCAGTCTATAGGAGGAGACAATCTGGGGCAAAATAATTTTTTATTAAAATCAACTACAGCGGAGATTAGTGCGGCAGCAGCAGATGACCATTTGAATATGGACAATACATATATATATATACATATACATACATATATATATATATATATATATATATATATATATATATATACAGAGAGAGAGAGAGAGAGAGAGAGAGAGAGAGAGAGAGAGAGAGAGATTATTCTCAAGATGTCACAAACCCCATCCGGCGGCCATATTATGGGGCAAAAAACACTTGCCAGGTGCAGTGAGCAAACACAAAAGCTGAAGAGATCGCGTGAAAGGTACTACTGCGTCATTCACTGTTGCAACAATAGGGCGAACAACAAAAGAAGCTTCTTCGGAATACCTGTTGTCAGACACCACGAATGCAAACGCACGAAGGAACTCAGTGTAAGTATGCACTTACAGCATTCACTGAATAATTGACGATCCCGGCATAAGTGAGGGATCAGAGAATACTATCTATATACATATATTTTTTTCATGGCCCATAATGATTATTAGTAGACAAGGAGGTCGATCAGTGATATTTGGAGCCAACATTAATTTTCAGTAAAAAGGAAAGTAAAGTTTTGGTGTCAAGTACATACATTTGTTGGCCTTTTGTAAATTAGTTTTTAATGCATTTTTCACAAGACATATTAGCTGTAAATTTCAAACAAAATGTTAAGGGGCACAGGGCATTCAGAATGCAATGAATACAAATAAAGTTCTCTAATTTTTTAAAATGAGTTGAATTTGAACCTTTTTGTTATCTTTGTTTTCAAACCTACTTCAAAGAAAATGGGATGTTGAAACGTTTTCACAGCGCAAGCAGAATCTCTTCTAAAGTTCACCTAAAATGTAAAGGGACGATGTGTAAGATTTAGACCGTTTTTCTTTAAAAAGGAATAAATTAAATGATTGTAAATTTCAAAAACTAGCAAAAACATGTGTTCTTAATGACCAAAAGTATGTCTTAAATATAATCATAGGTCTAGTTATCATTAAATTGTATTACATGAAGGGTGGCAATTCTGTGGTGGCGGCCATCTTTGTTATTGCTACGGAAAGTGGTAAATGCAGCACGTGCAGCACCTCCTGCTGTCCGTAACGAAAAACGGTCTAAATCAACATACTATCCCTTTAAAGTGAGCATAATTTCCAAAATGCCAAATCTCAATGCCAAAATTGGTGTCAGCTAATTATCTTTTTTTTTTTTTTTTTTTACCTAATTGAGAGGACTGTAAAACAGTTTCAAAGTCTGAACCAATGGCAATAAAAGTATCCTCTGTACTATTACCAATAAAAAAGTAGTGCGCTGGAATGAAAACAATGTATTTTGGAACTAATCGCCGCGGAGCAGGAAGCTATCGATGAGTCATTTCTCAACGCCGCCATGCAGCCCCCAAGGAGCCGCTTGGGCTAAGAGAGATTTATAGGCACGGCCCCTCGGCTTTTATTACACTGGAGGGTTAAAATGTCATTTTAATAACACAGAGATATTAGAGCTCGCAAACCTCGCTAGCGCTTTTGTTCTGGTTCGCCGTCGCCTGATTTACCCGCCGTATACGATATTACGAACGGTGAAAACTTCCACTGTTGTCGAACGTCCTTGACTGCCGACGCCGTTTGAAATATTCAAGCTAAACCTTAAACTGCAATTTGCCTGTGAATGACTGCGAGGATGTTGGAGGATATGTCCGATTCCTTAATGACTTTCATTCTATTTTCACCGCGCATATCCTCAGCCATTGAAAAGGCGAACAGAAGAAGGCGTGCGCTTTGGCGCCGTCGGATGGGAAACCTCGCTGCCTATTATGCCGCGTGGTCACACATGATTTTCCAGCGGGATGCGACTGAATGGGGATAATCCGACATTGCGGAAGTTATGTCGGGGTGTCAAAACACCCACTGATTCTTCTTCTCCCTCTTCTTCTGAGACGGGAGGACTGCTGAAGGTGATCCGAGGAGATCTGCCGCAAATGAAAATTAGGCCCCGCGCGTCACTTGCATGCAAAATGGAACTTTGCTGCGCATAGCACGCGGTGCATGCAAATTGGCCAGAGTCATATCTTTTTTTTTTTTAATTTATCAATTCTGCTACACAGATAGGTGAAGCGAGGTTGAGTCATGCTCAGGAGAGCAGATGAGCAGAAATTCTCACGATGCCGGCTCGGCTCGTCCAACGTTCCAAGTGCCAGTTGGCTGAAAGTCCTCTGTGCATAGTAAAGATAGAGCTACATTGCTAATTAATCCCAAAACACACAGGAGAAAGAGTCCATGAGAGCTCAAAAAAATAAAACACTCCAAAAAAGGTAGCGACGGCCAAGATGAGACCGTTTGAGGAGGCACAAACCACTCCAAGCCTCATGTGAAGCTCAAAAATAATTTGTGAATCCAACACTATTTTCTAATGAGCGGATTTTACTTGACTTGAAAAATAAACCTGAATCCCAAACCATCCCTTCACATTCAATGTGTCTACTGTCATTTTTAGAAACAAGTATTTTGTGTCTTCATTGCTAAATGCTAGGCTTCTGAATTAGTCATTTAAAAAATACCAAAATACTTCATAAATTACAATAAAATATATTTTTCATGGTAAGTGGGGTAATGGCGAAACCCCATTGCAATGCAATTTTCATGCATGTGTATGTGGGTACCTGCTTTTTTTTTTAACGCCAAAAGTATTCATACTTGACATTTTTCAGACAAATGTTACTGCAGTACACATATTTACTTATATTTTAAATTAATAAACTTCATACAGTAACTACATTTATCCCTTCCCATCCCTTTGACTGCAGTTTCACAGAGAGCTGCGGTTATATAAGCAGTGGACAAAAGTCTAATTAGAATCAAGCCTGTAGTTGACCAAACTTGATTACTGGTTACTACTGTTTGTTTTCTTTTGTGTAGGCCTGGTTTGCAATGAACGCATATTTTTAGGGTTGTTTGTTACGTATTTCAATACACGATCTGTCAATTACCAATTCACACAAGAAAAGGGGGAAATGCCAGAAAAGGACACCCGAAGAAGTTTCAAGTGTACACACCCAATTTTCAATAGGAAGCCAATTTCCATGAACAATCAGAATGAACTAGCTCCCGATACCAGTTTCACCAATGAAAATAAAGTGAGTGAACATGTCTATCAGAATAAAACACATGAAAAAGTCTCAAGGGTCCATGCTTAAAACTCAACAGGAAGTCATACATTAAGATCAAGCACACAACTGAATTACAAATGATATTCCTTTCAATGCAATACATTAATTAAATGTAAATGAGTATGATTATCGATGCAAAATGTTTGCGTCCTTTGCCACCACAAAATGCACTGTCAATAGCGGCCAGAGGCGGTGCCAAAAATCAGACTATGCCAAATAAGGCACAAATAAGTAACTGTTAGAAGATTAACTGAGGCCTTGTCTACATGTAACCGGCTAATTTAAATCCGCATAGACTCCCCCTCGTCGTCATGCGTGTACAAGCATGCCAAGTCGCTAGGCGGCAGTAATGTCGCAAATTCTGCCCAATCAGAAAGAACCTGACCTGTCCAATCTGAAAGAACTTTTGCCTGACGTCACCGGTATCATTATGAGCTATATCATCTGCTAGCGCTCTTAATATTTTACTAAAGCTATTGTACTTCGATATTTGAAAAAAAACCCCGCCAAAAATGGAAACGCACCACCAAAATTTGGTGGAGTTATTGCTTGATGAACTGATTCAATCTTGAAAGTAAAAAGAGGGCAGTTTTCTCACTAGTTAGGCAGACACGGGTGCTTAGCAACCCTCCTCTTGCACAAATTACACGCATGAAGAAAATGCTTGGCCGAATGTGTGTTGTGAAGGACATTTAATTGCCGCCTGGATTACGCTCCATCTCTTTAAGTGCAGTGGTTGGCAAGTGGCGCTGTCGTGTTCTTTCTGGCGCATCTGTTGGTGCTTTGTCACTCGGATCGTTTCCATCCAATGGATGGAAGGATTTACAAAACCTTTATGATGTATGTATATATATATATATATATATATATATATATATATATATATATATATATATATATATATATATATATATATATATATATATATATATATAAACTGTGTATACATTCAAATTAGAATAAATTGTATTGATGCTTTGAATTAGTTGGTTCATAGAAACTAAATGAAAAACTAAGCAATGTTATCTAGTAGCCAACTTTTCTTTTTTTTTTCCATATTTAAAACATTGTTTTCAATAAGTGAGCAATTTCAGGACTGCTGTTGTAACTTTGAGTAGTAATAGGGTGGTGATTTGTTTCAGATCCTAAATTGTGACTTTGGAACTGCTAACTATTGTTAAAACAGCAAATCAGTCGATCTTGGGTAATTGTCCTTTTTTTGGAACAATAATCACAATGTTTTTTTTTCTTGCAAACGAATCCTGTTGAAGCTTCTCCTTGTCAAAAAAAAAGACAAAGAATAGGATAAAATTGTCAGTAGTTAAATTTATGGCAGACTGTAAACAAGAGTAACATTTGAAAGCAGGTTCAGCCTTAAAGTGCTTTAAAAGCAAAGTAATTTGATAAAACCTAGTTTTAATAGCTTACTAAAATGAAAATTGCGCAGAGCGCAAGAACACGCTGTGTGGAAACATGATTTTTAAAACTAATACAGTTATGGAAAAAGAGCAGAGGTTTTAGCTTGTATCTTGAATCTTTTTTGTAGGTCCGTTTTGAATCTTCATTCATTTATGTTCATTTGGAAATTATACTGGGAAATCCCATAAAGTATCATACACAATTCAGGAGAAAAGAACTGGACACATGGATGCTTTTTATTCTGCAAATTTGAAGATATTCAAAATTAAATGCATTATTATTATTTAGATTTACCTAGATTTACATTGATAAATTGCTTATGATCAATAATGGCAATGTGAAATTTTCATAGTTTCATCTCTACTGGCGTTTTGCTTTGACCCAACAAAGCTTGAAGTTTTTGGGGTTGAATGGGTTTGATCTTTTGTGCTGCTGGAATGAGCAATAAAACCCTCTCGCCCCTTTTTGCATACTGATGGGGATTTTTTTTCTTTTTTAAAGGGTAGTTTAGCGGGTATCGCCAATTTCCTTTTTTGGTGGCGTTCCCAATTGATGCGCCATTCTACTCTCACTCCGCCAGTCACACTCGGATGCTTTCAAGTGACTTTATTTATTTTTATCCCACTCCTCTATTAGCGTAGTAGCCGTGGGTTGTAATTTTCCATCGAGGCTCAAATTTACTTCATGTCTGCGCCCGTCAAAAGGAGCGCATAAGAAAGTAACGCTGGTCTCATGTGTCAAATCGCGTAGCGTCCATACGGAAAACACCAAAAATATACGCTGACGTCATTTGGATTCGATGGAGGCAGAAATGACGGCGGGCACGTCTAGGCAAATAAGTCTACCCCGGGACAAATGCATGTGCCCATCACACTTGTCAAGATTCCAATTTTCTCCCCACATCTCCACATGCAACGTATTGGCTGCGGGGGATGCTGTCTCATGACGCAAGCTCATGCATTTGTTCAGGAGGAAGAGAAAAAAAATGACAGGAGCAGCGTCGGCGCCAAGATACAGTCACTGGTGGGAATATGCTTCCGAGGTCTGTCCGTGAGCTGACTACTTGAGTAATAGGCCGAGGGACCGGGCGCTGGTAGAATATGTCCCATTGCATGTCCGTATGGCTTTGTCCATCATGACGACAAATTTGGAAAAAAATGCTGATCAAAGCCCCACAGAGAACAAAACGATAAAACAGAGAAAATAGTACAAACATTGTTTAAAAAATTCAAAATTTTATAATATAGTTATTCAAAAATGTACAACAGTACAAGCCGCACCGATATATAAGCCGCAAGAGCAAAAAAAAAACAAAAAACAAAAACAATGTTTGCCACAGATAAAACACACTGGACTATAATCTGCAGGTAATAAAATCAGATACTGGATATGTTGAACATAACACCTACAGAATTCAGCTGTGAGTTAAATAGCATTTCAAACTTAAAATCAATACTATTATATTTATATATATATATATATATATATATATATATATATATATATATATATATATATATATATATATATATATATATATATATATATATATATATATATATATATATATATATATATATACTTTACCAGTGAATCGTCTCCTGATGGTTAGCAAACAAACAAATAAAAACCTGTAGATAAACGCACTGGACTATAAGTCGCAGGGATCAAATCATGAGAAAAAAGTTGTGACTTACAGCCCCAAATAACATGGTAATTGCGATGATGAAAAGTTTGCAGTAAACTCATTTTTAATAGCTTTTAATGTCAATTTTAGAGTGATGCGACAAAGGTTTGGAAGCAATTTATTAATCTTTGTAAGTGCATGTGTAGTGTTATATTTTTCATTTCTTTTATTTCTGATTCATTCACAAGACAATTATGTCAATAATAACAGTGTGTATCTGTATAAAACTTAACAAAATAAAGGCATACAACAATTTGAAAATGAGTCACACAATTAAGCAATAAGTTGCTTCATTTTCCAATTTATTCGCCCTTAATTTGAAAAGAAAGCTGTACTGTTCTTGTCACTGTATTATAAGCCATTACTCTAGTTTTCAGACGATAAGGCACACCGGATTATAAATCGCATCAACAAAAATTTTAACAGAAAATATATTTTCACAGTGCATAGTGGACTATAAGCCGCAGGTTATTGTCATAGAAAAATGTTACGTGAAAACTTTTCAAATTTGCAGCAATATCATGACTTTAACACAGTCTACAGCTACAACATAACAAGAACACACTTGGATTGTTAGAATACTGCACCAACACAAAGATAACACACCTGCTTGTGTCTAGTGGTGGAAAGGCGCGCAAAATAGCACTTCACACTCAAAACCAATACTTTCATAGCGTCCAGTTCTGGTGGCTGGTAAAAAAACACCGCACAGGATTTCAAAGCTTTCCTTCTCAAAATAGTGGGACAGGTCCTCCTGGGGGGTGAATATGAAGTGCATATAAAATATGAACTCACCATTAATGAGCCCTCAGCTTCTGTGTTCACACAGATGGACCATTGGGAGACTTGAAAAAAACTTTTGAGGCTGCTGCCATTTGCGAGCTCATCCGGTTCGATATCAGAAAGATAGAAAATCGGGGAGCGGACAGATCAATTTGATGAGCCCTCAGCTTGTTTGTCTCTTCACACAGATGGGTTGTCAGGACCCTCAAAAATACTTTTAAGGCTGTCGCCATTTGCGAACTCATCTGGTTGGGTAACAAAAAGGTAAAGAATTCATACCTTGTCATTTTGAGGGACCTTTTGGATGAAAGACCGTTGAAAGTCCTTTCCGAGAGGTCATTAGCTTTCTTTTTCTTGAAAGTTGTAGGCTCGTCACCTGTCAATTGATGGGACATTTTCTTTCTTCCCAATGACGTCTGTTTCTTACTCATTTAACTTAATTACGAGTGAAATTTTGGCACGCAAGTCAGCGAAACGAATCCAAAAGAAACTGGCCAGTTTTCAAAATTAAATGTTTTTCAAAAAAAAAAATTTAGACTCAGATAATACATAAAACAGAAATAGCTCATTATTTCGAGTGCGGCCCATGCGGCCCGTTACCAGTTGATCTCGGTAACGGCAGTTGGGGACCACTGGTATGAACGCTGTAAAAAAGTAGTTGTTGAAAGTAGCGATTGGAAGTTTATTTATACTACTTTACGTATAGAATTTTTAGAGATAATAAGCACTGCCCTTAGAGGTACATGTCCCCACATTTGAGAACCACTCTTTTAGAGGGCATCGGGCTTTGATAACACTCGCTGGCACTAGCATGAAATCAAGAGTTCTAAAAATCCCGACGGTGATTTTAAATACAATGAATCAACCACTGATTAAGAACGTTTTTTTTTTGGTTTGTCACACAAGATGGACTGTCCTTGTCAAAAATGAAGTGCTACAAAAGTAGCAGCCCGAGGACAATGGGTTTAATTGTCAAGGTGCTTGGAGACTATTTAGTACAAAAAAAAAAAATGCATCTTGCGCTCATTGTTCATGGCAACTCCATTCAATTGCAGCTCCAAGGACTCAAGAGGCGCGAGCTAATTCTTGTGTTTACGCCCTCGTGAGCAGCCCCACAAAAGAATCTGACAATCCCATTGGCTGCCGAGTCTGTTGCCGCCCGTCGCCTTTCAAGTTCTTGGTGGCTTTATGTTGTTTACATATTCATGCTCCGCTCTCTCCCCCAACATCACCGCGGGGTGTTCCGTTGGACTAGCTTTAGCGCAGCGTGAGGCCATGTACTCCGCTGCCGTCAACGGCGGCCCACAGGCGGCATACATACAGCGAGACGGACGCGCGCTTTGAAGAGCGCTCGTTTACTAATGGGGTGATGGATGCTGGGCGTGACGGGTTGGGAATTTCTGTGATATGGACTGGAGGATTTCAAGAGATTGTATTTAAAACTCGGGGAGCACAATTTTTGTCGGATCTGTAAGCTGTTTTCCACTCATTTTTGGGTGCGCAAACCTGGTTAGGGTAAGGGTTAGCTTGGAAGGGTTAGTTTGAAGTCTCTATTTTCTTAGAAATTAAAAAATAAAAATGTGGATGTACAGTAAAACACAAATAAACTTTCCATAGTTGCAAGGTTTACACGAATTCTCTTCATTGCCACCATGCTGGGTGTCGTGGTGGAAAAGTGGTTAGCACGTCAGAGTCCCGAGTTCAAATCCATCTTGCTTCAGCCTCCCTGTGTGGGGTTTGCATGTTCGCCACGAGCCTGCATGAACTGTCATGACCTGTGAGGTTGGCTGTGTTTATGGTTTATTTGCCTCCCTCTTCAGACGTTTTTAGGTAAATGCTCTTATTTTCTTTTCGCATCAAACTGCCTGTTCTGCTACTCGTCAGTAAGATGCTGGTCTGCTATTGGTCAGTGTCATGGTATCACTAAGAAGTTGTCACGGTGTCACCGATGCCGACATGCTAAAGACTTGATCTCGTGTGAGTCCTTACAATATCTTATTTAATGTGCATTTCAGTGCGTCATTCCAGTATTAATTGGTTATCCATGGGTCCCAAGATTGCTCGTGATGTTAAAGGTACAAGGAAGAAGATGACTTGTATGGAAACGAAGCTGGAGATAATCAAAAAATATGAAGGTTAGGCTAGGCTAGGCTAGGCTAGGCTAGGCTACCCTGACCTGGGAAGTGGCCATAACAAGCTCAAGTCACATCACTCGAAAGGTAAATAAAATTTTTCCTTTATATAATTTTTATTTATGGTGTTATTTAATATTATTTGTGTATATTATATAACAGTAGCACTTACTTTACAATTTCTTAACAGTTTTTAACGTGTATATCTCATTTTGATGTTTTTACCTGGGGTTTTTTCAAGCATTAGCTAATTACCATAGGTTTCTATTGCCCACCATATGGCGATTTCGACTAACGATCCCGCAGATCTGATTAAATTCGTACGATGGGAAGTCCAAAGGTTTTCATGTTTAACCAAATTTGAGTTGTTTTTGATCTAACTGTGGTTTTCGAGTGTACTTTTATTCAGGTTAAACGTAAAAAATAAACTGAATTAAATCCAAAAGGGATCAACCCACCATCTGAGATTACTGTAATTCCCTAAATATAAAACATACATTCTTCTAGCAAAGTAGGGCCAATAGTATAGTGCTTCCTATAAACGGTAACTTAAAAATCTGATTTTTATATTGACCGCAAAAAGCAAGGGATCACTGTAGTTCTTACATTGTTGCCAAACTATTTTAACATGGTAACACAGAAAATACCAAAATCTGACCTCAAAATTTAGGGTGCGTCCTATACACTGGTGAGTTTTATATTCGGGGGATTACGTTACGCAGTGCGTAAATCGGGCCAAATCCATGCAAGGCCATTGTGGTGACATGACAAGTCAGCATTTTTTTAAATCAATGAATGATCAATGATGGGAGCAACCAAAAAGCGTGGTGCAAATGAAATGATGGAATGAAGCAGATTTTCAGAACAAAGACTGCTCCTCAAGGTTTCTGCTTATTAATTGGAAAGTTAGTCAGGAGTTGCGCCATCCACCAGCTTGTTGTGCACCGAGACAAGTCCTCCCTGGAGGGCATTTTCATATACGCGCATATCAATAATTCACTAGCCGCCCACGTACAATTAAATCAATATTGAATTGTGCTTCCGAAGAGGAGAAACCGGTAGCACTTTGAGTACAAATAACGCTTGAGGGCACAAGGAGGCATCGCTCCCTTCCGTCTGTTGTTTATTGTCTGCTTTCTTTTTTAGGATGACATCATTGCAAATTGCTATCGTTCAATAGCGTTTGCCCGTGTTTGTACAATCCGCTAACAAGCGGCCCGACGATCTCGAGTCATTGACCTCCAAATTTGCTTTTTCTCAGCAGCGGCAACGCAGTGTGAAATTTTAAAATCAATCTCTCTAATGTTACTGCTGAGCATAATTTGCTTTGGTAATGGCGAGGCACAGACGCCGTCCGCCTCATAACTTCAAATTGGGACCAATGATGGAATTCAAAAGCTTTTGCTAATTATGTCGTGTTATTGCACGAGTTGAAAAAAAATGCATGTATTTAACCCAAAGCCAACTGCTGTTCAAGTAAGCCACAATGCATTAGCAAGTAGCATAAACATACTTGACAATAAAAGAAGCACACATAGATAATAAATGGTGACCTTCCACTGCAGTCTGACGAACAAACAAACAACAGGTGGTGGAATTGAACAATGAACCTTCAAATACTTGACGACAACAATGCAAAAAAAAAATAATAATAACTGTAATAACAAAAGATGAACAGCACAGAAAACAATCTTAACCTTTGAGGCCCCTTCGCTCTTTCCGGGCAGACGTTACAGATTTGCAACAATGAAGTGACATACCAAACTATTCCACATTAATATTTCATGAGACATTTAGAAAATGTACTAAAATTAATTTGAGCTTGAGAGGCTAAACATTTGGTCAACATAAACCCTTCCAGACCATAAATGGTCCCAATTATAAAAATGTTGAAAAAAACATTGTATTTTTTTTAACAGATTTTTTTTTTAAACCCCTGTTCCAATTATACAAATAAAATTTGACAAATAAAGGATTTTTGTTGTTGTTGCAACAAACAGTTTTTACAACAACAACTACAACAACAACCACAAGGTCCAAACTCACACTATGTATTATTTCCTCCAAAGAATGTTTGAGTGGAATGATTGAAAAGATTATGTTAAGTACGTACATCAATAATTCACAACATCCCTGATTATAATGCATCTGTATTTATTGAGCAATGACTGTGTTTAAAAAAACAAACAAAAACCACTACAGTCCTAAATGACCATAAACAATCCCTCTTCTAAAGGTGTTCAGATAGATAACAGAATAATACTGTATTTTTCTTCTGTCAACACATCAAATAGTTAAAAAAAATATCAGATTCAACAAAAGGTCTCAATGTTGATTATTTGAATTTGAAGCTGTGTTTACTGTAGACTGTATACCTATATATCGTACTGTATACTGTAATCCTCAGTCCGTGATGCCAACCAATAGCTCATTTCCTGATTGCGAAACTCAAATCGCCTCGCGAGGAAAAGGAATAACTACTGGTTTGAGCTCATTTAACACTGGCGAGGCATTCAGTGGCCGCTTACAATGTGGGAAATCTGAAACACACTTCACTTAACACGCAACAACTAAATAACTTACACATAAGAAAATACGAACGCAAGAAAATAGGACAGTTTACAAAGGATGACATTTATTCTCTTTTGCTATCGTTTTTATATTGTCGCCGAAGTGTTGTTGCGTATGATACAGAACACAGTAACGTGGAAAACACCAGAATTTGACCCCAAAACTAAGGGTGCGTTTTATACACAAGAGCGTCTTGTTTTGGAGGAATTACTGTAATTATCACTGATGACTTCAATTTTGGATTGTTAGAAGGGTAACTGCAGCGCAGCGGAGGAGTGGTTGAATGTTAGTCTTCTTCTGAAAACAAGTAAAAGTATAAAGTTTGCGTAAAGTTTGTCACGTTTTGTTACACAAGCTTATGAAGGTAAAGGCTTTCACCACAAAGGCTTTCTTCACAGTTCAGAGGTCCCAGGTTTGAACCCGGATCAAGTTTTCCTGTGTGGAGTTTGCATGTTCTCCCCATGCCCGTGTGGGTTCTCTTCCGGCACCCTGGCTTCCTCCCACGTTCCACAAATGGTAGGTATATTGGGCACTCTAAATTGTCCTTTGGTGTCATTGGGAGTGTGAATGGTTTTTCGTCATTGTGGGCCCTGCGATTGGCTGGCAATCAGTCTAAGGTTTCCCCCACCTACTGTTTGAAGATGGCTAGGGCAGGCACCGGCGGTTGCAGAAAACGGAAGAAAAATGGTTAGATAGAAGGTAACACTCATTTCATTTGCTTTCTAATCGAACTCCAGTTTGTTTTTTGTGTACAAGGCAGGAGTAGCCCAAGTATGAATCGACTTTTCCCCCGGGCAAACATTTTCCCTTTAAACACGCTGTGCGCAACGAGGCGGCCGTCCTAATTGATTGGCGTAATGAGTGGGAACACGCTGGCTTTTCTTCTGGACCAAGGTCATGTTTTTGTGTGTGTGTGTGTGTGTGTGTGTGTGTGTGTGTGGCAGCAGTGGTCCAAAAGCCGCATCCTCGTAAAAGGGCGTAGTTAGCGTGAAAGCGTAGCACGACCGAGGTGAGGAAGTGCACGCCGTTACTAATGGGTTTATTTAATTCGATTTATTGCCGCCATACGAGACCTGGCGCTCGCTGGTAGATTGAGCTTTCTTGGGGAAAAGAAAGAGCGGGATTATGGGCCCGTCTACCTCCTCTTGCGAGCGGACACACTGCTCCCTCATGTCACGCCGGATTTGGCCGGCCAGATAGCGGCGTGTACAAATCCGCAGAACTAAATGAATATAGGTCGGCGATGAAATGGGACTGGCAAGCCTGTTTGGTACAAGGCTTCTCGATCACACGGGGGGCAGTGCAGGCCCCGGCTGGGAATCCATCATAAATGAAGGCTTTGTCAACACGTCCGCAGAGACGAAACCTTTGCGATTCAGTGTGGCGGCACAAAGAAGCGCCCGCGCGAGTGGGCTAGCTACTCTAGCATCAAGCCATGACAAATTTCACTTTGATTTTATGAACGAGTGTGGGACATGGATATGGCCTAAGCCTTACTGCTATGACCAAAAAAAGCACATTTAGTTAGTTAGTCAGATGACAAATTTCATTCAGAAAAGCGCTACACTATGACAAATTGCTTTAAAATCATGGCAAATGTTCACATTTAAATACAGAATTCGTAGCATCCATTTCAATGATGAGTCCGAAAGCCATACCAAAGTACTTGATTTTTCAGACTATAAACCACACATCTTTCTCATTTTGTTTGATGGCATTTGATGACTCTGCAGTTTATAGTTTAGTGCGGCTTATCTGCGGGAATTTATTTATTTACCGATAAAGTAAATGTATTTACATGTCATTTTATCAAACAACTATGAAATAGAACTGAAAATAACAACATGTTTTTTTAAACCTTATCACAAATGATGTATGAATTGAATAAGCTCTTTATAAAAGTTTGTGATGTGTAAATTTTATATATAGCGGTGGGCTATCATAACTATAATAAACTATAAGAATTAAAATTACTTTAATAAAAGTCAATTTCAAATGTATTTTTTCTAAATATATATACAGGGGGTCCTCGACTTACGACGTGGATCCATTCTTCAGACGCGGTTTAACCGGAATTTCAGTGTAAGTCGGAACACCATACAGATAATAACTAAAAATTGAATAAATAATGAATAAAATAAATATATTACTCCATACGTAGTGTACTGTAAAGTAATGTACTATCGTTCTGCCCCTTTTTGCCCCCGTTTTGTCAGATAAACTTTGTTCTTGCATTGCATTTTATACTGTAGAGAACTCTTGTTTTGAAGGGCCGGGCAACCGAAAAATGCGCGGCGGCCATTTTCACCCCGGCGAGCGTGCGGTTGTCAGCCCAGTGCGTGCATTTGTAAACTCAAATTGACTTTGATTATAATTATGATGATGTCAGGTTATGTTAGGCCAGCAGCGAAGGCCTTTTTGGCTCTGGTGGCTCACCACTCTTATAATGGTATATATTTGCGTAAAGGCTGCAATAAATCAAATTGATAGTCCAAGTCAAACTTTTTGGCATCGTTTCCTTCTCCTGAGAGCATAATGAATTCATGGCCGTCCATACCGTTACGCTCACGACACGTCACAGCATATTGGGCAGCCAACAACATTGTGGCCAATTAGCATTTCCCACATTTATGATATAATCTGCTGTGCAAAATCGAAGCACTCCCAGTTGCCGAGTTGCAAAGCAACTATTCTCTCTTTCTGTCTCTCGCTCGCCCGCGCAGCTTTTGTTTTGCGACTCGTCTCGCTTTTACGGAAATAAACACGCGGCCCCGCATTGCACACCGAACCCCGCGAAGGCTTTCGGGCTTCTGAAAATTAATGTGCCATGATAATTAGCTCGGTGGCGGAGAGCGAAGAAATTTCACACCTTGCGTTTGATCATATGTTGCGCAATTTGTCCCGGTTGAATGTACGCGTGCCGGCTCGCGTTAGCCAACGCTTGTCGGGTTTCACGTCTCGGCAGATGGATTCGCGCAAGAAGACGCCGTGGCAGCTGTCAGCTTTAACAGGCGCTTGATTGAGAGAACATTCCGACATCGTGCTCACGTGTGGTTTACGATGGCTTTGTGACAGTAGGAAAGTCTAAACATTTACCCCCATGTGGCTTTGTTCGATTCAAAAGCCATGATAAAAATAAGACTTCCGAAGCCTAATTCCGAGTGCAGGATTGTGTCCGTTTTTTGGACAAAATCTCTTACATTCTACATTTTAGCCAAAGGATGAAAAACTACAGGCTTCGGTGTTGAACAATGACAAGTTGTCACCATCTGGGTGAAATTTCAGCTTTTTCTAGTCTTTCTTTTCTTGTTTTCCCTTTGATGTGAAATACCATTGATGAAAAGGCTTAGGTAAAAAGCAAGACAGAATACAAAGGTACTTAGATGCATATATTTTGTTCAAAGGTTTTATCATGTGTTTGGCTAAAGGAAAGTCCAAAAATGTCTGGTATTTAATGAATTACCCGCTCAAATAATCCATTACTTTAGTACCTTAAATAATCATCTACTTTAGTACTGAATTAACTAAAAAACAAATATTGCGCCACTATACCACAAGCAATTGGCTATTTTAGTGCTTAACTACTTAAAGTATCTTCTTATTTAAGAGCGGGCATTCTCTTCTATCTCCTCATCAGTTGCTCAAACATCCTCGATAGTCTTCCGTGGGTAGTCATCTTCAGACTCGGCCAATTTGTTTAAAATTGAAATGATTTGTTGATCATCTTATTTGGGATGTTCTTTACCCAAGTGACGACTGTTGTGAGATTAGAGTGTGGGAGGTTGCCCTTTGCTGTTTCTCCCCTCACCTGCCGAGATCCATGCCAGCTTGTTCAAGCAGACATCCAAGTCAAGCCGTATTTTCCTTTTCATAATTGCGTCAAAGTCCGCCGCCAAAAAAATGATCCACGCAGCCTCGTTGTTGACAGCAGAAAGGCACTTAGATGACACTTGATGAAAGTGCATTTGTTGCTATGTTCTGTGCCAAGACTGTAAAACCGATGCATACTATATCGAATTAAAGGTATAAATAGTCATTTTAAGCTTTGTAAATGACATACAGCAGAACTATCAGAGCTTAAAAATAGTAACTGTTCGCAATTAAAAACAAAACTATTATGTTCATTTCATTGTTAGTTATTGGAAGAGTCATTTCAATAAAGATTTAGTTCATGGGAATTGGATAACACTGTTGTAATATTTTTGTCCATTTTCTATTCAAGTGAAAGTACATGTTTTCTAGATATCCTGCTTTTTTTTCTTATGAGGTGGATTATCAAAACGCTCCATCCATCTGCTCGTGATCCGGCCTTTTTAGAACTCTTTGCAGCCCTCAAGTCAAACGGTTTGCCCCTGGTCGAAAAGAATGCGAGCACGGGCCCTCGCCCACCTTCCCGCCTGTTCGCCACGCGAGCTGATTGCGCTTCCTTGATTACGCGAGCAAAGTGCCAAGCAGTGCGATCCTCCAGTTGGGGTGGCGGAGGCTTTCAGTACTCATGGGCTCTCCCCAAACTGTACCCCTTTAATTGCTTTCTAATGATTCCGTCTCTTTCTTTGAAAAGACTACTCAGTAAAACAGCTGTCAAAAGTCCCTAAAAAGTAAAAGGCATCATTTTCTGGGGAGATCTAGTGGCAAATTAATCCTATTTTTAATGAGGCTGTGGGTTGCATAGACATTTTGACATCAGAGAGGTGGTACCACCCCCGCCTCTCGCCGCCCCCAGTAAGTGCTAGCCCACTGATTTGCTACATGACTTCATTGTTTTTTTTTTTCCTTCTGGTTCTGTTGAAAGGAACAGCACAAAATGTCCAGAGCTTTTTTCTTTCTGTCAACTTTTCAAAGTCGCCGTGCAGTTCTCGGGGAGAAAATAAAAGCAAGTCATCCAACCTCCTGTTGTTGTCAGGCAATTAGCAATGAAGTACAAAAGGAAAGTCAACAGTACGAGTGCTCGACTTGGGCAAGTGCGAGATTCTAATTCTAAAGTATCTTTAAAAAAAAAAAAAAAAATCTGTGACGTTCCACTAAACACAGTATTCCATTAACTCATTCAATGATTTTTTGTTTTTTAAGAAACCTGACATTCAACCCTGGATACTTACATTCATTATCCTTTTCAACATTTTCTAACTTTTTCTAATTTTTACTCTTTACTTATTTAGTGCCACCCTGTTTTAGACCCTCCTTTAGCCAAAGCTTTTTAGGATTTTTTTTTTCTTTTTACCAATCTCAGGAGGACATATGTTAGCCATGCAAATTAGCTAGTTAGCTAGCTAGCTAACCACTAGCAAATTAGCCGCCTTGGTAGATAACTACTCAGCTCTTCTCCAATTTTTTTAAGTTATGTCTGAGCAGGAACGTCTGTTAGCCTTTTAAGTTAGCTATTAGCTAGTTACCTGCCTAGATATACAGTACTACTCTACTCTCCTCCAGTTAAAGTAATGTCAGCGCAAGAATGGACAGAAGTTAACCATGCAATTTAGCTAGCTAGTTACAAGTTTGTAAGCTGCCTTCGTATACTACTCTTCTTCACATTTGTTAATAAATGTCAGCACGGTAATGGGCAGATGCTAGCCATGCAAGTTAGTTAAATAACTACTTGCTAGCTAGCTACTAGCAAGTTATCTGTCTTGATAGATAACTACTCTGCTCTTCTCCACTTTATTAAGTAATGTCTAGCAGGAATCGAAAGCTGTGAGCCATGTAAGTTAACTAATAGCTAGTTATCTGCATTGCTATACTATGCTCTTTCCGCTTTCGGTAATCCCAGCGCAGGAATGGACAGCTGTTAGCCATGCAAGTTAGTTAAATAACTACAAGCTAGCTAGCTACTAGCAAGTTATCTACCTTGGTAGATAACAACTCTGCTCTTCTCCACTTGATTCAGTAATGTCTGAGCAGGAACGAGCAGATGTTAGCCATGTAAGTTAGCTAATAGCTAGTTATCTGCGTTGATATTGATTGATTGATATTTTGATTGATTGATTGATTTTTTTATTGAACATAAATAGCCTATAATAAGCACATTAAAATAAAACGTGAGAACAAACAAAAAACACCAAAAGAAGCTAATAAAAGCATTGTCAGTATATGTTCAGTTCAATGAAATTTGCTATATATGTTCAAAAGGAAGTAGGAAGAAGTAGGAAGAAGATATAGCCTACTGTGCTCCTTTCACTTTAAGTAATATCAACGCGAGAATGGACAGATTTTAGCCATGTAAGTTAGCTACCTAGTTACGAACTTGTTAGCTGCCTTCATGTTCAGTACCACTCTACCTTTCTCCACTTTGTTAATTAATGTCAGCATAGGAATGGGCAGATGTTAGCCAAGCAAGTTAGCTAAATAGCAATTAGCTATCTAGCAAGTTATCTGCCTTGGTAGATAACAACTCTGCTCTTCTTAACTTTAAGTACTACTCTTCTCCACTTTGTTAATTCATGTCAGTGCGGGAATGGGCAGATGTTAGCCATGCAAGTTAACTAACTAGCTAATAGCTATTTAGCTAGTTGCTACGATCTACTTACCCAGGTATACAATAGTATCTATTTTACCAATTGTAGACATGGTAACTGTCACAACAAATGTGCATTGCAAAATAGTGTTTTTGTATTTTACTAACGATACCTTGATTTTGGCAGCGTGATGGCTAATATGCAATCAACGACCGTATTTGTTTTTCCACGATGTCTAGGTGAGGCGCTATAGGGCCTCAATTTCCTTCCTAAGTTTTCAAAAGCAAAAACAAAACAAACAAAGACTATATTCCCTTGTGAAGGCAGCCCTCCATCTACAATCCACCAAATTACGCTTGTCAATTAGCGGTGCAAATGGACACATCTTCAAACACGATTATGTAGATTAGCAGCAATATTACATCACCGAAATAGACCAAAGATTTCCTTGAGTGTTCAATTTCGCACTTGATGTGATGAGAAGGTTAGCACTCCAGAGATGACGATCTGGATACAAGGCAGTCAAAAGTCCATTTGCCATTATACTGTATGCCCCATGTAAACAATAAATACATCATGTATTTTATGCTAGTAGGACATCCATCCAGCTTATAAAAGTGTTGCAGATCATTTCAATGCCATAGGAGCACAAAAAGCAACAAAGATGATGAACCGTCAACAATGTGGCGCTGGAGTCCAAACAAGAGCGCGTTTGCTTGGACGCCACACATGCCTCTGGGTGCAATCCTGCTGCTGTTTGCTTTGCCTTGGCCGGCCTCTTTATTACCCGTGGTCCCTAATGCTTGCGTTTAATGGGCTCTCTCAGGTCGCGTATCGCGCTGGCGGCCACACATCGCTTCCTCCGGCCCCGCCCCGTCAATGCCCGCCAATGGATGGCACGGTACCGCACAAGCGTTCTGGTCCCAATTTTTGTTCATTGTAATTACTCTTTTTGATTAACTAATGATTTGACAATAAGAAAAAATACCATTAGAAGTAACTTATCACTGATAAATCACTGAGTTGGAATCATACCTTCTTTAAAATCTATTCAAACATCAACAATGAAAACATTTTTACACAGACAATGAACATTTTTTCTTGTATTTTATTTATTTTAGGGATGGGTGAGTACTGAAGTTTCAATATCAAGCCGATATCTGGCCTCGGGGAATCGGTATTCGCCATGTCAGCCAGGACTAGTATTGGCCATTCGTTTTACGATCAGGAAATAAAAATTCCAAATTAGAAAATTGTCATTAACTTGATGCAATTTTAAAGACAATATTAGACTATATAGGCCTTAAAAAAAAGATTGTTGGGTAAATCTTGTGTTTCAAAAGTATAAAGAGTAAAATAGTATTCTCTTGTTTATTTAAACATATATAAAAACTGCTGATTGAATTGAATTTCCATTCCTTTTTAAATTCACATTTTTATATCATTCTAAGATTTTCAAAATTAAAATAAATTGGCTGACTGAAATTCCAGAAAAATATATAAAATAATTGAGATGTTCTACATACATGTAAAATAAATTTATCATATTTATTTGGACCATTTTAAAAATAAATGAATGTATGAATATTTACACAGTATATAAATTATTATATTAAACGTTTTGCGCTGAAGAAATATGTAATGAGGAAAATTCAATGAATACAGGTTTTTTTTTACTGATATAATTTCCTATTTGTTACAATTTTAATATTGGAAATTCATCTCATGTACAACTAACTGGTTTATTTGAATTAAAAAAATATATTAAATAAATGAAAAATAATTTACACAAACATTAGGAATGAATCTACTCTATGTATTTGACTAAATACTAATAAAAATCATGTTTTTCACACAATTTATTTTAGGAACTAATGGAGGATTTTTTTTCATATACATGATAAAATATTTACAATTCAGATAATTTCCCATTAAATGAATGATGAACACAAAAATGTAAATAACCACTAAATATTTTTATTTACCACGTTTATGGGAAAAGGCTTAGAGCTGCAAATTTTACAAGACCTTGAAAACGTAAAACAAAAGATGGGTCAGGATAAAGAACGGGACCCTCGCGTTGATTATTAACATATTTGCGCACAGTCACCTGACAAATGCCTTCATAAACTTTATTAAATGCCTTCATATTTTACCTCATAAATAGTAGCAGTGGAGGGAGGGGGGGCAGCCAATTGAGTGTGATGTATGTTTAATAATACATGTGCTCATAGGCATGCAGCCACGAGTGTGTGTGTGTGTGTGTGTGTGTTTTTTTATATATATATAACCTAGTTGAAATTCAGCAATGGATAAAATGAATAATTCTCAGTTTAGAGATTAGCCTTTTCCTTGTGCGACCGCCCGCTTTTTCCGGCGGATAAACATCAGATTTCATCCGATTTGATTGTCCTCATCCGATGATACGGACGCCGTGGCATGCCAGGCGTCATTTTTGTTGTCGGCTCGCGTTTTGCTCAATTTGGCGCCGCGTCAACTTTGCCCAGCCAGCACCTTTCATTCAACGCAAGCATAAACATGCCACCGCTGGCCCAGCATGTGTGTGTGCGCGCGCTTTTGGATTGAATGATGTATTATCCTGCTTGCTGGCCTGTAACCGCGAGTTTGTTTCTGCTACAGAGTTTGAATGATGATGATGGCGACACGTCCTTTTTTGTTTGGCTGAGATTAAAATATTGGAGCGCAGACAAGGAAAAGATGAGGAGATGCTTTCCCAAAAATTCAAATGCGACTGACTCATATCGAGCCTTAGAAGTGCCCTGATTTATACGCGCTTTTAAGCCTTTGCGTGTAAAACCCTATTTTCCCCGCGCTTTCAATGGCGGACATGTTGTTTAATTCAGCCGCGAGGACATAAAGCTCCTGGCAAGGATTTCTGCCGGGAGGCTATATACGCGACACAAATTGCCCGGGACGAGATAAATAAATATAGAAATAAAATACAGAGAAACATGAAAAACACACGAGGCGGCGCAGTCGTATATATTGTTTATGTGCCATTAATATCACACGGCATCGCCGCCCCGGCTCTTCTCTTCATGAAAGCGTACGGCGCACATTGCTTTGGGCTATGCTCGTGCTCGTGCACGCCGTGCTGTGCTGGAGCGCAACTGGCAGGCGGGAAAATAACTGCCCCCCAAGAGGAAAGGCATTAAAAAATTACACCGCATTCTTCTGGTTGGAGAGATTTTCTTTTTCAGATGAAATTATGTCGAGCCCGACGGCAATTTTGCGCTTAGCGCGATGGACTTTTTTTGTTTTTGTTTTCTTCGCTCACGATCAAAGTCAGGAAAGTACGGAAGCGTGGAAACACATCATAATAATGTCATAATTTACCAGTCAATTAATGACGCTATGAATGGGATCCGTGTAGTTATATTGGTACGCGTCCTGATTGGGGCAACGGTTGATTTGCTGATTGGTGATCTACGAATGAGAATTAGGACCAGTGAAGATATTTCTAAATGTTCACTTTAGACTCAAAATTCCAACTTTAGTCTCAGAGTTCCGACTAAAGTCTGACTTTGAAGACAGAATTCTGGCTTTATTATCAGGTCTCTCACATTAAGGTCGGAATTCTGACTTTATTCCTAGAAATCTGAAAGTTGGAATTGTGACTATTCTTACAAAAAGGGTACTTTTCTCTCAGAATTTGGACTAGTCTCAAAATTCCGACTTCTCAGCGCTCCGATTAAAGGCTGACTTTGAAGACAGAATACTGGCTTTATTGTCAGATTTCTCACATTAAGGTCCGAATTCTGACATTAGTCTTAGAAATATGACTTTAAAGTTGGAACTACAATTTTTATCTTATAATTTTGATTTACGTCTCAAAATTATGACCTTTGTCTCAGAGTTCTGAATGAAGACTGACTTTGAAGACAGAATTCTGGCTTTATTGTCAGAACTCTCACATTAAGGTCAGTATTCTGACTTCTTAGAAATCTGACTTTAAAGTTGGAATTCTCAGAAAAAGGGTACATTTGTCTCTGAATTTTGACTTTAGTCTCAAAATGATGACGTTAGTCTCAGAGTTCTGATTAAAGACTGTCTTTGAAGACAGAATTCTGGCTTTATTCTCAGAACTTTCACATTAAGCGTGGTCTGGTCCGGAAAGCGTGGCGCTCGACAACCCATTGTCGAGTCAAGCGAGAGTCAGAATGGGAATTCAAGGACCATAACGCTAAGCTTGACTTTTCTATATGCACAGGCCTGTAAAATGAAGCCTTTCTATTTTCTTCACGCTATTAAAAAGGATTCGCATGCCAACAAGGGCCTGGATCCGCTAGGCAGCCAATGAGCTCCGGATACTCGGCGGGCTTGCTCGCAGATGTTCAGACATATGAATTATGCAAAAGCCGGCTATTCCGATATTCACCGCGATACGCGATGGTCTCCATTTCATGGGCGGCGCAGGTGCCGTGACACGTATTTTACCCGTTACGCCATAAAAAGAAAAACCGAACTGTGTCCAATTATGCAATTTTCACTTCAATCGCGGTAATCTCATTTGAACTCGGCAGGCGGATTAAGTGGATGCAAGGAATACTCGCGGGGGGATGTGCTCGACTGAAGCGATGTCTCTCGTGCTTATTGTTTAGCAATCAAACCGAGCGCCCGTTCCAAACAGAGCGCTCGCAAAGAAATTCGGAATTAATTGGCGACACCGAAGTGAAGGCGAATGCAACTTCTTCTATCCGGTACGGCTGCCTTTCATGTCTCATCCCCGTCTCTTCCCGTGCCAAGGCTTTAGCTGCTGAGTGCAATGGTTAACCTCGCCGCCCCCTGCTTCCCGGGGAATATCCTGACTCAAATTTCAAGCCGAGAGGTGGTAATTGAAAGATTGTGACTGACGCGGCCATAATTGGGGTCCGGCGCGAGTTCTCCGTCTTCTGTCTGGGATACGGGGCCAAGGGGCTTACTCAGCAGACGGGCTCCCACCCAATAACGCTCTCCAAGGCCTTGTCTTAACCCCGTTTTGCAAGTTGCCCTCTGACGGGGCTATCGCAGATACCGCGCTTGGGAGCCGGAGGCCTGAGGGGAAGGGGAGGGGCGGCGAGGCGGGCCGGCGGGCGGGCGCCCGGCAAAGTGTGTCAACTCGGCAGGGGCCGTGTTTACCCGTGAGCCACTCCGCACCGCGAGCTGCGACTAATAAATCACCAAGGGTCTGATGTGCGTCGATGGCAACGCGCCGTCACTTAGATACTTGATTAGCGTGTCTGTCACTTCGCCTTACGCTTAACATAACTCCAGCCGCGAGAGTCGATGCGCGCTGCCCACGGGCACCACGCTGATGAGCCATCGCTCAAACTGACAGTCTGCCATAACGCGTCGGCAAATGTGCATTTCACTCGCATATTATTTTTGTTTTTGTTTTTTTTTTCCTAGGAAAAACGCATTTGCATGTGATGAGCACTGTGCTCCAAAAGTATTGAAACAGCGAGGCTGATTCATTTATTGCTGACTTGGGCCGGCGCACACAAGGACAGGGGTTGGCAAGCCAAAATGTTAAAAGAGCCAGAGTCCACGTCTGCTACGCAAATCTGCATAGTGCGGTTTTATTCATTTACAGCATGCCAAGACACTAGGCGGCAGTAGTATCGCAAATTCTGTCCAAAAAAAAAACGTGGGTCTCTTAACATTACCGTGTCGCCATCTTTGGCTGGAAATAGAGTAGAGTGATGAGGTTGAACTCGGGTTTATGATAGCTACACGCAAATGTTGGTCTGGAGAATTTGGCAAATCTTAACCAGAGTTTTTGGGGTCTAGTAGTATTCCGTACAGCAGTATATAGAGTAGAGTGATGACGTAAAACTCAGGTTTATGATAGCGACACGGACACGCGGATTTGGAGAATTTGGCAAAACTCAACTGGAGTTTTTAAGATACAGCGATACCTCGTTTTTATGACTCGAGCAAAACCTGTGTGTTTTACGATAGATACCGGCACATCCACATCTGTCTAACAAGCGCGCCTCTTGAAATCAAGTTTGAGTGTCTTGCAGGACACTGCAAACTTGATTTCAAGAGGGAGATTGGCACTTTTTTAAAACATGCGATTTACTCCTGGCGCGACTACTGACCAATAAGAGCAGGAGTTGTAATCTACTCCCACCCCAACTCCCGCTTGTCATACAGACCTGGATGTGCTGTGTCCCTCATGAAACACACACGCTTAGGCTAGGAGCAAAGACGTTCACCGGACAGTTGGAAATCTCTTACCTAGATTTCTTATATAATAAAATGGTATTATTTGAGTGAATATGTGTACTGCCGTAGATCGACATCTGTGGCCTTTATAGTCACCTTGTTTGTCTGGCATGCAGGAAACCGTCACAGCATGTCTCTCCGCAACATAGCTTTTTTTTTTTTTTCCCGAAAAATTTCCGTGATGTACTGAGGGCGCAATTGGCGAGGGGCAAAATAGCGAGGGATCACTGTATAATAGTATTATATAGTAGTGTATGCATAGTATAGTAGATAGGGCAAAGCGGAGACACTTACCACCTGTTTGCCAGCACCCCAGCTATGCATACACTACTCCTTATATAAGACTTATAATTAAAGCAACACATGCTATAAGAATCTATATTAGCTGTATTAGCCTACTCTCACAACGAATACCAGTAATAGACTACAATAGTAGTTAAATGTTTATTTTCCCTGCAGCAGGTAATTGTTGTATGAAGTAGCTTCAAATTTAACTTCCATTACAACATTAATCTATTATGTTTCTCTGCACTGATGATTATTCAAAACACAATAAAGAAGTCAGGTTATTTTGTCATTTATATTTTGAGGATTAAAAAAAAAAACTGAAAAATTGAACACCATCTTTGGGTCTGAACAACAAAACGATAATATACTTATGTGTCATTCCATATACATACTGACAAAAATCCAAAATCACTTCGTAAAAGCAGTGAATTTGTTACATAATATGTGCCAGACAGGAGTGTAGTCTTACATAAATTACACAAAATATTAACTTTTTGAAAATAGGCAAACAAGTCGGACATCCCTTTAACATGTAGAGGATTTGCTTGGATGTTAAGTAAGCACTAAGCCAAGCACATCAGTGATTTTATCACCGTGATTTTGCCTTTGAAAAAGTTCAACGTTTTAAAAATGTTTTGAGCAGACAAAAGTAATGACTCAACATTACCGAGCGGCTTAGCCGCACATTTTCTTCTTTCGGTTCCAATTTGCCGATGCTAATTTTGTCGCACACAACAGATATGCTCAATTCTCAGCATTTAAGTCCATTTAGCATGCAAATATATGCAAATTTGACTTTTTTTTGCCCAGAGACTTCCATTTGATATTTTATTACAGAAAAGTGAGTGAATACCATGGCCACAATTGTCATTGGGCTTTGTTACAGAGCCGAAATGGATTAAAACAACTTGTAGGGTAAGAAGTATAACCTTGCATGTTTTACACCCTTGTTTTATTTATACACCATGACTCACTGATTAAGTCGAGCTGATGGCACACCCGGCGCTGAAGAAATGTCTATTTTATAAGTAGCATGTATGTGTGTGTGTGGTTGATCACACTCCTCAAAATGTTATGTAAACAGCATGCCTGTGTTCAGATATGGGAATTAGTGTCCCGCCTAAGCGTATGCTAACTTGTGCTCGCCTCAGTCCCACCCATCTGTCAAAACTTTCACGAAAACATTGCGAGGGACGCATATGGCGGCTGAGTGCAAACATGTTCCGTTGAAAAGGTTGACAGAACCGGGAATGAATCTTCGAAAAGTTGGGGTAACTATGCTTGGAAAGAAAGGTTTGACTTATATAAATGTTTTAATTTGGGAGATAATTTGAAATGTGAACTACATTTTCAGCCATGTACTACCTCATAAGCAGTGCAAAGCATTTTTTAGATGATTTATTAAGGTTTAAGGTAAGCCCACTCTCTAATCTGCAGTCAGATGCGACAGCACGCTAGTCAATAACTGATTCAGGAGAAAGCGTTTACTGGTTTTTTTACAGCAGCCCAAAGCAGAGTGCACTGTAATTCCCCAAAAGGAAGGCCAAAAAGTATGTGTGCGTCCTACAATTGGTAACCTATATATAATGGACCCCCGCTATACCACCATTCCTCCATTCAAGGTTGGGATCGTAAGGCGCAATCGGCGGGCAAAAAAAACCTGTGTGTTAGCTAATGCGTATAAAACCCCAGGTGATATCATCAACATTGTAGATACATATTAAAAATTGGTAACAAAATAGTATAGAAAGTGCTACTTATATATATGATATACATGTATACAATTAAATAACATCATAAATAAAAAAACATGAATTTTATTTTATTTACCTTTGAGTGATGACTTGCGCTATGGCCATAATCCCTAGTGAGGGTAGCGTAGCCTAGCCTAGCCTTCTTCGTACTATATTTCTTGATTATCTCTAGCTTCAATTCCATACTAATCATCTTCTTACTTTTCCCTTTAACCAATTAAAGTTTGAATTAAGCCCTAAAATGCACAATAAATACGATATTGTAAGTACTCACACTAGATCAAGTCTTTAGCATATCGGCATCTTAGTGACACTGTGATGCCGACCAATAGCAGACCAGCATCTTAGTGACGCGTTGTAGCGCAGGCAGTATGACACGACCAGAAAATAAGAGTGAGTGCCTAGAAACGCCTGTATAGGAAGGCAAAGCAACATAAACACAGCCAACCCTACAGATCATGACAGTTGTTGATATTGTAAAGCGGGAAATATGCCGTAAAGAAGGGATGAAAATCTTAGTGTTCCACTTTGTAACGAAGAAAAAGGTAAACCAGGGACGCCATAACCCTGGGATCCACTGTAGTTTTTTTTTTTTCAACGATATTTGAGGAAGATTGCTTAAGTCAGCCAAATAAGCTGAGTTTTGACGTACAGCTGCACAATTTTACATCAGCAAATACTTACAACCATTATGGTAATGAGACAAGCTAGGCGGCATTAGTCAGTTAGCTGTTAGCAGCAAACAGACGCATGTGTTAGCTGAGGATGTTATGACATTATTTTCAATAAAACAAGCGAGCAGGCTGACCAAATATCCGAGTCCATCTTTGTGCACACACAGGATTATCACAGTAGCTTTCGCAAGCCACGAGGCTGCTACAAGGTTTGGGCTAATGTCAAACGAGAGTGGAGCCTGTAGCCGATCAAACAGAATAATGAGGAGGTACAATCAGCGTTCATGTTAATTTCTCCTGAATTTTCCCTCGTAACACCAGACAATATTTTTCGGAGGCGTTTCGTAATCTGAATTTTTCATGTTCGTAAGTAGAGGCACCACTGTACTTCTGCTCAAAAATTGCTCAAAATTTCAACAACTTTCAGCATCTACATATAATTTCTCCAGAATTTTTCTGTCTAATTGGTGGATGCTATGCTGGCTAAACTCGGGGATGGCATATACAAAGCACATGTATTCATGGGATTCTTTTGGCCAACTGACATCCCGGAAGCAATTTTGAGGGAGCTTCAACTTTTAATGTCAATGGTGTGTTAAAGAGGTCTGTTAAAGCTTGACTACCGAACTGATCAGAAATTCCGTTCGCAATCCATGCGTCTCAGTCAGGATTGGAGTGAGAATGGAAATGCGCCTAGACAAGTAGGCCTTTAGCTGCGAGTTAGGGGCATGGGAGGGGGATCATCCAAAGAAAGAGCACCCTGAGCTCCACAGCTTGGGCAAGGATAACAAGCAGCCAGTAGAAAGGGTAAAAAAAAAAAAAAAAATAAATAAAAAAAAAAAAACAAGGAATGATGGAGTGTCAGCAAATGCTGGATGAAGATGGATTGCACAAGTATCATCGGGGAAAAACAGAAAAAAACCTGTTCCATTGGTTTAATGTTTGAGATTTGTTTTTGGTCAACACACCTCTCCTGCTGAGAAAGGGATGAGACCGGATCCGCGTGAGGCGATTACCGAGACGGGTCGGCAAACGGGTGCATCCAAGAGGAACACATGAAACGGTTTCTTGTGTGTGACCCGCACTGACACCTCCTGCTGGGGTGATGCCGCAACGCTTCCGTAAAAAAATAAATAAATAAAAATTGTCGCTGCCGCCGAAAGCGCCTTTGCGGTGATAACATTTAATTAACAATGCAGCGGAGGTGTTTAATATAAAACAACAGCATCCTTGAACGGACTGAAATTGAGACATTTATTTTCGAGTGCACATTTTCGGGGAAGGAGATTGTTTAGGGGCCGTGGGCCAAAGAAAGTCATTATACTTTGCTGAGAAGGAACATGGAGCTCTGATCTGCTAATAATTAATTTCTCTGATTAATTCATGACCTTCAGAAATTCAAGCATAATAAGAAGAAGGAAACTGCACTGAGCAAAGCAGATACTTTTTGTAGGACCTGGTCAATGGTTTCAACGATTGCTATTAAGGTACACAAGATGATGCGGTGAATTTATAGATAAAATGTACCGCAGCTTTGTGACTGCACTCTTCATTGGCCAGCTACAGTGCATCCGGGAAATATTCACAGAGATTGCTCATGTTACATCCTCATTTCAAACTGCATTAATCTTATACCTCAACATTCTAAACACGATACTGCATTATGACTGTGATTTTTTTTTAATATAAATTTTTAAAATATTAAAAATAGAAAACAGAAATCACATTTACTGAAGTATTCACAGCCTTGGCATAATACTTTGTTGCTCTAACTTTTTTTTTTTTTAATGTACCACAAGCTTCGTACAGCTATCTATGGGAGTTGCTGCCCATTGCATCTGAAGCCGTTCCTTTGAGATTTTGGCTGTGTGCTTCTCGTCATTGTCATGATGACAAATGAACCTTTGCCCCAATCTGATGTCAAGAGCTCTCCGGAGCAGGTTATCATTCAGGATATTACCGTATATTGATGCATTCGTTTTTATTTCCATCCTGACAACCCTGCCAGTACCGCGACTGAAAAACATCCCCATGGCATGATACTGCCACCACCACTGTAGGGATGGTATTGGCCCGGTGATGATTTCTGGTTTACTCCAAACATGATACCTGGCATTCATACTAAACAGTTCAATCTTTGTGTAATCGCACTAGAGATTTTTGTTTCTGAGGTTCTCATGAGAGTAAATCAGGTGCCTTTTGGCAAATTATAGGCAGGCTGCCCAAGGAGTGGCTTTCATCTGGCCATTGCTGCAAAGATGGAAGGCTCTGCTCTCCCCACAGAGGAATTCTGGAGCTTTGACAGTGGCCATTGGGTTCTTTGGCCTTTTTCCACGATCGCTCAATTTGAACGGCCGGAAAGCTTTAGAAAGAATCCCGGTGCTTCCATTTACGAATAATGGAATCTACTGCGCAGATTGGGACCTTACAAGGAGCAGAAAATTTTCAGTGTCCTTTCCCAGATTTGTGCCTCAAGATAATTCCTTTGAAATGATGCTTGGTGTTTGGGCTCAGTTGTGGGACCTTAGAAAGACAAGTATGTGCCTTTCCAAATCAAGTTAAATCAACTGTTTACGACCGCTGGACTCCAATTAGCTATAGAAACATCTCAAGGATGACCGGTGGAAAAAGGATTCACCTGAGCTCAATTTTGAGCTTCATAGCAAAGGCTGTGAATGCTTTTGTAAATGTGATTTCTTCGTTTTCTCAGTTTAATAAGTCGAAATAGATTTGAAGAAAAACAAACAATACTTTCTTCACAGTCATAGTGTGTAGAATTTTGAGGAGAGAGATTAATTTAGTTCAATTTGGAATGAACGCAATATAACAAAATGTGGAAAAAGTGAAGCACCCTGAATAGTTTCCGGACGCACCGTATATTCTTTTCTTGTGCATCACAAACGGCACGGGCAATACACAATGCTAGCTAAACAAAGCCACATGGAATCGGGGGAGGATTACACATACTTACATCATGATTGTGTTACAGTACCCCTGAACACAGGAAAATTAAGACATTTAGTTCTGGGTGCACATTTCAGAGGAAGGAGACTGTTGCAGGGCCGTGGGCCAAAGAAAGTCATTATACTTTGCTGTGAAGAAACACAAAGCTCTGATCCAGGCAGTAATTAATTTTTCAGTGATTAGTACATGAACCTCAATGTGAAAACTCAAACACAGTGAGGTGTTTATCCTTTTTCTGAAGAGAGTGTACGGCTGGGCGATATGGCCCACCCAAAAATAAATCTCAGTGTTCCCCATTCATTCTAGAAGAAGACTTTCATCGATTTTAATTGAAGTAATAAGCCCAATCACAATTTAAATGAAGATTTGATTTATTAAAAAGTAAACGCTGTGGAGAATAGTTAGATGATAATGAACATTGATTTTAAATCTGTTTGAATGTAAACCTAACAATCATGTGCGTACGTAACTTGCTTAAATGTCACAATTGACTCATTCAATCCCAAAAAACTTAAATTTTATGTCTGTTTTACGGAGAGTTTGACAACTAAGGTTGGCTACGGACTTGCCGTTGAGTGATGGACTGACAATGACGATTTACAGCTTGAAAAAAGATGATGGGAAAGTGGGGGCCACTGATGACTGACGACTGTCGGACCAGCGAAAAAATGTAAGTTGCCCACCCCTGTTTACACACAAGGTCCCCAATTTTTTGTTGTGGTTGTTGTTATTTTTTGGGGGGATAGTGGCAATAAATATTTGGTGCAAGAGCTATATGAATTTTCAATATATTATTGAAAAGGAATAGTACACCTGTTTTTTTAGATTAAATAAAAACAACACAAAAACTTTTTTTTGGTGCAAGAAAAGGGGAAAAGACAATGTCAAAATATCTTAGAAGAGTCTTTTCAATCTACAGGGATGAGTTCATAAATTACCATTTTCATATTTCCGTTTTCTTCACATTCTTCCTGCAATAGTTGATAAGCAAATCATTGTTCAACACATTAATTGAAGCTAATTATAAATCATCCTCATGGGACTTCTGTTTGTATTATTGGTAACAACATCAGATTTGACAAGGCAACGGTTTAGACATAAAAAATGTAGTAGTTCATAAATCATTTGAGCTGAGATTCATAATAGTCGAGCATTGAGAGGTTTAAAAAGAGACAAAGCAGTCAGCCCATGTAAATTCTCTTTTTGCAAACGTGATTAGCAAACTCCCAGCGGACGCGTCTGGTTTCGGTGCTTTTTTTGTTTTTTTTTTCGCTTCTGATTTCCATCCAGAGTGCGACCCTTGCTGGAGGGCGTGTGGCCTACATGGTATTGAACTAAGTAAATCTTTGCCTCCATCTCTGGGGGCGTCTGATTCAGATCCATAATGGACACACAAAGAAATGCTATTGGAAAGGAAAGCGCTCTCGGGTACGGAGCCCTTTTGTTGCGTGCCTTCCGTTTGCATTATAATGACATAGCGGGCATGCCTGGATCCATAAAGTCTGGATTCATGATACTAAAAACGGGAAGAAAATAATAGGCGCTCAAATTTACGAAACTACTGAAAAGCTCGAGGAAATGAATTGAGACGAATGTTACTCGCTCGTGTGATTATAGTCATTTCTCTACAGTTGTCAGGTGGAATTTCCATTCAAATACCATTTCATGCACTATATAAAAAAAACATTATGTTCGCTTTTATACGACTGTGTGCCTTCACAAGCACTTTGGAGCTTTTATAGTAAAATCTACTCATTAAATATTACATATCTTTGAGGTAAAGGACAGGAGTAGATCTGTTTTTCATGTAGCCGGTAGTCAAAGTTTAGTATCACCCCTAGCATAAACACAAGAAGAGTTGGATCAAATGTATTTTTAATTTAATTGTATCTAGTTCTTTGCTGCTTTGAAAACTGACCAGAAATTGTTCTCACGTTCCCATTTGAATGAGCACTGAGTGAAAGTATAAAAAGAAATCGTGAGTTAGCTAAAAATGGAGCTAGCATGCTAGCGTGTACTAGCTGGATTGTAAAAGAAGCAGGATTTTAAATATCAAAACAAGTTGAGGTTTCTATATTGTTTTGACATTCCAAGTAATATATGATCAATACAGAGTACCAACACTGCATACAAGTCACTACAAATATGCGATGCAAACAAGTGCTATGCAGTGCTCATTTTACCTCTGGAAAGCGTTGGCTCGCAATACTAAAAGACTATTGGTAACAACAAAAATGTTTGGAGGCCCAAAAATTGCATAATAAAAAGGACAAAGTAAGTCTTAAGTACAAACTGCATTTATGAGACATGAGCAAAAGTCAACAACAGATATTAACAAATGCTACAGTAAAATGTATTGAAATAATAAAATTAACTTACATGTAGCACTCATCATCTTCTTCATATTGCAACCACTAATATAAGTTTTGGTAGACAAGTCCGTTTTTTTCTTTGAGTGTTTGTTTTTTTAGCTTCAACATGTTAACGTGTTTTTTTTTTTAGCGTTTTACTTTCTGGTTCATTGTGAACTGATTGTGTATTACTTGATGTGTCACTGATAGCAAAAAAAAAAAAATGGACAAGTTGATGTTGTTTCGGGCCTAAAGATAGCACTTTTAGGAGGCATTTTTTTCCCCTTAATGAGATCCTTCAGACAAAATCTCCCGATAACAAAATCTCAGGTAAAATGAGACACCGTGAGATCAAATCAAACATGGTGGATGAAGCTTTGAAAAATATCTAAAAGAAGTCACGTTTTGCTGAATAAATGAGTATATGGATGATAATTGATGATGATTGAAAAAAAAGCAGGAGCGGGAATCTTTGACTGTCTCACGATTCAATTTTGGGATTCAATTCATAATCATTTTTTGATTCAAAATGATTCAATTCGATTCATGAGAAAAGAATTTCTGCTTTAATCCATAGATGTGCAAAGAATCATCATACAACCTCAGTATGTTTTGCAAAACAGAGAAACAAAGGGAAACTGTCTGTTTTTTTTTGTTTGTTTATTTTGTATTTACTAAGTTTTGATTTGTGCCTGGAAAATGCCAGAAAAATAACACATGGACAACTGCTAATGTTTGAAGCTAGCTATAAATTGTATAGTCTTTATAGTATAAGATCAGATGACAAACATTTGAAAAGTAGAACATACAGTACATTGACATTCCAAATATAACTGCAGTAACTTTGTAGTAGTTTAAGCAAAAAACAAAACGAGATTTCAATCTCAGGTTTTCGGCACGTTGTTTCTTTATGTACAGAAATTGAAAAGTTAAAATTTCACCAAGTGATTTCGTTTTATTTACCCTTTGGTGCCAATTTCAACCCGATTTGGCCCATTGATCAAGACACATCCAACAAAAAGCATAAAAAAAAAACACTAGGAGGCTATAAATTACTATAGATTGTCAAAGCAGGTAGAGGTTGAAATTAGGTTCATTCCTAAATGCTTACAATTGGCAGTTTACGTATGAAAATCCACGACCAGTGGCTACTGTTGATTATTTCACGTGATTTTTTTAAAAACAACGTCTTAAATACAGTCGAACCTCTACATAGTGAACTTCAAGGGTCCGAGGAGAGAAGTTCACTATGAAGAGAGATTCACTTTATAGAGGTTTTCCTAAAATGTTCAGAATTCATTGATGAAATATGTGAATAATTTTTTAATAAATATGTAAATAATTTTATATACGTTTTTTTAAAAATAAATATGTAAATAAATGTACATTAAACAACTTAAGTTGTTTAAACACTAAAATCTAATGCGGTAAAACTAATGTAAAAACATTTTACATTGAACAAATATCTTTATTATTATTCAACAATAGTTAATGAATATATGATCATAATAAAACATGATCAGTGCATGTCATCAGCGCGGAGAAGGTAACTGTCAATACGAGGTTGCACGGTATGTCTCTCGACAACGGAACCAATCATATTTTCTACACGATTCTTCTTCAGAATGCCACATATCGCAGCAGGCGAAGCATCGTACTCCTTTGCAATGGCATTCTGCTTCACTCCACTCGCGCACTTCCGAATTATGTCGCACTTCTCCTCCAACGACAAAGGTTTTTGCTTCCGACTTATAGATCTAGCATCCATACTTTTCACGGCAGATTCCGACATCTTTGAATTTTCGGAGGGATGACCAGCGGAGAAACGCGTGCGCAGTGGACGGCGGACGAAGTGAAAATGCAAGAGAAAGTCGCGGCGCGCGAGAGCGGCTAGGCAGGGAGGAAATCCCGACAGTGCGCCCAATTTTACAACTTCACAATTATCGATAAGTTCAGATATTCACAATATAGAGGTAGATGCTGTCAAGGGACTGACTAATAGCATCACTATGAAGAGATTATTCACTATGTGGAGTTTCCCTATGAGGAGGTTTTACATACACGTCAAATATAGCTGTTTTGCAAGGGACCGTAAAGATTCGTTCACTATGAAGAGAGATTCACTTTGTAGAGGTTCACTATATAGAGGTTCGACTGTATTTAATAATGATATTCCTAATTTTGCGGGAAAGGGGATGGCTACGCTATTGGTATATAGCTTCAATAAGCACTAGCGTCGCAATGAGGAAGAAGACAATAGAAGTTTTAACTGCCTGGGGAGGCTGATGAATTCGCACATGTTCCAAACATCTTTAAAAATGGACAATAGCACACGTGGGCGAGCGCTATTCCAAAGAAAGAAATCAGCCACACATCCCACATACTCCTGTGTGTTTACTTTGCGCCCGGTAACGGCGTCAATGGCGCGTTTGACGTAGGGGGCGCGGTCAGTTTAGCGAAACCTAACACTGCGGGAAGCGTCCTCGGTACGCGTTGGCATGTTGCACCTGCTAGCGGCGCTGGAAATGTGGTGGAGTTGTGAGGAGGAGGACCATGTGGGAGAAGGATGTGTGGAGGTGGAAGTAGCTCACTCCACTCACAATGCTTGAATTGTACCTTCAAGGAGATTGTATTCAACACAGTCTATGTTACGATGACCTGGAAATGCTGAGAGTCCAGCGGTCATGTTAACTACGACCTTTCCATACATCCGTTTGTTGGGGAGTTTGACAGATGATTGTGAAAAACAAGCTACTTTTTTTTCTTCATTATTTATTGCAATTTAATAAGAATCATTGTTTTGGATTAGTCGATTATTCGTTTAGAAACCTACAGTTGTCCAAATCCTTAAAAAATTCAGCCTCTCAAAAGGAAATACTCTCAGATTTCTATAGCACTTCATGAAAGTAGACGATCATATTTGTTGGATGAAAATAAGACTTTACCAATGTCTGCTTTATATTGGGAAAGCTATGATAAATATTCTTGTAAATTTGTAACATTGCCAACCAAAAAAACGAAGCAAAGAATGAAAAAAAAATGTTAGCTTTAACTAGAAAAAACAACTTGTTGTTGACTAAAGGAATGGAAAGCAAAACATTTTATAATATGCTAGCTTCAATTAATCGACAAAATAATAAAAATAATCAATAATGGTCCGGAGGAACAATGAGTAATCAACCATTACTAGTTTCATTATACTGTAGTCATTGTTTTATATATATATATATATATATATATATATATATATATATATATATATATATATTCTAACCCTAACCCTATATATATATAATTATATATATTTATATATATATATATATATATATATATATATATATATATATATATATATATATATATATATATATATATATATATATATCGTATATAGTACTAACATACTGCATTTAGTTGGCTTTAGTGTCTGCCAAAAAAGGTTGTAAACTGCCATTATCATTAAACAACTAACAATTGGAGACTGTTAATTACTTAGTAAGTATGCAAAGCTTACAAAGTCAGCAGGGGATCAAATAATGACTTCTCCCCAGTGCAGTTGAAGCTATAACTCGTGTCTTCCAGTGCAAAAAGGGCTGCCAGTGCACACAAGTCACAGTCGGCTGCACAAATGCGGCACACATGTAGAAAAGGGACTGCTGTTGGGTGCCCCGTCGCGCATAATTCAAAAGCACGCTGTCCTAATTGCTTAGTCAATACCAGGCACACTTCATAGGCTGCGGCGGTGACCCTGCCGTGAGCACCAAAGATGCGCTGACCCTTGATGTTTTGGGAGCTTGAAAAGCGCCGGATACATCCTTTCATTTGAATGCACTCGCTTACGTGGGAACCGTGACATCACCGAGAGCGGAAAGAAGGATATTGGTCGCGGTCTTAATGGGAAGCCAGACAAAAAGTCCGGCCGTAGGCAAAGAACGCCGGCTCCTCCGCGCTGAGCTGACCGCCTCCTGTTGGCGAGCCGCCGCACCGCCGGACGAGCCGCCCTCCGTCTCTGTCACGTGGCACTCTAATGAGTGTCGTGGGGCATGGGGTCAATGGCTGAAATGATTTTCCTGCTGATAAGTGAACGCAGGGAGATGAGTGTGGCGACGGGCTGGAAGAAACTTGGTTTTCCGGGCAATTTGAGAAAAAATATGCACAGAATTTGGTGGCACAGCGATAGAGTGGTTAGCACAGCCGGCTCACGGTGAATAAGTTGTGGATTTGAGTTTGGCTCTGGAATTTTATATTAATGTTGTTCCAATACCGAAAGTCTTATCAGGAAGGGTCCCAGTAAAACATTAAAATAGTATTGAAATGATCTTTATTTGTATTATGTGTTTTTTGATAATTTGATGTTATTTAACCCTTTCACCCCCCCCCCCCCCCCCCCCCAAAAAAAAAAAAAGGCACATATTACTTATTTATAAGTCTAGGATACTTGAAAAATGTTCCACCGGGACTGTATATCTCATACCACCATACTAGTACAAAAAACATGCCACAGAAGTGAAAATAATACCCAAACGCCTACAATACATAGTACTGTATTTTTTAGACTATAAGACGTGAGTTTATCCTAATGATTTGAGCCCTAAGGCTTATAGTCCAGTGCGGCTTATCTGTTGTTGGTTTTTTTTTTTTTTTTTTTTTTGGTAGCCACCAGCAAGCAAATGTATGTATCTGTTTGAGGTTTCATTTTAGGGAACAACTATGAACTAAAACTGAAAAGATGATCAGCAATGGCTGTGGTCAAAGAGTTTAAAAAATATACTATTAAAAAAAATGGATGTCTAAATTGAAAAAGAGAATGTATAAAATTTGGGATAAATTTGTGACATGTAAATTTGATTTACAGTACACAGTATATAGTCCAGTGCAGCTTATCCGTGACAAAAATATATATTTTATTTGCTTATATTTTGCTGCTGGGGGTTAAATACCGGTGCGGTTTATAGTATGGAAACTACGGTAATCAGTGTAATCTATAGTAACACAGACAGATAGCTTATATTATCAACATATTTCCACTGCACTTGATGGTTAATTCACAAGAAATTGTACAACGCAACCTACCTTGTTGACAGTACGCCCAGCGCTGCCTTGTTATGTGTAGAAAAGTTTCTCAATTCCACTCGAATCTGTAGATAGGTGTGTAATGAACCGCTGGGATGCCGTTTCATCTTATAGCTACCATTCCTATACCCACTGCCGTTTTTGAAAAGTTGTGAGATGTATTGTCCCAAAGGGAGAGAAAGGGTAAAAGAGTAAATGCAGAAATCATGACGATGAAGACCACACTACAAGTGGTAAGGCACAAAACCAGAGATGGCATCACCATAATGATGCATGTGATGTTTTCTTAACCTTTAAAGCGCACCAAAAGCACCCAGTGGGCCCGGCTCTTCATCATGGTGGTGCCTTTGTTATTGCTAATGACTGAATGAGTGATTCGCGTGTTAAGCGGCCCCGCGGTGATGTTGAGCCGTCACTCACCCCAAGGTAAGCGATAACAGCCCCCAAATTCGTTTGCATGTCATTAGGCAGCCGTGAGCGCGTGCAAAGAAAAACGTAGCCGTAATCGTCTAAGTTTTAAGCCTGCAATTATGCCGCCGTTTCCTTTTTCATTTTTTTGCGGTCTGACAGAGCGCCGCGTAGCGAGATTAATTGCTCATTGGTGATTTTAAGCAACAAAAAGAGGGACTCAGATCTACAGTGTATCTGAGTGCGCATTTAACGAGGATAAAAGAAGGCGAGTGTGATTATGCTAAAGCTTGTCGAGCTAGTGTCCTCCCGCTTCCGTCTTATCTGGCTGCCTTTTAAGTGCAGCGCCGCGGATGTTTTATCTTCCTCAAACGAGGTCCTGAGGCACGTGAGGCCCGGCCCGGCCTGTCCGAGCCGAGGCGCTTGCCGTTTGGATAGACGAGCGGCTTGATGCCTTCATTGTGCCCACGACGCGGGGTATCGGCAGCTCTCAGCCAGACTGGCAGCGGCTGTAATTAATCGGGTCGTCCGATGTCAGAGGCAGACAGGCGAGACGGCTGGACGTCAACGGGCAAGAACCGAGAAGACCAACTCACCCTTTGCAGTTCCAGGGACGGACTCATCAGGTGCTCCAAAACAACTTAGTTAAAACTGATTACCGTATTTTTGGAACCATAAAGAGCACTTAAAATGCTTAAACTTGATCAAAAATTTAATTTAGGTGCACCTCTTACAGTATATGATTGGATAAAGATTGACATATGTTGTACAGTATTTTTATTTTTTTCCTTGTGCCTTTATAACCGGGTGTACTATACAGTATATAAGGAAATTCCTCAATATTTCAATTAATTGAGACAGCACCCTATGATTTACGTTTTGATGCTGTATTGTGTAGAGCTATGCAATATTTGTATTGTTTACTTTTCTCGCACAAGTATAATTTACAAGTTTCAATGGCGGGCCGTGCGTTTCAAACTTAAGCCTTCAGTGATGTCCTACCTAGTCGAACGCCACGGATGGGGAAATCACTGTAACCCAAAACACTTATTCCAACAAAAAATATATTTTTCTTTCTTTCCTCAAGACGACTTCAATGACTTGTTAATATTAAACTCTCCTTCAGTCAATGTGGATTAAAAAGCGAGTAGATGGATTAGATTTTTCTGCTAATTGTCCTCGGCTCTAGCTCTGGTGTTTTCTACACTGTAGCTCAATGTAGCTCAACCAAGCAACACCATGTAGCTTGGTTGCTCTGCATAGCAATAACTCCCATCCAATTACAAGACACATACATGTCACGTTCACCGTCAAGTCTTCTAGCTGGCCTTAATGTCGCCAAATCGTGATCTGATTGGCTATCACAACGGTTTTTTAACTATATGGACCCGTTCAGTCAGGGTGGACAGACGCCTGCAATGTTGATTGTGAAGGCCTCCGGCAGATTTCATACAGTCTGGCAACATAAGGTAGCTGAATTCTGATTGGATAAAAACTCTACTAACTGGAATGAGCGTAACCAAATGGATACAATATGACACGAAGAGAAAAGACTATTGAGGATAATTTCATATATATATATATATATATATATATATATATATATATATATATATATATATATATATATATATATATATATATATTTATTTGTTTTTTTAATTATTAATTAATGTCTTTATTTGGGGAAAATTATTTAAAATGAAATTCACATATATTATATTTATGATAATGATGTCAGGTTGTGTTAGGCCAGCAGAGAAGGCCTTGCTGGCCCTGAGGGTCCACCACTGACAAGTTGTGTATGTCACAAAAGTGAAGTTGGAAAATTACAAGAAGGAAATTCTGTTCAAAAAATATATTAAGAGGACAGTTTTTCTCAGAGAATAAAGACAATATTAAAAGAATAAATTTCGCAAGATGTGTTAATAACAGAACAAAGTCGCATAGGGAAAAGCTGTATTTTTACAATAAAAACTTAAAGCACATAAAAAGAGAAAAACCCTACAAGTATTAAGTTGAAGCTGTTTTTTTTAGCAATGATATCATAAGAATGAAGTTCTAGTATGTAAAACGCTGTTGAATAAGATAAAACACCCAATATTTCAAAACTAAATCCATTCCTGACCCTGAAAAAGCAATTATTCACCACCTGCTTGCTTATGATTGGCTTTTTAAAACAAGTCGCTGCCATTAGGATGCTCTTCAATAATGCAGCAGTTACACCAAGGAGTGTTTTTTTTTTTTTTTTTGAGGTGCGCGTGTGGGTGTGCACGTCTGCTCAAGAGGATTTTGTAAATGTCTCTGAAAGATTTAAGAGGCTGCTGCCGTGGGGAGGCTCTCGCACATCTCAGGGTCGCCGGTTGATGTGGGTCACGGTGGCCCACCCCGATGTGCTTAAAGAGGCGCAAAAACGAGAAAGTGAGGAATAACTACGAGGAAAAGAGAGTTAGATTTAGTGCAGCAGGACGGCCAGCAGGTGTTGTTTGTTGGCGGAGCACTACATAAAAGCTATGGAAATAAATCAATCAAAACTTCCACATGGTTTGTCGCAGGGCTGAGTGTTTCTGTTGCAAGCAGAAACTGCCACACAATGCTTCTTAGAAAATATGGATTTGATGGAACTTGCCTATCCGCTGGGTGTCAATGGTTATACGGTCAAACTATGCCATCAAATCAATTCCATTTATAAGCATTTGGGAACCAAGACATAGTGCTGTTTTCAACCTCTACCCATTTTGACAATTTATAGTAATGTTTAGACTCCTAGTGTTTATACTTTTATGCATTTTTGTTAGATGTGTCTAGATCAGTGGGCCAAATCCAGTCAAAATTGACACAGAGGCGCTATAATTAATTTGTTCATTTAGAAAAAAAAAATATTTTTACGTATTCAGCATGGGGTCAGTAAAGTAAAATGTATGTACATGTATTTGAGTTGTCAAAAGATATGTATATATATATATATATATATATATATATATATATATATATATATATATATATATATATATATATATATATATATATATATATATATATATATACATATATTTAAGTATAGGTGTGAAATATAGGTGTGATCTGGTGCTTGAATGGTTGTTCATCTCTGTGTGCCCTGCAACCAGCTCAGGGTGTCCCCGCATACTGGCCATAGACCACTAGAATAGGCACTAGCAATTCTGCGACCCTAATGAAGATAAGCGGCTACAAAAAAATGGATGGATGAATGGATGGATGATGGATAATTTTAACATAGTTACATTTCTGTGGCTTTAGTCTAATATTTTGCTCCACTCAAGAAGTTCATATGGTCTGTAAGATTTAGTTTTAAAGCATCAGAAACTTCTTGCAATGCTGAGATTTCTCACTGGTATTTTGTCAGATGAAAAGTAAATGCAATTCTGTGTACTTCATGTCATTTTCCTTTTGTATAGTCTATTTAAATGGCAGGCACTACATGCATTTTGCGTGTAGTGACTGACATTCCAACGTTCCCTGCGGATCGAGCAGAAACTTGAGCAGTCGTGTCGACTCTCCAAAACACTCGTCATACCCAGTCAAGCTTTTGAACTTGCGTGCCAGTACGGTGAATGGTATTATTTTTTTTACACATTTCAACATCTTTGCGAAATGTGTATTATATTGCTGCATAGGCAATGGCAATTTTGAAATATTCTGCTGTCGAAAATAAATGTATAAAAAGACTTTTTTTTTTTTTTTGCAATGTAAAATATGTGCCTTAGCTCAATAAAATTGTGAAAGAGTTTAAATCATTCAACATTTATTTAAGAGTCCACACATTCAGTCAGAGGAGTTTTTTAGAAGTGTTTAGCAGAAGGAAGGCCTAAAAATTATAGTACTGAATTGAATTAAGCACTATAGTAAATAATTACTTTGATATTCAGGTAGCCAAAGTAATTTTTGATTTTAGGTACTTAGGTAATACGTAAGAAAAAAATTAATTACTTTATATACTTAAACGGCTAAAAAGTTGATTACTGTATGTCTGCACTAAATTATTTAATTTAGTAGTAAACAATTACTAACCCTACAGTAATTGATTACTTCAGTATTTAGATACCTAGAGTAATTACTACAGTACTTGATTAAATAAGTAATCCACTATTAGAGTACTTTAGTACTTAAGGTACTTGATTACCCAAAGTAATCAATTACGTGACTACATCCTGGCTATTATTAAGAAATAAAGGTATCAATTACGTTCGGTACATTCTTTAGGTAATTTTGTAAAGTAAACAATTATTTTAGAAAATTGAGTATTAAAGTAATCTGTTACTCTATGAACTCAACCGTTTTCTTAAGGAATTGATTATTTCATATCTTAGAGTCAAAAAGTACTAAAGTAGTCAATTATTAACTCTAAATTAATGGATTAATTTAAGCAGACAATAAAAAAAAATACTAACTCTTAAGTACCAATTAATTACTTCAATACTTTAGTACCTGAAGTAATCGTACTTGACTAGCCATTAGTTAATTAATAATTAATTAATCAATCAATTATTTCAGCACTTTAGTTCTTAATTACTTTGATAAGTATTTGATTAGTATTTGATACGTATTTGATTAGCTAAAGTAATCAATTATTTTAGTGCATTCCGACTTTAATAAAGTCATAAAGTGATCTATTACTTTTGGTAGTTTTGGTAATTTGCTGAAGAAGTTTCATTTCAAGTCCTGTTTCCTATCCTGAAAGACTGAGGCCTGCCAGTCAGAAAATCCTGCAGGTAGTTGCAGAGGGTGGGATGTAATCCAACGGAGAGCAGTTTGTCCGTGAGTCTGTGGAGGATGACTGTATTGAATGCAGAGCTGTGATCAATAGAGTATCCTGATGTAAGAGTCTTTATTCTCCAGGTGCGTAAGGGAAGTGTGCAGGGCGGCGGCGGAACATCCGTGGTGGATCGGTTGGGTCAGTAGGCAAACTGCATGGGGTCCATGCTGCTCTGAAAGTGGGTCAGCACCACTCTCTGGAAGCACTTCATGATGATTGAAGGGAGTGCTACTGGCTGGTAGTCATTCAGGCAGGTGCGGGCTGGATGGGGCACAATGGTACTGTTCTTGAAGCAGAGAAGGGGGGGTTCTCCGGCTAAGGGAATAGTTGAATATGGAGGTGGGAATGTCTGTCAGCTCGTTAGAACAGGCCCTGAGGACTCTTCCAGGGATATTATCTGGTCCCGTGGCATTACAGGTGTGGATTTTTTTTTTTTTTTTGAGCGTTGTTGAGTTGGGCTAGTGAGATGACTGGTGTGGGTGTGGTGCCACGTGCGCCCTGGGTCAGCAGTGGAATAGAAGCTATCCAGTTTGTCTCTGCACTGCTTCTTAGCTGCTGTGATAGCCTCTCTCAGTCTATACTTTGCACCTTTGTACTTTGTCTCACAGTCATATTTAAACACATTGGAGCGAGCATACAGCATACCCGACTGTTGATCCACAGCTTCTGGTTAGGAAACTTCCTTGACTTCCGTCTAAATTTAAAATCTATGTCTTTTGGAACGAATGGCTTAAGAATTCATTTGTAAAATGAATCGAGAAATGAAATGGAGCGATTGCTTTTCTTGTGACGAATGTAATGGGGGGCTTATAAAGAAATGTCTTTAGCTTTGAATATTTATGTGGAAAGAAGTTGCTGCGTGGGTGTCATTTATAACACACACAGGCACGCACACACACAAAAACTATTTAATATGCATTATGTTTGGAAGCATGCAGCCCTATTATTCTTTCCCTCTGAATAATACTGACTGGGTTCTGCATCTGCTGTTGTCCCATAAATGATGCATGTGCATGCAACACTGCGGGGTCTTTCCACTTGTGACCCTCCACAACGGGAGTCGGGGTGGCGGGTAGGCGGGAACTTAAGAAAGCGGCGGCCAGAAAGTGCTGTTGACATTTTTGTCGCGAGTGATCCGCAACAGATGTCCGTTAATGGTGTGTCACGCCAAGTGTGTTGTGTCCTCGCAAGACAAGAGACGATGCCTCGCCAGGCTGGGCCGAGTTATTTTGACGATGCTTCCCCTTTCTGCCACCTTTTAAGAAGTCTTTGCTACAAATGTCAGCGCTCGGCAAAACGCACTTCAAACAACAAAAGGGAATTAACGGCGAAGTCGGGGCTGAGGACGAGTGCTATTAGATGGAGGTCAATGGATGTAAACTGAGGCCTTGTGTCCTTCCGTGACCTAAAGTGGACCACTTATGAAAAAATGACTTTTTAATGTCTTGTAAACAAACTGTTGGGTATAAGGTGTCGCATCCATGGGAGGGTTCCCACTGCTGTCACAAAAGAACACAAAAGCACACCTCAAATTTGCCAAATAAAAGCATCTTAATCAATAATGTCAAACATGCAGCCCAAGGGCTGGTTCTGGTCCACAAACTGGTTTAATATGGCCCACAAGTTTATTTTATCACCTAAAGTATAAAAAGAGCTGATTTGTTTGTTTTTTTTTAATAAATGAAAAACTTGTAATGTTTCATGATTAATAGTAATGTTAATATTTTATTATTATTAGTGATGTTGTGCTTGCATCATTTTGGATAATAATAAAAAAATAAAAAAAATAAATAATAATAAGTTGTTGTTTTAATGTTATATAAATATATACATGATTTTATTGGTCCAGCCCACTTGGAAATAGATTTTCCTTCATGTGGCTCGCAAGCTGAAACGAGTTTGACACCCCTGATCTTAATGGTCCTCAAGAGTCTTGCAAACAACATTCTGTTGGCCGATGGGTCAAAAATGTTCCTTTTTGGAAGGCGCGCAGCCTGTTACATCTGGTTTAAAAACGGCACAGAATTTGATGGAAGAATATGATGCCAATTGTAAAGCATGGTGGTGGCAGTATGATGCTCTGGGGCTGCTTTGAGTCCTTAAAACCTGGACATTTTGACACGATTGGAGAAAAATTAATCCTGCTATTTACTGAGGAGATCTGAAGGAGAACGTGATATTTTAAATATTTTTAATGCCAATATCGGATTTACCAGAGTGTAGTTCTGCTGTGAGTCCAAGCACCATGTCTGCTTTCCTATATTCTATTATTTATTTATTTTTAAGTATTTTGTTTCAGTATCAGCGATACTGGCCCTGGTATTTACAAGGTAGCAATCGATACCAAAATCTCAAGTATGGCAGAGCTCTATAGGGCACACCCTGTTCCACAATATGCTAACATGTCCCTTGCTTATATGTCCTGTAAGCAATTACAGAGCCACCATGAATTTTTTAAGCGTGCACAAAGTTTGCAAACATGTCTGAGCACATTTATGAAAGATGCTAACGCGAGTCGACAGCAACACGACGGCAATGCGCTCCAGTTTGTAAAGTTTGCGTGCGTCGCTGGTCATTAGTTCCCATGTAATGTCACAACTGAATTATGGATGGAATATTTAATCCCGCAGTCTCCGCTTTGCTGCAACGGCCCTCGTTCCCATATCTGATCAAGTGTCTTTCAAATCATTCGATCCCCAAGCCATATTTTTTATTGACGATTCCAGACATTCAATCCACTTGCTTCTTTATATGTTTTATGTTCTTTCAATTGTTAGGGTAAAGGTAGGTCTAAAAATGGCTGGTACAAAATGGCAAATACAAATTCATTAAGTACTAAATTAATTGATTGCTCTAGTATTATAATACCTCAAGTATTAACGTTACCAATTACTGAAAAACTTTAGTACCTCAAGTTGAAGTAATCAAATATTTTAGTACCTTAAGTAATCAATGACTTCAGTACTTTAGTTTCAAAAGTAATTGACTACTTTAGTATTCATTTACTTAAAGTATTTATTTATTTTCTTACTACAGTACTTAATTACCTAAAATAATTGATTTTTTGGCAACGAATTATCTACAGTAATCCATCACTATTGTTTGATTACCCCATCAGTTTAGTCTCCAAGTGCTAAAGTATCAAATACTGTAGCACTATAATATCAAGGTAATTGATTTATTAGTATTTAGTTGCTAATTGGTAGGTCTAAAAGTGGGTGTCATGAAATTAATTACGTACTAAATGAATTGATTGCTCTTGTATTACAGTACCTCAAGTACTTAAGTAATCAATTTCTTTAAAACCTTAGTACCTTAAGTACTAAGGTAATCAAATATTTAGTACCTTTAGTAATCAATTATTTCAGTAGTTTAGTAGCGAAGGTTATTGACTACTTTAGTAGTTTTTCACTTAAAGTAATTATTTTCTTACTGCAGTACTTAATGAAAATAATCTATTATTTTGCCACCAAATTACCAACAGTAATCAATTACTTCAGTGTTTGATTACCTCAGTACTTTAGAAATGCAAGTACTAAAGTAATCAAATACTTTGGCACCCAAAACTAAAGTAACTGATTTTTTAGTAATGAATTGATAAAGTAAACATTTACTTTCGTCCACGATTACCAAAAATTATTTATTTTGACACTGAATTATTCAAAGTACTGATGGTTTTGTGTTTTAATTGAGTAGTTAATTACTTGAAGTAGCTGATTACCTTCGTCCTCAAGTCCTTTTTTAGATCCTCTAGCCACACACTTGGAAAAAATGGAAAGAAATGTACCGAGGATTAAATTTCTGGATTCTTATATTGAAAAAAAAAAAACAAACAAAATGTAAAACTATGTCTTTGGGATCGAATGAATACAGTGGGGAAGAAGATCAGACTCATGACAGCAACTTCACTTTTTACCTGACCTTCATTGGGATAAGCAAATTCCCAAATGTTGCATGTTAGCCTGTTAGCTTTTCCGAAAAAGAACGGCGAGTTAAGTCCATGAATATGAAAGCGGAAGCATCGTCATGCGAGATGCATCTCGGCGAGACGGGGAGCAGGTTATTAATTTTACAGGCTATAATTGAAAACATTCGTAATTTTGGGTCGTTAACGCCTTTAAGAGGAGGCAGATGAAATAAAGGTAGCAGCCGGCGCTGGCAGTTATCGCACGGCTGCCGCATTGCAAACAAATAAAAGCAACGGCGGGGACGTCAGGGTCCAGAAATACTAATTACCTGCTGTTTTCTGGCCTCGCCGTGTGCCACCTTCCTCGGGACAATCAATAATTACGCACAAAAGGGCCGAGGGAATGAAATCAGCCTGATCGCCATTAGCGTGGGGAGCGCGAGGAAGTTCATTAGCCATTCAGCAGCCGCGCTGTGTAATTTCCAATAGCGGAGACAAGCCGCTTTCTTTTGTGCTCAGCCTCTGTAGCAAGAAGCCTTTTTTACCTGGTCTTTTGCCACAGCCGAGGACGCTATGTGCTCATTACGTTGTTTATCAGCTTGCGATATAGGAAGAATTTAAGCAATGTTCACTCAATTTTAATCAGGGTGCCCCAGAAGCCAAAGAAGAAGCCATTAAAATGATCTTTTTTTTGGGGGAGATGTTTTTTTTTTTTTTAAACCACTTTTCTGGGCATTTCTCCACATTTCGCTTAATGTCTTACTTAATAAAAATAATGAATTTCCCGGAGCGCCACATCTAAGCATATGCTGGAGGTGTGCAATTTGGTGCTGATCCAAATTTGGTAAAGTTTTACGCTACGCTTCAACTTTCTAACGGGGACTTTGACAAACTTTGTCGGGCTGCAAAGGTGCAAAAAGCCTCTAAAATGTCAGGAGAGATACAAAGGGATTTGTCAACAATCTTTCCAACGATTGCTGCAGTTGAACTTTCACCCTCCTGTTGCGTTAGTTTGCTAGGAACAGCGATAACTAAGTATTGTTTTGACCCATTATGCATTTAATCACCGAGAGTTAGAACCCAAATTCAAAATTTCATTTGAAGCAGTGTTTTATGTTCATTTACCAGGAACTGTAATAAAGTCTTTGGGTCAATATGACACTGAGACATATTTAACGTTTTACTATGCATATTATGTATGGAAACTCACTCACAAAGAAAAAGGAAATACATCATTTATACCCGTGTGTTTCTCTGTTTATTTCTCCGAAATAGTACTACAGCGGGCCCCCGGATTACGACATTAATCCGTTCCGCGGTTGGGATCAAAGTATTTGGCTGGAAAAATGTCAAGAGACATTTTGTGAAGAGAAAATTTGGAAGTGTTTCAAAACTTTTTACCCCTTGTTGCAGCGGCTCCTTGTTTTGGAGTAAGTAAAAATGCCCTAAAAGCCAAAGAAAAAGCATAACCCATGAAAATACACGATGCCCGTATGTCATTGGCCGTGCATCACTGCGCTTTCCTCCGCCTCACATGTGGAGTGCATTTAGCGCATCACTTCCTAGTCTGGCGCTCAGCACAAAGCTTTTAGAAGGCGTGTTCCACATGCTCGCTCGTGTCGGCCACACGCTCGTAACGTCAGAGTTCGACACTACTCCGGGCCAGGCGCCCATGACACAAAGGGACAGTACATGCGGCGGGAGATAAATAAACCAAAAGGGCTGCGTTTAAAAATTGAACCAGCTAGCTGCGCTTTTTCTTCCTGATGAATGACCAAATGACCTAGACCGCTAGAAAAGCTTTTAATAGAAGATGAAGGGGAGGAGCCATGAGGACTGAGAATGTTTGGTGGCAGCGTGGGTGACCTCAAACTACGATCAACCTCAGTAGAACGCTGAATGTGGCAATTTGGGGGAATTACATTAGTGTAACTTCATTGTATCTCAACATTCTGCTCACTTCTTTCATTTCATTCAGGAAATCCTCTTTTTTGATTGGCTGCCAAGTTTCAGTTACTATTATCCACCAACATTTCAACGCTGGCCAAAACTCGGAAATGTCAACCAAATTAGCGTCATATTTTGTTAGGTTAGAGTAACCTGGAACATTTAACAAGCAACAAACAGGAGGAAGACAACAAGGTTTTCTTTCTCTCGAGGGGAGCGGACAGGAACCTGAATTTCTCAGATCTCCTTCCGTTCTTGTCACAGAATCTTTCCTCTCCTCATTTATTCTTTTGAGTTGGCCCTAGTTACAAAGGATTTGTTGCACTTAAGTGTTGGGGAGACATATGGCAACAATGCAAACAATTAGCTTGGGATCGTAGTGGGTGTAGGGGCGAGGCCATGCTGTGATCTTCTTATTCCGGAACACAAGTACCAACCCCATGCTTTTCTGTCCTTGGAGTCGAGCTGACTCCTCACACATTCTTCACCAGGTCCAACATAACATTTCCATGTCGACTAAAATACATGCAAAAACAAATATGGGATAACCTATATACAGTTATTCTAACAATTGTAACCCTCCTGTTTTATTTCTTTGGTGTGAATAGGAAAAATGTCCATGGGTCACTTTGACCCGGGCCATATTTAGTCAGCAAAACGTGTCCAAAACATGTGTGATCCAAATCCATGACTTCATATTAACCGATGTTCATTTTTCAGGGACAGCATTAATGTCTTTGGGTCAATATGACCCAGAGGCATGTTTAAGTATCTACAAGTGGTAAAACCTCAGTTTCGTTTTGGAAACTCACTTATAAAGAAAGGAAAATAAGGCCTTAATTTTGTTGAATATGAGTTATACAATCACAATAAAGACATTCAATTCTATTCTATTCTATTCTATTCTATTCTATTCTATTCTATTCTATTCTATTCATAGGTAGTAATAATAATAGTAATAATAATAATAATAATACTACTACTAATAATAATAATAGAATAGGTCAAGTACAAAAGGAACCAAAAGCATTTTTGTGAAATTGATTGTTATGGGGTATTTTAAAAGCATCCAAAGTGCACATTCTATATTTTTTCATATAATTCCACAAAGATGGCAGCCACTTGTAACGTTTCTACATTCAGCATCCAAACAGTGTCACAGTCATACTTATTCGCTGTCTATTTTCTGAGACATCTCAATTTTGCTATTGATTTCGAGAAGAATCCATGTAAGCCTTTGTGCATTCAAAGGTTGCGCCATCACACTTTTGATAACGCTTCTAGCCTTTTTTTTTAATTTCAGAAAACACGGCACACATCAGTGAAACGCAGCACGAGCGTATTTACACTGACAAGCTCTTTTTCCCCGTTCCTTGACAACAACAAATCAAAGGCGACTTCTTGTTGGCGCACCCGCGCAAGCTTCAAGTGCAACATGTAAAACAAAGTGGAACATAAACAGCCGTCTTCAGAAGCCGGAGAGGGCGCCGCCTTGTAAAACGCTAACTACGTCGCCTGGGCTGTAGAAGTGATTCATTTAGATTTTATCTCAGACGGGACAAAAGAGGAGCTCTTAAATGCAATCTTTTTGTATTAATTGTCTCGACAGAGCCTCTTTAAATGCGTTGGACTAATGCACGAGCCGTCGGACGGCGCGGCGTCTTAAACGCGGCCAACGTTTTCCACCGAGCGCCGTTTCAGAACGTTAATATATCACCGGGGAAGGTCTTTTTTCTCCTCTTTAGAAGCCCCTGAAGGGATGCAGCGTAGAAGTGGTTCTCGATAGCTGAGCTATAAATCTTTGCGTTCACTTGGAAAATGTTCATTATTCTTGGGAGCAGATGAAATGTTCCTTTTAGTGTATTGAAGCAAAAGTAAGTGAGCTTTTAGAGTCCTATTTATTACGCACTTGTTTTTAGAGCTTTTACTTTGGTCCTGCTGTGCAGCGATGTAGACGATAAAGGAATCACAACTTTTAAAGTCAGGCATCGTATTTTAATTCAAAATAATGGCTGCATATCACCCAAAATTGCCAGATTTCTCGTTTAAATTCAAGTGCAGGCCTTGAGGCTTGATATAAAACAAAATAAATAAATACACCCGCAAAGATATCGCTCTCTCTCTCTCTTTCTCTCTCTCTTTCTCTTTCTCTTTCTCTTTCTCTTTCTCTTTCTCTATCTATCTATCTATCTATCTATCTATCTATCTATCTATCTATCTATCTATCTATCTATCTATCTATCTATCTATCTATCTATCTATCTATCTATCTATCTATCTATCTATCCATCCATCCATCCATCCATCCATCCATCCATCTCCACGATGCTCCACAATACACCCGCAAAGATATCGCTCTCTCTCTCTCTTTCTCTTTCTCTTTCTCTTTCTCTTTCTCTATCTATCTATCTATCTATCTATCTATCTATCTATCTATCTATCTATCTATCTATCTATCTATCTATCCATCCATCCATCCATCCATCCATCCATCCATCCATCCATCTCCACGATGCTGTCGTATTTTGTAGCATTATTTCTGTCACTATGAATTTAATTTAATTTGAGGCATGCTGGGGGAAAATAAATAATACATTTCAGGTTTTGGCATACTTTGCACTTTGAGTGAGGTTGAAGTGAAAGGATGTCAATGGAAACCCAACGAAGAAACTGCATTGACGTCAATTGACGTCAACTATTTTTTTCTTAGAATTGGAATGAGAAAAGGTTTTGAAAAATTATTAAATAACACTAACTACGGTCTGTTAGAATAATTGAAATGAGCCTGCAGGTTCTATCTTTTTAAAATGGCTGGCATTAAAAATACTAAGTGGTTGCAGTCGTCTGCGCCGTTGTGAGTGAGAAAAATTCAGCCCAGAAAAAGCGACTTGCACTTTCATATTTCATAGGCATGGCTTTCATGTGTAGCCGCACAAACGTTTCAACGTTTCATGCTTGATTAGACTAAGGATATTTGAAATTTCAGTGATGAGGCCATTTTATGAACAATTTGTCCAGTACAGTCAACGACATATTTGCCTCAGCTATTGTGTCCGTTTTCTACCAAATTTGAAACACATACTGTATATGAGAGATCAGTGGTTCTCAATTACCCCTGGCAGTGCATAAAGGCAATATGAGATTTTAGCAAGGCTACATTGTGGTAATGTTTTTTTTTTTCTTTTCAAATTCAGAGCAAATTAATTGGCACACAAAGCAATGAATTGTGTTCAAGTGTGTTCAAGATGAGAGATCAGTGGTTCTCAAAACGGTACCAGTACCCCTGGCAGTACATAAAGGCAATATGAGATTTTAGCAAGGTTACATTATAGTAATGTTTTTTTCTTTTCAAATTAAGAGCAAATTAATTGGAACACAAAACACCCAATTGTGTTCAAGTGTGTTCAAGATGACACTGCAAAACACTGTATGCCTTTATTCCGATAAGTTTTACACCAATGCACGTTTTAATATTGATGATTTTAATTAGTTCCAAAACACAAAGTAATTTTAAAGGTCATTTTGGAATTAGCGTGGTTAACATTCTACCAATAAATAAATTTACAGTTCTGGGGCTGCAACACGATTGAAAACAAATCAATTCTTACAAGTGTATATATTGTATCCTGTTGATAATTCTGGGACTCCCAACGTGACTACCCAAAGCTCACTTGGCAAAACTAGGTGGATAATAACAGGTGATACACAATGAGTGCTACATTACCAACAGTAGATCAGTACCGTAGGGAGCCAAGACGCCGACCAATAGCGGACCAGCATTGTAGTGATGTAAGCAGTGACGAGTGTAGTGACGTATGAGCGCGTTGCCCCTAGTAGAGACGCACGCACACTGACCGCCATGTTTGAGAAGTTTTTTTTGTTTGTTTGATATTGTGTGTGTGTGTTTTTTTAAGTCATAAATCGAAAAACATGGCGCAAAGAGGGCACAAAAAATGTTGCGGTCCACATCGTAAGGTGAAAAAAATGTAAGGCAGGGACGTCTTAAACCAGGGGTCCACTGTATTGCCAATTCGGTTATCATCCTTTGCCTAGCGCCATATGTAATCTACCGGTATATTTATATACACATATTACACTTTGTAATAGAATAAAATATCATGTTGTCGGCCCTTGCACGCAAAGATACACAAGAGCATGAATCTTCTTCCAGATTTATCTGGCAAATTAATTTGAACACCACAAAAAAAAGAGAAAGAGTCTACATACAAATGTCATTTCTTTTTGCCCTCTTACAACAATAGAGATCCATTTTCCTCTACTTTCTTTCAATACCCTCTTGCCTCTAAAAGGCTGTTTTTCAGCTCAAGTTGCGCTCACACTTTTCATAGCGAAAAAGGATCATTTGCAGTGTGCCGGAGGAAGTCGGCGTCACTCTTGTAAAGCTTTTCTCTTTTCAAGTTGCCTTCTCCGCCATGCTCTCCTGAGATTCATTTTGTTTCACTTTTGTGAAAATCACAGCTAAGCGGAGAGGGTGTGTGTCAGGGAGGGCACTGTTAGAATGTTGTTTACCGGACTAGAAAAACTCCTGTCATCAAAGGAAAGTCAAACGGCGTTTTTTGTTTTTATGGGGTTTTTTTGGGGTTGTTTGGGAAAACATGGCAACGTCCAGGCTACTGATGTCTGTCTCACGCCGCGTTCAAGGTGTTATCTGTCGCGATGATGTTGCCAGATAACCTTTGGGCGTGTTTGACCGCCTCGGCTCGGATACAGGCTGAGAGTCAAAGAGCGTCTGAAGAACAGAGGCGGCGTTGAAGTGCTCGGCAAGCCTCTAGTGACACTATCTCAAGTGAGGACTTACTGCGAGTGGACAGGAACACAAACCCACACAAAAAAGAAACGATAACGCCGGTGGAATAGCCAGGGAAAGAGGATCCTCCTTTCGAGTTATTTATCAAAGCTTTGTTGTCTGAAAGTGTGCTAAAGAATACATTTCTTATTTAGAGGGCTGGCTTGCTTACACAAGATTGGACAACACCTTCAAAACTAGTGCTGGGTATTGTGTCTTAAAAGTGTCTACCGATATATTACGATATAGAAAGGGCGTATTGAAAATGTATTGCGATATATTCGGCAATCTTTGTGAAAAAAATAAAAATAAAAAATCTATGGCAAATGTATTAACGATGATTGAAAAAAACAGAAGGAAATTCTTCTTTATTTAGAAGCCGCGCGTCACTGGCATCTGTGTGCACACATTAAAAATTTGTTTTCAAAAAAAGCGGCATGTCCACATTTTATTTCAAGCATGCCCTCGTCTACTCATTTTGTCTTTCCCCCACCCTGCAGTCAGACGATCTTCTCCCATTCTATAGGTGGCAGTAAATGGGCGCAACAACACAATAACAGGTAGAGAATCCTTGTAGATTGAAACGATCAAATTTCTTCCAAGCTTTTTGAAACAGACCCTTCATTTCTCCCCCATGTGTTTATATATACTAATATTTTGTGATTACTAGCTCAATAAATAGATTACAAAGAGTAGGACTCAATAAGTTTTACACTTGTTTCTACCTCCTTTTGAACATATTCAACAAATCTCATTTAACTGAACAGATAATGAGAATTTCTTCTATTTTTTTTCACATTTTATATATGTGACTAGTATATATATGTTCAATCAATCAATCAATCAATCTCTTTCTCTCTCTCTCTCTCTCTCTATCTATCTATCTATCTCTCTATCTATCTATCTATCTATCTATCTATCTATCTATCTATCTATATATATATATATATATATATATATATATATATATATATATATATATATATTTGATATAATTTTTACTGGGATCTCTGAATATCAAAATATTCAACAGAAAATAGTGGCTTATGACAGAGCTCTGTGGGACACCGAAGGTGATTGTTTATTTCGAAGAGAAAAATGGAATAAATCTCCACCCGAGGCTTACATTTAGCTCCTGTAAACATGTGTAATGCCTGACTTGCAACCAAAGAGCAACTCCCTCGCATTCAGTGATTTGGTGAAGTGACAAGTTGTGACGGGGGAGGCTTCTTTGATATTGCTTGCCGGCATCTATTCTGTGATTAGCCATTGTGCCTGACTCTCTCGTCCGGATTAGCCGCAAATCTTTGTGTCTACACGCACAGTGAGAAAGCGCGATAGAGAGAGAGCGGGGTTAGCCTACTTGACAGTTCCTCCCCTATCTTCCCAAAATGACAATCACAGAGCCGCAAGCCTGTACCAATATTGTTTGGGTTGCAATTTCTCAGGTAATTAAAATGGACAGGCAGTCGGCTCTCTAATGTCGGAGGGATTGTGTTGTTATCAGCGACACGTGGTGTGAAATGTGTGCTTGTGTGTGTGTGTGTGTGTGCAGATGCCGTTTTAGCCGTTCATATCTCATCCCTCAGACTTGGGGGCCTGAAGTTGTGGTTTGATGACTACAGACTACATGGAATACAGTATGGCAAATACAGGGGACTGGGCTCTCCGATGTATAGTAAACACATTTTTGGAGACATAAGACCGATTTTGTGAAATGGATCATATATTTTAGCTTCATTTTGAGGAAATGTGACAGTTTGTTTCATTCATCATGTCCACATTATCTACTACATCTCATTTTAAAATATTACCATTCATAATGGGTACGGTGGAAGGGTGTTTAGTATGTCCGTCTCACAGTTCAGAGTCCCCAGTTCAACTCCGACTCACTCCCTTCTCCCAGTGTGGAGTTTGCATGCTCTCCCTGTGCCTGTGTGGGTTCTTTCTGGGTACTTTGTCTTACTATCACCTTCCAAAGACATGCATGCCTAACAACCAGTTCAGAATGTCCCCCACCTACTGCCTTTAGACAGCTGGGATAGCCGCCAGCAAGCCAGCAACCCAGCAACCCGTGTGAGGAGGTGGCAATAGAAAATAGCTGGATAGCTGGATACTTGGTAATAAACAGGCATTCCATTTTGAGCAAAATAAATCCTACAGAAACAAGCTGCAAAGACTCTCCATAAACTTAGCAAACAAATTCGGCTCAATATCTTGGTCAAGATAAATGACCTCAGCACCAATTAGTACTATTCTATTAGCCAGGGTGCCTTTGTGTAGCATTTCATGGTTACAGAGAGAGCACAAAACCATGAAAAATATTAGGTCTTCAATAAATAGCCAAGGACAACTCAACAAAAAAAAAAAAAAATGGACTAGAAAAAAAGCGCTAATAGATGAAACCATGAATAGCAAAAGCAGATGCTAAGATTACATGTACATGCCGTTCAGTGAAGGATACATAACATGATGCATTCATACCTTCTCAATGCACAATTTTACATCCTTTCAATGTGTCAATATTCAGACTCGGCTATGTAGCAAACCCAATATACCGTAGGAGTGATGAAAAAGAGCAAAGTTTTCTTCGTGAAGGCATTTAAATGATTCATTGTGATTGGCTTTTTCCATTAAAAAAAAAAAAAGAAAAAAACCTACCACTGCTACTTCATTGAGGTACTTCACCTTGGCAATCATTTCAGAATCGGTTGAATGCGACCATTAAGGACCCACCAAATGTATGTTTGCTTAATAAAGTCTGTGTCAAAAAACGACTGGAAACCTTGTGCCATATATACTGTGTGTGTGTGTAAATATATATATATATATGTGTATATATATATATATATATATATATATATATATATATATATATATATATATATATATATATATATATATATATATATATATCTGTGTGTGCTTTTGTGTGCGTGTGTGTGCGTGTTCTGTATGTGTGTCTGTGTGTTATAATTCACTCTTATATATAATTATTTTCCAAATAATACATTAGGGGAATGTCTGGTGATTTGATTCCTGGATGGACAGGTCAAATATTAATAACAAAATTTTACTGTAATTCCAAATAGACATTTTGGATACAGAAATCTCTCATTGGATGCAATTGAAACAGCATTTCGCTGCCAATAAAGTATGAAATACAAGCTGTTACTAAAGACATTCATTCACTGCCAGCCCAGCCAAAATTAATCTTTGACGTCAATAGCTGTGATTGTCAGTGAATGAGTTTTATGTCCTTTTGGGAAATGGCAATTTGTCAGTAATGTGCTTTTTTATTTTTCAATATATGCAAGCAAAGTCATAGAATAATGTAAAATAATTGAAGCATTCCATACAAGTGCAATAATAATGAGTCTTTGAACGTCTATTTCCATCAATGGCAGTGTTTGGCAATGGCATTTTGACTTCTCAACAGTTGCCACTTTGGGAGAATGCTAACCTAATCTGCTCAGGTCATTAAACGGTGATGTGTGAAGCCAGGGAAAAGAAAGCCAGATTAAAAAAAAAAAACACTTTTGAACAGCGTCACACTTCACTGCAATATTTTGTTCCGTGTTTAATCATTTCTTCCGGTAGCTGTCAACACAAATGATTGGGTGGGAGGTAGCGTGTCAAAGATATGTCAAGATTGTTCTCTTAAATGCAATGGATCTGCAGGCAAATGGGAAAAGCATTTCAGAGTACACCAGCGTGGTCCTTGTGAATTGTAATCTTTTCCAAATTGGAGGACATTCTAAGAGGCGATTCTGTGAATCACACGTGTGGTAAACGCTGAAGGCTTCCGCCAAAACTGTGATTCAGATGGTGTCATAACAAGGCTGCATGCGTCATTTAGTATATCGCTGCTTGTGTAAAGTCCTCCTCCTCGTCCTCCTACCTGGCTAACATCTGGCTCATGGCTGCGAATGTAATTGCGCCAGGTTTCAAGTGCCTCTCAGCGTGAGGAGGGTCAATTGTTGACACCGGTGAGCAGACAAGTACAAAGTGACAAATCTCCTACAAATGACAAAAAAAGTAAAGCGAACTAATACTTACTAAATAATATTATTAAAACAAACTCAAAATAACCAACAAAAACAGTAAAGTCATCAAAGAAATATGAAACAAGTTAGCAAGAAAACTAGCCAGGATGCTAGCTATATAGAGACATAACAAGCTAGCATGCTTGAGCTACAAACCTACAGTACATTCCATGATGCTGGTTGAATTCATATATCTTCAAACAACAACAAAAAAATTAAATCCAACTAAGATATACTAAATAAGGCCATCCTACACCAAAATACAACAAAGTAAAGCTAACTAAAATATACTAAATCAAAATCTTCTTAAAACAAAAAGTAAAGTCAACTAAGATAAACCAAATTAGATAGCTAAATAACTAGCTAACTTGAGAACTAACTTGTCAGCTAGCTATAAACACCTATGAAACTAGATAGCTAGTTTGAGAGATTGAAAGTTAGCTTGTTTGAGCCATAAACCTCCTAAATTTTCTGTGATGCTGGTTGAATGTGTACATCTTCTTAACACAAAAACAAAAAAAGTAAAGCTATTGAATATATTCTAAATACAATCATCTTAAAACAGAAAATAAACAAAAAAAAAGGTGAAGCCAACTATACCGAATATGATCTCTAGATGAATAGCTCGCTAAATAACTACTTGGCTAGCTTGCAAGAGACATAGCAAGCTAGCTTTTTTGCTAGATAGCTCTTTTAAGATTCAAACTTTTTTTTTTTTTATTCTCATACGCATAGCAATACTACACAACAAAATTCTTATTTAGTTTGCTTCCCCGACCAGACCACATTTCACAATCAAGCAAATAATAAAGTAGGCAATAAAACAAAAACAAAAAACTGTAAGAGCAAAAAGGGGCAATAATGATGAACCACAAATAAATGAATAGATTTACATTCTGAGCATATTATGGAGTAGATGAAGTGGAAGAAACTGGATACAACTGAGGATGATGTTGCAAAATATCATGTAATGCAAAATATTATGTATCTAGCAGGACCCTTGCACTGTGCAGGGTTGTAAGGTGCATGTATGGATGCGGTAAAGTGACTGGTGATGAGGCAGATTAGTGTGTGAGGGATTTGTTGAGAATCCGGATGGCCTGTGGGTCGAAGCTGTTTGCCAGCCTGGCAGCCTGGCCCTCAGGCTCCTGTAGCGTCTGCCTGATGGCAGCAGTTCTAACAGGTTGTGTTGTAGGCTGGGGTTTGGGTTATTGTCCCTGATGAGGTTGAGTGACCCCTGCAGAATCCTGGTGTGGTAAATGTCCTGTAGTGTGGGTACGGCTGCTCTACAGATGCACTGAGAGGACTCGATCACACGTTGGAGAGCCTTCCTTTCTTGTGCTGTGAGAGGATACTTTGGATTGTAGAAGTTGTTGAGAATCTTTGCTGTTAATGCCAAAATTTCTTCAGTCTCCTCAGTCCCTTTTGGGGCTTCTTGATGATCTGTAGAGTGTTGTGGGAGCAGGTGAGATTCCGTATTCAATCCGAATACATATTTTTAAATACAATTAAATAATTTTTCACGTGGTAGGCTAAGGAAAACTCTGAAATGTCTGTCCTCTAAATTACTTACATACTCATATTTAAAAACAATCTTACCTAACTGTCATGCATATACACTTTTAGACGACCACAAGCTTTGATGTTATGTTGCTTTTTCACAGCATTCATTTTTACATATTAACGAGGAAATTAGATTAATCGTCATTTAGCACGATTATGCTAAATGTGGTTAAAAAGGTACAAATACTCAGTCACTATGACATCAATGCAACCTGTTCAATTCCCAAAGTTATAATGGCACCTTCCATCTGTTCATAATCATCCATATACCAAGAAGTAGACTGCTAATTAATGAATATTGGGACAAAAAACAATTTCCCCCTCTCCTTTTAATTATCATTAGCACGCTTGCCAAAACCCTTAAAGCGATGCATCTGGTTTGTCCAATGTTTTTTTTTGTGATGTCCATATCAAATAAATGAATAAATTAAATAACGTAAAAAGAGAATTTTCCCCTGCAAGTAGTGAGAATAATACACTATCAACTGCACCAGTTTTGCTGCCCGCCATCATTATGAAGGAAGAGCAAGAGTTTTAATGAGTTATTTTACTGGCTATCAATGTTTCATAGTCTGACTTTAAACAGGGAGGGAATAGCTGATTTGTTTGAGCTGAAGCCTGACGCTAAATGTCCAAAATGAAATGACCCACTTTGGAAAGTTTGGGGAGAAACAAGAATGAGAAGATGGACAGGGTGTGGAAGAACTCACTCTCACTTATGCAGTCTCACAAAACCTGTTTTGGTTTCTTTCCATGTCTATGAAAATCTGCTCTACTTTTTCCACCCTCTTGCTTTTAGTTTAGATGACAAACTTCCTCCATGCGTAGTGTATAAAGCTTTTAAAAATTGATAGAGTCCGTGGAGGGCATTGGGGGGGTGTCAGTCCAGAGGGGACTTTGTGACCTCGGATGATTTTCCCAAGCACCTGTCCCTCAAGGGGGGGGACGTGCGCAGGGTGTCTGCGCTTCTTCTCGATTTGCTATTCGACAGACGGTGAGCGGCAGACCTACATTCTGCTATGTCTGATGATAGTTTTTTCTCTCTTCCAGATTTGCCTTTGATCACAAGCTTCTATTTTTGCACATTGCCACGGAGCAACTAATCGGTAGTAGGATGGAGTATTTTACGTTATGCAAAAGCAAAAAAGTTGTCGCAAATTTGACGTCTTTCCTTTATATTACTGATCTAAGGGTTTGTCTAAGATCTTCTCGGATGTCTTATCCTGCATGTGTTTGTTACCCTACACACACCCACACACACACACACACACACACACACACACACACATGTATATATATGTATATATATATATATATATATATATATATATATATATATATATATATATATATATATATATATATATATATATATATATATATATATATATATATATATGTATAGTTTAACTGTCATGTCAGGGCATGGTGAGTTGAGTTGGGAGGCAGAAAGAAGGGGACCCAAAAAATGCAGGAAAACTGAGAAAGACGTGGCTCAAAAAGGACGTTTTACCAAGGTAATGAGGAGGGACCGAACCAAGAGCAAAACTGGGCAAAGTATCACCATATATATATATATATATATATATATATATATATATATATATATATATATATATATATTTTTTTTTTAATTTCTGTTCATAATACTACCGTAGTCTGCCCTATTTCAAGGATCCCTTGGGAGTGAATGAATTCAATTCACTTTAATGATGAACCCCCCTATGTAATCTGAAATGAAGAATATCACAATTTTTGGCTGCATTTAATGATCCCGTCTGCTGGCTAACCTCGACTGGCGGCGGTCAAGCATGGGCTTTGGTTTACCTCATTCCAGCTGAATTTGTCGGGTTTTAAAGGATTAGTGAGGGACCACACGAGGTCTGTCGGCGCTCTACAAATGTGCAGATTTTGTAGTGATTGATATTTTATAATCTGCGGGTGCTCTTTACAGTAATGGCCGTTAATCTTTACAGGTTATCTATCTTCCGCAGATTAGCAAGCGACGCTGACCTGAGAGTCAAGTCATGTTATTTCTTAGAGAATTTTATAGACCAATGCGTCTACATTTTCTCAGAGTCGCACACAGAAAAATTACAATCAGTACCAATCTTTGCAGAAGTCTCATGACCATACTTAGAGAAGAGGTGAGCTGCGATTGGTCCTCGAGCAACAGTGATGTCATTTTTAGTCCACGGCAAATGGTAAAACATCCGCCTTGAGATGAATAAAAATGTGATAATGGTTTGTGGTATCTAACTTTTTTTTTTTTTTGCATAAACTAGATCTCAAGTATGTAAATAAAGTCAATTGATTTGATTTAACGAATGAATTGCAGAGTCAAAGCGCTTTTAATCAATCATTTCCAGCCAGTTCCGTGACTCATCAGCAATCCATTAAACGCTGGCCGAGGGCAACGCCTCGTTACGAGCGGCTGAAAAATTCACAGTGTTTAAGCAACAGTCCACAATTAAGGCTCACAGCGAGACAGGCCACGCAAATTAGCCACGGGCTGCCAAGATGTGCGCTTGCTCTTTCTCGCCGATCAATCGCCCGTATCCATACGAGTCTTATTGATCAGTTGCTCGCTAACAGGGCCGCGTCAGCACCGCAGACATGTTTGCTTTCGAAGAATATGAGAGGTTTTTCAAATTCAAAAATCACTCGTGAGAGCTTTTGTCCTCCTGATGCATTTTTATTAGAGGTTGGTCAAACTCATAACTGCACCTACGGACAATTTAGTGAGTATTTCCCGGTCACGATTTATGGCACCCGACTCATAGTCACGTGATTTTGCGTATCAGCAAATACTGACTTCTGATTTGCTACTTTGGTGATGATTTAAGGTCAGAATAAAATTCTTAACAAAACTGTGTCAACATGACAGCTTTTATAAGTACCGTATTTTCCACACTGTTAGGCACACCTAAAAGCGTGAGTTTTCTTAAAAAGCTGATGGTGCGCCTTATAATATGGATCAATATTGAGATTGGGATTCATAGATGGGGAATGAACTGATAAAGTAAGCTTTACCTGTTTCTTTTGTGTGTTTACAGTTGAACAAGGTTGCTCATATTGACATTGAGTTATTATGCTATTGAAAGTTTAGAGTTATTATTTGAGTTATTATTGTTATTACTTTGAGTATTACTACATTGTGATTGAAAAAGTTTTAAAATATGTCATTAATTGAGGGTGCGCCTTATAATCTGATGCGCCTTATAGTGTGGAAAATATCGTGGTGATCTAAAAAACAAAAAAAGGCCAAAAACACTGATTACTTTGGGGTGGGGATGTTTTTTTTTTTTTTTTTTTTTTCAAGTAGCAGATTTAAAAATTTGTAGTGTGAAACACAGCCCTACCTTTTCAGCCATGTAAATGACAAACTTACACACAAAAATATTTCCATTAACGGCACATATTAATTATCATTGCTAGCTTCACGTTAGCGTCCCAAAATAACCACAGGACGTTTCCGCACTTGTTGAATTTCGTCAGCTCTTTGTGTTGCCAATGTGGCATATTGTATAAAATGAATCCATATTTTTTTTTCTTTGGTCAATTTATGTAAAGTTCGGATTACTTTGCTGCCTTGTGGACTTCCTTGATGCTCGAATGAAAAAAATCTATTCTTTTCCTCTCCATTCTGATCATCTTAAAATAATGTGATCAGGCATGATTTTGTGACAATGATCAGAGCATTTCTAATGAAGAGTCATTATTGAATTTGCATATTTTTGAAAATGAACCATTTAGAATGTGGGGAATAGCCAGACTACCAAGAGAAAAAAAAAAACCCTAACTCCGCAAAGTCAAGATCGGGAAAAACAACCTCAAATGCTTATTTTTATCAAATTTTTCTACACATCAAAAGCTCAGTATACTTGTTAGGTAGTTTGTAGAAAATTCTCTTCACTTTTTCACCGCAATAGACACAAGTAAGAGTTTGCAAGGGCAAATGAACTAAAAGTTATCCTCACTTCTTATTTAACACTTTAATTTGGTATTTTCTGGGATTTTGCCCCCCCCACAGGTCAGTGTTGGTACTATTTATAATTTAGTGTATATTCTCTAAAAATGAATAGCTCGGACAGTTATTTTTTTTGCTAATATACATGTTTTGAGCTCTACATCCTCTTGCTACTTAGAAAAGCAGCTAATATTTAAACAACTTGGCCAAACAGGGGCAACCAGTTCTCGTTTGAGCCCCCCACAGCAGCAAAACATGGTGAGAATTTGCAGCGGCTGCAAATAATCACGGGCGTTGTTGTGTGTGTTGGAGTAATTTCCCACTCTTTCCACTTTGATAGTGTCAACCAAAAATTGTTGTTGTTGAAAATATTGCTTGAGCCGGGCGTTTTTTTTTTCCACTTCACTGGCTCTTCCTCACTCACAAGAAGTGCGAATTCAGAAATCGAAGACAATTGTAATCTATTACGGTGACAGAGTCATTTTTATTCAACGCGCTGGTCTGTTGTTGTAAATTTCGTACCTTCTCCTCAAGCCCAAAACACATTTATAGAAACTAGTCAAGAACACACTTTAAACATCATCATGGAGTCGTCAAGTCAACAAATGGACTCGCGTGTGAGTGTACCCCGCTTTAGTCATCACTTCTGCTGATATGTATGACATGTAATTTTGCTATACATCAAAACCGCTTGGCTTCTACTCTGTCCTCTGTATGAACCTCGCCTCTGTGAAAAAGTCATGAAAACGATAATATATGTATGTTTGAATCCTACCATTGTTTTCCCTCCTTCTTAATAAACAGATGGCCCTGGTATGATCTTTTTTTCATTGTTGCCGTGGTTACCGCACAGCACAGGTGTAACCCTATTTTTCACCGGGTCCAAGCCGAGTTTTTTTTAATCCATATACTGTATATAGGAATAGCCCTAAAGCGTAACCCATAGCATTCAACAGATGATCACAACTGAGCAGTTGATGTAACTTAAGAAAAAATATTGCACACTTTTATGAGCATTTCTCAATGTGTAGTGCGACGTGGACACTGTACCTTGAATTAGCACCCAAGCTCATTAAGGAGTGACAAATAGGAGCATCACTGGGAAACCCAGGATGTCATCTATGAAAGACACTAGGACTTATAAGGGTATCTCCAATGAGTCAAAAAGTATGGACAAAAAAAAAAAAAATAAATGTCCATTGCAGTGGACATAAATGAATGATTTGTCTCAGAAAGATACTGTATGTCATTTAATTTTCTTTATTGGTCCTGATGGTAGGAAATGAGCCACAACATAAACAAGTTGGGTTAAATATAACCCAAATATGGGTCAAGAAATGATTGACCCAATATGTAGATCAGTTTGACCAAACATTCTGAGATGTTTTAGGCAAAACAACCTTCATCTTCACAAAACATTGATTTGTTTTCTACAAAACCAATAGAAAAAGCCGAATTTTGCCAAGATGATGTCTCCCTAGATGGGTTAAATTATGAAGTTACCTAAAAAAAAAAATTACTCACCTGGCCATTTGACATTACTCAGCTCAAGTACAGGATGTAGGTCCTTATCTGAAGCTTAACGAACATTCGTGGAAAGTTCCACTCTCTTTAATTGCTCAATCAAGTGAGCAGTAGATATTCCCCCCCTTTACTGTCAACACATTTACGGGAAAATCAATATTTACATCTATTAGATTCACCGCTGTGATGCGGAGGCTTATTCGTGTATTGGAAGTAACGTGGCAAAAAAGCACTTTCGCAAAATAAATTATGATAGGAGAATCAATCAAGTTGTCGGTTTTGGACCTTGTGGAGCGGGATGCGCGTGGATATTTCTCGCTGCGATCATATCCTCTCAAAGGACTGCATTGTTTTGCTTCAATAGGCTTTGTCTCAATCACGATGTGAACCATCCATTACTTGCTCAGATACACTTTACACAGTTTGGAAGAAAACACATCCATATTTAATGTTACTGTTTGTATGGAAAGTCATCCTGACCAGCAGTGCACAATATGGTCGCAGCGTGCTACACTGGACCTGCTTACTCCTCATCCTTTCTTACCAGCCAACTGTTGGTAAACTTTGGTGTCCCACAGAGCTCCATTATTGACCCACTGTTGTTGTTTTGTTTTTTTATCTCGATAAGGTACTGTTATAATAATGTTATAATGGGAAAATCCATGCATGCATCTTGATCAATTTAATAATCAATCAAAGACTGAGGAAGTCCTCTTATAACCAGTGTTTTTCAACCATTTTTAACTCATTCAGTCCTAAAGACATATTTTAAAGTCACTTTCAGGGCAGTACTTCCCTCAGCACCAATCCGGTCTGTGCAATTTCCCACCATAACTGCCGTGTAATTTTCGGCATCCATTTATCGAGTGTATTTATTGCCATTTTTCAGCAACACACTTTATCGGGATTCCCTCGTGTATGGGATGACGGGAGTCAAATTATGGCAATAACGGGTCATTTTTAACAGCTTTGTACATCACTCAAAAGGTCACGCTTTGTTTTTACACTTTATAAAAAAGGCGGCGGCGCAGGAAAAATGAGGTGAAACCCCGTCAGCACTTTGAAGGGGTCACGGGATCGGTTCAAACAGCAATGTGAACATCATTCGAGGGTTTTTTAGGTAAAAGGGTCGAAGTTTTTCATCTGTTGGCCCTGCAAGTTTGACTCGACGGCAGGCTAATTGCCGCGCCGCCAAGGCGCCCTCCTAACCCGAAGTCCGCGGCGTGAGCGCGAGGCTTCGTTCTCTCTAATTAGCTCTAATGAGGTTTCAGGCCTTGATCGGCATTGTGTTTCAGTTGACGTTTAGCCGCTTTGACTGACTTCCTATTTGTCGGATTTCGCAAGGCCACGCAGTGGAAACCGCTGTGAAAAAAAAAAGAAAACACTTGTGCCTGCGAGGGTAATGGCCGCGCCGTTGCCTCTGCGCAACCTTTTCAACTCGCTATGCGTGGGGAAAATGACAGCCATTTAGACAAGGTTCCTTTTAATGTTAAAGAACAATAAGTGGCTGCCGAGAATCGCGGGGAGGGAAGAACTCTCGGGTAACCTTGCGCGAAACAAAAGTCTGTTTCCTTTGAGGCCTTGAGAGCTTGACAGGAAGAATGACAAACACGCTTATACATGCTAATACTGTACGTCAGAAACATCGGGCTTTCATCTCCCGCTTTCCCTTTGTAGCATTTCTTGGCAGATTTAAAAATACTCAAAGATCTGTCATTGTTATGCAGAGCAAGATGGCTATTTCCGATCGGCCCTTTATGTGACGGAACGCTATTCCCTATAGAAAATCCAAGAGTTAGCTGATGATGATTTTCAACCGGCTCGAGTTTTAATGAAGAGTAGAGTGGATTCACCCACCGCATGCAACGACTGCGACTCGCCTATGCGGGATGGTATATTGTTTACGCCGCACATTTGCTTATCTTTATGAACACCCACTCTCCTCGCGCTCGTCGGAATGACAATCCGACATTAATAGGCACTTCAGCCAGGGAACGTCGGGAGTGCTGATGAGCTAAGCTCGGAAGCTCTCCAACTGTTTCAGTCACTTTTTGTGCTGACAATCAAGTGTAGAAGCGGCAAGGTCATTCCATGCGTTATATTCGAGAGCCCTTGACTCATTACCTGCACCAAGAAGGTTATATTTTCATCGTGATTGCATTGACCTTCCGGTTATACTAACGTCACTTGAATTCCTTTGGATTTCTATTCAACTGATTTGATTCTGTGCTTGGATTTGAACACGTGGAGTTCATGCAGGATAATATATAGTTTTTGTGCTGCACCATTTTTAAATTAATCTTGTTGATTATATTCCCTCAAGCGAAAGATCAATGTACAATATTTACAAACGTTACCTTGGACGACACAATAAAAATGTCGCATTCGAATTTTATGCTGATTAAATCGAAAACGGCAGTCATTCTTCTTTTGCTTACCAGATAAGAAAAATTCCTCAGAGTAGCTGTAGTAAGCCATGCCAGTTGACTCCAATTGAACCAGTGTGGTGAGAGGTGTGTGCAGCTCCCATTTGGTTAGCACTGCCAATACCTGCATACAGAAAAAAACATAGTAGCAAATAAGATGATTAGAGCTGACCTTACTCATAATAATGTTTCCATGCGATAACTGTTTTAGTGCTAACAACGCGAAAGTCAAACGCGACAGCCCAAAGTGGTATGTTACAGACGTGTTTATGAATATGTGTAAATTGTTAGTGGGAAAACTGGATGACACCAGTAAAAATGAAAAGCGGAAGACCACAGTAAACATCAATGCAATAAACTATTGTCTCCTTTGTGGGCAAGCTGGCATATGAATAAATGATAGAAATGCATCACAAACTAACACGTTCGGTAGACATCATGTGTTGTGATAACATATCATATTAAGGTCATGTTGGCGCGAGCGCCAGTATCTCCTGTCTCATATGCCAACAGTGTCGCCTTTCGTATCTTGAATTTTCTCTCGTTACCGGAGACAATATTTTTCCGCTGAGGTGTTTCATGAGCTGAATTTTTTGCAATAAGAGGCGTTTGTCAGTCAGAGTATCACTGTAGCCAGTTTTGTTTTGTATTTCATATTTCAGTGAAATAGCGTGAAAAATAAACCACTTCACTTTCTTCAACATTGCTTTTTGTTTTTTCATCCTTTTCTTGTACCCCTGTAAAACTTCACCAATTGGTCCCATCCTATTGGCCTTCACCCATATTGGAAAGTCTTCACTTTGGCGCTTCCAATTTGAGACAACACCCATGACCTTTTGTGCGCGTTGTTTTATTACTGACATTTTGTTACGGCTAAGAAGAATAAAACACATATTGATAACGATTCGATGCTTACAAATTCCGAGTTGGGTCCCTGCAGTGATGACGAAGCTAAAGAACTTTGACACGTTTAATGAAAACTGTAAAACACAACAGATTTAAGTGTCAGCACAGCTGTTAATTATTTGGCTCGCCAAGGCAGAGGGGCTACGGTACTTGTATGACTGAAAAAGCCTCACGCTCAGCAAATTTAGAACGCCGTATGTTAATTGAAACAAAACAGTGGCAGTTAGTTCAGTAGCGTTAGCTTGCCAACCGGCGTGGACGGCTTGGCAAATGATGTGTTCGCGCCTAATCATATTTAGAGGTCACTGGAACTACTTCAGCGACGTTTGCGCTCGCTTGGCACTCGGGCCGACGACAACGGCCAACTTGTTTATTGTCGCGCTTCGATGAAAGCATAAACTTTAATGTTTTGATGGAACACAAAGACATTAACTTGGAGAATTGATCGCTGGTGCCAGCTGGACGCTTTAAATGTGAATTTATACCCTGGACTGTGTAAAAATAAGTAGATAAAACTGGGAAAAGTGAAACCAGTTAAGTCTTAACCGCCAACTGTCGTACAATTTTTTTGACATTTTTCACGAAAATATGCCTTGGTAGGCATAAAAACCCTCACGCGGATCTGGTGTTAAGTTTTACACTTTTATAACTATTAGTATCTTAAAAATGTCTTTGAAAATTATTTGTAACAGGTGATCCTTCGGTCAGCTTTGAGGGTGCCGAGTTCCTGGCCAGGCAAAATAAATTTAACCATTTTGTTCCATGTTTATGAAAAAGAAGGAAAAAGAATGCACGTCCAACAAGTAGCCTGTCACTAGTATTAAAATGCACAGAAAATAGAATTACCTTTTTCCAATTCTAATATATATTCTAATATATATATATATATATATATATATATATATATATATATATATATATATATATATATATATATATATATATATATATATATATATATATACACAAAGAGAGAGAGAGAGAGGCCATGCTACAATTGTGTTCTTAGTATATAAATAAATGAAAAATAAATAAATAATGTTACATTTTATTGTGCTCGAAAAACCCATGGTTTTTACTGTCAGTGAAAGTTTCTAATAACAAGCTAGCTAGGTAGTTTAAAGTAAATGCAGTCTTGTTAGGCCATTTATATATTTTTCGCGTTGACTAAAAATATGTGATATACAGTAGGGTCCATGATTTGCTACGATATTGTACATTAAGACATTTCTGCTGTGATATTTGGCTTACCAATTTTATTTTTGTGTATAAACATCTTGTTGAGTAATTTCCGCACTTTCCGATCACAACATACACCCAAGAGTGACCGGAGATGTACTCCATATTGTTTGGTCTGCCTGGCATGAAGAGCAGAGTAACCAATCAGGTGTAAGGGCCCGCCCACCAAACTTTGAAAGTGTTTGACGGATCATAGGAATTCATGAAACGTCGCAACACAGAACTGTGAAATAATTAAATAGATTATATACATTTTTTGTTTGATCATTTAATTCATTAACAACACATTTAATGAGACACCGATGTATTCAATGATGTAACATTTAATTCATTAACTTAACATTTATTTAAATCATGACACAATTAATCGGTTCATGACGCTAGTATTTAATTATTTAATGGTACATTAATGTATTGAATTTCGGCACTTTCGGTCCTCAATAAGTTGCAGCCACAGTTCATCATATACATATATATAATTAGCTTTCAGCCCCTGTATCATTTGTATTCAACAAGCAAAGAATTATGAGGCACCATTGCACTGATGTCATTTTATCAAATAACTTTGAAAGGCTGCATTTCTTCAGCTGATTATCTAATTTAGCGGCACAAAACACAAATCAAACGTCCCCTAAGAGTTTGAAGGACACGGTGATGAACTTGCTACAGAACGACTTATAAGATTAGATGAAGATACGTTGTGTGTCCCATTTGAACAAATCTTGTTTGCGCGTACGAGAGCCAAACGAGCAGTTTATAAGACGCGCGGCCGATCTCAGGAGCGTTTTGTCAAACGTGGCAATAAAGCCGGCAATTATTCATGTTGCTTAAGTGCTTTCGAGTAGAATAGCTCGACGGGTTTGACTGACTTGGCGGTACCGCCTTGGAAAGTAAATTGAGCTTGTTTTTTTTATTTATTTATTTATTTTTTGACACATTTGGAAATTGGAGTTAGAGAGATGGCTAACGTAGAAAAAATGAATGATGAAAGTGAAGACTGGAGTTGGCTCATTCTCATTAGGACTCGAGATTATGGCCACATTGTCGCACGCAAATGCGTCCTGATGGAGCGCCCACTCAAATGACATCTTCTGCAAAGGCTGCGTTCTTTTTTGTTTTGCACTCGTATGCTTTTATTGCTTTATGACGGCCGCTTCAAAAAAAAATCCCTCAGAGATGCATAAATTATGAGAGTGCAAACATGCGCAATCTATGTTTAATTTCCAAGCACTATTAAAACAAACACGCACAAAACAAAGAAAAATGACCACTTTTCAAGTTGACAGTTATGTAAATGCTAAATAATCCTATTTAGCCATTACGTGCACCGTTTGGCCTCATCTTGTACTCCTTATTCCATTTCTAAGAAACCAACGGGCCGGAGGAAGAGCAACAAATCAGACAGAGAAGGCATTAGAGACAAGGTGCCCATCCTTTGCCATCCACACACCCTCTCATCTCACGCTAAAATAGCGAGGTGCGTCAAATGGGATGGCGGGGAGGTGGTGCATAAAGAAACTGGCTTTGATTTTTCTCTGTGTAGTGTAATCGCACGTCTTTGGCACCAGGTGGTGCAGTGGAGCTCTCATTGTCAAAAGTCTCTACAGGAGTTCTTTTTCAATTCACTTTTTTAATCACGATTAACAACATGTTTTCTTTTCTAAATCGCATTACTTAATAATGCAATTTAGAAAAAAAGCTGCAGTGTTTTATAGCATTTCTCAGGTCAAAATATATAAGATAAATTCATGTGTTACAGTTTTCCAAATCAATGTACTTAATTTTTTTGGGCACCAAATGATTCATAGGTCAAAAATGTTTCTAGTTTGAATAAGGATTGATGTAGTATTTTGTTTTTATTTTATTTCAGACTATTTGATGCACTTTAAGGTATTTTTTCAGATTTAGAATAAGATGTAATCTGTAAAAAAAAAAAAAAAAAAAAAACTGTAATAAGTAAAGTTAACATTTTAATTTGGACTTCATAAAATTTCGTGGATATTTATTTTAAATTATGAATATTTTATTAAAGTTTTGACCGCGTCACGTATAATGACAAGTTTTAATGGCTGATGCGGGTTTATTGACGTAAAAATGATCCGTAGAATAGCCTGTGTAGCGGAGTAATGTGCACGTGTGCACATGAAGGCTATTTATTCGAGTCTGACATCACAGATTGTATGCATGTATATTACATATACAGTAAGGAGCACTCACTATACTATTTTGATACCAATTTTTAATATGTATATACATTTGTTATGTTTTTACCTGGGGTTTTACACGCATTAGCTAATTACCATCAATTTTGATTGCTCGCCGTATCGCGAATTTGCGTTTTGATCCCAACCGTGGAACGGATGAATCTTATAAATTAGGTGCAATGCACCAAGAGCAAAAAAAATGTCAAGGATAAACTGCACCGACAATAATTTAAGGAAAATATAAACAATATTGTTTATATTTTATAATATTGAAAATATTGTTTATATTTTCTTTAAATTATTGTCGGTGCGGTTTATCCTTGACATTTTTTTTATTTTTGCTTAATTTTTGCTGCTGCAGCTTAAATGCAGATGCAGATTATAGTTCGATAAGTACGGAACTACCTATAGTAATTATATTTGGATGGAAATTGCTAAAAAACAAGACATCATTACTTCTATCCCTGTGGATACAAAGGTTTTGCACTTTTCTGCTGTTTTGGTGGAAAAGGACTGTGATTTTACTTAATTTTTTTCCTTAATCGATGTTAAAGTTAGCCAAATAACATGACTATAAGCATATGGATTTTTTTTTTTCTGGTAACCTTTTCAAATTATTCCCTTTGAAAACGGCTGTGAAATATTCCAATAACAATTAATTGTTAAAACCTCTGTTGAAGATGAGACGCATGCCTGATGTGTTTTTTCTTTCGGTTGGAAAGCACTGCTAATCTCTGCGGCGGTATCGCTTTCGTTTCATTTTTTAGGCGTTTTGATGACGCTTCCGCATTGTTTTTGTACAAGTTTAAGACGGCAATTCTCCACCTACGCTTCGAGTGGCATGACAAAAAAGGAGCTGTGTAGTTGTCGTTTAGCCCGACTGACAAAACGGCACATAGTGTACACGAACACATACACGCGCTTGTCTCACTTCCGACATTGACGCCCTCAGAAGAAATCCGCCGCTGTCTCCAACAGTAGTTTTGAGGCGGTTTTGAATAGCTGTCAGACTGCATCATTATGGAAGCTTGCGGCAATTTGCACTTGACAAACGGCGTAGGGAGTTGCGACCAACCCGCTGACACATTACCCTGCCTCTAGTCTGATGTATTATTTTCATCTAGGAACAACACTCAACCTCTTTGAATGTATGTCACACTGAATTGAGTGATACCCACACTGTGACCTCGCCTTTTGATATTAAAATATCTATCTGATATCTTTCAACCAGAGCTGCACCAAAGAGCCTTAGTATGCACTGGAGTGACTTGAAGCTGATTAGGTAAACCATGCCGGCAAAGTCAAGTTACACGATAGTCACAGTTTCACTTCAAATGAGACTCTCTTGTAAAAAAGCAAAAACAAACAAAAAAAAAAAGCAAAACTGAAAAATTTCACCAAGTGGTCCCATTCTATTGGCCTAGATATATATATATATATATATATATATATATATATATATATATATATATATATATATATATATATATATATATATATATATATATATATATATATATATAAAAAAAATTGTCCATAATTAATTATGATTAAATGTATTTTTTAGCTATTATCTACAAAAGCTTGTAACATATATTTACTTGGACGAAATCTTGCTCATCGTATAATAATCAACTAACGTATAAAGTATAATAATCAACTAACTTGTTTTAAATTTTGTAATAGGTTTGTACAAGATGTACAGTCAGGCAGCCGTTACTTATTATATATATATAATAATATATATATAATAATAATATATATATAATATATATATATATATATATAATATATATATATATATATATATATATATATATATATATATATATATATATATATATATATATATATATATATATTAGGGATCGACCGAGATTAGGGCGATTATTGGGACCGATAATTGGAAGTTTTTTTAATCCCACCAGCCAATATGAAGAAAAAGGAAAAAAGTAAATGTGTTGCCTTTAAGACTGATTCAACGGGATGTTTTTTTTTGTTTCAAATAATGCTAAGAGATAGAAGTACTTTTGGGTTTGTCGATGGCGCAGAATTCTCAAACAGGAATCCCATTCATTTTATTGCATTTTAAACATATAAGTATCGACACTAAGGTATAGTTTTGTCGTTTTGCCTATAGAAGTGCTTCCGGGTTTGGCGATGACGCATTTACGTTTCCCGGTTCGCAGACGGCCACACTAATCCTATCTGATGTAATCCATGGTGAATTATCGGGCAGGAATGCCGTAAGTTTCGTTTTATTGTATTTCACACATATGAGTATAGATAATTACGTATATTTTCGTCGTTTTACTAAAAAGCTTCAGGCATTCCAATGAAATTCAGTTTTTGCTTTATTCAATGTTTTTTTATGCCAATTTTTACACTTTTACTGCAAATGAATATCAGGTCCAAATTTTGGTTCGGCCTCCTCTACTACTAATAATCGGTATCGGTTCTGATAAATCCATGTTTATGATGTGCCACATCCAAGACAAGCAACATAGTGCTCAATAAGCTTACTGCAGTGCTTCTCAAATAGTGGGACGGATGATGCCAGGAAAAAGGCTTAGTTTTTGTCATGTGGAATGTAATTGCAATAAAGTAATAATTTTCATCATTTTCTTTTAGTTTCAGGCACTTTGGTGCACTTGCTTCTTTTTTTTCGTTTTAGACTAAGCTATAACCCGCCATAAAAATAATGAACAGTTGTTGAAAGTTGATTTATATTGCGTTTTTCTGTTGTTAATTTTAAAAAGGATACATGTGTAGGTATACTTAAACAGTTTTCATCAATAATAATCTTATTTATATTCACTGCATCGACTGAGGGGGGGCGCGAATAGTTTTCTCTTTTCTAGGGGGGGCCTGGCAAAATATGGTTGAGAAACACTGGCTTAGTGTAACATGCCATAGAAAATGGCAAGCAGTTTTCGCATAGCAATTGGCGTGAATTGATGAGATCAGCAATGGCTGCATGTTATCTGAAGAAAAGAGACATTTTGAAAAGTGATCATGCAAACAAGCGAACGCGAGGATTAATTGAGGGGTAAATTCTTCCTGACAAGCTTTTAACTGCTGTGGCCGGATATGAAAAGTGTCCATTAAAAAGTCACTCCGTTGAGATTATCCCCATCTCCCCACGTTCAAACACTCCATTTGTATTTTCCTCAAGATGCAAGTGTTTGGGAAAGGCCAGCAGTTTGATTTGGTTCACTTCAGGCTATGAAGCATAAACATCCTTGTAATATGAAGGATGACTGCGGTGTGTAATATTAATTACGACAACATCTGCTCCATTAAACCGCAGCAGCAACAAAAAAACGAGCGTGCTGGGAAATCTAGAAAACAAAACTCCATATTTTCTTCCATGCTCTCCCATAAATTAATGTCACGCTACTTTTGTCTCTTTTCTGTGCATCCTTAAATTTGTGACAAAATGCCACCAATTGTCGAGTCCCCAGTAGGACTTTACATCGACTGCATTTGATCATGACAATATGATATCTTGAGATCGGCGGTGTCACTCTGACATTGGAACACAAAAATGCTGGTGCCGCACATACTGTATAGACAGATGGCATAACAATACAAAAAATACAAAAAAAGACAAACATGACTGCAGCTTTTATTGTTCTTTTGTTCTTTGCATTTGATTTGTCAATAACTCATTCACTGCCATTGATGGCTTTTCACATCAGAGAAATTTTTACTGGACTGGAACTAAATGAATTAATCATTCTACTTGTCATTATATATTCTCACTGGCATATATAGAATGATAAAAATGCTTGTAATCCAGCAAATGACTGAAAATCATTTCACGGAAGAACATTTACATCATTCAGTTCCAATGACGGCTACAAACGTCGAAGCATAATTTTTACTGGACTTGCAGTGATCACTTAATTGTTCTCGTTTTTATATGTACATCACTGTCATATATACAAGAATAAAAATGCATTACTTGTGATAAATACCTGCCATCGCAGAAGAATATTTACCTCTACCAATAATGGATTAAGACGTCAAAGTTTTCCTGGGCAGGCAGTGAATGGATTAATAGTGCGTAAATACTCCAGAGCAGCATTCTTTTGTCTTATCTTATTACCCTGCGGGGAGGGTTGACCCAAATCTGTCTTTTAGATGTTTTCGATGCATGATATCAAAGGAAAAGCATACAAATAAAAACTAGGAGGCTAAAATAATGCAAAGATTGTCAAAACATGACGACTTTCAATATGTTGCCATGCCGTCCCTTCTAAATGCTTGCAAATGGGACTGTCGAGAGGTACACCTTGCTGATGTCAATTTTAGCCCATGTCGGGCTCATTTACTGCCATTAAAAATTGGAAATATTTTGAATATTGGACATGGCGCTAGCGGACGGCTTATGAAATTTGCAAGCCTTTCAATTACTTCATTGAGCGGCTTAGCCTGACTTATATAATGCAAAGTTCTTGCTATGTATTGTGTGTGACTTGTAGGTGATAACAGGCTTTGATCCAAAAAAAAATGTTGCAACCCTAACCCTAACCCTTTATTTTGCTGCAGGGAAGTGTTTTATTTCATGCAACGCACCATGTGTTATCTGCACATTCCTTTTATGGCATCTGCAGCATTAAATAGCTTTTAACATTTTTTTTTTTCCTCACAAAATCAAAATTCTTCAAAACGATACTTCTCTAAGGCAAGTTTCGACCAGGTTACTGAAAAATCCCCTTACATCCAGGGGTTGAATGAATGATTTTAAAATGTCATTCAACAAAAGCAATCACTACAGAGATCCTGTATACAAAGGTACTGGCATACATTACACAGTTGTAAACCGATCACCCACAGTCACCCACAGGAAAAATACCTCATCTTGAATCTTTTTTTTTTTCTTTTATGCAAGCGCAATCATGTTGCAGGTTCATCTTTTGAAAGTGTTAATGATTTCTTACAGCACTGCTTTAAACTGATAACATGGAATATAGTGAAAGTTTGTTTTTTCTAGCAACATAGCTATCATATTTAGCATGAATTTTGAATTGACACATCCTTAAAAGTCCTCCCTTTTATCACTCTTCCTGAGTTGCAGTGAGGTGATAATGGAGAGCTAAAGCCTTCAGCAAAATTTGACAGGAGCTTTGCCGGCGATACTTTATTGGGAAAAAAAAAATGGTGACCAACGTGTGAAAGATATGCCCAAGCTTTTGTCTCAGCGAGGCTCTCAGAAGTAGCTATCGCCAGAATATATCGCCCATGTGCGCAAGAGTCATTAGGCGATTAATTCATTGTACAAAAGTACACACCCTGGTGTCAAATTTCATTTGCGAGAGGCGAGTGAAGTGAGTGGTTCTTTCAGGCGAAAGAGAGCGAGGGGGGTTGGCTCCAGCTCGGCTGCCGGTCCGTTTCAGGCCCGCGCAGACAAAAGATGATGGAAACCTGCTCTCCGAGATAAAACACACGCCTTTGAATAGACGTATGGCGCACGGCGGATGGAACACATTTCGTTAATTAAAAAGACTGCTTCTTTCCCGAGCTCGCTCATTGTGCTCGCATCAGCTCGGGGAGAAATGACACGAGGGCGCAATGCAGTCGCCCAACCTGAATCAGGTGTCGGAATGGAATAAGAAATGCTTTCTCAAGTCATTAATACACGCTCGTCGGTCCTTATGGGTCATTTTGTTTTACTGCAGGTATCCTCTCGGCCTCATAATTCAGACGGATCAAACTGGTACTGTAGCGTTGAACTGAAAATGCCAAGTTAGTGTTTGGGAATGGTTTGCTTGTACTTGAAAATACAATAGAAATGTAAATACAAAAGTGAAAATAAGTTTTAATTCTACATTTATTTTGTATCTACAGTATCCAGTTTTAAAACTATATTTATGACATGGGAGTGAATCGAAAACTTGCAGAAGAAATGTGAATGTTGCCAAGTTTAAAGTTCGGCTAACGTAAATGCTCATCTTTTATTTTATTTTTATGGAAAACCCAAATTTATGCACAATTTATCACTAGTGATTGAAGAGTTGACTCAACAGGCTGCCACTGATTTTTTTTTTTTTTAACTTTCTTGGCATGCATTAAGAGTAAGGAAGTATTCGTTTAAAAAAATAGCTTGCCAGTGATGGAGCACTGGGAACAATTAAGAAACAAGAATGCTTAGTAAGTATGGTACACATTTCTTAATGTACCAAATATTCAATCACTTGTTTTAAAATCAGATAGTGTTCAATGGAACAAAAATCTAATTATAATTTTACCACTGTAATACCCTGACAGGGATCATTTTGCTCAGGTTTTACATAGTCATAATTTCATATCAACATGTTCAAGTACGTAGTTTTTACTGTTATTTTTTTATGTTTGTCAACTATTGTTACATGGCATAAAGCAGAGGCAGTTTCAAGCACGCTTGGGTTTGTTTTCGTGCCCTTTTTGCGCTGAGGTCAGGCGTTAGTAAGCCGTTTTAGACGGCGGCTGCCATAATAGCAAATATCAGCAACGCGCAGTCGGTGGACTCGGCGGGAACGCTCGCTCGCTCGCCTGGCTGACATGACTCAGGGGAAATTAATTTGCTACAGCCATAAAACGCTTGGTTATTTAATCACTGTTAGATTTAATCTAACACCTTAATCTCATCGGGTAGCTTCTCCGCCTGGAGCTTTACACCTGCGAAAAGTACGAAGGGATTAAAGTCAGAGGAGCCTGTAGGTGGGGCGTGAAAAAAAAAAAAAAGCGGAGTGGGTTTGCAGTGCAGTCATGAAAGCAAACATAATAGCCAGCAAACAAGCACTCCATTAAATGAGAGTGCCTCTCTCTTGTAGAGTGACATCTAATGGCATCTGAGCTTTTTGGGTTCCCGCCATGTATATTTAATGCCATCCGGATCAAAGCGTGGCGAGTGCCTTCCCGCTCTCGCCGGATCAAAGAATTCTTGCTGGCGAGCATGACACGGGGGCCCCGGCCTGTTTGCCACGGCCCCGCATGCTCTGTCGTTCTCAGCAGGAGCGCTCTCCCCCCAAAAAAGACGGACGACAAGTCAGCTGTGAAATGGCTGACGCAAAGCTAAGCATCTCCTCGCTTTTCAGTCGTCGAGATGGGAGGAGATACGAGGTGTAATCCTTGAATGGATGTGGCGAGAGCCCGCTTTGAGCACTTCCACTAAAGCTCCACACACACACATGCACGCAAGGTTTTTTTTTTCCATCATAGTGAGGACATGCCATTGATATAATGCATTAATGCCTCTAAACTAAACCTTAACCATCACAACAGTTTGCCTAAAACTAACCCTTACCCTAACCTCAACCAAATCCAAATCAAAAATATACTCTTAAAGCAAGTCATGACCCTCAAAAAGGGGTGGGATCTCATGGGGTCCAAAAAGATGGTCCCCACAAGTCCAAGAGGTCCACACAAAGAAAATAAAACCTCAGATTTGGTCCCCAACATGTAGCAGAAACCGAGGGCTATACTTGTGAGGACACAAGTGAGGACGTAATGCATTTCTTAGCACCTAACCTTAACTATCACAACAGATCGCCAAACCCTAACCCATTCCTAACCCTCAACCAAAATCTAATTCCAACATATACTCAAAAAGTGAGTCTTGACCCTCATAAAGAGGTCTGAACATGTGGGGTTGACCAAAACCCGAGACTTGGTCCCCACTCTGCAGCAAAAAACAAGGACACACACACACACACACTTAATCTGCCCGGCAGAGGTAGTTTGACGCAGAAAGTGAATCTGCCATAAACACTCATCACAAACGCAGGATAATGTTTTGCTGATACACAGATTAACTTGTGTAATCCAAGCAGCCAACGGCAAAACTGAAAGGGAAATGTGTCAAATGTTTATAGATAAAATTAAACCGTAAGCTCTCAAGTCTTCCCTTTTTCTTCTATTGTCCTCACGTGTTTCGCTCCACTGTATTGAGATCAAATAGCGCTTTATTTAAATAGAATGTAAGCGACGCATTTTGCCGGCTATAAATAACGCTCGGGCTGGACGCCTATTATACCTTGTAGCGTGGGCACTCTTGAGTCCAGCAAGCACTCCATGACACCTGGTTAGAACTGTTGAATGAGTCAGCAACTTGTCTTTTGTCAATGTGAACTGCAAAACATTCATCTAAAACAGTGTTTTTCAAATGGGGCTTGTAAAGGCCCTTCAGCTGCTATGTCATATTTTAAACATGGTTTCTATTGCTATCCCCAAACCTTGTTTCTTTTCTATTGTATGACAGGTACTGATTTTTTTTTTAATTAAAAGCAAAATAATTGGAGCATGAAGCAACTTCTTTGCTAAATTATCTTGTGATGACTCTGTTAAAAAATGTACGTATTTATGCACAGTCAGCACATTTTCAACCACCAAAAATCTGTGAAGAAAACTGGCAAGAAACTCATTTTTGACTTTTGTTCCCAAAACATTTACTGTATTTTATGGACTATAAGCCGCACCGCTATATAAGACGCAGCAGCAAAATATGAGCAAAAAAATCATTTTTGTCACGGATAAGTCTGCCAGCATTCTCTCTTTAACAGACTGAACATGCCTGCGTGTTTAGTTCTAACATATTTATAGTAAATGGATAGGTGGATGGATATTTTCAACACTTACAAAACACTAGTTAGTTAGTCAAATAGGAGTTGAATAGCAGTTCAAAACTGAAATCATTACTTCAATAGCATCTTTTTTTTGTCTGCCTATGTTTGATACATTATTTTAGTGAACATAAAAGCACATTCCACACAATTCATATATACAACCATAAATACATAAATAAAACCATATATACTGTGTACTGTATATAAAACTTAGACATCGCAAATTACCCCAAATGTTATGCATTCTCTTATCCAATTTAGACATTTAGATTGTTTTAATAATATATCTTTTAAACTCTTTTCTAACAAAGCCATTGATTCACATCTTTTCAGTTCTATTTCATAGTTGTTCCATAAATTGAAACCTAGAACAGATACACACATTTGCTTGCTGGTGGTTAACAAAAAAAAAACAAAGCACACACACACACAGATAAGTCGCACTGGACTATAAGCCGCAGGGCTCAAATCATGAAGACATAGTTGCGCTTATAGTCCGAAAAATACGGTAACTATCCGGTTGTGGTTTTCACAGGTTTTTCAAAGTTTCACATTGACCTAGACAGATTTAGTCATGTCCAAAATGTGTAGAATCCAAATCCACAACAGTGATTTATAGTCATTCCTGATGAACATCAAGATTATCGCTGGGTCAATGAGATGTATGCATTTATCCAAAACTAAATAAAAAATGTATTTTTTTAATCAGAACACCACTCAAAAATAACAAGGGCAATACCTAACACACAACTGACAATGCAGGGATCAGGAGTGCTATTAACAATCATGTCCAATCATGCTTCACATGACATTTATTACTGCCTGCCCTACAACTGTAGAAGACAGTTTTATTAACATTTCTCTAAATTTCATCTGTCACATACACTACAAGTAAAACAAGTTTTGCTGAAGTTAATATTACTTTTAAAATAAAGGTCTTTAATTAGGGAATTATAAAACCTCTGTCATAAAAAACTTGTTATCTTGTATTTCCTAGCAAACAACCGATCATAGACAGAATTCAAATTTGTTCTGTGTTCCCAGAATGCTCTTAACAGCAAGACTGAAACCCGGACTGAAAAAGGAAGCAACTACAAATAAATCTCTGGTAAAGTGAGCTGCGTCGTAGCCGTGAATGACAAGTAGTGAATAAACCACCCCGGTTTATTCACTCAACTGAACATGTTTCTCCACAGCTTGGAGGTTCTGGAAGTGGCTGTTGAAACAATGATAGAATGCTGACTGCTGTTAGTACTTTAAGATGCAGCAATTCGGCAGAGACACATCTAAACCAGTTTAATTCTGTTTCAGTAAGCAAAAATGGGGCGTGGCGGGCTGATGAACCCATGACGGCAGATGATTATAGCAACAGGTGAAAATTGCTAAAACAGGCATCTGTCAGAGTTGGACTGATGGACTGTCCGTTAGTGCTGGAGAAGTGCCCACCTCTGTTAAGGATTATGAATTATTGACCCAATAGGCCTTGAGAAAAGAGGAGATTTCATTGCTGTATGTTGTGGTAACGACAACGTTCAGTTCTGGGGACCCATAAAGTACATTTTTAGAAGGAAACGTGCAGTAAATAACTCGAGATTGCCCGGTTAAACGTGGGCCAAATAATGCCAAGTCTTGAGGGAGTCAAACTGTGTTTTCCACCCAAAAGTCATATCCAATAATTTGCATGCATGAAGCTTTAGGCTGCCTCCAGCCAAACGTTATAAACTGCTATGTTCATATTGGAAGCTGCTGAAGCCCTAAATTATATATGCCGTATATTGACCAGCAAATCGACCCGCACTCAGGTTATGCCGCACTGTAAGTAAGCCACGGCGTCGTTTGTGTTTCCTCCATTGCTTCAAGAGCACAGCAGGAGGAACGATTAATTCAAAGGTATTCTCAACTGCTAAATGTTTTCTCATGCAAGTGTGAATTAGCGATTAAATTCCAAATCATTTCTGACGAAGTTGATGAAGTCTGTATCAAACAAAAACATAACAATAAACAACAACAATATTTTACCTGTTTGGAAAATAAGGTGCCATTCCATTCCTACTTTGTTCAACCGGACAGCCTTGCAAGATGAATGATACAATATAGGTAATGTGTTTTCAGAAAAAACGGCTGATGCTGCGGTGATTTGTTTTGAGATAATGATGAAAGTAAGAATTTTTGACAGAGATGTCCATTTTGGGATTTTTACAAAAGCAACCTCCTTATAGTCTTGATTTTGATTTTCCAGCTGCCATGAAGTTCAAATTCTAATCAAACTTTATGAATTATATGAAATTATAGATGTTGTGCACGTTTAAAAGTTGAATGTCGCAAAATTTTAAACAAGAATTTCTCAAAACCAGGGATTTCAACTTCAAATTGCTGAAACTGTCAAGTTTTGAGGTATCTAAATGTATTGCAGTGAACGGCTTCCCTGATCTAGGTTTTTTTTCACATTACGAAGAGGAATACTAAGTTTTTTGCGCCCCTTCTATACGTCATTTTTCCCGTTATACGGCATCAACAGCTGTGATGACCAGTGGGGCTGGCTGTGTTTAAATTGTTTTGCCTCCCTCTTCAGCCGTTTTTAGGCAATTGCTCCTATTCTTCGTTGCGTCAAACTGTCTTCGCTGCAATGGTCACAAAGATGCTAGTCTGCTGTTGCTCGGCGTTACGGTGTCACTAAGATGCCGACATGCTAAAGACTTGATCTTGTGTGAGTGCTTACAATATTGTATTTATTATGGATTTTAGTGCTTAATTCAAACTTAAGTTGGTTCGCCATGGGTCCCAAGATTGCTAGTGATGTTAAAAGTAGACGTAAGAAAATGATTAGTAAGGAAACGAAGCTGGAGATGATCAGAAATACAGTAGGAAGAAAGTTTGGCTAGGCTAGGCTACACTCACTAGGGATTTATGTCGTAAGTAGCGCTTAATTCAAACTTCACTTGGTTAGCCATGGGTCAAAAGATTGCTAGTGATGTTAAAGAGATAAGTAAGAAGATGATTTATATTGACACGAAGCTGGAGATAATCAAGAAATACGAAGAAGGCTAAGATAGCCTAGGCAAGGCTACCCTCACAAGTGAATATGGCCATAACAAGCTTGTCACTTCACTTAAAGGTACATCAATCCTTTATATAGTTTTTATTTATGATGTTATTCCATTGTACGTATACATGTATATTATAGATAAGTGATCCTTACTATCCTATTTTGTTACCCATTTTTAATGTCTATTTACAATTTTGATGTTTTAAGCTGTTTTATACGCATTAGCTGAGATCCATAGGTATTTATTGCCCGCCGTACGACCAGTTTGCCTTACGGTCCCAACCCCGGTACAAATTAATTTCGTATGGTGGGGATCCACTGTACAATATATGTAACATTTCAAAGGGAATTAAGTGTATAATTAAAAAACATCAATATCCTGGTTGTCTTCTCAGGAGCCATAAGCCCAGTTTTGTGAAAACACATCACATATATCTTGTTCACAACCGCATTATTGCTCTTTCGTTTAGTAAAAAATTTAAATGGCAAAAATGCAGCCGTTTGGGATCTGTCTAAATGAGACGTGCATGAATAATTTAGCTACTTCTCCACACATCACTTTTGCAAGGTTAACTTGAGAAAAAAATGATGCCATTTTACCTGAGGTGAATGCCCATTGGAGAGAGAGCAGGGATGGGTAAAGGCAGGGTTTTTTTTTTTTTTTTTTAAGCGCAACATCTGGATGCAAAGAAACAGGCTGCTAAGAATGTTCTAATCATGCAGACACGGCCTAAGCTGCTCCATTATGGGCTAAGCTGACCTATCAGTTGGGCTTTTGCTAATCCAAATTGTGCTTTGCCTGCCAGCGCATTGCTCAATTCAGACGCTGAGCTGGGAGAAAGGCGGGGGGGCCAACGCAAACATAATTCACCTGGCGCATGAGCCGCTAGCATTTAAGAGATATTTATCTTGCCATGTCATATGTGTGCAAGATAGTTGCCCCCACCCCCCCAATTGTACAAAAATTCATCCCTGACGGTGAATCTGCCATTCTGCCCGTGTATGCGTGCCTGTTACGAGCGTGGAGTGCCTGAAAGAGGCTTTTATCGGACACAAAATCGTTTGCATGTTAATGTCGATGTCAAACGGGCACAATGGCAGCGATATGCACGTCGGAGAAAGATTTAGCTTTATAGTTACACAAAGGCAGAATTGGTTGTTATTTTCTTTTATATTTATTTTGCTCTTAGGTTGCACCTTTCCGGTAACTGTTAGGCCACTGTTCTTAACCCAATCTTTTCCATATATAGATTTTACATATCTTTCAGGAGTTGTTTATGGTATTTGGGTCACGATAGTCCTTTTCAGCTGAATCATGAAAGTGTTTGTACTGGCAAACTTCCAGAAGCAATAGCAAAAAGTTTGTCCACCATGTTATCCGCTTGTACAGAAATTACGGAGGGTAGCCGTTAAAGAACATTTGTTCCGCTCGGACTCCGGAAAATGAATGCTGATTGTAGATGTGGCTATTTCTCGTCTTTCTTTCTTTCTTTTTCAATGTGGGTTATAGGCATGGTTTTGTTTTTAACTTCATTCCGATTGTAGCCTGCACATATTTTTTGAGGTTTACGTCCAAGACACAGTGAAAAGATATAGTGAAAAGTACCCTGTTGTGAAAAATTTCTGGCTGCAAACATGATTTTGTTGTAGAGGAGTTCTACTGTACCAGTAGGAGTATTCAACTCTTCACTGATACCGATATAAAGTATCAGTACCACAAGTAATTTTGATCCTTTTTATTCCAGTATTTCAATTGCTAGGAAGGGCTAGTATGAGATCTGCTTCCGAGGCTACTTCTGGTTTACCTGCATATCACACACAGTTTTTTCATGCAGTTTCTTTTCAAGCCGGAGCAGGATTCCAACCCACAACCTTTGAACTGTCAGAGTTCATCAGACATGACCCTAATGATAATAAATTGTATAGAAAATGGATGTGCAGAAATAACATTTAGCTATTATTTTAAACACACTTAAATGTAGGGTTTGAACAGTTCTGTACTGTTAAAAAATAAGCTTTAAGATGAGACCACCAAATCTGGAATAGATTTGCTTTCACAATTTCCTCTGGGAGAAGGTGTTATCGAACCAGCCTGAACAGACTGTGTTTAACCTTCCTGATTTGCCATGACAAAAGAAAAACATGATGTTGATTCAACATGATAAGCACAAACTAAACGGCAGAGTTAAAAACATGGTCTGGAGAATTCTACATATGTCTCTAAGATGTAAAACACTTCCATTAACACCTCCTGATACTTACGTCTCATTCGCTTTTTACCCTTCGGGAGAAAAGATCGAAACAAGAACACAAGCGCACATATTCCTCATTCAAGGTGATAAAATGCCAGGAAGTGTGTCCAACATACATTGATGCAGCAGGTAGCATGGCAACACGCATAATTTATACTGTAGGTGAAACGCCATATGCTAATTAATAAGCGCGATCAGCACGCCTTCATTAATATGACATTTCTTAGCTGGAAATGGAATTAATTCATGGACGCCACTATCGATACTTCTGGTGAAGTTAGCTTTGTTGTTAGCATAAATTACCATTCCGACATTTGATCTTGGAAGTAGAGTCGTAAATGATACAGAGAAGGATGACAGATGTTTTTTTTTAACTCAGGTAGCCCACCACCAGCCAATTCGTCAAGAATTTGTCATCATTAGCATCGAAATAGACATTCCAATTATTGTTCAAGGTTTTATGTTTTACAAAATTGCCAATTAGTCCACACAGGGATTCCCATTGCGCTCGCAGGTCGTCTGCGTAGCCTCAAGTTACCGCTTTGAGTTTGACGTCAGACTTCATGATTACACTAATAAAGACCTGGACTATCTTGAGCTCTGATGCGTATGGGAAAAGATATACATTACATCTGAAACAAAAGCAGAAACTAATCGGATTTTTCTCAGAACAAGTCTTCATGCTGCTAAGGTATACTGTACTATTATGCTAGCTCTTTAAAAAGCTTGTTGTGATAAAAACTGCTTAAAAAAAAATTTCCGAACAAGTCTTAATCCTACTAAGCTATGCTACTACATGGGCTCTACATTTATTCCGGAAAAAAATGTTTTGATTAAAACAAAAATTTAAAAAAAAAACTATCAAAAGAAAGCTTTCTACTTAGATTTTTCTGCGATAAATCTTAAGCTAGTTTGAGATCTTATTTTATAAAAAGCCTGTGTTGATAAAACCTGCTTAAAACAGAATTAGTCTAATCAGAATTTTCTTAGAACAAGCTTTAATGCTACTAAGTTATGCTACTATGCTTGCTCTTCATCTACTTTAAGAAAGCATGTTTTGATAAAACCGATTTAAACACTAAGCAGTTTATAAAAAATAGTGTTGCGCTAGCTCTACATCTATTTTACAAAAACATGTTTTGATTTAAAATAAACAGCTTAAAACAGAAAGTAGTTTTATCAATATTTTATAACAAGTTTTAATGCTACCAAGCTATGCTAGTATGCTAGCTCTACCAATATTTAGAAAAGGTTGTTTCGAAGAAAAATGCTTCATAGAGACAATACTCTAATTGGATTTTTCTTCGAAAAAGTCCTGATGCTACTATGATGGCTCTACATCTATTTAAAACAAAGCATCTAGATAAAACCCGTTTAAAAATAGCGTAATTCTGCAAAATACAAGACACACTTTTTAATCCCCAAAAATGAAGGCCAAAAGTATAGGTGGGTTCTATAAACAGTAATGTAAATACAAGAAGCAGAGTTTTGACGCACAGATGCCCATTTCTATATCGGTTGTATTCTTACTCACAAGAATGACCGTAACAGTACAAGCGAGAGGGCGGATGTCAGTTGGCCGTCAGCAGCTAACAGCTGGCGTTAGCTGAGGTTGTTACGGCATTAATTCAATAAAAGAAGTGAGCTGACTGAACCACCGTCCGAGTCCATCCATTCACACACAAGAATATTACTAAAACGGTGAGGATCATGTAAAAGATCTGCTGTCTCCAGCTGATTCAATTAAGTGTGGCGAGGTAAGGAGCTGAGTGCTCCGGTTAGAGAACACGGGAAGGTATTCCATTCGACTTTATTCATTGCAGTCTTCTGGCATATGCATACAAACATAAACTTGATGAAACATGTAATCTGCTCAACAGAGGGTATTTATAGCTGTGTCGCGATTAAAAGGAAAAACAACTGCTTGGAGCGCATTCAACGTTGCACTGACGCTGCGTTCACTGATCGCTCACAATGTTCGAAATCTGAAACACACATGCAACAAATCCGTATATAATTTACGGATATAAACACAAGAAAATATGAAGAGATTAGAAAGATGAGATTTATTCAGTTTTGCTATTAGATACAATATTTCTATTGTTGCCAAAGTGTTGGTGCGTCTTATACACGGCAACATGGAAAATACCAGAATTTGACCCAAAATTAAGGGTGCGTCCAATACACAGGTGCATCTTAAATTTGGGAAACTAATCAGACTTTTATTCAAACAAATCTTACTACCACTAAAGTATGTTCCTATGGTATCTCTACATCTATCTTGAAAAGGCATATTTTGATAAAACAAAACATTAACAGCTTAAAATAAGGTTCTTCCAGTGTGAAACCTGAGAGAAAAAAATCTTTACAGCAAGCTTTTTCTTTCACAGTAACAAGACATGTTTTTATGTGATGCGACAGCTTTGACAGCACAAACACTCTAATATACAGCCATCGTGCCCCAAACTGATCCAGAGTACTCAGTGCATGTCAACACAAATGTTGAGCTATTGTGTTGGAGAAACATTTTCCTTTTTTTCCAATCCCAATCTCTAGCAACGAATTGATGTTGAGTTGATGCGAAATGTGTGTGTGTGTTTATTTTTTTAGCACTGGTGAGAGTTTATGAAGGAGAAGTAAAGTTGACGTAGCGGCATGCTTGGGCGCAGTAATAGCATCTGGGAGCAAACCCCAAAAGCGTCCTGTATTATTCAGAACGAGTCTTGCAATATTTATTTGGTGTGCTCGGGATAGTTTGTGTGTATTTCATGGCAGCTAGCCAGCGACCTTGTACTGCTGGTGTAGAACAGCTTTGGAAAATGTTGGTAATTACGCCATCGCTGAGGTTTAGCATTAATACTGACGTGAAAGCGTTTGAACTGATCCACAACAACTTAATGGCACACTTTTTGCTGTCGACGCCGACAAAGGTGGAGCTAAATTTGTCCTGATATTTCTCTGCGAGGAGAAAACTGCTGAATTGCTTCATATATACAGTAAACATAGTTTTTTTTTTCTTTTACTTGTTTCTGTGTGTGTGTCACACTGACCTTCAGGTACAGAAATGGATTGAGCACAAAAACGCAGAAATGTGAGCATGTCTCCCAGAAAGGGTTCAAAGGGCAGGTGTTATTTTTAAAGACATTTCCCAGGAAGCCCACGTATCAGTATTTCCAGACCTTTACGGAGCATTTTCAATCTGAATAATCACATTATGCATCAAACAAACATGTCACAAAAAGTATACACCATGCGGTAAAAAAAAGCTTATCTGAACTTCCTCAGATTCACTTACGCAGCGTGAAACAAAAAAGCTATCTGTCATATGAATGATGTCGTATAGTAATAGGTGGACTTTCTGTACTTAACCGGGCGATTCCACTGTATCCGCTCCGTATCCGCAACGAAGGACGCACACCCGCTCCCCCTGCGTGCGTATGCGATCCGTCGCGCAAGTGTCTCACGTTCCTAACATTCCTTGGGAGATCAAACCACGCATGTGCGGGGATCATCAACTGGGAAGTTTGCTTGGTGTTACACCCAGCCTAGGGGAATTGGGATATAACATGTGTGTGCTCCCCCGTCAGTACCCTCACCAACAGAAAAGGCCCGTGAAACTAAACGTGTTGAACAAAAAACAGCAGCTTTTATTGTCTTCGGAGGGAGAGCAAAGAAACAAAATAATAAACAAAAGATCTTCTGAATCCCTAACTAACTAGCCAAACAAAAAGGAAATGAATGATAATTGGCTCACTATCTACCTAACGCAAAAACAGGAGAAAAAGTGTTAAACAAAAACGGCGTCTCCCTCCTACTACTGCTGGATCTACAGATTCTTACAAACACAGCTAACAAGCACAGCTAACAGGCACAGCTAACAGGCACAGCTAACAAGCACAGCTAATACACACAGCTAACACGCACAGCAAACACTATTTCTAACCGTTCCTGGTGGCGTTTTCTGGCGGTGGGATGACCGGAGAGAGACAGAGTTTGGTCCGTGGGCTGTTTAAATAGGGCGGCAAATCAGGAGAGCCAGCCAATGGGATGACACCACCTGCACTCAATTGACACACTCCAACCAAAAGGCACTCACGCACACGCACATAAACAAACAAAGGAGAACACAGCAGAACACATACAAAAACTACATATGACCCACGGGTCATAACACTTCTCGGGCTTCTCGGGTCCCATTCACGGTGAAGTCGTGAATGCCGTGCTAAAACAGCGCATGTTCAAATCTTATCTTTTTTTTTAGTACTAGTACTAGTCTAGTACTCAATCTAACGCGTTAACTCCTAACATATTAATTCAAAACACAATACGAATAAATGAAAACAAAAAACATTCTAAATATCTTACACATGCTTCATTTACAATGGTTGAGTATATATGATTTAACTTTGAAATATATTAGATGAATCGCGGATCAAACAGTAATATATATTGGTGCACACGTTAGTGCCAGTTAACAGGAGGAAAGTGTTAGCTCCTTTCGTCTTCCGGCAGAAGCAGTCGCTTTTGGCTTCATTCAATCAATCAATCAGAAAAGAAGAACACACTTTTCCTTTTGTATCCGAATGTAGATGGACCACGTTCTGATTCCTGTTTGGTGCTTTCTGAACTATGGAATTGTGGCGACGGAAAACGGACGGCCATATTTTTCAAGTCTTCCCTAAAGTTGACGGACCGCGGCGAAATGCAGTAAATGCAGATTGTTAAGATCACTTAATTGCTCTGCGTGTCCCTATCCGTAATGTCATGATAGAGGAACTAATATACACTCATACGTACACTACACATATTCATTTTTTGAACTATACGCATCATACAGCACTCCCTAGGAGGAGGCCTATTATCATACTTAACCCATTCAGATGGCAAACCATATTAAATTGATTATTACGTATCGGGTCGATCCCTTCATTTATTTATATATATATATATATATATATTTTTTTTTTAGTTCAGGAAGAGTACAGATGCCAGGAAAAAAATGTAAACAAAAAACAAACAAACAAAAAAAGACACACTAGTTTGAATACACACTACTTTTTTCTGTCCTAAAGACATTGGCAGATGCTAAAAATCATGTGACTGAAAGCAAAAAATTGCAGCTCTGTTATTTGGCATAACGCGCGTTGCAGCACAGTGGTTCGGATTCATTGGTGTAATGATAAGTCAAGTCAAGTTTATTTGTATAGCCCTGAATCGCCACAGTCTCAAAGGGGTTCACAGGTGAAGAAGTCAAACAGAACATCATAGATACACAACAGCATCCCCTGAACAAAGCTCCCAGATGGGGAAGGAAAAGTAAGACATAAATAAAAATAAGAAAGGTTCAGAAGGGACTGCTGGTGGGAGGAGTTCCCTTCCAGACTCAACAGGTTGCACTAGATGCCGAAAATAAATATAACACATTATGCCATATTAGTCGCATTATAAGTAAAAATGATCTGCAATCATGTCGGTTAGCTTATTGAGCGAATTCTGTTGCTTTAATTTAATGTTGTTGCATACATTTCTTTCTGACTTTCTTTCAAATTGGCTGACCGAGAATATTGCAAATAATGCAAAGAGGAAGTCCACCATGGAAACACCATCGAGAATAAGCAGAAACTGAACAAATTATCCGTTTGTGTGGCCGTAGTGTTTCTCAGTACAACATTATTACATCATAAATGCGCCATCATGTAAGATCATTATTTTTGGGTTTGTTCTATCTAATTCGAGAATGGAAATTGGAAAGCGGCGCCTTCTTTGTACACTGTAATGTGGAGACGGCAAAGACGGCAATATCCTTTTGAGAATTTGATTGGAGATAAGATTGCGCTCTCATTGTCTCGGCTGACTTGAGTTAAAAATAGACTGTTTTTTTTTCAGTCGACTGTTGAGGGCTAATGGCGCAGCTTTGCAAACATCCTCGCAGCTCTTCTCCCACACATTATTTCAAAATGTTTCATGTCCAAAAAGCCTCAGATGTGGCGGCTTCAGTCTGGCAGTTGGGTTGAGAGAAGTACCTGGCTGGCCGGGCGCCGTTGGAAGCGTCTCGGTCTTTAGGGGATCGCGGGAAGAGATGGGACGGAATAAGGGTTTTGATCAGGACCAGCTGTCACTTTCTGTCCTCAAATGTTCTCGACGTTAACAGTTCTGCTGGGTAAACAAGTATTCATGAGCTTTAGGTGTTCTTTTGTCTTACAATCATACTATGGCTTATTATCAAGAGATGCTGTCAAATGTACTTAATTATTTGCTGATTTGAAAGAGATATCGCATGTTGTATTTGGTCACGGGTTAACTGTTGTTAGTCTTTGGGCTGCCTTTTTGTATTTTTGAGTTCTACATCCAGCCTTGCTGTCTGTTACTTTGTATTTTTGGTGCTGCATCCACTCCTGCTCTCTGTTATTACCTTGTATTTTTCATGCTTTGTTAGTTAGTTAGTTTGTGTTATTTAGTTCTGTGCGTAGCTCTGGTCTCACTGGTAACTTTGTGCTCATGAGTACTGCACGAAGCCCTGTTCACAGTTCTTACTTTGGTCTTTTTTTTTTTTTTTTTTAGTTCCACATCCTTCTCTATATTGGTTCTCTGTATTTTTGAGTTTTGCAACTAGCCCAGCTAGTGTTACTTGATAGTGAGTTTGAACTTTTTCACCTTTGTGTTCGGTATGCTTTTGATTCCAAATTATGTTCCTCACATGAAACTAACACATTCATTTAGTGAGATTCTTGTCATTTTTTTAGATTTTACCAAGACCAAGCCCGAATTTCGGGCCGGTTCCGGCCTAAAATGCCATTCATTACGTTCGGGTCGGGTCTGGCCGGGCTTCTATCTCGCTGACTTTTTTTTAAAATAAATATAAAAATGTATACTAAAACAATGTATGGATATGGATACTAACAACTCCGATGCAAATCATTAAAATAAAGAATGTTATTCTTTATTGATTTATCTAGTTTATTTATGCAAATTTATTGTATTTCTGTGTTCTTACACTTCGATCATTTCATTAGATTTTCTATTTTCAGACCAAAACAAACAAAGAAAAAAAAAAAAGCTTTTATTTTAAATTTCATTTAAACAAAACTATAGAAATAAAAAAACATTTGTCTTTTCCCATATATTTGTTTTGCGTTATTCTATTTAAAGCCTAGTGGACCGCAGTATTTCTCCGTGCAATTAAGCGAGGGCGCACCAATGACGGACGGCCTTAAATTTTTCCCCGTCAACTCTTAAAAATATCCATCAATGATGGAAAATTTTCGGTTAATGTAACCTCTGCAGACACAGATATATAAAAGATGTAGACGTTTATACAGTCTTGTTAAACTTAGATTTCGTTACAAAAGGCTTTAATTTGTTATCATAGATCACCTCCTCCTCTCAAGTCCGCACATATAAAATATGAAATTTCGGGTTTGCTTCGGGCTTGGGCCAGCAAATCAAGTTACCGTATTTCCCGTACTATACGGCGCACCTAAAATACTTTTTTTTAAGCTGATGGTGCGCCTTATAATCAGGTGCGCCTTTTATATGGATCAATATTGACATTGGGATTGGTAGATGGAGAATGAACTGATAAAGTAAGCTGTTTACAGTTGTACAAGGTTGGTCATATTGACATTGAGTTATTACGCTATTGAGAGTTTAGATATATTATTTGAGTTATTATTGTTATTACTTTGAGTATTACTACATTGTGATTGAAAAAGTTTTAAAATGTGTCATTAATTGAGGGTGTGCCTTATAATCCGGTGCACCTTATATATAGAAAAAGTTTTAACATATGTCATTAATTGAGGGTGTGCCTTATAATCTGGTGCGCCTTATAGTGTGGAAAATACGGTAATTGGTCAGGCTCAGGCTGGGTCGGGCTTTAATTCGGCAGGCCTGGGTCGGGTCAGGCTGGATTTTTTAGGCCCGATTTTACCTCTAGAGCAAAGTGATTCAAACGTTTTATCGTTTTGGCAGTTTGCATCCTAGCTAAGATTTACTGCAACTCATTCTACTATGACAATGACCCTTAACCTCAATCTTAAAATGCACACCATAAGCAAACAATATAACTCTGAAGCTAAGGCTTCTAACAATAACATTTACAGAACAATACTTGAAATCCTAAACCTAATAAGTGTAACCATGACTTGTAACCTGAAAATGCATCTTGCAAAGTAGCAGGAATCCAATGGAAAATTGAACTGATGTAAGGTGTTGATTGGCTTGGGCTTGGGAAACCAATTCTGATGTGACACAGGTGAGAAAACACCTGCGTAGAATGATCATGCTCATCCAAGATAGACAGATCAAGGAAAAACACCCAAGACACAAGTGTGAACTTGTTTAGGCTCTGCTGAGTATGGAGCGTCATTTTGCCGGTGTGTCTTCATCGCTGATGAATTTACCGAGAAGAAAATTGATCTTGTGTGCACGTCCTCCTTTTGGAAGACTATTCTCCAAATATAGGACACCATTTTTCCCCCCAAAAAAGCCAAAAGTATGGGTGCATCCTAAGAACGGTTACTTAAAGATGATCTTTTTTTTTTGCATCAGTCAGCCACATAAGCCGAATTATGACGCTCAGATCCACATTTCTTTATCAGACGTATGCTTAGTTATGGTAATTACGGTAACGGGACGAGCTAGACTCGAGGCAGTCAGTTGGTTGCGTTAGTTGCTAACAAGCTGCTCATATTAGCTGAGGTTGTTACGGCATTATTTTCAAAAAAAAGAAGCGAGCAGACTGAACCAGCAACCGAGTCCATCCTTGTTCACACACAGGAATATTACAGTAGCTTTCAAGAAGGGAGTGATTCTTGTAGGAGAGCAAGTTAGAGACCATGAGGCTGCCACAAAGTTTTAGCGTTAACAGCCCTTGCATGTGGACCTAGAGTGGGGCTCGTAGACGACCAAAAAGGATAAAAAGAAGGTAGGGTTTATATTTATATTTATTTCCGTGAACATTTCTCCAATGCCCCCTTGCGCTCTCAAATGCTCCTCCCACTGCCCGGAAACTCCTTTCTCACTTGAACGGCCACTCACTATCCTGCCAGCCGCATACTACAGGAGGCAGGCAACATTCTTACTTACACACCATAATTTGTATATATAAATACAATATGAAGAAATGCTAAAGAGTTTTACTCTGTTTTGCTATAGTTTTTACATTGTCACAAAACTGTTGGTGCGTTCTATACACGGTAATATAGAAAACACCAGAATTTGACTGTAAAATTAGTGGTGTGTCTGATACACAGGTGCCTCTTATATTTGGGGTATTGCGCTAATTTATATATATGACCATTTGAGGGCATGGGGGTGGGGAGAACGGGGGATTGGGTGAATAAGCAAACAGTGAATAAGCTTCAAGCTAAGACGCGCTCAGCACACACGCAGGTGGAAAGTTCACATCGAGGTTTGGAAACAAACAAAAACAAAAGCCATCTGGATCCGACCGCTCCAGTTACTGCACTGATCGGACTGCGTGAACGGCAGCAGTTTTCCGCCTAAAAAGCAGCACCTTAAACTGTGACAACAACAATGCCGCCTACTCCATAACAGACCCGGCAGAAGCCTTTGCTCCGGCCCGTGGGCTCGTGTTCACGTGCGTGCCGAACAAGACTGCCTTCAACTTGTTGAGGGATGACTCATTTGGAGTGTTTTCCTCACAGAAGCAATATCTTGGCGCTGGCGCTTATCACAAACATGTCGCTCAATGTGCAACCATGTCTTATTCATTGCAAACTGACCACAGCATCTATCAGCTGCTGACCGCCTGCCGTTGATGAATAGCCGCTCGTAAGGTCGAATAACACCTGAACCATTTGTTTTGCTTCCCGTTGTTTGCTGGTTTGCGCTGACGGGTAAAAAAAAACAAAAAAACAATTATTGGGTAAGATTCTTTTCCCAAACTGCAACTGCTCTTATCTTATCTTAACAATCAAGCTTTTGAAAGGAGTAATTCAACCTGCGTTTGTCTGCTTTCATAACCGCTGACGTCTCTCAGTTTTTGCTCTCGGCGGACGCAGTAGCAATTGTGACTGAGACTTCTTTGGGATAATTGATTGTATTTGACGTGGAGGACGCCTGGTGTAACGGTGCAGATCAATCCCAACCGCTATGATGAGGAAAAAGAGCGAGGGCGAATGGAGGAGTCTATTTAATCTTACCTAATTGTTAGAGACAGCCGAGCTTCTCAGGAGGAAAAACTTTTTCCGCAGCAAACAGCTCGGACCGATTAACAGTTTCTACAAATGTAAATTGGCTCTCACCTCGTTGAGCCTGAAAATTATTCCCTGGATTGCGCAGGCCCGGAAATTGTGTTGGGATGTTGGAATCGACTGCATTTAAACAGTGCACACACAAGACACTTTCAGTGGGCCTACCTGCATTATCTAATATGAGATCCCATATTACAGTCATCAAACAGATATGTATCTATGAATACTGCATGTTGCATATCTATATCTATCTATATACTGTATTTTCCGGACTTCAATTCAATTTCATAGTCGTTCCATTAATTGACACCTTAAACAGATATACACATTTGCTTGACCAGTATATTGTCCCCTGGCAGCTCGCAAAAAAAAAAAAAAAAAAAGCCTGCAGATAAGCTGCACTGGACTATAACATTTGCAGCTTATATATATATATATATATATATATATATATATATATATATATATATATATATATATATATATATATATATATATATATATATATATATATATATATATATATATATATATATATATATATATATATATATATTAAATAAATGCTTTATTATATTTTTTATTTATGATGTTATTTAATTATATGCATGAATATTATATATAAGTAGCACTTACCATACTATTTTAGTACAATTTTTTAATATGTATATACATTTTTTTACCTGAGGTTTTACACACATTAGCTAATTAACATAGGTTTGGATTTCCCGGCATACGCCATCCACGGAACGGATTAATCTCGTATATATATATATATATATATATATATATATATATATATATATATATATATATATATATATATATATATATATATATATATATATATATATATATATATATATATATATATATATATATATTGATGAGCATGCAGTTCTGGTCTTTGTCTTTCGAAAAGGCACTTTCAGGATCTATTTCATATAAACACTTTCCATTTATGTCGACACATTTTGATGAGGTGTATTTTTTGTGCAGCCCGCATCAGTAAACAGCAGATGGCCAGGAAGGCCCGTTTAGCACTATTGCCTGAGTCACCTGAATGACCTGTGTCAAGCGAATCTCAGCAGCCAATGCGGAAATACAATTCAAAATGAACAAAAACGAGGAGGTGAGAGTTTGCCGTTATTTACCGCCGTTCCACTCGACGGCCGCGCGCCCATTTTCCACGCACGGAAGAATTAGCTTGTTTATCGGCTTTCTGATTTCCTTCGCTGCTGACATTTCAGACGCACATGATCCATGACTGATGATGATGGTGATCGCAGTGTGCCATCAAAACAGACACGGGGAAGTTTTGCGCTTTGTGTTGTCCCATAATTAAATGTATAATGTTTAGTGTTGTACCGGATGAGGACAATAGGTTTTTATACCTCCAGAAAGGTAACCTTGAACAATTGGACATGCTTTGTGAGACGCACGGCACATTACCAATGGTGTCGTGTCCATCGAGTAGGAAATTAGTTGTTTCAAGGTGATTCCATCGAAGCTACTTTATATGGACACAGCTAACACCAAACTGAGTTTAGAGAATAGCAACGGATGATGTACCTTGCCTGAAATGGTTCCTATTCACATCTATATTGAGTTTTATCGGACTCTCACAGTTTGCAATTTGCAGTGTGACTTTCTACTGTTAGACAGGAGCTAACTTATTAATTAAATATTAACTTATTAATTAAATAGAAAAAATAATGAAAACTTACTTTGTTAAAACAAATGCTAACCTTCAAGTTCAAGGTGTCAATTGATGAAACAACTCATAAATAAAACTGAAAACGTGTTAATTAATGACTGTTTTAAAAGAGTTTTAAAAATATAGTAATATAATAGTACATAACAAGATCATATTCAACTTATACATAATTTGCATGTTTAAATTATGTATGAGTTGAATGTGATCTTGTTAAAAAGTTTCTCACATGTGTATGGTTGTATGTATGAATGTGAAAATATGAATGTGCAATGTATATTTATAAATTCAATAAAATAATCATTCAATCAAACAAAAGATCGAATAAATAACTTCATAGGTAAATAACTACATATACATATATATATATATATATATATATATATATATATATATATATATATATATATATATATATATATATATATATATATATATATATACAGTATATATTTCAGCTTATATACCGATGCGATTTATAGTCCAAAGTTTGCAGATTTTTTTTCAAATATTTTTAAGTTGTTAGGCTAAAATAGTGTCTCAAAATGACTGGTACTAAAATAATTAATTATAGATCAAATTAGAATCTTCATGTTAAATATGGTTAAAAAGCTGCACTACTGCCAATTGAAATGCCAACTGAAAATGAGGAAAAAAAAGAAAAACTCGACTTGTACCTATCTTGCACCTATCCTGTACCTATCCCTCGTGTCCCCGCCTTTCTCATATAATATCTCGGGCAGCTCCTTAGCAAGTACCCACAAGCCTTTCTTCCTTTGTTGGTCATTGTCTTTGTATGTTTCTTGGGTGACTCGAGCTTATTAAGTGAATTTTTTTGACTTTTGCTTGTGCTGGTGTAATGACAGTTGAAAATCCTTGTAAAATGCCTAACAACGGCACTGGCCGGAAAGGAAGAAAACAAAACCTTTAGCCGTGCATTACTAGTGGAAAGTGAGGGCACCTAATGAAAGTGAATATTCTCTCTGGTCACTTTGCAATCTGCAATGTTTAATTTCCCTAGCAGGCGCCAGGGAGTACGCACACTAGCATACTGTCGAGAGACAAACATAACCCAGAGGGAAATTACCCATCAGGAAGGCAATACTGTTACTTGAGATGCAATTACCAGGCCACTTGCAGGATTTTCAGCCTGGAAAGCAACCTCCGTGTGTGTGCGCCAACGTGTGAGCTTGAGCGGGTGGTCGATATGTGCATAAGCGCATCTTATGTTTTGCCGGCTAAATTGGATTCTTCAGCAGAGAAGACTTCATTTAGAATATGTCCGCGGCGCAAATGATTGATGCAACTATATGGTTGCAAGTGTCGGTCTGAAACGAGGTTGGGGCGGATGTTGTGATATCGCAAGCGAGCGTGAAAAAAACAAGGAAAGGAGAAAACCTGCTCTCACAAACAGAATTATGGCGACTTTCCCTCATTTCCGCGACAGTAACAGACGCCGTAATTGCACTTTTGCTCCGCTCGTTTACGCGCTCATTTAGCGAGCAAACACGACTTGGGAGGCGTCGTTTTGAATTGTGCCTGCGCAGTTATGCTTGTGATCAGTTAAATAAGAGTCATAGAGGATTTAAAGGACCAATTTAGCGGCGGGATCACAGAGTCCACAAAAGGAGGGGGGAGCGTACGGATTGGAATGAGCATCAGTGTAAACATTTGATAAGCTTTTTGCCGGAAGCTAATGCTACGCTGTATTATTAGCGGTCCCGAAATAGAAACAGCAGCTACTGCTGTATTTGCAATCGGGGTGAGACAAATATTGGCAGCCGTGGCAAACGGCTTTCCGTGGGACATATTCCTCAAGTGAGGGACGTTCTTATTGTATGACAAATAATCACCTCGAATCTCCTAATGAATCACGTCTGCCTTCAATGAGCGACCGCCGAAAAGACCTGCCCGCACCCATTTCGAAGGGGGGGGGGTAGTGAATAAAGCTGCCTGCACAGAGTGTGAGCATAGCATGCATAATAAATGTATGACAAAACAATACCCCAGGCGCCTCGGTATTAATGATATGCAGCCGACTCATTATTAAAGTTCCAAAACAGCTCCTGGAGTAACACAGATGGAGTCAATTAAGCAATGAGCATGCTCGCTCGACTGCCGTTTCATCTTCTTGTCTTTTATCTCCTGCGCATTACTCCATGGATGTAATTATTTGAGCTGCTACGATGTGTTGCTCATCACAACATAATACCCCGTGTTAATAGTTGAAATTGCTTTGTTTGGCTTTTTTATTCCTAGCTGGTCTTCGGTAGCGGGAGCGAAAATCGGCCGGGTTGCAATTTCTTACTTTTTTAGCCAGCCTGTTTCACTTAGTCACATGGGATAAGGTAGACCTGCCTCTCATTGATACGCATACAAAAAAGTCTGAGGAACAAAGATCCCTTCCCTCCCCCAAAAAATTAGAAACTAATTTGGTAGGCATGATTACCACGAGTAGGCTCACCATAAAACGTGTACGGAAACTCAGAATTTGCTCTGAAGCATCCATTTTTTGGTCATTTCAAAAGGGCTTCAAAAATGTATAACTCATGGTCTGCAACTTTGTTTTGAAATGACCTTTTTTAATCACTGATGCCCATTTTAATGATTTTGAACAGTCTTCCGAAAACATACGACCTTTCGAATTTGATTTCGGGTTAGGGTTAGGGATTTGATAGACATGTGTATGATGGGTAAATCTACAAAAAAATAAGTCTCAAGAACAAGTACAAAGGCTCGGCCATTTTGGTGTGAAGTAACCACTTTGGTGCCCATTTTGGTAATTTCCAACAGCGAACGAACTTGCTTCTAAATTTGGTTCCATAGTCACATGGCAATAAAGGATTTGGTAGACATGTCTATGACGGATAAACCGACGAAAAAAAGGCTCAATAAGTGGGAAAAGTCTGCCATTTTGGTTTGAAGTAACCACTTTGAATTACTGATGCCCATTTAGGTTGTTTCCAATGACCCTTTGAAAACAAAATTGCTTCTGAATTTGGTTCCATTGTCTTTCAGCAATACAGGATTTTGTAGGCATGTTTCTGATGAATAAACCTGTGAAAAACAACTTTCAAGCAGCACAAAAGGTTTGCCATTTTTGTTAGAACCTGCCATTTTCCATTTGTTTACTGTTGTCCTTCAAAACCAAATGAGTCATAGAGGTTTTGTCTGATTTCTACCAAATTGGAAGCGAGTATACAAAAACAGCAAAGAGCTTTTCTCTATGCTGTGAAGTCTCATGCCTGAAATCCATTTTTTGCTGCACTCTAAGATGTCTTTGTGTGAATTTCCTCCCCAGAGACCTGATGCCTTCAACGCTGGAGGGGCAGATCACGATGGAGAAGACCCCCAGCTATTTTGTGACCAACCAAGCCCCCAAGCGTATCCACACCATGGCCAGAGACATCAAACTTATTATTGTGGTGCGTAATCCCGTCACCAGAGCCATTTCGGACTATACCCAGACTCTATCCAAGAAACCAGAGATCCCGACGTTCGAAGTCCTGGCCTTCAAAAACCGAACCCTGGGGCTCATCGATGCTTCGTGGAGCGCCTTGCGCATCGGAATATACGCGCTGCACCTAGAGAGCTGGATGCAGTACTTCCCTCTTTCCCAAATGCACTTTGTCAGCGGCGAGAGGCTTATCGTGGACCCTGCGGGTGAGATGGCCAAAGTCCAGGACTTCTTGGGCCTCAAGAGGATCGTCACAGATAAACACTTTTACTTCAACAAGACGAAAGGCTTCCCTTGTCTGAAGAAGCCAGAGGACAGCAGCACTCCCCGTTGCCTGGGCAAGTCCAAAGGGAGAACTCACCCCAAAATCGAGCCGGACGTCATCCGGCGACTGCACAAGTTCTACAAGCCCTTTAATATGATGTTCTACCAAATGACAGGCCAGAACTTTGAATGGGAGCAACAGGAGGAGAGCGTATCCCGAGGTTCTCTGGTCTAGCAGGACCAGCCACCAACGGCCTTCTAAAAACTTGACTCAGAATAAACAGTTCTGTTCTGTTCCGTCTTCAAAGACAAGTTTGGACGCAATCAAAATTATTGTTGATGATAATGATGGCAGATTGATATTGTACATACCAAAACATAAAATATATTTATATTTGTGAAAAAGGATGATGTTTTTGTTTGTTTCCAACGAATAATGCTCATTTTCCTTTCCAAAATCTCACAAAGGTATGTGAAATTATGAGATGGTGGTGACACTGGCTAACACGCTAAAAAGTTTATCGTCACAATAAAAGTATTACTGCCGACCTCTAAAATGACAAGGCAACAAAATTTGACCGTGCAGTTATTTTCAACGAGTCCCACTGCTGACCTTATTGTCAGTATGTGAGGGCTAATAGTTCTGTCAATTCTGGAAGACATTTGATATTGAGTGTTGATGTCGGTCCACTGTATGATGGTAGGTGAAGGCAAATGTCAAATGGAAAGTTAAATCTTCGTCACCTTCAGGGATTATTGTTGATGTTTGTATACAAACTAGAGAATCATTGATTTTGAAAGACACCCCGATTGTGCTTTAAAGGTCTTACAGTGATATATATATATATATATATATATATATATATATATATATATATGAAAAAAATTATAGATTTGATAATTCTGATTTGGTAGTTTTGCTCAACATTTGTATTTTACAGAAAAAGTATCTTATTTATAGTCAAAGAAAAGCTATTACAACAGTCTTTGAATGAATATTTTTTTATTTGAGGATTTTATGTTAATTCCAAGATTATATTCAAACATATATCGATTACAAGTCGGGGTTTCACTGTCGAATACTTTTTAGAATAGATTATTTTATAGATTTTGCCATCATTATTCGGAAAAAAGGTTTGCATTAAATTGTATTGCAAAATCTATTTTTCATTTTGAGTTTATTTACAAATAATTGTTGTTTATATTGCATCATTTAGAAATGCAATTTTACAAAAATTAGGCCATATTACACATTATTTCTAACTTTAAAATTGTATAAAAAATGTTGGTCCTTGCCTCACACTTTCATCCCTTAGCACCCAAAACCAAACATTTCTGTCATCTTTTCTCAGCCTGCTGCTTTAACACACACGCACATACACACACACACACACACACACACACACCATAAAAAAAAAAATTATATATATATATAGATATATATATATATATATATATATATATATATATATATATATATATATATATATATATATATATATATGAAGTTTAATGATGAGTTTTATGATGGGCAATATCCCTTTCGCACACGCAATGACCTTGTTGTTTACCAACATGTTAAAATGCTCGCTATTCTTGCCGTAGCGCACTCATTAGCAGCTCCCATATTGAATAAGAGCACTGACGTATCATGAGCATTAGCCGATAATTGGAGTCGCTTGCGTGGTTGACATTAGCATACTGATGACCGTGCGCAGAGAAGATCAGTTGCCGCTGCTATGCGCTAAGTGGCTAATTGCTAATTCTCCTCCTTGGTAGCTGCAAGGTGCTAAAGAATGACAAGCACGCTAGTGAAATCATCGCCCAACCTTATAGCTCGGATTACCTACCATGCAAATGTTCTCTCTTTTGTCTATGATTAGCATTATCTGTCCTAAAATATCTATACCACACTGTATGAGCCAGATTTCAGTTTGTGGCAACCAAGTTGCCCCAGTCTGGCTACAAAACACTTCCTCATTGGCTCTCACGCATTTTAAATCTCTATTTCTTATTCTGTGGCTCCATTGACTTGGTATGTATCACATATATTAGGATCATTTCAAATACTGAATTAAGTCGGACGAATTTTGGTACCTAGCTTAACATATCAGGGTACAAAGGGCACAAAATGGTGATACGAGGGCTTTCAAAAGTGTTTTTGGGCAATGGAGCCTCATTTTCGAAATTTAAGCTTGTATTATTGTCAAAACACAATATTTCATAACCAACAAGTACTGTATATGACAAGTAATCATCCGTCGTCAAAAGGCTGCACATTTTTCATTCATTCCCATTTGAATGGTTCTAATGGTTAAAGAATAATTTCTTTCATACATCTCCCTATTCATTTTCAAGGGTATCCAGCTATTTTATAATATGACAAGTAGAAATAAGCAAAAATCTTTTTCAAAACTCCTGTGACCCTCTGGTGGTCGCGGTGATGCGAGAGGTTGAAGCTTGCCAGCGAACGTTTGTTAACAAACATCTGCTGCCACGCTCTCCTCTGTCGTTAGAGATTAATGGCTTGTTAAATAAGCTGCTGCTGCTGCCGGAACACTGGCAATGTCAGGGAGGGTTTGCAGTCAAGGAAAAAAAACGGAAAGAAAAAGAAAAACAAAACCATACATGCAAAAGTTTCTACCTAGCCATCAACGGAACCCAAAATGGGACTTTTGCCATGAGAAGCGCTAAGCGTTGAACAGAAGCGAAGCTAATCTAGAACAAAAAGGTACGACCTCCAGCAAGGCCCATTAATTCTCATTTGGACTGGCTCCAAATGATGTGTCATCGATGCTAACCTCTTGCATGTGCCTGAAGTTTGGCTTTGAAGACGCAAGCATTTTTTATGGAATCTTTCGAACAACGATGTTAATGGACATGTCCTTGGCCTAGGCTGACGACGAAGCTGTAGGGAAAAAAAATGTTGAAATAGATGTGCTAAATTTAAAAAGTGATCTTAACATCGAGTAAATAACAACATTTTATTTTTGCTGATGTTATTATAATTAACATTCTTAAAATGATCTGATTCTGGTAATTAAAAAATAAAAGTTTTAAAACTATGCCCACTCTTGTAAAGTGAGTCGTACAAATATATAACCCTTGTGCACACACTTTGCAAGCTATACACATTGCATTTTTCCTAATTTTGTAAATGTTTTTTAAGGCATAGTAATTAAAGTTATTTTTATTAATTTTTTTTCAACCACTCAAATTGTTCAGTGGCATCAGTTCTATCCATACATATGTAGGTTCAATTTATTAACACCTGCAACAAAATTGAAATATTGGGACGGTCTGTCCTTGTGGTCTGTGACGTGATGATGACACGTTAAGACACCCTAGTCTCTACTGCCACCTACTGTCTTGAGGTGAAACACAAATCAACTCTGAATTTTCTGTTTAGTGTCATGAAGTTTGCTCTTGCAAAATTAAGTTTAGCTCACATTTTCAATTATTGTCAGATAATTTTTCGTTTTCTGAACTGTGACTGTCCTTGAGGAATTCTTTAAAATCTGGCTCTAATTCTGCTTCTACAACATTTGAGTAAAAAAAAAAAAAAAAAAGGCGCTTCAATGCCCCTTTAATGAAACAAGAGAAGCGCCACCCATAAATATTTTTTTTATTACTCTGAATTACTCGTTGCGCGTGTCCGGACTTTCATCACCGGAGACAATCGATACGTCTGACGAGTCAATAAATAAGTCGGCCACAGATCAGTGGTTGCCACAGCGATGATGCATCGCTCGGTTAATCCCGCCTGTTGGGCGGCCAAGGATGGCCGCGCGGCCGGCGCTCTCTGCGGAGCACTCCGTCACCGCGGGAAGGAAGTCTGGCACCGCCGCCTCCTTTTAAGGCGGCGCCATTGATTCCATCAAGGCGAGTCCCACGCTGCCCTTTGTGGCGCTAACCTTGAACACTCTGCTGCCGGAGCGAGCCGCCCAAAGTCAATGCCCGACTTTGACTTTGAGGCCCGTTTTCGCAAACTTTGTGTTTTAGGAGAACAGAGGCGCGGCTCAATAAATTCAAATACCGGGGAAGTTCTTTTCTTTCAGTAATTCAATGGAAAAAGTAAACTCATCTTATATAGATTTACGCAATACATGAGATTGAACTTTTCTGAAGGCCGCTACCCATCTGGAATGATTTCATAAAACAAGGTTAAGACGCCACGAGATTTCTGGTACCTGCACAGCACGAGAACACGGGAGAATGCACTGCTTTTTATTGCTCTGTCAGTAAAACCCACCAATTGTGGTGACGCTTCAAAATAGACATTACCATACTGAATATGTACGGACAGGAATGCTTGTATTTTGACACAAAGCTTTATTTTGAAGTTGTTCCGGGGAAGGCATGTCGCCGCAACGGCTGATTTTACCCCACAAAACCTGTCGCGGTGGCCAAGTCACGAGTCGCGACTGGATATAACAAGAAAGCCTTGTCCTGAAATCACATCCAATCGCCAATTCAGGGAACTCAAAAAATTACCTAATGAATGATTGGATTTTATTGTATGGTGCTTGTTGCTAGCGTATTGCTCAGCCTCTAGTACAAACGGGAATTTATACTAGAATCTAGTATGAATATATATATTTCGGACCTAGATAATATATGAAACAGAAATAATTCATTATTTCACATGCAGTACTGGGCCACAGACCAGTGGATGGGACCCCTGCTCTACATCGATTGGCGAAACCAGTCGGATTGCCAAAGGCAATTTAAGAGGAAAAAAAACAAAACATCTTTTTGATGCTGACAGTTTGAGAGTTGCTGTTCATACTGATCACTTTTGAACAAACCAGGCTGGTATAAAAGTGTCTTCTGCGCTTCTGACATCACGCGATCAAAATGCATGGGATAGAGAGGAATCGAAATTCTCTGACTATATTTACTTTAAAAACTGTTGATTATCAAAACAATTATAAAAATGTTGCCATTAATAATTAAGTGGGAATGTCTTATTTTGGTCACAGAATTATGCAAAAAAATTACAAAGAAAGAATTTAATGAATACCCAGTCTCAATATCTGCAACTCTACAGGAGAAATAAAGGATGGTCTGATTACTTTCTGTGGCGATATTTTGTTTCTTCTTTTGAATAAAAGGTTGGTAAAATATTGATATAAACGACAATGACGGTTTGTAAACTGAAAAAAAATAAATAAAAAAAAGAGGGGCCCAAAAACCACAGCTAACAGGAGCTGTATGCATTTTGTTAAACTATTCAGTCTTAAGAAAGATCTCAGCTCTAGCTGACAAATGAGCCTGATTAAACCGCAAGCACAATAATCTAATAATAGAAAAGGCAGCAATCGAGAACCTTTGCTCTAACCTTTTCAATAATTCACCATATTCCTCCTACTCAAGTTCTCATTTCATAATTCATCAATGAATATGCACTTATTTGCATTGGCGAAGCCACGTGCATCGGGGAGCTCCAACTTTGATCCAAATCTGTCAATACCGTGCACACACACACACACACACACACACACACAGACACGCAGCTACTATCATAAAGGGGACATCCCATTGACATAAGTCATTTCCGAAATCTCACAACAGATTGCCTAACACTAAACCTTACCATAATCTCATCTGAAATCCAATTCAAACCTAAAAGCAAGTCTTGACTATCAAAAAGCTGTCTGAACTTGTGGGTTCCACCAAAAAGGTCCCACAAGCCCAAAAGGGCCGCAAAGAGATAGAAAAACACGGGATTTGGTCCTCACCATGTAGCAAAAACCAAGTACACACAAACACACGCACAGAGCGTTGTGACGCTAGCTCCTGCTGGTTTGTTTCTCAGCCCGAGCGCTGTGATCCATCCTGCGAGAGTTACAATGCATGAAAGGCATGCTAAGTTGTCCTTGAACTGCTCCTCCCAGCGGGGATGGGGCGGCGTTATGTGGCTCATCAGCGTCCCCGGCACGCCGTTAAAAGACAACGCCCCGTGATAGATGAACGACGCCCGTTCGTCAAACCTGTCACCGCCCTTTCCGCGCCGTCGTTCCGCTGCTGTTTGCCGTTTGTGACAATCGGGCGCCAAAAAAGGAATACAACCGTTTCCAAAATGATTATTTCATTATTTAAGTGCCCTGTAATTTACTGGCGAACAGCCGAAGCTGAAAGTCAGTTTGAAAAGCGTTCTGAGATCCTTAACAGGATAAGTGATATGGCTGGAAAAATGGATGCATGGCTGGATAGAAATGACAGCTTTGACGAAAACATGCCATTAACCAGAAAGAAATCACAAGCATTATAAGCTGCTTAGCGCCACTTTCAAGGACTCGAAAGTACTTCAGTAGAGTGAAATGTAAATAACGTTTTCAGCGTAGATTAGGTCGGAAAAATTGGTTCTATCAGCACAGCTTCTGAGGTAAACCCTAGCGTCAAATTTCCTTTGTTCATGAGAGTACAGATGTGCCTCTACGAGGACATACAATATCTGAATATACGAACACGGTTCCCTGCAAGTCAGATTTTGTATTTTTGTGCATTTTCTGTGATACCGACGTTGTCTTAAACAAAACTTTTGCCAAAAATAAGAGCCATTTTTTTTCCCAAAAGTGAAAGCCCGAAGTACGAGTGCGTCCTATAAAAGGTAACTTGTTTATTATTTTTTTGTTATATTATGTTAGCCAATTACCTGTTGCAGCTAACAGTAGCTTGTGTTAGCTGAGGATGTTACAGCATTCTTTTCAAAAAAAGAAGCGAGCAGACTGAAACAATGTACGAGTCCATCCTTGTTCACACACAGGAATATTACTAAAAAGGAGAGGATCATGTCAAAATTATGAGTTTTATAGCTGATTCAATTAAGAGCGCACCGGTTAGAGCACACAGAAAGGTATTCCAATTGACTTGTTTATTAAGTGCGGTCTTTTGACACACAATCATAAACTTGGTGAAGCACGGATGCTGCTCAACTTCGTGTTATTTATGGTCAAATAAACTCGAACCGCATTGCGAGGCAAAGGAAAAACATCTGCTTTCAATACTGGCGAGGTGTTCACGGCCTGCTCACAATGCAGAAAATCTGAGACACGCTTAACGCACAACAATTATACATTTTAGGGACATGAACACAAGGAAATATGAAGAGATTATAAAAGATGAGATTTATTCTGTTTCACTATAGTTTTTACACTTTACACTTTTACACTTTCAAAGTGTTGGTGGTCTTATACACGGTAACAGAAAAATACCAGAATTTGACCCCCAAATTCAAGGTGCCTCTTAAACATGCTTGCGTCTTATATTTGGGGAATTACCGTATGTCTTTCCCCCACTGATAGTGTAGTGCAGGGGTGCCCAAGAAAGGTCAACTCTTTTGCAGTGATATTTCTGAAAAAAGAGTATTCTATCATATTTACCGAGCCAGTAACCAATAGGGATGGGCCAGAAGTGCTATGAAATATAGTAAAGTACACAGGAGAACGCGCTGCCTTTCTTCATTGTAGTTAGGCAGGAAATGTCGTGAGAAGCCAGTCATCGCTTCAAAATTACCTGTATCACAGCAAGAAGCATATGATGTGAAGTCTCCAATGGCCTTGGTGCGCTTTTATTTTCAACTTTTCTCTGGAAGCATGAGATAATGACAATGTTTAACTTGATCTTTTTTTTCCCATAGCAGCTCTCGAAGTCCCAACAGAAATGTTTGGATTCCCCAAAAATACGCAGTAAAAAGGTAAAGTTAGTATAAGGTTCAAACTGCATTCACAAGATGTGAGCAAAGAACAACAACAGATAATAACAAATGTCACAGTAAATAACATGCAGCATCTGTCATAAGCTTCTTAATATCACAACCATTGATATACTTTAGTCCATTTTGATTGAAAGGTCCGCTTTGTACTTTGAGTGTTTGTTGGTTTAGCTTCAACATGTCTGTTTTGTTCCTCTTTTTGATCTTCCAAAACATTTTGTCTTTGCTTTTCACTTTCTGGCTCATTTATATCTGATTGTATATTACTTGACATGTCAATACTACTAAAAAAAATCCCAAATTAATTTTGTTTCCGTCTTAAAGATAGCACTTTTATGAGGCTTTATTTTCCCATTAAAAGATCCTGCAAAAATCTCGCGACAACAATACCTCTGGTGAAAACAAGACATGGCCTTCAAGATCAAAACAAACACAGTGGATGAATTTTTTATTTATTTTTTTTTTGTAAGTTTTGCTGAATAAAAGAGTAAATGAACAATGATTGATAATCACAGGTAAAAAAAAAAAAACGATGCCTCCGATGGCCGTGCGTTAATTTGGGACACAGGCAAACGAGAGAACTGCAATTTACAAACAAATTCAGCTAATGAACGGTCATCTGAAACGTAATAAAGGAATGGAAATGAAAATTAATTTTTATCAAATTGTTTGACTATCAATATGATTGATAGATTAATCGATTTTTAATACAGTGGTACCTCGGTACTCGACCGCCTCTATACTCGACCAAATCGGTGCTCGACCAAAAAATTCAAGTAGATAATGCATCGGACCTCAAACAGATTTTCGGTGCTCGACTAGTCGAGCCTAGCCGAGCCGAGCCGAGCCGAGCCGACCCGAACGCGCTCCTCGGCCCTTCTCGGCCAGCGGGTAAGCGCCAGTTCAACTCAGACCCCCAGCGGAGTAAGTCGTTTGTTCGAGTATTTCTTCCCGGATTTAAACTTTTTCGTGTTGCTCTAGCCCTTAATAATGGGTCCAAAGAAAGACAGTGATAAGGGGAAGGCAAAGAGGAAAACAATGAGGACCACTATTGAACCGAAGAAGGAAATTATAGCAAAATATGAACGCGGTGTACCTCGCGTCGCAGTTAGCTAGCGTCATCATGGAAGGAGTAACTCCCTCCCGTCCTCTCCACATCCATTCCTGTATGCCATCAACCACTCTCCAAAACGTAAGTAAATTATACAAAATGGTTTATAATGCTTTATTTATCTTTATCTTTATCATGTACTGCTTGTGCACATTTACTTGTGCACACATACTTTCCATTATTTCTTATGGGAAAATTGCTTTCGGTGTTCGAACAAATCGGTGCTCGACCACCACCTCAGAACGGATTATGGTCGAGTACCGAGGTACCACTGTATAAGCGTTAGTTCAGTGCTTCTCAATTATATTTTGTAAAGCCTCACCCCCAGGAAAGAGTCATATGCATTATAATACTACACAATGGAATTCTTTTTCTGTTCACTTCTCCAAGCAGACTACAATCCACAATCAAGCAAATAATAAAGACAATAAAACAAATACAAGCAAAAAAAAAAAACAAAAACAGTAAGAGCAATAAGGGCAATAATGATGAACCACTGATAAAGGAATAGAATTATATTCTGAGCATATTATGGAGTAGAAAGAGTGGAAGAAACAGGATACATATGAGGATGATTGAGCAAAATATCATGTAGTGCAAAATATGTATTTAGCAGCTTTCCTGCACTGTGCTGGATTAGTAAGATAAAAATTGTATACCTAGTATACCTAAAACCATCCTTTATAACATTAACAAATGAATGTTCGAGAACGGTTAAATACGTTTTTTCATTGATTACAGGTTAGTATAAAACTGAAAAAAAAAAACTAAGTGCATCTGAATGCCTGAAATGAAAAAAAAATGTAGTCAATACTTATTTTATTCCAATTTCACTTCACATGGCAAAAACAAAGCCTTTAGCCTTGGGTCATCAGCAATCCGCCAGCATCACCTCAAAGGGTGGCCCGCCCCACTGTTTGAAAAGAACTGTTTTAGTTGCAGCCCTACTTATTGTAAACCTATTCGGTATTGCCAGCCCTAGCAGTAATAACGATCTTCTCAACTCAAACTATAACCTGAAAAGACTTTCATTCAATTTGCCGCATTTTTCCACCATCGACTTTTGTGAGTAGCAAAAGTTTGACCGAATGTGGGGGCGGATAGCCACAAGGACTCTTGCTTGTGTGCGTGCGTAGCTGCAGGTCCTGCAACAACAACAGCGATGCCAAACTGCTGGAGGACCTGAGCTATACTCCCACACCCAGCTGGTGAGGGGGAAAGGAGAAAGGGGGGGGCTGGAAGGAGCGGGCACCAGCACGGGCGCCAGCTCACTTTGGCAGCCTGTGAAGTCGCCTCATTTCCTAATGGACTCGTGCACCGAGATCAAATCTTTGTTTGCGCGCACAAATCCACGTGTGAACACAAAGCAAACTCCAAAAGACGGCGATTTTTGGTGGTTTTAATAACAGGGGGCTGTCATGTATTATTCAGTACGAATAGATACTTCCTTGGGATTCTTGTTTTTTCTTTTTCAGAAACGTGTGCAGTTGCCACGAACGAGGGCTTCAAATCCCCCTCACTCGAACGTAAACGTCTGGAGCCCGCGGCAGCATTTTAAGCTCATTTGAGTGTTGTCTATGCGCCATTTTCATGAGATGACCTACAATGGCGACAACGGCAATGATATTACAAAACGTCTTGAAACGGATTCCCGCGTCAAGCCCGCGGCAATCATCAGCGCAGGTCATCATTTGAATAGCGGCCGCCTCGCATAAATGTCGTCGCCGATCCGCACTTGAGGAGAGCTCAAGTGTCTCTGCGAACGCCGGCTTGCTGTTCCCCGTGTCGAGCAACAGTGTGCTTATGAAACACATGGAGATCGTCATTAATCACAGAATGACTTTTTTGATTCGACTTTCAATTTGTTGGTGGCCAAATTTCAAAATCAAAATTCTCACATTCATTTGCCCTATTAGAGATTGAGTAAAATAATCCATAAACTGATCATTTATCAAATTAACTATTTTAGTACTCAAATAATCTACATCGTTTTTAAAAAGTTGGTAAGGAAGACATGTATGTTGTTTTTATTTTTAATCACTGAACATTAGGGATTTTCAATACCATTTTGTCCAGACCAAGTACAGATAGCACAAGTACTTTTGATACAAAGAAATCACAGAAAAAAAAGACATTTGACATATGAATCTCAATAGGCAAGATCAGTATCACATTTTGTCAAAGCAAGATCAGTATCACATTTTGTCAAACCAATACAGGAGGTGTATTGAGTACTCTTGAGTAATCGCCGATATCAAGTACCAACACAACTGGTAAATTTGAGCCTTAAAAAATAAAAAAAAACAACAACAAAAGAACAAAGATAAAGTTAGTTGGATCTATGTATCCCGAGGCATGTTTAGTATCACTTTTTTCCACTGATTGATACTAATACCAGTCCTCAACTCTTCAGAAGTCCCTGATACCACGTACCGATGCCACTAACGATATACTGTATAAAGTCTCCAAAAATGAAATGACATGATTTGACCCAAACACGTTAGATACCAGAAATTTTCCTAACCGATACCTGCATGAGTCACTGATTAAGTACCAAAACCACTGGTAATTTTGACACACAAAATTTCCCGGGTAAAAATAAATAAATAATCTGTATATCTCAATAGGCATGTTCAGAACCCCTTTTTTTTTCCAGACCGACATCAATATTAGGACCCAATTCCTGAGTAGTCACTGATACCAGTTATTGATACCACTAATACTTTTGATACATTAAATTTTACGAGTAAAAATACCTTTATATTTCAATGGGCATGGTTGATACCGATGAACCGACATGTACCGATACCAATGAGAGTATCAAATCTTGAGTGACTGATACCAAAGTACTTACCAAAGCGCTAAGTTTCCTTCTTTTAATTTGTAATTTCTAGTATGTGATATTGTAACGGATTTTTGCAGAATATCCTTTTTAAATAATGGGGCTACATATGAGAGATTATCGTTATGAAAAAAACGGCAGTTTAGTTGCCCCTTATTACATTTAAAAAGCTGAGGTTGGAAATTCCACATTTCGAAAAGAAATGCCTGCCTTTGAGAAGTTTCATTACATTTACATTAACAAGCAAAAATGCATCAAACAGGAACAAAAGTGGACAGGCAATGCAAAGCAGAGAAATAATATGGCCGCTAGCATATCCATGCCTTCATTTGTGTTGTTTACAAGGCGGGCTAATTTCCCCATTCCACCCCGCGCTAATTAACGAGCGTCTCGGCGTTTAATGCAGGTATTGCGAGCTGTTTACATCTCGGCGTGCGCAAAAGATGGTTTTAAAAAGAAATATGACAGCCAGCATGGCCCGCCGCTCGCAGCTATCTAATCACCAATTAAACAGTAATCACTGAGAGACGAGCGCGTTGATACTGTAAACCAATAAATTAGGCATACATAATTAATGCCCGCGTTATGAAGCGGGCGGGAAGATTGCGCCGGCTTCTGAAACGCTGCGACGGCGGCTGGTTTTAATGCGGATGCGAGCGAATGATATCGAGCCATTAATCTCCCTCTATCGCTTTCATGTCATATAAATGCATTATTGTCGTCAACGGCAACATCTTTCTCCATCAATGTGCTTTTATAACATGATGCTCGTGAAAACACTTTACTGCGAAACAATCAGCGTTTAATGATAAGCAAAAAGCTTAAAGCAATAGTGGGGAATAATGAATTGCGTTTGTGTCCACCCCCTGCAGGCACCAAGTGTAAATGAATTTCAAAACGGCGCAGTGAATACAAATCTACAGGAGTAAATAAAAACAAAAATGGGTGAGCCAATGAGGAGAGAAGGAAACGCATAACCACTGGAGAAGGTAATAATTAGAGATCCGCCGATTATTGGCATGGCCAATTATCAGGGCTGATATTTGTAAATTTGATGTATATCGGTATCTGCCTCTTTTTTTTTAGTGCGACCGGCCGATATGAAGAAATCAATGTATACGTGTTGCCTTTGAGGTTGAGTCAACGGAGTGGTTTTTGTCTAAAATAATGCTAAGAAAAGAGTTTCTATATTGTTAAATGATTGTTGCGTTACGATGGATGATTATTGTTTTGTTTGTGTAAAGATGAGGTGTTCCCGATAGAAGTACTTTCGGTTTTGCTGATGACACATTCCCCGTTTCGCATTTGCAGACGCGCTAATCAAACAAAACGCTTTCTCATGCCATTCTCGGTGAATTATCAGGCAGGAATGCCGTAAGCTTCATTGTATTATATTTCAAACAGATAAGTATCAATATAAAGGTATATTTTTGTCGTATTGCAGATAGAAGTACTTCTGGTTTTAACAGTGATTATTTTCTATTATTTTCTATTTGTGTGGTTCAATAAACATGCTTTAGGCATTTCAATGACCTTCAGTGTTTGTGGTATTCAATTTTTTTTTTTACGGCAATTTTTACACTTTTACTGCAAATGATTATCGGCTCCGAATGCCGGTTATCACCCTCCTCTAATAGTTATCGGTCCTGAAAAACCCATATCGGTCAATCTCTTCTAGTAACAAATGCATATGCACAATAAACAAATTAAACAGCCCTTGGACAAGTGGCGGGCCGCAAACCAATAGTTAGGGACCCCTTTGCTACGATTTACAGTGGGCCCCCAGTTTACGAGATGCACCTGTTCCACGTTTGGGATCGTAACGCGAATTCGCCATAGGGCGGGCAATCCAAAGATATGTTAATTATCTAATCCGTGTAAAGGTGAAAGCATCAAATTGTACATACTTATTAAATACATACTTATTAAAAATCAAAATAGTATAATAAGTGTGACTTATATATAATATACATGCATACAATTAAATAACATCATAAATAAAAAATATATATAAAGGATTTATTTACCTTTGAGTAACCATTAAACGTTTGGGTGGTTTTATATAAAGCAGACACGTTTTTAATCCGGGTGATTTTGGAAACTATGAGATCACAGTCGTTGTTGCTTTTATGCAGAAATGAGAGAAATTCCAAAAGGTTCCAAGACTTTTTTGTGCCACTGTAAATCGGTCAAATTAAATGAATGGCAATGTTCTTTGAATGACTCGTTGAAAGTCAAAACAAAGTTAAAAACCCCCGCAAAGTATACATTAAATTGTTCGAACATATCGGTGAAGACGTTGGATCATATTTTTAGACTAAATGTTAAATAAAGAGCATTATACCCATAAAATCTGATATCAATGCATGTTTAATAACTCATTCAATCCCAGACATGTTTAGATTTTTTGTTTTATTTAAAATGATTACAAACATTTAAATATAGGTGTGGTTTCGTGCCATACATGTGATAATAATTCTCTACAATAATGTGTAGAATTTATATTTTTTCAAATGTTTGCTGAAAGGAAGTTCTACAAATGGCTGGTACTTAACTTGGAAATATGTAATGAAGTAATCAATTACCTGGGGCAATTAAGTCCCACAGTAATCCATTACTTTAGCTAATTAGTCCTAAATAAACTGATTACTTTAGGTAATTAGGTACTAAAGTAATTGACTGTTTTGTATGATTGAATACTAAAGGAATTGATTACATTAGATGGTGAAGTGCTAAAGTCCTTGATCAGTGTGGGCACTACAGTTATGCTGTACTTAATACTTAATTTGTTCATTACCAGTGGTTTTTAGACCGTCCTTTAGCAAAACCCTTGAACAATTTTGAAGAAAAATAGTTTCAGGATTTAGTACCTGGGTATAAAAAAAAAAAAAAAAAGTAAAAATACGTCTTTGGGATTAAACGAGTTAATATATTCTTGTTTATGTCTGCGATGTCATTATAAACCTCTACATAAGAATCCATTTAAAATTGAATACTTGGACCAGTAGTGTAAAGCCAACATCTAAGGCAATTATTATATGTGCTTTCAACCAACCGTGACTTTCAAACGCAAAGCTAAATTACGTTAATGATACGGCTCTAGTTCTATAAATTACTGCTGAGCCTAGCGCATGCTAATGTACAATTAGAATGCTCAAACTGAACAAGCGGGTCAGGGTTGACCCAACTAATTCAAACGAGAACTTCACAACACCGTCATTTAAAAACATTTCTCTAAAAATACTACGTGTGTTAAAAAAGAAAAAAAAAATCCATAGTGAGAATGTTTGCTTTGCCATAATTTATAGATTGTGAAGCTGATCAAGGTCTTGCATGTTTATTAATCGCACAAGCAGACTACATTATCATTTTAAATAGGGCTGCACGTCTGTTTGGATCAGCTCCTTAGGGTGTCCGACACTGGGACGTGTGGCACATTCGACACATGGTGAGGACCTCGATACGAGGAATACAAATGAGGCGCTACGGCGAACAAAAAAAAAACACGAAGGATCTCCTTATCTGATGAATTCATTCAGGAGAGGGAAACTAAAGACTTCCTTGGTTTTTGTTCTGCACCTTCATAGCCAGAGTCCGGTGGGTGTTTAATCCTCCATGACAGCATGCAAAGCACCCCCCCCCCCCCCCCCCCCCCTTCCAAACTCTTTGTCCACTCGCACACATAAAACATCCCGGCAGATGAGATGGAGGCACGGAAAAAGCTGGAGGCCAGCGCTCCTCCAAGTGGGTACAAGCTGGGGGCCAAAGACAGAAGTGTGTGCCAATGTGAGGGCATGTCATGAATCTCAAGTTTGTGCTTTTGAGAAGAAAAAAACACGACACTTTTGCTAATGCATTTTTAGGAGAGCAAACTACAGATGGAATGGATGGGAACATTTGGCGCGGATAAAGTTTGTCAAGTTTGACTAGTGTGCTACACATCAAAAGGAAAGCGTTGAAAGAAAGGATTAGGGAGCTGAAATTTCACCCAGATGGTGACAATATATCAAAATTCAAAATGGCACGACCACTTGATTATCACACTATCTGGAGTGTGCCATCCATTGACTTTGTAAAATTTAAATCAATTTCTTTTCTGATTTATTGGCTAGCTAGCGCAAGCGAAATTTTGCCAAATAAACAGCAACATTTCATTTATTAGCCACATACCTTTTAATGTAACAAATGCTAAGGTAGCCAAAATGTGTGTTTGGCAGCCGAATGATCAACGTCGTAGTGAATAATTCCCACTACGGCGGAACTATTGTTACGAATGCCGGGTTCCCACAAGGACTGTTTTGATAGGAGGAACATGTGTTAGTGAGAGTGGTGGATTGAGTTTCAATGACAGAAAAATGTTATTCACGTCGTTGGAGCAGTCAAGATGATGGATGGTTTCGTGGCCCGTCTGCATTGAATGTCATCATGAAGGGGGGTGAGGCAGCCACACGGTAAGAGGTGTGGTCCCTCCAAACAAGACGTTTCACTTACTGGTTAGATATATCGGTACCATAAAACTCATGTGTAAAACCCGAGACATTTGGCACCTGTTTCCAAGGACAGGTGTCGAACTCCAGTCCTCGGCGGCTGGTTTCCTGCATGTTTTCTAACTCTTACTATCTCAAACACACCTGATTCCAATGATGAGGATCATTTTCAAGTTAATGCAAAGCTTGCTTAAGAGCTAATGATCAGGTGAATCAGGTGGGTTGAGGAGGGACAACCGGAGAAGTTGCAGGATACTGGCTTTAGAGGACTGGAGTTCGATCCCTATGGTGAAGACCAGAGGTTCTCAACGCGGGGTCTGCGGACCCTCGAGGGACCTTGACCTGACTGCTGGGGTCCGTCAAATAATTTGTGTTATTTAAAAAAAACAAAAAACAAAAAAAACATTGATTTTATTTATACTGAATTGTGAATTTATTCATGACTCATCAATAAAGCAACAAATTCAAACAACTTAACATATTTTTAAAAAAGTAATAATTTTTATATTTGTCAAATAGTAATACTTGACTATGGATTTGTTTGCCAGACCGTCCACTTAATATCCTGAGGAAAGGACAAAAAAAAAAAGCCAACCAAACAAAGAAAATGCAAAGAGGACTACACCAAATTCAGATTGACTAAAAACAGCAACGGACGACCAAATAGGCTTCAATGATTTTTTGTTTTTGTTTTGTTTTACTTTTACAATGGGAGTCCTTGGAAAATTTGTTTTCCTAGAAATGATCCCTGACTCCAAAAAGTTTGACAACCTGTGTTCTGCCCACAGTAATATTTGTTCAGAAATGTTTCCAAATGTTGTAGTTCTTTTGTTCTGTTTACAAGATAGTTCTGTTTACAATCACGTGTTTGGTCCATGTTGTTAGCTTCCCTTTTCTACTCTATTTTGAAGGCGCAAACAAGAAGTCGCCGCGTGAAACGGTAGCAAAGAGGCCTTGCTTAGAAAACAACGTGCGCAACTTATTTACCTCCGGCTGGACATCGTGTTTGTCTCCGTGCTTTCTTGTCCCTCCGAACGCAAAGTCCTGTATTTTGCAGTGTTCTTGACATTGTTTTGGTTGAATGTATTGAATGTTAATGGCCTAATTAGCATATTAAAAGATCGCGAACGTGTTCGTTTAGCATCGCTAATTGCTAGCTGACGTGAGCATCTATGCTAATTCATTTTCTATGGAAGTCATTTGTGACGCATTTATTTCGTTAGCAAAGGGCTAATGCTGATTTCGATTGTTTTCAGTTTCACTCTGAATGTTCATGAACCTCAAGTCACCCCAATTGTAATAAAAGAAACAAGACGCTCAGCTACCTGGCTCACGAAACTAACGAGTTTGGCTTGCTGTTGAACAACGTTCACATACCACGTGTATCCAACACGTTGCGATAACAGTACAACCTGTGGTGCCGACACTGCCTTAATCACCAAGGTGCCAAACGTAATTTACATGAACAGCCATAAATGGGTGGCAAACATATTTCACAAGTCAGCAAGAATATGATTCACTCTCATTTGTTTTATATATACGTATTTATATATATATATATATATATATATATATATATATATATATATATATATATATATATATATATATATATATATATATTCGATTCGGCCAACTTGCATCTCAACGTGCGTCACAACCAAATTGCGCACATTCCTATTGAGCAAGAAGTTTGGCACAGTCCAACAAATTCTTCGAGGTCAATCAATACAGCTCTAGGCCCATTTCTACTTCAAGTACAAGTTGCAAGTGGGTCCTCCGTCTTTGAAGGCAAGCACAATAGAGGATTGTTTGACAAACGGCCGTCATGTTAACAACTTTTAATGGTGTCGGCCGGGGCTTCATCACAGCTACAAAATCCAAGTCCACAAAAAAGGCCAGTGAACGAAAACGGTGCCTCCACTCTCCTCTCATCAAGTAGTGTCTTTCATCGGTGCCGTCTCCTACCTTTTTTTTTTCCCAGTAACACATTGTAAAGAAGCTCCTACTCAACACAACTTCAGCTATAACGCTTTTATGGTTTTTGCTAACAACCGGCAAGGGAACGAGGACCCAAAATGCACATTTTCATAGTACAAAACAATAAGCCTGCATCCAAATGAGTCGACAACTCCAAAGCAAAAAAAAGTTTGGGCTGAAGTTTAATTAAAAAAAAACCAGCAGAGAAGCAAACTAACAGCGTGCGGCAAGATCATTAGCGGGATTATGTTAGTTTGCACAATTAAAACTACAAAACAGGCTATTAAATGTACTGACAAGTAATAAATGACTACTCAGGTGTGTGGGTAAAGAACCTCTAAGAGAGAACTCGGTACGTTAAAGTCTGCGATGAATCCTTTTTGATCTCCTCCTCCATCCTAGATGATGTTTACTGTTGAACTAAACATAAAACAAAGAGAAATACAGATTTGTGTAGATAGAAAACGTAAATTAGCCTTTCAGAACGCTAGATAACACTACATAGCAGAGAGAGGCATTTTACCCATTTTTGAATTGTCAAAATGGGCATCGGTCGGTGACAGAATGACAGGATGTACCCATTTTATTTGATTAATCTTACTGTTATGTTTGTTTGCAAGGACCAGCAATTACCAAAGTAACCCTGGGTTACTTTGACCCGGAATCTATTTAGTCACCCAAATGTGTCAGAATGTACCGGTATATAATCAGCATAAAAAAAGTTTGTTTTTTAACCAGTTATTTATGTTGATTTTTCAAGGAACATCTCAGGGTTAATATGACCCGAAAGGTTATGTGTATTTATCTAAAAGTTTCAAATACTGTTTTCTGATTGGAAGCCCACTCTCAAAGTAATACATTTTACACTCAAGTGTTTTATTAGTTTCTCTGGAATAATAATAACAACCTGAATCAATTTGATCTGTTTCATATGTAATCATTTGAAAAATTTCAGAAACTTTTTTGGTTTGTAATCCTACCGGTCAGACCCGGTCCTCGAGGGCCGCTAGCCATCCAATTCAAATGAAAAACTCAACTGCAAGCTCAGCGGACGCATAATGACGATTTTGATCATTTGAATTAGGTGTGTTAGTGGCCCGCGATATAAAAAGCTTCCAGGATAGGGTCTGGACACCCCTGTACTATATGTTGCAGTGCTAACAATTCAACAGGATGACCACTCAGAGTGAAGACACAAAATGAAAAAGACAATTTAACAGTACTCACAGTCATACATTCTTTATCCTCTGTGAAAAACTGCTAACATTAGTGTCGTACTGATGACCTGCGAGGAGCTTAATCATCTTATACTGCCCCTTTAAAAAGTATTACTGCCATTACATTCTTTTGAAAACGACATTTCTCAGGCAAACTTTCGTTTCGCATCCGACATAAACGACTCCACAGACAATTTTATCGCTATTAACTCTAATTCTATTTAGCAGCTGGCAGGAAAGATGCGGAAGAGTTGACGTCATTCGAGCGACCTCAAAGAGAGAAACAAAAAAGTTCAAGGAGCCTCCAGCAGAGGGCGTGCGGTCAAGGACCCCGCTTAGCGAAGCATCCTTTTTCAGATCAATACCTCGGCAGCCCGCAGCTTGAAAGGAAGACTAATTTCATTATCAATCCATGCAAGTAATGATCTCATTAATTCACTCTTGATTCATTTTCAGCTGAGTGGATATTAACCTTTTGCTCGTAATCATTAATTTTCCGCCGTAGAGGTGTGGCGACGTTTTTGTGGTGCAAACAACACAACAAGTGCTGACATTGAAAGAGCTCCTCCGTGATGCTTACCAGCTGACTTCTCATGCTCCGATGATCAATGCATCGATCGGTCCGGCAAGTGAGCTAATCTCTCACCCCGCACTGACTGGATTGTGCCCCAAAGGTGACACGTGTGTGTGCACACACGTGTGTGTGTTTTGGGGGTTTTGCATGGTTTTGTGCAGTCATGCATAAACTGTGAGGACAATTATCATGCTCTGAATACTTTGCAGGAGGCTAGCAGGGATTACACTTTGATTTGACTTCACTTCTCCCGCTTAATAAAGGGCATCGTTGTACTTTGAAGGGTACGCTAGCTTGTCACTGGGGCGCTATCCTGAAATCTCTTTTTTAGCAGGTTTGATGCGATTTTTATGGTTGTGTGGAATCCATAAATAAAAGAGTCCCTGGAGAGAATTGGGAGGACTGACAAGCATGGGCACAAATGTTCCATTTAGAACTTGAGCTCTGGATTTTGTTTTGTATTTCTTATTGTTGGAATGCTGCTGCTTCCGGGCCACGAAACCATCCCAAAGGGCTTCACAGGTGAAAAGAAGTCATTCAGAGACCTCGTTTCATCATAAGTATACAACAGCATCCCCTGAACAAAGCTCCCACAAATGGAAGGAAAAACTCATAAACCCCAATTGGAGAAAGTAAGAAACCTTCAGAAGGAACCACAGGTGGGAGGAGACCCTTCCAGGCTCAACGGGTTGAAAAAGTGGATGCTGAGTGTAAAAAACAAAACAAAAAAAAACATTGTGCCATATTAGGCAGGAATGGAGAGTTTAGTCAAATATCACGCTGAGACCTGTATAACCTGTATAAACGCTGTAAAAAGTATTTAAATGTCATTGAAAGTTGATTCATATTGCTTTTTTCTTTTTTGGTAATGTTAAAAATGATACAATTTTAGGTATACTTTTTATTAGAATTATTTCATATATATATATATATATATATTTTTTTTTTTTTTTTAATTTTTTTTTTTTACATATAGTATTAGATAGACGAGTTGTGGTGGTATATATGTAATTCAGAGGCAATAGTACATATACGCAATTTTATTTAATGCTATTTGCTGCACATTACGGTCCCTCAAAGCCCTGCAAATAGCTTACTGTATTGTTATGTTTCAAATCAGACCTCACCATCAACAACAATGCCGCCCACCCCCACATCTCTTCTTTCTCTCCATCTTGTCCTTTGGGTTTGTTTGGATTTTTTTTTTCCCCCTGCAAAGAGGCTTCACAGAGGTGTCAGTAAAGTGGAATGATGGAGGTGAGGCCTCATGTGAGGGGCACTGAAAGCATAGACGAGGAGCATGCAATGCATTATGTAGTATATGGACCATATTGTATTAAAATGCAGCCCGCATCAGCGGCGAAGATGCTCGCCTCACACTGACGCACACACTCGTGCGGATAGATGTGTGTATGTGCGAGAGATGGTTTGAGTCAAGCTTCTCTTTATTACCTCTCTCAAGACAAGCTGGGCTTATGCAGAGAGACACTCGTTATTAGTGGTGTGTTTTATATCTGGGAGAAGATTTGGGGGAGATGGAGAGATAGTGCTTCGAAACCTATTTTTATAAATTATTTCCCATTTGGGTGATGGATATTTTCTCTAATCCGTTCATGCATGATTCTAAAAGAAAAGTTACAGCTTTGAATTGAGTGTTTCAACAGAAAAGTGCAACTGGAACAACTGATCTTATTTTTTTGGACTGTTTGTTTGATTTAACATACCCGCCCCCCCCAAAAAAATGAACCGTTTTATGTGGAAAAACAGCATATCATACCAATCTATAAAATAGCATACTACATAATGACACCAGATAAAGTTTATGTAGGAGATACTTTTATGTAAGCATTTTTGAAACACTTCAATGTAGGTTAAAGTAAACTAACTATTCGATAGAAAAAAAAAAAAAAAAACAGCAGCAGTTCCCTAACGGGATTGAAAACATTTTGAGAAAAGGAGTCAAGTAGAAATCAATAAACGTAGTGATGAAAGTTAATTTTTGGCAAGCCTTCATGAATTTCTCATTGTCAATTCATGTCAAAGTCAGTTCAGTGAATAAGATTTCATGAGTGAGTGTGTACACAACAAAACAGCATTTTTTTTTTTTAAACTTACTTTGGGTTTGTTGTCCATGTTCTCAATTTCATGGGAGGTCATGGGTCCTTTCATTTTAGCCCACCCTGGATGTGTGTCACCTTAATAACTTTCCCCACTTTGTTTTCTTTGTTTCTCTTCCTGTGTCCTGCCAGATGGTTGGCTATCACCAGTCCGTTAGCATGGATCTGGAAGTTCCACAGTATCTTGGACTGATTGTTCTTAACCATCTTCGGAGGTGTCGGCCATCTTGATTCTGGGAGCTCTAATCCATATTTGGTACAGATGTTTTGGCACATTATTATTATTGCGACCCGGTTATGCTGCTCCATGAATGCCTTGCTCGACAAATTCCTTATTCCTTATTCCCTAGTTGTGATAACTGATACTTATAAAACAAGCAGTCAATCGATTTTTAAAAAAACATATGCAAATTATAAATTGCTCCGAATTATACGGAGCCAACAAATGAATTCTTTAGCAAACTAAACACTCTTAAATTCTACAAACTAGTTGATTTTAAAAGAGGATACTTAATGTAAAAAGTATTCTACAATCAATTTCGTCACGGTGTCCAAAAGTTGATGATGCGAAGGTCTCTTTATAAAATCAGAGACAAAAACAAACATGAAGCAAGTGAGTGTTTCAGTAGAATGTAATCAATAATATAATAGAATTGAAAAGGTGTGAATCCCTTGCTACGTTTAAAAAGATTTTAATAATGCTGCAAATACATAAAATGATTGTAAACTTGAAAAATTTTAAAACATATTTGATGCTTCATTCGTTTTTCATTTTCATTAATGGCAGATATTTATTTCTTTATTTGGGCTGCATACTATATGTATCATTTACTTGCTCATTTACAGGATAACATGCATTTTTTTGTTTATAGAGAACAAGGGGGTAGGACAAGATAAGTTGTGAACTGAGATGTAGTGACCTATCTGATGATTTTGATTCTTTCAAAGAAATTTGTGTTTATCCATCCATCCATTTTCTAGAGCGTGGGCCTGCTGATGCCTATCCTAGCTAACTATGGGCAGTTGGCAGGATACACCCTGAAATGGTTGCTAGCCAATTGCAGGCCACACAGAGACAAATAGCCATTCACCCACCCAATCACACCTAAGGACAATTTAGTATGTCTAATACAACTGCTGTGCATGTTTTGAGAGGAAGCCAGAGAGAACCCAAAAATGAGAGAACCCCAAATTTGTGCTTCCATGTTCAATAGATCGAATTGAATATGCTGCAATGTTTCTGGGGCTTCTCTACGCTGCAGACTCTTGAGATCCTGTCTGTTGTGGCTTCTGTTAATCTTGTGTTAAAGGCCTGTTCTGTGCTGCCACGATTAGCGCCTCTTTGCTGTTGTAGCTTTTTCTAACTAGTGTTAGGTTTTCTTAATGTGAGCCACTTCTTCGATTTGATGGCAGTACATTGCAAGCAGGAGGTTGTCTTTCCATGACTGTCCATCTGGCTCCTTCTCTTTTCTTGGCTTCTGTTTCCTGAGGCATTCACTGAGCAGGCTGTCCCTTGCTGTTACCAGCATCGAATCATGTAAAATGGTTTTATTTTCTTGATATATAGTATAGCACAGCTATACATTTATTTGTATATGATATCATACCTGTATAATCACATGTTCCAGACACAGCCACAGGGCCATAAGGCGATGGAATCCACTCTGTATATAAAACAGTTAGCAAAAGTGCTTTTTGCTTTTACTTTACTTCAGTGATCTTCTCTCCGTTACGTGCACCCCTGAGTTGTTGAGCAAAATAAGTAAGCCCCCAACTGAATCATTCATTGACAGGATTGACGTCAATGTGTGGCTCTCCCACACCTTGCCGACGCGTCCCAATGCTGACAGTGCATAAATGATGCAGCCGCTCAAAGACATGTCAAATTTTGGCCTCCAGCAAAGCAAACTTCGACGAGCGCAACGTTGCGCAGCTCGCCAGAGACGTACAGTCGGTGCATACAAACATCAATAGCTGCTTACACTGCTGTGGTAACATCAGCATTTCGGTCACATTTTACCACTGGTACTAAAGGCTTTGGGGTATTAAAGTGCATCCAGTAGGTGGGGAAAGACAATAGCCTTGGCTGCATCCTGCTGGGAATTTGACTGGAGCAGCTTTAGCGTAATGAACCTTCTTGGGATTAAAGTATCCATCCGGCCATCTCGCTGACTGTGCTGTCAAAACAACGAGACGTATGATAATGCGCGCAACAAATGAGGCCATCTCCACATTGCAACCGCCAATTTGTTCTCTCTATTTCTTTATTTTTAATCGCAAAAAAACCAAAGTAATTCTTGTTAGCGGGATTCGGCCGTTAGGCCAGCAGGAAGAATACATACGGAAGGAAAAACAACAACTCCACTATGAGGATATAAAAGCGCATGCATTTGCAGCAATATGAACAAAAAATGGAAAACCGTGAGGAATGCTTATCATTTAATTGCATAGGAAACTGTCAGTATGTGACATCAGCTCAGATAGTCGGATGAGAAAGTAAAAAAAAAAAAAAAACTATGAATGTTTAATGGGGAGATGCTGCAGGCAAGAAGTAGTGGTAGTGGTGAAATGGGGATGTATTATTTACATTAATCATAATATAAACTTTGTCAGGACAGGTTGTATTACCTTGGCTAACAATTTCCATTATGCTTCTCAAACTTTACAAGAGAAATTTAGCCAAGAAATTCTGGAAATATTTCATTATATAAAAAGGGGTATAAAAAGGGTTAGACCAGGGGGCAGCAACCTGCGGCTCCGGAGCCACATGCGGCTCTTTCATCCTTATGTTGCGGCTCTCTGTGGTTTGGGAAAAGAAAAAAATGTTCGGTACAGATCGACTACATGGTCGGCCTAGCAAGTGAGGCATACGCGTTCCGTGCGACGGGACAGGTGACACAAAACAGCCAATCAGTTTCGGGAAGTTAAAACATAAATAAACATAAATAAAGTGTAAATAAATAAAGATAATAATAAATATATATATATATATATATATATATATATATATATATATATATAAGCTTTGATTCAGAGTTACGTTCAAGGACGACCATAGAAATTAAAAATGGAGTAATTCCATGCAAGTTGATTCGTTGTGATAGTTTGGCTCTGTTTGAGGGAGTGAGGTACAAAGACTTTTTTTGTAAAAAAAAAAAAAAAAAAAAAAAAAAAGATACGTATTGCAATAAAGTGGGACGATTGTATCGAAGGAGTCAGTTTAATGCACTTGCATCTTTTAAATTAAAAAAGAATGTGGATGGGTAAAGACCCACAGCAAATATCAGTCTCGGGCAAATACCTTGCCTTTTTTCAAAGTTGGGTTAGATGGGAGTCGATACGACTCTGAGCCGTTTTCGACGTAGTCGATATGACTCTCAGCCATTTTTTTAGAGCAGTTAATATATAAAAATAATTTAAAAAAAAGTAATCCATGAAGTTTTAAGGAGCAGAAGTTATCAGCTTTTGTTTTTTCAGGGGGGGGGGGGGGGGGGTTTACATGGAAAATGGAAAATACTTGTGGTCTAAGTACTTATTACTGGTATCCTTTTCAACATGAGTTTATTAGTGGTATCGATACGATTCTGTGAATATCCCTAAATATACTTTTTTTCTGGTTCAAACTCTTTTTGTTACAAACAAAAACAAAATTCAAAGTACTGACGAGGCCGCTCACATCGTCAATCAATCTATGATGTTTACATTGGATCTGAAGAAACTGTGCAGGTGGACCTAATCAAGCATCCGCATGTGACGGTGAGTCAGGGCGTGCATGGTGATTATTTATAATCACAACAGAAGTTAACACCCATCAAGGGAAACCGCGGCCACTCCTACCACGAAAAGAAGGAGGACGACATGCTGCCTTTTACCTTCCCGTTCGCAGTCGGCCAATTAGTTTCACATTGTTTCTTGGAAAACAACACGGGGCGGCGTGAGCCATGCCAAGAAGTGTTTGAAAACATCCAAAATTAGCCCATTTCACCGTCCGCAATGCCAAAACGGCAATGTGCAATTACTCCACTGTGAGATAAACAACGGAGATGAGAAAATTGAAAAGTTTGTGTTAAAAATCCACCTTGATGACGGACGCTTTGTTATAGAGAAGCACAGACTGCTTGACTCATCTGAGTTACTAATAGTGTGAAATAGAGTTTTGTATTGGCCCAAAATGGGAATAAAAGGAAAGTTTTGGTCCTTAGCAGAGGAAGTCTTTTTACAAATGTTGCTGGTCCATCATTCATTATTCGTTGGCGCCCTGAGTCACGTTCCCTCATCGTCCGAACTAAAGTAATCATTAGTTGTTTTATTTTACCCATGCTGGCGTCATCACTTTGTCGAGAGAAAAACATTTTTACAAACTGTTTCTGGTCCATTATTCATCGGCGATCCGGGCGCCTTTCGTCATCTTTTTTTTTTTTTTTTTTTGAGCAGAACCAAACTCGTCATTGGTACGTCGGTATATTTTACTCACGCTTCCGTCACCAAGAGAAATGGACATTTGACATTTTTCTGGTCCGTTATTCATCATTTGTTGGTGACCTGATCACCATTCTGTCATCTTTTGCCATTTTTTTTTTCAAGCCGAACCAAACTCGTCGAGGGTCTGTAGGTATATTTTACCCACACTTCCGTCATCACTTCGTCACCACCCGAGATTGCCGTTTTACAATTTTTTGCCGGTCTATTTATTATCCAATGGCAAAATGTCGGTCCACCACATGTCATCTCTGAGTGAAGAATAATACAATGATGGACAAAATAAAAAAAACCTCCTTTGTCAATATTTACTTTGTCTTTCTTATTAGGTTTCTCGTCATTTGTCAGAAATCCCATTGGTCCCGACGGAATCCCCACCCCGGGTTTCAGAGGTTTTAGTGAATTCTATTAATATATGCGAATGTTCTGATATTATTTTTTGGCTCTCAATACAATCTCTGATACCTAGCCGTACAGTATCGGCCGATAGCGAAAAAATACTTTATGAAACACGAAAGAAAATAATGCAGCGTGAGTCTAAGAGAACTCTTTTAATTCTTACCTGGCGTGGGCGACTCATTCGCTATAAAGTACCGTATTTTCCACACAATAAGGCGCACCTAAAAGCCTTAATTTTTCTAAAAAGCTGATGGTGCGCCTTATATTCAGGTGCGCCTTATATGTGGATCAATCTTGAGTTTGGGATTCGTAGATGGGAAACGAACTGATAAAGTAAGCTTTAGTTTGGTCATATTGACATTGAGTTATTATACTATGGAGAGTTTAGCGTTATTATTTGAGTTATTGTTATTACTTTGAGTATTACTATATTGTGATTGAAAAAGTTTTAAAATGTCATTAATATAGTGCGGAAAATACGGTAATACAGTATGAGAAAATGAATCGGCATGTTATTTTTTAGCACTCACACATACCAAAAACACCATTTTAATGCAATTTCAGAACAACACTAATATATTCTGTAGATTTTTCTTTTGCATTACCAATTTCATGTCCACTGCACTTAAAATGATTGAATGGACATTTGCAAAAAACACATTAATCAACAGTGACTCTCCGCAGTAAACGAGACGGGTGACCCTCACATGTAATGCACAGCTGTTTTTTTTGTTTTTGTTTTAGGAAATTAAATTCCACATTCTTAATTATTTTCCTATTCAACCCCAAAGAAAAAAATGGCAGGATTTTACATTGTTGTGCAGTTGTCTCCGAAATACTGCATTGAACAATGTACTTGAGAGTTGTGAAGTATTAGAGATGATGCCTTCCGATTTTGGCAGAGCACTTAAGAGTCTCACTTATGTGGCCAAGTGAAGTGTAAATAATAGCTCGTGGATGTTAAATGATTCATTTATGTCCTGCGGCTTAAATCAAATGTTTGTCTTCCTTCCACCCAAACAGACCCTGTTTTTTTTAGGAGGATTACAAATGCAAATTGACTTTTCATAAAGCAGACTACAGTATTAGGATATTATCGTCTTGTTTCCTGAGCTATTGTATGTGGTCAAAAGCAGCGATTTGAGAACAGAGAGGCGGTTATGGGATTATTTTCAGCGCTTCAACGCTTGAAATTTAAATATAGGAAATACACCGAGGCGCATGATTTGAAACTCCTCACTCAGCCAATCAAAATGTTTATTAGGGAGTGGTTTATTTTTAAGTGAACAAGCGGGGTTGCGTGAGGCAATCAGGTGCTTGCTATGTGGATGGTAAATACTGGCACATTTCTTTAGTCCGCTATACAAGCAAACCGGCATGAAATTTTGTGTTGAATGAAGAGAAGACGTTAGTAAAATTGAATTCAATTTAATACAATATTAAATTACCGTATTTTCCGCTCTATAAGGCGCACCTAAAGGCCTTACTTTTTTGAAAAAGCTGATGGTGCGTCTTATAATCAGGTGCGCCTTGTATATGGATCAATATTGAGATTGGGATTGGTAGATGGGGAATGAACAGATAAAGTAATCTTTACCTGTTTCTTTTGTGTGTTTCCAGTTGAACAAGGTTTCTCACGTTGACATTGAGTTATTATGCTATTGAGAGTTTAGAGTTATTTTTATTACTTTGAGTATTACTATATTATGATTGAAAAAGTTTTAAAATATGTCATTGATTGAGGGTGCGCCTTATAATCCGGTGCACCTTATAGTGCGGAAAATACTGTATATTACACAATCTTACACAAAATATGTAGTTATATGAGTTGTGTTGTCACATTACATTACATTACGCTATGTTACTTATATTAAAACAAAAAATTAAACACAGAATATTGTGATTCAATATCAAATTATATTCCAAAATCTTACGCAAATCATATTATGTCGATTGTGTTATGTTACGTTACATTATGCTACGTTCGTAACATAAAAACACATGCACACACACACACAAAAAAAACTAGTTTGTATTATATGTCTGTTACGTTATGTCACATATACATAGCATTTGGGTTGCGATACTATATCATGTTATGTTTCATCAGGATGCGTTGTGTTGTGTTGTTGCATCATGTTGGGTTACGTTGGGTTATGTAATGTTATGTTATGTGATGTTATGCTTCTTAGTTGAAGGCAAATGTTATTTAACAAGTATTATTTGCATTTCTTTTCATTTATTCCAGTATGGAAAGTAACAAGAAATCTTTTACGTCGTTGCCAGTCATCCATCCATCTATTTTCTAGAGCAGCTTATGGTCACAAGGGTCGCTTGAAGCTAAATTTTTGATAGCGAATGATAACGCCCACCCTCCATGACAATGTTCCTGAGCTGGTCTTGAAGACATATCCCAAGAGTGAACCTGTTTAACTTTTAATAGAGGTGCCACGTTCCACATGTGGAGTTTGTATTCGACTACTCGGCATGACGGCCCCTGCATTCGTTTGCATGGGGGTGAGGCGTTCAGGCGTTGACACAAAATCAACGGCGTCCGCAGATGACGAGGTCAAAAGGAGACGACGGCGGGCTCTTAATTAAAAGTCACCGCGCCGTCCCAGCCCGATCGGGCCCGACCGCTCCTTTCTCGGCTGACAAAGAATCATTACGGCAGACGTCAGCGCCGATCGATATTCTGACAGGGTCGGAACCCGAGGTCCTCGCCCAAACCTATGCGCCGACTGCAAACCTGAAACGGCGTTGGAGTTCCCAACCCGGTAGCCCAGACGGGCCCGATGGCGAGTTTGCGCCGACGAGACATCATTAAACCCATTCTTAGCACTCAGCCGTGCATAATTCATACGCGGCCGCTGAAATATAAATGTTGCTGTGTTGCAGAAAGTCTGTGAGAAACGAAGGGTCCCCCGCAACCAGATGAAAACCCGACTGGGGGGTGGGCTTCAAGCAGAAACGCAAGGGTGAATGTGATGAAAAATAATATGGACATTTGATTTTCTGTTAGAACAGGTGTTTATCATGCATATTAACTTCTGAGGAGGGATGTGAGAGCACCTTATAAAATTTCAATTGATAAACATGCACCATCTTTTTTTGGAGGCTGATGTGCACGTTGTCTGGAAGACGCCTGTTGTGGCAAATTATTCATTTGTAAAACAAGTGGCAGTCTTGTTTTTGTTATGAATTATACAAAGTGACTGAAGGTTAGAGAGTGGTGTCCAAAATAAAGCAACACCAAAGGTGAAAGCGGGATGTTTTCAAGGGTGATTCCCCAGACTGCTTTTTTTTTTACCTTCTTTCACTGACCATCAAGTTTTGGCTTTCAATAAGGAGGCTTTACAATAAAGCCCCTATGCACACCCAGATCCAGCCGCAATCGACCAGTTTTCTTTTTTTTTTATTTTATTAGTGTAAAGGAGGCTTTAAAAATGGTTGGCACTGAATGAGGTAAAGAGATGATCATATAATATCACTGTGATGAAAAAAAGCCCCCCCCCAAAAAAAAAAAAAAAAAGAAAGTGCTGGCTTCCATATATATATATATATATATATATATATATATATATATATATATATATATATATATATATATATATATATATATATATATATATATATTTTATAATATATACACCACATTTTAGGGCGCACAGAAGAGAAGCTAGAGTAGTGGCTGGGATTGCCTTAAGCATTCACTAGATGGAGCTACACTCAAGGGAATGTCAACAAAACAAACATAATTTGTGGAAAGTACTATCTGAAGAATGGGAAAGAAATACTTGATTACATTAAAAGACTGTTTACATCAATGCCAAGACGAATCAAGAGTTTACAAGACTATAATTATGATTCAATTCAATATTAAACTTAAATCGTTTTTAATCAAATTGCAACCAAAAACCTTTAAATATGTTGTTTTGTTTGTTTAAAAACAGTGTCTGGATTCATTAAAATTGCGCTTTCTTTTACGAAAACGTTTGTGGTTTTTGCGCCTTATCCCCGTATAAATCGCTTCAAAGCGTTTAAAGGCATATAAAAAATTCAAACTGTGTTATATAATTTTATAAAAAATCCATTTGTAACTGAAAAACAGGGTAAAAATTGAAGAATTTACATGATGATTATTTTTTCGTCTCCCCAAAAATGAAAACTTGAGGTTTACGCACTGTCTAAGGCGCATCTGATTATAAGACGACATGAGACATGAGAAAATTGAAGGCTTTTAGGTGCACCTAATAGTGCAGAAAATACGCTACACAGGTATGAAAGTAATTGATTACCGTATTTTCTGCACTATAAGGCGCACCTAAAAGCCTTCATTTTTTAAAAAAAGCTGATGGTGCGCCTTATAAACAGGTTTGCCTTATATATGGATCAATATTGAGATTGGGATCCGTAGACGGGGAATGAACTGATAAAGTAAGCTTTACCTGTTTCTTTTGTGTGTTTACTGTTGAGCAAGGTAAGTCATATTGACATTGAGTTACTATGCTCTTGAGAATTTAGAGTTATTATTGTTATTACTTTGAGTATTACTATACTGTGATTGAAAAAGTTTTAAAATATGTCATTAATTGAGGGTGCGCCTTATATATGGAAAAGTTTTAAATTATGTCATTAATTGAGAGTGCGCCTTTTAATCTGGTGTGCCTTATATATGGAAAAAGTTGTAAACTATGTCATTAATTGAGGGTGTGTTTTATAATCCGGTGCGCCTTATAGCGCGGAAAATATGGTACATTCGGTTCTAAAGTTCTTTGGTTACTAAAGTAATCACGTACTCTAGGTAATTAACCCTTTTTTTCCAAAGGAATGAAAAAGACTATGTCATTAATTGAGGATGTGCCTTATAATCCGGTGCGCCTTATAGCGCGGAAAATATGGTACATTCGGCTCTTAAGTTCTAAAGTTCTTTGGTTACTAAAGTAATCGCGTACTTCAGGTAATTAACCCTTATTTTTCCAAAGGAATGAAAAAAACTACTGAAAAATTATAAATAAGTATCTGGGAATGAGGAATGTGGATTCTTTGAAAAATAAAAGAAAAAATACGTCGTTGGAATTGAATAAGTGAAGAGAATCAGAGAAAGCACGGAATCTCCATGCGGATGACCTGCTCGCGTGACTTTCAGGATGTTGGCTTGGGGCGAGTTGCCCCTCTGTGACTCACTTTCATACTTCCCCCGGAATCCCTCGCAAGTTGGCTCGCTTTGGCGCCATCCCCCTTGAAAGATGATGCGTCAGCGAGCCAAGCACCACTTACTTAGCAATTTGGCTCCCACCAGCTGTTTCCACTCTGACGCGCAATGACGTCGTAAAAAAAAAAAAAAAAAAAAAAGGTGAAGCTAAATGAACGCGGGCAAGTGATGAGCGGCCCTATCTCCTCAAGGCGGCCTTGAGAGCAACTTTCCGGACCTTCTCATTAATGACGCCCGTGGAGCCGACGCGCTCTCTGATGCACGCTCGTTTTACCTTTGCTGTCACAACAAGCGCGGGTGGAATGTAGCACCTAATGAATAATACACCGCCAGACCAACGGCAGGGTAATTACAGGATAATGAATGCACCTGCATATTGCCGGCAATGTCAGGGAGGAGGGAGAAAGGAAAGAAGAAAGAAAAAAGAAAGTGACTCACAATATGCTCGAAATCAGCGCTGTTCATCCCAGGAGAGCGCATGCACACCTTAGAGGAAGAGAAAAGATGTTTCAATAGATTCAGCTGGACTTGCCTGAATAGTGGGGCTCGGCCTCAAGCAATCAATAGAAGGACGCGAGTATGAACTGACAAATTCTTGGAGGGGTGGCAAGCGGATATGAAGCAATGTTGATCAAAAGGTGTACTGATCCGCCTTGAATGCATAAAGATGCCGATAGCAAGAATTCAGGAGGATTTTGTAAATAAATACATTGAAATAAGTGATTACGTTTCAATGAACCTGTAAATGAATGTATTAGTTAACTTAAATATACCAATAAACAATTTAAATAAGTTATGAATAAATAAATGTATTTAAATGGACCAATAGAGAAGCAAATAAATTAATTTATATATACCAATATATAAATAGATTAGAATAACCCAATAAATAAATAAACACATTTAAATATGTTGAACAATACATAAAAACTCACATTTCAAATAAATTTTAAAATACACACATTACATGAAAGGAATCGTGAAACAATAACTCACTTTGGTTTTAAATACAACCTCAAACAATATTCAAAAGTTTTAAGAATATTGTGAGGGAAAAAAACAAATACAGATCAGCAATATCAGTTCTGAAAATATGAGATATGATTCATAAAAAAAATAGAAGAAAACTTGTCAAACTTGTAATTGTATTGAATGAAAATAAAACATTTGCAAATATTTGCTTTTACTTGACTAGAGTTTACTTAACGAGAAACCAAACCGAAGTTTACTCTATGTTCTTGCACTGTCAATTTCATATCATATCATATCCTGTTTTGGTGTTTTGGAACTGACAAAATCACTGAATAACTGATTATTAACCCGTGGGCAGTGTTTTGAACATTTTGGGTTTATTTTTTTCCACTTCCTTCTCTTTGTATTTTCGCCAAGGGATGGCACACACTTGGTAGTTCGATAACTAATGGGTTGTGTCATGTTGAACTTTCACAAGTTGCCACCATCTGGGTGAAATTTCAGCTCCCTAGTGCCTTCTTTCAATGCGTTCCCTTTGATGCCAAATGTAGGGATCAAAGAACTGGACAAAATACTACACAATGGTTAAAATAATCATTAGATGCAGTTCTAATGTAAATAGTAGTAGAGGTAGTACAAAGATTTTCCAAACATTTCCCGTCTTTGACTAAATCTCCTTATTTCCCAGATAAAGTGTCCGGAAAGCTTAAGAGCAGGCGTGAAGGTTTCATATGCGCAATCCTCCCGAGTGCGCTTGAACTCGAAATGCTGCACCGTAACACTCGAGTGAACCCAGAAAAAAAGGCGAGCGCCGCGGAAATGACAGCTCTGACGTTTGCACATTTTAGCTAGCGTGCCCGGCGTTCTCCCTCTCGCGAGTGGATTAGCCTTTTTTTTTTTTTTTGCATGGAATGTACATTCTATAGGAGATTCTTGACCTTTCAAATCCTGTGTGTCTATAACCACAAAATTAAACTACTGCCCAGTGGCTAGTACAGTACAGTAAGTATTCCGGTTTCCACATTCGCCGTCCGTATATGAAGGGAAACTAGCGGCTGAGCAAACGACCTTGCCCCGGACAATCCCTCAAAGTAATTGAGGCGGGATGGAGATGACAGTTGAGAAATGTCGGGCCGCAGCGGCGAGGATACATCATTGGCTAAAATTGTCGCCATATTGACCCCCTTGAAAAGAATGAACTCATTCTGGCCGCTGAGGCAGCAGAGCACGCAAGCTAGCTTTTCGTGTGCGTCTCACACGAGAGGGGAAAATGCTGAAAATGCCATCAAAAATGAGCTAAAATTCAACATCCAAAATTATTGAGTAAAACGAGAATATCAAATTACCTCAAAGACGTCATTTTACATTATCAAGTCCACACATTCAATCCATAATACCGTAAATTTCAGACGATAAACTGCAGTTTTTTTCTCATGATTTGAACCCTGCGGGTTATACTCCAGTGCGGCCTTTCTGCAGTTTTTTTCTACCAGCCACCAGGAGGCAACCCTACAATAAATATCTGTTCAAGGTGTCAATTTATGAAACAACAAATAAATACAAAGGAAAACATCAATGGCTGTGTTCAAGAAGAGTTTTAAAAATATAGTAATAAAAAAGGAGTAAAAATATAAAAATGACATAAGTTGAATATGATCTTGCAGGTCACAATTTGATAAATGTACAGTATATATATGTATGATTGCACATATGAGTTATTTGCAATGTTCAATAAAATACCAAAATGTTCTTTTGCTAAATTTTTGCTGCTTATATAGGGTTAGGGTTAGGACTAGGGCTATGGCTAGGGTTAAGGCTAATAGTCCAAAGTTTGTGGATTTTTTTTCAAATATTTTAAAGTGCTGGGCTAAAGGAGTGTCTCAAAATGACTGGTACTAAATGAATTAATTATAGACAAAATAATTATCTTTTTAATGTTAAATATGGCTAAAAGCCGCACTACATGCCACATCGACGTACTATATTTCTCAGTGCAAGAGCCCACCACCACCACCTTTTTTTTAACCGCAATTTGGGTGAATTTTGCAAAAAATGCAATTACAAGTCTACTGCTGGTTTTACTGGCTATATAAATCATGGTTTTTCAATTAAAACACATGGTGTGTGTTATTAAAATGAAGACATTTTTCTACTTTTAGGCCTTTCTACATCGTATATCGAGTAACATACTGTCATGGCTATGGGCGGGGGGGACAAGATTGCAGGGCAATCTACGCTTGTGTGTCGATACAAATACTGAAAATGATTTTGCAATAATAAAATGATTTCAAGTTTCTATCTTAGATTTTTCTGACACAGCTGAATATTAATTGGTCTGGTTTTGAGTTATGCGGTCATAAGTTGAGAATGAGGGGGGAAAAAAAACTAGACTTCTGCTTGGAGAAATATGGTAGTGAGTAGCAATTGTAAACATGTTTTTAAACCACACATCGAGCATTTTGTAAAATCTCAATTTCAGAATGTAGCTCATTTTCCAAGCTTTGATTTTTAAAATGACAAATCAATCCAATAAATTTGATTTATTGCCCGGGCTCTGTAGTGGAAAATTCAAAACAATCCTTAAACACTTTCGATGCATTTTAAAGAGCGGCACACGTAAAACTGCAAAGTGATGCAGCCGTCACTGTTAGAGTTTTTGTTTTGCCGAGTCTCCCCATTTCTAAAGCCGCATTCCAATAAGTGCGCACTTTAACAAGCTCCCCTTATTCAATTCTGCTCAAAAAGATAACAATGCCCAGTTTTGACTGCAACTGTCACAGCTATTTTCATAATATTGCGACTGCATTTCGAAATCAAACCCTTTGTAATAAAACAAATAGAAAGGAAGCATGTTCGCCTGCTAATGGGTATCCTACTTGATATACGATCCCTTTAGAATGACAGAGGCCGCTCCATTTTCGAATGAAAGAATAAAATGGAACACTGTACTAAATCTGGTGGAGAAAGATCAGAATACCAATAAAATATGTGCACTTACACTTCTGATGCATTCTTCTAAAATGCTGTCACTTAGGAATGAATACAAGCTAAAGTGATATCCTAACTCATTCACTGCCACTGACGTCAATAACCGTCCATTTTAACTGGGCTGGTGGGATTCCAGGCAAAAATGAGTCAAAAGATTCTCCCTTTTTAAAGAAGACGTTGTTACCGGCAACGTTTTGTTGACAGTGACTCCAATTCCCACAAACGCAACCTGCTGTGATTCTGTTATTATTCTAACAAATCAAAACGAGAATAAAGCAGAACATTTTTGAAAACGGCGGGTTGTGCGAAGGTGTCGGCACGGATCAGTTTGATTTGCCGCCGCCATCCGTGAAGAGGGAGGCTATGCTCAATTAAACAATTTCCTCTAACGCAAGCTTGGAGTAGGTGAAGTTCTTCCGCTTTTTCTTGACACCATCGTACAATTAGCGCGACGACGATCCCGCCCGTTCACGTTTTTTTCAACGTCAAAGACGAGGGACGAGCAGACAGGGCAGCTAAAGTCCAGCATGAGACGATAAGTACGTCGCGTCCTTGACGGGTCGTCACGTATCGTCTTAATATCGATCCGCGCTTTGGAAAGTTGGGGCCCAGCTCATTCCCAAATAAATGAAACTTTGAAAGAACTTTTGTGACTTTGAGTACGACGTGTGCTGCCGAGCGAAGGGACAAAGCAATCAAATACAAAGACGGATAAAAAATAATGACGTGCGTATTGATTCCAAGAAACATTTGGAAAGAATTTCTGGACTTCTTTTCGGTTAAAAGTACACCATGTCTCCAGTTTGGATTGGTGGTCAAATAAAAATAATTTGGTCAAAAATTGAAAGCCAAAGAAGCAATTCTCCTAAATAAAAAAAAAAATACATTAGAGATGGTTTTACTCAGTGAATATTATTTTGAACACAATCACTGCCATTGACAGCTATTGACGTCAGTCATTTTTACTGGGAATGAGTTGGGAACTATTCCTCCTGTCACTATATGTCACCGGCATCGATAACAGTAAAAATGTATTACTTGCAGTAAATAACTCATACTGCCATCCTCCAATCTGCTACTACAGGGAATAACATTTAACTCTTTCCCTGCCATTGATGTTTTAATGATTGATGAGTTATTACAGCTGCAACTGATGATCATTTTAACCCTTGTAAAATATGCTGATTATATTTGGTCATTTTCTTTCAGATCATTCTCGCATTTTTGTTTTTGTTTTTATTTAACAAGAACGTTTGTGAAAATGTTGGCTAATGTACTCAAGACCCACATCAAATTGACTCAGAATTTTATTACCATTACAGAGAAACAAACAACACATGGGATGAAAATAAACATTGTTTTGTTACTTTGTGAATGAATTTCTAAACAAACTGATTAAAATGACATTTTGGCTTCGGATTACTCATGACTTGAGGACAAAATTATTTAACATGAAAAAAATATTTTAAAACACTAACCCTAACTTGATTACTCATGACTTGATGACAACATTATTTATTGTGAAAGAAATATTTTAAAACACTTTGTTCAACTGAAAATAACTTCACCAGTGCGGATTTTTAGGCAATGAATATCTTTAGATTGCAGGTGCTGAATACTCAGGCAATGACCAATCACTGCTCAGTTTGTGAATGTCACATGACTGACGGATGGGCTGTGATTAGTTGTTACCCAAGGAGGCTTCAGCACAAGTTTTGTCTTTTTTAGCTGTGTTTTTAAAGGAATTCATTGAACATTTTCTTCGCTATCAAAATAGTTATAGACAAAACATTAACTTTTTACTGCTGAAAATAGCTAACTTGAATACCTTTAAGTGCTCTATAAATAAAGTTGATTTAAGCTTATTTGCTACATTTGCATGGCTGGTTGATTATTAGCATTTCATAGTGCGACTGGCACCCCTGGAGGCTCTTTCAGTGTGATCTGCTCTTTGTCAACACACAGTCTTAATTAGAGATTTTAATTAGAACTCTTGCATTAGCGCGCCTTTTAATGAACAGAACAAAGACGGGAGGCAACCTTCAACGTTTTCCTCAGCGAGGCAACATTGGCTAATGCGATCCATATTAAACAACGGCTGCTTCGTTTATCAAAATGGGCTGGCACGATCTGCCCGATATGTTACATAAGTTTTGATTGCATCCGTGTTGATGGTAATTCATGCAGGTCTGTGCAGAATTGAAAATATAGAAAGCCATGAAAGTAAGTCTAATCAATTGCTCCACGAGCAGAGATTCGAATCGGGGAACTCTCAACTGCGAGGCAAAGCCGCTAACAACTAGCGCATTGGGCTGGGATTTGTTTGCAGTCGGCGCGGTCCGGACAGATGTGCATTTTCCTATCGGCCGTATTCTTACCTACAAGAATGACCGTAACGGGACGGGAGAAAGGGCGGACGTCATTTGGCTGTTAGCAGCCTGTGCCTGTAGCGGCTAACAGAAGCTAGTGCTAGCTGAGCTTGTTACGGCTAACCCTGCCTCGCGATTTTTTCTCATAACCGCAATAAATTCTTACTCTAGATAAGATGTAGAAATGCCTCCAAAGGTAGAGTCATTTCGGCATTTAATAACATGCGCCATGTGTTTTCATTGGGCAACCGTGATCTATGTAACCAATTATATCACTTATAATCGTGTTTTTGTAAAATTCTCCCAAACTGCAGTTAAGGGGGGGGGGGGGGGGGTGATTTATAAGCGAGGTTCACTTGTACTCAGAGAAATACGGTAATTAGCATTGTGTCTGATGTATTTCATTTACATTAAGGCCGTGTCACGGTCTGTTTGGATTTAGTGGGATTTTTGTTATTGTGGGATATCAGGGTTTTCTGGATTCTAATTTTGTGGGATTTTGTTCATGTTTTTGTTCCACTCGACAAGTTCTCGTCAGTGTCATTGTGTCCACCTGCCCCTGTGTGTTTGTTCTCCCCATGCCCACACATGATATCGCCAGACATTCCGGCTTTCTCCCAAACTCTCAGAAACATGCACGGCAGGTGTATTGGACACCCAAACTCGTCCATAGGTGTTCGTCTCTTTGTGCCCTGTGATTGGCCGGCAACCAGTTCAGGGTGTCCCCAGACACTTTAGAAAGCTGGGATCGGCACCAGGAAGCCAACGACACTAATGAAGATGAGAGATTCAAGAAAATGGATGGATGGATGGTTTTTTTTTTTATTGCAGGTAACACAAATTAAACGGCAACATTATGCAAAATCAATGTGATGTGGCACAATTAAAAAAAAGAACATTGTCTACCAGCTACAATATTAAATAAGCAAATTTAGCATCCTATTGGAACTGGTTATAATGTTGCATATGTGAACATTAATGATGTTTTGTAGTGTGACTGTCACACGCATGTAGCAATTAAGCCATGTTGTTTACACTTGCTCTTTGCCGAACAAGCTCGCTATTTTTAAGAGCCAAATTATGCCAGCCAAGCTTCCTTCTCCGACTTTTTTTTTTTTTTTAACCGAGCCGAAGCCTCATTTGTATGCAGCCACTTTCACGCCGTGCCCCCAAGGAGAGCAGAGGTCTGTATAATGGTTATTCCAAGAGATCAACTTTGAATATTTCAAAGGGATGCGCGCAACTCCGAGGAAATTCAGATCAGTACAGATGGATTAATCAATGCGTTGGTATTTCACAAAGAAGGTCCGCGTGAAAAGTTCAAAGGCGGGAACTTGTTAGCCCTGCGCACACGGGGGAACGCGGCCGCGTCTCCGAGTCCTTTCGCTCTCTTGCTTCAGGTATTGATGTTTTTTATAGACTCCCTTCGTATTGATCTGCGTAAAATGTGGAGGTTTTAATTGAGAAGGAGTCGTCATAAAAATCAGCTCGGCGACAGTCTCTTGTCTCGGGCTAAATCTTCTTGCTGTGCAGAGGTGGAAAGAGCTCAGGGCTAAAAATATCAAGTCAAGGAATGGGACCAGATTCTCAGTATGACTCAGGCTTAATTATGCTAATGTCATGACTTAAGAGTGGGAGCTACATTTCCTCTGTTCAGGTATGCGAGAACGAAAATCAATTAGTTCCATGCTTTGTCTTTGTAATGGGTGCAGCGCCTTCTTTTGTTGCAGGATTGCAATCCGGACGAAAAACATTTGTTTTATTGAGAGGATTTTTTTTTTCTTTTTCCAAAAATGTGATTTTTTTTTTAAAACATGTTTCTAAAAAGTAGCTGGACCATTTTCTTGTGTTCTTTAATATTGTATCTTATTTGTCATTTTTTTACATCTTGATTTATTACTTTATTACTTTATTTTATCAATATCTATGAAATTCTTTATTTCTTATTTTTCAATTTTCTGTGTTTTATTCTTTATTTTACTTATGAATCTTTTCTTACTTTGTCATTTTAACTTTTTACCTCTTACATTTTCTGATTTAATTCTTCTGATTTAATATTTATTTTTAACTTGTCCTTTCTTTAATTTATTTTATATATAAAGTATATAGATTTAATTCTTCTGATTTAATTCTTTTGATATTTACTATGTATTTTTAACTTGTCCTTTCTTTAATATATATATATATATATATATATATATATATATATATATATATATATATATATATATATATATATATATATATATATTGTATATAGAATAGTATATAGAATAGTATATTTTTTACTGTATGCTTTTTTCTTTTACTTTAGATTTTTACTGTGTATTTCATGGTTTAGATGATCTTAAATGGCCAATTTGCTTCTTGGTATTTTTTGGTATGTGTAATGGTTTATTTTATTATTTAATTAATGAGTGAGTGAGTGAGTTACGATTCAACTTTTTTATTTAATATTTGTATAGTTTTAAAGAGCACAACTTCAAAACAAAAGCCTAGCAAGGCGTCCATAGGTTATAGATTATCCGTAGATCCGTCCATATATTATAAGGTAAACCAAGTTTATTTTGAAGTTTGACGGACACATTTGCCAATGTTAAGAAAATGTACACCCCCCCCCAACAAAAACGTCCATCTCTATAACATTACTGGACTCTCCGGTGGTAAATCGTTGTACTTTTTCCGTTGAGAACAGAGTCCTTTATCAAGTGTAAATAATGTGTAGTGGCGTCTTCTCAAAAGATACGGCAGCTTCAGAACGCGGCGTCGCACGAGATTGCGGCCTACCTAAGGCGGCCGGGCGCAATTTGGTACCCTGGACACGTAACGCCGGAGCACAACAAGGCGGCCCGGCCTGAATGCTTAATTTACTGGCCAGTGGGATATCTCATGCATGGGTATAAACAAGTGGCGGGCCTATTGCATGCCACCTCACGTGGGCCCCGAGCTTGCGCTGAATGCTTAAGCGGGATGCGGAGGCTCCTTGTTAACCCCTGGAGCCAGATAGCCGACTTCCATTCAAAAGACACTCCAGACCTTGAAAATCAACGCGTGCATAGCAATTGAAATCATAACTCGGGAGGATGCGGCGCCCGCTTTTTCATTATCTCCTGACCCGCCAACAAAGCCCTGAGAATTAAACAGCCCCAGCTGCATGTGAAAAGGCCCAATTAATGAGACACTTATTTTATATAACGACACGCCCGGTGACTCGTCTTGTTCTTATCCAAGCAAACCGGCGTGAAAACAAACGTGAATACCCAGATACGTCTTGCGAGCATGCTCGGATTTCAAAGTGATGGAAACTTCGGCGCCTGGAACTAAAACAGGTGGCTGAAGTCTTTGAGTGTGCGAGAGAGTACATATTTGGGTCCAGGCCTAATTCATTTATGACCATATGTGCCAATCGTTTCTTGTAAATAAATCCCATCTGTGCGCTGGAATAGAAAAGTTAATACGCCAAGCTTGACTGGGAGTTGCTTGTAGTACACAGGTTTAACCGAAAAGGGAAATAAAATGTTTTTGGGGGGGCCAGTCTTATAGCGCAAAACCCCTAGCATATTGCGATCTGCTTGTAATTCTATTAGCCGATAGCCAAATGCCATCGCTCTGCGAAAACATGTCGTTTGGCAAGGTGAACGAGCACGTCTGGACGCGTCGGCCAAATTGGTAAGGGAAGGCCATCGCTTATCCAGGCGCCTCGCTTGTCCATAAAGAGCAAGTCATTCATTACTGTCAGCCTTAAAGTACACAGTCCTCATCGCTAATGCGGGGACGCCATTGCCATGCGCCCCATGCCGCGGTCCAGCAAATGAAGCGCAACGTTCAGGATTTGCCCGCACTAAAGCAACTTACGACCACATGAAAATACACTCCTTCACAACACTGCCATGTTTACGCAATTATGATCGAGTTGGCTACCATTAGATCTGTTGTGCCTATCAGCATCTCAATAACAGCAGTGCATACTGTAAAGAGCAGGAAGTGTGTAGCGATCGGACTATTGGTTCTTTAAAGGGAGCTGTTCATTCACGAACGGTTCACTAAAGAGAGCCTCGTTTAGGTTTTTTGTTGTTGCTTTACATTACGTTCATTACATTACATTCATGTCACACATGATATCTATTACTATTACTATTACTAGCCATCTGTGATATATATATATATATATATATATATATATATATATATATATATATATATATATATATATATATATATGAACTAGTGCCCTAGTGAAGAAAAGTGCACTTGAACGCCTCATTGAACTGGGAGGTTTATGTGTAGTGAAAGACCCCAAATACACAAAAAACAATATATCACTATCGGTCAAATTTGTTGTATACATTCATCTTGAATACAATAAGGTCGTGCTTGGACAATACAAGAGGGATAAATCCAGCTTCCCATCTTCCTTGAATGCAGCAACTGAGTCTGTGACTTGAATTCATACAATTTTAAGAGCATAATAGGTGTATTGTAGTTTAGGAATTTTAGTGCACGTTTATGGGGCTCCTTAATGTATCTTTAAAACCATAACTAATATGAAACAATTATAATTGCGAATCATTTTTGAAAATGTATTTCCGTAGGTCCCCTCTAAGAGTTTTATTGAAAGTGTGTTTCTACTGTACCTAAATGAAAATCCAGTGTACAGCCTCCTGAGGTTAGCATCATTTTGACAGGCATTTAAAGTATCTGTTTGGCCTGACATCTCCTTTCCCCCATGTGACTAAAATGAAATAGGCTTGTCAAAAATACATTTCAATCCGTACGCACGTTTTTTTTTTTCCCGCCGCGCAAGGTCGACGAGGTGACGTTGCATACACGCTGGACCGTGAGGAGCCGCTGGTGCAATTTTAATGCACCGTCTGAAAATTATTGATGGTTAGCACACGCTTCCCGGGCAGCGTTCCCGCTTGAAACACAGGGAAAACAGTTTCCGCATGATTGTGCGGGAAAAGCCGGCTTTATTTATGATGTAAAAGAGGGGCGAAAGCCAAACGGCGAGAGGGACTCGCCGCCTTTTCGGTGGACGCGGTATGAGATTTATCACTCCTTGTCCCTACACCTTGTTGATGTCTCCCGAGAAGTGGAAGCGACGCCTGTGCGGAGTGCGGCTAAAGCTGTGACATCTTTCTCGGTGCATTATCTTCACACTCCGTCTCCTTGGGGTAGATGGAGTGCACCAGAGTGGAAGCGCTTCCACCCGTCTGGTCCGAACATGTAACCGGACATTGCTTTTAAGGGCTGGCTGTTAACTGGGTTGACAATGTTTTTTTTTACGGCCTTCAGATTGAATATTCCCCGAGCGTCCCCGCGGCAGAGGCAGTGTCATTACAGCTGATGGCTCCATTATTTTTTGGAGAGTCTTGGCAGGACTTTTATGTTTTTTTTGCGTTCGCCGCCGCACTTTATGGGCCGCCGGTGTTCCTCGCCGTTAGTGTTCAAGTTTTCGCGGCGGCCGGGCTCGTCAACACCGTGTTGGCTTTTATATTGAAAAATCTATCTTCACGGTCAGGCAGGCTCTCCATATTACCGAGTGCATAAAATCCATCCGGCTTGGATTCTTGTTGATCTATAAAAGGAAGCACTCTCAAAGTGTCCTTGCCTTTTTCCAACAAGCTACACAATGTGTTTCACAGATAATCATCGCAAGTTAAGCTACTTCAGTGGACTGTCACAGCTTGGATGATTGCTTAGCAGCATACCTGAAACCTGGAAGTCCAATAACAAGCCCTGGGGGGGTACATTAGAATAGATTTTATCATCAGAGGGATAAGCTGACTCCTACTGTGACAGTACACACTCAGATAAACACAGTCATTGTACTTTTAACGGAAAATGCTGGTCCCTTGGGCCCTGCTTTGGTTCTGCTTTGGTACTCTTGACATTTGACGTTTACAGCTTGAGATACTTATATCTTTGCACCTGTACCTTTAAGGCTATAATATCTTATTACTGAGGTAAGGCCCTCAAAGTTTCTGCTTCACGCCTGAAGTAAACCGATGCGGTCCAATACAGAAATAACAATAAAATGGTGACGATTGAAAATTGAGAGTCATAGTTTAACAATGAAGGTACTCCACACCGGGGAAAGTAGTGGAGCAGTTGGACCACAACCAAAGAAGCATGAGATCAATTAGAAAACGCCAACAAGGCAGCTCAGACTAACTTCTGGACAAAAAAGCAGACAGCGAGACAGCGCTGGACAGCGAGACTAAGAAAGATCCAGGCGGAAAAAAGACCAAGCCGAATCGAGACTGAATGAAGAACAAGAAAAATGCAGATCTGACTAACAAGGACGTGAACTATGACAATCCCGATCGAATGGAAAATGAGACAAATACAGACTTAATTGAGAACAAGATCAATGCAGATACAGACAGAAACCAGAAAAAGACCAAGGCAAAGCTAGACTAAATCAAGAAGGAGCCCAATACGGATCCAAGACCAAATTGAAACCAAGACCAAGGCAGATCCGACCGGAATGAAGAACATAGAAAAGGCCGATCCGGACCGACTCAAGAATGAGCCCAACGTGGATCAAGACAAAATGTTAGCCCTAGACAAATCCAGACCGAATCAAAAACAACATTAAGGCGGTTTCTGATCAGAATAAAACCAAAACTAAGCCAAATTCAGACCCGAGTCAACACGAGACCATTACGGATCAAGACCAAATCGAACCTAAGGCCAAGGATCCGGCTGGAACGGAGAACAAGAAAAAAGAGGGATCAAGATGAAGAGCAGTTTAAAGCCAACACATTCACAGGTGAAACATTGCTTCCCTTCGGTTTCGGTTATGATGATAAATTCTGTCGATTCTGAAACGAAACCATGCTAAAGAGGTCTAAAAAATGATCTAAAATGGTTTACATGAATGCAGATTTGTAGCCGTAATAATGGACTTCCAAACTGTATTTTATAGGAATAACCAGTAGCAATTTGTTCCTAATGTACTCTGACATAACATCCTTAAGCTTTTATGGGATTTTATGTTAGAATCTTCGGTTTCAAATCAAACACCTGTTTGTTTTTTTTTTTCTTTTTCAAATGAACCGATCTTGATCCAAAAATGTTGGCAGTGGTTCAGTATCAGCGGCGTGAGCCAGCTCCTGACAGCTGGTGCGACCACTGATGGGCCCAAAGACGATTTTGCTCTGAATCTGTGGGCTTTTCGAGCTTTTTCCAAAATAACTGACATCCAAGCTAGATGATGGAAGAGATAGGAGACTGCGCCAAATTGCCTTGACTTCTTGTTCCACTTTTCCCTTCTGCACCACTAAAGGACGAGTAGAGCTTCATAAAAAACAGCGTGTGGCAGAGACTAACTCAAATATCCAACTCCGGTCTCTTGCTAATAATATGGCACAAAGTATATACATACATGGAGTACATAGATCGCAAGGTTTATAGGCTATTACATATTGATATTTTATCAAGCAAAATATGAACATTTAATTTGTTGTGCGACGCTTGTATTGACATACAATGACAGATTAAAAATGAAATGTTTTGTGACTAGCTGTCCAAGGCCACCCGCATGATTTGCCTAGTTGCGGTTATGCATATGAATTATGAAATATGAAATAATGAATCTGTTGTGAAGTCTTCTTGGCAGCGTTCGGTCGTTGGCTGAACCACCATATTGTAATTGCTTGACTGTCATTTAATTTATGTGCAGATCTTAGGGCAACATGCAGATGTGGTGCACTAAATCGCATAAAGGTCAGTGAGAAATCTTTTATTAGAAAAAAAATCCAATGATAAACCACCATAGTCTTCCAATGGCTAAAATATAGCCTTTCATTTCTTTATTGTGAAATAAGAAAGGCCAGGAAGGTCTCAAGTATTAGCTCACCTTAGCAAAATAGCGAATAATAATGACTCAAAAAATGACAGTTAATGACTTCCCAAAAGGAAATGGAATAAGTGTACAGTACTCAATAATTTTTCTTCAAGACACAATTTTTTGAGGGGTGCATTTCAGGGTGTATTTTGGCATGTTTTGGGTGTTACAGTTTTATGAACTCTTCCTGAGATCCAGCCTACTGTATTCATTTGTGTTCACTTCCTATATATATATATATATATATATATATATATATATATATATATATATATATATATATATATATATATATATATATATATATATATATATATATATATATATATATATATATATATATATATATATATATATACGCACAACGAACAAAAAAGGTCAAAAAACAAAAATGATATAGATTGGCTTCAATAATGTCAAACGCAACATTGACCAGCATTGCACCATAAGCTGACAGTTGACTATTTATTCTTTTTTTTTTTTTTGACTGCAATTCCTGCTTGTATGTTCTGAGGATTACCGTTCCAATAAGCGCAGTCGCCTCCTGTTTAATTGCCAAGGGTAAATATTTACAGACGGTCAATAGCTAGCTACATTGTCGCTGAACGGGGCCTCATTTGATGCCGCCACGGTTCACTGCAGGTGCGTGATGAGTTTCCGTCAACATTTTATAACGCAACAGTGAGTCAATTATATTGCACTTTAGTAGCTACTGGACACCCCTGTTTTAGATATTTCTAACACTGTTGTTAAAAAATGAAGTTACAGTATATTTGTATCATATGAGGTGGTTTTCTAAATAATACATACTGTATTCTACATAAGGAGCAGAAAATGCTTTTCTGCAAACATACAGTATGATCAACACACAGCTTTTATAAACAAAGAGAATTTTGCGTATACAGTACAAAAAAACCCGCATAAACACTGCAATACCTGCGAGACGGTCTGCACAGTAATTTGGCAATAAATCCAATGAGCTCATCCAAACTTTTATAATGAACATTTCATAATGCTTGCAGGATCTGGCACAAAGATTACATACAAAATCTGTTGTTTATGACCTTGATAAACCAACTGCTGTTGTCAAAAGCAGACTTTCTCAATGATGCCGCCCAGGATATTCAGTCGTAAGTTTTCGAACACTGCGTTACGGTGAAAGTCAAGGATGTGTCAATATGAATGGCACCTACGGCTGCCTGCATCGTCTTCCTGAAAGACTCGCAGAAAATAGTACAGAAGGTTAAGCGCAATAATACCGGGAGTGTTTTCCAGCAACCTGAAAGCTTTTAAAAGATGACTCCTGCCAAGGACAATCAAGTCAAATCGAGATCAGCATAGACATCTACGTTGTAGAGAAGCCCTTTTTTTGTCACCCAGATCCAGGCATTTAAAATAGAATTACTTCAAATGTTGACGGTTTTGCTGTTAAAACGTAACCTTTTTTGCGTCACTTTTTAAAAAATATGTTGCGTTGAGTTTGATTTGGGTTTGGTTGGGTTTCTTGTACTGTTTTTACACTTTTTTTCATTTGATTGTACTGTAGTATAATTAACTCATTCAATGCCACTGACGGCTAAAGACGTCATAGAAATGTTTTTTTCCCGGGCAACAAGTTAACTCATTCACTGCCGTTAATGTCTAAGATACATTTCTACTGGGCTGGCAAGAAATAAGTTAAAGGGACGATATGTAAGATTTAGATTGTTTTTTGTTAAAAAGGAATAAATTAAATGATTGTAAATTTCAAAAACTTGCAAATGAATGTGTTCTTAACGAACAACAGTATGTTTTAAATATAATTGTAGGTCTAGTTATCATTCAATTATGTTACATGAGGGGGGCGGTCCTCCAGAGGCTGCAATGTTTGTTACAGCTCCGGACAATGGTAAACGCAGCACCTCCTACTGTCCATAATAATAAAAAAAAAAAAAACAGTCTACATCTTACACACTGTGCCTTTAATTAATTCACCGCCGTGGACGGCTATAGACATTGTAACGTTCTGCGGGTACCGTATTTTCCGCACAATAAGGCGCACCTAAAAGCCTTAATTTTTTTAAAAAGCTGATGGTGTGCCTTATATATGGATCAATATTAAGATTGGGATCCGTAGATGGGGAATGAAGTGATAAAGTAAGCTTTACCTGTTTCTTTTGTGTGTTTACAGTTGAACAAGGTTGCTCATTTTGACATTGAGTTATTATGGTATTGAGGGTTTAGAGTTATTATTTGAGTTATTATTGTGATTACTTTGAGTATTACTATATTGTGATTGCATTCCTTGCATTGTGATTGAATATGTCAATAATTGAGGGTGCTCCTTATATGTGGAAAAAGTTTTAAAACGTGTCATTATTGAGGGAGCGCCTTATAATCCGGTGCGCCTTATAGTGCGGAAAATACGGTACTTTTGCCAGGTTCTTTTTTCTTTAATGCTTGCTATGCAAATTGTATTTACCAGACGATTGTGCGAGCTCTGTTAAATTATTTACAGTATGCCGAAAAGATGGCATTCGCAGCTACGGAGCCTTATTCTGCTCAATTCAGAAGAAAGAAGGTGCGACTATCACCAAACAAAATTTTGATAAAAACAAGTACTTTCAAAAGAAGTTCTCTCATTACAAAAGAGCTCTGGTAAGATGCCAGCATTAATGTGCAAAGACGACAACGTCATGACGCATTCACGTGGAGACTTGGCTATTCCGATTGAGCTATTTATATGACACTCGTTCGGTTTCAAAATTCCATTTGGAGTCGGCATTTTCATTCCGACTGAGGTTTTTATATGAAGCAGTTTGTGTTTTTGATCGATGTTTAACTAAGCTAAGACACATTTTCATCCCAATTGCAAATGCATGATCAAATATCGCTACTCTATACCGGCAAGTACGCAAATGCAGTACTTGACCTTTAAAAAGTGTTATCATTGCATGGGTAGTCGCTACAGCACTGCAGAATATCGCTGTACATTGGTACCGTTGTAAACTGAAAAGCCTTTTGTATTTTTCAGGCGCTCTGAGGATTTTTTGCAAAAGTGTGTTGTTTACCGAGTCTGACAATATCCCCCGCCTAAAATCCCCGACAAGGATTCTGCAGATCGGGACAGGCGGTAATAAGGGGACAATATAAAGCCTTCCCGCCTCCTTCTAACACTCGACAAAGGGAAAAATCGAGGGACCGAGGTGGATAAAATGAAACGGCTGGCCAGACCGGCACCTAACACTTCTGCTTGGATTACGGCGTAACTCTCCGGGCCAAATCACACCCTTAACCCAGCGAGATATATTCTCTTTGTCAGCGTTTGGAACGCTCCCCTGGGAGCATCTAAGGTTACACTCGCCGAATATATTTGAGGAAAATAAAGTTAATGTCGTTAATTCACCCACCGTTAACCCGACTCTACCTGAATTTTCACAGAGAGGACCTTTATATGCAATAAATGTAAGGACTTAAAAAAGTGCATAGCGTGAGGGAAGATTTACAAGTAATGATTAATTTGCGCACGGGAGAAGTGATATATGAGCAAGCACATAGAGGAGATTGGTGCACCGTCAGCATGAAGGTGGCGCAGGTGCGACAAGAGCGAGGGTGCACGGGACTGGAAATAGGCCACCTTTGCGGGGGAAGGCAACGCCGGCACGGCGGGAGGAAAGAAAAATGGTCTTTGATGCTGCGCCTATTCACAGCGGGAGGACGCCAGGTGTGCAAAGTGATCATTTTTGGGGGTTTTATACCACAAGCTTTTCTTTTGAAAATACAACCTAATGAACCTCAAAATTAAGCTACTTTGCCCATGAAAACGCTTGAGAGACATAACGCGGAGGAAGGTGTTATGTTTTATAGATTTTGATACGACCCAAAAAAACTTGTGGCGTTTTAGAGTAAAAATAATTCAAAATGTAATGTGCAGTTATTTTTATTCATAAACAGTACCAGTCAAATGTTTGGAAAAACTTTGAAATGTCTCAAATAATATTAAGCTATTAACTTTTGAAAACCCGCAGCAGTGAGCTGAAAGTCATTGCAGGTCATAAAGCATCGTTCACATCAAAATTGAACGGCTAAAAAGCACATTAAGAGCTCAAGAAATGTAAGCAAATTACTCTTGAAAATGTCAACTGAAATTCAACCCATTTTATGAAACATCATACACATCATCAAATGAAAAAGATCTCAAACACATTAAGTAATTCAAGCGAATGACTCGAAAAATGAACAGCTGTGAGCTAAAAGTCATTCTGGGTCATAATACCCTTGAAATTGCACAGCTGTGAAGTGAAAATCATTCCATACCAAAAAGCATCATCCACATCATCAAATTAAATTGATCTCAAACACATTGAGGTCAAGAAATTCATCCAAATGACACTTAATGTCACAACTAAACGCCATTCCAGGTCATCATGCACAACTCAGTTCATCGCATTCAAATGTCTCAAACCGAGTAAGAAGTCAAGAGATTCAACCTATTAACACTTGAAAATGCAAAGCAGTGAAGTGAAAATCATTCCAGATCATAAGCATCATTCACACCATCAAACTAAAATGATCTTAAACGCATTAAAGTGGAAAGAAATTCAAGTAAAAGTCTCTTAAAATCCAACCTGTGAATTAAAAGTCATTCCTGTCATATGCATAATCCACATCATCAAATTCAAGAGAGTAAGAAGTCAGGAACAGTTCAGCCAATTAACTCTTGAAAAAGCACAACAGTAAAGTGAAAGTCACATCAGGTCACAAAGTGTCATTTGCATCATCAAATGAAAATAAATCCAACATCTTACAGGGATAGTGTGTAAGATTTTCACTAAAAAGGAATAAATTAAATGTGTTAATTTCAAAAACTTGCAAATTAATGTGTTCTTAATAACCAATAGTATGTTTGAAATATAATCATAGGTCTTGTCATCATGAAATGATATTACATGGGGAGTGGCACTGCTCCGGAGACGGCCATGTTTGGTATCACTACGGACGATAGTTAATGCAGCACCTGCAGCACCTCCTGCTATTCGCGGTGAAAAACGCTCTAAATCTTACACACTAAGATGGAAAGAAACTCAAGCAAACTATTCTTGAAAATACAGTTTTGAACTGAAAGTAAATGTAGGTCAGTTATATTCAGCTTATGATGTGGATGATCCTTTGTGAGCTGAAATGACTTTTGTTTGATTTTCCCGGCCTCCTAATTTGTTGGAAGACCATTTGAAAGTGTTTTCGAACTTTTAATTAGCACTCCTTATTCCATTACGTATGTCCAATATGCGCAAATATAGGCAAAAATATATATTTTTTTCTAAATGAAAGAAATTCACCATCGACCAATGTCTCCACCCTTAGGTCTTACATGTGATCTCATTTAGTAGGAAAACTATGACTACATTTTCTTGTCCCATTTATGACACCTCCACTATACATGTCAGCGCGTCTGAAAATGGAGCACTTTTGCTCTGTGGCACTTGTTAGCGTGCAAGTGCGGCTGCGGGCTGTGTGATGCGGACGCAGCCATGCGCAGCTCCACTTGGCACGACATCACTTCCTTCTTGACTGGACCTACGGGCATCTCCGCCGCGTGATTAGCTGTGAAGATGATTACTCTCTCTTCTGCATTCTATTTGAATTTATTAAACACCAGGGCAACCTTTTTCCCCATTCACCGGATTAACATTTGTTTGTACCCTAGTACTTCCGAATGCGTTTCTTTTCGCCCCACGTCATTTATGTGACGCTAATGGTTTTCAGACTGTAAGTTCTGCTTTTGAAGTTTTCATGAAAGGTATAACGAGTACTCCACTTGGTTCAAAAACAAGCATGAGGCTTTTTTTTTGTACGCTGTCAGGAAAAAGGCACGCTAACCACATATAAGTGTTCCATGCTATGCGGTGAGAAGGCCAACTTCCAAATAAACTTCCCGAATAACATATGCACACGAATGCCTTGCTATACTTTTATTTCTAAGCAGTTCTCGGCAGTGTGTGGCAGCGTAAAACTCAACTGCTAATTATGCTAGCGTATATTCCGCACTATAAGGAGCTCACGATTATAAAGCACACCTTCAATGAATGGCCTATTTTGAAAATGTTTTCATGTACCTTGTAGGGCACACTGCATTATAAGGTGCCTAGAATAGAAGCTACAGTCGTGGCTGGGGTTGTGTTATGCATCCACTAGGTGGAGCAGCGCTAAAGAGAATGTCAACAAAACAATTAGAAAAGGCAGTCAAACGTTTCAATCAGAAATTAAGAATAAAGCTGTCACGTCTCCTGCCTCATAGTTCTTATGCTTTGTAAGACGTTCTCTCTCCACCCATGAGGGGGCGGAGGGATCGGCCGCACACCTGATTCCCATCTGTTATCAAGGGCCTTCGTAAGTGAGGCCGGAGCAGGAGAACTACAACGGGTTATTCCTTGCCACTCGCTACATTGTTTTCCGATTTTCCAGACAGTTTTTCCCAGCGATTCTCAGCTTCCAAGTCATTTTGTTTTGTACTTTGGTCTTCTGAGTTTTTCTACCTCATAGTTTGAGTTCCTTTGTTGCCCCTCTACGCCGATATACTGCGTTTTCTTCTGCTCTAGATGATTAGCGTCGCACTTTCAGTTGTACTTTGTGGACTGGTCAAAATACTGCACGAGGGTTAAATTTAAAATGTTCTTTAAACGAGCAAAAATTTGCGTTGTTTTTTTTTTCTAAATATTCAATTATTTAAGGTAATTTTGAGTGGGACAAAGGGATATCAAAATATTTGAGATCTGTGTGATTAAACTTACAAAAAAGTCATGGCTTGCTGCAATTTTTTTGTCTCGCACGCTCAAAACAAAACATTGACGAACTTACTTCGGGCCTTGTTTTAACTTTAACCAGCGGTTCATAAGAATAAGTTAATAAGTTCAGCCGGGCTCTGCGAGTGCCTCACCAAAGTGAGTGCATGTTCCAAAAGAGTAACCTTTCAAAATGCTAAAGTCAACAGCAAGTCTCCCTCGGTGATTGTACCCAGAAGGCAAAGAAAAGAAAAAAGAAAAAAAGAAATACGTAAACATATTACAGTACAGTTTGTATTTTCACCAGTGTTATGCAGTATGACTATAAGGAAGGGCGGTGAGAAAACCTACAGTGCCTGCAAGCGTGTACTTGACGATGGGTGAGACGCTTCGGGCTTGTCTGCCAGTTGTGCTGCAGGAAGGAGCGAGGGGAGAAAGCAGCAACCCTATAAAAAGCAAAAGAAGAGAAGCCAGGATATGAAATAAATCTAATAAGCGATGAAGCTGGACAAAAAAAACTAAATAAAGACATGATAGGATTGCGAGAACTGTTGGTGCGGTGTGAAAATAGTCCAGATGTCTTTTAGTTAAGGATGGCCATCTGTTGTGTTTTTCGGTTTTGCTCATTGTTTTTTGTCAACTGAACTCATGAGTTGCCATTAGAGTTCTGTTTGTAACATTTTTTTAACCATTTCTTTTTAGCTTTATCTGTTCTTTATTATTTTAGCCACTTAGATGAGTGTTTAGCTGGAACGCATTTAAATCGTGATTTTTTTTTTGGGAGGGGGTGTAGACATATGCACAAAATGCTTAATTTGCACACATAGGTCACCACTTTCCATTGAAATATATAATAAATACATATGAACGTAAAAAAAAATTGCTTGTTCCCCCGCTGGCTGCGTTTATGACCACTGCTTCCTGCTGTTTCTTCATTATGCGTATTAAGAATGTACAGAAATATGTATGTATTGTGTCTGTGTACCATTGGATGATTTCGTTTTCTTTAAAAAAATGAAAATAAAATCAGATCTTTTTCTCCCCGTTTCCGATGAGTTGAAAATGATATGATCTCACTGGATTCCTGATAACATGATTGGGATTGGGGCATTACTATAAAAATTCACGAAAGGTCGATTCCCAGTCATCCCAATCATTTGTCTATTTTTTTCTACTAATCGACTCCATCTTCATCACCTTCGGTCTGATTTCCTTCTACCCAGTGTAGTTTTGTTCAAATTTAATGAAGACTTTCAGCAAATCACACAAGATTGTTTTATTTATCACAACCGACCTTGGTCATGTTGCTTTGTTGGTTTGTAAAACTTCAAAACTTCACGTAACCTTCACGCCGGGGTTTCTCCTATGAAAAATATTAATTAGTTATCAGACCTCCCAGCAGCTAAATCACAATATTAGCTCGAGAAATAGCTGGCTGAATAGATGAGATGATGATGAATTTCATTATTCAAGTACATGGAAAAGGATGGACGATATTCCACCGGTACTAAATGTTCAGCCCACGTGTTTTTGTTTGCCCCCCCCCCCCGCCCCCACCCATCTTGAAATGCCGCCAGAGTACGAAAAGAGGTAACACTCAGTACGCTGTACATAACGACTCACTATCCATCTCTCTATTGTGTAAGCGTGTACTTTTCCCACTTACAATTAGTGTGATACTTAAGGCCAACAAAGAAGACATTCTCGGTGTCTGGAGTGTGGTAGAGCCAAACTGGAAACCATGGCAACACGGCGCTTTGCTTCTCTAATCCCTCGGCCGAGTACACAAATACCTGTGAAAGGGCAAGTCTATTCAGCGGCTGCATAATGGAGTAAAACCTTCACCAGCTCCAAATTTGCAAAATCGGAAGGAAACGTCTTTCCCTGAGAATCGGGAGGGGGTGGTCTATAGTTTTCTTTGTTCTTTTTTTGTTTTTTCCTAATTCACCACAAATATGTTTGGTGGGTTGATAAAAAAATCTAATCCAATTCACTGTAAAAATTCCTTGTAGTATAGTGGGGAAAACCATGTAAGAGCCCAATTTTGGACATTATTGAAGAAAAATAAAAAAATAAATCAGAGACCCAGGGGCATTAATAGAAATGCTTTAGTGGGATGTAAAGGTGAGTGCACTGTTAACAAAAAAAAAATCATATTTACCCCATTTAAATGAAGCAACAGATTTCTAGCAATATCATTATTTAAATAATACATAAATGAGACCCTTAACAATTATCCATTTAGTATTTGCTTTAAATAAAAAAGGGGATTAATTAACACCTATGATACTGTATGTAAAAGCCTCATTTCATTATATACAGTTATGCTCAAAAACAAGCAGTTAAATGTAATTAATAATATTTCTATAAACGTGATGGGATGTTTATCTTCGTGTGTGCATATTGGCCACAGATGGCCAACACTATTTTGAATGCTACCTAATCATACATATATCTATCTATCTATATATATATATATATATATATATATATATATATATATATATATATATATATATATATATATATGTGTGTGTGTGTATATATATATATATATATATATATATATATATATATATATATATATATATATATATATATATATATATATATATATACACACACACACACGCACACACATGTATTTTCCGGACTATAAGGCACACCAATATAGAAGCCGCAGCAGCAAAATATGAGCTGTTTGTTATTTGTAATTGTCTGCCAAAAGCAACATCCTCTCTTTAACAGACTTTAAACATGCCTGCATGTTTAGTCCCAAAATGTTTATAGAAAACGGGTGGATGGATATTTTCAACACTAACAGAATACTGTTAGTTAAATAGCAGTTCAAAATCGAAATCAATACTTCAATAGCATCTTTTTTTATCTCTCTTTGTTTGATAGATTAGTGAACATAAAAACACATTGCACATAATTAATATATTCAATCATAAATACATAAAAAAATAATTTATACTGAATATAAAATTTACACGTCACAAATTTACTCAAAATTTTATACATTCTCTTATTCAATTTAGACATATATTTTTGTAATAATACATTTTTAAAACTCTTTGAGCACAGCCATTAATTCACATCTTTTCAGTTCCATTTCAGAGTTGTTCCATAAATTGAAACCTTGAACAGATACACACATTTGCTTGCTGGTGTCTAGCAAAAATAATAATAAAAAACAACAGATAAGCCGCACTGGACTATAAACTGCAAGGCTCTAATCATGAGGAAAAAGTCACGGCTTATAGTCCACAAAATACGGTGTATCCACACACACACACACACACACACACACACACACACACACACACACAGGGGCGCGAATTAGTCGTGAATCCCGATCCGGTCAGCATCACCCAGTTTAAAGATTAAAACTTTGCAAATGAATTTGGTATTATTTTTGTATTCATCTAAAATGATTCAATGTACATCTGAACTCGGGTTTTGAAAGGCTTGTAGCAAGGTAACGTCGATGACGCCTGGCCACAAACGCCATTTTCAATATGATGGTTTTGAATAAAATGAACAATTCTCGGCTATTAGAGGCTATCATATTAGAGTTCATTATATTAATAGAGGATTCATTCTTTCAATTTATAAATAGATAAGCTTGTAGCAGGGTATCAAGGAGTTTAACAATACTGTAGCCATCTGAAAATAGCAGAAAAATCATGAATATAAAACATGTGGGGGGTGATAGGGATCCCTCCTCTGGCCACCTTGTAGCTCCGCCCCTGGACGGACTTAACTTTGTGTTTTTCCGGGCCAAACTTAAGCATGACTTTATGTACCGAGCTTTGGACATTCTGATTCCGTAACTTTGGAAGCATAGACTGTAAGTGTTATAATAGTCTTGGGGAAAAAGAAAAATAATTGCAACCTTCATTAACATTTCATTCAATCCTTTTGTTTAAAAAGCAAAGCAAGGCTAATCTTTGGCATGTTATTAAACTGCCGTGCCATGATTAGCACTAAAAAAAAAATTTAATAAAAACTGCAATTTCAAAAGAAAGAAGCTTTGCACTTTCGCCTGATATCCTTGTAATTTCTTCAAAGTGTAAAACTTCAACAATCAGTCACAACATGGGGGAAGGTCACTTAATTATGTCTGTGATGAATAATTTGTGAAAAATAGTATGACTAAAAAGAGAGTGAAAGGCCTCCGGTGACCTCTACAAGGTTACTCTGATCCTTTTTGACGCCGCACAGAAAAATGAAAGAAGTCAGCCACCATGATTTTTTTTTTCTTTTTTAACAATAGGTTCATTTGCGTCTCACTGTTTGTATTTCTGTCAAGCGCCGCCATTGATTGAAGTGCTGACGACAATCAGAGATCTTTTCAATTAAATGTTTCAATGCCACCCGGCACTGAATCAGACATTCAGCGTTAACCTTGAAATGCCACAATGGCAGCCGCCAAATTCATCAGCACATGACAACGGACTCCAACGGCACCCGGGAGAGCTCAGACCTCTGCCAAGGCCAAACAATCTGCATTTGGAGCAGCACCAAAATGAACGCCCACTTGCCTCGGATTATTCGTCATAAGACCAATTAATTGCGAAGAAATGCAAAAATCAACATATTAGAAATTATGTTGGAAACATATTGGAAATTAGTCTGTTTGTGAGCATGTGTATATTTTTTTTAGGAGTATTTGAGGAATTTTTTTTCACGTCTCCAAAAGGGTTAAATAATGGATGAATGTAAAAGGATTATTTCAACAAAAATAATTCATTTTTTAACACATATTACTTCAAGAATTATGACTTTTACAACATTATCGTGTGACTGTTTTATTATGTATTTTTCGGACTGTAAACCATAACTTTTTTCTCTTGATTTGAGGCCTGCGGTTTATAGTCCAGCGCGCCTTATCTGTAGGTTTTCTTATTATTTTTTGTTTTGTTTTGTTTGGTTTTCACTGTTCTATTTTGTTTTTGTTTTTTTGCTAGACACGAGGAGACACTGGTGAAGCAAAACTGCATATCTGTTAAATGTGTCAATTTAAGGGACAATTATGAAATAGAACTGAAAAGTTGTGAATCAATGGCTGTGCTAAAAAAAAGTTAAGCGTTAAAAATATTTTTAAAAAAATGTATAAATTGAGTAAGTTCTGGTGTAAATGTTTGTAAAAAAATATATATATATGTAATATATAATATATATATGGAATATATATAAATATATATACACAGTATATATATATATATATATATATATATATATATATATATATATATATATATATATATATATATATATATATATACACACACATATATATATATATATATAAGACTTTACAGAGTCAGGAATTTCTGAGCTGATCATACGATCGTGATTGCCATTCAGGGAGTTCAAAACAAATCTCTCACCACAAAACACCAAACAACAAAATAAGGCAAATGGGAGGTTTTTTTTTTATTATTATTATTATGTGGTGCAGAAATAATATTAACAACGTGTCACATTTTAAAGTAATGTCCTCTTGTAGAAACAATTAACCAGGAGAGAATCTGATTTGATCTTTTTTTTTTTTTAAGATTCTTCTTTTCGTTTTTTAATTGAAATAGACAGAATGATGTCAGCAACACTCGCCGCGGCGCAATGAAGAAACTTTTAATCCGAGGTGACCTTAAGCTCCATTAGCACTGCTCCCGTTTTTCATGTTTCTCAACTTTCTTCTCTGCTGCCCGCTTGGTTTTTTGCACGCATGACAGTGCTAAACATCTGCCAACATGCCGGGAGTGTCGGCCGTCACATCTGCTCCTTCGCCGCTTTACGGGTGACCCTCAAGCTTAACGGGTCGACAACTCTGTCTGATTGGATTCCCCCCTCCAGCCCCCGTGGTGCCAGGTCACGCTGCGAGAGGTTGCACCTGAACATGTAGCAAGTGTCACCTCCAAGTTGTTTTTTTTGGGGGGGATTAAACAGACACGTTTACACAGCCAAGAGCTACTAGGAGAGCAGTCTGCAAGCCAAGCAAGAAAACGGAATGCTATGTGAATTATATTCAAAGCCAACATGGCTTCACAAATGTTTGCTTGCACTCCCTCATGAGTAAAGATGAAGGTGAATTACAGCCCGGATTAACACATTAACAATTTGAATGCCGTTGACGTCTATTCACGCCAACGGAAACTATACTGTGGAGAACCATTTGACACATTTTTTTTCCTTCCAATGGGCGTGGCTGGAGAAAGTTTTGCAAAATTTAAAAAAATAATAATATTAAATAATATAGTAAATCAGAACGCTGGAAATTGGCTCATAGGTTCTCTTTGTGCAGTATTGTGTCCATTTTTTGGACATATTCCACATTGTACTCCCAGTATTTTAGCTGATCGCTAAGTGGTCATGCTGGGTTGAAATGTTCCCCATCTGGGTGAAATTTCAGCTCCTCCGTGTCTTTTTTCAATAGCTTCTCTGTGATGTGAAATGACTTTGATGAAAATAAAACCAAAGGATTGGACAAAATACCACACAAGGGTTAAAAAGAGTTAAATATAATACAGTACTAACCAAAGGTTTAGAAAAACATTCAAATTCATTGTTTGGATGTATTTTTAACTACATTGTAAATTGAAGTCATCCATGCTAAGTCGCAAAATGTTAGCCATCATTTACTAAAGTTAATCATGTTATTCAAACCAACATATGATTTATAGTCTCCTGAATTAGCACCCTTGTTGGTATTTACTCAGTTAACTGACCTGAAATGACTTTCGGTTCACAGCTGTACATTTTCAAGAACACGTTGACCTCTGCATGTGTTTGACAGTGTTTGAATTCAATTTTTGTTTACTGATATCCTATAAAGCCACATGCAAAAAAATTAGGGATGTTGGATACCACTGTTTTCAGGCTGATAATAGAAGTCAAATCTTCTAGTTTTGAAGTTTTTCTTCAATCTGCTGTACTAGCGGGGAAAGCAGTATGGAGAAAAACAGGAGAACATTTTTAAAGTGGACTTTGGAGAAATGTATAGTTGAATTCAAACAGCAGGGTCTCCTCCCCAATCCAGATTTAATTCAACTTGGTCTTACTTCGCCTCTCTGTTAATGGCCATTGTGTGCATAATGCAAAACGAACCATACAAGACATGCCTTCAAGCAAAAAAAAAAAAAAAAAAGATAAAAAAGGAAAAAGAAAACCTCCCTCCTTTTATAAGTCCCCCAAAGGCTACAAGCTGGGCTATGTTTCAACTGTTGTATTGGCGCAAAGAAGCGCAACCAGGCAGTGACGAAATGAAAAAAATGATTTATTTAGTGCACGTTTGCAGGATATTTGACATGCTCGGGTATGTATAGCCAATAGCCTGATGATAATGAAACAGCCAGGCGCCAGAAGAGTTGCAGAGGAGGCATCTTGTGCCCGAGGCGGTGTTAAATGATGCCCCTCTTTCACAGTCACACGCTCATTTCTCTTCATGTCAGCGCCGTCCCCAGTGGCCAGGGATGAGCGCAACTAATCAAAATATGCCTGACAACAATTACACTCCAAATAAATCCCACGCTCTGGTCTAGTCTCATCTGTGCTGCGACAATTTTAACATGATTCCCATATACAAGGAGCTCATTTTCTGTCCGATTCAAGCGTGTTGTTTCCCTGGGATGAAAGTGTAAATCACGTACATTGATGATATACATATGTAGGTTATTTTTCAATGTCTTTATTCATGTATTTATTTGGGAGAGGGTGCCGTAGATTCTGCTATGTTCGAGCATTACTATTTTAGGAGCCGCGTCCTTGCTTGCCTGAGAATTTTTTGGGGGGACCAGAAACTTTTCTCTACTAATGCTTATTGTTACTATTGTACTATTGTTCAATGTCCTTGTGAGCTAGGAGTGTTCCTCAGGGATGCGTCTCAAGCACAGTTGCCTTGTCTCAGAATGAAAATTTTGACTGCTCTCCAACTCTCTCTCTCTCCCGCTCTCTCTCTCTCTCTCTCTCTCTCTCTCTCTCTCTCTCTCTCTCTCTCTCTCTCTCTCTCTCTCTCTCTCTCTATATATATATATATATATATATATATATATATATATATATATATATATATATATATATATATATATATATATATATATATATATATATATACACACACACACACACACACACACACACACACATATATATATTAGCTGCATATCCTCAAAAGGGTCCCAGGCTTGCTGGTACCCATCCCAGCTGACTTCGGGCAGTAGGCAGGGGGCCCTGAACCGGTTGAGAGCAAACTTCAGGGCACAAAGAAACGAATAACCATTCACGCACCCAATCACGCATGAGGACAATTTTGTATTTGCAATATACCTGCCATGCATTTTTTTGGAGTGTGGGAGGAAGCCGGAAAAAAACAGAAAAAACACACACCGGCTTTGGGAGGATATACAAACTCCGCACAGGAATTCGGGTCCCCGGACTGTGAGGTGGACGTGCTAACCACTGCTATGCAAAGCCACCATCCATATTTATATTGCTATATATATTTTTGGATATGAATACAAAAAAATATGAAGCGTTTACAAAAGATGAAATTCATTTTGTTATGGTATAGTTTTTACATTGCTGCCAAAGTGTAGGTGCGTCTTACCGACGGTAACAGAAAATACCAGAATTTGACTCTAAAATGAAGGGTGTGTCTTATATTCGGGGAATTACGGTATTTATAATCTGGGAAAGCGTATAGATTGTCTTTTGGTACCAAAAATGTCCACAAATATTTTTTTACGAAATCCTGTGTGATAAAATCAAATAAATGACCACAGCAAAGTCACTATGTTTGTCCTCCCGCCTCCCTGTTGTGTTTTGCTATGGCTAACATCACTGACCTTGGACCAGCTTGAGCTCAAGAGTCCAAGGTCAAAATGTAAGACCCTCTTGAGCACCTCTGCCACAATTGAGGGTCACGCTGGGCTTGCAATGACACTTTTATGTCACAATAACACCGTGGCCCTTTTGACCCAGTGTTGCTGCTCCAACTTGAAATCAGAGGTATCCAAACTACGGCCCGGGGGCCATTTGTGGTCCGTCATCTATATTTTTTTTGCCCGCGAAATATACTGAAAATCCATTTTGACGTGGCCCACAATGCGATTTTAAAAAGAATTAAAAAGCGTTGATGGTGGGTAGTGGTAAAATCAAAAACATTTTTCAAATTCGCCACATCGTCTTTAACCGAAAGCCTTGACATAGCAGTTGTTTGGTGGGAAATAACTACTTTGTTTGGGTACGGGCCAATAGAAGGGGACCACTTGGTTAAAACGCGTGAGAGAACGATGAAAAAGCAGGAAGCGATGTCAAAGACAGTGAAGCGGTTTTGCTTCATTTTTCACAGTTGTGATGTGGAAGACGGAAAAAAGTGAACATTACACTGGGAAAGCTTGTTTTGTGTTTTTCTCAAAATGGCGATGGGAGTTTAAAAAATTGAAAACAACTCAAGCAGATTTCAACGTCAGGTTTTCAGCGTATTGTTTCACTATGTACAACAAATTAAATTATGCACAAAAAATGAAAATGTAAAACTTAGGTTAATGTGGCCCTCAAGGGTTTCGATTGACCTGTTTGCGGTTCAAAGAGGAAAACGTTTGGACACCCCTGCCTTAAACTGTAATTAGTTTGTCTCCGTTTAGTTACAGAGACATCAAGTACATTCGAATCCAATAAATTAGGCGATGAAATTACACTGCAGAGGGGAGCTTTTATGAACTGGCATGTTTTCTCGATTTGAGAGGCGGCTGAAGTGTTTGTTTGGGATGCTCTTGATGTCGCTGCCAAATTTGGGTTCAATTCCGAGCACCCCCATTCTTTCGAACAACGTTTGAGTCAGGTGTCATGCAATTAGGCACAACTAAACTCTTCCCATCTGGATGATTTCCATCTTTTCCGCAAAGACTTCTAAGATCTCTGCTTCACTCTTTTTGCTTATTCATTCAATGATTGTTACTCAACTGTCCGTGCTTGCGTATTCTTTTATTATGTGGGCATTCATTCACTTTAATGGCTGCTCGGAGCCACAGGATATTTATTGTTACTTATCTTCACTGGGTGTTGTTATAATTTGTTTAAGTGCTTAACATGATTTGCCTGAGCGGTTGTGCGAATTTTGAAGTCAAATGATGTTGCCTAACAAAGGGAGAGGCACAAAGATCCTGTTTTTATATTTTCACAAGTATGCATGTTTGCATACATGCAGTACCAAGGATTACACAGAGCCAGCGTTGTCCCCGCAATTTATTTCGCCACCCAGCAAGTGGGTGATTAGCTATTGTTAGCTTGTTTGTTAGCCACAAGGATTAAAAAAAAAATAATGAATAGTCCCATAATTTTTGGGCGATAAGCCGCAAGTTTTTTCATGTAGTTTTATTAACAGCCACAAGAGGGCAATCTCCTATTAAACAAAGGGACACTGAAGAAGAGACAATTAAGTATTGATTTTGAGTTTAAACTGCTATTTTCCTCACTACCAAATGGCACTCCCTACTAGTAAACCAAATCAGGCATGTTACTGTTATGTTGGTGGTGTATTTGAACAATCTAAGTGTGTCGATGTTATGTTGAAAATATGTTGCTCTATTCACCATCTTTTTGTGTAATAGTTAACAACAGTGGCACTCCCTACTAGTAAACCAAATCAGGCATGTTACTGTTATGTCGGTGGTGTATTTGAACAATGTAAGTGTGTCGATGTTATGTTGAAAATATGTTGCTCCATACACCATCTTTCTGTGTAATAGTTAACAACAGTGAATTTTAGCAAAAAACTGCAGTTTGTGTTCTGTCCTCAAGGACTAGTTCTGGCCCACGAGCTATATGTTTGGTACCCCTTCCCCAGGACGTTCTTGTGTAAGTACAATGCATCCAGCCAATGAACGGAGGCCTCGCAGATGCAAAGTTTGCACTTCGATTCATTAAAATGGCAAGAAAATTTAAAAAGCAATATACATCACGTTGACACAAACAGACGTTTTTCTTGTTTGCTGCAATTAATCATGTGCCGACACAATCTACAACTAATTAGCAATCCATGTTGTACACAACAGCTGATCATAAATTGCGGTTCACTTTTTAAGTCGCTCACATGCATATCGAGAGATGGGAATTTTGGGTGCCAAAATAATGCAACGTAATTACGAGAAAACTGAGGGTTTTTTTTTGTGGTTACTTTTACTTTATATGCTTTAAACCTTTTCTTTTTTAAATTATATATATATTTTTTTTTAGGAAAACGTCACATAAATGATGTGCTATGAATGTTATTTTATTTTGCAATACTTTTCAAAGTTTATCAGGTTGAATATTAGGGTGCGTTATTTACCTTACATTCATCAATAGGCATATATTAACTAATATTTTTTTCAAGAAATGCTCTTTTCTTTTTTTTTGTCCAAAAGTAAAAAGTGCTATAAATATTAAACAAATGAATACGTTTCTATGGGATTATGCACTTTCTGGTGCTATGTATTTTACATCACTGGGAAAACTGCTCCCGCATAAACGTCGTATGTCACTACAGTCAAAAACAAAGACCCAACATCTCCATTGCTTTTTAATCGCTGGGTCACAATAAGTATTGGGATAATATCCGGATTGAAGTTACTCTGAAATTCCCCCACCTCGTCATCTTGTGGGGGATGCGCTTGACTTTTTTCTATGATAAATGTGTTGCTTGGAAAAGTTTTTGTTTGGTGCACAAAAGTGGTTCATAAATCATCATAGAGAGCAGTCATTTCATCCTATAATCAGAATGTATCCACCACCACTGGAAAAAAAACAACTGAGTCAACTTGCCTGTTGGTTAAATATTCATAAGTTCTGCTTTGGAAAACAACAGTTTTCTCCTGCTTCTTTTTTTGTTATGATTCTAATATATATTCTTAAAGCTTGCTGGAAAGGACAGGAGGCTAATTTGAGAGCAGTGGGTGACATAAGTTGCGCAGTCCTGTGGATTCTTTTTATAGGATGGGATTGTCTCTCAGCAGGCAGTCGAACTCAATGACTTTTGGAAATTTTATTTGAAATCCATAAGACTCCCGAGGACGGAGGCCAATGGCCTAGTCAGCTCCATTCAAGTGTACACTTTGGGTACATTAGCATGCAATGTACTCCATTTATGCAACAACAGAGACCTGTGTGTAAGTGTAAATCATTAGATGCATTAAATTATCCGGTGTACTGTAAGGAATTAGATATGACCTGTACACTACCTTAGCGGATTCTTCAAATAATTCTCGGTGTAATGTTAAAAAAAATGGTTCAATCAGTGATTCGGTACTGATTTTTCTTCGAGGGAGAAATTGTTTTAATTTCTTATCATTACTTTTGGCGTTTTTTTCACATTAGGCTATATAGTGGAATATTACGTTTTTTTTGTCCCCTCTTTACGGCATTTTTCTCGCTTTACGGCATCAACAACTGTCATGACCTGTGGGGTTGGCTGTGTTTATGTTGTTTTTGCTTCGCTCTTAAAAGGTTTTTAGGTAGTTGCTCTTATTTTATGTTTGCGTCAAACTGCCTGCGCTGCAACGCATCACTAAGATGCTGGTCTGCTATTGGTCGGCGTCACAGTGTCACTAAGAGGGAAACATGCTAAAGACTCAATCTCGTGTGAGTGTTTACAATATCGTATTTATTGTGCATTTTAGTCCTTAATTCCAACTTGAATTTGTTAGCTACAGGTCCCAAGATTGCTAGTGATGTTAAAGGGAGAAGTAAGAAAATGAGTACTATGGAAACGAAGCTGGAGATAATCAAGAAATACGAAGAATGCTAGGCTAGGCTAGGCTAGGCTATCCTCGCTAGGGATTATGGCCGTAAGTAGCTCAAGTCAACGTCACTCAAAGGTAAATACAATTTCATTTGTCCTTTATATATTTTTTTTATTTATGATGTTATTTAATTAAATACATGTTACTGTAAATGTATCTGCTTTAAAATCCAGATAATTTTGCGTGCAACCCCTTGACGAAATGAAATTGAGTCATTATAGCCAGGGGCTGAGCTACAAGGTGACCATGGCAACCCCTTGTCAGTTTTGGGTCACCTTTTTGGCCACCCTGACACCTAGAGGGAAAATATGATATCTGTTATTTTTACATGCATCCAATTCTTAGACCATTGATACGCTGCCACAATTTCTTTATCATAACTGATTCAATCCCAAACATATATATATATATTTTTTAAATTAAGAATCCTGACATTCAATCCCAGGTATTGATATCATTTTCATTGTCTTTTCTGGTGTTTGGATGAAGAAGGGTTTAAAAATGCCTGGTACCAAAAAAATCATCTCCTGACTGCACATTGTTCAGAAGCCAGCTAATTCACAGACACGATCAAAAAAATGGCTAAAAACAGCTGTTTCAACGGCGAGATGTAGTGAGTGAGAATGTTTTTTCTTGTTTTGTTTTTTTTTTCCAATAGCACCCTACATTGATTCAGGAGTGATACAATTCTATTTTACAGCGCCATAGAGTTGGGCTGGTATTGAGTAAAGCAAGCTACAATCAGTTTTTGTGGCTGTTTGCTTGGTGGCAGTAATAACCAAGCGGGAAAATGATGTGCCGCATTGGTTTGTGGCGAGGATGTGTGTGTGTGTGTGTGTGCGTGTGTGTGTGTGTGTGTGTATTTGTGTGTGTTAAAAGGACACTCTATTACTGCCGAGCCTTATCTTCTTTAAATCAATAGGTCTCCTCACTATTGGCGTGACTGTGGGCTGACTCAGCCTAATTATCCCCCGGACGACCTTTAAATCACACTGGTGGCTACAATTAAATAAAGACTGCTTAAAGTGTGACTGCAAATGAACATAAGGAATTTTGCCGTGATGCAATACAAGCAGGGGACGACCTGTTGGTGTGAACGTCCTGAAAAGATTTTCTTTTTTTTTTTTTTCAAAGAGGCGGCTTGTTGAATCAACTCTGCAAGCACTAGTGATACCGTATCACCAAACTCCACCTCGCTTAGATGAATGTCCACTGTGAGGCACATGAGACTCGAGAACAAAATCCTTTAAAGTGATTTGATACGCTTAGAAAATAACTGAAAATGTTATAAATTGCACCACTTAAAATGATATAGACAGTTTGTTTGTTTGACTAGAATGAGCATAAATATGTATTTCAGATCAAAAGTGAGGACTTACATTTGTCTTTTTGTAGTCATGTTTTGAGAGTCATCTTGGCACATAAAGCACGCTAAGCTTCATAAATTGATCAGAAGTGAGCAAAATTGTCCAAATACTGGCGCATTCACTGGTTTGGAAACGCAAATGGGTTTAAAACAAAGCCCCTGCCCCCATGCATGACAAGGATTCTAAATAAATAAACAAATAATTATTTGTCCAGCTCATGCCTTTCTTTTATGTGGCTAACGTTGTCCTAGCAGCAACAATATTTGCATGTTAAAGCTTTGCTGTTATCTGGCAAACAAATTTCTAACAACGGCAATATTTGTCCAGCTAATGCCTCGATGTTAACCGGCTAAAGATGTCCTAGCAACAGGAAAATTGATCTGGCTGTTGGTTAAATGTCACAATTTTGTAACTATTGTAAACACATCTAGGTTTACAATTTAGTCATATTTAAAACGAGGAATTATTGCCACAGCTATATGTGCTAGTAGCAAACAAAAGGGAGTTTACTAACTAACTTGGATGTAAGGATTAAACATATATACAGTATATACTGTGTATGTGTCTGTTTAATACCTTTTCGTTATCTGGCTAATGTCGACCTACCAAAGAGTATATTTGGCAAGCTAACGCTTTGTGTTAGCTGGCTAACCACTTTCTAAGAACAAGAATATTTGTATGGCTAATGCCTTGCTGTTGGCTGGCTAAAGGTGTTCAAGGAACAGGAAAGTTTTTCTGGCTAACGCCTTGCTGTTAGATGACTGCTGCTAACTCAATGCCACAATTACGTAGTTCATAATTATTGGAAACATGTCTACGTTTACAATTTAGTCATTTTTAAAATGAGGAATTATTGCCACAGTTTTATGTACGAGTTGTAAACGATATGGAATCTACTAACTCGGATGTCGCATCTGAGATATGGACTAGCTTAGCACTAGCTAGGATGAGGTTATTAGCAACATAGGTGGATTTAAAATGAAAACAAAGTCTTATAAAGGTGCATTTTATTTCCCATTTTGATCAAATTGGAGTTCATGTGTTTATTTCGGCAAAGGTACATTAATAGCCTGTTTGATTTGCTTCTGTCATTTGCAGGTTAACGTCAACACGAATAGGCAGTGTGGATTTTGTAATGAATATAATATCACAGGACAGACAGCGCAAACTGCAACCGCTGCCCTTGTCTGGATCATTCCATTCCCATAAAAGAAATTCTTTTTTTATTGTGTTCTTCTAACAACTAGCAAATATACTCTTTATTCAGCAAGTTTGACCAATTGGCATTTCCAAATAAGAGCAGCAAAACTTTTTACTTATGTGGATGTGTTGTGCTGTAACAAGCCTGCCTTTTTGCAAGTAAGAATAAGTCAGTTATTTAGCCCGAAGCGTCTCGCGGTGCCTTCGCCTGACCTCAAATGTTGCTAATGTGAAATCTCCAGTGAGAGAACTTGTTGTTGTTTTGCCAGACAATTTCATTTTCAAACTTTTGAGAGCCCACACACAAAGACACACACACAGCGTATGAACTACGATGCATCGGTGTTTTCTGGTCTGTAATTGTTTTGGAGTCATTTGAAGAAGAAGTGCCGGTGAAGCTGCCAAAGCAGGAGACGTGTGTTGAGCATGTACAATTAAAGCTGGTTTCAGCTGCTTGTGGTTTGACACAATGAAAACAGTTTGACTGTCGAGAACATTAATTAATTCCCCTCGTGTTCCTGAGTATGAGTCACGGTCCACGTGAGTGTTTGCTATCTGTCGTTTACACCTCTCCGTGGAACGATTCTGTCATGAAAACTCTCATTAATTTTCCGTCGGTAAGCTCGATTTCACAATTGACAAATGTTCTTTTGCTCCTTTTCTTCACGTTGTCAAAGATGAATAGGTGAATCCTGCTAACTACAGAATGCGGCAAATCAAGTGTTGACAAATCGGAATTTCGGATCTGTTTGTGCGTAAAGAATATATGACATTTTATTATGTAAATATTGTGCCAAATACAGCATTCGCAAATCAAGTATATTGAAAAATCGGTATTTTGGGCCTGAAATAGGTCTTTGTACGCAAAGTGTTTATAACATTTTACAATGATAAAAACTGTGCTAACTACAGAATGCTACAGAATCTCGAGACTAAATAAATCCATTTAGTACTCAAAAAGTAGATGATTACAATTATTCCAACAGGATAACATTTATAAACAGATTAAATGATTGATTTAATTTACGTAATTTGTTTACTTTTGGTAAGATATTTGATTTTTGCATATGGAACGTTTGTTTTCTTTACAGTTTTTACAGTACTACTGACACAACTAAATTAAAGAAGGGCTACACTCATTTGCTGTTCGCTGTCTGTCTACCTAGATAGGGGCCATTTTAATATCTAGGAAAGACACAACTTTGGGTTATTAATCAAAAAATATATATTTCTGGACATTTGGGGGTTCCATGGAAAATTTGCTTTCTCAAGGGGTTGCTCAAGCTTGAGAACCCCTGCGTTAGGATTTTAGTTTTCATCGTGGCAGTAGTTGGAAAAAAATCTGATTGTATGAGGGGAGTGCGGTCCACAATGTTTAAGCTGGCTGGGGAAGGCCTTTGAACGACTTCCGTTTAATGAGGTAACATAATCCTTTAAGATCACATAATCCTTTATTTGTCCCGCAGTTGGGAGGGTTGTACTTATTAATAAAACTCCTTTCTTTGACCTTTCCACGCGGACTCGACACAGCGTTGGATGCAACAGACGCTGATCCGTCTCCTTCATCCATTAAAAGTCAGACGTTTGAGGTAGTAATCGTCAAAAGAAAATCAATGCGTTACCACGGCGACACTCTATGTCGCTCCGCAGCTTCTTTATCCTTACAGCTCATATTTTTTTTTCTTGTGCGTTTTTTTCTTTCTGTGATCCTTTGAGCTTCCCGGCATCTCTTACAACATGTATGCTTCTTGGTTTTTTTTTTTTCTTTAAAATTCCTGAAGGCTCAAAAGTCATTCCCAAAGGTTTTAATTAGAAAAGTGTGGCGGATCGGGGCGTGTTCACTATAATAGAACAGAGCGATCCCCCGAGTCTTGTTGGAGGGTACTGCCGAAAGGCTTGCACTTTTTCCTTGGCGGCATCGGGGTTAATTGTGTACACTTCGGCTTTGGCCAAGTAAGCACTGAGTTGTTAAAAAAAAAAAAAAAATGCTTTATTGTGATAGAAAGTGTACACAGGTTGAAACGAACAGAAGGTAAGGCTAATGTGGGCGGTCTCCACCTGGAGTGGGGGCATCCACAGCATAGCACCCCAATTGTGAAGTTACTGCATATGCAGTACTTTTTTTTTTAAGAATAGAAAACATTTATTGTTATAGGATAGCTGGTATAGAATGACATTTATTTTCATTTATGTATTACTAAATCCAGTTGATATTCCTATCAAAGGATATTTTACATGCAAAAATGGTCTAAAGTTGAATTCATTTTGCAAGTCATGAGAGGAACATTTTTCAAATTAAGAGCAAATTAAAGGGAACATGAAGCAACTTATTGCTTAGTCAATTCAATACCAAAGCGGTGTTTTTACTTTCTTTTGTCGAGTCCAGACATTAAATCCCACATATATATTCTTATTTACATTTCTTTCAGTTTTTTTTTCAAGTGTTTGGCTAGAGGAGGGTCTAAAATGGCTTATGCTAATCGAATTGAGTACTGATGTAATCAATTACTTTAGGTAATCAAATCATTTTAGGTAATAATTATATTTGATTACTTTAGGTGCCAAAATATTCTATAATGTTATTCAAGTACTAAAGTAAATGATTAATGTAATTAATTAAGTAGTAAAGTATTCAATTATTTTAGATACTACAGTAATTGGTTACTTTAGATGCCAAAATATTCAGTTAAATAATCAAGTAAATGATTACTTTAGTAATTAAGAACTAAAGTAATGAATTAGAATAAGCAGTAAAATACTAAAGCAATTGATTACATGAGGAACTAAAGTGCTATCTGGTATTTAAGTACTGCTTTATTATTTAAGCACCTCAAGTAATCAACTAGGGGCAATCCCTCGATTTTCGCGGTTAACTGAAAACAACCCCCCCCAAAGTATTGTATTGGCTGCGCGTAGTTGAGCCACAGTTGCGCTCGGACAGCACTCCTACAAGACACGTGATTGGCTCCAATCGACTAAAAAGAGCAGAGGTTGTAACCCACTTCCCCTCAGAAGTTGAAATCCGCTTTGGTGCACGCGTCTTGTAGTATTGCCCCTTGAGCCAATTGACAGATTGAGTGGTCAGTCAGGTGAGAACAGTACAAGTGTACAATCTGCTTTTTAATTAACTAGCTATTTGCTAGTTAGACATCCAAGCGCCTGCTCGCAGGGTAACTGCGACTCACCGGGATCCCGATTACATAACGCCAAGACATGGAAACGAGAAGGAATAACAGTACGGTTACTGTATAAGGTTTATTAATTAAAGATTTAACTAAACATGTGTACTGCAGTAGTTCAACATCCAAGGAGTTCCCGAAAAAAAAAAAAAACCTGGAGGTACCACTACAAATGTGGTTCCAAAGTTGAATAAATCAGACTCAGATGGCACAGTACTCAGTCATCTATTTTCCTCATCAAAAAATACGTTGCCCTGGTTAGGGGGTAAATCGAGTTAAAAACTAGTAAAATTTATATACACAGAAAGCATAATTTACGAGGTAGAATTCCGCCTCCTCCTTCTTGTGATGCCTGTTTAAACGATCAGCCTTTTGTCATCTTGGTGAAAGTAGAGTATGACTTCAGCATTTGTTCAGGGTGACTTCATCATCAATATCCATTACTGGTGATGGAATAGCAAATAAACTGTCCCAGATTGCCTCCATTTTTCCCCTCACCTCCTTCTCAATTGTGTCAAGCAATATTTCTTGTGTAATGTGGAAATGACCTGGTTGGGAATAGCATGATTCTGGGGCATGAGAGCAAGAAACAAGTTCAGTGAATCCCTGTCTATTCTTGCTTTGTTGTTCACGTTAGAGAGAAACCGATAAGTGTTATCAGGGCCGATACCAATAATTAGTGGTTAAGCAGGGCGATAACCTATGTTTGGAATCATTTTCAGCAACACGGAAAATATCAGCCAAGATGTGAAAAAAAAATTCTAACTCTCTTTGTTGAATTGTCTTTAAGCATAATTGTTTATTCAACAAGTATGCAGATTTGCATAATGTCCATTCCAAAAACCGTGGAGTTCCCAGTATCAAAAGTATGTCCTAAAAAGGTTCACAGAGAAACAAGTAAATATCTCTCAATAGTTTTATCAACTAAATTCTTCAAAATTGAAATTAAAAATTGAAAGTTAAATTTATTAACACTCACAAAAAAATGAAATATGCTTTGGTCTGTCATTGTAGTCTGTGATCTGATGATAACTTTAAGACATAGGCATTAACTGGTCTCTACCGCCACCTACTGTCTTTAGGTGAAACACAAGTCAACAAAGAACTTTTTGTTTCCTGACATAGTTTGCTCAACGGAATGTTGCAAAAATCGCAGGAAAAACAATGTCATAAATCCTATAAAAATGCATCTCAAAAATTGTAATTAAAATGGTTTTATGTGGTCCAGAATTTGGACAGTTCATATTTTTGTAGAAAAAATCTCGTATGTCCAGATGCAATCATATAGAAATGCCAGAATCATTGCATTTCTAAATTTTACGTGTTTTGTTCAGCTCCCTCGTGTTTTTGTTCATTGATTCTTTTATGATATCATAAAACAATCCAAAGTAATTTCCATCATTTCTAAGCTAATGCCACAATGGTTAATCCTTATGCAGTATTTTGTCCATTTTTGGGTCATTTTCTTCCCTATCATTGTGGCAGTATTTTAGCCAAGAGCTGGCACATTCCTGATAGTGTGCCAACTAAGCCATCAAGTCATGTTGCAGTTTTGTATGTTGTCTGGGTGAAATTTCAGCTCCCTAGTGTCTTCTTCCAATGCTTTCCCTCTGATGTGAAATGCCATTGATGTAAAGGTCAAACAACTGGAGAAAATACCGCACAAGGGCTTAAACACACACACTTGGGCACACACGAGCTACGCCTCCTTAATTATGACAGAAATGGAAAAGTTTCCTGAGCGGATTTTCCAAATAAATTGCAACAAAGCTTATTGATTGGTGTACGCCTTCCCCAGCAGATGTCTTCTCCCACACCCCCTCCAAAACATCAATATTCATTCCGAGTCATGTTTTGACCACACTCCCACTGCGTTTCAGACATCGGATCCGTTTTTACAAGGAGATTCGTCCATTGTTTCGTACCGAAGAGAAAAAATGACTGTCTGGTTTATCACTTCTGTCTGGTTTATCACTTTATTTATTTATTTATTTATTTATTTATTTATTTATTTTCATGTGTGCGAGTGCAGCAATAGTGAAGCAACCCGTAAAAAGTGTCAGACTTTAATAGCAAAAAAACAATGAGGAGGGGAAAAAAAATTTGCGGTTTCATGAGCAGGTGGAACATCCTCATTACATGTTTTCATTTGATTGTTCCTTAAACTCTCGGGAAGTATTTTGCCCATTGCTTTGATCTTTACATCAAAGGCATTTCACATCAAAGGTAAAGCATTGAAACAAGGCACTAGGGAACTGAAATTTCACCCAGATGGTGAAAACATGTCAAAGTTCAAAATGGCACAATCACTTAGTTATTACACTACCAGGATTGTGCCACCCTTAGGCTAAAATAGGTGAGTAGAATGTGAAAGAATTTGTCCAAAATTGGACTCAATTTTGCACGAGGGATAAGGTGGTAGTAACAATTGCTTTTTCTGCCTTTGTGCCTTTAATTTCTACAGCTTGGGATCATACTTGCATATTTCTCATATATGATATGGAGTCCAGTAATTAGTCCGCTTAGGTGCTGTTATTAGACACTTATGAAATCATTGTTGAACATTTAAGGGCTTGTCACATGGGCTTTTATACTCTTGACACTTGTCTTCATAGCTTGGGGGCATACCGCTACTTTTGTGGCCCTGCAAAGGGTACAATCATTTTCTTTACAGTACAATAATTAGGCCTCTGGGGTATATAATTATGAATCGTGCCTGAGAGGACATTTTCAGTTCCCTTACTTCCGAGTGCATTCTAAAAATATAGTTTTTAAAACAACTGTAGCAGGGATATAGGTCGGAATGGACGACTTTGCCCTGATTTCTGACCCAACTCTTAAGAAAAAAAAATTACAATTCTACCTTTGAGGATGGAATAGCTTCTTATTGGCAAAGTGCCCTCGAAGGCGTCTCCTTGATACTTGATTCATAAAGCATACCTGGAAAAGGAGCCACAGCGTGGTACAATAGTTCAGTTCACACCTTAAAGGGGACTTAATACGGAAAATTGACAAAAGCCATACTTCGATCAGTGGGTGTTAATAACATTTTCTGCATTGAGCAGAATCTATAGAATAAAAAATTAAATAGTGCTGTCTAAAGATTAAAAAATGAGAGATTAATTCATTTAGATATGTAATTAAATGATCTAATTAATGATTTTAATCAACATCTGAATTCTGAGAAAAACCTTCACCCGGAGGTTTTGTTTTTGAATATTGTGTTATTGGGGCAGATGAAAAGATTGATATACAACAACAAAAAAGGGGTTTCTGTCATTTAAGTTCTTTAAGACATTTTAACTTTTTTTGTGCCCAGTGTTATCATAAAAAGGAAACCTCGAGAGGGCCATTATATTTAGCATTTTCACTCATCTTTCAAGGCGGACAGAATATTGTGTGATATGTAGATGTAAATATGGGTGGTATCATATCAAATATTGATTTCCATTCCTTCCTTTGATTTGCATGTAGGTACTACCTGTGTTGTTAGCGTGGAAACACTGCAATCCAATGTTCACAGTTATCACGAGAGTGATCAATTGGCTTAGGTAAGCATTAGTCTAGGTTGTCAGCTACCCTCCATGAAAAAATGTATTTGACGAGATTTTTATGGTACATCATTGTTATTACTACTTTAAAGGACAAGAATTCTCTTCCATGGCACTGTAATAGTTAACAGATGAATTTGTAACCATTTACCTTTGGCTGTATTTGAGACAAGTCCCAAGTGCTGTCTTTTAAGCGTATATATTGAATGTCATGGCTAACAGCCAATCAGAGAAGGATTGTCACTTTGTGATGTGTCCGTTGGTTATGTCATGGTCTGTTGAATTTTGGGTGGTGGGTTTATTTTGAGGGGTTCTGTTCTTGCTTTTGCATAGTTTCTGTTAAGCTTGTGTCACCCCGCGGTAGTTTTGATTGGGTCCACCTGTCTGCGTTTACCTGCCCCTCGTGTGTCCACCAAGCCGCTTCCGCTGTTTATATTTACTCCCCACCTGTTGCACGTCGGTACTTAGCTCGTGTGTGTATTTAAGCAGAGTTTTTGTTTCAGCTAGGGTCGGATCCTTGTCGTACGTCATGTATGTCGTCTGTGTATCCCCGTGCACACCCGCTCGTAGTGTCTTCCTGTTTCACCAGCCTGCGCCTTAGTATTTTTTGCCGTGCGGTTTCCTGCTTCTGTTCCTGCTTTCCCTGCCATGAATCAAAGTGAACGATCACACGCATCTTCCACCTTGGAGTCTTTATGCATTTGGGTTCTCCCCCACCGCTATCACGTCCACCTTTTTCCCAGCCCGCCTGACCGTGACAGGTTACTTGAATGCATTCACCTCCTCGTCCGCGGAAAGTCATTTCAGAATGTTTTGTGCAAGCACTTTATTCATTCAAGTCATATTCAGAAAGCAAAATAACCCAAAAAAGACGTAATGCTTAATTCCAAATGTTATTTTAGGCCTGCACAATAAATGAGTTAAGCAAGATTGTGTAACATATGTATTTCAGTTCATGAAACCATGACTCACCCAGCACAAACATTAACCTTCCAGCCATGCTTGGCTATCAAAGAAAAGACAGCGTTGCTTAGTGCTATAAATTAAAGACACGTTTTTCTCCTAATAGTAGCTGTTGTGGGCCACTCAGTGGCGCAGTGAATAGCACGTCCACCTCAGAGTTAAAGGGACCCAAGTTCAAATCCACCACGCTCTGGCCTTCCTGTATGGAGTTTGCATGTTCTCCCCCAGCTCGCATGGGTTCTCTCTGGGAACGCCGGCTTCCTCCCAAACATGCATGGCATGGTCCCTAGGTGTGATTGAGTGTGTGAATAACTGTTTGTCTCTGTGTGCCCTGATATTGGCTGGCAACCAGTACAGGGGGTCCCCCTGCCGAAGCCATCTGGGATAGGCACCAGCAAGCCTGCGACCCTTGTGAGCTTTTGACCCTTGCGGCTCTAGAAAATGGATGGATGAATAGATGTTATACACTAATGTTCTGACACTCAGTTATTCCTGCATGTATGTATGCTTGCTGCCTATTTAGACTGTTTATACTCCCGTGCCCCCAAGCATAGGGCAACTTAATCATTTCTAAGACGTTTGAAAGATTAAACCGGGCGATAAACTGTTACCAATGATCACAGGTGGTAACAATTACAACGATCGATTAAGCTGATGGATGAAATCCACTGTTCTGTCATGCCAGGCTTAGTCCAATGTTTTCTTCATCCTGCAGTCTGTCGGCAAAACTGATCGTCACCGGCGGACAGTCCCTCAGTATCGAAGGACTGACCACCTCTGTTTAAAGCCTCATCATATAGAATATGTTAGCTCTCTTCTTCGGTATGTGGTATGTCAAATTTAGGAGCACAATTTCACCTGGGTGAGTACGTTGGCAGTGAATTGTCTGAGAATTGGCTGGTTTGTTGGACTAATGAGAAAATACGCACATTACATAATTCGCATGTGTGAAACTGAAAAAGTTGCAATCTCCAAGGCAGAAAGCTACAGTAAAAGAATAGTTATTGTGCATCTCTGGCTTCCCACACAGGAGCAGAAGCTGAGAAACAATGGATGGCCGAGTCGAGACTTCCCGCGGTGTCATAAAAACCGCATGAGCAGAACTGAACACCAACAATAAAAAAAATAAGAATGGAATCAATGGGAACGCTTTAACATTTGCTATCCCGTTGACAGATGATTTCATAGGCCGGGGCAAACAAAAGCGGGATTCGCACAACACAGAACGCGCCCCCGCTTGGCTCTTCCACTGATTAGTTTGAAAGTCGAGGCTCTTGAAGCTTTTGTCGGAAGCGGAATTAAACGGCTAATGTCGTTGTCCGACATCCTGCAGATGCCCGGGAAGAGACGAGCTCGACGTGCAGATTCACATAATCTAAGTCATTATGAGACGTAAATGAAAAGAAAGTGCAACCACCTCAAACGAACAAAGTGATTTCACAGATCACTGATGCCCTTTTCTGGAGATGGCAAATTAATGACTGCGCCATCATTTTTTAATTTTTTTTTTTTTTTTTTTTTGCCCCTCCCTCAAGTCCTCCTGAGCGCAATTGCAAAGTGCGTAAGGGCTTCGCCATCAACAAGGTGAAATCGTTTTCCTGCCTTTGGACGTGAAGTAAAGTGGATGGGGGAATTGATAATGGGATTCAGTTAATTGTAAATTAACAGAACCTTGTTAATAGGATTCTGTTAATTAATCAATAAGGAAATAAATCTTAAATTAACTCCACACTCCGCACCCGCCAACCCCTTTGCAGCGCCTGTCGAATGATGTCGTCGGATAATTACCAACCGGCTTTAATTGCTAAGAATTTAATCTGTAGCTCGTCATTAATCAAAATGACCATCACGGACGCAGATTGGCTTCACGCTCACGTCTGCACCGGCAGGGAGTCAAACTGAAATAGAATGAAGTAAACAATGGATCTGGGATGAAAATGACTGAATTATCAACCCAGAGGACAAAACGACCAGGTAATATAATTACAGTGTTTTCCTTTATCTGGCAAAGACTTTTATTTCAAACGTGAAAACATTTTGGACGTAATTACGTGAGTTTGAGGAGAGACAGGAGAAAATTAGCTTAAAGCATGATAATACATGACATGTTAACATTTTTATATTGTTTATAATAATAACTCAGCAGCACAGAGTCACGCAAAAACGTAAAGGAGCAAAAAACAAACAATATGTCATCATACTATTCAGTATTCAACTGGAATGGGTAACAAAAGTATGAAAACCTGCTCTTATTTGAAATAAGTTCGGGTCCGTTTTGTAAACGCAATCAAGGCCATAATAATGATGTTTCAGGAGCACAAACAGCTATAGTCAACGTGTGTCATTAGTGTTTTCTCTCTTGATTTAATTAAAAAACAAGAGTGCTAGCGCCTGAGGAAAACAATGGGGAATTGAGTTAAAACGGTTGTTGTCATATGGGAAAAAGTTCTTATCTTGCTCTTTCCCAGAGAACTTCACTGTTCTTTGTTATACATTCTTTGTCATAATTAAATAGCAAAAACTTACCATTAGCTTGAAGATATGCTAGCCGATCATAGAACAATAGTTTGTTTTCTAGCTAGTTAATGTAAATGCAAACTAATTCAAATCAGTGGACAAAACTTCGAGTGACAACCTAAAAGCTATACCCTAGCATTACCTTAAAGATACAGTCATGCTATCTTATCTGTTTGCTTGCTAGTTAACTAGCTAGCCATCTAATATGTGTTTAAAGATAGACGTCTAATGTAAATGGATGTGTTGCCACTTTGTTGGAATACATAATCGCATCGCGTAGGATGCAATCTCTGAGCTCACCTGCAAACTAAATCAAATCAGTGAACGAAACCTAAAGTGAAAATATAAAATGCTAGACCCTAGCATTAAATTTAAGAGGTACTAACCTATCATGAAATGCTAGCTTATTTGCAAGCTAACTTGGTACCTGTTTAATGTGTGTTTGTACATTCATGTTTTATATAAATGGATGTTTTTGTAAGTATGTTTGTCATGTATGTGCATGTGCCATGTTGAATGTCTCAGATGTCAACTGCAAACTAATTTAAATCAGTGGACTAAACTTCAAATGACAACCTAAAAAGCTAGACAGTAGCATTATTTTAATCCGATCGTAGAACATTAGTTTGCTAGCTACCCAAATAGCAAGCTCATATGTAAGTGTTTAAACATAGACTTTAAGTTTAAATGGATTTTTTGGCACCTTTTTGGGATACTTGTGCATCTGCAATGTTGAATGTGTCAGAATGAACACAAACATAATGCCTGACATTCAATCCTTCACACATTATTTAGAATAACAAATAGCCATTGAATAAGGCTTACAGTACATTGGATATTAACCTTAGTTTAAAAATGAATTATAAAAGTGACTGTGGTAGCATGGAATTGTCTTCTTTTTTTTCTTAAAACAGTGTCATCGTGTGTCATTTGGCTGACTTTACATTGTCAATACGTGCTATCTAATTCCTGAAAACACGCCTTCAGGATGTTATTGAAGCGCCAATTGGAATCCACATAAATTCCTGCAAGGGATGCACTAGTCCTGATCCCGCGGCACGGGCTGACTCTGCGAATCTGCATCAATACAGTGAAACGTCGCTTCGCAACAGTTGCGCGGCGTGAAATTTCAGCGACGTTCTCATCTCACGACGGCCCCTTTGTGCCGGCGCTGCTGTTGCCAGGCTGCCACGTTGAATGAGCCTTTTTGTTTTACACCCGCACAGACAACACGGAGGTGTGAGGAATGGACGTTTAGCCTCTTGTGGAATATTCGCTAAAACAATAAAACAAAAATGTGGTCGCGGTATGCAACATTTTGGTTGGTCAGACAGTTCTTGATTTAAATACATGTTCACCAAAGGCTGGCTATCTAAGGCTCACCCATTAAGTTTCAAAGTGTAAAAAAACAAAAACACTAATGAGGATAGATTAATAAGAAGTGCATACAGTGCACGTTTGTCATGAAGCCCATACTTCTCCCGGAACTATAGGTGTTTTTTCAGTCACCGACAGAGTTGACTTTGTGTGTGTGTCTGTGTGTGTGTGTGTTATTTTAGCCCAAAAGTTTTGTCTAACAAGAGTTGCGATGACAGCTGGGCCTCCTGCGGGAATTCCACTTGGAAGCCGCAGGCTTATTGAAAGTCCTCCCGGGAGAGGGAGACTTGGAGGGTGCACACTGCCGCCCAATTCAATTTTAAAAAATGGGCATTTTTTTATGCAATGTAAAGCAGATTTCTCCTGAAATTTAATGGCTGCTTCCTCGGCCCCATCCATGTTGGGTTGTACTCTTGCGCATGATAAATTGATTTAATAATGCTTATGCATAATGTTTTGGTTTCTTCATTGAGTTACTTTAGTTAGGCGTTAAATATCTTCTGATGTTGAAGTATGTTAAATTAATTGGTTGCATCCAAGACTAAATGTACTCATAAATTGAAAGGTGATCAGAGGTGTCACTCACTCACCTTCACATTGGACTGTAAATTTGATATGATTTGACAAGTTGGAGGAAATTGCATCATAACTCAGGCACCAAAATATAACATCTCTGTGAATAACACATGTAAATCTCATGAGAAACGGCCTAGCTCCCAGAAACATGTTTATTATGTTTGGGCAAGCCCAAGCATGATTAAAACTTTCGAAAAGTTCAAGGCTCATGTGTTTATGTGCACACAGAAGTACAAGTGTCAACACTCAAGATTAAAACTATAATAGCTCTTTCGAAAACGTCCATGATGTTCTGTTAGTTAATTATTTCAGAGATTAATTAATTAGTTAGCGAGCTTTGTTTTGAGTAGGCAGTGGACAGATGGAGTTAGGTTTGTTTGTAGTCAGTAGTAGTTAGATAGTACTCTAATGGCAGGATTGTTTTTTTTTTTTTATGTTAAGTACATATTTTACTTTCTCAGTGGTCTTCAGCAATCACTAGCTGTATTATTAGTTGGATATTAGCAGTAGCTTTACATGTTGGCATTAGTTTGCTTTTTAGGAGTAATTAGGTCCATTGATAGTTTCTACTACTCGGTGATAATAGTTGGCAAACATTTATAGCAAAACTTTGTTAATAAGTTTTGTTTGAGATTTAGTTTGTGAATTAGTCAGCTAGCTTAATTAGTGTGCTTGGGTAGACAGGTGCCTGCAATTTGGGACAACTTGTTGTATTTTGTAGCGTAATGTGGTGCAGTTCAAAAGGTGAATAACTGGCTTAATCAGGAGTAGTTACCTAGTCAATTAGCTTTAGTAATTAGTCAGTTAGGGTTCTTAGCTGGTTTCACAGCTTTGTTGTGAATACTCAGGTAGCTTCTTAACTTAATTTTTAGTCTTCGATAAATTAGCATTGGTAGTTTTATTCACAGAACTTAAAATCCGTCAGTGTTGTAGATTTTATCAAGCTAACATTTGTAACAGCAGTTTTGTTAATAAGGTTCCTCTTTTTGTGAGATTTAGTTTGTAAGTCCGTGAGCTTGTCTAATTTGTAGTAATTGTGGTAGTCAGTTGTAGTTGGTATGGTATGTGCTGGTTTTGTCCGTTGTAGTTTGCAGGTAATACAGTGCAGTTCAAAAGTGAAATAACTAGCTAGCTAGTAGCAGTTACCTAAACAGGCTTTAGTTAGATAGGGTCATTATTCAGACACAACTAGCTAGGTACCTTTATTCACAGTACTAACAAAATTACCATCATTAGTTGAATTTTCCATAGCTATAAGCAGCCAGTGGTAATTAGATTTTAGCCAGCCAGGTAGTTTTTTAGTAGTTCTTTGAGCTACCTCGTTAGCCTTGTTAGCTATAGTTAGTTGTCAGAAGTATTTTGTTAGAACGTAACAATCAATGTATAAATGCCAGCTGCAGACACAAACTGTCATTGAAGAGATGAGCTCTTTTGACGCAGATGTCACTCATTAGGCAACCTGCTGTGAGCGTCTGAGTCTCACATTGACGACGACAGTCTGTTGGCAAAATCGGCGCGCTGGGTGTTTTTCACCACAGTGCGAGACGCTTAAGAGAGACATGACAGGCATACAATAGACGGGATGTGAGCGCGGGAGAGCGAGAGGTGTTGTGATTGTACTCTTATCAATGAAGATCATAGACACAGTCTGCCGCCTTTTGTGTTCATATCAGTATCAAGATCCTTTTGAAAGTTTTATACCCACAGAGGCATATATTGACAGTACTCCCATCTTAATTGTGTTTCATCATTTGTGTTCCCTCCTATACATTATCCCTATCTCGCAGATTTTCACACACACATATATATATATATATATATATATATATATATATATATATATACTTTTTTTTTTTTTTTTTTTTTTTTTTTTTTTACATGCTAGCATCCCTGGAGTATTAGAAGAAAAATGCATATGTGTGTGACTGTTGAAGGGATATACAGTATTTTATATAGAATAGTTAACCTTTGATTAACTTTCTCTAATTATGAGTGTTAAGACCAATCCCCTCCTGAAATAAACATCTGGCAGACGTGAAGTAAAGTGGATGGGGATGAAAATTCTAGAGAATTCGTTCCTGCCTCAATCTTTTTTCAATTGATGTATCCCCATAGCTTTTTCAGCCATGTAACGTAAAACCAACGCAAAGCCATTTGTGTTTGATTTACATTCAAACGACATTTGACGCAATATCTCCAGCCATTTTTTTTTAATTTATCAGCTCCAGAAGATAGATTGTGTAAAATATATTTTTTGTATTTCTGGCTTGTATGCTGGAAAATTGCGCCAGGAATGATAAAAAAAGAAAGGCAGAAAATGTTTTGCGCAGGAGTTCTAATTTAGCAATTAGTTCCTTCATGTGCCAGTTAATTTGCTCTTAATTTGAAAAGCTACTTTATGGAACTAAAGAAGATTGAGCTACAAATTGGGGCAGGAATACTACACAGAAACAAATAATAATAATTTGGCATGTTTTGTAAAATAAATAAATGAATAAATATCGGACTATTACGTCATCCAATGGCCGCAGATGTAAGCAAGTTGAGGAGGCCAAAGAGTTTAAAGCGATGTGTCTTAGCAAATTAAAACGTAGTGAATAATTTATTGAACGCATTTAAACGTAGGTATCCGCCTACCTTTTTATTGATATTGCGGCCTTCATAAGGCCAAAAAAAAAAACAGTACGCTGAATTGTAATTACCATTTAATGAGCAGAGAAACCAGGCAGAGAAGAAGGCAATTATGAGAAAAATAGCCAGCAGGCAAAAATCAAGCGTTCAACTCCTTGCTACACACCTTGACTCTTTGCACAATCTACATGCGCCAAGACAAAGTGTTATGAGACGCGGCGAAGAGGCACTTCCCTCAAGCGTTTGTACATAAAGTCGTTGCTCCCCACACAGTCAGAAGAAGAAGAATAAAATATCAACAACACCATCTCACGCACATAAATAATGCATTGTTTGGAGCACTCGGCGAGAGAAGCCGACGTGACATCACAGAAACGCCGCAGTTTGTTCCTGCTCTCGCACTACACCGAGACTCTTTTCACACTTCTGTCAAGAGTTCACGCGACATTGCTCCGTGCTACTGCCGCATACAGGGGAAAAAAAGTCAATTATTGATACGTGGCTCCTACTTTAGATGCTCCTCACTAGCCAGCAACACAAAGAAGCTCGATCCTAAGAAATCTTCTACAACAATCACAGGGCTTTCTCTGCCTCTTTTTCTTGTTTTTATTTATGGGGCATCAATGATTCCAAGAGGGCCCGTGAATTGCCTGGTGCTTGTTTTTGGCTGGAGAAAATGAATGGAATGAATTAGAATGAAAGGTCAGGGAGCGAGAACCGTTTTTCTTGAGACCCCCTAGAAGTTCTTCACAAAGCGATTAGGTAATAGGTAAAAAAAAAATACAATTGAATAATTAAGTACAATTATGAATCTATCTCTGCGGTTTGAATCATCCACCCTCCTGTCCTTAGGTATTTTTGCAACCGTGATGTCACAAAAAGCTTCTGTCAGTTCTGTAAGCTTCAGTGTCAAAATCTCCTCCTCTGAGTAGCGCATGTAAAATTGCGGATGATCTCTATGAAGCAGCCTGCTTTGGAACTATCATAATGTCACATCCGGTAGCCCTGGCAGTGGATATCTCAAGGTTCATAGGAAACACTCAAAATGCATAATTAAAACCTAGTTTTTAATCACACTATGGTTAACAAATTTTAAGAGGCATATTTAGAATAGAATAGATTAGAAAGTCTTTAAATACCGATTTAAAAAGAAAGATGCTATGATAAGGCTTTCTGTTCAAATTGATTTAGTAAATTATTTATTTTTTGTTCACACTGTCCACCATGAAAACTTTGATTACCATAATTCCCCAAATATAAGACACTTTTTTTATTCCCAAAAAAGAAAGGCCAAAAGTATGGGTGCATCCAATAAATGGTAACTTTTTTTTTAATCCACACAAGCCAAGTTTTGATGCGCATATGTGCATTTTTATAGCGGCCGTATTCTTACTTCCAATAATTACCGTAATGAGATGAGCTAGAGTTGGACGCTGTTCGCTGTTAGCATCAAGTGCTTGCAGCAGCTAACAACAACTTGTGTTAGCTGAGGTGGTTACGGCATTATTTTCAATAAAAGAAGCGGGCAGGCCGAACCACCGTTCGAGTCCATCCTTATTAACACACAGAAATATTACTAAAACCGAGAGGGTCATGTAAAAATTATGATGCCTACATCTGATTCAATTAAAAGTGCACCGGTTAGAGCTCATGGAGAGGTATTCATTTTGCTTCATTAATTGCAATTTTTTGGCAAATACACACAATCATAAAGTTGGTGAAACACCGATGCTGTTCAACTTTGGGTATTTATGGTAAAATGAGCTCCGACTCGAACTGAACGCGAAGGAAAAGGAAACGCAAAAGCTTCTAGCGGATTCATCATTACACTGGCGAGGTCTTCACTGACCACTCACATTGTGGGAAATCCGAAACATGCTTAACTTAACGCGTAACAAACATGTAATTTACGGATTTGAACACATGAAAATGTAAAAAGATCAGATTAATTCTGTTTTGCTATAGTGTTTACATTGTTGTCAAGTGTTGGGGTGTCTTATACTGTACATGGTATCATAAAAATACCAGAACTTGACCCCAAACTTAAGGGTGTGATACATTTGGGGGATTATGGTTCTTTTTAAAAGTGCATTGTTGGCTGTGTCAAAATGTAATTTCAAAATCAAATGTGGATGGTGGGCCACAAATGGCCCCTGGTTGGTTGTTTGGAGACCTCTGGGTTAGAGTACGTCAAGGTATAATTAAATAAATAAATAAATAAATAAATCGGCAAATACTGCTTTTGGAAGATGTTTGAGAGGCTGCTTTTTTTCAGCCAGCTGAATAATCAGCCTGGCCCTATTTGTCTCCCAAATTGAATAGCCAGCCACTGAGGTTGGAAAAAAAAGTCTTTTTTTTTTTTTTTACGTTCATGTGCCTGACCTTTGACCTTCTCATACCTATTAAAACAGATACTGTTGGGCTATTACAAGCAAAAGCCTGTATGCAATGTCATCTTTTGCGGAGAAAAAGTCGAGACCTGCGTGCATCGTTAACCGAGCACTTTGTCTCGGGAGTTCCACAGGAGGACTTAATGGATGCAGTTTCACCCTCATGCCATAAAGCTGACATTCACTCAGTCTGACTGGAGAAAGCGAGCGGGCGAGCGAGCGTTCTCCAGGGGCGAGGCGTCCAAACGCGAGAGCTCTCGGCTCTCCGGCGGCTCGCTGACCCTCTTGCTGACACTAATGTTCATTAGCGGCTAATGTGAAGTGAAGTCGCCCAGATGGCGCCGCTTGTTATTAGTCAGCGCGGCCTGGCGACCGGTAAATAATACCCGTTGTCCCAAAAAAAAAAAAAAAAAAAACGCTCGTTCTCGTTGCGCATTTTTAAAGCCGAGGAATAAGCGTAATGACTTTTAAACGGCGCGGCAACAGCGGGCCCACAAGGGGGCGTGAAGTGGACCCTTAGAAGTCGCGCAATAAGCTCGATTAAGCCGGTAATGATGACACAACGGCCGCTTAAAATGACAGCAGAGGATGTGTGAGAATTAGACTTCTGGCGCCAGTAAAAGTTTGTGGCCCCATCATTTCTGATCACGCTCACTTTGACAATCCACTGCAGGCAAAAAGACACACTTGGAGTTGATTCACCGAGGTCCATAAAGGGCTCTCATCAAGCCGCTTTCAAAAAGCACTCAAAAAAGAGGATCTGTCATGAAAGCACTGTTTGCTTTTTGATCAAAATGAAGAAGAATGACTTACATGTAATGACAAATATTATGAAACAGGTAAAGCAAGCACCATTCACCAAGTGGTGAAGGAAATACTTTTGACTGGCAAATTGCTCCGAGGGTATCTGCAAATATTTGAAATGTATAGAAATTGTAAGAGAGTTACTCCTGATTTTTTTTTGGAACAAGAGGTATTTGTAAATAAAGGTACCAATGCATGTTCAAACCTATTTTTAGGCTGAAGCAAAAAAAAAAAACAACATAATTTATTTTCCCTTAATGCCATGTCAAACGAAGGAACAAAAAAAAAAACGCTACGCAAAAACAAATACCTTTGAACAAAGATTTAGGCTAATACAAAAGAAAAAAACATTTTTTCCCATCATACCATGGGGTATTGACTTGCACATGTAAACAAAAAATAATGCTATGCTTTTACCATTTAGCAAAGATTGTTATGCTTTAAAATAAATGATCACTGTTTATTAGTCATTTTTACAGATTTATTATTCCATCCATTCAGCATTTTTCCTCATACTATCATAAGGTAGGCGCAAGTTAATAGCCCGTCGTATTATGGGGAAAAAAATGCAGGCTTTTTTTTTTTTGCTTAAGAGTACGCTCAAGATTTTTTGTAAGTATGTTTAAACACAACGATTTTCCAAAGTACTTGCAAATATGTTTGTACCTACATTGATTGAGTATAGTTTTATGTTACGTTCTGTTGGTGTTGTCTCTTGTTCCTGTTTGGCTGTTTTGTGTTACCTGATTAGTGTTGAGTGTATTTAGTTCCCGGTTTACGTTTGCTTTTTGTCAGAGCATTCTCTCGGCTCGTGTTTTTGCCGCATTACTCGCCTGCCAGTATTTTGGAGTTCGCTGTCCGATTTCTCCTGTTTGCGCCCTGCGTTTTGCTAATTAACATGACTAATCGCACGCATTCCCTGTGTCAGAGCTTCCCTGAACCTGGATCCACAGTTCCCGCTATCACCCCAGCATTTGTCCCAACCTCGCCAGCCCGTGACAGTTTTAGGCTAAAACAAGAAAGAAAAAAAGAACAGCTCTTTTTTTTTCCATAATGCTATGGAGTATTGACTTGCACATGTAAAAATAAATAAAATGCTATGCTTTTAGTATTTAGCATAGATTATAACAATTTATTTGAAAATGAATACATTTTTAGGGTTTTATTATTCTGTCATTTTTCAATGACCTTTCACAAGTTTTTTCTACCCAATACAGGCACTGGGTATGCTCATCCGTTTCAGTAAGGGAAAAAAATGCTATGTTTTAGCATTCTGCCTACAAGTAGTTTGAAATGTAATTGGAAGTAGGTTCGAACAAATTGCCTGTCAAAAAATGTTTAGTCCGCTCCACGCTTCCATAAAGAACAACTAAAGTCTGATTTACTACGTAAATAAGAAGGCGTAGATCATAGTACTTTCAGGAAGAAATTTCTGGCCGCAATAGGCCTTGATCGCCAAGCTCTCGAGCATGTATTGTCTCAAGCTGTTTTCATTTTTATTCTTTGTTATTCCACTTCCACGCTCACCTTTATACATAAATTGTGCACAGACCGGCATGGGATGCTCCTGGCAGAAAAGCCTCGCGGAGACAGGTCGGCTTTTATTTACGCGGGCCTAATATTGCATAATGTGCCTTGACAGGAGAGGGCCAAATAACTACACACACAAACGGCGGCCAAGACAAGACAACCTGAAGAGAAGGGAAAAGAAAGCGCGAGGCAAACAAGTCAGCCAGCAAACACGGAGACTCGTGTGACGGGAAGGCGAGGCGACAACAGCCGCGTGTGATGAAACAAAGCAGCCAACTGAAACGTTTAATAGAAAATACATTTGGGGGGTGACTCTCGCTGACTGTGGCCTCTACGCAGTCATGTTATGAAAAAGGGTAAAAATATGTTGTTACTATATGTCTGTACATATATCGATTTCTAAAGTTTTATCGGTTTGATTCAGTCATACAAGAACAAACACAAAAAGAGTTCCACAGCTAAATGATTCAGTCAGCTGCAATAATATTAATTGAAGTTCACAAATGATTAAGAAATCTGTGCCCCCGTGGATTATTATTTTGTCTGTCGACATGTGTTGCTGCACCGCATGTATTCAGCTGTCCATTACTTAAGCGTTCTCTTGTAATGATTAAGTGCTACAGTGCATTTGTGACCTTTAGTGAAAGTTTATGGGTTTCACCAACTGGGAAATGCGTCACAACATCAAGCAACACTTGTCCCTATCATCTAAAAATGTATATTTGGAAATATTTGTATTTTATTTAGGGATGAGCTGATACTGATCAATATCAGTGCTGGTACTTATTTTTAGATATCAATGCTCAAGACATTGTATCGGCCTTCTGCTTGTGGTCGTTTTATGACCAGGAACTAGAAATTAGAAATTACAAGAGCGAAATACTAAATTCTAAGTAAAATTGCTATTTTGGGATATGTAAGTCTGTCTTTAAAAGTATTTACCATTGTTTGTTGTTGTTGTTGTTGTTGTTGTTGTTGCTGTTTTTGAGGGGGTAGTACAAAAAAATGATAGCAATATCATCAGTACTGGGTATCGGAATCGGTGACTATTCGAAAATTGAGTATTGATATTGGTCTGGAAAAAAATGGTACTGAAAATTCCTGTCAGTAATTTTCGTTAACTGCCTGGTTAGGCAGCACTCTGCCACCCTCTAGTGACCAATCACCACTTTTGAAGTTCTAGCAAATGTATTTTCTGTAAAAGATACGTTAACTTAAATATCCCTTTCATGTATTTTATACAAGTCGGGCCAAACTCTACACGACCCTCCTGTGGTGATGTAACTTTGGAGAACGATTACATAGAATTTCATCTTTTACTATAGCAGAACAATATCAGGGACTTTTTTTTTATTAGTTTGAAAACTTATGATTGATATTCAAAGACACAGCTGTGCACTTACAAAAGCAATTTGTGTCAAAGAAAGAGGAAAGCATATTTTACATGAAAAGAAACGTGATTTTTTTTCACAACAGTTTGGCGGTCGCGTCTGTCATGCAAATGGGGATTACAACGTTAGTTACCATGGCAACCAGGAGGTGGGGGAAAACTTTTTCAACCTCAGGATATTTTCTTTTTTTGGTTCTAAAAAGTAACTAACATCATTTCGGGAGACTTTGTCACTATTGCTGGTAAACATCCAGACGAGCGTTGCCAAATTCGCTTTCTGCACATTTTTTTTTTTTCCAGGAGTTCACAACTTAGTGACCTTTTTGCTGGGCATTGTTTTGTTGTTGTCAGTAAGAACAAAAGTAGTCATTTTCAGTTTGCTTTGTGTACTACAAAAGAGGGAAAATAACTACATGCTGCAATGTTTGGAGGCGAGGGTTAGGATGTTTTTTTTTTTGTTTTTTTTTATTTTGTTTTGGGTGGGGGTGTCGGGGGCATCTCAGCCTTGGTGGAGATTTGCCATCTGATTACATGTCACTCTGCCGGACCTTGAACGAGCCATCCGCGTTGGGAGAATGAGAAAACACATTTTTCAGTGCGAGCGGTTTCAAGAATTGCACAGCTATTTCGATAGCACTGGTTTATTTGTCCAGTCGTTTATTTTTTTAAGTGCTTTATTTGTTTGTTTGTTTTTTGGTTAGTTTCAATTAGGGATGAGCAAGATTGATATCAAGTATCTGACTGATATAACAGTAAATGATGCAATGGCTTGTTAGTTGAAATTTTATAACCCCCCCCAAAAAAAACAAAAAAAAAAACAACAACTTGACACATTTCACAATATAAAGTGGGATGACTTGGTTTCGATTTGATGCACTTACATCTTGGCTGGGCGAGTAACGATACCAAATATCAGTATCAAGCCAATTCCTGATCTTATTGCTAAATATCGGTGGTCATGAAGGAAGTTAATACTAGCATCATTGGCTCTCTTGGAGCAGGTTTATGATCACTTAATGGAAATAACAAATAAGAAGAATAGATTGGTGGGTTATAATTTTACCCCCCCATCCCAAAAAAAAAACAAAACGATTTGACACGTATCACTGTAACTTTTTACTGTATCCACTGTAAAAAGTGGAATAATTTGCCTTGATTTGATGTACTTACATCTTGACATAATTTTACTTACATCATTAAAAAAAACACAAAAAAAAAAACACTACCAGGTTTGACCTTATCGCAAGTTATCAGTCGTCACAACAATAGAAACCGATATTAGAATCATTTGCTTTTATGATCACTATAGAAATAACAAATAAGTAGATTTCTCTACTCTCTACGCCCCCCCCCCCCCCCCTCCGAAAAAAACAAAAAACAAAAAATGATTTGACAGATCACTGGATAAAGTGGAAAGATTTCATTCAAGCGGATGCACTTAGATCTGGGGGGGTGATGATATCAATATTGGGCCGATACCTGAGGTTATGGCAAAATATTGGTAGTCACGATGAAAGCAGATACTACTATCTTACCAGGTACTGTACTAGTAACTTCGGCTGGGTGAGTTATGATACAAATATCAGTATCGAGCTGATACCTGATCTTATTGCAACATATCAGTAGTAGTCTTAGCTGAGGTTATTTTTTTTCTGTTTCAGACTAACCTGTAACCAGTATAAACCCTCTCGAAAACAAAAGGAAAGTTAACGTTTGTGAAAAGTTGCGTTTTTCTTTTGTTAATGTTAAAAGCCATATGGTTTTAAGTATATGTATAATATATATATATATATATATATATATATATATATATATATATATATATATATATATATATATATATATATATATATATATATATATATATATATATATATATATATACACATAATCTGATTTATCATCAACATGACAAGTGGGGGGGGGGTTGCTCAATTCCGTCGATTGGTCAAAACGAATGAGAAACACTGCATTATAGTAAGATTATTAAGATAATTTCAACGTGCAGTTTTCCCTTTGTAATGCAAGAGACAAGTAGCGGATCGAAACAAGTATCATCATATACTTGGACTCAGGTGCAAAAAATAAATAAATAAATAATCGAGACATCTCTCCAATAAAAACCTTGGTCACTAGTATATAATCTAGAGATACACCCTCTAAATATGAACATTCAATTTCTGAACGTTTGGAGATACAAACAGAGTTAGATTTTGTATTTAGGGCATTTTCTGTGATACCAACGCCGGCGCCATCAACATAAACAAACCCTCAGCCCGGTACATCTTTCCCCTGCTGGTAGTGTCGTGCAGGGGTGCCCAGTAAAGCTCAGCAAAGAGTAAAAGAACCCAGGCAGGATGGACACATTTACAGGGAAGTAACTAAGAGGGATAGGCCACAACTGCAATGAAATTCGGTACAGTACACAAGGAGAATGTGCTAATCGCTAATCCTCTCCATTATGGTTAAGCAGGAAATGATCTGAGTGGCCAGTCATCAAAATAAACTGCACCATACCAATACGTGTATGACGCGTGTATGCGGTAATATTTTGAAGTTCCTCCATAGTCAATCTTTACATTTTTTTTCATTGATATTTTTTTTTGGCTGACTTTCATACTAACAGTTTCCGCTAACAAACAGCCACTCAGATTGTAACTCGTTTCTATGTAGAGGAGTGTCTATACAAACAAAACACAGTTTAACAAATCTTCTCATCTGAGATGTTCCTACCGGGACACCAAAATTCAATCTGTATTACAGTAATTACATAGCAATTACATTTTCCTGATGATTTCCTGCGACAACACAAACAGCGTTCTCGAGTCTTACGAAAAGGAGGCCCGTGATCACGCCTGCCGTCTGGCCACTTAAATGTAAACTGGCGCAATAATCCAGACGGCGTCCCGCGGAGCCCGGTGTCAACTCGTCTGAGCGCCGGAACACGACCGAGCTAATCCTCCTATCAGTCTCGCAGCACGACGGCAATGGCAAGGTACTTTGAAGCAATTACCCAACTTAAATGGGTAAAGTTGAGACGCCCTGATAAAAGACTGCAGCTAGCGCTGGGACAAATGTCTCCGCGGGGAAGGGCTGGTGAGGGTAACCGATGCGAAATGACATCGACGCCTTTGCGTTTGAGCGCCTCGATTGTTTGGAGACGGCCTTCCGTCAAAGCATGACTAATTTGAAGAACAGAGGCGCGGGAAAGGCTTCCGATGAGCCAAAAAACGTGATGCATCTGGCCCCGCCGGCTCGGATGATATCATGCGAGAACGGTGCCAGTCTCTCGCGCCAGCTCGTGTTCTGCTGCTCAGAAAGCGGATGAGAGCTCTCGTGGTCCTCCTTTCACATTGTACAAACGGCTAATGGAGGGTTTGTTTGGCTAATTCAATTAAAAGAGACTGCGTGGCTGTGAAAAAAACTAATTACGCAGCCCCCATTTGTCGACGCAGTAACAGCATCTCGGCCCGCTTTCACATTAGCGCCATTTAGTCCCTTTTAATTGAACTCCTGCTCCTTTTCACCCTTCGATTGGTCAAGTCTGAGCACGGTTGTCGAAATTGGATGTGGGCAAAATGTGAACGTGTGGGGGAAAAAAAGTTAAATGCCTGGAGGGAACCCAAGCGGGCTCGGGGAGAAAATGCAAACTCAGACGGGAAGGCCGGAGCGAGGTGGATTTTGAACTCAGGTCCCTGAAATGTGAGGCGGATGTGCTAACCACTGCTCCATCGAGCTGCTGTTAAATCGCAGAAAGGGGCAAATATTTAGCCTCGTTAGCCTAGCTGGCTAAGCTTGCTAGAGCCATGGGTTGGAACCAGGCCAAAGTTGGTAGAGCTTCCATCCATCCACCCATTTTCTTTAGCCGCTTATCCTCACAGAGGTCGCGCTTGCTGGCGCCTATTTCAGCGGGCTTCGGGCAGTAGGCGGGGGACACCCTAAACTGGTTGCCAGCCAAACGCAGGGCACACAAAGACAAACGACTAATCACGCGCCCAATCACACCTAATTTAGAATGTCCTATTCACCTGCCATGCATGTTTTTGGGGAGTGGGAGCAAGCCGGAGTGCCCGGATAGAACCGACGCGGGCTCGGGGAGAGCATGCAAACCGCACAGGAAGGCCGAGGCCAGGTGGATTTGAACCGGGACCTTTGAACTGTGACGCGGACGTGCTATCCACTGCGCCACAGAGCCGCCGTTGGTAGAGGTTTTTATCCAAAATTTATTCCAAAATTGTTTTTAACTTCCATATTCAGAAGTAACAAATCTGTAAAAATGCTACAAAGAGCAAATAGTTAGCCTCGTTAGCCTAGCTGGCTAAGCTTGCCACCGCCATGGGTCTTAACCACTGACCAGGCCCCAAGTTGGTAGAGCTTTTTCTACAGTATCTTATTCAAAGTCTCATCTGAATCATTTTCAAGAAGCAGCCGACCTGTAAAACCGAAAGAGGGCGCAAATAATGAGCTTTTTTTTTTAATTGCCTACTTTATTATTGTGTGGAATGTAAGCCTGCTCGAGGAATTGAACTGAATAAGAATTTCATTGTGTAGTGTTACTATGCATTTGACAGTAAACCTCTTGAATCTAAGCTTGCCAGCGCCATGCGTTGTAACCAGGCCACAAATTAGAAGAGCTTTTTCAACAAAATCCTGCTAAAGTCTCATCCAAATCACTTTTTTTCACCTCATCATTCAGAAGCAACTGGCAGGTAAAAACGCAGAAAGGAGCAAACAGTTAGCCTTGTTAGCCCAACTGGCTAAGCTGGCCAAGACCTCCTATTGTCCATTGATTTTTGGAATGTGTGCAAATAATAGGTACGGTGATTATTTACCCATCAATGTCTTCCCAGAGATATTTAGGTTGTTTTGAATAAATGTGATTAACCATAAAAGAGTTTGGCCACTCATGCACAAAATTTGTCTGTTCATCTTAACACCCGCAGATTGATTTGAAAGCTTAAAGTTAAAAGTCAATCCACGGACAGCGCGTTATTATTGCCCCTGTCAGTTAAAGTCCGATTGGCTTTGAAAGATTCATGAGTAAAGTTTGCATGATTAATAATTCAGAGCTGAACCTTTGAGAAAGCTGCACCTCGGGCTTAGTGCACTCACAAAATACTGCTTTTCTTGCTTGCATTTTAGATATACTTATATAATAATAACACAACGCAGGTGTTTTTACGTAGCGTTTTGGCCTTTGGCGCATAAGCGAACTCTAATGGGAATTTCATTATTCTCTTACTTATGTCAGCTTTATTCATTATTTTATTCATAGCATTGATTCGCCCTTTGTTATATTTTATAAGTAATAGAGTACACTTTGTTCACTATTTAAAAAAAAATAAAAAAATACACTATGGAAACCATCAACGCTCCCCCTCTAGAAACTGGGATGGGCCGAGTGATGGCAATCGTCTGGCGGATTGCAGCGGTGCAAATGTCAGAGGTCGTCGCGGTGCGGCGCAGAACATTTGGGAGCTTCTGGAGCGAAAATGGAAAACCGAGTATGTCTAGGCAGCCGTCCAAGGGCCTCCGCGGACCCCGGGGCGAAGGCAACGGATTGCTCCAATTACAGCCAGCCTCACGCACCGCAGTCCCCCAACTGACACATGCAACGCTCCATTGGAGAGGACTTGGTGTCGCGGCGTGTTACTTCGGAGGGCCGAGGGCTGCGGATTGGGAGGGGGGCCGGTGGGCGTTCCTTTTAAACCGACAGGCTTCCTTTCTGGCGGAATAAATTCAGAACGGGTGTTCCCAAGTGCCACAGCGAAGGTGACAGGCACCTGAATTGACCTAAGGAACGCCTGAAATGCAGGGTTTTCAAGGGAAATGTTTTTTCTAGTTCAGTTGACAAAACCTGAAATGAACCCAAAACCACGGGATTAGCTATGATGCTGACTGGCTACGATCCCAGTTGAGCTGAAGGGGATTGCTACAATGTAGGACAGGTCAGTGTCCCATTAGGTTAGCATATCTGCCTCGAGCTTCTAAGGTTCAAGGTTTGACTCTCATTTTCAGTGTGGAGTTTTTATGTTATCTCTGTGCTTGATGGGTTTTGTCCAAGCCTTCCTTCTCTAACCCAAAATCAGATGTGATAGGCTTCAGTTCACACCATCAAAAATGGAAGGATGGAAGTACTTAAGGTACAAGCCAAAATGGCTGCTTCAAAGTAAAATGACGGATTTCCTGTCCAATTTACAACACGGGTCCTAGAGACTTTCTTGTGTTCATTTGTTTTTTTTCTTATTCAGTTTACAAAACGCAAAATCTCTTGTTAAAGGTATATGGTTGTCCACATAGTCACAGATGCTAACTAGCTACCGTCCAAAATAAGATAAAGGGGCTCGCAAGCCAGAAACCTCCAGCTGAATGACTTGCCTATTTTATGTCCAATTTTCAGTATGAGTCCTTGAGACTTTTTCGAGTGTCCAGTCATGATAGGCGCAATCACCCGTTTCCGTGTTGCTGTGATACCTATTTCTGACTGGAACTCATTTGTGGTGATTCCAAAGTAGAAGTACAAGGAATTCACCAGGAATTCGGCCAACGTTCTGTTCATCTCCAAGCTTGGGTCTTGGGACATACAGATAGAAGGTGAAAAACCTTCCACCTAAAAGAGCTCTAAATCGAGAGCCGGTCATCTTTTTAATCGGGTTCTCCTCCGTCTCCGGCATGAGGAAACGCGCTTGCTTTAGCTTGTCCGGCAATAGTCTCTTGATTTTGGACATTTCTCCAAAACCTGGATGATATTTCTCCAGCGGGAGAAGCCGGTGATCGACTCGTCTTGATGGACAGAGTGACACTAACTAAAGGGGCTCAGGAGAAGGTCATCTGCAAACAAAATCAATCTCAACCAATTGCTTCTAACCCTCTGTTTTCAGCGATTGCCGGTGAATCTCCAGGCAGCCGAGAGCTATGCTTGGACCGGGGCCTAAATTGGCAGAGACAAGTACGGCGTACCGAGTCAGGAGCGCCGGGAATCACCTTGTTAATTGAGAGGCGCACTTGAGAGATTGACTAATTGATCAAGGCTTTAGCCGAGGTGGATTATTCATGGCTACAACATCGCGGCGGGTGGAGTCTTGTCAGCGATGATTCATGTGTCTCCTCAAGAGTTGGTCTCTGCGGTGTCTTTTGTTCAAAGGTGGGGAGGTTGCGTATCATCAGCGCCCCCCTTCGCTTTTCCCTCTGAATCGGAATTTAAAAAAAGGTGAGGGCGCTGTTGATAGCTTGCCACAAATGATGCAGTGTCGGGTGCGAGCGGCCGCCCGGGTCCTCGTCATCAACGGGGCCCGGGTGCCGACGAGATCTATGGCGGTGCCGTAATGGAGGCGGGCGGGGACCCTGAGTCGGAGCGGGAAATGTCTCCATCACACAGATCACGCCCCAGTGTGTCATCGTCTGGGAGGGATGAAATGTGTCGGTGTTGCGCTGAGGATTATAAATGACGGGGAGGGCTGAAATACGTCCGACAGGGAGTCAGGATGACGCGTCTGGGATGACTGAAGCGCCGGGTACAGATTGGGGGAGATGATGGAGGAGCGGAAAGTAGTTAGCAAACTAGCTGAGGCGGAATCAATCGCGCCGAGTAGTCATGCTTATCCTTAATTTAGGAGAAGGCGTTTTTATGATGCTAGCAAGGTGGACAATTGATTACAGGTCATTTAAGCTTAAGCCTCACAGTCTAGGACACGGGTGTCAAACTCAAGGCCCGGGGGCCAGATCCGGCCTTCCGCATCATTTTATGTGGCCCGCGAAATGCTGATTTGACTTCAAGTTTTTGGCTGAAATAGCAAATTTGCAAAGTTGTCTTCAACTTTTAAAAATCTGGGGAAAAAATACAAGCATTTTTTTAATTCACAATCAGTTTTTGCTGGCCTCAGATTTCAAAACTTGGTGCGTGTTTTACAAAAGCATTTAAGATTTGACTTCACAGTCATACCGGCCCTCTGACAGAAACTAGAACTAAAATGAGGCCCACAATAAAAATGAGTTTGACACCCCTGGCAATGTCTGCTAAATTTTAGAGACCTACTCCATATATTTTGCACCATCATCAAATGTATGGCATGTTTTTTTCATAAAAATTACTCATTTCAAAGTAGTACAGAAGTACAGGGATACTTCTACTTACGAAATTATTTCGTCCCAGAAGTAATTTTGTAACGGGAATCTTTCATGAGTAGAGCCGTGTTTTACATATAAGTAGATTAATCCATTCCAAGCCCTATACCCTTTAAATAAATATTATGAAATTATAAATCTGCATAAAGAATGGTAACAATTCCATGTTAGAATTACATTAGTGCATAATAATCCAAATGTATCATGTAAAGAATGAAAAAAAAGCGCTCCTAACCCTAAAGTAATCATATTAATTGTAGCTGTTGACAATTATGAATGCAATTTATTTGTTTGCCTTGAGATGGTGCTAGTGTGTTGGTGATGAGAGCAGAGACACCTTTTCAGGACGTTTGATTTGTATGTTTTTATTTTACATTTCCAGTGATCCAGGAATCATTTATAAAAGCATTTTGCAATAATATTTATTTTGGGGATTATTTTGAGCACATAAATTTAGTTAAGTTTAGTTTGGAATCGTGCGAAGTGCTTCCTGTGTGATTTCATTGCTAAAGTGCTAATGACGTTCTAATAATGCTAACATCTGACACGACAGTCCAAGGTGGTATGTTACACGTGTTTTTATTTGAATATGTACAATGTTAGCCGTAGCTAATGTCGGTGTTAGTTGTGATAATGTATTACATTTCAGTCATGTGCTTGTGTCTCGCGTCTCATATGCCCACGATGTCTCCTTTTGTATCTTGAATTTTCGCACGTTACTAGAGATGATATTTTTCGCCGAGGCGTTTCATAAGCTGAATTTTTTGTAACACGAGGCGTTTGTAAGTAGAGGTACCGCTGTACTGTATTTTCAGCGAAATGCCAACTTTCTTCACTAACTCCACATGGGTTAACCCTTACATTACTTTGACCAATTTCCAGTAATTTTCTTCCACATAATTCTCTCAGTATTTTAGCCAAGGGATGGCACACACCTGGAAGGGTGATAACTAAGTGGTTTGTGTCATGTCACCATTATGGTAAAATTTCGGCTCCCTTGTGTCTTCTTTCAATGCTTTTCCTTTGATGTGAAAAGCCTTTGCTGTATATATATCAGAGGATAGGACAAAATTAATCAAGTGTTAACAGTTAAGCAAAAGGTTTGTGTAAAATCCCTCTAAATTATTGTAAGAGCCCTTTTCGCATCTTGGCTTCAATACTAACAAGTTCAAAAAGGTTCTTCAAAGCCAAAATTAAACGCATAATGCATTAAATTAGTAGAAACAAGATTGCAGTTTCCAAGGTTACCATGGCATGGATGTTTTTTTTTTCTTTTTTATGATTAAAATAATCAATCTTAGAAAGATGTGAATTACAGTCCATTACTGACTCAGTTCTGTGAAATCCTAAGAATGTTTCATGGGAATTAGATGAACACATTTCCCTCTCATCTTTATTCGGAGCCTAGCTGGTTCAAAATTCTTCAAAACAACATGATAGTAGACACACACACATACACACACAACTTGGATGATACGCCCTTTTTTGCAAGCAAAAAAAAAACCAAAAATTGCTGTTTCTTTGGAAAAAAAAAATGCTGCTACATCATAAGAATGCCAAGCCACTCGGCAGCAGTAGTTTCACCAAATTCTGTCCAATCAGAGAGAATATCTGTTTCTAACCAGCATTGATGTCGGCGCCTTTGCCGGGAAATCGAAGAGAGTGAAGGACATAATTCTCCAGTTTAAGACTGCTACACGCAAACGCCGATCCGGAGAATTTGGTAAATCTTCACTTTGGTCAGAGACCTTCGGTTTCAATGAAAAAAAAGGGTATGTATGATGAATATCGAGAAAACATGGGCTTTAATTGAAAATTAAAAACTGAAAATTGAATGAATAAAATACACCGTTTTATTGTGAATGGTTGTTTTTTGAAGCACAGGCAATTACGCTATCCTTAAATGGAGGACTGCACAATTAATCGAGTTTTAATCACGATCAGGATATTGGCTGCCACGATTAATTAAGCTGATCATTGACACTTAATAGTGAATGGGGGCAATGTTTCCCACATGTTTGCATGACAAAAGCTTGTTATTTTCTCACTTTATTATATTATTTACCAGAGTAAAATGGCATTGAGTTTCTCACAGGTGAGGCCCATTTAGAAAAATCCAATTTGCAAAAAAAATTGATGACTTTGTTTTGAAATGACCGAAAATGAAAATGTGACTGCTAATTGATTAAAACTTGCTTAAAAGAAAATAATGTGCTTGGTTGTAAATAGGCGTCATTTTTTTCATTAGTTTGCACTCAGTAAGTATGATGCAGTGTTGCCCTGTGTGCCAAGTTTTTGCCATGTTAAATGAATTTGTTTCAATTATCATTTACTTTATTTATTTTAGTTTAATATTATTTGTAAGGATCAAGCCTCGACGCCTTGGTTGTATACTGCTTGTTTAGAAGAAGGGCAATAAATAGACATGTTTGCCCAAACACAAAGAATAATAGTGATTTCAATATTGACCATAATTATCGTGATTATTATTTTGGACATAATCGTGCAGCCCTACTTCAAGGTATTAACATTATCACTCTACTCCTGACTGATTATTTCTTCAAGTTGGGCAAGATGGATTACAAAGCTTAATGGGCCACATATGGTACGTTTGCCATTCATTGTGTGGACTATGCCTAAAAGATAAATGTGCCAAAACTCCTAAAAATTCAAGATTTCAACTTTTGGCAACATTCAACTGGCTATAGTGTCAGTTATTGCACTAACTCCAATTATGATACTGTATATCAATTTAAAGGGAAATAAATAGAATTAGAATATGTAAGCCTTAGCCATAAGCCTGATTTTGTGAAAATGCAATACATTCCATGTATGCAAACAGCAGAAAATCTTACTAAGACAAAATATTACTAAATCCTCATCAGAAAGCAATAAATCATCTTAAAATTACGATACTACTGCGCATTTTCAAGCAAGTCAGTAGTTTCCAAGGATACCTTGTTTCGAGCTTTGTTTTGTTTTCTGTAGTGCTAGCAAAGCAGAAGATTAAAAGTGTCGCTCGTGAGTGGGGGCAAACAAAGAAATGTCTTTGTAAAGTCCGCACCTTCCTATCCTGATTGGGGATGCGTTAAAGACTTAATTCCGGGTGACTAAGCACGTGTGTTGCTCGAGCTTTGAAGAATGATGGCGTACGCTGACGGAAATGACAGAGACTTTCTCCTGTGCGGAGCATCAATGTGACATGTGCAGGATGGAGTGAGGGAGCCAATGAGAAGGCAACTCATTACTGCACGTCGGCCGGGAAGGCGACATCATCAATCAGCTCCTCAGCTTTCCAGATCGATACCACGTCATTACCTGTTGGCGCGCCTCTGCATGGGGCTCTCTCTCTCTCTCTCTCTCTCTCTCTCTCTCTCTCTCCCTATTTACGGAGCCATTTGTTTGTGTCGGGTCACAGGTGCTGCCAAAATGAAGCGCCTTCCAACCTCAATCGAGTGTGCACGGCGCGTCCCGAAGGACGCATTTGACCCCCAAAAGCGAGCGTTTGGAATTCAAAGGAAGCCAACGCCGACCCGCTTTGAAGTGGGGGCCGTGTGCCAAGGTCAGACTCGCAAACTCAACTGCAGCGTTCTTGGCGCAGTCACTTAGCAACTTCTTCTTGGCCAGTTTACAGATAAACATTACTTAGCAACACAATGAGAGACTACAAAGCATTTATCTTTTTGAAATATGATTGGTAGTTATCTTTCAGTTGGGTTTGGTTAGGGATTAGTGAAATTAGCAAAGTGGTTATATGTTGGGTTTGGTTATGTTAGTTATGTTTGGTTAGTATGAGGGGGTGGATCTAAGGGAAGGAGCATCATTATTGATTAGGGGCTGTTGCTAGGATTTATTATAATTTTTTGGTCTTGTGATGTGTTTTTTAAGGGCCTTGGGTTAGGTTTCAGATTTGACAGTTTAGTAGTAGTAGATAGTGGCTCATAAAATTTCTAGCTACATCCCTGCATGTTTATTTTCAAGTTAAGAGCAAATTAATCGGCACATAAAGCAATTTATTAAATAGTGTTGTAGTGACTGTTTCACAAAACATTGCTAACCTTTTTTTTTTTCCACGTTTTGGATGGATGCTCATTGTGAAGCAATTTTACAGCGAATGAGCCAGAAATAAAGCAGATGGAGTTGCTGATGAAAATACACCTTGAGAAACCGCTACAAATGTAGTTCCAAAGTTGAATAAATCAGACACGGATGGCACAGCACTCAATTTTAAGTACCGTACTTCCCCAAATATCAGAAGCACTTCTTTCCCAAAAACGAAGGTCAAAAGTATGGGTGCATCCTATAAATGGTCATTTAAAAATTCTATGATTTTTTTTACACCATTCAAGGAAGTGTAATCTACATAAGCCGAGTTTTGACGCCTAGATGCGCATTTTTCTATCGGCGGTATTCTTACTTACAATTACTATCGCAACAGGACAAGTTAGAGAGAGGATGTCAGGTGGCCATTAGCAAATTGCCTGTTGCAGCTAAACAGCAGCTTGTGTTAGCTGAGGTTGTTATGGCATTATTTTCAATAAAAGAAGCGAGCAGTCTCACCCAACGTCCGAGTCCATCCTTATTCACACACAGGAATATTACTAAAATGGAGAGGTTACAATGTCTCATTCAATTAAGTGCACCAGATTGAGAACATGGAAAGATATTCCCTTTGACTTGTTTATTAATTGCGGTCTTTTGGCATATGCAATCATAAACTTTGTGAAACTGCACATCTTTGGGTATTTGTGGGAAAATGAACATGAGCTGCACGCAAGGAAAAGAAAAACAACTGCTTTGAGCGTGTTCACCGTGGCATTGGCGCTGCGTTCACTGTCCACTCACAATATGCGAAAGACGCTTAACTTAACGCACAACAAATGTATAATTCTTGAACATGAACACAAGAAAATATGAAGAGTTTACAAAAGATGAGATTAATTTAGTTTTGCAATTGTTTGTTGGCAAAGTGCTGGTGCGTCTTACACACGGTATACAAATTATGGGTGCCTCTTATATTTGGGGATTTACTTTTTTTTTCTTAAAGCTTCATCCTGATTTGAGCTGGTTATGGGTACTTGGCTGAAAAAAAAAATCACGAAAGCTGAGAAACACTGCTGTGGAAAGCTGCACCCTCTCCAATAAACATCTTCCTCCCATAGCCCCCCCACATACCTCACTACATATATTTGTATGTACATGTCAACAACAAGCACCATAATAAATATATTGCGGATTTGATAGCTCCCTGACAGTGTCAATCAAGCCTGTGTAGAGGCTGATTGTTTGATACAGCTCCTGTATTGGATCTCATTAGCCTGACAGGCTATCTAGTCTACCATAGAGGAGCCCTTGGCTGCCACAACACTGCACTCTGCTGGTAAACAAACTTTTCCTCTATGCACACACATTCACACACTGACCTGGCATCATTGTGAAGCCAAGTGACTCCGCTGTAGAATATTAAACATTTGCGTAAGGATCAGAAGTGTCCATCATCTCCGTTCCTGTGTGTACCTTCGGAGGAAGTGAAAAGAAGGGATAAGAATTAGAAAAATGTTCGCGACGTGAAACCCGCGCATAATCCTCCAGTTTTGTGCATTGACAAAGCAAAGATAGCTTGGATAGATTCTTTTGCAGACTATCGTGCTTTTGGAAGATATTCTCTCGAGATTTGCAGAAAAGGGATTTACTTCAAAGCTAAAGGACTCATACTGCATTTGACTTCGGAATTAGTATAGATTTTCATGTGAATAACTATGCTACTTAACTTGAAATAAATGATGGAGATTTTTTGCAAATCCTACTAAATTTTCATCAGAATTGCATGGATGTGATTCTTGGAGTAAAAGGAAATCATAATGCATTTAAATTGAGACTACTCATTAGATGTGTTGCTTTCATATTTACAAACTATTAGAGCAGGGGTCACCAACTCCGGTCCTCGAGGGCACCTATCCAGCATTTTTTCAGTGTAACCCTCCTCCACTGCACCTGATGCAAATTATCATGATCATTTTGGTGCTCCTGCAGAGCTTCTTGATGAGCACATCCTATGAATCAGGTGCAGTGGAGGAGGGTTACACTGAAAAAATGCTGGATAGGTGCCCTCGAGGACCGGAGTTGGTGACCCCTGTATTAGAGGTTGGCAGTTTATGAATTTTTCTGATGTTATTTATCAAGTGGTCATAGTCATCGTCAGTCTGCCATTTTTTTTCTTCTTCAAGCTGAACCAAACTGTAAATACAAATTGGATTCACTTAAAAGCAAAATGACCTCATAACGCAATTAAATTGAGATGGTGAAATTACCTTTGATTGGCTATAGGACAGGTAACATGTTTTGCAAACCTAAATGCTAGTAAAAAAAAAACTGTGCCAAATTGCCATGATGATTAAAGCTAACTTATCTCAAAATGCATTTCACATAAGTACAGTGAAAAGTAGGACCCGACCATTATGGATTGTTGTAGGCTGACTATTTTTTGGCAGGGAAAATTATCGATTTCTAATTTGTCGGCTAATTAATTGAAAGGATATAATAAATATTATTTCTTTCTTCCCAAAGCAAAGTGACAATAATATGCAAATTTCAAAATCCATGCGCACAACTTCATTACATTAGTCACATAATTATTGCTTGTATGAATTAAGACTTGATTGATTTGAATGTCAAGTACGAAGAATGACCTCATCAACAAATTTTAGAATACGTATATACATCATTAAGGCATGCAGTAGAGGTGAGAATCTTTGACTGTCTCACAATTCGACTACATTCTGATTTTTGATTCAAAATGATTCGATTTCATTCAAATAATGATTTCTGCTTCAAACCATAGATGTGAATTGTAAGCGATGTGCCTTTTTCACAAAAACAACATGGCCTACAACTGCTATTATTTGGAGCTAGCAATACATTTCTTAGTATAAACGAAACAATATATTTTTTAAACTAATATTGATTTTTGGGACATTTTAAACCTATTGTTACTCGTGGTAAATGAGAATCCCGATTATCTCATGTGAATCGATTTTTTTATGTGTGTTTATGTGTGATAAATAATGACTGATGTTTAAGCAGATCAAGTAAAAACAATCTGAAAATAGTCTGAAAATTGGCCGTCTTTTGGCCCATGTTTGAAGGGCCATAATCTGCCAATGTATTCAATCGGTCAGGCCTGAGTGAAAACATCTTTTATGGACTATTAGACAAAAAGTATACAGGACATCAATAATCCACTTAACTTGCTTTATCTACAAACAACAAATCAACATGACATAAAGTGTCACCACTATAGCACATTAAATTTTATTTGCAAGCAGATCAAGCAAGCTTTTCCTTTAGATGTGAAGAGCGTGGGGGTAAGATTTAAAAAAAAATGTCGCGTCTCGTCCCGGAAGCCAGTTCACAGCATGAAACTTCCATCCTCCACCTTTTGGCAGTCATGACTCACCGCGTTTGAGGAGTTAGCGAACCAATGAGCTTTTACCTCTTTAGGGAACAAAGTTTCCCTGTGGAGCTGCTTAAGATATACCCCAAATAGTGTTTTGAGATGGGTATACACTTGATTTTTTTTTTTCCCCCCAGGATCAAAGTTATCCTCAGTTTTCCGGCTCGCACGTTATATACCATAATTCCCGAAGTATAAGATATACTTTTTCCCCAAAAATGAAAGCTAAAGGTATAAATGCATCCTATAAATGGTAACTTAAAGATGAGATGTTTTGATTCGACACCATCTGAGAAAGATGGATCACTCAGCCACATAAGCCGAGTTTTGACGAACAGATTCTTTATATCGGTTGTATTCTTGCCAACAATAATTACCGGAATGAGACGAGCAAGAGGGCGGACATCAGTGGGCTGTGAGCAGTGAGTGCCCGTTGTAGCTAACAGCACCTCGTGTTAGCTCAGGCTGTTATGGCATTATTTTCCAAAAAAGAACCAAGCAGACTGAACAAACGTCCGAGTCCATCCTTGTTCACACACAGGAATATTACTAAAAGTGGGGTACGCAGACCTCCGGGGATCTGTGGCCTGACTGCAGGGGTTCGTGAAATAATTTAATTTCATTTTATATTGTGAAATAATTTGTGAAATAATATCGGTTAATTTTATATACATATACTTTTATTCAGTCACTAAATATTTGGCAGCAACCTGTTTGGTGGAAATTGACCCGGTTTGTTTATGTGGAGGCGTGCCATTGACAATTTTAATTTGGTAAACTTAAGTAAGGTTGAAAAGTAACAAATACACTTGTTGTCAAATTGAATCTGTTGGTGAATAAAAAGGGCACTTGCCTGGGTTAAAACATTTGAGAACCTGATGTAAAGGTTTTGATGTCTCCAGCTTTTCAATTAAAAGAGAAAAAGTAGCAGCCGAGTGCTCCGGTTAGAGAACACAAATTGTATTCCGTTTGACTTTTTATTAATTGCGGTCTTTTGGCACATGAACACAATGATAAACTTGGTGTAATACGGATGCTCCGTTATTTTTGGTAAATTCAACTTGAGCTGCGTCGCAAGGAAAGGGAAAATCAAATGCTTTGAGCGCATTCAACTTTACGCTGGTGCTGTGTTCAGTGACCGCTCACAATGTGGGAAATCTCAAACACACTCAAAACGGAATTAATATAAAACTTACAGATATGAAGACAAGAAAATATAAAGAATTTATGAGGGTGAGATTCATTCTGTTTTGCTATAGCTTTAACATTGTCGGTATTTTTCTCTTCACCTTTTCTCGCTTCACATCGTTTGGCTTGGTGCCTCTTTTTGCAGATGGGAAGTCAAAATGGTGGCGGACCTTGCGGGGGTCCGGTTACTCGCCAATATTTTTTTCAAGCTGGCCAAATATTGATGCATCTATTACCGCCAAGTCCTGCACCCCTAATCAAATGTGACTGGTATCAAGCAAAAAGCGAGGCTCGCCGACTCGCCGGCGCGGCCTCCTGGTGAAACAGCTGTTTGAGCTCCAATTAAAGAGGAAGTAGCAGGTGTCGCTTCGGCTCACTCCGTGGGGGGCGCACCTGCTTGCGTTCATTTGATCCAAAGTGCTTTGGACGGATTACCGCCACGGAGGTGAGCCAAGCTGGTGAGCGGAGGGGAGGGAGGGGCACCCAGGGGGCGCCATCACCGCCGCCATCTCGACCACTGACTTAGGGAAACGTCTGTAAGTGAGTGGACATATAGTCCCTCACAAAGTGTGTGTCCGTGAGCGTGTATGCGTTCCGGGAAGATAATTGTCTGCGGAGAAAGCTCCCGAGGCCGTAAAGGCAGCTTGTTTCGAGATGGGATGATTTCACAGGACGTTTAACTTTACACCTCTCATTTGTTACCTCTTGGAGGTATTACCGGAATGTCCATTAAGGGGGATTCCGAGGAAATGTGGCAACCCCGTCACCTCGGTTGAGCTTTTATGGGCATGTCGATTGGCCCCGGGGTGCAAATGGCGAGCGGCTTGTAAGGGCGGGGGGTATTAGCGTGGACATTCCACGGTGCTGGTGAACTTGCGAGTTGTTCTGATGGAAAAACAATTTTCTCCATTGGAGCTAATGGAACGTGAATTCATCCGTTCCAGGTGCAAACTGTCGGCATCGTCGGACCTTGAAAGGGGACGTTTGCAATTTTCTAGGAAGCGCTTATTGCCGTTTTTGTTAAAAGGGAAGTCAACCCAAAAGTTTCCTCTTCAACAATATGTTCTATGAGCCTCCACGAGTCTGGTCCTTCTCAAATCGTGGCCGACCCCGGGCAAGAGGCTTTGCTTTTACCGTGCGAAGTGAAATGTAATTGCACATCCACAGCATCAGGTGGTGCCGTGGCGCTCTAACTCTGACTCTCCATGGTATAAGAAAGAATGAGGCGCGTCAAATCAAATTGACATAATGCATTTCCTAACCATTTCTTAACCATTACAACCGATTGCTTAACACTCACCCTTAACTAACCCCCCTCGGGGGGCGCGAGGCGCTGCCAGGTGGGGGTGTATTTGCAATAAAATAAGAATTATCGTCTTTTTTAGGGTATTTTTAGCTTCAGGCACTTTGATGCACTTGTTTATTTTTCAGTTTTGGACTAAGCTGTAACCCGTATAAACTCTGTAAAAGATCATTAACAGTTGTCGAAAGCTGTTTTTCTTTTGTTAATGTGAAAAAGGAAACAGGTTTATGCAATCTTAATACATAATAATCCTATTTATAGCCAGCACGTCGCGTGGGGGAGTGCGAAAGGTTTTCACTTTCTTGGGGGGGGCTGGCAAAAAAAAAAAAAAAAAAAGTTGAGAAGCACTGTCCTAACTTCAACATTTAATTCAATTCCAATTAAAAAAAAAAAACAGTCTAAACTTGTGGGGTCCACCAAAATGGTCCCCACATGTCCAAGAGGTTCCCACAAAGACAGTGAAACCCGGGATATGATCCCCAACCAAAACCAAGGGCACGTGTACACACAGACATACACACACATCTGTAAACTAAAAACAATATAAAATAATCCAATTATGAGTCAGTAAGGGATAGACCCAATATTTGAGTCAATTAGAGTCAACCCCAAAATTGAAAATACTGTATGTACTGTATTTCTCCGCTAGCTTAAACAGAGCATTCTGATTAATATTATGTTTGTTGAAATTGAAATGAATTGTGGCCATTTTGCCACTTTCTGTCAACTGAAAATAACATCAGTTACTCAGAGCTCAGGTAACGGTTCACCTGTATTGATTCGTCATGTGACATTTGCAAGCTGAGCCATGATTGGCTGTTACCTGAGCCCCGGGAAACTGTGATGTCATCTTCAGGGGACAGAAAGTGCCAAAATGGCCGGCCCCCCAAGATGCCTAAAAATTAGTTTATTTTGCTGCCTGATACATCTTCATCATGATGTGACAGCAGTAATGTATTATTATTTTATTTTTATTTATGTAATTTATTGGGAAAAAAAAAACGCTGGGGCACATTTATTGGTGCAACCCCAAACCCAACAAGTTCATGTCAATTCAATTCAGGTCAGCCTATTGGTGCCTATTGTTTACCAACATATAGAGAAGGTCACAACAAACATTAAAATATATATGTTCTTCATAATAAATCCCGGAAGCGCATTAAAAGATAAAAACGATTTTCACATTGTGGCCCAAATCCCGCAGCTGCACCCCCCGTTGTAACGTTTGCTTTGTGTGGCGACAATGCATTAATTTCATGAGTCAACAGGCAAAAGGGCTGGCAGTTTGCACCGAGCTAAACAGTGTTTAATTGGATTCTAATCCATAGCAACACCGCCGCAGGCTTGTTTCCATCTTTTATTTCAGCAGCACCTGGAGCGTAATGGTGCTGATTACATCCCACCCATGGTGTGGGCCCCAGTGTCCCCCCCGCCCCCCCAAATGGGAGCTGCACTGTCACGGTCCACGCTGCCCCGAGAGACTTTTTCTTTTCTTTTTTTTTTTTCCAATGACGGGTCAAAGAGAAATATGTTCATCTAAACTTAATTAATTGTTTACCGCACAAGCAGTCCAAACAGGCTCCAGGAAAGATTCTCATTCGTGGAGGCATAACATTAACGATTCAAAGCAAATTAAAACGGGTAAGAAGAAAAAAAAGCAAGGATGAACTTTGCCGAAAGGAAGTAAAAACCATGGCAGTTCATTTAAGATAATTTGATTATTTGTTTTTTTGGGGAGGGGATGCTGGGGCTCTTTGGCTACTATTTGTGAGGTCATTGCGTTTTTGTAACTAACAAGCAATAAATAAAAACTTTAAATAAATTATTATTAATGACAACAACATGAGTTAGCGGAACGATTTTTCTGGAGGTTCGGTATCCTTTTTTTTTCCCCCATATCGATACTCGTACAAGTGCTTGTCTTAAAGGAGCACTGTATAAAATTTAGATGAGTAAATGAATAAATTAAATGATTAGAAATATCAAAAACTTATCAAAAAAATGTGTTCTTAACAACCAACAGTACGTTTTAAATATAACAGTAGGTCTAGTTATCATTAAACGATATTACGCGGGGGGTGGCACTTCTCCGGAGGATGCCATGTTTGTTATAGCTCAGGTCAATGGGAAATGCAGCACCTTCTGCTGTCCGGAATGAAAAACTGTCTAAATCTTACCCTTTGAGTAGTCACTTATACAGATACCAAGTACCGATACAACTGGATTACCTGATGCATTGGTGATTGTTGCAACTTCCTTGGCATGGCACTAAGAATCAAATAGCCATAAATATATGAATATATAATCAAATAAAATCCTTTGCTGTGTTTTCTCGGACCTGCATTCCTCAAAGGTTCCTTTTATCCCTAAACATACAGTGTACGTGCAGTTTACATGACCTAAGTGGTTTACTTTCCTCTTCTGCTTGACATGAATCAATTCATTACTGGTGCTTATTTAAAAGACGTGGGGATAAGAGCTTTATACAATTCTGATTAAATCTTAATATGTGAAGCAAAAGCAACTAGATTGCTTTTAATCTTCCAGCCTTCTTAATTTTATTTTATTTTTTTTAAGTATGCAGTTCATATTTTGTCCCTTTAAGGTAGATATTAAAGTTAAAGAAAACGCCAAAGTGTTGCCATTTGACGGGGACATCTTGAAGCGAGCCTCGGGAGAGCGCGGGCCTCCTCCCGTGTAAACATTGCCAAAAGGTCGTGGACAAACAGCGGCGGCCCTCCGACCCTCACGGCGTCTTACAAGTGTGAACAGAACCTCCCCGAGCCCCCCCCACCCCCGCCCGCGCATCCCCCGCCAGCACACACACGAGCGGGGCTACACAAACACAGCATCCGCCTGGCTTCGAGTCAGGTTTATTTTCCCAGCATCACGTCGAGAAACAAATGGAGCGCGTTGGAGCAGCTGAGACCTCGCTCGCTGCAGTCTTATCGCCAAACACTGACTTTGCTTATCAAGTGGTTGCAAGTTGTTGGGAGGACCTGAGCTGCTCTTTTGATTTTTATTCTTATGACAAATTCAAATTTGGGGCTCTCAGCATGCATAAAAAAACTATACATTTTGCAAGGGTGCGTAAGCTGGTGAAAATGTTTAGCGATGGATGCCTTGACTTACAATTTTTTTTTGATTATATTTTTGCTTTGTGTTGCGAGTAAAGTGTTGAGGTTCACAGTTACTGCACGATGAATTATTTTTTCTGATTTGAGGATGTAGTATGTCAAATTTCAAAACCACAAAATAAAATTCAGGGTAACTATTTTTTTTTGCACCTTACAAACCCTGCACAGTGCAGGAAAGCTGTGAAATATGTAATATTTATCTTCCTCACATCTATATGGTTTCTTCTCATATCTATTTGATTTACTCCGTAATATTCTCAGAATGTAAGTCTATTAATTTATTAGCAATTCATTATTACTTCCCTTATTGCCCTATTACTGTTTTTGGTTGTTGTTTTATTGCCTACCTTATTATTTGCTCGATTATGGAATGTAATCTTAAAAGTACTTTTGTGTTAGTCAAGAAATAGCTTTTTTTAACACTTCGAGCACTGTTGAAATGAAAAGAACCTTGCCGAGGAGCCCCATTGATGTCATTTGACGTCAACATCCATTTTCTATAGCCGCTTATCCCCACAGGGGTCGCAGGCTTGCTGGCGCCTATCTCAGCTGGCTTCGGGCAGTAGGCGGAGGACACTCTGAACTGGTTGCCAAGTCGCAGGACACACATAGACAAACAACCATTCACGCGCCCAATCACACCTAAGGACAATTTAGTATGTCCAATTCACTCGCCATGCATGTTTTAGGGGTGTGAGAGGAAGCCGGAGTGCCCGGAGAGAAGCCACGCGGGCTCGGGGAGAACATACAAACTCCACACAGTTAGGCCGGAGCCAGGTGGATTTGAACCGGGACCTTTGAGCTGTGAGGCGGGCGCGCTATTCACTGGCAAATTGGCTGGCAGGGTTTTTTTTTTTTTTTCAATTTAATGGCTGGCATTAAAAGAGTTAAAAAGGAAGTCAACTCAAAACTGTTCTTTACTTTAACATGTTCAATGCACCCCCGCTAATCTAAACACAGCATTCTAATCGGTATTGTTTTGTGGATTATTAACTAAGCAGCAAAAGCTACCTGTTTTTAGCCATATCAGCTCACGTTTTCTGAGTTTGGTCATGTGATATTGACAAACTGATTCATGATGTGAGTGGTCGTTACTAAGCCAAGAGCTACTGTGATGTCCTTTTCAGTGCAAAGCAAGGGGCAAAATGCCTGCAAAATGACAATGAAGGAATTTTCCCATGAAATCAATATTATTCCGAGTGATGTGTTAAATACACAGAACATATTATCGTGAAGATAACATTTTTTTTTTTAAAGACAGGGTTTTTTTGTTGTTTTTTTGGGGGGAGGGGGAGCTAAGACTGTGCCCAGTGATGCACTTGTGAATCTGGCATCAGTGCCCCTACAGTGGATAGGAAATAGGCCGTCAAGAGAAAATAATGATTAAACAGTATAACTGACGTTTATTATAATTCTAATTCTTTTGTTTTCAACTCCCCAAAAAATTGAAGATCCTTGTTATATTTGTAAGCCACAGTGTATCCCACTTTTTGCCCAAAGTCAGCTCGGATAGTTTCCAAAATACCCACAAAAGTGAGGAAGATAAGAGCTGTAGAAAATAGACAACTGGAGGGTTTTATTCATTTGTTCTAAAAAAAATAAATAAATGAATAAAATAAAAAATCTAGTCGCTGAAAGGATTTGTGCAGAAAGATGAAGGTTTTTGGTGGATATGTGTGTATGGTTTCAGAATCCTGTGTGAATCTGGGAAGCCCTCCACGCGTCGTGCAGGGAGGAATACTCCGCAGCCGGAATATTTGAATTTCATTGCGTTTGACATTTGATAATGGCGTCGTGCGGCTTTCGATTCCGAAGGGTCCCTATCATGTTTGCTCAGACTTTTCACACTGCTGGAAAATACAAAAAAAAAATCAATGGAATACCAAAAAAAAAGAAAAGAGCTCAACTATCACAGCAGTATCGCAAAGACAAATCCAATTATTGTTTTAGCTTTGCATGAGGAGACACTATACATATCAATCCGTCCTCTGGGAATAACTGCTATTTACATAAAAGCTTGTGCCAACACAAGGAAAGAAGAAAAACTAAATGTCGGTGGAACAACCTTGAGTCTATTTATTACATATTTGAGTGCATGAAGAAACGGCGCGATAAAAGGAATGTCTTTTCCCCTTTCTTTCCTTCCTTTTTATTTTTTTTTAACATGTGATCCATTAGACTTTGCAGGCTTAGAAATTAAGAGGACTATAAATGAAGATGTACCTTATTATTGGCTATGTTTATAATTTTACTATTATTAGAAACGTGTCAGTGTGGCTAATTATTTAAATAAAAGTGACATTTATTTATCTTTAACTAAATTGTTGTAACATTGCACACACAAAATAATTCTCAAATGTATTTCATTTAATTATTTATTTTAATTTAAGTAGTGAATGTTTTAATTTCATTCAAATAAACTACTATGTCTGATTGCTAAACTTCTTTTACTGTATATGACATAATACAATTAAAAACCACCACCTGGCCAATTCTTTTAAGAAAACTGAATGCATCTATTTGAAACCAGCATGAAGTGTAACATTAAATATGTAATTAACCAAAATATTCATCTTTGAATTTGAATATTTTAAAATATTTTTACAGAACTTACCTTGTAATTAAATTATTTGGTGAATACTTTTAATTTAGTTGAAAAATATATCAGTAAAAAAAAACACACCTACTTAATTTCATGAGGTTTTGCATTGTATTATTTGTTAAGCTTTTCTAAAATTATTTATATTATTGTATTTATGCACTTAATAACGTTGTATCGCCCTAGCGGAACAAATGTTGTCCCGTTTCCTCGTTTCCTTCCAGTCAGTTTAAATCGACGCACCCACGTCATCCTAGGCTGAACACTGAAGCTCCGTATGTGTTTTTCATTTTCTAAAAAGTTATTTTTCTACCGTCATCACACGAATAATTGTAAATAATTACAATGCGAATAATTGTCACTTGCGTATTTTTTTCTTTTCATGCATAATTTTGGAACTTGCAGACTTGAGCGGACGTCATCGTGGAGCTTTTTAAAAGGTAAACATACATTTATTTTTACAAGAGAGAAGAGCGAGCGAACATTATTTGTAAAACTGGACATGATCCCCGTGAGGTTTAAGGGCGATATGACGGCTCGGCCGGAAGTTATGGGTAAAACAAATGTTCAATGATGTGTTGGCACTAACATTCAGTTTCATGTCATTTCTGGCTTGCATTATACTGTATACCAAATTCATGTTTGTACTCTTACCATCTGTGGTAACATTTTTAAATGCGGTACATTTATTTTAATATAGTGGGGGATAGATTATTAAAATGTATTGAAATGTCCTTTACCTGTTGTCAGCAACTCCAAAAAACAAAACAAAACACGTTTTAAGGTGGAATTAATCTCCTGTATGTTGGAACAAGTCGAAAACTACTGTTTGTCCCATTCAATAAAAAGCCACTTCAATTTGACATACACGCATACGCAAACACACACACACACACAAAAAGCCTAGCTTCATGAGTGAACGTGTGGGCATTCTTTGAATGTTACTTTTGCTTACCTTGCCATTCTGCTCCCCAGACCTCCCTTTCAATGACGTCATTGCTATGGCCCAAGATCTCTGCTGTTCTTCCAGCAGACGAGGCCCACTTCCCTCTGCACTTCAGTGACAAAGTGGAGGCCAGCGTGGTGGAAATGCTGAGAAGATCCAGAGGGCAACTATACAGTGGCGCACCCGCCGCCGGGCGCCTGCTCGCCGCTCAGATCGTCCTGGACTTGTCGTGGGAGAAGCTCAACACGGGAACGTGGCGTCACGTGGACAAGGAGTGGCGGCGCGTCTACTCGTACGGCTGCCTCTTCAAGGTGTGCGCCCTGTGCGGGAAGGAACCTTCGAAGGACGAGCTCCTGCAGGCCGTGCGAACGTGCGACATGGGCTTGCTGATGGGCGCCGCCATCATGGACGATCGACTGCAAGTTCTGGTCCGTCTTCTGCAGAAAGAAATCAGGAAAGATGCGAGGGATGACGACGAGGTTGAGCATACGGAGGCCAAGGTCACTTTGCTGTTGATAAATATGAAATGAAAATACAGGGTGGTGGTGTGAACAAGTGTCTGTGATGTAATTTCAACAGAAGCTGAAATACATGCCAGATGTTCCTCTGATCAGAGAAGATCAGACTATTGCCCGAGTCAAATGCCCGTCCCTGGAGAACTTCAAGAAGAACTACCTGATCCCTACTAAAGCGGTTATCTTGGAGGGGACCATTGACCACTGGCCCGCCCTCAACCAGCACCCCTGGAGGTTTGAATGCACATTTATACTCATTTTTAGACAGTATGCTACTCGCTTACACCAACAATCTGAATCAAATCCAGATTCAAACTAGTTTGACATTACAGATTCTGACATTATATTTATGCATACATGTAACTTTTGTTATATCAAAGCAATGTGTTGTTTGTCACAAATTCATGATCGGTCATTTTGGACATGAAAAAATATAAAAACGTCATTATAAAAACCATTGCTGTTTTAATATTAAGACTTATTTTGCTAAGACCTTTTTACAATTTATTGTTTTGTAATACAGTATGTCTTATACGTTTTTTCTAATTGTGATTTAATTAAAACAATATGTTGATTTTAAAATTTTACTCACGCCATTATATAATTTGGTGGTTATATATTGCACCCCTTTATTATTTACTTTGCATCCTAATGATGATATTGTTTTTATTATTTTATTGTTTTTTCCATTTTCTGTATTTACTGTGTAATTTTTTTAAATTAAATTTTAATTTCTTTTAATCGTCTACTTTTAGAGTCGTATATAAAAAACTGTGCATTTTTACTAGTTACTTTCACATTTTTAAAACTTTGTGGGAGGGGGTGTCATATGATCAAGAACTACAAATTAGAATTTAAAAGAATCTCAAATTGGCATGAATTCATTGCTGTGTTAATGAAAATGGATATATTCAGAGTTATAGGTCTGTCCAAAATTATTTAGTTTTTGTTCTGTTTTGTTTCCATCCTTGGAATATTTCATTGTGTAAGATTGTGACCGTTTTTCATTAAAAATGAATAAATTAAATGATTATAAATTTCAAAAACGTTCAAATAAATGTGTTCTTAACGACCAACAGTATGTTTTAAATATAACGGTTATCATTGAATGAAAGTTATCATTGAATTATATTACTTTGGGAGGTAGCACTCCCCTGGAGGCTGCCATGTCTGTCATAGCTACGGACAGTGGTAAATGCAGCACCTCCTACTGTCCGTAATGAAAAACGGTCTCATTCTTACACATTGTCCCTTTAAGTACTAGTGGTATCAGCATTTGGTAATAGTATCCGCGACTACTCAAGAATTGAGTACTTGTACAACCTAGAAAAAAACAAGCAGTATCCAACATCTTTTACTTTTATTTTAAAAAGCAATTTTACTGTCATTTATTTTTTATTTTGTTTCTGTTTTATGGCTTTAGCCCCTTTTTTTTAGTTTTTGCTAAAGATTGTCTTTTTTTTATGTGCGTTTCAATCTTATTATACTGTAGTTCTACGCTTTACCTCCAAATCCAATGTGCTTAAAGCTTGACATAAACGTAACATCAACCTAAAAAAAAAAAGAGTTAACATAAATCTAAAAAAAATAAAATAAAAAAATGACCCCAAAGATAAAAAAGGACTCTCCTTGTTTGAAGTAACATCATCAAGAGTAGCAGTGTGCCTCCGTGTGGAACAGATATGAGTCCTCCAGAGCAGTTAAACAGTGGTGCAATCAGACTGATTTGCACTTGTCAGCTAGCTAAGTGCACTTCTCCCAGTGACTGGAGAGCAAAGCTGCAGGAGTTCGGATGAGAAGGACGTCTAACGGACAATTTACATCCCGAGACAGTTTTCCTTTTCGCTGCACTCAACTATAAATTGATCTGAACCACTGGAGAAATTTAATCCCCCCTTTCCCTCCCATCCCGAAGCTTAGACTACTTAAGGTCGGTGGCGGGGTGCCGCACCGTCCCTGTGGAGTTGGGCTCAAGGTACACAGACGAGGCGTGGTCCCAGACGCTGATGACGCTCGATGAATTCATCGACCGCTATATTCTAAAACGAGTGAGTGGTTAGCACAAACTTTCTCACGCATGGGAATTGCAAATATTTTTTTTCTCTTTCTTTGATAGAGTGATGCCAGGCTGGATGGGGGCACGTCTGTTTGTGGCTATCTGGCTCAGCATCAGCTCTTCGATCAGGTAGAGCGGAAAAATTATATATATATACATACATACATAAACACACAGACATATATATATATATATATATATATATATATATATATATATATATATATATATATATATATATATTTATATATAATCACAATTATTCATGATGTTTATTGCCATTTTTTTTAAAAAGCAGTATATAAACAAGGCTTCAAATCTTGATACTCACAAATAATAAACTAAAATAAAGTCAATAATAACTAAGATAAATTCACTCAGGACATGGCAAAAACTTGGCACACAGGGCAACACAGCAAACTTACTTGAGTGCGAACCAATGAAAAGTATGAAGCCTACTTAGAACTAAGCACATTATTTACTTTTAAGCAAATTTTAATCAATTATCAGTCAAAATGTCATTTTCGGTCATTTCAAACTGAATGTATTCACATTTTGGGTCTCAATTGTATCTTTTAGAAATCAGGTGAGAAACTCAACGCCATTTCTCACTGGTAATTGTATATATATATATATATATATATATATATATGAACTTTCAGTCAATTATTCCTCCCATTTCCCCACCACGCTGAATGACTGATTTTATTTTAGCTTTAGTCAGATGCGGAATAATTAATTTGTTGCCATAGATACCGGAGTTGAAGGATGACATCCGCCTGCCTGATTACTGCTGCCTGGGTGAATGCGACGAGGAAGACGTGACGGTCAATGCGTGGTTTGGTCCCGCCGGCACTGTCTCGCCCCTCCACCAGGACCCCCAGCACAACTTCCTGGCTCAGGTAACCATGGTGATGACGCTTTAAATCGGCGTAACATATTTATAATGTGGGTCCTTCACCCACTCCCAAAATTGGTAACCCTGACGTAATCCACTTTATTATATTACACATTATTTTATTTGACCCTTTCAGGTGGTGGGAAGCAAATACATCCGCTTGTACTCACCCGAAGAGTCTGATAAGCTCTACCCGCACCCGTCTCAGCTCCTACACAATACCAGCCAGGTTCAATTGACATCACGCAACAAAGATGTGAATCTGTAGTAATACAGAAAAAGAAAAAAAGTGCTTTGAGCAATTGACTACATAAAGTACATCTCCGACTTAGGTGGAAGTGGAGAACCCCGACACGGAGCGCTTCCCGGAGTTCTCCAAAGCTCCCTACCGGGAGTGTGTGCTGCGACCCGGAGACGTGCTCTTCATCCCGGTGCAACACTGGCACTACGTGCGCTCCCTGGAGCAAAGCTTCTCCGTCAGCTTCTGGTGGTCTTGATTTGGGAGAAATCATGTGAATAGAAATCATCTCAGGTGATTGTTATGTAATAGCTACGACTGATTTCATCCATTTTAGACAGGATCGTCTCATTTAATTGCGCTTTCAACCTTTTAATCCGACAAATATCCTCAGGTGTTTGCATTTGCATAATGCACGCAAATGAGGGAACGGCAGCTAAACATTCTGACGGTTAAAGCGGGTCACATCTGAGGATGAATAAATGAAGCCCCCCCTCCCGCCTACGTTACTTCTTTTGCTATTAGCAAACCTGATTATACCAACTATTAGCGTGTTGGCATTTGATCAGTGTGCATTAGAAATAGCAACCCGGCTTCTGTACTCCATTACTATTGTGGCATACAATGTGTTATACCAACTGTTAGCATGTTAGCACTCGCTCAGTTCTCAGACTAAATGTTTACCTTACCTGACAAAGATATAAAACACTTATTTGCCATGTTATCATCTCACTATTCAGGTTTGTATGATGATAAAATGGCTTGTACTAAAGTACTAGTCATAAATTACTTAAATACTTGAGTAATACATTACTTTATACGTTCATCAATTACTTTAGGTACATCAGTATAAGCAATAAAATACTTTATATACTAAGAGTACAAAAGTAAATGTATGTACTAAAGGACTTAAGTAATCAATTACTTATTCAGCACTAAAGTAATCAATTGTTTTGGGTTCTGAAATACAAAACTAATTCATTATTTTCAGTACTAAAGTAACTGGTACTGAATGTAGTAGGTCAAAGGTGGCACTAATAGTGGGGAAAAATTCTTGACACTGACAAAAATAAGTGACACTAAGTATCGATTTGTGCGATATGCAGCCGATATGAGTATCAGACACTCTCTTGTAGCAACTTTACAATTAAGAATTGCAATTATTTACATGAAATTTGAAAGAAAGTGTCGCTGTTTTTTGGTAAAGGTATTAGTGGCATAAGTGTGTCTTGTCGTTTTGAAAAGAAATGTATCGATCGTCCCTAAGTCATAAAAAAACAGTGAGGTCTCAAATCGTTTGTGCTCTCGACTGACCTGAATACATGGCAAAATGTAAAATCGCTCTTCGTGAGTATAGCTCCTTTGCTATCAATTCCCACTTAAAATAGTACCCGACTACAGGCCAAGATAAATAAAGCCCAGTTATCAGTCGACCTTTGAAACTTGAGTGGAGAAAGTGCTCTCTTATTTGTCCTTCAGTTTGCATTTGATTTTTTTTTTAATTAGCTTGAAGCCCCATGTCATTATCTCTATGTGTTCATAACGTAAGCTGTAAATTAATTAGACTTAACAATCCCTGAAGCAAACCGAAAGCTGATTCTTTCTTCCTATTGCTTTATCTATTAAACATTGCATCCAATTTTGACTCAACTGTCAAAATAAAGCAACCAGGATATTTACAATACATATAAAACATTATCAGGACAGTGAGTACTTATCAATGTGTTTTCATCTATTGCCATAAAGATACTGTGCGGTCTTTTTTTTTTTTTTTCTCTCCATGCAGTAGTTATCCTGGCTGTTTTATTTCGAAGGATGACTTTTAAACACTGCAAACTGGACCGCTTTGTCGTCGCACAGCGAAGTGGCAAAATTGACTTCGGATCCCGCAAATCTGCTTACTCTCATTATGAAGTGATCAATACTCAATTACCAGTGGGGTAATGTAAGCCCCCACCCCACAGTCTTTCCTCCATTCTGCGCCTATTTCTTGTCCACCCTTTTTTGATTAATGGCCTACACGCTTTTGGGCCACTCACGGCCAAATCCATTAGATTTCTCCTGTTTGGTGATAATTGAGTATTTCTTAATGACGAATAAAGTTAACAACATTCAAACGGCAGTGATTGAAAAGCAGCAGCAACTCACCTTTTAAAAGACTCCCTGCGGTCATTTTTATCAGGTTACATCCGCAAAGTGTAATGAGATTTGTTTTTACAAAGATAAAAATAAAAACAAAGAACATAAGAAAATGCGAGTTTTATTTGTCTCAAATGAACGTACAGTAAGAAACAGCTTTAATTTCAAATGCCGGCTTGTTAGCGTGCTCGCTTTAAAGTTATGGCTCTGCGGCGTTAGAAATTAATTGCAACCACAGAAAAGAAATCCTAAAAGTCACGTTAAAAAAAAAAAGGGGGGGGGGGGGGCGACCAGAAAAGCCATAAAGTGGCAGTTTTCCAAAACGTCTTCCACCTGAGCTGGAGGCCATGCAGCACACAAAAGTTATTGCGCCTGTTAAAGAGCGTCGTACGAGTATTAATGAACGTTGATCATGGCGGTGCGGTGTCAGGCCATTAGCGCAATATGCAAATGAGCCTGCGGGCTCCTGTTTCGACGATGACGATAATGATGATAGAAAGTATCATTTAAAAACCAATAGAACCTTGAGTGCCTTATAGCTCTCAGCAGTATCGTTTTTCTCTCTCTCGCTCTCTCTTTCTCTCTCTAGTTATTCCAACGCCTCTGTGGAGACGGCGTCCACGTCTTGCGTGCGCTCGGCCACGAAGAAGCAGAGCGTGCCACTGAAGCCCAGCACCACCATGAGGAGGAGCTGCCACGTTAGCAGCGTGTCCCCGCAGTAGAAGAACGCCACGGCTGCGAAAACCGACTGAACACAGGAGCCAAGACAAACAGTTGGGAAAAGGAAATAAATCAGAATGAATAAATAAATACAAAATCATAAAATAAAAAGGTGAAAATTAAACTTTGTCCATTTTGATTAATGGGATTCAATTTATCGTCCGGGTGTGCCCAACATGGCCACTAGTGGGCAGTGTAATGAAGTGATAAAAATGCAAATGAGGAGGAATATTATTTTCACTATTCTAATTCTTTGTAGAGGATAAAGGATATATACCACCAAGTGTTAAATTTGTTGACATATCGCTCCGCTTTTTGTTTAAATACAGTATTTGATAGTCCATTTATCTAGCCATAGTTAATTTTTCATGTTAAACTATTATTTAAAAAACACATTTTGACACCGGCTGTTGACTGAATATGACTTCACATGTGCTTAGGGATAACATAAAGACCAATCACAGCTTAGATTGTGAATGTTGCAACCAACAGATGAGTCATGATTGGTTGTTACCAAAACTTTGAGTACTGGTAATGTCAATTTCACTAAACAGCAAGTGGAAATCTTTTTTTTTTTTTTTTTTAACCCTTGTGCACGCACCTTGAAAACTATACATATTCCTTTTTTTACCCCCCTCCCCCAATTTTGTAAATGCTTTTAAAGGCGTAATAAGTTATTTGTTTTTTTTTCCTTCAGCTTCTCAAATTGTTCAGTGGCATCAGTTCTATCCATACATATGTAGTTTAAATGTATTAATACCCCCCAAAATTGAAAAATGGTATGGTTGGTATTTGTAGTCTGTGACTACTGCCATTATCTGGTCTCTACCGCCCCCTACTGTCTTGAGGTGAAACAAAGTCAACAAAAAATTTTCTGTTTGCTGTTACAGTTTGACCGCCACGCCACAGAATGTTGCAAAAAATTGCAGGAAAATCTATGTAATAAATCCTTCTAAAATCCATCTAAAACTTGTAATTATCATGATTTTAGGTGGTCCAAAATTTGGACAATAATAATTGTACGCGAAAATCATTTAGTTACTACTTTAAAAACTAAATATGAACTTTTTACAGTTGAAAATGGCTAAATAAGTGGACCATCACTTTATTATAATTCACATTTGTTTTTTTATTGTATTGTAAAAAAAAAAATCCAAACATTTCTTAGTTTATCATTTAATTCATTTTAAAATATCTCTGGTTACTTTTCACTTTAAGTAGTTTTGCAATTAGTTCTAATGAATCCTCGTAGATTTATTTATTTTTCCCAATTAATTTGATCGTCGTCAAATTTATTTTTATAACCCTTAATCTGAACCTGAACTTAAAACAGTCAACATAAACTAGACAAAAATATTAATTTATTCAAAATATCTTGCTAAATACTGAATTACACAAAATTATAACTTTTTACTGCTGAAAATGGCTAAATAAATGAACTGTCCTTTTAAAGGGCTCTAAAACTGTGAGCATTGAAGCTAGCGGTTAGCATGTCAAATGTATTTTCCATTTTTAACATAAAGCTAGTGCGCCATCAACATTGTTTTAAACCAGGAATCACCAGCCTTTTTGAAACTGAGAGCTATTACTTTGGTACTGATTAATAGCAGTTCATGTGAAGACGCTGATCATGTTAATAATTTCTCACATTAATTCAAGAACATCTGCAGTAAATATGTAAATCAAGTGTAATATGCAAAAACCACAATAGATATTTGCAGAACAGGCGTGCAGGCTATTCATGTGATCCTTAAGGGCTACCTGCCAGCGGGCACCACATTAGGTGACCCGTCTTAAAACACGGCATACAAGATCATTCTTTTTATTTCAGTAGTTTGGCAGTAAGGTTCACTTGTGGCGTTAAACAGCTCAAACTCTGTTCTATATTAAGATTCAGATCATTTGATTGCTTTTGTCTAGAAAAAGCTTCAAGCATTTCTCAGTCTGTAAATAAAATGCTGGATTTCAAATGAAGGAATAAAAACACAGACGTGAAGCAGGTCTCCCAATCTGGATGTTTATAAAAAAAAAGTGTATAGTGTGATTTTATGAACACAAAATCCTCACATATTTTTCGGGTAATGCAGTAAAAGGTTTTGAGTTTGACCGGTTCGAAAAATAAATAAGCAACACAGATGTGACAGAGTTTTCCCTTTAGTCATTCACAGCAAAAAATGTTCCCCATTAGTCTTTGAAGCAGTCGAACGAGCACGCTTCTTGTTGCTTTTAAAAATCACTTGCATGTGGTGTGTACTTAGTCACCTGTATGAATTTGAAGATGGCAAAAGCGGGCGTGCTTTGTTCAGCGAAGATGCAGCCCAGGATGCTGTAGAGCTGCGTGTTGAAGCAGCTGTCTCCCAGGCCTAGCAGGAAGCTGCACAGCAGGGCGATGGCCATGCTGCAAGGGTCACGCTATTAGCAGGACTCGCAGAGTACAAGTCAAGTTTTTGTTCCCCCATTCTCAACCCCCATATTGGGGGGGGGGGGAGGGGGGGGGGGGGGGGGGATTTATAACCGCATAAGTCAAAAAAGAGAAATGTTTTCCACAGATAGAGATGATGACTTATCAGGCTTTCTGACAAATTCATATTCAGCTGTTTCAAAAACTACGCGCACATTGCCTCGCACTTGTCTTGTTTCTGCCCCCCCCCCCCCAACTGCAACACTGTTATTTGTAATACGATAAAGAAATGCATCTAAAAGTACATTGAGAAAGATGTGCTTCATTTGATTTGCAATTGACATAACTCTAATGCAGTATTTTGACCATTTTGGGTCATTTTCTTCCACATCATTTTTGCTGTGTTTTAGCCAAAAGATGGCACACGCCTGGTCGTACGTTAACGGAGTGGTTGTGCCATTTTGATTCTTTGACATGTTGTCACCCTCCAGGAGAAATTTCAGCTCCGTGGTGGCTTCTTACAATGCTTTTCCTTTAATGTGAAAAGTTTTTGATGCAAAGATCAAGAGATTGGACAAAACATTGCACAAGGGTTAAATTGAGCATTTCAGACATGTTTATGCACTTAGATAAACTTTCTAGGCAAGAGGATTTTTTTTTTTTTTGCTTAAAACAAGAACATTTGCCTATGTTTTTTATTTATTTAGTTCTTGTTTTCAGTCAGGCACTTTTTGCAATGTCAGTGCATTTTTGTGAGTTAGTTTAGTGGTATTTAACTTAGAAATTGGTTTATCATGCATGTGTCTTGTGAGCAATTCATAATCGAGATACCTTGGAGTGAGAAAGGGGCTCTTGGTGGTTGCTGTGCTGAAGACAACGGGGGCGTCGTCAGGGATGTTGAGGAAAATGAGATAGAAGGCCACAAAGTGCACCACCATTCCCAGGAAGACCACCGAGGTGCGCCGGAAGCGATTGTTCTTGCACACCAAACCAAACAAGCCGCCTCCTGGCAAGCGCCAAGAAAAATGCATAAGTGACAATAAAGAAAAACAGGAAGGCGGCTGACCTAACCCACCGATGATTTCACCCACGCCCAGTACCATCCCCGAAATGCCGATGAGGCCTTTTGCCGCCTGGCCAAACTGCGCCGTGGCCCCCAGGCACGTCCCGTAGATGCCGCTGTAGAAAGACAGCTCCAGGCCTACCGGGAAACCAAAGATCAGGAAGACCCTTGAAGGAGAGGCGGCTTTGCACACTGATGGGATCACTCACCGCTGTAGGCCATGGAGGGACTGAGAAGGAGCATGCTTCTGGTCTTCAAAAGCTGCAGCATGATCTCTATGGAGGAACACAATACTCACTTTTGATCGACAGCACATTTATATTTTCATATGTGCAGGGTTTTTTTTTCTCTCATATTTCCAAAACATGTCGAGGTCATGAAAGAGTCTAATTAGTAAGTGTAAATGAAACGGTTGTTGGCTGGAAACCAATCCAGGGTGTAGGGACCGATCGATTAATTGGTAGATATGCCAAACATTGGCCTAAATTGCCCAAATGGCTGAAATTTACCAGTTATTATTTTAAGTTTTTACCTTGATATACTTAAACAATTTCCATCAGATGTATACAAGTAAGAACCTTGCATTCTGAAATACATGTCATGAAATGTATTGATAAAATCATTTTGCAGACCTGTCATTCAACAAAGCAAATTTAATTTTTACCAACAATAATTAGATGAGGGATGCAAAGAATTGACCTGGATGTCACTTGTTAACACGCAACCTTAAGTCAGAGATGGCTTAGAAAAAAAAAATAATAAAAACATAAAATATTGCCATTAATTTCATGAAATTGAAATACTGTACTTCAAAGTTATCTAATGTTTTTTTTTTTTTGGGGGGGGGGGGGTGTTATCAAAAGTACTAGTGGTGTTTGTGTCATCATTACTTAAAAGTTGAGGAATGCACTGTGATCAATCTGGAAAAAAGTGGTATTGAACATCTCTATGTGTTACCCTGAAAATGATGTAAGCCATAAAGTAAAGAAAGTATTTTTCAAACGATGTAGTCAGTAACATAATTCGTTACTTTTAAAGGCTAATTGTGGCAATACAAGATGAGACTTACTTAAGTCGGCCTTCACCTCCTGCAGGCCTGTGCTTGCTCTTTCCTTGTACCTAAAAACAACACAATGATGCATTTATATTTTATATAACAACATCATCTTTGTTACAAATTTTCAAAAATGAAAAACAGCACTACATTTTACATCATTAATATATGGCAGTTCATTGGGGAGTTTAGTCAGAAAGGGCTTTTGATATAAAAACCTGAGTTTACCTTGAGGCGGAAATCACAATACTAATCATGCATTTAAAAAACAACATTAAAAATGACGATGTAAAATAATCAACTAGTCCTGCATATGCGGATGTGATTTTTTTTTTGTTAGAGTGTTCTCAATGCTTCCTGCCAATGCAAACAACTTGAAGTGCATTGCTGACCGTCACACTATTTTTAAGAACATTTTCTATTACTTTACTGAAGCAACATTTTATTTGCGGGTCACTCATAATACCAAGTTTGGCTTGAGTTTGAATTGTTTGGGAATTTTACATTATAGTTATATATCTATTATATATCTATTTCCATTTGACTTTTTAATTTCAGTTGCTTTTAATCAGTATTCAGAGCAAGTTTGTCAGTTTTATTGTTTCAAAAATGCTTCAAGTATTAGCTTTATCTTTTTTTAAAGACAAAAGGCATTGAGTGCAATAATCTAAAATCCTCAAAGAACTGTTTGACCTACAGTGACCCCAAAATACTTTTAAAATGGAGCGCAACAAAGAACACCTTCTCTCGAACTATAGTTTTACGAAGGTAAGATGTAGCTTACGTTCATCTTTCAAGCATGTTTTGTTTTTATTTTATTTCACTAGTAATGTTATTTCACTTTTAGTTTTAATACTTTGTTATTTCTAATACCCTTGCTTGCAACTGAAAAAAGAAGGTCAACTTACACGAGGCGTGGCGACAGCAACGATTGCCCTTCATCCTCGGAGAGCATCTCCTCCTCGTACGAGGGAGTCCTCCTCAGCACCAGGAAACACAGCGTCCCCACAATGGAGGCCACCAGCAGCGAGAGGAAGATGTTCTTCCTGCTGCTGTCTGACCACATCAAAGAGCAAGGCCAGAGACACTTCGCAATCAGTCTTCATTCGCACGCGTCTGTATTACAAGAATTACGGTACTACCTGGGATTTCTGATCTTCCATTCCAGTCCAGATAAATGTACAGATTGCCGAACAACATGCTGCAAATAAAGAGGAAAATGCCCATATCCTATTTGGCCTATGAATGGCTGACAATGCTAAACTCTCAGATTCAAACTCAATTTTCCAGACAATGAGGCAGATGTTTCAACCACTGCTTCAACCGGAAAATTTAAAAAAACATAAAAGATGCCAGAAACTTATTATCATTCAGGAAAAATACAAATACATATTTTGTGACAAAAAAATATAAAACATTTATTTAAGCTGTGACATATATTTTCTAATTGTAAGATATGGTCAAAGTCAAATACTGGGAAACACCCCTCTAATAAAGTGTTTTGTTTTTTTCAACAGTGTCCTGAATTGTAGATTCATTTTTCCACCTTAGTGGATTTTTACTTTTTTTTTCTCTCCAGAAACAGGCATGGATTTAAAAAAAAAAACCTCGATAGTGACAGCCCTATTTTGGACACATATCATTTATTTAAGACTTGTATGACTTTTTTTGTCGATGCTAAAGTGCGACTTACCTCACTCCCTGCCAGACACCTATAAATGTCAAAGATCCATTTTTTTCTGGGCTGCCAGTTAAAAGCTATTTTTAATGCACTTTAACACCATACTATATTCATGAGCTTCTCTTATGATTATGATTACATGTGCCGCTCTGCCGATACCTGCACTGCAGCAGAGCCCAGAACATGCCCGTGTTCCTGTTGATGGTGGAAGCCTCCGAGTTCTCCACCAGGAACTGGCTTTGAGCTGTCCAGAGCACTGCAACATGAGGGGGGAAAAAAAAAAAAAGAATAAATAACGACTGTGTGTGTGTGGGTCATGTGAGTAGAGAAATGGCGGGGGGTGGGGGTAGCAGTTAATTGGCTGCATCAAGTGCGACATTATTTTTTATGTCCTGTTAAGTAACACATGTAATCCCAGCATATAGCCGGAAGGGATCATCATGACCCACTAAACCCTTTTTTCCTCTCCAAAGATTCTTATCTGTTGTGGGTTTGTTGCTCCGCAACCGTTTTGCTGTCTATTTTTATAATTGGACACGTTTTAATCCTTCTGCTTCAAATTCTGACAGGTGCAGAGGAGGTCTCTAATAAATCCGCAGCTTCCCACGCAACTGTAATCTATGACTGGCGATGTCAAAACTTGGAATATCACCTTATATTTCTCTTTGGGGGTTTTTTAAACCTCATACCTTTTTTTTCCTGGTGTTTATACGCAACCCTCTAGTTACCAGATTTGATGCACTGAACCAGATTTTTTTTTTTTTTTAAATAGACAAAGTAAATAAATAAAGTGACACAGATCTCAAATTATTTCCCAATTGGGGTGCGCCATGGCATATATGGAAAATACATTTTGACATTGTGCGCAATGATCTTCAAAAAAAAAAAAAAGCAACAAAGATGTATTTTGTTACAAGTATGAAAAAAATCCTAATTTGTCTTGATGTAGCAGTTTTTTAGCATTATTAAGACAACATGGAGTAGCTTGATTTTTTTTTTTTTTTTTACAAGATTTAATCATTTAAAGTAGAAATAAATAAAGTGGCCTTCACATCTTTTTATTTTTCTGTATGGCCAGGGGAAAAACACCCCGATTTACAAACAAAAGATAACATTTAATCATGAGGTCACCCGTATACAGCATATAGAAGTAAATTATACATAAAAAAGTAGATGAATATATTGTCCTAGATTTTTATTCAACAAAATAACTGTGAAAAAGGATAAACTCACCAGGATTTATGAAAGTAAATGCCAAAAGTATTTAATGAGAAAAAAACAGACCTGATATTTTAAATTAATTCGTTTATGAAATAATATGTTAGATGTATGGATATTTTTACAATGCGATAAAATCACTTGTTGACTTATTATTATGATTATTATTATTACCAGTATATTCTAAACTAAATTAAAAAAATAGTATATAAATAGACAGGATGTTTAATACAAAAAAAATGAAAGCAATTTAGACGTGATCAATACTGTACTGCAAATAACGAAATACACAATGTTTGTATATTAAAATGAAAAAACAAACTCACAATTTACCCCCGAAAATATATCACAAAATATATATAACTGTTAGATATAGACATTTTTAAATTTGGTCTGTAGTATGAAATGAAAACACTGAAAAACTAATAACAATGACACACTTTTTAAATCACAATCATTGATCATGAGAATGAGGTGGCCAGAACTTACTGGCAGCACCGACGCCGATCAGGATGGACGTCAAGTAGAAGGACCACGTGGCCGGCTCGATGAAGACGGCGACGTAGCCACTGGACGTGCAGGACAACAATGATCGGTGACAGATTAATCGGGTCTCTCACCGCGTGACTTTCCACCGGCGTGAGGTGTTACCTGTAAAGCAGCCCGCTCACAAACATGGTCATCTTGGGTCCCAGCACAGACACCACGGCGGGCGCCACCAAATTGGACAACGAGAAGACTCCATAGATGATTCCCAGACTGGAAAAAGTTGTCTGGGCTGTGATTAATGCGGAAACTTCTGATGCGAAACATGCGTTTTAATATTTTTGCCACCTGTGGTATCCACTTCCTGCGAAGGTGTCATTCTGTAGACTTTTCACCACCGTTTGCTAAAATGAAGGAGATGGAAGGGTCTTCATTTTATTACGTTGTGAAATTCTTCATGGCAGAGCAGAACTCACTTGACTTGTGAGCTAAATTGGAAACACGAGCTGCACATGACACTGATTGCTGGCTTTGCTTTCTGCTTGATGACATTATTTCTGCATTCATACGTTTTGGAACTAGTCACCAAAAATGGTTTGGTTTTAAAAGTGTTTAGAAACAAAAATAATGTCATACATTGAGCGGGATAAAATTCATTATATACTAATAGAGTGGATCTTAAATGGGGCACAGGTTTTCTGCCGGTATTGGCAAAGCTAATGTAATGCTTTTGAAGAGTGGCAGCAACAGTATTTTTATTTTCAAATTAAGAGCAAATTAATTGGAATATGAAGCAGCCATGTGCTAAGTTGTGTTAGTTACCTCTTTGCAAAATGTTGCATGCCTTTTTGTTTAAGTTTTATACGTATAAGCACTGATTTGTGATGCAATTTTCAAAGTTTTTAGCTACTGTATAACTTTTTTCTGTTGGTTATTGAAACTTTGTTTTTGAATTATGTGGTGTTTAGGTTTTTTTTGTCGTTGCAAGTGAAATTACCCTCATTAACTCCATATTTTTAATTTCATTCTTTACATGTTTGAAATAAGAAACTCTTAAAAAAAGGAAACATGGATATTATTATTAACAACAACATTAATAATACACTAAACTAAAAGTAAATTATATTTTCATGGAAAATAGCAATCAGATTTCAATTTGACACACAATAATAATGCCGTGGCGATTCCCTAAATAGAATAAGGACAAATGAATAATTAAAATCCACAAAAAAGGAAGTTTAAAAACAACATTGTGTTGATGGAGAACATCAAAGCACTAAAGTACAATACGGCAAAATTCATATTCAGAGTGAATTCTCAAACTAACTCAAAAACATGTCATTCCATTCTTTGTGTTTTTTATGTTATTTATTGTCCAGTAATTTAAGGAATTAGAAGGGCACTGTTGTTATTGTGTAACTAACACATAAAACATCATTTATTTATCTTTTTTATGGGGGAATAAAAGTGCAATGCCATCCATGTAAGATTTATTAAACTTAACATCATTTTTAGGGCAGGGCAATTGAATCACTAGTGACAGTTCACATGAAACTTAAAGTCAATGCATTCGGTGTTTTAAATAGTAACCTCTACTAAATGACGATTTAGCAAAATGTATTTCATGTTCCAATTAATTTGCTCTTAGTTTGAAAAGAAACCGTATTGTTCCTGTCACGGTAATAAAACGCATTTCCTTAGTTTTGCAAATAACTGCAGAAGTCTAAGTTTTTGAGTTGGAAAATTCCCTCCTAAATACAATTTTTAAACGACGTCGTGAGGTGGTCGAAAAAGACAACTAAATTAAAAAAAAAAAAAAAAGCACCGTGGAAAACTTACTTCTACGTTGCCACAGGTGGTAAAGGCGGTGAAGATGAACAAGAACCCCACGCCCAAAACCACCACATTAAAAGTCCTCCAGTCTGCCATGGTGCTTGTTTCTCCTCCTCGTCGTCCTCGCTGCTACATTTCATGAACTTCGCCTCTCCAAATTCCACGCGACAAACTTTGGAAAAGCGCCCGAATGTCAGGTAGAGTTAATAAAAAGCGAATGAAGTAGGCGGTGATAGCGGCGCCATTGTGAGCTTCTCGTCAGTCTGTCACACAACGAGTGCATGACAACTTGTGACTTCAATTACGGAAGTTTTTTTTTCAGCTTCTCTTTACTTTTGGATGACTTTTCCCTCGGCGGCTGCACTTCTTCTTTTCCCTTTACTTCTGGAAAAGTAGAATAATCTATGCGTGGCCACTGTGGCACTGCCATCTGGCGGCGAGAAAAAACATTTTACAAAACCGATTTTAAAAAATCCTGACTGGCCCCAGGTTTTGGACCAACAAGTTGCTATTTTGGGAGGATACCAAAAAACTAAACAAAACAAAAAAAAACTGAGGTGAATTGTTGTCGACGCCAGCATGTTTTAAAATGCACACGAAGAAGAAAGATCGAACCAATAGCAATCCAGGAATGTGCCACCTCCTGGAGTTTGGCTTCCTCGCCACAACAACCAAGAAGCTCTATAAAGCGAGAGAGTTCCCCATCATTTTTTTTTCGTCTTGACGACATTCGCGGAAGGTAAATTCCGAGCGTTTGTTTACATTCCGAAAAAAACCCATTTGCATTTACAAACTAATAACGTTTCATTGATACATCGACCTAAAACAACTTCGTGGTAAGCATTTTCCGTGTACCCATGCAAATAAAATGTCTACATTTACACTGAAAACTTAGCAAGCAAACGCCGAACACCCAGGCCAGTGTAGTAACCTAATAAAAAATATTTATTACTTACATCGGAATCTTAATAAAATTAGCTATTACGTAAATGTCGTCCACGTTGGCCTTCTAAGTTAGGGAACGCTCTTGCTCTCGATACACTCTTGGACTCCGTGAACGTTTCCACTGATTGTACACAATCATCATGGCGACCCAGGATGGTGGGTATTGAGCAGAATATAGCAACATTTACTTCGTAACGCTGCACTCATTTTCGTGGCGGGTGATGAATTAGAGCATGCCGCTAATAGACTCGCTAAGGCCGGGCGCTGTTATGGTTATGTCTTGCACTATTCGCGTCTCCTCGTTCGGGTTTATCTTGACATGTTTCACCTGGTTAGTAGCTAGCTAACGTCAATGACTGCTAACCAGTGCAAAAGCAGACGTACACGCTGTAGTTTCACTTCTGATAGCAAAGGGCCCAACAACATTGGACTCAAATGACAATCTCCTCGTGGTAATAATCAATAAGTTTTTCGCGTGATAAAGAAAAAGCCTCATGGAAAAAGATAGATGCTGTGTCATTAGCGCCTTGACTCCAAAAGCGTGTTTTTGGTTTTTAGCTGCTCGTAAAAATCAAAAGATTAACGACCATTAAAAATACACATATATCCATAAGCATTTTTTTCTTAAAGTTGTATTATGGATATTTTGTTTTTGTTTAAGTTATGTACTGTCTAAAGAAGCCAAACCTTTAGCGTCATTGATTTGGACCAAGTTCTGAAACTCAAGTGCTGGTAAACTGCAAAAATTTTGAACTGTTACTAAAAATATCCTCCTGAAACACAGCCTATTCATTTGTGTCAATTTTGTCGAAAAGACACAGCAAAGTTGGTTTGCTCCAGCGAGTCAAAGGACAGAGACTGAAACCAAATGTCCACTACAGCGGACACAAATGAATAGGATGGCTCTCGGGAGGAGCTTCAGAAGATGGATTAACAAAGTCAGCTCATCAGAGATGATCCTTCAGATCAAAGAATAAAATACCAATATCAAAATGACTTTTTCTTCACAAACGGCAGGAAGTTTAGTTACAATGCAAACGGACGTAAAGCCAAAGGAACAAGAGGAAGACACAACTCTGCAGGAAACTACAGAGAAGGGCGACTCGGAATCAGCGTCCGACGCGGGAATCGCTGCTACTCAGGACTCTTCGGGCATCAGCAACGGGGATGACAACGGCAAGGAAGAGGGCGAGACGGTGGACTTGAAAATCATCTGGAATAAGATCAAATACGACTTGAGGATCCCTCTTGATAGTACCGGCACTACGCTAAAAGAGAAGATACATTCGCTCACTGGTGAGAGCTGTACTTTTTTTTTTTTTTTTTTTTAATCGGGGGAGAAAAATAGCATAACCCAACAAGTGGAGGAGGACTAACTGTCCTTTTTTTCTATGTCTTTAGTATCAGTGGTTGATAGACATGTTTGATACGTATCGATTGCTTATAAAGTCTGTATCAGACCGATATTGATTCCTGGTTTCGGTACTCACGAACTCAACTTGTTTGTCGAGTACTTCTGGATTTTACAGTAGAGATAGAACTATGTTTTGTTTTTTTAAGGCTAATACTGATTATTAATCAAGGAGTCCAATAACTAACATTTAGAGATAAGAAATTGGCATCCAAACAAAGAAAACTAATATAGTTCAACTGTTGAGTGTCTTTAAACAAGTTTATTTTACATATTTTATTTTTCCATAATGTTTAATATTTAATGACGTTCTTAAAATAAATTTCTAACAACTTACATCTTTGTAATAAAATTCTGACAAAAAGTATAGCTAGGGCATCAGTATGTTTTAAAGGTTAAATGTAAACAAACAAATAGCTCGCTATCGTTTTCTACAGTTAAACATGTTCTCAGCTCAAGATGTTTTAATTTCAAAACGAAAACAAAATATGAAAAGTGTTCCAAGGGTCAGCAGAATCAATTAGTTTTTTTTTGTTTGTTTTTTTTGTTTTTTTTTTATTTTAAGGACCTTCTATACCAATTTTTTCAGGCCGATACCAGCATGAGTACTCAACTATTGAGCACTCACCGATACCAAGTACCAATACCACGGGTACTTTTGATACACCAAATGTCACATTAAAAAAAATGAGTTTTGAAGACATATTTTGTAAATTAGATTTTTTTCTAAAAAATTCACAAATGTATTCTCAAGTATTGTCCTAGTTTGTCATTTCTAATTTTTGATCGTAAAACAGCTCAAAGAGAGTGGCCGATATTAGTATCAGTTGCCGTGGCAAACAGATACCTTGAAGTAAGGCCATTTAAGCGTATTTTATTAACATAGTATGTCAAATTTTAGTAGCCCCAGTAGTTGTTAAGACCATATTATAGAAATGGAGCTCGGGGGCAATTGTGGAAAACTAGAGAATCACATGTAAAGCCCAATCTCTCGATGCATCAGGTCTTCCGCCGGCCATGCAGAAGGTGATGTACAAAGGCCTGGTGCCGGAGGACAAGACGCTACGGGAGATGAAGGTGACGAGCGGCGCCAAGATCATGGTGGTGGGCTCCACCATAAACGACGTGCTGGCCGTCAGCACGCCCAAAGAGGTCATGCAGCAGGAGGTCAAAGCCGAGGAGAACAAGAAGGAGCCGCTATGCAGACAAAAGGTCCCACACAGCAATCTTAACCTTAACTCATGGCTCATTTCACTTTTTACTTCACTGCCACTCATGTGTAAAATCTTCCTGGAACTTTTAGTTCTTGGTACTTGCGAGTGTGTAGTCTTATTTGCACCTGAAGCTCAGTCAGGTGACCATGAATTTGTAAGAGTAATCGAGGTGTCTAATTGCAATTCCACCTTGAGTTCTGAAAACTTTGGGAATTTGGTCCTTATTGTCCTGGAACTATGCACCAAAAATACTCATTTTGTCATTTTCCCCAAACTTTTAGTTTGTAATACTTAAAGTTCTCAAGACTAAAAGATAATACTTCAAGGTCTAGAAACTAAAAGATGTAAGTGTCTGCAACAGAAGTTCTACCTGAAGTGTCAGGAATTTATTGGTCCCAGGTGAACATATTGTGTCTTTCACCGGATTACTCCTGGTTCCCCAAACTAATACCTGTTGCATTTTCACCTCAAAGGTCTGGGGAATTTTTTAATTGCAATGCGTGGCAAGTATTTTTTTTTAAAAGCCTCTCAGAAAAAATAGAATGACTAATAATAAGATTATCTATAAAAATAATGTTGAAATTGATCTGCAACACTAACAGAGGAGCAGCAATATCTTAAACATTTTAACCTGAAGAAAAGGGTAGAAAATATTATGCTGATTGTTTTTCAAACCACAATTATTCTTTGTGATTTAGAAAAAGAAAAAAAACAACTGTTGACAGCAATTGCAAAAGTTTTAACTCCGCTGCATCACCTAGTGTCACGGATGTGCAATTACACTTTACACTGCAAAATCAAACCCTGTCCCTAGCCTCTATTGGAGGAGGACTGCAATGTTGGTACTTTTTCTGAACTTTAAAAAATACTAGGAAAGTACACATTCGGTAATTACTTTCAAGACACAAACCTAGCTGGGTTGAAATTTATGTTAAAAAAGTTGTATTTACATGAATATATGCTCTTATTTCAGCAACACAGGAAAGTCCTGGACAAAGGTAAACCCGAGGATGTAATGCCGGCTATCAAAGGAACAAAAGTAAGTGTGAAAGTTGTAGTTGGTGTTCATGGTGCCGTTTTTGAAAATCTCCACATTTCCCTTCGCCAGGAGCGACTACCAACTGTGCCTTTATCCGGAATGTACAACAAGTCCGGAGGAAAAGTAAGACTCACGTTCAAACTGGAGCAGGATCAGCTCTGGATCGGGACAAAAGGTAAAGCGCAAAGGCACAAACTGCCATTGCCTTTTATTTGTTTATTTAAATTGGTCTTTGTTTGATAGAGAGGACGGAGAAAGTCCCGATGGGCTCCATCAAAAATGTTGTGTCTGAGCCCATTGAAGAGCACGAGGACTATCACATGATGGTAAGTGCTGTTTCATATTTAGCTTTTTACGAGCTGCAGATGAGACGTATTTAAAGTGGATGAATGGAGGGGAGGTTCACTCAGCCGCTCATATGATGCGGACTAATGCAAGCGCCTTTGGTCTCTGGTACTTCAACTACATGTTAAAAACGTACACGAAAGCCAGGTTGAGGTGTGTGTGTGTGTGTATATATTTATATATATATATATATATATATATATATATATATATATATATATATATATATATATATATATATATGGAAGCGGTGAAGTCGCTCATATCCTTCATGTGTGTGCAGGCATTCCAGCTGGGTCCGACAGAAGCGTCTCAGTATTGGGTCTACTGGGTGCCCACGCAGTTTGTGGATGCAATTAAAGACACAGTCCTGGGAAAATGGCAGTATTTCTAATGTGCCTCTTTATCAGTTTTGGTTACGACAACTATGAACTGCGACAGAAGAAGAGGATGATTTGAGCGAAGAAGTGGGAGGCTTGAGGAAACATGACGGCATCTTATCTGAAGGAACTTGACTGATGCCTGCGGACTAAAATCGTCGTTTTTAGTTGAAACGTGCGCTACGACTGGCGGCGTTAACATTTCTCAGCTCTCCTCCTTTGTTGATCATGATGGGCCTCAACAAATCCAAGGGAAAAAAAAAACCGATGAAACAATTGTACAGAAATTGCTAACACTTTTCTTCTGTTATTCTTAAAGAAATAAAAGTTATTTAATGAAATGAAACTGCAGTGGTTTGATCTCTTTTCTTTAGCGAAGTGTTTCTCTACTTTTTTTATTTCATTTTTTTCAGTTATGTACCACCTATGATTTTTTTTTCCAAGTACTCTAATGTTCACACCATTATTACAGTTGGTAATAAGCTTCATGTTAATAAATTGACCTTTATATGAAAAACAAATATACTGTTCCTGTCACAACATGAAAACGAATTTAAATATGCTGACGCCTGCGGAAATCATGTTCAAATCACATATCACTTCAGAAGAACTTGTGCTCCTATTTGAGAATCACTGCATTAGCAGGCTGTTATTTGTTTTTTTAAACCCAAAAGTAATTAAAATGTTAGTCTGACATTAATTTTGAACGGAACACATTTTGTACATCTTAATTTCACGAGACAAGGTTGCCACCATACTTTCAAAATACTTGGATTTAGCGTAAGTATGTGCGTTGGCGTAGGTTACCAGTTGTATGTATTTTGATGCCTTTTTGTGACTAAAGGTCACAAAAAAAGCCTCGGCTGACGATAAAAAAATGGCCACACGTCACTTCCTGTACCGGCTACGTTTACTTTTTCACATTAAAATATTACATATTTTAAAAAAAAAGTTTTTCTTCCCACATTAACTTTTTGCATTACGACTTTTTTTCAAAAAGCCAATTTGTACCAACTTAAAGCCCCGAAGGAAGACAAACCACTTCCGGTTCTATTTGAGACGCTTGATGAGCTTTTGTTTTGAATTACATCCTTAGGTAATGACGTACTCAAATACGGAAAGCGATCCCCCACGCGGGAACTGAAAACCTTCGATTCTTGTTTACAAACGTCAGGAACATGTAATACGCCCCAATGGACAAACCAGTCAATGCAGCAGGTGAGAAGAAGCGCGCTCCTCCAGTGAAAGTCCTTTCCGGACAGCTGAGAACTGCGACGGAGGTGAGGGGAAGCTCCGGCGAGCCAGGGGCCGGCTGGGTCGTCAGGCTGGACAGGGAGCGCTCCCTGCAGGTCTCGCTGGTGTGGATGCAGGGCACCGTGCTGGAAGTGCAGTTAGCTCTGGATAGCGTGCTGCTCATGGACGAGTCGGGCACGTTCGCCGTCCGGGGCGTCAGCTGCATCCCCAAAGGGAAACCGTGTTTGTCTTCGGGTAATCAAGGCAGACCTTTTTTAACGTGATTCATTGGGAATGAAAGAACAACAATGTTTTTGTGTGTTATTCTTTTTTTTTTTTTTTTTTTTTTTTTACAAGCATCTCAAAATGAGACTCAACAACTTGTAACTGCCCTTCTCTATCCCCAGGTAAATATGTGATGGTGATGGGCGTAGTCCAAGATGTCTCCCCTGAGCCGTTGATCCGCGCCGTGAAGCTAGCTAACCTCTCCGATCAAGCCGAACTGCACAGAAAGATGTGGAAGCTGGAGGTGGAGGACCTGCAGCGGGTGCTGGTCCCTAGATGTCCCACCTCTGTCAGCCCATGAGAGCAGGAAATTAAGCAGAACCTGCCAGAAACTTTGATTTATCAAATGAATAAATGCATGAAGTTGTTGTAGTTAAGCGGGCAACGATCTGATAACAAAGCACAATGTTTTTAGAAAAAACAAAACAAAGGCGTTCTTTATTTAGTGTGGTGGCTCTTTAGAGTGGTAATAATAAGAACTCTGATTTAACTGAGTAATGAAATAAAAATCCATCGAACGTTTGCGTGCGTTGTTAACTCAAACAGAAAGGCTTTTTCAACATGCTCCTTCTACCATCCTCCTCAGATGAGCAGTGCATAGCAAAGCTTCTTCTTTCACACTTCCATTTGTTCAACCGGCAACGACGTGGTCGCCGACGGTCTTCGGGCATATTAGGCGCCGCTGTGTAATTACGCCACTCTCAATCCCGGCTGCTTACTTGTGGGACACTTCGAGATCACCTCGAGTTGGGAGTACTGCTTCTCTTTATGTGATGTTCAAACCATTACTTGATGTCCTTAAGAAGAAAACTGTATTTTCCAAAGTCATTGTCATTGGGTGCTATAAGGTGGTCTTTTCTGGCTTTGGCCAATTTCATCAAAAGCACTTCCCGCCGCTCCATCCACTCCTGAAGTTCCTGCTCGCCGTGGGCCAGCTTGCACAAGTCGTCCTCTGTGCACGTCCCTATTCGGAACCTGTTCCAGCAGACCACAAAGCGTCAGTCAGTGTTTACATAAAAAGTTCCATAGAAAATGTCCAGACCTTATTTTGTTTGTACCGAAAATTAAATTAAATTGCAGAGAAGTTTAAAACAGCTACATGCTGCTTCACCATGTTTGCTTTGAACTCAGGGCTTACTTAATTGACCTGAGTCTGCAGAGTTCTAATGGGTTTGTTTTCATGTAGTTAGGGCCCAAACTGTTCCGTTAAAAAAGATCAAAATGCAAATTGAAAAATCATTATAGGTCCTATAATGATTCCTGCATTAACTGATCTTTTTCTTCCCAGAAATATAGTGATCAGAATGAATTAGGTTCTGATTTGTTTTTCATTCATTTATAGTAAGTACTTGGTTGTCCTGCTTGCCTACAAAGATTAGGTTTGTAAACCACCGACTAACAAATCCCTGTAGATGGCAGCATTGTAATGCTTTGGTCTTAAGATTAGCGATTATATGGAGTCTACTCTTGTCGTGTCAGATATGAGGGAGAGATGCCAACACATTGGAAGTGTCCTAATCACGACAAGTATAACAGAAAACAATTTTGTTCTTTTTTTAAATGTAAGTACAGCAACTTGCTCCGAACACACCACGCCCACCTCTACTTTTTGATGTGAGAGACCACGACAGCAACACACACCTTTATCAGATGTAATAGTAATAGCTGCCACCTGAAAATAATTACCGTAGGGCATTGACGAGAGCGGAGGTCTCTTACAAAAGTAGTGGTCCTTTAAGTTAGCAGCTAATGTAGCGTTGCAAGTTCAAGATATCATTTTACACAAACGTTTCCCTTTGCTGCTATAATTCTTTCAATCAATTGGCACTGGCCTCTGAGGTCTGAAGCTAAAAGCCTATCTTCAAAGAAGTCTAGCCATCCCAAAGGCTTTAGCAGTATTGTGTGCTCTGTGGTCCCACAAAGCTCACCTCTCACAGACTTTGAAAGTTCCGGTGGGAAATCGATACTGCCAGCAGTTGTGATCGTCCTCGGAGTTGAAGACTCTGTCTTTGTGTTTTTCAGAGGTGATGTGCTGCTGCCACTGTTTCTCGCTGTTGCAGTTCTTACCGCACAGCCAGCAGTGGTTTCCGGCCTGCACCAAGAAAAACAATATCTTATTTCATTTGAATTAATGCTTTGGTTTTTAAATGGGGGTACGTGTAACCCTGAGGGAGCCTGAAGGCACTTTATTTTGGTGCGTGAGATAACAGGGTTTGTAATTTAATGCCGTGACAGGAACTATATATATATATATATATATATATATATATATATATATATATATATATATATATATATATATATATATATATATATGTATATATACACACATACGTGTGGTTCCTTTCAAATTAAGAGAAAATTATTTGGGAAACGATTTATTGCTAAATTGTGTTGTAATGACTCCTTTGCGAAAAATTGTATCTATTTTTTGTAAAGTGTTGTAAAGATGCCCATCATCATCAATGATGTAATTGTAACAGATGACATTAAATGATCGAGCTCCAGGAGATAAAAATAAAGATACCACTACAAATGTAGTTCCAGTGTTTAATAATCAGACACAGATGGCATAACGTTCTATTTTAAGTCTTTTTTTTTTTTTTTTTTTCCAAAAAAAATGTGCTGCACTGGTTAGGGAGCATGTTTTTAATGTCTACCGGTGGTCTTTTGACAACTCACCACTTCTTCCATATAGTCTGTTGGCATGTGGATGGGCTTGCCGTTCTCCCTCACAGAGATATTTGGACTTTCCTCACCCCAATTGGACTTTTGAGACTCCAGCCACTTGTCATATAGCTGCTCTGCATCTGCAACTAAATAAGCACAGATGGTGATTGCCAAGGTCGTGTCAGGTCAAACATTTGAATTCCACAGACAAAGGAAGGGGACTCACTATTGTTTTCCTTCATGAAGGTCCAAAGGTCTCGCTCTTCTGCGCTGTGGGCAAACGTGCAATTGCCGACATACTGACACTTTTTGCCAGCTGTCACATGCATGCAAATCTAACGGGTGAAAAAAAATAAGGACATAATATGGTGTGCTTTCTTTTTACATTTCAATCTCATAATTTATATGTACTGTACCTCAAATTGAGCTGGGATTGGCTTTTTGGTAGGGAGGGCTCGAATCATTGTCCACTTTTTTCTTTCAATAGAGCTTACAAGCACCACACGCTTGTCTTTGGCCCATCTGTTTAAAAAAAATAAAAACTACCTGAGCACAAGGCTACGGTCCAGCAACTTGCTGCACAAGGATCAACTTACGTGTGCCGCGCCTTGGCTGAGCAATACTTCTTGTTCTTGTCTGCTTCACTTAACTGTCCATTTCTCCAACATTGGCTACAAACAAATATCATCTTCAAATTTGGAGGCCCGAATCTTCTTTGGCCTGAACACTGGTGGATCAGCACATGGGAAGGACAGGTTTAAAGTCTTATTTCAGCTTCTGAAAGCTGGAAATCTATCGTGTGTAAAATCAGAGTGTTAAATCTTACCTGACCGCCTTGCTGTGCAATATTGGCATTCCAAAACGTAGTAGCCTCTTGAACAATACTTTCATGACAGATACCTGTGTGATGCGAACAAAAATCAATCTAGGTCGTACATCTCTCTCCCTCTCCCACTCCGACAGAAGAAGCGTCTTACGGCGTTCGTGCTGCAGCATCCAGACCTTCAACTCAATGAGGCTGTGCGCATAAAAGCACTCGTCTTCTCTCATGCAGCCGTAACGCACTTCGTGTCGACACAGGTCGAGCTGGCAGAGGGGATTCAACATTCGGATTTTGGTATATCGGACCATGCTGTCCTTTAATATGTGGACCAGGCACCTGGCAGACAAAGTGAGCGATTAGATGACAGAAACCCGTTGGCTAAAAAACCCTTCCTGGATGAAGAATGGCCGCCGAGTGCTTACTTATGTTTCTCAAAGTCGTGCTTTGTTACCGGGTGAGAGCAAAGCGAGGGATTATCTTTGTTGGTTTTGCTGATTATTCGAGGTTTGTGGTCAAAACACACCTGAGGACAAAAACGTGGTCTCTTAATCCTTTGTCACAATGGTAAATGAGCACCAATGACTGCTGCCTCGCTCAGAAACACAAAGAGGGTCTTGGGAAGAACTTTGTCATCAAGCTGTAGTTTCTACACAAACACTGCATACTCACTCCGCACAGAAAGACAAATATCTCAGGATGTTCCTGTAAAATCTTAGCCACAGTTAGCCTCAAGGTGGCGCTGGGCCCGAAAGGGTCAAAGAGAAGATCCCGAGATATAAGGCCTATCCGCTCCAATGTCCAAACGTCAATTTCCTCTTGACAATAGGCAAATGTGCAGTGGCCGGGATAGAGACAGTCTACTCCCGCAGCCACCTCTGAATAAAAAAATGTAGTTCATATAAATTAATATTGTGTTCTCAGGAGTCCATATAACTATTGTTTATAGCGCAGCTTCAAAATAAGAAACCGTACCTTTGCAAATGTAATAAGGGCCAACATATTGGGTTTTTGTTGGTCTGGGTCGAATGAGCTTCCATCTTTTATCAATTGAATGTTTGAATCTGCCCAGTAAAACGTCCTTTTTACATTTGTGCTCATCATTATGGAGTGTGTATTCCAATACACTAGTTCCTGTAAACACATTCCAGATGAGATGGCCAATGCCCATTTTTTTTTTCCTTTCAATGCAATAAAAGATTACATACGCTCCTCACCTGTTCTCATGTAGCAGAGTGAACACGCCTGTCTGAATTCATGAGTTTCGCCTAAGGGGTTCTTGTTTAGGCCGACAGAAGCACACTTGACCTCAGGCATGCCCACAGCCATTCCCATTGGAGTGTCATTGTTGCTCATCTGTGTCCGACACAACATCAAAAGTAAAAAGTCAAAATGCCTGAACTCACAGAGTCATTTCAACCAGTGGCAGATAATTACCTGTGGCATGAAAGTATTTGAAGAATAATCTGAAAACATGCAAACATGGCATTTGTGAGTGACATCTGATTTTCGGTGTTAAGTCTGTCATATATATTCTAAATGTACAATTTCCAAAATATCCTATGTTAATGTTAATAAAATAACATAAGGTTTCAGACATATTTAAGACTCAAATGTTAATTAATGCTGTGACATTAAATAGTCAAAGATCAACAGACATCATGTATGTGTCACCATATTGAGGGGGTTGGAACAGTTAGTAATCGTACCTGTTTGGGGATCTGATAAGGAGAGGCTATCCAGTGTGTCAAGAGGCTGAGGAAGAGTACCAAAAGTGTCCATCCCAAAATAACCACTGGATCCTAATTGGTGGTGATACAGCGGCGGAAGATTGACGGTACACTGCTGGGGGCTGGGTAGGAAACTGTTGATGTGTGATGGCATAAGGAACGGACTCGGCATGGAGGCGGTTGAGGGCATGGTGGGCGGCAAAGGAAGACGGCCCTTCATCATGGGTATTACCTGGGGAAAGACACAGCCAAAACGCCACAATTGAGTCAACTTTGAGACGCTGTGAACGGAAGCGAGTCATTCCTGGACACTAACCATAGTGGGTTCTGGGCCTGCCTGGTCCAGCAAGGCATCCAGGTCATTACCGATAATATCCCCCTCTGAGTCTTGGCTGGTCTCGAGTAGCGAGTGCTGCTGATTAGTTCTGCAGCCGTTCATAAAGGTGGGTACGGATATGGGGGAGGGAGAGGGTGAAGACACTGGGAGGGTTAACGGCTCAAAGCCCGACGGCTCCGACTGAGGCAGTGACGGGATGCTGCTGGAGACCCGACGCTCATCTACTACTGTGTCACTTAGCAGCGGAGCATGGACCGGCAAGGGAACCGAAACACTGCTGACCGGTACCGACTCAGGCACTTCTGGAACACATAAAAGCAAATGCAAACCGTGTTAAGATGATAGATGAACAGCATTTATATTCTTTATGTGTGTCTTACCAACTTCTATTTCTTCAACTGAAGATGAGTTTTGGGATGCCTGAAAAAGTGAAGACAAATGTCAGTGAATAAATATAATATCCACATATGGACAGAAAGTTTTCTTTTTTTAAACACTTGAAATTTTACCTTTAAAATGTATTGTGCACTGTTGGTTTCTTACCTGGTCACAAGCGGCATCCTGTTGGCTCGATCCCCGTAAAACATTTAAGGCTGGCTGCGAAATGGATAGAAAATTGATTGGAACAGTTGCATGTTCACCGGTCGGCCTTCGCATATTGGCCTTATTTCTTTTTTTAGTCACAGAAAGCTTTGTATAAACCTAGCTTTCTATAGCGTGTCAAAACAAAAAGTACAAGAAGAGCCTTTTTAATGTAAAACCTACCTTAATCAACTTTTACAGGGCAGTGTCTCTTTAACCGATACAATAAATAGTGTCTGCCATCGAAAAATAATCTTTCTTGTTGCTCGATCAAGCAAACTTACCTTTGTCCTTACGTAAGCTTTACGGATTTTCAGTCCTAACATTTTGGCAAGCTCCTGTGTCAGCCTTACAACACTGGGATCCTGACAGAGAAAGCACATTCTGACACATCAGATTTAATATATGCATATATTTTTAATCCAAGTACTCACTAAACGGAGCAAGGCAATCTTGGATGAAAAATGTATATAGCAGTAATTAAGACAGATATCAGTGCTGTTCAACTTTGGAACGGCTGCATTTGTCGGTGTATCTCTAAGCAGAATTTATTCAGCAACTCCTAGTGCATAGGTGTCGAAATGTAGTCCTCGAGGGCCGGTGTCCTACAGTTTGGCACCTATGATCTAGTACATCAACTGTTTTATTTCTCACTACTTATAGTCAAATTGTCACTAATGACAAGTCACATCCACGTAAAAATGAACAAAATAAAGGCAAAAAAACATTTTGCAAAGGATTCACAAAAAAAAAAATCACAGTAAAATTCAAGCTCCAATTTATTTGCTCTTAATTTGAAAAGAAAAATGTACTGTTCCTGTCACAATCTTAAAAAGCAATAAATTTGAGTTTCTGATAACTGCAAAAATCCTGTTAAAATCTCACATACTCCCTGAAGTGCCTTCCTCTACCCTTATTTGAGACTTTTGAAACAAATGCAACATTATGCTTTAGTCTTTCATTTTGTATGCTTGTTTTCATTGTTTACAATGTAATTCTATAATCAATGTTACTATATAACCATGCGCAACCATGAAAATTAGCTTACACCACAACTTTCAGTTACGGTAAAGTATTTTGTCCCCCTTTGGACAAAGCTATAGAAAGGTTTTGCAAAAGAGGAGTGCCCCCAAGCTGGGTTTTACTCACCTGAGGCACAGCTAGCGAGCACTTGGCCACAGCGTCGTAGGCCTCTTGATGCCTCCCCATCTCCTTTAAAGACTTTGCTTTTCTGTAAAGCGCTTTGTAGTTGCCATCGTTCAACTGCAAGGCCTTTTCACAGTCTTCGAGTGCTAGATCGTACAGTCCCTGCAAAATAAACATGTGTGTAAATGTCGACCCAAGACACGCAGATAAGTGTGGTTTTATTGCCAATTCAAAATACAAAAGGAAGACAAACAGGTTGTTCATTGAAAAACTTATGTCTGCTGATAGCACCATTCACCAGGATTTAACAAGCTGTATTCAAAAAGAAGGGATCACTTCCCGAAAATGGGGTGTGGCCATTACACTTTCTTGACAAGAAAGTGTGAAATCTTGTCATAAAGAAAGGCTGTTGAGTACGAACTGCCAAACAGCCCACACCACCATCACCTTGCTAGCTGACATCCAGTTGGCAAACATGCAAAGGGTAAAAAAAAAAATAAAAAAAAAAAAGTGCTTTCTTGTTTTCAATTGTATTCATTTACTCAACCACAGGGCATGCTAAGAACGATTAGGGAAATTTTACAGATAAACCAAAACCAACTTACCGGAATAATATTTAGGCATGCGGCGGCTCGATTTGCGTAAAGCTTCTCGAGTAAACTCGTTGCCACAGAGATGTCTTCCGAGTTGGCATAATCGGTGATATTCAAGGCTTCTGTATACATCTCAATGGATTTTGTCCAGTCGCCTTCTTTGAACATGTCGTTGCCTTCTCCGAAAAGATTCCAAACAAGATCCTTAATGAATTCCTAAAAAACGGAAAAAAAAAAAAATGAATCTAACTACTGAAGGTGTATACTCAAGTTTAATTAATAAGAGATATGCTTATATCTTACTTCATAATGATCTTGAGTTCCAGGGTATGGGAGTGTTGATCTACAAGATTTCAAAATATATATTGGTTGACTAAAGTCGGTATTATTCACGACAAAACAGACGTGTTTTGTAGAATTTTATGAAGTTGAATGCTTTAACACTTACTGAATAAATTGAAGCCCTTTCTGAATCTGTTGCCAGCGACTCTTTCTGTCCAGTGGACCCAATCCAGACATGACTGTCTGCACTTGTAACCACTGTTGGGTGTCAGTGCCTGAGAAATAACACAACACAACAGGCTTTTATTCACTTGCGATAAGACGCTGACACTTGTAGATAAAGTCCCGCATACACCCTCCATTATGATTCAGCACTAAAGCTCGGTGGCTTGCAAATGTTCTTTTCACTTTCGTCCCGAGTTTCCAGTACTTTAGAATTTAAAATGACGTCACCCACGTCATACCGGAAGCGTGAAATGTTAATGACATTTTTGGATTGTTCTGCGACAAATGTAGGGGGGAAATGCGTTTAAAGTCCACCAACGGACACGGCACCGGTTGAATGGATGCGATAGTAACTTTTTGCGATATTTAATTATTTGATTAAAGGCGCCTACCAAGTGTTTGCACCATTTTACGCCTCGTGTCAAGAGTAAAATGTATTGAGGATGTGAAACAGCGTCATCACGTCTGTCTCGTTAAAAGATGCCACATTATACTTTGTTCTGTGAAGACGTTTCGGAGTAACAAACATTCGGCAGGGGTGTTCTCCTTCACGACGAAAGGCTGACGTTTCGTCCAAGCCAATCTTTGTTTCCTTAAGTGTGTTGAGGAAGAAGCACACATCGGCTCGTAGGCGGACGTGTCCGATGATGGACTCATGACAATAGCGCACGTGTGGTACCTCCTCAGCCAGTATGTGTATATTTATGGTTAGCATTTGTGTTCTCGTGGTACATCTAGCACTACTACAGTCAATCTCGTTTGGGAAACGTAAGCGTTACTTCGGCGGTGGGAAAACGGACGTAACTAAAATGATGCTACCAGGCGTGATTTCCAGGAAGTACACCAGACCCCAACAAAGCATAGGCATATCCCAAGTTTAGCGAGTTCTCCAACGCAGACAAAAGGGAATTGTTCCATCTTTTTTTTTTTTTGCCTATCAGCGGTGTACACTTACTTGGATGTGTCGGCTAAGCAAAACAAGCTCAGAGTTCAGAAGTATCCGAAGGCGACAGAGATTTTTTTTCTTGGTATTGCTTGATGGTTTTTATTTTATTTTGTATTAAGCAAAATGTGCGGTACTCTATCGCCAAAGGCCGCCTTTCGCTTTGTCTTCTTCTTTGCTGGATACACATCAAACGCCTTCAACCTGGGCAATGTGCTGCCCTCTACAGCGAGGAAAGGAAATATCATGTTTCCAACTGGTACTGTATACCCTAGACTAGAAGGCAACGATTTACCTTTTTTTGGTGTTTTTGTTCTAACAATAAATATCCGAGAGATAGACTGACATGTTACAAACTAAGATACATTTAGGTTCAAATTAAACAGGTAAGGTTACCCAAAACATAGGCCCAATGTATTTTTCAAAGCGCATTTTTGTTTACTGTTTTTATTTCATGGTAATGTACTTCTCTCATTTTTAAATGATGCAAAATTGCTCACTTTTTATATGAAATTTTAAATAATTATATTTTTGGCTACTTTTTTATAGACACACAAATGAATCAGATAGTGTCCAAGTCACAGAGAGCACTGTCCTGTCATTTACAATGTACATAGAACTAAATACACAAAAAGTATCATTTTGTTCTGTTATGTTACATTCCCAGAACAAAACGCACTTTTGCAGCAAAAGATATTTTATAACACTAATAATCAGATACAACAATGACTGGGAAAGGAAGAAAAAGACAGCAGCTTATCTGGCAATGAGGAACTGCTACGCTTATCAAAAAATAAAGCAATGACGATGGGCTCTTGGGTAATAGGACTGAAAACCTACTTCTTAAAAAAAGTAAAAAGATAAAATGATAGTCTGGCAATTGTCAATACGACAGGCTTCAGTGTTGAAGTGCAGTCACTTTAAATAAACCATTCTGACAAGTTGTTTTTTTGGAAGAAAGGCATGTTTTTGTAAGGTTTATTTAGGATGGGTATTGAGATTTCATACTACCAGTTTAGTTAGGTAGGTCTAACATTCATACTCAACAATACATGTACTTGAATTCAATTTGTGACATCAAAGGTATGCAGTCAAAAAAAAAAAAAAAACTGCAGGCAACCAGTTTTACAAAGACAGGATTGGCTTCGTTGGCCAATGGGGATGCTCAGGAGATTATTCAGACAACATCTAAAAAAAGATCCACACTCCGTGTTACACATACACACACACGCTCACAGCGCGGATGTGAGCAGTGTGCTGCTCAGCAATCTGTCGCATGCCATGACTGCCTTTCACCACGCACTTTTGCTCATTGCAGGTAAGTTGGCTGTTTAACTTGTGAGACGTGAGTTGTTGTTTTTTTTTTTTTAAGCCAGTGAAAAAAACACAGCCTAAATAGGGGACTTGTTTTCATTCAGGTAGAAAAAAAGTGAAGTTCTTCCCCGTGCATTTTTTTTAAAGTTGTCAGATTATGAAAGTGGATAAGGATAACTAATGTTTTTTGTTGTTGTTTTGTTGTCTACTTAATTATTTTGCTCGATTATGGAATGTAGTCTGCTCGGGGAAGTGAACTGAATAACAATTTCATTGTGTAGTATGACTATGCATTTGACAATAAAACTCTTGAATCTTGAATTGAAACGAATCCATAAAACATTTCCTTTCTTAAGAAATCACCTACTTCACACCACGTGGATCACCATAGTTTTTTTTTTTTTAAACTCAGAGTAAAAGGAGTGAACTTCTAGACACGTGTAGCGTGGCTTTTGGTTTGGAATTGGCTTTCCAAAATGACCAAAATGTGCATGTGCATCCTGGCTGAAGAATAATGACCCAGCTGTGACTATATTGCTTTTTTTGGGAATATTGTGTCTTTAAAAAGACTCTTCAAAACAAATTAAATTTTGAATTCAGACAGATGCACTTTTAGCTTTATTCGGTGTTTGAATATCTGCACGGCCTCTAATGAAAATGTCACAGTACATTTCTGTCCACACTTTTGACGTATTTCATGGCATATATGAGCAGTTTCCAATGAGTAAGTGCAAAGTCAACTCTTGAGTTGGCAAGAATGTCTGTCTGTGCAACCTCTTGTCACAGAGTACTAATATGAAATATAGGAAACACTATGAATCAAGGTACCATTTCAAACCAAGAGCAAATTAATTGGAACATGAAACCTCTTATTGCTAAATTGTATTGCTAAATTGTACCACTTATTTATGGATACACACCTCAACACAAATAGCATAAATTTGGATATAATTGATGCCTATTGAAGCATATTGGGAATAATAAAAATGAAGAAAAATTCTCCTAAAAATCTTGATAAACATTCAATACCGGAAAAAAATACTGGAAATATTAATAAAGAAAAATCCAATTATATATGCTGACGAACCTTGAACTATGAACTAATTAAATCCCAAAGATGTGTTTATACAATTTTACACAGTCGAGATCAGTCATGGGCAGAATATGGCTCAGGGGCCATATGAATCCTGTTAAACTCTTTTTATCCAGCCTGCCAAACTTGGAGAAATTATCAATCAGAAGGCAAGTGATAATGTTAATATCCTGAAGTACAGCAGAATTATCAGTGCTTTGAAATAGTTACTAGTGTTTGCATATTAAAAAATATATTTCAATAGTATATTTATATTTCAATATTTTTCAATAAATAGTTAAATAAACGGGAACATAGTTGTAACGCTTATATTTTTATTGAAATAAAAGCATCTGTTTTCTAGATATCCTACAATTTTTTTTCTATTTTGATGTGATTATCAACACTCTCCATCCATCTACTGGTCCGGCCCAGTAAAAGGTTCGCCCACCCTGGTCTAGATATCGAATGAGGAATGAGTTCATGAGTTCACTTTATTTCACTAGGAGGAAATTGATTTGAAGAGTAAATGAGCTCATTCCATGCCAAACCAGTTAACTTGACGTCTTTTGCCGTCAACGGTCGTGAATGAGTTAATGGCAGAACAGAAAGTCCACGGGGAGACATTAAAATGTTGGCATTACAATTGATAAAATGCTAAACATCTAGCATAAAAAGTCTAAAGTCGAGCCGAAAGTGTCAAACTGAACTGGTCTTGTGTTGTTGCAGTGGCCGCGGCCTTTGTGGTCCCTGCGGCCTCCGCGTCCGCCCTCTCATCCCACCGCTCTAAAAGAGGCCTGCTGGAGCTGGCGGGAATCATCAGATGCAGCACTGGGAGATCGGCTTTGGCTTACGTTTCGTACGGGTGCTACTGCGGACTGGGGGGCCGCGGCTGGCCGCGAGACAGGGCCGACTGGTGAGTGCCGCGAACTCGCGAACCCCCCCGAATTTCAACCGCACAATTTCAAGGCTGCTTTTGTTGTTTGCTGTAAATATCACCTCGGGTGTGACTGATTATAGAGCTCAAAAATCCTCGTTGACACCCTATATATGGCCCACCTATACATTATGCGGCGCCCAGGGTAGGAATTAGTGTATATGAATCTCCAGGTTCCCAATTTCCTTTTAGGAAGCCTCAAATGCCATATCGGGCCGGCTTCCCAATTCCACACCCAAATCTTAAGTCTCCATCTTTTCATGCTTTCTACCTCAAAGCTGCTAACTAACCACACTTGTGGCCATGCAGCCCTCGCCCGCCTTTAAAATAACGTGTGGCTCCGCCCACTGTTTTTCCACCGGCCTAAATTCGGTATACACACGCACGCGCTGTCACACAACGTAAGCCCTCATTTTGTCCACAGGTGCTGCCACAAGCACGACTGCTGCTACGACAGCGCCGAGCGCCAGGGCTGCCATACCAAAACGGACCGCTACGATTGGACATGTGATGACAAAATGGCTGATTGTGGTATTGTGTTTACTCTCTCAAGTTAAAAATATGCCTATAATAAGGATCATACAGTCCCAAATGCTATCTCTGCGTACCTATAGTTAGCTTAAACTGCAACGTCTGTGCATATAGAAAGGCTACAAAATTTTGTTCAAATGACAGGTTTTTGTGATATTAAAAGATAACCCTTAAATCAATAATTTCAAAATCTCCACCGTTTATGTCAGTGGATTTCAACGTTTTTTTTTTAGTGATGAGCCTGTAAATATTTTTTCTTTTTCAGCCAAGTACGAGCGCAAAGCATTTGTGGATTGAAAAAATAAAAACTAGAGCTCTGTGCCATCTCTTTTTTATTAAGCTTTGAAACTGCATTTGCAGAAGTATACCTAGGCGGATTTTGTTTGGCAAAAATTGTGTCAATAATGACAATGAGAATCCATATAAAATTGAACAAAATTAAGGCATACGATGCTTCACACAAACACAATGTAGCAACTAATTGATTGTGGTTCCAATTACTTTGTTTTTAATTTGAAAATATTTTAAATTAGAAAAGCAAAATGTAATGTTCCTGTCACAGCATTGAAAAGTATAATAATTTGCTGATGGTGAATGGTGTACGTAAAGACACTTCAGAGTGTGTGAGATTTAAAATGATTTCTGTAGGTATCCGCAAATGTAATTATTTTTAAAAGCATTATTTTTCTAAGAGATAATTGGAACACGAAGCTACTTACACACCCTCTTAACCCAAGAATGCTTTGTGCTAGTTGGCCCGACTAATCAAGCTGGTACTTGACTGTATTTTTTTTTTTTTTTTTACCAGAGGTACATTACTAAAAAAGGTTGAGTACCACCGAATTAAACAGCATTTGCATTAAATAAAATGTTACCACCTGCATATCCTCCAGAAACCCAACCTATTCATATTTGTACTTTGTTTTGTCCATTTTTGTCACGGCAAAGTTAAATGCCTCACATGAGACATTGAAGAGGCCTGTCCTCCACTGAGGACACCAGGACTTTGTTGGGTTGATCCAAAGAGTCAAACAATAGAAACAACAAAAATATGTCCACTACAGTAGACACAACTGAATAGGTTGGGTTTCAGGAAAATAACGACTTGAAATGAAGGCTACATGTTTTTAGTTTTATGTTTACAGTGTTTCATTAAAATCTCTTGGAATAGATTCGTTTGAAAAAATAATACATTGTAATCTAAACAAATTCTAAATAAATTAGATCTTGGTCTCATACACCTGCAAAACAAGCCTCAAGGGAACAAAAAGTACAACACAGATGGCTCGTTGTTTTATCAACTTTTCTCAAACACGCCTTTGGGTAATTAAAGGTGTGTCTGGAAAAAAAGCACCTGTTTGAATTCTATATTTTTGTAAGATTTTTCTTATTTTCAGTCACCTGTACCATGCTGTTGAATTGTCCTTTCCTCTATTGACTAATGCGTGTCATCCCTTGCAGATGATTTGACCGACAAGTGTGAGAAAATTCTGTGTAAGTGTGACCGAGACGCGGCCAAGTGCCTGAGGAATTCACCCTACAAAAGGAAATACGCCCTGTGGCCCAATTGGTTGTGTGGCTACCGCAATCCAATGTGTACTATTTACTGACTCAAGCAAACTTTATAATGACTGTAAAAAAGTGACATTTATAATCAATGGTCATTAATTAAAATTGGTATAACTTTTATTCACTTAATTACTGAGTGAGACATTGAATGACCTGTAATAGGAAAACTTGCCTTTGGGCTATTTGGAAACAGTGAGCTATTGGGGAAAACGGGGCGTTTCTACTCACATTTTCTTTCTTTGATGAATTACGTCACAGGGTGGTGGTTTCCATTCAGTCACTGAATAACCGCAGCCTTAACTATTTGGAGAGGGCGTGAATGCTGAATGGAAATTTAACGTCTTCAAGGTTTGTCATTGGCTCTTTTTTGTAGTTGAATTTAAAGCAATTGAGACGAAAATAAAGTTCTAGTACCACAAAGAGAATTACGCAGAAAAAAAATGAGTTATTAACAGTAAACAGTGCAGGTACCATAAAAAGAATTTACACAGAAATCAAAGTTATTAACAGTAAATTGTACAGAAATATATAAGTATGAGTTGACTTTTATTGCGTCACTGCGCAAATGAGTTCTTTACGTGCCAATAACCTCAAAATGTCATAGTAGCCAGAATTTGTAGACTTATTTTAAAAAAGTTTTAGCCGTAAAAAATCTTGTGCCAAGTGACGACAGTACACTCGTAACCAACTAAAGTGACGTCAGTTGAGGATCACTTGTGTTACATGATTAAAGAACTATCAAAATCTGCCAACAGATGGCGCCAGATTCTGACTGGTATTAACTGCAGTATTGACGCCGACCAGTTAACTTAACTACACGAAATTGAGTGGGTTCGTTTCTTTGAACGCGCCCAGTTTTTTGTAATTTTTTTTAAATTATGTAAAATGAAGGTTGTACATCGCCCGTGGTGTTCTTTTCTGGTCCACTCTTTACTCAATGTTTGACGTCTTAAATGCTCAAACACAGAAATCCGGATGACTCAAACAAGCAAATTGCTTACGATTACGAGTTGTATTGTTACAATCACTCCCCAGAAGAGTTTTCAAGAAAAAGGCACGGACGGGGTTCGAACCCGCGATCTTCGGTTTACGAGACCGACGCCTTACCACTTGGCCACCGCGCCTGCGCCATGATGACCACATATAAAATATATAATCATAAACGTATCTAGAACGTTTTGTTTCGTGTTGTTCATTGTCAATTCATATGTTCCAAATACAAAGAGTTGCAGTGGTTTATAAAATTAAATATGATTTTCGTTTAATAAAAACTCATTTACAAACACGCCAACTATTATTCTCTATTTTAATGATAGTCATTTTTCAAAGGTGGTACTTGATGTGAAGATCAGGATTTTTCTGATTCAAAAGGGGGTAACCACGTTGGTATGAACTGAATTTGCTGTGGATCGTTGTGTAACCCTTGTCTGCTATTTGCATGTTTCCTAATTTCAACAACTGTCTAGCAAACAACAGCAGCCTTTTCATTTTGTATCACAAAAGCTGCACACAATTGAGGTAGCAGGAAAAGGTCAACAGAATGAAAAGTAATGCTAATCCGCAACACCAAGTGTCAACATTGAGCTTGCAATGCTAATAACGTGGAAAAGCACATGGCAGGATGTGATTCTTTTTTTCCCCCCTTTCCTGAGTCTTGCAATATGCATGAATCCTGACTGCGTTGTCTCATTGTGTTTTCTTCGCAAAAACATCAAAGATATATCCTTGCCTGAGGGGCTTTTTTTTTTGGAGGGGCGAGAGGGGGCGAGAATGATCAGATAAATGCTGTTTTAAAAAATATGGCTTTTTTTCTTTAGCTGGGAAACATCAGACGTTGAAAATTCACCTTGACCTGTATTAAACTTGAAGCCATTGTCCGGGAAAATAGTCGTCTTGAGATAAAAGTTAACTTGTGTGAACTTGCGTTCACTGACCATAAAGGAGCAATATTAAGCATTCTTCTCTTCTTCAATCTCGTGAGAAAGAAATCACAATTGTGCCAAAGATGAGCTAGAATCCCAGTTGAATTTTCAATATGTCCTGGATCTTGTGAAGAATTTTAAGCTTGATGGAAGAAACTGAACTGTTCAACAGAAATGCATGAGATCATCAATAACCATGTGCCTTTTCACAAGTGCCATTCATTTGCAGTTTGGATAAGGAAAGGTGAAGAATAAAGTCAAGCCAATTTCAAGTGGCAAAAAACAAAGCGGTCATTGTGAGAAGGCCTGGCTTGACGTGACCCTGTCCATAACCAGAGGAGCTGGTGTGAAATCCAATTGAAGGATAAGCAGCTGATAAAAAAAAAAGCAACAAAAGGCCATATCATCACCCCCAGTTCTCTTTCAAACGCCCCCTCCAATCTGCCTCATTTTCAATTAACTTATGATGAACTCAGGGACAATGGCGCAGAATCGTTGAGACTACGTACTCATGGAAACCGAATGTTTGAGGACAACTCTTGCGCTCAGTCAGTACTCGTGTAGCATGGGACAGGACAAGCGCCAATGCAGCATGTTCAAGATGCCCCCCTGCTGGGCGGCCCGCCAGCCTGTCAATACGCCGTTTTGATGTCGGATGGAAAATGAGAGCACCCCCCCCACCCCGCCACCAGCAACACAGAGAGGGGCTGGAACAGAGAAAGAGAGGACTGGAAAGGGAAGAACCCTCGACAGATGGACCCGCTGGTGATTAAAGATGGCGGCGGACTTTGCTGCGGACCACGAAGGAGGCTGCTGGAGCCTTAGTCCGGCGGCGGAGAACCGGGAAGCCCACAGGAAGCCAGAGCGGCAGGTAGGACGTCTGGTTTCTTGGCGCGGCTCGTCTTGTCGTCGGTCCATTGTCTGTCTTCAGTGTTGGAGCCACGCTGGTGCTGCTGTGTCTGGATTGTCATCAAAAGCCGAGCACATCATTTGATGTGACCGATGAATGTGCATCCCATCGAGAAAACGGCTGGAGACCAAGAACGCATGATTGCGTTGTAGTCTTCCATCTAACCAAACGTCTGATGATGCACTTTCCTCATCCCGGACATCTTGCTAATATGTCGCGGACCTTACTTAATCAATTTATCTGTGCGGATTTTCGCCTCTATCCGGAGGAATATCCACTTAAATAAGTCTGGAATTTGATAGATGTTCCAGTTTAATCCACTCTAAGGTTTTTTCATCATATTCACTCAGCCAGGACAAAGAACATAAGCGGGACTCCGGCATATATTTTCTGAGAGGCTTTCCAGACAGCAAAATAAATATGACATGCTTTTTTTTTTTTTTTATGTAAAAGACATTTTAATTTTTTTTTTCCATTTAAAAACTGGCCTCCAGTGTGTTGATTTTCTTTTTTCTTTTTTTTGTTGGAGTTGTGGGCTTTAAGAACAATGCAATACTGTATTGTTCCTCTTTCGAGGAGAGACATCTTGTGTGCTTCCACAACAGAAGCGCTCCTCCAAACATTTTAATGGGCTTTTGTTCGTCCACAGCGGAGATAAGCCTATTTTCATCCGAGGCCTAAAAACAGGCATCCAAATCCACAATGACACATGGAACAAAGGCCTATGAGAAGCCCCGAAGGGAAGAAAACACGGACGTTGTCTAGATCGCAGAATGCGACACATTCTCTAAATATTTTTAAGAAGATACTGAGGTATAAGCTAAGCTTCGCTGGAAAAACATGAAAAAAAAACTTCAAACAGATTTCTGCGCGATCCGTGTCATTTAATAAACTTCGGAATGGTATCTTTGGGCACATTTTTATTCAGCAATTCCAGAAGATAGATTGCCAAACATTTGTTTTTGCATCCACAATACTAATGTGCATCCGTATATAAAACTTCACTAAGAAAAAACATTTCACAAAGGTGTCATGACAACACAATTAAGCAATAAATCATGTTCCAATGAATTTGCTCTTAATTTGTAAAGAAACATACAGTTCCTGTCGTTGCATTAAAAATTATTAAATTTGCTGATACCTGGAGAAACACTTAAAATCTCATGTACACCCTCAAGGTTCTTTACATACCTCCAGGGGTACCTCCATTTGAGAAGATCTGCATAAGGGCAATCAAACAGCTTACATTACGTTATGTTAACTCAGCTTCAATCAGTTTTGATTGTTTTAGAATCTTAGCTCAGGTGCCAGTACTGAAATATAAACTGCAAACTGTCCTTTGAAGAAAACAATTAATTAAAAAGAAATCGTGCTATCAAAATACAATAAAACTTTCATCACGTTTTAAAGTCTTAAAGGCATACTTGATTTATTTAGACATTTTAAGTAGTGAAATGTTCATTTCTATCAATAATTTGCATTTACTAGTTTTAAACGTTCATTTCGCCAATTGCCAATCACAGCTCAGCTTGCGAACGTCATATGACCAATTGGTAAACTGTGATTGACCGTTACCTGAGCCCTGAGCGCAGATGATGTCATTTTCAGTCGACAAGTGGAAAATTGTATTTTTAAAAAGTGACATATGAAAAACAATTCAGTTACCAGATTAATTATAGAGACTTTTTGACCTTTTACTGCTGAAAAGATTTTATATGTGTATCTGTTTATGATACTAGGACGTTAGTCAGACACTAATCTTTCACACCCATGCAATGTCACATAACAATACCGACAAAAGTTTATTGCTAGCTATAATGTCTTCTAGACAGAGGTTGAGCTGCACTGTATTTGTTTACTAACCAGTCTGAGATTAAAGTCACTTATCCAATATGTTCCATACAGCATGCCTCGATACTCTTAAAAAAATAATGATCAGAATCCAAACAATTTCAATAATTAATTATTTAGAAAACAAAATACTAGCTGTCCTCAACCTATCCTAAATTGATTTTCAAACAAGTGGCTGAAATCACAGCTTTTTGCAGGTCTGTACTGCTCTTCTCGCAAGAAAATTATAAACATGCTCAAAACATTTGTGTAAATAAAAAAAAAAAAAAGCCTCTACCTTTGCCTACATTTGCTGATGATCGCCCTTCGGTGGAATAGCGAGTCAGAGAGGAAAAAAAAAGCAATAAAAAAAAGAAGTTATTTTAGTGGTGAAACATATGGGAATTTTTGGCATTTTGAAAACTGCTACCAAGGTGAATTGAATGAGTTGAATGGTTGAAACCTCAAATAGGAGCAATTAAATAGAAGGCTTTCTTTTCTTTCAGATGCAAATGGATAGAAAAGACCAACTCTGGCGACATTTAAACTTGGCTGGACTTTTGCCTTTTTGGGAAGCGAGGTGGATTTTACGTCAACCGGAAGCATGTCATAACTTTGCGATGGAATCCTCAGAAATTGGACGTGAAGCTGGAGGATGCAGAGGGGAGACGTTCAACTACCAGGTATAACAATATTTATTTGACCAAATAATGAAAATTGGGACAAATGTGAGCATTTTCCACAGTGTTTAGTTGAGCGATGACAATCAAAGGTTTGCGAACAAATTACTTTCCAGAATCCAAGATTTAGAAAATTTTGATTTGAATGGCATTTTAAACCTTATTAAATGATTTCTTGCTTGTTAACTGCACAGTCTGGAATCATTGAATCAATAGGTACTTTTTTGCATTTTCCAATAGCGAAGCATAGTGTTCATTCATAATTGTGCAACCACGTATGTTAAATATTCATTTACGAAATAAAACTGCATTCCCGTCTTTTTTTTCTTTGAGGAAGTATCCTGAATGAGTGTGTGGAATTGTCCTGAATGAGTTAAAAGTGAAATATCCTTCCAGATATGAGTTATCACAAAATCTGACACAAAGTTTCCCAAGATTCCTCTCTTTCCTCTTCTACTAATCAGTATTTTTTGGCTGGATTACAGTATTAATTGTTCATAAATTATTATGTGTGATGTAATATGTTAGTCATCATGACAAGAATATTTTTAAGAATTGGATTTAGTGGCCTAGCCTTGGAGTAGAAATATCCCTTGGAGTATGTGAAGGCACTTATGGGGGTACGTGAGAGTTTAATAGGGTATTCACAGTTATCAGCAAATTCTTTTTTTTTTTTTTTTTTTTTTTTTTAACAGTCACAGGAGCAGTAAAATTTTGTTCTCAAATTAAGCGCAAATGAATTTGGACATGAAGTAGGGCTGCACAATTAATCAAATTTCAATCGCAATCATAATATTGGCTGCCACGATTAATTAAGATGATCCTCGACAATCTAACATTTAAAAAGTCAAGTCCTTTTTTTGATGACAAGTCAATTCAAGCACTTTTCAATCCCACCATCATGGGCCGTTTCCCAAATGTCAATTGAGACCCATTTTTTAAAAAATCTGATTGGCAAAAAATTGGAATCAATTCTGTTTGAAATGACCGAAAATGACATTTCAACGACTAATTGATCAAAAATGTGCTTGCTTCTAACCAGCCTTATTTTTTTCCATTGCTTTGCACTCGGCAAGTAAGTTAGCTGTGTTGCCCTTATGCGCCAAGTTTTTGCCATGTTTTGTGAATTAGTTTCAATTATAATTTATTTATTTTAGTTACTATTTGTAAGTATCAAGCCTTGTTTATATACTGCTTGTTAAAAAAAGGGCAATACATAAACATGTTGATGAATAATATGGTGAATAATGAATAAACGTGATTTCAATACAATACTGACCAAAATAATAGGGATTATTATTTTGGCTATAATCCTGCAGCCCTAACATGGAGCAATTTATTGCAAAATTTTGTCCAGGTGACTTCTTTGCAAACTGTTGTATGCCTTTATTTTGTTACATTTTATATGGATGCGCATTGCCATTAGGGCACAATTTTCCAGCAGGTGAGACAGAAATTAACACATGATGTTATACGATATAGCTTCTGGAGTTACCGAATAACATATGCTTTAAAAGGTGCCACCATAAATGAAGGTCCAAAGTTTAACAAACCAGCCACAAATGGCACAGCACCTTTTTGTTTTAATCCGATATTGCTTTGCACTGATTTGGGAGTCCAACCCATGAATGAATAATAATTGATCATTTCCAGAGAACGGACATCCTAAAGCAAGTATCTGTTCATCCATCTTTTTAAACTTTCATATCTCCGGCAATAAAACGTTTGAGCAGGCTTCTGTGGCGATACGATGAGACGCCGCGTGAAACGAATTCCTGCACTTTCTGTTGCTCTCGAATGTTTTGATCCACAAACGCCATCAATTTGGCCGCCCGTGTTATTCTCTTCCAGCATTTATCCCAGCCGGGTGCAGTAAAACTGTGCGAGCGCTCAGTAGCTGCCAGGTATGAGAGCGGATCTGAGACGGCCTCTTTGGCAATATTTGCTTCATTCCCTCTCCCCGTTTGTACTTTAAAGTCAAGTGATGACATAATTAAAAGTGCCTGGTGGGCTTTTCGCAGCACAACACAGGAAATTGCTGTTCCGTGTTAAAAGGAAGGCAAAGTGTGTCTTCCTTTGTTGTGAAGTTAACTATGAGCAAATGCTAATACATCAACAAACTCCTATGTAATCATCTTCAGACACTAGCGGTGGTTTACATTGTGAAATTTTACATGCTGTTAATTAACGTTGTTTGGACTCAGGCTGTGAGCTCGTGAGAGTATGGTAAATCACAGCTTTTGTATCGGCTTGGCTGATTATGCACTTCTGAAAAAAATAAATAAACATACTCACAGGCACACATTGAGTTGAGGCTTGTGTTGCAGTGTATTTAGAACACAAGGCTGCATTGATAGAGGCGTCCATTTAGGAGGTGATTTTAGAAGGGAACACCTGATCTGTTCATCCTGCTGTAGCTATTTGGCGATATGGCCAAAAAATGAAAACTCGATCTCCTTCAATCATTCTGGACAATGACAGTTTTAATTGATTTTAACAAAAGAAATAAACCCAACAAACATTTCAAGCTTTGAGTCATTCAGAAAATATTCTAAAAAAATAATGAATTTGATTCAAAATCACTTTTTTTAAACTTATTATGTGAAGATGTACTGTATATAAGTTGCTTAAAGAAATAGTCCATTTATTTTGCCATTTTAACAGGAAAAACTTAATATTTTGTCGATACATAATTTGATAAATAATTTTGTTCATGTGCAATGAATACCTTCTTCTACTTGCTGTGAACTGAAAATAACATCACCTGTGTATTGGAATATGGATAAAGGATTGGATAATGGCCAATCATGGCCTACCTGTTGGTCATGTGATGCTCATAAGTGTGTTATAAGGTTGTTATCTGAGCCTTCAGCATCTGTTTTGTCATTTTCCGGCAATAACAAGTGAAAAAATGTTTTTAAAAGTATTAATAATTCGTGAGAAACTATTTAGTGATCAAATTAACTCATTCAATCCCAAAGGTGTAATTTTGCATTTTAAGAATCCAGACATTCAAAAGGTGCTTATTTGTTTTGTTCCTTTTTTTTTCAAATATTTTCAAGTGTTAAGCTAAAAGAGAGTCTAAAAATGGCTGGGACTAAGGTTAAATATAGGCAAAATATTAACCTATTACTCGTTTAAGATGTTCACTTTTTACTGCTAAAAATGGCCACTTTCGCATAACATTTTTTTAACAATTTGCTTTAATTTAATCAGCAAATTAATCTAATTAGTCGAATTCATGGAGCCAGCGCTCATTCAAAGGCTATGATTTCAGACTGTCCCTAAAGATAAAATAGAAAGATAAATAAGACTGATAAGAAACACAGAACACTCTGTTTTCCGACTGTCTCTGAAGGTAACACCTGACTGACTGACAGACACAGCGATGTAGAACAGTTGTGGGTATCTGCAATGCGCGCATTGGTCGATAGGGGCGCCGCTCACCATCTTGCAGCAGACACGTTAGAAGAGAAGAGAGACAAGCCAGGCTGACAGCCGCCGACCGTCCTCTTTGTTACGCTTAAAAACTCTCACCATCCTTAAGTATGACACGGTCCGAAGCCGCTGTTGGTTCCGGTCCAGATGCCCGCCACGTCCCGCGGGGCCGAGAAGGTGAAGTATTTGTCACTTTTGTTTGGGGCTCGCGCTGACAGCGGAGGAGATTGCGGTAGTCAGTAGAGAGGGGCGAGGGAGGGAGATAAGAGATTAAATGCGTGCGCTGCCGTCGCTTTGCGGCTCGTTGTAAATCCGGTCGGGAAATGCGCGTGGAAATATCCCGAGTGTACAACCTCGACGCCTGCGGAAGTGTCCTCGGTGGTCTCGGCTCTCGCGCGGACTACTTTACGTGCGCACGGACCGCGGAGGCGGCGCGGACATGTCATCGGGTGAACAGTGGCACAAAGTTGTGCACTTGTCGGTGTGTCGCCCGGAGGCCTGCTGGCTCCCTCTGCGTGTGTATATGTGTGTACACTGAGTTAGTTTGAGGCGCCCCTCCCCCACTTTGGCCGCCGCTCTCGTGTTCATTTTTGACATGAATGTGGCGAGGCTCCCTCACTGCAAAGCTGACCATACGAACGGAATAAATACTAAACGTGCGACTCATAAATGTAGTTCCACGTACCTGACCACGCACCTAGACACACCCACGATGGCAGGTCAGCGAATCGGAATATCAATGCGCCAGCTGCAACTTGTAACCGAAGAACAGCTCATATAGCTATCAATACGCCAAAAATAACAATAAATTGGCAAATGAACATTTAATTACTTCCCACAGCCACCTTGAAATATTAAAACGACAGGATAAATATCACATAGAACGCTCCAAGTGACTGGAAATGAACATATAAACCGCATAAATGTACCATAGGCCAGTCAACTTTGTTTATACTACACCCTGCTAATAGTATCGTTTTTCGCGGTTAATTGGGACCGAGCCCCCCGCGAAAAGTGAAGACCGCGAGGTGCCCCCCAACGGAATTTAAACAAAAAAACAAAATTGATTTTTTTTTATGTGAAAAGTCTTCATTCTTTGCATATTATTTAAGACAAATATTTCTGCAATGTTGTACATATATTTACTCAAATCTTTAATTATTAAACCTTATACAGTAATGAACAGTCACCTCTTTCCATCCTTTGAAGTCTCGCAGCAGCCGCGGTTATATTAGCGGCGCCTGGAAGTTGAATCGAAGTCAAATGTGTAGATGATCAAACATGATAACAATGAGAGTTTACACTCGAAATACTATTTTATTAAAAAAGAAATCTTGGTAAGAGATTTCCCAACCGTCCGGTGAAGGTCTTGGAGGAGAAAGAACGGCCTGCGTGTTTTACGAATGAGACCGGCCGACCGGCACATCCACGTGTGAATAAGAAGCAGGAATTAGGGCCCTCATTGGTCGATGGTAGCGCCGGGAGCCAATTGCGTGTCTTATAGGAGACCTTACAGTGACCTGCAAGACACTCAAATTTGATTTCAAGAGTTAGATTGGCACTTCTATATTCACTTCATTTTGACAGTGAATGACTACATTAGTTGCAAACCCCACACAGGAAGGGCACATCCAAGATTCAAACAAGAAAAGAACAACATATGTATTACAGAATATTCATGCCCGAAATGAACAGCATTTCATAGCGCCAAAAGTCAGTAATGTTACTATTGCCTCATCCCCTTAAAGCACTCATTATTTTTTCATGCCTCAAAAAGCAACCTTAATACATCATAGAATAACCTTCCCAGATTTAAATTGCACAAATTCATCTGTCCAACTCTTCTAAAGTCGCAGCATGGCAGACTCACACGCCTCTGATTGTTTTAGTTGTTCACAATTCCCAACAAGGTGTTGCCTCTATTTACAGTTGCTGTTGTTTTTTTAATTCAATCCATAAAATCATGTTTGGTGTGCACGCGGGAGGGAAGACAGTGAGTGGGTGTGCCCTGAAGCAGCCCGCAATCGCTTTCAATATTTCTTGTGTAATATTTAATGCAGCTGGAGCGTGTCAAACACTAACATCATACACATGTCACACTTTGTCGGAGTCGCTTGTCAGTGCAAATCCGAACCTTATCCTAAAACAATTGAGATGCGCTCCTTGTCATCTTTGCATTACAATGTGACAAGGAACACACATTTGTCCTTGAGCGACCTTTAAAACCCTGACACACGCAACGCTGCAGCTGACCCTAAGATAAGGACACGCGAAAAGCAAATGGAGTGTGACGCAAGAAGGAATTAAGAGACACTTTCAGTACATGTGAGCTAATAGCAGACAGTTTAATGAATGCTCCAAAACCCAAAGAGTCTTTCATCATGATATACTGTATGATCGTGCCAAACTTTTGCAGCTTAAAAAAATGGCACATCAACTCATGTTCATCCTGTTGCCAGGCAGAAAAGTGTTTTGGGATCAAAAGCGAATATGGTCTACATACTTGGGCCTGACCGATATGGATTGGCCATTGCTAATTTCCCGTCGAAACAATACAGATTGCTGATTATTATTATTATTATTAATTAACCAAAGCCTCTATAATAAATTAAATATCATTTGTTTCCTCCCAATGCAATTCAATGGGTGTCCATTATACATGAATTTTCACCATCGGAGAACAAGCCTGGTATCGCTTTCCCCCCCCCGTTTTGGTTTTAAGAGTGCTTTGCGTGTTATAAATTATGAGGTCGTTAATCCTTGTCATGAGTTAAAGTTGATACCACTTACTTTCAGACTGACACAGGTATGAGGACTCAATTCTTGAGTAGTCACAAAGTAGTAATTACAAATGAAAAGATATGTTCAGTTCGACTTTTTTTTCAAAATGATACCAGTATGAGTATTCATTGATATTTTTAGAATGATACAAGTATGAGTACTCATCGATGCCGTTACCAAGTATCGACACCACTGGTACTTCTGATACACAAAACCTCCCCCTCAAAAATCAATGAGATCTTTCCCATAAAATACCTCCCTGTATTTATTCCATTAGAAAATGTTCCTGAAAATTTCTGGAAATTTATGTCTATTTTCTTCCATGAAAGCATCTGATGCTATTATCGGCCGACATCGCGAGTACTGATACCTTGAAGTAAGTTCAGGTATCGGCCCAATGCCGATACTTGGTATTAGTACTCGCGCATCCCACATTTTGAATTATATCATTGTTTTTTGTGGGGAAATTTTGTGTATCAAATTTGTTAGCAGTATCAGTACTTGGTATTGGGAACTAAACTAAACAATAGAGTACTCATACTGTTCATCTTGGAAATGGGCACTTCAGTCCTTCATGAAAAGGCTGAGTGTGCTAAATGATAATGCAAATGCATATGGAAGTGTTGTGAGTCTTATGGATGTATCACCCCCCCCCCCCCCCCCCCCTCTCCGTTCCGCGCAGGATTTACTTCGCTGTGGCGTAAGTAGGCGTCTGGATCGAGTAATCGTGTTGTTCGGGCTCGACGGGGACGTTCCACTTGGATGCCGGGACTATGAGCGTGAGCAACCACGGGGGCTTCCTGGTCGACCTGGGCGGCGGCTTCAACGAGGATGCCCCCAGACCTCCGGTCCCCGGTGAAGAGGGCGAGCTGGTGCTCACTGAGTGCCACAGCGCCGGCTTCCCGTCATCCAAAAACCTCAAATGCGAGGCGTCCGTGGCCACCCCCAGACGGCCGGACCAGGACTTGGGCTACGAGCCCGAGGGCAGCGCCTCTCCGACGCCGCCTTACCTGAGATGGGCGGAGTCGCTTCACTCCCTGCTGGACGACCAGGATGGCATCCATCTGTTCAGGACGTTCCTCAAGCAGGAAGCCTGCGCTGACCTGTTGGACTTCTGGTTCGCCTGCAGTGGCTTTCGCAAACTAGAAACCGGCGAAGGCAATGATGAGAAGCGGCTAAAACTGGCAAAAGCCATCTATAAGAAGTACATCCTGGACAACAACGGAATCGTTTCCAGGCAGATCAAACCAGCCACCAAGTCTTTCATCAAAGACTGCGTGATGAAGCTCCATATCGATCCGGCTATGTTTGACCAGGCCCAGACTGAGATCCAGACCACGATGGAGGAAAACACCTACCCTTTATTCCTTAAATCGGATATATATTTGGAACACGCTCAGGCAGGGGGAGAGAGTCCCAAGCCGTTTGCTGATCAAAGCCCACTTTCGGGCAACACAAAGAAACTGCCGGGATATTTGCCGACGTTAAACGAGCACGAGGAGTGGAGATGTGACCAGGAGACGCAAGACCCCCCGGAGTGTGACCTCACGCCCAGCAGCAGGCTCACTCAGAGGCTGCTCACAGAGACGCCATTGCACGGCACCGCGGGAAGATTCCAGGAAGAGTACAGGTAACTCCTCACAGCTTCATTATTTCCCCCCAAGCAAGCTTTCCACTGCCAACTGCTGAATTAGAAGTAACCCCCCCACCCCCACCCCACCCCACACACACACACACACACACACACACACACCCTCCCGCCACCTCCAGAGCTGCCCGAAATGTGAGATGAAATGTGTGTAGCGGGAGATAAGAGGCAGATGGTGCATGAAGAATTCCAAGTACTTATGTTGGGCTGATGAGGAGGCTGCAGGGGAGCTTTCACTTTTTTGTAAGTCAGAGAGGCAGCTTCTTGTGCTGCCACTATGGCTTAAGTCTGCTACTGCTGACATGCTCCAAACAGTGCACTGCCTATCTGTTTGTTTTTTCTTGGTCCGCTTTCTTCTTTATACTGTCAATTTTGGTTATCAAAGCTTTCCTCGGGGCACCGCGGTTTATGCTCAGACTATTCTCATTAAACGTAAAGATAACATTGAGGAACAGTTTGAAAAAAATATATATAATTTGAGTTTTATTTTTATGCTTGCTGCAACTGAAATCGGCAGGTCTCTTCCAAAATTACAGTCAGATTTTTTTTTTCATAGTGTATGCTGTGAAATTACACTAATTAAATGTAGTAGGATTTGCCTGCTGATTATGATTGGACTCATCTAATGTTAAGAGGCAAGATTAGTTTTATTCATTTTTGGATGGACCGATTATCGACTGAGTCGAATATGAGCGCCGATATTTGGCTTTTTGAGGTATATCAGCCTTTTTAATAAAATGCCGTAACTAATTATGGATCGCTTTGAAAGGGTCCTAAATGCAGCGACCAAATTATTTCAAAAAATCAGATGTATAAAAAATTCTGCTGGCCCTCTGCACCTTTCGTTATCACTACTCCCATTTTGCCTTCCTCTCAGGGACCCCTCTTTTATGATTGGCTGAGAAGTTTCAGGAAAAATATCTGCCAATTTTTCAGACAGGCCAACATTCTGAGAAGTCAACGTGTCAAAACTAGAGTCGTGTTTCAAATGCTGACACTTGCCCTAAAAACTCGGCTTAAGTAGCGTTTATAGAAGATAATTGCTACAAATAAACAGTGTGGGCAGCAGAATAGATGGTTTAAAGAGTATCTAGTTGTTTTTCTGTCAATTTATCATTTTAAACAGTTTATTTGTTTACTGCATGTTTGTTGAGCTCAGAAGTTGACATAATAGAGAATCACTGAGATCATTCAGTGATTCGCTATTATGTCAACTTTTGAGTAAAGTATATCCCCCCCATTTTTAAAGACAAAAATCTGCATTAAAGAAATCTAGAAAATGTGGGCAGATTTGTGGATAAATTTGTTTACCCAGTGTACTGTCAATGACGAGAATGTTTTATTCAACGGGAACGGCCGGGGCAACATTTGATGCAACTCCATTGTAAATTTTCATCTTGGGAGCAAATGTATTAATGCACAGTTACCAGTAGATGGCATCAACACCCCATTTTAGCTATGACATCAGCAGGTTTTGAGTCCACCCTCGATCATGCCAAAAGATGCTAACATGTCTGACAGTTCATTTTTGTACTTTGTGTTTTTACTGCAAATAATATATATGTACAGCAGAACCTTGTTTACATTGTTTTAGTGATGATGTTCAATTCGATATGATTTTCACATTCAGGTATGTTCACGACCTGTAAGCGTTAACCACTTACTAGGCACAGTGGCCACTTTTGGCCGATAGTCCAAACAAACAAAAACAGCCTTCATTGGACACATGTTTTTCCATTTTTAAATCCTAAACAGGCAAACATTTTCAGGATTTTAGAGAAATGTTCGCAATGACTGCTACGCACGCTTTCAACCGTTTTGCCTGTTTAGACTATCGGCCGAAAATGGCTGCTTTTCCCAGTAAAGGGTAAGGGGTACAAACCTTTGCGATGACAAGCCAGTGTGTCTGTAAAAAGACACTCCCAACAAAGTCTGAAATAAATGATTGATAGTGTTTGACGTAAGCAAATCACAAAGTAAAGTTAAAAGCAAGCAAAGTGAGTGCACTGAGACGCATTCCAGCCACTGACTTGCGTCAGGAACACAACCAAAGGCGAGTGCTGCTGATCAATATTGATGGTGTTTGAAATCTCAGGAAAGTGTGCGGGAGAAAGAGAGAAAAAAAAAAAAAAAACGTCTGCACATCTCACTGCCGCAGTGGTTTCAGCTGTGCATCCACACTTCTGTGATGTATAAATAATAATAGAGACGCAGGTATAAAGGTGCGATCACCAGTTCAACAATCAATCATCTCGGCTTTGTTCAAGGACTCCTCTTGTCTTTCTCTATTGACCTTTAGGCCTTTCTATAAACCTCATCATTTTTTCTTCCGTAATTCCCTTATGTCCCCTTATTCAGTGCTCTGTACTCTGCTTGTTGCATACATTACCATTATTAAGGACTGTGGAAGCTGCGGGAATTAGCCGGTTGCAAAGGTTTCTCATAGAGCTTCTTTTTTTTCTGGGATCATGTGCATTCTAAACAGGAAGAGAGCCCTGTCGAATGCTTTAGGGACTTCCTATGTGAATAAAAAAGACGATGCCGAACATCTATAATTCATGTGCGGGAAGCGTTGTCAGAAGTATTCTCGGCAACGTCAAGCGCAGAATGTGAGTGATGTCAAATGAATGTCTCGAGATGTTCGATGTGCAACACTTGGCTTGTTAAAATTCGGTGTATTGTGTAGTCATCTACGCAGTTGGGTGATGGCGAGCAACGCCTGGATCGAAATTCAAAATGCCTTTTAATATCCAGTCAGGATAGACCCATTATCGGATCGAACTATATTCGGTGCCAGTATTCGGCCTTTTGACAAATATCGGCTTCGTCCGATGATAAATCAATTTAAAACCGTCCGAACATCAGAACGTTTTATTAAAAATTTCAGTTGACTTCATAAGAGATTCTATTGACCCTGAAATATTTGGAACATTTTGTTTTTGTTTAAAATTTATTTAAAAGACATTAAATATTAACACTTGTTGTTAGGCTTGCCCATTAAATCTTATTAATTTGATGAATTTGTCAATTAAAAAAAAGGCACACTGCTGGACGGGTGGTGTAAAATCATAACTACTTAACTCATTCCGCACCATCCTTTTTCTGACCCTCCTTTACCATAACACTTGAAAATAATAAATACCTAGGTTTCAATACCCAGACTGATAAAAGATCGATTGCGTTAATTTTGATATTTAAGCAAGTTATGCACAAGTGATGATGTTGAGTTTTCATTAAAACCTATAAAATCAGTATACATGATAATTTTCCAAAAATGTTCTGCAACATTTGTTTTTTTAATAAATCACACCTTTGTATGTTGTGTTGTTTACTTCAATTAAATTCTATTAAAATAGTCATTGTCCAGATTGACTAGTAAAAATTGACCTTTTTTTTTTGGGGGGGGGGGGGGCCATATCGCCCAGCCATAATTTGAATCTTGACAAAATTTTATTCACGATACATAATTATAGGGCGCTATTTACTCTTGACAAAAAAATACACACACGCACATACACAAAGAAATCCACAATATAATACTGAAGATCTTTTTCTCCTACTTGGAAAGAACATCTATGCTAAACCATTATGACATCTAAAGATAGAAAAAACTTGTATAACAAAAATCACAATAAATTGATATCCCTGTTTTAAAGAACAAACAGGGAGGTAAATGACATTTCAGTTTCTCCACCCAAAGTGTGTGCAGTATATGCAAAAATGACAGGGCTGGATAATTTGTCTCTGCGTTTTTTTTTTTTTGTTTTGCTTTGTTTTTGCATTTTGCAATGAACGTGGTCCCTAAAACAGAACCTTGAGGTACACCCTTGTTGTTTTGTGCCTTTCCTCCAGACCCACACCCAGTCGGGAGCCAGCTGACCGTTACTACGCCAACGCCGGTCATACATTGGCTCCGGCCACCAGCGCCAATGACAGTGAGCAGCAGAGTTTGTCCAGCGATGCCGACACGCTTTCCCTCACTGATAGCAGCGTGTATGTTTCGTGTTTGTTTTTTTTTCTTTTGAACAACTTCAACCGTTGTTTATTTTCCGGAATATTTCTGCCAATGTTGTTTTTGTTTATTCCAGAGATGGCATCCCACCCTACAGATACCACAAACCTCATCGGCGGGAGATGCATGAGAGCGCTCGAGCAAACGGGCGTGTACCGCTGCCTCTCATCCCGGTGAGTTATTCATGGGTCACCCCCCCATTTCTCTCTCTGTTTCTTTCAACTGTCTGTCTCTGCCGTATTTGTCTGTCTTCACGTGCACCCCTGGAGATGGTGCATATTTAACGTGTGTGTGCTGTGAGGCCCGCGAGGGAGTGTAAGAATAGTGGGGAAGAGAAGGCTGTCTAAACGTAGCTCCTTGCTTTTCGGAAGCTGCGCCCAAGCAGGCGAGAAGGCTCCCCCGTGACAGCCGGATGCCTCCCCCGTGCAGCTGAGCCTGCCTCTCGCCAGCCCTAATTAGGCCGACCAATCGGGAGGCGACATGAATTGACTGCATTTTACAGCTGTAATCCTCGCTCGTGTGTCCTTCTAATGATGTCACCGTGAATTAACACATATGAGGAATGTAATGTCACTGTTAGATTGTCTTATGATATTGGCCTTAGAGACTTACTGCAGGGGTATATTCCACAGTCTCTGCTTGGCTGCAGCGTTCTTTTTAAAGGAGGTCTAATGCAAGAAACGGCTATGAAAATAGATGATATGAGCAAATCGAAGGACAGTAGGAAAAAAAAGCTTTTTAAGGGTAATTCGAGGGGTGTCTTTCATCGTGGGAAGTCACGGTTTTTAAAGAAAGCCTCGCCCAAGAGATGCCATTTGTTGAATTGTTTGATTACTGCACAATGCGAAATAGGGCTATCACAAGAAAATATCTTTATCTTTTTATTCTATCCATTATTGCATCAATTAATTGAATAACTGGTTCAAATTCAATTATTCTTGTTTATTGGGTGTTGTTTATTGATTGTAAAGCATATGACAAAAATTAAGCAGTATCACACAAGACAGCATGATGAAGTATCTTGATACAACTTTTTCACTTCTGATATGATGCTAATGTTGCAGCCTATAGTACTGTCTGATTTCAACCAACCCCTTTTTTCCAAAATAAACGCAGATGTTTGCAAATGTTCATATCAAAAGAAATAAAAAATGTTAAAGGAAAACTTGACCATTTTTATTAAGAACTAGCTAAGGCTGGACAACATGGGCAAAATAGATTTTTTTTAATTCTGGAGGATTACAATTTAATCTAAGTAATAAATTCAATAAACATACATTTAAAATTTCAAATGCAAAATATTCAAACAGCAATAATGTTACGGTTAATTTGCTCTCAATTTGAAAATAAAACTGTACTCTTCGGGTCACGGCATTAAAAAGCATGACATTATATTTGCTGATACTTGCAGGAACCTTGTTCAAATCTCTGTACGGCCGTTTGAGAACCACTGATCTAAACGATTGATTGTTGATTAATCAGTTTGATTTTGACTTAATGTAATGTAACCGGTAATGCAAAACAAATATCTTTAACTGAGGAGATGGTAGGTTAGTTGAAATTGAAACTTGTTTGTTGTTACTGTTCCCAACTGATCTTCCGCGCAAGTATTCCTTTCAAAGCGAGAACACTGTTGTTTTTAAAAGGCGGCCTGGTTCACTGCAAGATTAAAAATTCATAGGAAACCTATTGTGTTTTGCACAATGCTTCACAAAGTCGTCAAGTAAAACTGTACTAAGGTTGCGATATCCCTTCCAGCGCACCAACAGGATTCCAAAGGACATCCACGTAGCGCCGGAGCGTTTCGCCGCCGACCTGATTCTCCGCCTGGAGGGCGTCCTGAGAGAGAGAGAGACGGAGGAGCGTTTCAGGAGATTGCAACTGGTACGTCTGTTCCATTCCCGTCCACTGAATCAGCTGCAAAGCTTGCAAGTCCTCTGTTTAGTTTTGTGCACTGAGTGAAACGTTTCATTGTAGTTTGCCCGTGCTGCGCTAAAGGCACCAGTCAATGTGTGTTTAAAGTTTTCAAAGGAGACTTCAATGACATTAATGAGGCCAGCTATTAGGTGTAGGCTACAAAAAAATAATAAATAACAGCATGACATGAATGGCTTGGCGAGTTCTGCCTTCGGCCTGTCGGCTATCTGGCTTTGTGCACCAATCAGATGGAGCACCTGCGCTTGTAAGCCGGGAACAGCGTGGCAGACGTTTGATGTCACTTGAGTGCCAGTGAAATGTGCCTCAGTACACGGAGCCAAGCGTTTGGTTTGCTTTGGATCGGAATGAAAAGATGAAGTCAATGAACACGCGCACACTAACTGGTACCTTAGTGCCAGATTTGACAATATGACACTCTTTTTTTTTCTTTGCCATCACAATGCGCATTCTTGAATCGATGCAGCATTAATTTGATGTGCATTTAGTTTCAGTATATATACATTTTCATCTGTCGTTCTTGATTATTAATGTATCTTATGTCATAAAGAGCTTCCCATTCCTTTTCATATTAGCAGAGCATATTTCCATTTTTTGGGTGGCTTGTTAGCGCAGTGGTTAGCAGGCCCGAATCACAATTCAGGGGCCCAATTTTAAATCCACCTCGTTCCGGTATTCCTGTGTGGAGTATGCATGTTCTCCCCGAGCCCCCGTGGGTTCCCTCCGGGCACTCGGAATTCCTCCCACACTCCAAAACCATGCATGGCAAGTGTGTTGGACATACTAAATTGTCTTTAGGTGTGATTGGGTGTGTGAATGGTTGTTCGCCTCTGTGTGCCCATCAATCGGCTAGCAACCAGGTCAGGGTGTCCCCCGCCTACTGCCCGAAGTCAGCCGGGAATAGGCACCACCAAGCCTGTGACCCTCGTGAGGATAAGCGGATATAGAAAATGGTTGAATGTTTTGTTATTTTCTATTTTATGATGCTTTTCAAGCATTATAAAATACTATCATTACTGATTGGGTTTGTAGTAGTGCTGTGATGTATTTTTACTGGTAGCGAAATGCTGCCATCTTGTGGCATACAAGAGAGAGCCTTTATTGTTTTACAGCAATACATTACAACCAAGTGATATAAACGTTAAAACATATAAAAAGAAAAAACAAAGTATGTTATGTGAAGAATAGTAAGGCAGTGGTATTCTATACAAGTAGCAGAGAAGTGACAAATAGTCTTAACTCTGGTGTGTCCAAACATTTTCAAAAAGGGCCTGGTTTGGTGAAATGAATATGCGTGTCGTGAGGCTGACCATTCAACTTCCTCTCGCTTTTGAGTTCATTTTTCACGGTATTTGTTTCCAGTCACCTTTTTAATCATTGCATATTTTGACCGGTGGAATTGAATTTCTTGAAAACAGCCTCGGTCTCTGAGCAAAGAAGGTAAAAAGATAACAAATAGTAATCAGTTTTGGGTGTTTGTTGTTGGCAACCTCTCAATAGTAGCACTCAGCATTAAACCCCATACCTCGCTTGTTAGTAAATATTATTTGGGGAACAACTTTATTCCTCTTCCATCCAGGACCACTGCGCTTTGCAGCCCTGCACCAAAAATAACTAGCAATTGTGTGTTAAAAAAAAAGGCAGAGAGAGTTTTTAAACACACCTGAGAACATGAGTTTACATTTTCCACCAAAGGAAGAAGAAGATGACGAAGGCTTCCCCACTGGTGTTCACCCACCAAACTACATTGACTACTATGGCCCAATCCTGAGAGACGCTCATGAAGAGAATCCTGAGAGCATCCTGGATGAACATGTCAAACGCGTCATGAAAACTCCGGGCTGCCAGTCGCCTGGAACGGGCCGCCACTCTCCCAAGTTGCACTCGCCCGACGCTTTCAAAGGAATGGCGGGGGCGGCACCACCCTGGTGGGCTCAGGGTAAACACCCATCCAGGCACGCCATCAAGGGAGAGTCCAGTCACCACTGCAAGCATCACACGCACCAGGCGGAGTCACCTTGGCTTATGGGGTCCACAAGCATGGAGCATGCAGCCTATGGGTATGTTTATCAAGCTTATGTACTGTATGTAGTGTCTTCTTTACCTCTACTTTTCATGACGATCGTGCTGTCGTGCAGAAGCAAAGGTGGTATGCTGTGTAGACGAGGGTTCAAGCGTGGGGAGGAAGCAGCACCAGCCCCTGTTGAAGACACGGAAAAGAAGCAGAAGATCCTCCTATGGCTAATGGAAGGACAGAAGGAAATGACCCGACACAAGAGGAGCCCATACGGGTCAGTTTTGCTTTTGTCACGGATTATCCGCACCAGATATTTCAACAGAACGATGGTATTTGGAAGTTTTTTTTTTTTTTTTTTTTACTTAATTTTCTTTAATTGGCTGTTTGCAGCAACATCCTATCTTCAAGAAACTGAAGATGTCTGCATATTTAGCACCAAAATATTGATAGAAAATGGATGGACAAATATTTTCAACATAACTCTGACAGAATACTGCAGTTAAATAGCAGTTCAAACTTAAAATTGATTATTTTATGGAACATATAAAAATATTGCACACAATTTATATATACAATCATTCATACACTTATATATACTGTGTATATATTCTGTTTTTGAGCACAGCCATTAAATCATATCTTTGTAGTTCCAATTCATAGTTGTCCCAGAAATTAACACCCTGAATCAATCAATCAATAAAATGTTATTTATATAGCCCTAAATCACCAAAGTCTCAAAGGGCTTCACAGATGAAAAGAGGTCGTACAGAGACATCTTTTCAGTATAAGGTACACAACAGCATCCCCTGTCAAAGCTCCCAGAAGGGGAAGGAAAAACTCAAAAACCCCAATTTGGGGAAAATCAGAAACCTCCAGAAGGGACCCCAGGTGGGAGGAGCCCTTTCCAGGCCCACAGGTTGAAGTGGATGCTGCATGTACCAGACACAGAAACAATATAAATTACAGAAAACATATTGTGCTATATAGTGCAGTGATGAATAGATACAAAGATTTGCATTACCGGTGATTGCCTGCTGATGGCTCGCTAAAAAAAAAAAAAAAAAAAAAAAAACTGCAGATAAACCGCACAGGATTTAAAGCCACACCAGACTACAAACCGCAGGGCTCACATCATGAGAATAAAATTGCAGCTTAGAGTGTGAAAAATACTCTTCAAAAAATTAAATAATACTCATTATCTTTTAGTGACAGTTACTTGTCAAAAGTGTACCTGGAGGCAAAAAGCCCTGACTTGGAAAAGCGGCTCAACAGCATGGAACAGTAATGTTTCGCCACAACTGCTCGCCAACAGCAACTCACAGCTAATGTGGAGCAAGTTAGCTTAGCATTTCCCCGGGAGTTTTTAAGGAGCCTGAAAAGCTTGTTTGATGTAGAAGCATGTCAACTGACTACTCAACTGAGCCAAAACCAATGATGTCAACAGCAAGTGTCATGCTTGGTCAATAGTCGAACTCTCTACTAAAGATTTCAATTTGGATATCAAAAATAAGGCCAGGGGCAGTTTGGTTGGCAAGTCCGCCTCACAGTTCCGAGTTGAAATCCAGCTTCCTCTGGCTTTGCTGTGTGGAGTTTGCATGTTCTCCCCAAGCCTATGTGGGTTCTCTCCTGGCACATTGACGGCAGCCAGTCCAGGGTGTCCTCTGCCTACTGCCAGGACGACTGGGATAGGCACCAGCAGGCCCGCGACCCTTGTGAGAATAAGCGGCTATAGAAAATGAATATTTTGTTACTTTTCATTCTTAAGATACAAATCCAAAAGTTGCATCTCTAGCTCCTGTGTATCTGCACCAAATAAGTCATCACAACAAGTGCCAAAATATGCATTCATGGGCTTTAAAAAAAAAATGCTACTTTGTTTTTAGTAGCACCACCGGCTCCAAGAAGGCTCCGGGCCATCCCAGCTGCTCTTGGGAAAACGTGCAGCCGTCGCATCCTTTCATCCAGGATCCCACCATGCCCCCCAACCCTGCTCCAAGCCCCCTCATCCAGCTGGAGGAGGTCTGCCGGCGATTGGCGGAAGAGAAGATGATCAAATCTGGAACGGTGCAGCCCAAGCAACGGTGAGTGGATGCCCACGTATTTATTGTTTTACATTGTTCCCCTGATTATCCACGTTCATCTGTTATGCTCCCAATTTTGGGGAGGGTATATCGGAGACATCGGAGCCAGACATGAACAGGGGTTGACTATTTCCCACGACGACAGAATCCCTCGGAGTAACGCACCGATGAGGGTCGAGTGCGTGTCTAACAAAAATGGCGGTTGTTGGCTCCTTCAGGTATGTGATGGAGGTGATCCAGCGGGGCCGCACGGCACTCAGGCCTGCACTGTTCCCGCCGCTCAGCGTGGTGCCCGCCGTGTCGGACTGTGAGCTCTCCGAGCCCGAGTACGTCCGCTCGCGTCCCCAGTCCACCCCCCCCACCCCCATTCGCATCCCGACTCATGAAGGCATGCTTGCTACAGCCTGCGAATGTGAATAGGAAGATGGTTGCACTTCACTTGCCCATCAGTAGATGGCGCTCAGCTCACAAACATTCCTCGCCTTGTACTTCATATGTTTTGTTTTGTCGCCATACGCTTACAGCTATAATGCTGTTTTTTATGTTATTATCAAGCTTGCTCTTGTTTCCAGCTACAGTTAATCCCATGTGTTTTTTTATGTGCATCCACAGGCATAAAGCGGCTAAAAAACAGGTGTGTGACAGCATGACGGTGGCCTACTATTTTTGCGGGGAACCAATACCGTACATGACATCCGTCAAAGGCCGGTTGGTGACACTCGGCCAGTTTAAAGAGCTGCTGACCAAGAAAGGAAATTACAGGTCAGATTTTTTATTTTTTTTGACTTTTGCATTTGTCACATTTGCTGGTCTGAGTTTTCCGCATGTTTTTAAGGAATTATATCGTTAATCAAATAATGAATTATTTTTTTATCATTGATTAATTGTTTAAAGCTGTGATTGTCAATCGTTTTTCAATTATGTACCTCCTGTGAAATATGTTTTTCAGCAAAGTGCCCCCTAATCAAAGCAAGTATTTGCCTGTCTTTTTTATTCAATTCCGCAACGGTATTTGTAGTGATAGATTTTATTCAGCAAATCTAGAAGATAGATTGTGTAACAATCTGGTTTGTTTCTGGCTAGTCTGCCGGAAAACTGTGTCTGTAATGATAAACTTAAAGTTGTGAAAAGTCGCGACAATAATGCAACTTAGCAGTAAGTTCCTTCTTGTTCCAATTGAATTGTTCTCAATTTGAAAAGAAATGTACTGTTCTTATCACAGTATTTAGAAGCAATTAGATTTGCTGGTACCTGCTAAAACATCTGCAAAAAAATATAAAATACGTAACCCTGATTTACCTATTAACTCATTCTATCCCAAAGTCTTTACAGAATCTAGACATTCAATCCCAGGTACTATTTTACAGGGTTTTCTTTTCCAAGTATTTTGTAAGTGAAGGTCTCGAAATAGTTTTCTGTACAAATAAGTCAATCAATAAATAGTCAAAGTACTTGGGATAGAACATCTACGACTATTGACAGATACGTAAAACCACGTCTTTGGGATTGAATGAGTTAAGTAGGGGTACTCATACCTCCATTTGAGAACCACTTAAAGAGCTAAAATATTCCAAATCCTCTGAATTTCAGCCTCAAGCAATCATCTTGAATTTAAAAAAAAAACAATCAATTTGAAAAAAAAAGTCCCATTCAATAAAGTGATTTTAATCCAAATGTTTTTATAACATCCATTAAATCAACAAAATCATTAACAGTATTAACAATATTTTCATCCTACATTATCTGAAAAAACTAAACAAAGACAACCAACCCAAATTATTCATCTTTGCGGAAGGCTGTACCGGGAATTTTGATATCGAAAAGCCTCTTTCTCATTCCCAGGTATTATTTCAAGAAGGTGAGCGACGAGTTTGACTGCGGGGTGGTGTTCGAGGAGGTGCGCGAGGATGACGCCCCGCTGCCTGTCTACGAGGAGAAGATTATCGGAAAAGTGGAAAAGATCGACTGAGGTGCATGCCGGGAGGTGGGAAACGCACGGAAGCGACGGGAGAAGGTTAACAGGAAGTTGGTGTAAAGCAAAAGAGGAAGTGCTCAACAGAGGTACATGATGTAGCTTTGTAAAGTTTACATACAGGAAAAGCGCTGCAGATTTTGTTTTTCTTTTTATGATATTATAATCACATGTCCTTTCTAAAGTAACCACACTTATTGTGATTCTTTTTTATATGTATTGATACCAGGTGTGTACAGTTTGTGGTAACAAATAACATTTTATATCTATTTAACGATTTATTGTTTGCTATACCATCAAAGCCCCCCGATGGAGATGATCACAATCCTTTTTAAAAGGATTATATTTATGACTTGTTATTTTTCAATGCCACTTAGAGTAATATATTATTTTGTGATCAGGCAGCACTTTTTGGCGCCTGTTATAAAATGTGTTTTGGGGAGGCTTCTTGTAGCAGCTCCATCATCGTGATAACAGTGAAGTTATTATTTATTATTATTGTTATTGGGGAATTTATTCCATTCATTTCACTCAAGTGTTAGTAAAATGGCCTCCGACTAACACTGTGAGTGTGCTGTCAAAAAGATTTGTAAATGTAGATTTGAACATCTATGCAAGCTGCTCTCAAGGTATTGCTTAATATTGTTACTTTTACAAAGGCAAAAAAATTGGGATCTAGAATCAGCCGGTTTTGAGGTCCATCTTCACGTTACGTCTCATAACATTTTTGAATGAAGGCTTATTCCAGCAGCAAAGTCAGTGCCTCTCATTTTGGTGCCTGGAAGAATCCTCTCCTTTAAAAAATGTTTTAAATTAAAGCAGGCTAAGTAATGTGTGTTAGTATTTTCCACTCACTATAACATAACATAACATAAGCCTTATTTACTTTCATTGACAAGCATCCCCAATGTTTATGTAACAAAGATGCTAAGCTAAAGAATGTGCATTCTAAAAGCGTACGTAAATGTATGGCTTGAATTATTTTGTACAAGCGCAAAATGAGCTGTCCTGGCTGGTCTACCAGAATCGTTACACCTTTAACTCATTCAATCCCAAAGATGTATTTTTATGTTTATTTAAATATCCAAGCATTCAGTCACAGATTTACATTTTTTTTTCAAGTGTTTGGCTAAAAGAAGGTCTAAAAATGACTGGTACAGAGTTAGTTAAGCACTATAATAATTGATTACTTAAAGGAATAGTGTGTAAGAGATAAACCGTTTTTCATTACGGCCAGCAGGAGGTGCTGCATTTACCATTGTCCGTAGCTGTAACAAAGATGGACGCCTCCGGAGAAGTGCCACCTCCAATGTAATATAATTTAATGATAACTAAACCTATGATTATATTTAAAACATACTGTTGGTCATTAATAACACTTTCATTTGCAAGTTTTTGAAATCTACAATTATTTAATTGATTCCTTTCTAATGAAAAACGGTCTGAATCGTACACACTGTCCCTTTAAGGACTTAAGTATTTCCTTTAGGTACCTCGTTTAGATACTTAAGTAATCAATTATTTTCACTGATCAATTCCTAAAGTGATCAATTACTTGATTTAAGTGCTAATCAATTATTATTATTTATTTATTTAAGTACTAATCAATTATTTTAGCACTTGGATTGACTAATCAATTTCCCCAGGGTTAGTACTGTAGTTGATCAATTTTGGTACTAAAGTACTAAAACTAGTCATTTATTTAGGTTTTAAAGTGCTTGTCAAATAATTAGGTAATCAATTTCCCAGCGATATGATTTACTTCAGTACCTAAACTAATCAATTACTTTCGGGTTGGATTAATTTATGTACGAAAGTACTAAAGTAATGGATTACCTAAGTAATTAATTCATTTAACATCGGCCATTTTTAGACCCTTCTTTAGCCAAACAGTAAAAATATGAAACATTTGAATACATATTGAATGTCTGAACATAAACGTGAATATATTTTTGGGGATAGAATGAGTTAAGTAAGTGCTGAGGGGATGCCATAGCAAAACCTAAAATGTGGTGGCGCCCCCTTTAGATGTGGATGCTCATTGACATGACAGTGGTAAACATCCATAGCATTTTTGACATGACAACATATGTTAAGCTAATGAATGTACCGTACATGGTAAAAACATACTGAAATTTAGCATACTATGCTAGTGCTTGTTCTACTTAAGAAGTGTCCTGGAAGGCCTATCTCATTTAGAGCACTAAAGTAGGAGGTCCAATGTTGCCACGGCAACAACCATGTCCCTTTTTTCTTCGTCAAGGCAGTATAGCTTATAGCATCAATACAATATTTGTAGCGACTATTTTGACGGTCAGATCATTACATATCAAAACAAAAAAAGTTTCTATTCATTGTATTCATCATAACATGGGAGCGTTTATAATAAACGACCATTTCATTCAAGTTTCTATCATAGGAGTTGCAAATATGTCAGAAAGCTTGCAAATGATGTGAGCAAATGTCACAAACACTAAATAACATTCAGAAAATGTTGAAGGCCCCAATGGGGCATTCAGGGCTGCAGGATAAGCCACCATTGTTGTCGAACAAACAAGTGGACCTTGAGGTCTTATTACATGTGTTGCTGCTGGGTAGAAACAGTCAGCTGATGGAATGTTCTGAAATCTAAGCATTTAGATGCAGTATAAAGCTAATATATTTGTCATGTTTTAAGAAAATTATTTAATTTATGGATTTTTTTTTTTTTTTTATGTTTTAGTCTTTTGACATCAGCTGTTTTGTTTTCAAGTCCCCCCAAAAGTCATTCAAATGTATATAGTGACCATCAGAGTGCCTTTATATGATTATTATCATTATTATTACTATTGTTGTTGTTTTTGTATGTAAATATATGAAGTGTCATCAACCAGCAGCCCAGTCAGCACATTCATAACCTCACAAGAGAAAAGGAGGGGGGGAAACACTTGAAAAAAAAAAGGTACAATAAAAACATGCAATAAACCAACACTGGTCTATGCACTATAATTTTTCAAACATATTTTTTTTCGGCACACAAGAGTGGAGCACATCACAAATCGTAATTGAAACTTAAACAGATCTGATATTCTCTTTTTGTTTTGAATAACTTGTATTTCCAGGAAAATATCGCACAGTATCGGGTCACTCAGTATTTGCGCCATTCGCTGTTACGCAAGTACTGACAGACTCGTTACGTAAGCGAAAATATAGAAACACACATGCACACGCTACATAATAGCGTGTCCATAACAGGGTTATTAAGCAATCACTTTAATGGACTGCCCATTTTTGGGTACAAAATCGTAGCTGCAAATGACGCATTTAGCCATCCTTAAACACCCTCGAAGGAAAATGGCCGTGCAGTTGCCGGGGGCGACGACATGGCCCACTCCCACCCGAGCTTTGTTAGAATTGTCAGTTGTGTGGTTTATCGAGGAGAGCCGTGGATGGTGACAAAGCGAACGTTTTCAAGGGCAAAGGTTGATGCGACGGATAAGCGCTTCAGAAAACGGATGGACCGAAAGTTAGCTTGAGTGTCAACACTTTCTCACTGAATTCACCTTTTTCAAATCAAACGTTAACACTTTGACTTTTATTCTTCATATAAATAACTGACTGTTTGTAAGGATGTTTGATACCACTTTTTTTCAGAACGGTTTGCGCCTGACCTCAGTATGCGATACAATGTACCGATACCACTAGTACTTTTGATGCATAAAATGTCCAACTATTTTACTCAATACTGCAGAAAATGTATGTTGATTCTTCTAATTGGTCATTTCGAGTTCCTGATTATAAAATGGTCACATGAAAGCGATTGATACAAGTATCATCTAGCGTCATGAGTACCGATACCTTGAAGTGAGGCTAGTATCTGCACCGATATGATACCTTGTGTTGGTACTAGCACATCTCTACCATTGTTGATGTTTGATACCATTTTTTTTTAGACCGATACTGGTATGAGTACCCCCTTCTTGGGTAATCACCAATGTAGTTACCAAGTACTGATACCACCATTAAACTTTCTGGGGAAAAAAATCTGATCATGACAGATTATTTTAAAGGCAGCCCTTCATACCCCAATTTAGCAATAGCAACTTTCCATTTTCCTAATTGCTAATTTCTCGTTCCTTATAATGAAACGGCCACAAGCAGGTGGCCCATATTGGTGTCGGCTCCCGTCACGAATACCATGAAATGGGATTGGTATCGGAACTCGCTCATCCTTCCTATAAGGGATGTCCAATGCCAATTTTGTTTAGGAGTACTCATTTCTACTTGTAGTCACCGATACCGAGTACCAATACCACAAGTACTTTTGATACATTAGCACCCCCTCAATAAAAAAAAACATAACAGAATATTTTAAAAACAGACCTATTAGAGCAGTTTTTCTCTAAAATTGTAATACATTAATGTCAAATTTTCATTCTTCTAATTACTAATTTCTAGTTACTTATTGTGAAATGGCTACAAGGGGCTTTCGATACATGAATTGGCTGCTGTCGCGAGTACCAATACCTTATAAAAGGCTGGTATCGGCACTGATACCCGGTCGTCACCCATCCCCACTGACTATTTTTGAGATCTCATTCACTGCCTCTGACGTCAACATAGCTACATTTTAGCATGAAAGACGTGTGTAGAACTACCCCTTAATTTATTTTCCTTTAGTGAACACTGATGAAAAAATAACTCCAGAGACCGAACTGTTTGTGTCCAAGCCATTATAAAGTCAATTTTCCATTATTTGTTCCCTACTAAGTACAGGACATTAGAATAAACAGAAAAAAAAACATGCACACACTTGATGTAAATTGAAGAGACTCTGCTGTTCAGAACATTCATCTTTTGAGAGGAAAATTGGTTGCAAATACACAACAAAAACACACGGCTGAGGTAGACCAAAGCACATATAATTATACAGACATGTTGACGCATTCATAGCAATATATAGATTTTTTCTTCAAGTGCCAATGATTTTTTTTTTTTTGTTTGTTCCCGTAAGCAGAAAATATCAATCTTTTCCAAATCGACACAATGTGAACAAATACACTGAGGAACACATCCAGGTCAAATTGAAAAGAACACCAAGAGAAACATGCGCATAAAGGAAAGCAGTAAACTGTGCATATTTTTTAGAACAATAATACTGGTTTCACCTGATGATTAAAGTTTGTACATAGAACATTATAAAATTGGTGTCACATCAATCAAAAGATTAAAGTTTCCCAACGTGCATGCATAACACAAACCCAACAGTAAATGTTAAGGGAAATTTTACAAATATACATACACACACATATATATATATATATATATATATATATATATATATATATATATATATATATATATAGTATACAATTTATTAGCACTTTTAGCTAAATCCTGCTAAGTGTGTTGAGATGAGGCGACACAGATCGTATAAAGTGCGGGTAATGGTTAAGGCAAAAAAGGTGAAAGCACTCTTACGTTCCCAAACACAGTGGGATGGGAACACATAATATTTTACAAGATTTTGAAAGACATTCACTTGTAAAACAAAATTGTTGAAAGGTATCTCAGCTGAATCATCGTCTTGCTGAGGCAATTTTAGCTACATCGAAATAGGAAAAAATATATTTAAGTTTTGAGTAATAAATATATTGTACTTATTAATTTATGGAAATGACAAGTTTTTTTAAAAATTACAGGGTCAGCTACTCTATTAATAAATACAGATTTACAAGATAGAAATAAATGCAGTCTGAATTAAAATGAAATTTAAAAAAAATAGAGATAATATGATCAAATTACCAATTAAAGGGAAAAAAAGAATAAGCATGCTAATCTCAAATAAATAAATATCCAAAATAAAAATAAATATAGATACAATAGGTTAGTAATATAAATCAAATAGATTCAATATATTCGTGGGGCCAGACTGATATAGATTTTTTAGGTCAATGCCAATTCTGATATTTGCCAAAATAAAATTACAATAACAGATTATTTATAAAATATGTATAATGACTGAAATGTGTCATTGGAACCTGACTGCGTACACCAACATTTTTTTAATTCCAGGCAGAACATTTGACCCTTTTACAATACTTAGTACAGTATTTAACAAGACTACAACATTGAGAAAAGTTGTTTGTCTCAGTGTCATCATCTGTTTCATGAAATGTTAATGTGGATCAAATAGGCAATACTTCAGCCAATTTATATATATATCTGCCCTACTAATTACTATTATCAAAAAATAAATAAACACGCAGTCTCATTGTATTGACACACAGTCACAATGTCACTTCACATTTTCATGTTTGCGCCTTGTTGCATGAAGACATGCACACGCATACGCTCCTTTAATAAAAAAAGAAAATTGACTGTCATGTGTAACGGAGGATTTCAGTTTGCAGCATTTCCCATGCCGTACTGTGTTTGGAGATGCCATCGGATTCTCCAATGGCATTTGAGATATGTCATTCCAAGAACATTGACATTATAAATTGCACTGGCTTGAAATCTGCCTTGAGGGAGGTCACGCCGCAGATACAGATACATGCCTTTGCATGTATCTGACAAATTACCGTTTATTTAACATGCCGGCTTCGGAGCAGCGCGGCGGATTATCCTTTAGTATATTCCGATGTTCTGGTTTTGCATGTTCTAATCTTGCTTGCGCGGTTCTTCGAAATGTTTGTCGTTTTCCTTGAAAGCGAAATTGTTCAGAGGTCTCAATGTGAGTCTGAATGCGCTTTTGCTAATATGCTAGCCAGTAATTGACAGGCTAAGCAATCAATGTTGTACCCTGCTTCTCCCGCCAAGTCTTTTGGCTCGGAATGTCAACTACCACTTTTCAGACCAATACAGTACGGGTGGTTACGTTTGCGTCCAGATTAAGAGCAAATTCTGGAGAAGATGGAGGAAATGAATGCTAAATTCTATTGAAGTGGTTCCTTTGCTAAATATTATATACCTTTGTTTTTTGTTTTGCTTTTTTAGCTAATTTTGCTTCGGCCCAACTCCAACAATAGAAATGACGAACTGATGGTTGATGAACTGAATCGTTCTATATGTGTTCTATATGTGCCCTGCAGTTAGTGGTCCACTTCTCTCAGCCGGGATACGCTCCAGCTGACTTAATGAGCGCAATAGAAAATGAACGCTTAGAGTACCGCGCCGCGCGGCTCTCGCGGCTCCATTTTGGGTCCGACGGCTCAATCTTGCCGACATGCTCAGGAGGGGTGTTGAAACGGCAAATTGAGCGTGACGGTGGCCTCCCGGGGCTCGGCCGGCCGCCTGTTGGTCATCTCGCACTCGTTCCGCCTGGCGTTGTCCTCGTTCATCTGCGACACCTCGGTGGAGGCCGCCTCGAACCCCGGCGCGGTGTTGGCCACGTGCGCCGCGTGCACCTTGTTGCGTCTCTTGTTGCTGAGCAGGCAGCTGAAGACCTTCTTGAAGCCCTTGCGGAAATGTTTGGAGACCAGCGCGTAGACAATGGGGTTGACGCAGGAGTTGGCGTAGGCCATGCAGTGCGACAGCAGACGGAAGGCGTAGGTCACCTGGTTGAAGGGGAAATCGCCGTAAAGGTAGCACAGGATGACCACGTGGTAGGGAAGCCAGCAGATGCAGAAGAGCACCGTCACGATGATGATCATCTTGGTCACTTTGCGCTTGGCACGCTTGGACTCAGACATGCCGTCCAGAGGGTCCACGGCGGTCCACAGGTACTTGATGGTGCGCGTGTAGGACAGGCTGACGATCAGTACGGGTATAACGTAACCGAACAGAAAGGTGCACGTGTCCAGGAGCTTGCGGTGGCGCGCCTCCCAGCCGGGGATGCACACGCTGCTGTCGGCGTAGTCGATCAGGTGGTAGTAGCTCAGGTAGGGCCCGGCGAACACCAAGGACAGGCCCCAGATGATCACCATGGCGACCACCGCGTTGCACGGTGTCCTCAGCTCTCGGGAACGCAGCGGGTAGCGGATGGCCAAGTACCTGTGGGCAGACTTTTGACTCATTCGCTCCCAAAGACGTATTTTTACGTTTTCTTTTTGAGAGTCCACACAATGGCATGTACAGCGATACCTCTACATACGAACGTCTCTACCAACTGTAATAGACAAGAAATATCAGTATAACATTTTGTTCACTGACCACATGGTTTTGTTTAACCCCTGAGGGAGATTTTGACCCAACTCGGGCTTTTGATGTGTGATGTGAAAGGACGTGCATACAAAAACGAAAAACACTCGGAGGCTAAAATATTGCTTAGATTCTCAAAACATGAAGACTTTCAATATGACATGCCGCTGTTTCTTCTAAATGCTTGCAAACGGGAGGTGGAGAGGTACACCTTATAGGTCTCGAATTTAGCCCATGTCGGGCTCATTTACTGCCATTCGAAATTGGAAATATTGACAATTTTGGACATATTGAAAACCAGATGTTTTATCATGCATTTCACCAATTCTTGCATGAATCCTTTCAACAGCAACTCGCGAACGGGCGCAATAGAAACTTTTGTGTCCCATAACCATGTGGCGACACTGGCGGGCGGCCAACTTATGAAATTTGCAAGCCATTTAATGACTTCGATGATTGACTTAGCCTGGACTTCTATAATGCAAAAGTCTTCAAAAGCCATCCATGTTTCTTTAATTATGACATGATAAACTTTCCTATTTCAATTCCATAAATATAGGAAAGGGCTTGAAAGAGGGGTTGAATATATGTATTTATATTTATATTTGATGAAGTTATGGCTCTTTCAAAGTCAGCCCAAGTTGGGTGATAATAATGCAAGGCTAGTGGAAAATCCCCGGACACCCAGGGGTTAAAAAGAACCTTTCACTTTCACATGAATGAGAACTATTTGTGTAGCTAAAATGAGATGACCCTGACAAATGTCACTTCAAGACACATTTTCATTTTATGGTCTCTGCCTCCCTTCGTGCTGTAAATTTAGTCACTCTTGTAGAAGTTCACTCCCTTGAGTGAATAAGAATCTTCATCCTTACGTGTTCCTTCACACTCTCTAACAAAACGCCAAGAGACTGTTCTGTTTAGACTTGTCCCTTTGAAGCTTCAAAAAAAAGAAACCTTCATGAAAAGACAAATTTGTTTTCCAGACATTTTATGGATCTCAACTAAATGCTAAAAATTCCACAGCATAACAAAAAAAAAAAATCACGTTAAGAAATGCCTTTTCAGGAAAATATTGTCTCTTGTTGTTAAAGAAAATTCTGGATACGAAAGGCGAAAATTGTTGGTGTATAATATTGAGACACCAGGCATCAGCACTCGCTCGAACAAGACTGTACTGTGGTACATCACAAAACCCACGATGGTTTGAAAAAGTCACTATAACACAATTTAGAAATAAGTGACTTCCTCTTCCAGTTAATTTGCTCTTAATTCGAAAAGAAAAAGTACAGTCCCCTTCACGGATTTTAAAAGCATTAAATTAGATAATGCCATTTTGAAAATCTCTGATCTAAAGTGTTCACCTCTGGTTCAAACATCCCATTTTTTTGTGCATCTAAATGGGCGTGTCTAATTTGCCTCACACATCTATTAAGTGCATGCCGAGAATTGAATTGAGCAGTGTTGAGCGAGGTCCTTTCCAATGCTGTGGGAAGATTTTCAATTACGCATCAAACGTCTCAAAGATCTCCACCTAATCACCCTCTGTCAAAAGAACATCCCACTTCCTCCTTCAATCGAAAGCCACGGCTGTTTGCGTAATCCTCACACCCCATTTCCTATCCTCAGATTTCTTGTTTGTACAACCATGTATAGCCTTACAATACATGGTCGCTTTTTCCCCCCAAAAAAGCCTTACTAGACCTGCTCTTTTTTTGTTTAAGGTAAAATACCTTACGCTACACGGTTGTTTTTTACCCCTCCGAAAAACCCTTACTGTATTGAAAAAAAATGCCTTAGTACTGTAATCACGTTGGGATTTTTTTCCAGGAAAAAAAGCCTTGCTACATATAATATTTTTCACACAAAAATCTTTATTATAAATTATATATTGTGTGGGTGTGTGTGTGTGTGTGTGTGTGTGTGTGTGTGTGGTTTTTTTTATTATTAAAAAAAAAACTTAGATCATAGATGTATGGTCTTTTTTTGCGGTAAAAAAAGCCTTCTCGTTACCCTCTGTTCATGGTCCTGTTTTTGCATGAAAAAATAGCCTTACTATATATTTTCGGCGAGTTTTTTGCGTGGAAAAAATCCTTACTGTACATCGTTGTTTTTATGTGATGCATACACATGCATACACAAATAAACAAAGAAAGCTTTACTATACATGGTCGATTTTTTTCATCCAAAAAAGCCTTATGATATGTGGTTGTTTTTGTGAAAAATTCCCTACTATCCACTGTCATTTTGGGGGGGGCAAACAATAAGCCTCATTAGGTATTTTTTTAATGAAAAAAAAGCCTTACAGTTCAAGTTCATGGTCTTTTTTTTGCTACAAAAAAAAGAAAATACTATACATGGTATTTTGTTGTGTGGGAAAAAGCCATGGTTGGTTTTTTTTGTTTTTTCTTTTGTATGAAAAAAGCCTTACTATTTTTGCAAAAAAAAAGAAGCATTACGATACAAGATATTTTTTTTTTGTGGAAAAAATTCCATACTATACATGGTATTTTTTTGTGAAAAGAAAGCCTTGGTCATGTTTTGCAAAAAAAGCCTTATAGTTCACTGTCATTTTTTTTTGTGAAGAAAAAAAAAAGCCTGACTATAACATGGTCGTTATTTGCAAACAATAACCCTTACTTGGTCTTTTTGGTCTCAATCTCCACCCAATCGCCCTCTGTCCACAAAACATCCCAGTTTCTCCTTCAAATGAAAGTGACAGCTGCTTGCATCATCCTCAGATTTCTGGTGTTTGTTGTTGTTCATGTATTTTACCTGTCGACGGAGACGGCAGCGAGAGTGAAGCTACTGGCGTACATGGTGAGGTTGATGAAGAAGTGGACGGCCTTGCACATGAAGGAGCCGAAGACCCAGCCGTCCAGCGAGTAGATGGTGGCTTGGAAGGGCACGCAGAAGATGATGAAGAAGAAGTCGGCCACGCTCAGGTTGAGGATGAACAGGTTGGTGGTGTTGTAGGCCACCTGGCCGCTTCGCAGCAGCACGGCCAGCACCAGGCTGTTGCCCACCGTGCCCAACAGGAAGATGAGCGAGAAGACCACCGACACGATCACGCCGGTGGGGTTCAGCGGGTAGCTCCCGGACGCGTTGGTCTGCAGGCTGGCCACGCCCGCATCCTCCACCTCGGGCATTTTGGATTCTGCGGTGGGAAATGGTGCCAAAGGCCTTCATTTAAACTTTCGTTCACTTGTGGGATGTTGCGCAGCGATTCTGACCAGTGAGAATGACAATTGTCTATGTATGATTTGGAACGAGGGGCGCGGTTAAAGAGTTCAAATACACCTCGCGCCGGCCGTCCTGTGTGGGGTTTGCATGTTCTCCCTGGGCCCGCCTGAGTTCTCTCCGGACATGCCGGCTTCCTCCCACGCACCAAAAACATGCACAGCAGCTGTATTGGGCATACTAAATTGTCCTTAGGTGTGATTGGGTGCGTGAATGGTCGTTTGTCTTCGTATGCCCTGCGATTGGCTGGCAACCAGCTCAGGGTGTCCGCCGCCTACTGCCCGAAGCCAGCTGGGATAGGCACCAGCAAGCCTGAGACCCGTGTGAGGATAAGCGCCTATAGAATGTTTGTGTTTTAAGAAATAAAAAGCCTTAAAAAGCCATGGTCGATATTTGAGGAAAAAAAGGCCTGCATTTTTTTTTTAGCTAATATTTATTTTTGAGAAAAAAAAGAAGCCTTACTATACAAGTTTTTTTTTTGTTTTGCAAACAAAAAGCCCTACTATACATGGTGTCTTTTTTGTTTTTTTTAAAGCCTTACTATACCTGGTCGTTTATTCCAAAGGCTTACAATGGACTCTAATCATTTTTTGCAAACAAAAACAGCTTTACTGTGAATGGTAGTTTTTTTTGTTTGTTTTTTTTCAATCAAAACTTTGGTACACATGGTCGTTTTTTGTAAAAAAAAAAAAAAAAAGTCATAGTATACATGGTTATTTTTATGCCGAAAAAATCCTTTATTGTGACAAAAAAATATACTGTATTTGTTTTTTGGGGGGAAAAACAGAAATGAAAAAAATAGCCTTACTATATGTAGTCGTTTTTTTGGACATGAAAGCCTTACAATAATAATAATAATAATTTTAAAAAAAAAAAGCTAATGTTATTCTTTGAGGAAAAAAAGAACCTGTGGTCTTTTTTCTCTGCAACCCCCTCCCCCAAAAACAACAACAATGTTTTGTAAACAAAAAGTGTTTTGCAAAAAATATAAGCCTTTTTATACTTGGCTGTTTTTTGGAAAAAAAGAAGCCTTACTATACATGGTTTTATTTGTGAAAAACGTCTTATTCTGGGACCGCATGGCTCAGTGGTAGAGTGGCCGTCTCCCAGCCGAGAGGCTGTGGGTTCAATCCCCCGACCATCAAGACCATGTCGAAGTGTCCTTGAGCAAGACACTGATCCTCCTGATGCTGCGTCATCAGTAGGTGAATGACTAGTTAGTGTAAAGCGCGTTGAGTACCCAAGGTAGAAATGCGCTATATAAGTCCAAGTCCATTCTTACTACATATGGTTTTCTTAAAAACAAAAAAAAAGCTTTACTAAACATAGTTGTTTATGAAAAAAAAGCCTTGCCCGGTTATTTTTTGTAAAAAAGAAAAAAATTATTAAAGTAAAGAAAATTAATAGTAAGACTAGATTCGAAAAAAAGAAACAATGAATGACAGGTTTACCTTGTTACAGTTTTCATTTTATTTTATTAAAAAAAAGCTTTACTATACATGATGTTTTTTTTTATTATTTTAGAAAAAAGCTTTATTATACATGCCGCCCATAACTCTCATTATTTGCTGTCTTTTTTATTTTCCAAGTCCACAGAGAAATAGCATGACGAGGCGCTCATCAGATGCTCTGATCACATTCCAGTCGTGCTTTGATGAAACTGCATTCACGCACACACAAAGGAAATCAGCCACGCAGAAGCATTAAACTTTAATTCAACTCCACGGCGAATTAAATCAAGATTAAAAAAAAAAAACATTGTGCATTTGGTGATTTTTTTTTAACTGCATAGTGAGTCAGGCTTATCTTTGGATGCTGGAGAGATTTTTTTTTTTACCAGTTTGGCCTTTGCAGAGTGGATAAAGGCGGGAAAGAAACAACTGTGGATTTATATCTTAATTTCCCGCATGTGCACAGCAGTTTGGGGGTCCCCGGGGTCATGGGGGGGGGGGGGGGGGGGGGGGGCGTGGGAACGTGTGAATTGTCAGTTTGAGAGAGAACGCTTGGAAATAGAACGATAGCAATCAAGCGAAGGCATGCGTGGAGGAAATGAGGGTGAAAAAAAAAGATGCAAATGTACGTCTGCGCCTCATTCGGGAGGAACGACCAAGGCGGCGGCGGCGTCCATCGGCAAACTTGAAAACATGCAGACCCACCTGGATCGATGAAGACGTGACAGTCCCAAATTCCACAACCGACTCCTTCCGTTCCCGCTCGCTATCTGATTCTTGTTGCTATCCGCTACCCCCACCCCCCTCCCTCCCCCCTTTGCCTCACACCCACCCACTCACTTCTTACTCGGCTCCCTTTGCGGGAGGGAGAGGAAGACGAGGACGAGTGAAGCTGCGGCGTCTCATCTTCGATGAGGCGGGGGGGTCAAGTGTTGCGGAGTGCATCTTTCGCTAGGCGATCGCTCTCGGTAATGACGATGCGCGGTCGGGGGGGGGGGGGGGGGGGGGGGGCGCTTCTGTCACACAGAAAACAAATAGCCTTGTGATTTTAATTACAGTCGGAATGAATTCTGCCTCAGGTTTGTCACTGAAGCTTGTGTCTACATGCAAATAATAAAAGCTCTTTGATTAAAACAAAAGAATATTGCGTAGTCAAATGTAGCTAAAGATATGCATGAAAAATTTCACAATAATATTGTTTTTTGCATGAGATAACAAATAAAAGCCTGCGAGCGTTTGTTATATTGGCTGTCTACATGTGTTGCTCCACGGTTTGTATTCAATCATACATCGCTAGGCAAAAGATAAAGAACATACACCCGTGAGTATTGTATTACCCGTCTACGTACGTTGCGCTACCTACCATTTGTGTCCAAGTATCTTTTACTCAAAGCAGTCGTTATCAAATAGAGAGACATGTACTCTGTTAAAAACTACCAGCATTTCACAATAATTACCTGTATTAATTTACAGTGATTTGTTGTATTTGTTACCCTGTAATATTACAAAGAATACCTTTGTAAATTACAGCAGCCTTGGATTTTACAGTATTTACCTGTTATTCTAAAGTAAAATCATTATGTTGTTGTATGTTTTACTGTGAAAGTAATGCAAAACGTATCCAATTATTTACTGTGTAGTAACAGTGTACCTCTGAGGTACAAGTAGGCACTTAAGAGGGTGCTCAGAGTTTTAAAGCAAATCTAAATTATTGCCTGTTAATTAATGCACATCAAAGCACTGTTTGTAATGTATATTTTTATTCAACCAAATATACTTTGTACTGGTTTGGGGGTACTCATTGAAAAAATGTTGTGAAAACGGGTGGATATAGATGTTAATTACTCTACCACATACAGGTAGATGCTATCCCTTAGCCTGTATATGGTGTTTCCAATTATGTGCTAGCATTAAGCTAGCAACATTAAAGGTGACATTTTGTGGTTGTTTTAATTACATAACAAATAATTTTGTGTTTTATGTTGAGTTAGACCAGGGGTGTCAAACTTGTTTTAGCTCTTGGTTCAGACCAATTAAATCACGGTATATATTTACACAGCTTTAAAACAGCAACTTCACATTTATCTTTTTTTTTTTTAATACTTCCTAAAATCGTACAAGCACAACATCACTATGAATCATCAAACATTAACATTACTGTTAATCATAATCATAGTCATAATCACATTTCAAGTTTATTGACTAAAAATTCAGCTCATTTGTATACTTTACATTACAAAATCATTTCGTGAGCTGGATTACACCCATTTGCGGGCCAGAACCGGCCCATGGAACATAGGATGGACACCCCTGAGTTACACAGTCAACTTGATTACAAACGATTAATATTTGGAAAAACGAAAAACCAAAACACGTGCCCACCTTTGCCGGGGAGTCTCAAGCTCATTTCCTTCCAACTATGGACACCGCAAATGAGTCATCCAGGCCCCTCCCTTCCAGCGGACATGAAGACATACGGCCGCAGTCCATGGCAACCGACCCGATCGTGACCCACTAATTGGTCCTGGAGCAGTTTTTTATTTTTGTGTCAATCGGCGTAAACTAGTGGCTGGCTGAGTGAGTTCAAAGAGGGTGATGCTGTGGTCTGTTAAGAGGCGGAGCGTTCATCGCTGTCAGGATTCATCTGCCAGCGACCTCCTCGGCGTTCGGCTTCAGACCGATGCTGAAGCGGTGCATTCAAAAATGAAAATATATTTGAATATTGACTGACAACATGCAGACACATTTTATAAATTGTAGAAAAAAGACACTCAAATTCAGAACGTTTTATTCAGGATTTACAATTTTCCAGAACTACAGATTGATACTGATGTCATCCACATCGTAATACGTTTTGTTTTTGTAAATAAAAACTGGTGAAAACATATTTCAATGTTTAGATTCCTAAAAGTAGGCACATTTTACCAAAAAAACACCTTCACACATCTTGGCATTTTGTCAGTGAAATTTGTGATGTGGGTGATGCTTTATGAAATGGAATAACTTTAGTAAATTGTTGTGCATTTAAGATATTAGATTCTTCAAAGTAGACTCATTGTCAAAACAACACCTTCGCTCATCTTTGCATTTTGTCAGTGAAAATTATGATGCAGATGGTGCTTTATGAAATGGAATGACTTTTATTAAACTGTTGTGCCTTTAAGATATTAGATGCTCTAAAGTAGGTACATTTTGCACACCTTTTTTCCAGTAGACATTAAGATGTGGATGATGATTTATGAACTAGAATGAATTTAGTAAATTGTTGTGCATTTAAGATACTGTATTCGATTTTTCAAAGTATGCACATTTTGCCAAAACAACACCTTTGCACATCTTGGTATTTTGTTAGTGAAAATTATGATGTGGCTGATGCTTTATGAAATGGAATGACTTTTAATAAACTGTTGTACATTTAAGATATTAGATTCTTCAAAGTAGGCACATTTTGCCAAGATATCATTGCACACCTTTTTTTAGTAGACCTTAAGATGTGGATGATGCTTTATGAACTGGAAGGACTTTCAGTTAACAGCTGTCATTTTCAAGATTTTACATTGTTCAAAATTGGAACTTTTGCCAAGATAACATCATTTTTTTCAGTCAGCTTTTATAAAGTGGATGATGCTTTACAAACTGCATTGCATTTCAGTAAATAGCCTCTGCATTTCCAAGATTTTAGATTCTTCAAAGTAGGCATCTTTTGCCAAGTTAGCAGCTTTATGATGTGGATAATAATTTGGAACTTGTAAATCAGAAATCTAGAAATCAGCTATGGATTTTCAAGATTTTGATTCTTCAAAGTAGAAGGACACTTTTGCTGAGATACCAGTTTTGCACATCTTAGTATTGTGTCAGCCTAATGATATGGAAAATGCTTTGGAATGACAGGAATGACTTTCAGGTCACAGTTGCACGTTTCTAAAACATTAGCTTGAATTTGTTACTCTTAATGTATTTGAGGGTATTTGAATTTGGAGGAGTTTCCAAACTTTTGATTGTTACTGTAATTTTCTGTCTCACAATAAGAAACAATCCCTATTTGTCCTAAATATGACACGTTTGATTTGAAATCCTGTTGCGAACTATCCAAAAAAACACCTTGGTTTTTCTTTGCTTTTTCCACTGTACCCATTACTCTTCCTTCAAATGTTTTTTTTCTCATTATTTGTGACATGAAAAATCTTTGCATATCTCGTTGCTGTAATCGAACAATGTTACACGTACAAAAAAACAAATAATGGATTTGTCCGTCGGGCGCTCCTTAGATCAGGATGAAAGCGTGAGGGACAAAAAAAAAAAAAACATGCCAAATTAAATTCAGAAATACCTTCTAGGGTTGTGAGGGTCTCCGTGGCAACCGGTCATGGGCTGCTGGGAAAAAGATACGGTGTCACCGAAATCAAAAAACAAATGGAACTGATTGGAAACTGTGGTCTGACGAGAGCCCTGCGAATGATTCAAATGGATCAATCATTGTTCCCGCTTTGCTGTGGTGGATGTTGAACTAGCGTCGCTAGTTCCGTTCCTCCCTCTGCGCTGGAAGTCATACATAAAGAAAATCCATGAGGAGCAATGGGAGGATTTCACAGCCATGATTTGTACTTTCAATTTCACTTTTGCTGACATGAAGAGTCGCTTGTGTGTGTCTCAACAAGCGGCCTAATAGCGCTATGACCAAACAACCGATGGCATCATTATCCTTCCGTGCGCACGTAATCATTTCCAGTGAATTTATTGCTAAAAGAAGTTTTCCCTATTTGGCCAAGAGCACGGTTAATATTGACTCATTTGCTGTACTGTACAAATCAATCGCAGGTGTGAGCGGCGGGTTCGTCTTTCGCTCCAGATTGTTATTATTCCCCGTGGACGCCACTGCTGCATAATATTCAAGAGCCTCTGAGGAAATTAGGGATGCACTTTAGGTTCTAGGTGCTAAGCTACACTGTTTTGCAACCTTTTGGGTCAAATTTATATTGGGTCATTTGACATTTGTAAAATCCCATGCAACGATTTACAATATGCCTTTTAGTGAGGCGTTTTTTTTTTCATAAAAAAATGACTATGTATAGCAAGACATTTGGGGGGAAAAACAAACAAAAAAACAAAAAACAACCATGTATAAGGTTTACATTTTTTTTTTTAAAAACAAACATCACCGTTTATAGTAGGCAAATATAATAGGCTTTTTTTTTTTTCCCGCAAAATGACTACGTATCATAAGGCATTCTTGGAGACAAAAAACGAACATGTAATGTAAGGCACCCTCCTCCCCCCCAAAAAACAAAAAAAAACAACCATGTATAGTAATGCATTTTTCCACCAAAAAAACATGTAAAATAAGGCTTAAAAAAAAATCTTTAAAAAAACGACAATGTATTTGTATTTTTTTTCAGAAAAATATCAAAGGCATGTTTTCTTGGAAAAAAAAGATCAAGTACAGACATTTTTTGCACAAAAAAAAATATTAAAGTAAGGTATTCATAAAAAATGACTATGTATAGTGAGGGATTTTTTTGCGCAATAAATGACCATGTACAGAGCCCAAAAAAAACCCAAAACTATGCATAGTAAGGTGTTTTTTCCCATCAAAAACAACCATATAATAAAGCATTTTCTCCCCACAAAAATGACCATATATAGTAAGACAGTTTTTATTTTTTACGCAAAAAATGACCACATATAGCAAGGCATTTTTTCCGAATAAAAAAAACGTATAATAATGTTTTTTTTCTTCTTACAAGAAATTACCATGTATATAGCAAGGCAGTGCCCCCCCCCCCCCCCCCCCCCCCCCCTTAAATCACCATGTATAGTTAGGCTTTAAAATAAACATTAAGGTATTTTTTCATTAAAAGACACTAGTACAATAAGTATACTGTATATTATTATGAAGGTATTTTTTCCAATAATGGGCATGTACAGTAAGGTGTCTTTTAACATGCCGTATGTTAAGTGGCAAGCATGGAAATGATCAACATTCGACTACAGACGTGCAATTAACTAAGCAAGGGGTGGCTGTCACTCGCTGGGCCTCGGGGAAAAGCAGTATCGACTCGCAATTAGTCTGCCACCATGTCCAGCATCCGTCTGAGGAACTTAATTCTTTAGACCTTAGGAATGGCAAAAAACTAGAAAGCAGGCAGTAATAAAGAACCGCAAACCTTTGTTTTGTTGATTCTTTTTATGTTTCATCTCGATTCTGGCTTGCCTAAAATTTTGAATGGGCATCCTTATAAAACTTAATAAAAAGGAAAACAAACATTTTGCGAGTGTCATAAAATTTAGCGCTTGTTCCAATTCATTTGCTCTTATTTTGAAAGGAAGACCTGTTACAATATCATCAGAAAAACATACATGCATTACGCTTACTGTTCTGATATCTGCAGGAAGCATTTTAAAATCAGAGGTATGCATACCCCATTTGACAAAATCTGTACTCGAGGAAAGCTCGAAAGAAAAGGTCATCCTCATAAATTCATTCAGACTACTTATACATCGAGACTCATGTCCTTGGTCTAGTAGTCTTTGGAAAGAAGTAAATTTAGAGATGAGGAAGTCAAAGTAAGGTATGACATTCACCAACATAGTTTTATCAATCCTAACTTCAACTTAAACTAACTTTACATTACTTAACCTTCGCTAACTTTATCTGACTTTACCTCTGTTTAGCTCTCACTTTAACTCTAACTTAGCTAACTTTCCAAGTTATTCTTAGTGAGCCTTACCTAACCTAATATTAGATCGCATTAAGGAAAACTTGAGTTTCGAAAGTAAATGTAAAGTTAAAATTAAATTAAAGATAGGACAGACTTGATTTGAGCTAATCTTACCTAAGCTAACTGCTGATTTTAAACAAAGCAAAGCTAACCCTACCTAACTCAACCTTAGATAACTTTACAGAGCTTCACCTTATATTGTATAAAATACAATTTGCGATTAGAAAGAAGATTAGAAAAAGTTATGATTGAGTTGACTTGAGCTAACCTTACCTAACTTTACCTAGCTTAATAGCTAACCTTAACCAGATGCACTACCTACCTTACCTAGATGGATGAACAAAAAGACAGACAGATCCACTGATCGAAAGACACAGAAAGGTAAGACGGAAGGATGGACGGACAGAAACATTGCTCGATAGACAGACATAGATTGGTAAAACGGACAAAAAGAAGGACAACAATTTAGATGCTATCGCTAGCAACATGAAGTGTTTGGCAAGCAATTCAGGGATTTTCTGGGTGGACAGACAGACAGACCAATAGACATACATAGTATGTAAGACACCGCTGTGCCACGTGAATGGACAGACAGATACATTGATAGACAGTCAGATCTCCTGACAGATGTAGACAATCATAGATAGGTAAGACAGACGGGCAATACTATAGATGTTATAGCTAGCAACTTAGGGAGATTGGCTAGCACTTGGATGGATGGATGGATGGATGGATGGATGGATGGATGGATGGATAGATAGATAGATAGATAGATAGATAGATAGATAGATAGATAGATAGATAGATAGATAGATAGATAGATAGATAGATAGATAGATAGATAGATAGATAGATAGATAGATAGATAGATAGATAGATAGATAGATAGATAGATAGATAGATAGATAGATAGATAGATAGATAGACAGACAGACAGACAGACAGACAGACAGACAGACAGACAGACAGACAGACAGACAGACAGACAGACAGACAGACAGACAGATATAGCAGGAGACAGATGGACAGACAGACCAACTACAGTACATCGTGCCAGGTGAGTATTTCTCCCCCTCCACCATGTAGTCAAGCATGCAACGGTAGACTACGGCAAAGGAGAAAAGAATTCCACGGCGCAATCTCAACTGGAGAGCAGCTATCATTTGCAAAATGACTGCTGTGAGTCACTCCTGAATTTCTGGCATCTTCAATCAGAGGAGTTCAGTCAGATGAGTCCCCGAGGGATGGAAGCGGACCAGAAGCGAGAGCAGGTGCGGCTTCTGCCTCAAGTGGATTTTCCCAATGCATGGCGCGTAGCATCAGATTGGTCAAGACTCCCGATTTGGTTCTAGATGTACTGTATACTCAGGTGGTAAGAGTAGCACTGCGACTTTGAAAAACAATCAATCAAATAGAGGGATGGGAAACATAGGGCACTTTCAAATACATCTCACTCTGCAGTGAAATGGGGGAGGGGGCTCCTGAAAACCAGTCCATTTTTATGTCTTTTTATGTTATATTATGGCTACCTACAAATCCTTATGTCCTCATCAGCGGAAATCTTAGTCTTTCCAATGATTTATGTTTCGGTGGGATGCAATTAACTTTGCTGAGCCAAAATGGACACAAATGATTAGGCCGGGTCTCATGAAGATATACTTAATAAATTATGACATACCATTTCGAATAAAAAGTACACACAGCCAAAAAGAATTATATTTGAACGTTAACATTGACTTGAATATTAACATTGACTCATACATTCCCGTGCACATTTTTTAAATCTAGTAGACACCCAAGCCAAAATGTGTTTGGCAAAAAAGTGTCTGAAAATTACTTAAGATAATTACTTTATTTAGTCAAGTCACTGATGACTTTAGTATACGACTACCTAAAGTAAATGCTTACTTAATCCTATGGCAAAATTAAAAGCAAAAAATATAAATAATACCTGGGATTGGCTGACTAGATTCTTGAAAAACATGTCTTTGGGTTAAGGTAAGAATATAGAATGATTTGTTTGCTCAATAAGGATCTAAAAATGTCTGAAATTTAATCTTTTTTGGGGTAATCTATTACCTTAAAGTAATTGATTACTTGGTTGTTAAGTACTAAAGTAACCTAAGGAAATCAATGACTTTACTTACTAAAATTAGAATTATTGTTATTATTATTATTACATAATTAACTAAAGTAATCTATTTGTTTACTAAATTTATTTTGTGCCAGATATTTAGATATTTCTAATGCTTGAAAAATAATAAGGAAAAAAAAACTCAGTACCTGTGATTTAATTTTAAGATTTAAAAAAAAAAAGTATTTGTATTGAATGCCTAAAACTTTTTCAGAATTTGCCATCGGTCAAGTTTTGAAGATGCCTAATCTGATTAAATTTGCACACGAATATAATTTTAGCTAACTTTTTTGTTGAGTCAACTACAGTAGTGTGGGACTGCAAAAACACTGCTCATCTTTTACGTTATACTGCCATCTGCTGTATATGCTTGGAAATACGTGCAGTGACACTGGGAGGGGAAATTTAAAAAAAAAAACATAGATATACATAGATACGTTTGAAATAATTTATTATAGAACAGTTTTATGATCAGCATATCTATAAAATATGTACATTGCAACTGATTGTTAAAAACGACAGAAGCTGCTGGGTGTCTGTGTGCTTAGTTTTTGAGCGTAGAAGGCGCCACGTGAGCAAGGTTTGATCCTCCCATTGGGAAAAAAAAAAAAAAAAAGACAATCATCAACACCGGATATTGACAATCCAGCCTGTGAGGTTTCTTGAGGAATATAACCGCAGCATGGATGGAAAAAATATATATGCTGTATACCAGCGTTCCAAGATTAAGAAAGGCTGCAGTTAGACTGTCTGCCCTGAAAGGAAAGAAAAAAAAAAAGATGTTTAGAATTGATTTTATTTGATCACGTGTTTCCAAATCAAGTCTGAATTCCCACGTGAGGTCGTTTAAAGAAGACGAGGCGCCGCGTGCATACCTACGTGCTAGAACGCTAGTGTCGGCTAACAGTTGTGGCCGGTACCTGTTGCCGCTGCTGCTGCTGTTGCTGGCGCCGGTATTCTTCTTCGCTGGCGGCGAGCGCCTGAGCCAGCGCCAGATCGTCTTGTTCCTGCGGGCTGAGGCGCAAACAAAAATGACAATAAAAAAATCATTTTATCCCAAAAGACAATCAAGAATACCTAAACCAACCGGAAAAAAACAACATATAAATAAGTACTTAGACACAATCAAGCGTGCCTAAAGCAACCAATTACTTTCGTTCGCACTTATGTACTGTAAATTAATTAATTATTTTGGTAACTCAAGTAAATGCTAATTTTGGTACCAAAGGTAATTAATTACTTTGGTACTTCATTATCCAAAGCCAAATACTTTAGTACCTAAAGTAAATGTTACTTCGGTACATAATACCCTTAAGAAATTGATTACTTTAGTACTTAATTACCGAAGGTTAATTACGTAAGTACCAAAAGTAAACGATTACTTTGATACTCAATACCCTTAAATAATTGATTATTTTAATACTTAATAACCTAAAGTATTCAATTGCTTTTTTAACTACCTGAAGTCATTGTTAGTTACCATAAGTAATAGATTACTGTAGTACAGGCATGTCCAAATTGGGTCCCTCGAGGGCCGGTATCCTGCATGTTTTGCAGGTTTCTTTCACTGACACACCTGATTCAAATGGTCAGGATTGTTATCAGGCTTCTGTTGAACTTGCTGACGGGCTGATCATTTGAATCAGGTGCGCCGGCGAAAGAAACTTGGAAAACATGCAGGATACCGGCCCTCGAGGATCAGGTTTGGACACCCCTGCTTTAGTGCTAATTCATTTGGTACCAGCCATTTAGACCATTCCTTTGGCCAAAAGTCTTGAAAAAAAAAAAAAAAAAAAAAAGTGCCTGAGAATGGATGTCTAAATTCATTAATAATGATAAAAAATTAAAAAATGTTAGCGGAAGGATAACAAAAAATGTCAAAAACGTAATGGGAGTAAGCGTGCTAACCTGAGCGCCGGCTGCGGGGACGGTCTGGACTCGGCCAATGAAATCTCCAGGGCTCTTTGCAAGGCCTGCTCGTCGGTCTGAAAGAGGAAGAGACTTGAAGGTTGAATGAATAAAAGGTGATATGGTGCGCTATTCTTCACGTACCATGCCCGCCTGAAACGACGTCGACGGCTGCACCATATTCTGCGCCGAGACAGAGGTGGCCATCGCTCTGCTTGTGCTGGAAGAGGAAGAGGCAGAAAGCTGCGGTAAAATAGCTGGGTGTTTCTAATAAGTCTGGCTCCCTCTAGTGGCATAAGAAGCATCGCTCAATTAAATGCGTTACGTTACAGTAAATGATTTCTTTTTAATTGAAGTATTTACAGCTGTTACAACATGTAGCTCTGAACCAAGTACAAACCAGTTGACCGCAAAAGCTTCATTGCTTCATTTGGCCATCACAAAATGGGATTTAAGGTCTGGATTCAAATGTATAAACGTGTCTTTGCGATGAAACGAGTTACATATACTTTAGGAATAAATCCACGGCCAAGTTTTGATGACTTACTTGTAGTCCCAAGCAATAATATCAATATTTTTTTTTAAATCAATAAATAAAGAGTGGCTTTTGTATCATGATTTTTGTTATATTATGAATCATGATTTAAATGTAACATGTTACATGATTCCAAGCGTAAATGTTCCAAAGCAAAAGTAGCGGCATATGAGGAGGCCAAATAGTAGAAAAAGAAAATTTTATGATGCAAAGACTGCATTTCTGCCGTTGCAGTCCTATCTTGAGCACGCGCAAAAATGGCCGAGCATCCATATCAACGAGCAGTAGAATCTCATGTTGCGTTTAATTCAAATGGGAATTTTGAGATGAAGTTCTTTGTTTTATTTCGTTTTGTTTCTTTTATATTTTTCGTAATATGAAGATAAAAAAAAAAAAACTTTACAGAAGACGTCACTCCATTTCCAGAAGAGTACCAAGTGCTGCGCAGTGGCAAAGTACTGCCTCTGTATTCCTGCCACATCTGTGTCATCTAAAAGAGTATTCTCAATGCAGTCAACGGCATGATTGAAATAAAAAATGTGACACTTTTTTTTTTTTTTTAAATGTTTAACGTGCGCTCATAGATGTCAATGATGTGTGGCTTCTGAAAAAGAATGAATAGAAATGTTCTATTGTTTGTAAGAATGTCCTTGTTTTTTTTCAGTTAATGTCGAGAGAGAGAGGGCGAGAGAGAGATTTTTTAGAAACACTGCCCAATATATACGTATCGCAATACATGGTAGTAATTAAAACAATCAAAGACGTCCCATTGGACAGCCTCCAAATGTCTTCTTTTTTTTTTTTTTATTTACCTGCTACTGTGGGCTCTGCTGGCCGCACTGCTACCATTGGAAACGGATCTGAAGTGTCCCGAAGACGATGAGGCGCTGGCGGTGGAGGAAGAACCCTGAGACCTCATTAAAGCAGCAAGTCTAAGAGAAGATACAAGACGTTGGACACAGAGGAGCAGCCTTTTTAGGGTGGGAGGGGCATAAGCGTACCTACCCGGACTGGGACATAGGTTTGCCGTCAGTCTTACAATCGTGGTCGAGCGGGTGCCGGTGTTTAAGACAGAAATTTAAATGACACTGGTCACATGTCACGCGCATCATTTCCTTCATCTTACAGCCGCCTTTAGAGCATTTGTTGGTGTAGATCTGCAAACGACAAGTTTCACCGTCATTATAATGCAAAAGCGTTAAGTTCTATTTGTACTCGTGTAGGAAATTACAGGGCTGATGGATGACATAATTTTGGACAGTAATCTTGTGATATAAGTCCCCTAAATAGTGCAACAGCAATTTAATAATATTTTTTTTCAGGGTCCTCATTAAGCTGAAAGATCAATATTCATTTATTTTGATCCAAAAAGATTACATTCGTTAAAGCAATTGCTTTTTGGACTAACCTTTCTTTTCCGTTGTGCAGGGTCCGATTTACAATCCCGATCGATGTGCTCCCCGACTTTAATATCGGGCATTTCTCCTCTTTTGATGGGAATGGGGATGTTGCACAGTGGGCACACAGGGACCTGGATATCCTATATGGAAAAAACAAAAACAAAAAAACCCGGTGAATTATTACAAGAAATAACCAATTTAAGGATATCCTGATTGGAGGGCTGCACAAATATATCCAAAATAATCATCACAATTATTTTAATCAATATCAAACTCCCGATTATTCATCATGTTTGGCCAAACATGTCTATATATAACCCTTTTTTTAAACAAGCAGTATATAAGCAAGGCTTCAATGCTTGATACTTATAGATGATAATAAAAACTTAGATAAAATAGGACAGAGAGGGGAACACAGCTAACTTACTTGCTGAGTGCAAACCAATGAAAAAAATGAATCCTACTTAGAACCAAGCACATTATTTACTTTCAAGCAAATTATAACTAATTAGCAAAATGCTCAAAATGCCAATTTTGGCCATTTCAAACCGAATTCATTCAATTATTTTTGCCGATCAAATTTTTCATAATGGGTCTTAATTGACAGCTAGGACTGTATATATTAGGAATCAGGTGAGAAACTCAATGCCATTTTGCACTTGTAAATAATAGCAGAGGCTTTTGTCATGCAAACATGTGAAACTGTGCCCCCAAGTGGTTGGATGACAAAGTGCTTGATTTGACATACATAGCGTAGCCGGCTTTTTAAATGTTAATAACGCAGAGGATCCGCTTAATTAATCGTGGCAGCCAATATCGCGATCGCGATTAGAATTAGATTAATTGTGCGGCCCTACCTGAGAGAAGAAATCTTGACACGTGAGGTCGGATTCACACTAGGCATGGGCTGATAAACAGTTTGATGGTCTACCAAGGTGTTAAAAAGTCAAGCTTTCGATAACCACTAACACAGCCAAAAGCCGTTATTTTTATTTTTACATTTTTATTTTTATTTATACAGACAATAAATATCAATAAATCTTTTTCATTTCAACAAAAGAAAAATTCAATCTACTTTCAACAACTATAAAGTTTTTCTTTTTTTTCTTCTTTTTTTTTTACATCGTTTATACGTTTTACAGCTTAGTCTAAAACAATGGGGACTCCAGTGGGGCCCGTCCCACTATTTGAGAAGCACTGCCTTAATGGAACTTACAGATGGCTCTCAAAAAAAAAAAAAAAAAAGGAAAAAAAAAGTGGACAGTCTACAAATGGACAGTGGACAGTCATGGAGGTGCGGTGCAGTTTAGTGACACGGTATCATTTGTGCTTGCAGAGTTCACTCAACAGGCTGCCTTTTTAAATGTAGATTTCAATTTCTGTGTTCTTTCTTGTGTTTTTTTGTTTGTTTGTTTTAATTTAACCTTAGGGGATGCATGGAAGATCAGAGGGTGGTCTATGTCTTAAATACAGCTTACCCGTGATGGAGCACAGTGACTTGCAAAGATGAATTAAATAAGTGTTAATGTATTTATTAATTTATTTGTACTAAATATGGTGCACATTTCTTAATGTACAAAAGATTCATAATTTTATTTTAAATAGATTGTGCAATGAAAAACACATAGAGCTATAATTTTAATTGTGGTAATATTGGCCTATGCCTAATTCACACTGCATGGAGTCATTTAGGTGACATTTAGGTTGTTTCAAGCGGCCCTCCAGAGTAACTAAATGTACATGGAAAGACATAAAATCAAAATTGGGAGCAGTGTAAATCTGATCGCGACATCCCCAATCAAGGCAAGCATACCTTTTTGTAAGACGAGGTGCATTTGTGGTGTGCATAGGTGACATGGTCCTTGCAGAAGATCTCTTGACAGGCATCACATTTCATGGGAAGGAAATCTAGTGGCAAAAGCATTTTTTTCAATTTCGTGTGCATGAGGAATGTTTAAACCCCATTTGTGAGCGGCTATGCTACCTAAACGCTTGCAGGTCTTCTCTGAACAATGTTCCCCCAAATCTGGAAACTCCATGGCATTCGACTGGAAATCTCAACTAAAAGAGGGAGAAGAGAGTGAGGTTTAATTGATAGAACTAGGATTGTTATGATGTAAACACAGGAACTCATCCGCATGCTAGCTAGACAGCTAGTAGCATTAGCTTCCGTTGTGTCAAGTCATCGTTACTTTGCAAACAAAATACACACTAGCAAGTTTATGATCACGTCGGGACTCAGTAGTCGTCGAATTGCACACCAATGTCGATATAATACATGCTCGTTTTGTCGCAAAGAAACAAGAGCAAACTAGTAAAATTAATCAAAACACAGGGTACAGAATGCTAGACGGGCCATGCTAACTTGTAGGCTTAGCGACTAGATGGGTGAAGTTACATAACTAATATCGACTAAAGCCAATATGCACTGACTTGCGACTAATTCGGGATAATAAGGTACGGTTAAATCGCCCCTAGTGTCGCTAACTCTTCTGCTAGCAGTTAGCAAGCGGCTAACATCATTAATAAAATACAATTACGCGGCGGCGATGATGATCACAAAATTGTCCAGACTTCCTCGCGTCACGTAGGACAAAAAAAAAAAAAAATCACAGTTTTCATTTTAATCGTGTTTGTCATGCCAAAGTGAAATGCAGAAGGAGCGCAACTATTCGCTTTAGCCCGAAAGCAGTGGGAGTAACGTTTTCACTCACCAGTTCAAATCTCGTCCTCGTCAGTTGTAGGTCAAGAGCAAAATTGTACAAAAATAAAGTCCCTGCTCCAACTTTATCAGTGTTAAATTAGCACAATGCACGCTATAGGATGGCTAAGGGAAGAACAAACAACTCTGTCTCGGTTCGCAAAAATTTGTAGTGGTCAAAGTAAGCCCCGCCCACACATAGCGTCACCGTGACTCAGGAGTTATACGTCGCCGTGACTCAGGAATTAAACGTCACGTGCTCGGACTTCACCCAATAGCCCAGAAAAGTCTGGAAAGTTCGTCATTTTTAAGATAACATAATGTATAAATATATATAAAAAAAAGCCAACGAGTAGACCAAAAAAATCTTCAAAAAAAAAAAAAATCAAAACAAAACAACAAGAAATACAAATACGTTGCTCAAAAGTACAATTTGTTTTTTTTTCTTCAGAATTTATAAATTCCTGAATTCTTGTTTGGCGGGCTTTCATTATCTTAGTTATCAGAATACAAAACGACAAAAACAATAGCAACAATAATAAGATTACATTATTCACAGTTATATGAACTTTGAAGTTATATATTCACAGTTCATTTCTATCATAAATTTGCTCCACTGTATAAAAATATTTTTAAAGTCAATAGATATTATTCACATATTTAATAACGTTTGTTTTATCCATATTTATATCTCTCACTTGGTACTTAAAAAGACTGCGAATTTCAAATATCACGATGTATGAGAGAATTTAAATTGGATCTATAAAAATCACTAAACTTTACCGAATAAAGTGCCCAATGAGTAAAATTATCTAAAATTAATCTCTGATTAAGCAGTTTGGGCAAACCGTTTCAAATGTCGCCAGGTTTTAGCAGTACTATCACAAAATTGCCGCTAGATGGCAGTGCAGATCTGTTTATACACACACCGGATCGCTCCCTTGAGAAAAGGATGAGATATTGTAGGTGATCAGGGTCAAGTGGGTTTAGAAGCATGATCTGAAATCACTTTTTACAGCAGCCAAATGATATTAAGAAACATAACGTGGATAGTAACAAAGTGGAGTCAGTAATCTTGAATTGAGTAGAAGATAGGAAGTGTGAGAGGAAAAAGTCCACTCTGTGCGCTTGTGTCTTACTTGGTGCAGATTTTCGCAGTCATTACCCTCTTGGGTTTAGGATATTTTTGTGCAGCGGCAGATGGCCGAGCTACACAATATAATGAACAACTTTCTCTCCGGTAACGCGAGAATCAACAAGGGACAGACGACGAAGCCAAGTTTCCGCAGTGCTAACTACTGTACATCTCTCAGGTCTTGTTTGGAGTTAAGCTTCCCTTTTTTGCCAACTCTTACAGTTTCATCCTGCTTCAATACAGGAGCTCCCGTTTGCAGGCGGAAGAAATAATGTCTGCAAGGATAAAGACTTTTGTTAGAGAAAGCTTTCCCCTGTGCTGTGGTCACTTTTATATGACTACCAATCAATTTACTTGTACTGGACTGTGCCATCAGACACTTTTTCTACTGTGTGAAAGAATAGAACTGAGCTATTTTTTTGTTGGAGAAAGATGAAGACAAAACTAAGGTTTAAGGTTTTGCATACACTCACAGATGCTTTACAATGGGTACATTATTCATGCCCTCAATTTTCATCCATTAATGGTGGTAATATATACAGACATATACATGTATATGTTGGCCACTTTTATATGACTACCAATCAATTTACTTGTACTGGACTGTGCCATCAGACACTTTTTCTACTGTGTGAAAGAATAGAACTGAGCTATTTTTTTTGTTGGAGAAAGATGAATGCATCACTAAGGTTTAAGGTTTTGTCGACTCTCACAGATGCATAAAACATATATATACACATATATTCACATAGACACACATACATATCCTACATATACACACACACACACACACACACACACACACACACACATATACTGTATATATATATATATATATACACATACGTATGTACAAGCACACACATACGTAAACATGTATATATATATATATATATATATATATATATATATATATATATATATATATATATATATATATATATATATATATATATATATATATATATATATATATATATATATATACTGTATATACACTTATACACTCATATACATATACACACATGTACACACATATGAATATGTATACACATTATACATATACACGCGCGCATACACACACACACATACGCACACCAGCGTCAATGTTGACGTCATACACAAATAGCCACTTGCAAACTTCCAAGGCTCACTGAAGTCGGTCTATAGGATCGTAGAGCCAAAATGAAAAACTCAAAAATGTTTGACTCGAGAGGCAGACTTTTCACTGCAAAAATAAAACAAATGATGGTAGTAAATACTTTAGGACCTTTCTAAATATTAAACGATGATCATGTTGTGATGAATGAAAAAGTGGTTTCAAATTAGCTTCCGTTTTATTTTTGACGTCTCTCGACGGAGCGACTGTCTTAAAGTTGAATCATAATACTAATAATAATAATAATAAGCAGAGTGCACCCTTCATCCAGTGCTGTAATTAACAAGGGGTGCGAAATGCAGGCGAAAGCAGCAGGAGGAAGAAGAGGGGAGGGAGGAAAAAAATGCAAATTACTCCGCACAAAGGCTCCTCGCAAATTGGCGTCACCATTTCTCAAATTATATCATTACTATATTTTGAAAATGTTAATCTGTTGAGCGGATTTCCCGGGGGAGTTGAGTAAATTAGTTCTATTTCCGAGGCTGCCTGCCTCTCCGCAGGAAAAGAAGCTGAAGGAAAAAAAAAAGGCACGTCGGCGACAAGCACCTCTGATTTGCTGATTACAATTAGACTCCCCACTTTGGGCTCCTTCAAGCATTCATAATTTTCGGCATATTAAGCACGTTTTAGCAAAAGGTGATAAGTCACTTTTAATTGAAATGAAATGATTATTCTAATGGAAGTTTGGTTATTATTATTATTATTATTATGAGGGACTAGTCAGTTCGGGCTTCATTTTTAACACGAAGCAAAGAGAGAGAAAGATGAGTGCGGGGGGGGGGGGGGGGGGGGGATTTGAAGGGCATTAGGGTGTCAGGATTGAATGAGGTAATTTGAAGGGAATTACTTTCTCTTCTATCAGAAATGAACTGAATTAAAAAGTCCAAATCAATCGCTTTCACTTCTCCATTCTACTTTGACAGCGGCACAATTACAGATAATTAGATGGGAGGAAACTTTTAATTGTGGGATTAGAGGGAGAGGCAGAGCATTTGCAAGGATCAGAGAAGGGGTGGGGGGGGGCATTTGCAGGCACTTCTTTTATTTATTATTTTTTTCTGTTGCTTTGCTTCGAAATCGAATCAAAGGATTTGGAAGCTTAAAATGGCAACCAACCTCTCTCTGTCTGTCTTTTTATACTGTTTAATTGGAACTGCATCTAGTTCATCCAAATCATCCCAGAAAAAAAAACAATTAATTTAGATTTAATTCTATAATTATCACCAAATCAAATAATGTGCAACCTAATTTAGATGGTTAAAAATTAACGTGCGTGAAGTTAATTGAGTAATTAAACCCCCTAAACTGCCGCCTATTAATTTGCCTGCCTAATTAAAAATGAATTTGATGCCGTGCTTGCTATAAGAAGGCATCATTGTTGGGCATCGTGATAAGGACAATATTCTATCAATATTTACTTTTACACAGATAAGATGTTACGTTCCATTAAAACAAACGCGGTGAGAAAAGTGGTTAAATTAGAGGCAAAAATAGATTGGATTGATGCAAAATGCACTAAAATGAGCAAAATGTTTGTTTGTGAGCAAAATTTGATTACAATAATATATATATATATATATATATATATATATATATATATATATATATATATATATATATATATATATATATATATATATATATATATATATACAGATTATACGTTTTCCAGAAAAGTTCCCTTTGAGCCAGCACAAAAAAAAAAAAAAACTAGACGTAAATGTGATGAGATGAATCAAATTTTATTTGGAACTACATTTGTAGTCGTATGCATTTTTTAAAATCAGCATCTCCTGAATATAGCTCAAGTAACATGCATCTGTTTTATTCCTGGTTCGTCTGCTGGGAAATTGCATTTGTATTGATATGGCGCATCCATATTAAGACACTGCACAATTCAGCAAAAAGTTGCTTCCTGTTCCAATTAATTTGCTCTTTATTCGAAAAGAAACACGTACTGTTCCTATTGATGGCAATAAAAACGCATTATATTAGATTTGATGAGAAATAATGTTAAACTCTCATTTACTCCCTGGAGGGTTATCACGTTTATACTGACTTTATAGCATATTAAATGACCCAAAATTAACTCTTATAATAAACCAGTGTTCTTCTTTTTGTGTGTGTCTGTTTTGTTTTTGTTATATGGTTCTTCAGTGCTTCATAATGCACTTTTTAAGCCATTTTTTAGCAGTGGGAGTTTTTTTCCTTCCAAATTTAATGGCAAAATTATCTTTTGAGCAGAATTATTACATTTGACAACAAATTTTGCCACTTGCCGTCGCCTGAAAATGACATCACAGCTCATGGCTCTGGTAAGAACATTTGAGCGTCACATAAAACATAATTTAGTTCACAAACTATATGGACAAAATGTCTACTTTTTACTGTTGGAAATGGTTCAATAAATGATCCATTGAATAGGGAGGCAAACTCCAATATACAATTTTGGGAGACATCTGATAATCCACTGGCAATGCAATGTTAAACGGAATAAGGGTGTTTTATGTTGAAACATAATATGCAATAAAGTGACAACAAACATTTTTGGTAATTGCCCAAAAAGCTGCAGTATAACGCAAAGTGTATTAAGGCTGGGCAGTGTCTCGTCTCAATGGCGTCCATGTTCAACTTATTATCTTGTTAATTAAAGCAAAGAATTTGACAATGTCAGCCATATGTGCAAAAGAAAAAGAAGCACTGTCTCTGGAGACCAGCTTTTGCCCACACAATACAAACATACACATCGACCGAAAGCAATTAAAGTTAAAAAAAGAGACTTTAAAGGTAGGGTCTCACTCATTCAAATGTATGTGCAGAAGGAGGATTGTTTTGTGAGCAGGAGAGGGTCAAGTACAGGAGCGGAATATATCCTTCCCTCATAATAATATTAATTAAACAATTTGCATGCTAATAAGGTAACAATTATCTTGGCTTCTGTTGAGAGATTCGGGTTATTACAACATGCCAATCCCGGTGTCAAGGGTCACCGAGGAAGGGAAGTGGTGGGTTGAAGGGGGGGAGATTGCATCTCTGATTAAACACCTTGTGACACGTCCACACTTTGCAAGCTGAATGCGTCACTTGAGGGACTATAATAATGTGATTTGGATTTTTTTTTAACTTGTTTCATAAAACATATGACACTTCTATACCCCGTTCAAACGCAGCCATTTTTCACCATATTATTTGTTTTATAAATCTTGATGTATGTCTCCTTGTAACTTGAAATTATAATTCATAAAGTATGTTATAACATTTGGTTTGTAGGGAAAAAAAGGTTAGGTGAATTAAAAAAGAAAAACAATAATATTTTTTTTTAAATAAGTTTTGTTTTCAAAGCGTATATTTCCTCCAACAAAATGTGTAAAACAAAGTAAAGGTGTCTGGCACGAGGGGGGCGACTCCAGCTCAAAGCTAGCCGCATTCGAGCTTCCTTCCCCGGGATGCAGGAAGCCCTTCCTCCCGGTGGGTCCCCGGTGATGTAGTTCTTATCAAAGCCCTCTTGTCTTGTTGTGACAGCTCTGATATTGTTTATTGAGGTGGATGTCAGCCTTAATTAGCAATCGATACGCGAGGGTGTGTGTGTGGGGGTGGGTGGTTGTGACGTCACGTGCCATTATCGCCTCTCATTGGATCTCGGATTCCCCACAAGCCCGGGCTAATTATCGGGGAGGTTCATGTGGATAAAGTGGAGCTCATCTTCAGCTTGAACACATCATGCCCCCGCCTGGTCGGCCGCACTCGCTTTTGCGTGCTTTTTAAACTACCAAAAAAAAAAAAAAAAAAAAAAGCATAACAATCCCACCCCTTGCACACATCAACGGCCCTCCAAGCAGACGTCGTTTCCTCCTCTCTCGCCCGCGGGATGATGGACAGCCGGATACTGGAGGCGCCTCACGCCCAGTTCGGAGGCTCCCTCGGCGGCGGCGGCGGCGGGGGAGGCATGGTGGGCTTCCCGTACCATCTGAGCCACCATCATGTCTACGAGCTGGCCGCCGGGCATCAGCTTCAAACCGCAGCCGCCGCCGTCCCCTTCTCCATAGACGGATTACTCAACGGGTCGTGCGCGGCGTCTGTGGGCGGCTCCGGCGGGCTGCTGGCTTCTAGCTGCGGGATGAACGGAGACAATCAGCCGTACAAGCTGACAGGTAAGATTGTGCATGCAATCATCACGCATGGCGAGCACAATGAGACTCATTCCCCGCGGCTGGAATTAAAGAAAAAATGATGCAAAAATGACACTCGAAATGCAACGAAATGATTGCTCCTTTTGTAAACAAATCAAGGAGGCAGACTTGTGGCTTCAAAATGCAGCCTTAAAAAAAATCTGGTGCTTCTGCCGGCAGACTCGGGGGACCTGGACAAGGAGAGTCCCGGCTGCAAGAGGCGAAGGACGCGCACAAATTTCACCGGCTGGCAGCTGGAGGAGCTGGAGAAGGCGTTTAACGAGAGTCATTACCCCGACGTGTTCATGAGGGAGGCTCTGGCCCTCAGACTGGACCTCATTGAGTCCAGGGTGCAGGTAGGACTCTTTGGTCCTCTTTTCAGTACTTTTGCAAAACGGTTTAATGCTTGGGGATCAAGCAAATTTGTAATGTTTAAAATACAAATTGTGCTATAAGGATCTACAATTGAGAGTTTTGTAAAGCCTACAAAATGTGTGCATTTTTCTTGTATAGGATTATAATTATACAGTTACATTTGTTATTCGTTAAAAATAATGTGCTACAGGCCACCGCAGATTTGTTTAAAAAAATATTGTGACAAAAGTAAACTGCAAGAAGTGGAGTATATATCAACATTTTATCTACATGATCATATATATATATATATATATATATATATATATATATATATATATATATAATGTGTGTGTGTGTGTGTGTATAAAAGATGGTGGCTTGATATTTCTATGGAAAAAAGAGTAATTTACACCTTCCAACCTGACATGAGTTATACAATAACAGATACTCTGTTATTGTCTGCATGAACAGATTGGCCAATTAAAAGTCCAATTAAGGGCCCTAGCATGTGACAAGACAGCAGGAGCAGTTAGTTAATTAAAACATTGTTGCGTTTAATTGATTTGTTTTTGGGTGTAGAAATATGAAAAAAAAAAAAAACACATGCTCTATTTCGCTCTATATGCTTGCAGGTGTGGTTCCAGAACCGCCGAGCCAAGTGGCGGAAGAAAGAGAACACCAAGAAGGGGCCTGGCCGACCCGCGCACAACGCCCACCCGACCACGTGCAGCGGCGAGCCTATGGACCCGGAAGAGATCGCCCGGCGAGAACTGGACCGCCTGGAGAAGAAGAAACGCAAACAGGAGCGCCGACTGCTCAAGGCCCAGAACAAGCACCTACACGGGGATCTATTTCACACCCCGGGATCTGACAGCGACAGCGGCTTGTCTCACGTCACCGACAGCGAGCATGGCTCCGGCCCGCGTTTGGACCTCACCAAAGCGGTCTGTGAGCCGGCGCCTCACTCGCTGCACACGCCGAGCCAGAACCAAAGACACTTGGAGCAGGATGCTGGCGGCTCCGAGCTGGACTCGAGCGACCGCTCCAGCCTGTGCTCCGGCACCAACCGAACCTCCGGCTTGCAGAAACTCAACCCGTTCAGCGTGGAAAGCCTCCTGTCGGACTCCAGACCCAGACGCAACTCCGCGGCCTTACCCGCCTCTCGGCCCCTCATTGGGAAGGGACACTTCCTGCTCTACCCCATCACGCAGCCGCTCGGATTCATTGTCCCCCAGACCGCCTTAAAAACGCATTCGAACCCTGACAGCGGTTCCGAGGACCACCAGGCACTCGGCGGCCATGAGTGCGCCGCCTCCCCGGGGGCCACGGACAGGGATCGAGCGGGGTCGGGGTCCAGCAGTCCATCGGGGACTTTGGGCCTCGAACACGGCACACAATGCAGAAAGGAACATTTAGAAGAGAGTCCAGTAGAACCGCCGCCGAACTGTCACGAGAAAACGGAATAAACCTTAAAATCAAGAGGGTGAATAACCTTAAGGCCAAAGCTGTACTTTGCCACGTTAGGTTCTCCTCTCCCTTTGAGTGTGAGTGTCTAGATATTCTTTTAAACGTGTCAGAAAAAACACAACAAATCCCTCAAGAGCTGTTAAAAAAAGAAACGACTATACTATTTATTTACATATGTGAGGCTTTTTTCTTAAATAAATCTATTGTATACAATCACCTCGAAAGCGTGTACGACATTAAATTGAGATACGATTTTTGGTAGGATCAGCCAATCACAAGAGAGATTTTCTTCTTTGGGGAAAAAAAAAATCGGGGTTGATTTTGCGTTGGTTGATTTGAAACAATACTTCCGGCAATACTTCTACCAGATGATAGCTATCTTCTTGGGGTGATAAACTATGTTTTTTTTATTTTTAATTGGCGACAACAGTACTTCCGGGTTGACTCAGCCAATCACATACGTGCTTCTCTTCCCGGGGGGTCGAGTTGCATTTTGCGTTGATATATTGTTTTTTAAATGACAAAAACAAAACTTCCGGGTCTGGCCAGCCAATCATTTGTGAGTTAGGGTGGATTAACAGTATACTCATACGTCTAATATTAAATAGAAACAACGACTCTTTTGGAAGGACGGCCTGGCGGGAGAAATCCCTACTTTAGGAGACAGTAATGTTGTATTTTGTGTTGTTTTTTTTAAAAATATATTTATAAAACGACAAGAACAATACTTCCGGGTAGGACAAACCAACCACGTGATAGCTTTTGTCATATCTTTAGTTTTATTCTTTTTTTTGGTGTAGTCAAGAATGGCTCTCGTGTTACTTTTTTTTTGTAAATTAGGTAACAACCAGACTTCTTGGTATGGGGCCAGTCAATCACGTGAGATTTTCTTCATGCTCACGGGGAGAAACGCAAGTTGTATTTTGTGCATTGCCTTAACAAATATATTCATCTACACACGCAGACACGTACACATATATCCACACATACACACACTCCAAAAGATGAAATGAGGTTAGGAGCCTGAGGCAAAAGGGAGCCGCTGCACTCCTGCAGAGTTTTGATATGAAAGTAATTATTTTCCCGGTGGCTACTTTGCGGGGGGAATACGGTTTATTTTTGCTCTTAAAAAAAGGGGGGGGGGGTGTTTTGGAGGTGAGGTGGCGGGGTAATACATTACCGATTTGTGGCGATATGAAATCACATAAACTTCCAGGAATAATAGAATTAGCATGAAAAGGCCTGGGTGTCAAATTGAAATAGGAAAATAATAGCCTCGGCAGCTGCGTGCATGTGTGCATTATTGGATCGTGGGGAGGCATTTTCATGAGCTCACTCTATACGTGTGTGTGTGTGTCAGGAAGGGGCCCCTTGTGGACCATGAGGGGGAGTTTTGGCGGGGGGGTGCACATGAAGATAGATGTTCGATGATATCCGCTCATTGTTGTGTCGCCTTCACGTCCATGTCGGGCTCTTATCAGCCTATTGATCACGGCCCGTCTGTAATGGGCCGGGCCGGGCCGAACGTGACTATTTACAATGGCACAACACATTTGTTCTAATAGGGAAGGCGCTCCCCGGGGAAGCCGAGCGGGATCTGGGACATCTGCTACCCCCCCTCAAAATCACCGCCGCCCCCTGCACGCCTTCTTTGCCAATATTGGACCACAATATCATGTCCAAGAAGCCATGTTTTCATTTCCAATAATGCGCAAAACAGCCATATGCGCGTGAACCTTTGCTGCTTTATTTGCAAATATAACACGTGAAATAATCCAAAAGTGCTGAGGCTTTATAGAATATTTACATAAATTGACACCCTTGCAGCTGTTTGCACAAGGAAGCAATGTCTTATGAGGGTGGAAGGCGGGAGAAAGTGGGGGATTATATGGAGCTTGTTTAGAGGTGATAGGTTATTATAATTTCATTATCACACACGCAAAAAGTTGGGCGAAACTTAAAAATATCAAGACTTTGATAAAAAAAATTAAATCGGTAAAGTGTTAAGTTTGCTGTTGTGAAAATTACATCTGCACGTCAGAACAACTAAAATCCAGAAGTAAAATAGCCTTAAATGAGCCTATGCCTTATTTTCTCTAAATAATTGGTGAGGGGTTTTCTTTATAAACATATATATATATATATATATATATATATATATATATATATATATATATATATATAAAATATTTTTTTTATTATTGTGGTTTCTCTTTGAGAGTAACACTTAGCATAAACTTCAGTCAATTTGCTATACCATAAATGGGCAAGTGTTCTCAATTTCAAACACAAAGCACATTGTTCCTATTTGTGTTAATGAAAATCGGTTCTTTAAAGGGAATTTTATATATATATATATATATATATATATATATATATATATATATATATATATATATATATATATATATATATATATATATATATATATATATATATATATATATATATATATATTTATATTTATATATTTATATATATATATATTTATATATTTATAAATAATTTTATATTAAGCAGGTTTCTTTTACAGTAAGACTTGCAATGACAAGGATAAAAAAGTGCAATTTCTTTATATTTTTTTCCTTCGGGCTCCAATTTGCTCTCGAATTGAATGTGTATCCGTATTTTATTTATTTTTCCCTGCACGCAAGTCTCTGAGGCTATGTGGGACGTGCGCCCAGTTCATCTATAATTCATTAGCAGGCTGAATAGGAGTATCGCTGGCTGCACATTGGTGGCCTTAAGGTGAAATTAGCGATTTGCTTAAGTAGTTAAGCTTTTTCTTGCCTGAGAGCTGCACGCCTGCAATGCTTGTAGAGAACCATCAATCGATGGGGCTTGTGCAAAAGAAAAAAAAAAGAGGAGCGTCGTGTCGCCCATGAATCACACTTTATGAATTCAATTTGGGCCCGTATAGCCGCAGAAATTTTCAATTTGAACGGCGGGATCATTATGGGGGGAAGGGTGTAAATTGTTTTTGCTCTATTATGCATCCCGAACGCCGTCGTTTTTCTGGATAATTACGAGGAGGTGTCAGGTCGGCCTGTCAGGAGCGCGGGCGCTGATTTTCAATTGAACTGATCATCGTGCATCCATTCGGGCGCACTTGATAAATAGGCGATGTCTCCGAGCAAGCGGGAATGCCAAGAGGGCAGGTGTGAGGAGGAAGGGGGGAGACACATAGTAATATTGGGGGGGATGTGGCAATAAGTGCAGATCAGGCAGCTAATTTAGCACCTTCTGCTTTTTTTTTTTGGTGCCATTTCCATTTCTCATTTCGAACTCTCAGAGGAGGAAGAGAGGTATAGCCCAAGGGCGGGAAGCAAGCTGCATGGCTGTGCACGATCATGTAAGGGGGGTTAGGGGGGCGGGGGGTTCTTCTGCAACCCCCTCACATTGCCTGCATATAGGATATCAGGCTTAATTAAGCCTAATAGACTTTTCTCTGTGTGTGTTGGTTTTATTTAATAGGGACAAATTAATTAAGGCCATTAGGATGTGTCATTTGTGGCATTCCTGCAGGATAGCAGAAGAAAATAAGGGCACATCTTAATATTATCATATGGAAGCTCATTTGACTCCAAGCAAAAAAAGTCCTCCATAAAAATCAAACGGCACTTGACATTTGGCTTCTTCTACTGCAGCAACTTCAGTCATACCCCCCATCCTTTTTTCTTTTTTTTTCTTTATTTTAGGATTATTTCACACCCCTCCTTCTCATTAATGCGCTGGTGGATTTAATCATGCTTATCTTTCACGCACACACCTAGGATAAGCCTCAAATTAACCATCTGTACTGATGATTTAAAAAAAAGTGTTTTGGAAAAACGTGGAAAGACAAAATTACGAGCAGCATCTGCAAGAATTACTCATTAATAGTCAGTTATTAAAAAAAATCGATTTTAATAGTTTAACTTTGGAGATGCCAGCGCTTCACGTTTTTTTAAATTTGACTATGGAAAAAAAGCAAGTTTAAGTTTCAGCAAATGGAGGTAGAAGTGCATGACCCACAGTGTAATAATGTAAATTTCGCAAACACCGACTGAAGAAAAATATTTCTTCTATCCAGAGCTCATTTTCGTTGTATTGCACACACGTTGGCAAAAGCGCAAATAATATTCTCGTCTGAATTATCCAGACTGATTGAAAATAAATACCGTGGCTTTACATATAAATAGCATTTTTTTGTTTAACACGCAGCAGCTGTTCTTCAATATGGTTGATATGATAGGGTGAGAGTAGGGGAGGGTGGTGGGGAGGGAGGGGTTGGAGGGTCTATAATATATATACAATAAATTAGTCTTAACTCTGAAGTCATTTCAAAACGGTTACAATGAAACAAATTTGTGACTTGAACACAAAAGCAAACTACTTCGAAATGCACTTGTTTGCAATTGGCCAATTCGCTTGTAAGTTGAGTGGATGAGCGCTGAAATGCCAGTGTAGAGTGTGTGCGTAAAAAAAAAGGGTGGGGGCTTAAGAGTTGACATTTTTGCAGACGAAACGGTGAGTTACAATCCTGTTGTGATTGCTATGCGTGTTATCCCCTTGCTCGTCTTCCAGCTGGCGGCCTGACAGAGCTCTAGAGGCGAAGAGACACAAACACAAACAACAAAAAAGTGGCGTGTACACGCGTCTTTGCATGCCGCATCAGAGAACGACAGCGAGCAAACACAATGCACCCTTTATATCACTTAAATCATGCAGTCATGCATGGATGTCTTGGGCAAAAGTGCTTCGACCACAACATACATATAAAACACATATAAAAAGACATCAGTAGCAGCATGGTACAATCAGAGCAGAGATTTATATATATATATATATATATATATATATATATATATATATATATATATATATATGTATGTGTGTGTGCGCATGCAATGACTATAATGTTGTAGACATTCTGACTCAGGAAGTGTAAAAAACACGTGTAATACTACACACTTTGTAAAGAATGGTAAAATAGTTCTAACAAGCTCTTACAATCTGTGCATGTTGTCACCAGTGAGCGTATACAAATCTACATATAGATCAACTTACATATGGAGCAATTAGCACCTTGTCTGGAGTTCCTATTGGGAAATGTGTGCTTTGTAATTGGGTTCAAGTTGGTTAAATACAGGTTTGTTGGCAAAGTGCTTCCGATATAGCAGGTTGACCGTAAATCTGGTTATTTAAAACCTGCTTTTTTTGGAAATAAAAAGTCTGAAAGTTCATCATCAAATTTATATAAGTTGTACATAGCGTATTTTTCAGACTATAAGGCATTCTTCAAATAATCACAATTGGGTCAAATTTTGACAGAGCTAAATTTTAAAGTTATTGATTTAACTCAAAACGTTCGATCAGTACTTTTTGTGTGTAATTTGGATTATTTTCGACCAAGCTGTTTCAGATCGCACATCTTTTTTTAAACATTTTATATACCCTAAAAACATTTGAGTCAAGAACTACCCAAAACAGGTCAAAAAGAGACCAAGCCAACATTAAAGTTTTAAATGTTAACCCAAATAGTCAGGCCAGCCCACTTTATGACACAATTTATTAACATAAACATAAACATACTGCGACATAAACTGAGTTAAATGGCCCAACCTAACTTTTAAATATCCATTTTACCCAATGAGACAGTGGATTTCGGATCAAATTTGAGTTATTTTTTACCGAACTGTTTTTTAGTTATTTGTAGTTCTATACTGGCACATGATCATGAGCGTCCTCTATTTTCACAGATAAACCTTTGCGGCATCTCTGAGGCCTGTTTGAAAGTGGTTTGCTGACAAAAATTACACAGTCGATCAATTTTTACTTCGTAACACTAATCTGTAATGTTTGATCCATCAGGCATGGAAAATTAACTTGAAAAAAGGGAACAATGATTGGAAATGTCAGGTGATAAACATTTATGAATAATAATGCACATTCTAAAAACAGTTGAATAAAAAATAACCCAAATTGGGTCCAACAAAAACAAACTCTGCTTTTTGGGTTACATATTTAACCCAAAAAGATGGGTCATGTTAACCAAGCAAAAAATCTTGGGTCTTTTTGATTTTCTTTGTACAAAATAAACCAATTCCCCATTTTGCACTAAACATTTGGTCAAAATGAAAAAAAAAAAAAAGGTTGGGCTGTTTTATTGCTTATTCATTCAAAGCTGGGTCAAAAAAATTACAGTGTTACTTTCCCCAAAATACCCATGGTAAGCGAAATCCGCACATTGAACTTTTTCTTTTTTTTGCTTTTTCTCCCTTTTTTTATTTAGCTTCTTTTGTTAAAAAACATAGTTACACAAAAAAAGATATAATTTGTTGTCTGGTTTGACTTATAAGGAGGAAAAATATGTTTTCTCACTGGTCTGACTTGAAAGAAAAAGAAAACAACAAAAAGAGCCACATAAACCTGCAATCGAAAAAGTTAAGGGCATAAATAAAAATCTGCACCAAAGCGAAACTGCAATAACAACCACGATGCAGGGACGGAAGACTGTAACCCAAAGTTGGGTTGTTTTATTCATTTTGAGCCAGCTTTATGGGTGAAACTAAGAACCCAATAAGATGTGTCAGTCTCTTTTTGACTCATTCTGGCTTATTGTAGACTCAACGGTTTATAGAGTATATGTTATGGGTTACTTGATTTGACCCAACGTTTTGGGCGAAATGAGGAATTGGGCTAAACTCTAATTTAGCTGCTTTGTATAAATCACTAATCCGACCCATAAAGCAACACAATTTGGGGTTATTCATTTCCACCCATCTTTTCGGGATAAACAAAAAGCCGATACGATTCGTCAGTCTCTCAATGTTTGTTTTTTGACAACAGATTTTGAGTATTTTGGGTGAAAAAGTAAAAGGTCACGACCCTTGGACAAGAACATGCTGTACATTCTGTGACCTCATCCACTAATGGCAAAGCCCAAGCACCGGAAACAGCCGCGGTGCTTTTGCAAATATTTTTAGCATTATTAAGAAGAAATGTGTCCGTTTCAAAAGTCCCCAACACCAAATCAAACAGGTAAAGCGATCCAGAATCAGGAGAACCATCTGCTCAACAAGATGGTGGAGTATCTCACAAAACCGCGAGAAAGTAAGGAAGATACGACTACTTTCCCTCTTTCCTCCATTGACTGTAAAACGAGAACAAATTAGTGCAGGCGAGCTCCGAGACCCAGTTTGGGCGCTCCATTGATGTGCACAACCCGTTTCTTTTTTGCGCGATCAATGCGAATCACCAGAGTCGCAAACAAAGAACCCGGGAGAACATCCCGGACCGCTGCTGCCTTGAAAGCTTTGCGAGAATCAAACTGTCATTTGGTCAATAGCGAAAAAGGCTGGAGGAGAAGAAAAAGGGGAAGCGTCAAGCGAGGCCAGACGTTTGCTCGGGACGTCCGTGTGGGCTTGTCTCAAATATCAATAAGACGATACAGCGCCATCGCAGCGGGCTTAAATCGGTGCGGGAAGAACAATCCAAGTGCCAAGTTTGACTTAACAGCTAAACCTAACAACTTTGTATCACAAATGCTGAAAGTAGCTTGTTGAATTGGCCTTTTGGATGTTTTTGGGTTGGACCTCTTAAAATTAATGTCATTGGGAAAAACATTGAAGTAGTCCAGTTAAATAAGATCATTATTGTTAGTATACCTAAAATTGTATCACTTGTAACATTAACAGAAGTGAAAAGCAAAATAAATCAACTTTCACCAAATGTTTACTTTTTTACAGGGGTTGTACACGTTACAGATTAGTGTGAAACTGAAAAAAATTCAAGTGCTCTGTGCACTTGAAGTTTTTTTTAAAAGATTTATTTATTTATTTATTTATTTATTTATTCATTTATTTTTCAGGCACTTTGATAGTACTTGAAATATAAAAATGTCAATCCTATTTAAACTAAAACATTTTTAACCAACATAAATTTGATGAAAAAAATAAATCAATCAACATTAATGAAGCTATTATTGCTAATTTTCACTAGATTTTTTTTAACATGTTGACAGAAGCCAGAGATATAATATTTATACATCCACCCGAAAATTGGAATAGAGAAAAATAAAAATCCATTTCTGTCTGTTGTAAAGTTGAATAATCTAAGAGTTGTAAAGTCACTAAGCATCAAAAGAAGAAAAAATAAGTTATTTAATTCATTAGATATGTTTTAATTACCGAGTAAATTGATCAATCATCCGAATTTCTATTCAAATACTGCAATATTTTTTGCATCAGAAAAAAAAAAAAAAAAAAAAAAAAAAAAAATATATATATATATATATATATATATATATATATATATATATATATATATATATATATATTATATTATATATATATATATATATATATATATATATATATATTATATTATATTATATTATTATTATATTATTTTATATATTATATTATATTATATTATATTATATTATATTATTATTTTCTTTAAAGCCCCACTAGTACATTCTTATGAATATTGAGTTAGGGAAAACAATTCAATCAACATTTATTTTTTATCTGTCTAACTCTAAGAGGACAACCGTCTTGGTCATGTGACATGCACAAGCTGAGCTGCGATTGGTCATTATTACCCTAACGACTGTGATATCATTTTCAGTAGACAACTGCCACAGATGGATAAAAAATTGGTGGACTTTGCAGTTTAATTCCACAATAATCAGAACGCCATATTTAGACTATGACGTTGCATATAAGACATTAATAAACATAACGGGGAAACTTTGATGCTAAAGTGACATTCTACAGATGCGTTATTAATCGGGATGCCATGTTTACACTAGTGGGGCCTCATAAAACATATCGTAAGAATTGAAGTCGAATAATGTTACTTTGAATTTCCTGTACAAATGGTATCGGTGATTGAGTGGGAGCATATAAGCCATTTAGCAAAACACACCCTCACGCACAATCCTGGCAGCGTGTAAATGTTGCCATGGAGGGCTTAGCGCTTGCTGGTGATTTGTATGAAAGAGACAAGTCTTTTCCTTTCGCAGACTTCCCGGGGAATCTTTGCCCCGGGGGTTAATAAAGCGTGAAGTGTGAAAAACTTCCCGAGATGGGATGAGTTAAACACTGTCTTCAGACCTTCATGTGCCACAGTCGACATTTATTTGTGTACGTCTTGCTCCTTTAGAAGACTTCTAGCTGTGGACCTGTCCGCATAGTTTATAATCTCTACATAGTTGATTTACATTTTTTAAATTACACTCCCAAAATATCAAGATAGGAACTTCACATTACAAATGTAAGCTCATCCACTCACATCTGATGACACAGATTCCAAGAAAAGGCGAACAATGGAGTTAAATTAGCCATCGTTTGCTTTGAGTAACTCGTACTTTTGATGCAGAAGGGCAAACCTCTTTAAAAAAAAAGTCAAATAAGACAAAAAAAAGTCATTACATTTTCTGTTTAAAGATTTTAAAGCACTGTGAAATCAATGCTAGTTTTATGTGCCTGTCTATGGCCTTTTGTATTGTGTGTTAGCATCAAGCTAGCAGGGCTTGGAAAGACAAATGTTTAACTAAATATACAAAGTGTAATTTTTTTTTGTTTTATGTCTTGAGAGAATAGTTCCACTGGAAGCAGCAACATACAGATTGACAAAAGCAACTAGCTTTTTAAAAAAAAAAAAAATAGCTGCTAATAAATGCCAGCAGTCCTATATTTTTTTGCTTGTATATTTTTCTTTTATTAATTTCTTAAATGGCATAAAAAATGCATGTTCATTAGCATGTGGAACCAAATCAAACTTATTAAAATAATTTCAAGCAACTTTTTGTGCAAAGTAATCACCCAAACTAAGTTGCTTCATGTTCCAATTAATTTGTCCTCAATTTGTAAAGAAAGGAATTGCTGCTCCTTTTACAGCATTACAAAGAATTAAATTAGAATTGCCTTTACCTGCAGAAACCCTTTAAAATTTTGGGGTAACACCTGAAGAACCTTCTCGTACCCCCAGGGGTACTCATACCCCAATTTGAGAACCGCGGGGTGAAAAACACAATTTGACTTATCTTAATTTAAGAATAAAACAAATAAAATGATTTATTTAATAACTTTTTTTGGTATGGAATTCTACAACAGAGCGATCCAAAACAAACTTTTTAATGGATTGACAGGCAGTCAGCGCAATCCACACTTTGACCTCCATAATGGATACAGTTGCAGGCCCAAGGGAGACTTGACTAATAGACATTTTTGGCTGCAATTAAAAACGCTCTGACAAAAGCGGCAAGGCGAGCGGGAGTCTAAGACGTTCACAATTAAAGCGCTATTGCAAACCTTCCGAACACCATCAAGGCCAAGACCTCACATCTCACCATTACATGCACATTATTTAATCCCCTAGCGCTCTCTGCTAACTACTGACATGTACGCGTTCTGTCATGAAGCTCAGGGACAGGAGCAGACACTCCACTCTGGCTCCACTTTTTCATTTAATGGCCCAAGGGTGGGGTGGGGGGTGTTCAACTGGGCCTGAAATGCTGGAAATAAATAAAAAGTGCTCGATAGAAGAAGCGTGTTACAGCGCTGTGGCACTAACCCGATCGATTACGCTAGGAGCTGGTGAGAAGTGACAGCCTAGCAACATTTCAGTATAATGACGTTAAGCTTTTAAAGTCGTGGTCTGACGAGCCAAGTTGTGGTGGTCGTATTAGAACCGGCACAGGCCAAATACACCTTTTTATAATATATGATGAGTTGCGATCAATATTTCATATCAAGAGACTTTGCATTTATTCCTTCCTGCTGGTGTAATTTTTGAGACCAAATTTAGAAATATGAGGCTTGAAAACAAAATTCTGGTTCATATCTGACATTCATTTTTGGAGGCTGGAAATATTGAGTGGCTTAAAAATATCTACTACTCCATCTGGGCAGCGTCCGATTGTGGGCAGTGGCCCTATGAAGCAAATCTTGAAACAAAACCCGCAAACCTATTGTGCAGAGGCAGCAAGCAAATGAAAGGTGATAACGGGAAACAATCAATGGCGCTTACCTCTCAGAGGTGTGAGCACATCCATCAGCGATGGCCAGGACGACCCGGGAGCCTGAAGCCTTATTGACGGCGTGAGGGGAACTTGCGAAGGGAACATTTTAACACATGGAAAATTTATTTAGCTGCTAAATTAAATACCTGGCACAAATGAAAATGCTAACAAGCTAAACACAAAAAGGCAGCGCTATATAACATGCTGGAGATAGGAACTAACATTAGCTAGCATGTTATACAGAGTCACAAATTGGTGGATCAACAAACCAACTAATTTTGGGCATATTATCATAAATGACAACATTCTTACAAAAAAAGTAGGACTTACAGACACTCGTGGGGCAGATTGGACAGACAGATCAACATGTGTGTCATAGACAGGCACTGCTCTCAATAGAAGCTACGCCGTCCCTCCTCACTACAAAATGTAATTTCAACAGTGGCCAGAAATGGCACAAAAAAAAACAAAGATCAACAAACAAAGCACAAATGAATGAACTGTTAAAGGGTAAATCAAATCAGTTCCAAACATCATTATTTCAGGTGCGGCTCTTGATCCACGGACTGGTTCTGGGCTGCAGACCGGCGATTGGGGACCTCTGCTCTAAGTGACGCATATTTGACATCAACAACAGACCCATCGAATATAAACTCAAAATCATTGACAAATTATACAATATTAAGTCTTTTATTCAGCATTTTTTGTTTTAATTTTCCGAGATGCTGGTCTAGCAAAAAAGATAGCAAGTTATCTTGCTAAATAGACGGCAAGTTGCATAGCCAGAAAAACAGCTAGCCAGCTAGTATACATAATTGACAGTTATAGCAACAATGATAGTTACCATGACAAAGCAAGCTAGCTGTTTGTTGAAAAACAAATTGTCGATGTTTTTGTCTTATGCACAAAGCACATTTAGGCATAAAGCTTAGAATTTACCATGCTAGCTTAATGATGCTGTTAACATCATTTTAAGTACATGCATAACTGTCTAAGAGACTCGTATTTTAAAAATAACCCATGGCACAACACATTTAGACATTCTCGATAGCAGTCATATATTCTTTATCCTCACATGCATTTCAGTGGGGGTAACGAATTTGGATTACGTGTGTATGACGCCAGTGGTCCTGAAAGCCTCTTCAAGGAAAACGTGAGATTGTAAACAGAATGTCAAATTTAACTTCATCCTTTTTCATGCTAAAGAGAAACAGTTCAGCTTTCCTTTCAAATTAAGAGCAAATTAATTGGAACAGGAACCAACTTATTGCTTAGTGTTATCATGACACTTTTACGAAACGTTGCATGACTTGAAATGTTGACTTTTATTCAAATGGGCATCTTTATTCAAACACAGTCTTACAGCAAACCAACCAGAAATAAAACAACATAATTGAAAAAAGGTTGAGAACCAGTGACCTAAGATATGATTAGATTGTTATGATACACGAACTTTGCAAAGTGATTAAGTCTTTGTATGTGTTTGAGGTAAGTAGACGTCAATCAATCTAATAATTGACTTGTATGTTATTCTGGAAACACTTCCATTAACATGTTAATTAGCATAGCAGGTTCAGACACCAATTAAGGGTGAGGACTTTATTTATGAATTAGCATAAATTAGCACGATGTCTGGCGCGAAGTAAGTGGCATTCCCATTGATATTTTCTTATCGTATTTTAGAGACGACTATTTTCAATAAATAAGTGTTTGTGCGGCGCATGCCTCGACCGGCGTGAATTCCGTTTTCAATAAGTGACCAAAAGCCCGCTCGCTCACACATCTTAAAAGCGCCGCTGCAAATTAATGAACGGAACACGAGAGGAGGAAATGATTCCTCCTGAGTTCTCTTGGGCAGATAATGATTCTCATCTTTATCAGCGGTTCATCTTCTAAGGTCAAGTGAAAGTGAAAGGGATGCAAACCCCCCAGTGTTTCCAATTAAGATGAGAAAGAGAAGAGAGAGAGAGGAGGGGGTGCGCAATAGCGCCGGGCTGCGTTTTACACAGCCTCTTCTTGGCCCCTGAAGTATCCGCGGGCAATAGAAAACAAGACGATTAAATTATGACACCTATGAGTCATAATGGACTAGGTTGAGATAAATTCTGCCGCGCACATTAGCACCTTCTTAATTGTACATTTTGCTGGACTGATCATGTGTAATTTTATATAGAATATACATATAACATATATAATACTATAACTCTCCATCTCATTAAAAGTTATTTCATAAAATGAGACATATTGATATAGTCCATCCTGTCATTTCTGGTTAACGGGCTCTTTATGACCAACATTTGTCAGTGGATGCTGAAAATGAACAGTTTTAAAATTGACACTTCTTTGTCTTTTTTTTTTTTTTTTTTAATTATCATTTATGTTCACATGTATTCAATGTTAAGCTCTTCGCCATGTCATAATGATACATCATTGTGACTTATCAATTGGTACAAAAATGTTTCAGCAATTCAAAAGGCAGTACTTAAGAAGTACACAATTACAGTAGGTAAGTTCAGTGAATCACAATATCAGTAACAAGACCCAAAATTATCCACCCTATTACTTTCTCTCTCTCTCTCTCTCTCTCTCTCTCTCGCTCTCTCTCTCTCTCTCTCTCTCTCTCTCTCTCTCTCTCTATATATATATATATATATATATATATATATATATATATATATATATATATATATATATAGATATATATGTGTGTGTGTGTAGAGTCCATTTAGAAACTCAGTGACATTATAACCAACATCTGTCTTTAATCAATACTGAAACAGAGCAGAATTTTAGAAAAAATATTTCTTGGATATTTACAATCTTAACATGCACACATTGTCATAATGATAGATTAATTGATGCAAAAATATTTCAGCAGTTCCAAATGTATTTTTTAAGCAGTACACATTTTCCTTACGAAGTAAATCATGATATCAACAACGTAACCCAAAATATCCACCCTATCATTTTTAGCTATGTCTCCCTTTCAGAAACTCTCAAATGTTTTCAGTGACATAATGACCAACATTTGTCTTTTTTCAACGGTGGCTCAAAGTAATGTTTCAGAATGAATATTTAAATTTCTGTTTCTTCTTTTGTAATCAAATATTTATAATTGGATGTTTTCAGTCTTAACATGTCCACCCTGTCATACAAATTATTTAAACCGATACAAATATACTTACGGAACGTCTTGAATCATGTGTTGGTATCTCGGGGTTAGCACTTTCTTACATCTCAGAAAGGATGCATAGTGTCTCGCATGGCAATGCGACCTCTGGATTCTTTCTCCGTTTCATGTGGTGTCCCACAGGGGTCAGTACTTGGTCATTTACTATTTAACATCTACGTGATCCCTGTTGGTGATATTATACGTAAACATGCTATTGGTTTTCATTGCTATGCCGCATATTTTGCTGTTTGCCTGTTGTTGAAAAAGGAAACGATTGTCCAATTGAAATTGCAGACTTATTATAATGATGTTGAATGAAAACCCTCAACTCCTTTTTTTTTTTTTGCTGACGTTTCAAAAACACCTGGGGATTTTGACATCTTTCATTTTGTGTGCAAGCCCATGATGACTAAACAAAGAGTCTACTCACTGCAAAATGGTCCAAAAAATTTGCACCGTTTCTCTCAAGCGTAATTTTTTTTCTAAAATAAGTGTTAATCCAAGGGTCTATAGGTGAAATATGTTGCTTAGCTTCCCATGGCGGGCATGGTAGAGGATATATAAGATGAACCCCTTCCTTCAAACATGCTGCGTCCGGTAATGAATTGGGTGGCAGGCAAAGAGGCTTACAAGGTTTTACAAGCAGGGGTGTAACTTTGAATTTCTGCCTTCTGACAACATGTCACACGAGAACCCCCCCCCCCCCCCCCCCCCCCCCCCCCCAAACACCCTGTTGTTATATAAGAGTACAGAAGCGCCTCACCCGGCCTCTACCTTAGGCTCCCTGCTAAGAAGACTCACAAGAGTGGCAAATAAAATGACTTTTTGCAACCCCCCCAACCCCCTTGCTGCAAAGTGTTCGAAAGAGCTCTCAATCAGTCGTTTGAGGAGGGGGCAGTTGTGAGCATGTGCTTAAGCATATTATACTGTTAGCTTGCATGCTGGGTTCTCATTCTGTGCACATTGTAGCTGAGCCCCAAAATACGTGGGCATAGATTGCAAATGAATATCTCTTTAAGGCGCGTTGATGGAATGGGGAAAGGATCCAATTGGATAATATGTACTCACTAAATTCATTGGACACTTACTAGGTACACCTATAAGTCTATAAAATCAGTCTTAATTAATACATGCATTAGAGTTATGTGGTTTGCTGTTGTGTGAAACAAGATACAGTGGTACCTCCACTTACGAATGCCCCATTATGAAAAATTCCGGTGAAATAAAAGACTTCTTCTGAAAAATGTTGTCTCTTGTTACGGAAGGTTATTCAGGATCTGAAAGTCAAAATTGTTGGTGTATAATAATGAGACACTAGATGAGCAAGACTGTCATCATATATATATATATATATATATATATATATATATATATATATATATATATATATATATATATATATATATATATATATATCTATATATATATATCTATATCTATCTATCTATCTATATATATATATATATATATATATATATATATATATATATATATATATATATATATATATATATATATATATATATATATATATCTATATATATATCTATATATATATATATATATATATATATATATATATATATATATATATATATATATATATATATATATATATATATATATATATATATATATATATATATATATATATATATATATATATATATATATATATCCGAGTCAGATTTGCTATCCAGGTACTGATTTTGAGTTTGAACTCCTATTTAAATTCTGTAGTAATCTGTTGGTGTTATGGTCCATCCATTTTCGATAAATATGTTGGTGCTAAACATGCAGGCACGTTCACTCTGTTGAAGATAGGATGTTGCTGTAAGGAGGCAATTAAAAAAAAATAAAACTAAAAAAAGTCCACATACCATCTTTCTCTGTAAATATCCACAACTTGCGGCTTATAGTCTGGTGCAGTTTGTCCAAGACAACAATTGTTTTAACTACTTATTCACCGATTTGGCTTATAGTCTGAAAAATACGGTACAATTAATTTAACTGATTTCTAATCGTTTTTAGCTCTATCGAGAGTGCCTTTTATTCCAAACGGGCAACAAGCAAGGGCACAATAAGCAATCCCCCTGCTCCAGCGGTCCACAGATGGATGATTTCTTCCGAGTGGAGCTGAGCTGCATTGATTGGGCGACATCGGGCGGATGTCACACACGCACTCGACAATGCCGGATGACTTTGCCATCCCATTCCCATTTAAATTGCCTGTGTGTTTCCTGCTCTGACACCTGTTTAAATCGATGCCTTCCTCCGCGGGTCATGGACGCGACGTGGCCAGGACGCCTCTCAAATCCACTAAAATCAACACAATAATTGAAATATTTTCAAACTGATTACGCCCAAGCCCCGGCGGGCGGCCGGCGGGGAGAAGCACGCTCCCTCGTTGCCAGGGGGAGTAAATCATCTTGCATTATTTGATTTCGCTTACTGATATGAAAGCGCCGGTCCCTCCATTAAATGGCTGGCGGTGCAGCACCTCGGGGAGGGACGGCGGAGCAAAAACACAAAATAGTCAGTGGCAACCTTTTCAAATAGCATCTCCAACATCCCCTCTGCACAAATCTGTTTGTTCCTGACCAAATAAACAAAGCTCAGCTTCCACTCTCATTAGAGCAAAACAGAAAAGACAGCCAAATATCCCGGCGTCGTCGCCTTTCAAAAGGGGCCAAGCTGAATCCTTGGCTCGATTTGGCCGGGGGAGCATCACATGAGATAATAGTCAGTCAAATACAATAACTTTGACGGAATAATACGCTGTCAGAAAAGGTGCATCAACTCCAGTTCAACGGCAGCGTTGCAATTTACGAAGCATCTTCAGACATCTGTGCCTGGAAAAGAGCGGTGCCAAGAAATATAACAATGTCATCACAGCAGAGCGCTGCAAACTACCGCTGCAAGAATTCACTTTTTGTTGAATCAATAATTTCTCACAGTTATCAATCAAAAGCCAACATTAATTGTTATAGTTAGGAGTGGTTCTGTTTTATTGTCAAATACATATTAACCACATATTGAAAAATGGGCCTATGTGAGCATTTTTCACTATTTCCTGTAATAGTCAACAATTGCCCGATTATGGAATCCTGAGAGTTTCTCAAATCTCTTTCAATGGTGTGCGCCCTGCGAAATACTTTTTCAACAAAGTATACCTCTACAAGAGCAAAGCAAAATGGTGAAAAAAAGATTGACACCAAATTTCTGTGCCCTCAATTTCTGATATAACAAACTCTGTAACTGAATTTTAGTGGTGTTTCTCGGCATTTAATATGAAAAAGACAAAAGGTCATAAAATAATATCACTGGTTTATAAATTGATTCACTAATAATAATGCACATCAGTTAAAACTTTGACAGATGAGACATTGCAAACACAGGTCATGAAGCTAGGTATATAGCTAGCAAGCTAAAGCGATAGTTAACAATTTAGCTATCTAGCGAGATACTTGGTCAGCGAGGTAGTTGGCAAGCTATCTAGCTAGCTATACAGTAAGATGCACAGTCAGCAAGATAGCTAACTGTATAATGAGTGACATAGCAGGAGAAATAACTTGATAGCTGGGTAGGTAGCAAGATAGCTAGGAACATAGGTCGAAAGCTATATACAAAGCTAGATAAATAGCTTGTCAGCTACCCAGATGAATAGCAAGATACATAACCAGCAAGCTAGCTGGATAGTGAGACATATAGCCAGCAGGATTGCTAGATAGCTGATAGCAAGACAAATGCTTCAAAACCGCTTCATATATAGCTAGATAGCAAGCAGGATAGCTAGATACATACCTAGACAGATAGATAGCTTGTTAGCTAGGTGGATAGCTAGATATATAGACAGTGAGATAGCTGACAAGTTATATAGCTAAATAGATAGCGAAAGTAAGTAAGAGTGATAGATTGCTTGTTAGTTAATAGCTGGCCGTAATTCACGGGTGTGTTCTAACAGTAGCTCACAGATGATGGGACACTGTGACTTACAAAGAAGAAAGAAAACAAAAGAAGAGTGTTGTCGTATACTTGAACCCTGCAAGTTACAGAGTGTATTTGAGGCAACAGCCAGGAAACACACATGCACAAAAAGTTGATTGGACTATAAAGATCAACTCCCAGACTTAAAATGTGCAGAATGCTTTTCAAGTTTTCCTGCGCCTTTGGTCGGCTTGCTGATTACAAGCGAAGCGCCACTACTACGCCTATTTCATATTAATACTGCATTGAGGAGGATTTTCTCCAAAGACGTGTCAGACATTGAGGGGCTGCTCCTGCCGGCCTTGTCAAATGAGATCAGTGCTCGTCATAATGGGGAGGTCAAGTGGAGGGGCACACGCCTCTCCTCCTCCGTAACAGGCCGACAAGGCCGCCACTGTATTATGCGGGCTCGCATAAAAGTACGCAGCCCCGTGCGCTAGACGTGTCCAAGGTGTGCTGTATCATTCAAACAATAATACAAAAATGACAAAAGGAATAATCCTGCAAATGGGCTGCCAGTTTAAATAATCTACTTATGCAACATTAGATTCAATCTTCCAGCGGAAGCCATTTAACAAACTGCCATGACCTCAGTCATCAGAGGATTCTGTCACCACCAACATGCTAGCTAGCACTAGATGAAACGGGGCTCTAAAGAAACTAAAAGGAAAATGGGATGTGAAAGACTTTTAGCCTTTAGGAGATGTGTTATAAAAAATGAATGGATTCTACCAAAGTCCCTTGGGGGATAAAGCAAGTACAACAAACAACAATTTTATGGCTTTTAGCCTTGAGGGCACATCATGTAAACATTCACATTTTAGGTTGCGGAAAGAAAGACTCGCTGAAATTTGGAAATGATCAGCAAATGTTTACCTGTTCATAAAATGGCGTGGAAACTACTTGAATTCCCCTTGAGGAATCAAATTTAGCACAATAACAATTGACTTTCAGCCTTGATGCTTTATTTACAGTACAGAAGCCAAAGCCAAATCTGTTCTCACTTTGCAAAGGATGTTTTCACTCAGGTTGTGTTTTTTGTCTCCGATCTCGCTTATTGATAACTCGGACAGTTACACCTTTGAAAAATGTTGTTTTCTTAAGTTTTACATCGATGTGCATTGTGATTAGGATTTACACAGGAGGTACATTTTAGTTTGATTTGGTTTATTGAACCAAAAGGAAGTTAATATAACTTAAAATGAAAATTAAAGGAAGAAACGCAACATCAATAGATAACAATTCACGTGTTAAAAAAAGTGTTAAGAAGTACAAAATCTTATCAAGTCCGACCCCTAGTTTGAGCTATATTACTCACGTCATATTCAGACACCTGGTATTATCATTATTATCATATAAAATGACCAATGTAATCTATCAGAAATAAAACAAAAAAGCTATAAAGACACCTGTTCACAGTTCCAAAATTTATGCAGGATTTCAAGTCCATGCATGATTAATAGATTTAGGAAACAAGGTCTTTTTAAACATCTTTTTAAATCTTTCAGTGCCATCAACAAGAATTTTAAATCTTTTAACATAGTAATAAAAATAATAAATAATAAAATTCCAATCAAATTCATTTTTTTAATAGAGGGTAGCTGACAACCTTTGAGTGTGCATCTAATATTAAGCCAATCGAGCACTGTAGTGAAAACTGTGACCTTTGGATGGCAGCATTTCCACTCTACAACACAGATATTACCTACATGCAATTCTAAGGAATGGAAATCAATCTTTCATATGATACCACTCATGTTTACATGGACATAGCACACAATATTCTGTAGGCCTTGAAAGATGAGTGAAAATGATAAATATATTGGGCCTCCCTCAAGGTTTCCTTTTCCCATAACACTCGGCACTCAAAGAGTAAAACAAGTAAATGAGACACATTTTTTTTTTTAGATCGATTCCATAATTATTCCATAAAAAACACCTATTATAGATGCACATTTTCTAACCCTTCTTACCTTTCTTTTTTTTTTTTAAACACTTGTGTCCCCCAAATGCTAACAACACACTCTTGTTAAAAGTTGAAAAACACACGACGACAATTTCAAGATGAAAAGAAGTTTAATGAACTGAATAAAAGAAACACCTGGACGAAAACATTCCAACATACGCCGGGGGTGCTGGTCCACATGTTTTGGCCTGAAATGAGTAGTCGATTTACAGCGCCACCTGTTGTTTTGGCATGCAATTGTCAGCCTTCGCCATTGTTGTGGTGGTCCCGTGTCCAAATGGTTTGTTTACACGTGGACATAATATACAGTAAACGGGATAAGTACAGTTTAAAGTCGCCTGATTAGCCGGCCGTCAGGCTCCGCTCGGCCGGGGTCGATAGACAGTGGGACCCCCCACTCGTGTTTAATTACCGGGCGGCACGTTTTCTTGCCGGTCTTCGGACTGTTTAAGTGCTTTATTGTGCCGGCGCGTGGGGGCCATCTGGCCCTGCGAGTCTTCTGGAAAAAGCCGCGGCCTGACAAGCGAGAGATATGTCAATTCAGTCATGGACACAAAGCAACATCTGCCGCGCCTGCAGCCGGCTATTGTGCGGCCATTTAATCTGTCCCCCTCCTCCCCTTGACGGCGCACAACAGTTCCCCGGTATTATGTTTTGCCACTCAATTAGCATTATCATCCGGCTGAAATCGAAGCCAATCTACCTTTAATGACGCGATTGTTACATGAGTGACAGCAGTCGGCGCAGCCACTATCGCTAGATAAACGCCAGGGTCGCCCGTGTTTTTCCGGGGAGGGCGGCGGGGTGGCGGGAGTCGTGGCCAGCCAATGGCGCCGGGCCCTGCGTTCACCCCTTCGCCACCGACATTGTTTCCTGCGCTTTGCCAGAGTCAGTGTGCTGGAAAATTGAGTCCAGATTCATTAGGTTTCCAGTGTGGCGCTCGAGTCAGTTAAATTGATACATTTCCTAACAAAATTGAAGTGCTTTTGTGGCGCCCGCGGATGGCTGGTGACCCCGCTCGGCCCGCTGAGCCGCCCGAGCGAGCTGATGGATCCATTAGACCGCTTAGACTGCTTATTCCTCTGCCTCCATCTCTGACTGACACTGTAAATCTGAACCAATTTCAGACCCTAATCACCATTACAAACCGCTTCCACTGTCCATTTGTTACTCCGCTATTCCAATGCGCTTCCCTAGATGGGTTCCGAAAGACCCGTTTAGAGGCGGGCGGGGGGAGGGGGGGGGGGGGGGGGGGGGTTAGGGTTAGGGTTAGGGGGGGGCCCTCTGCTTTCCCCCTGGTTAAATGGCTCATGACTGGCACTCTTTTCCTGGAGAAAAAAAAAAAAGATGGGGGGCAGTGGAAACAAAAGGGGGGCTTGGGTAATTCCCAAAAGATAGAGCTGAATTAAGAAAAGTGGGAGGTAAATGAATAAATATTCGCATTAAAGTGTGAAATTCGATGAGATGACAGACAGGACCCATTGCCGACATTGGTTGGAGGATTGTCCCTTTGAATAATACGGAATGCTGCCAATGTGGGGCAATGACTGGCAAACTGGTTCAAATGCATTCTCAAATACATTTGAATGTTTTTGCAAATATATTAGAATATACCTAGGGTAAAATGCTAAAGACATAGTATTTTTCTTCCCATTATGTGCACATGTGCATGCCATACCTGAGCCATACTTAAACAGACGCAAGGGTAACAACTACAAAAATGACTAATAAACATTATTTATATGTAACATACTTATTTTTCAAATGTTTAGATAAATATTGCTAAAAATAATTCTTTTTATAAAATTGGGCAGTCTCTAGTCATTTCCCCGCGGCATTCTGTGAAGAAATGCTATGTTTTTACGTTTGAAAGAATTTGCAATCACATTAGAAAATATTTGTAGGATAACGGCTCAAGACTTAGCATTGTTTTCCCATAATGCCATGGGCTATACGCATGCATAATTCAATACCTGGCTTGTTCAACAAACCGCCGCATCTAGCTGTGTGGGTACATTCGTCAGAGCCCCGCCCCCTTTCCGTCATTGTCGGTCCGTCATTTTTCCAAGCAAACAGACAAAATTGTAATCGTCGATCTGTCAGTCCGTCTGTTTATTTTTGCCCAACCTTCCACCACCATGAGAGGCCGATAATTGACTTTGGTTCTGGTCCGTCATTTGTCGGCGGCTACGTCTGTCTGCACTCATACTATTTTTTTTCTGTTTTAGTACTTACACTTCAAGTTAACACCATGTCTGTGGTTCTACAGTTACACTGTAATTGAAACATAACACTGTAATATAAGTGTAATACGAAAACAAAGCCAGCTAAGGGGTTTAACCTTATGCTATAATACACCACCATGTTTATTATCCCACAACTGAGGGAATGCAGGGGACAAGAATGCAATTTGAAATCATGTCCATTGGATGGCATTATCATGCTTTACATGACACTCAAATGGTGGATGTCGGTTCTCATTTATAAGTGCCAGCCCTACAATTATAGAAAACAGTTTCATGAAATTTAACTAAATTTCATCCGTCACATACATAACAAGTAAAACAAAGTATTGGTGAAGTTGAATTTACTAAAAAACGTCTTTAATTAGGGGATTAAAAAACTTCTCACTTGCATTTTCTGGCCAAGAGCCAATCAGAGAAACAATGAAAATTTGTTCTGTATTCATTGGTTACTTGAAAAGAGTGGCCGCCTTGCGTGGAAACACATCCCAGAATGCTCTTTGACAGCAAGAAACCTGAAACCAGGACTAAGAAAGGGAGCAACTACAAATGAATCTCCGGTAAAGTCAGCAGTGTTACAGCTGTGAATGGCAAACGGTTTACTTTATATGAGATGATTTTGTAACGTAAAGCATAAAAATGAGCCGATGATAACTGTGACAACGCCAAGATAAAGTCATGCAATGCAGGCATAACAAAAAAATAATAATAAAATAAAAACTATGTTTTCTTAATTATTTGATGAAGTTATTGGTGTATTGCAGCCCAAATGCTAAATTTGTGTTTATTTTTTACTTGTGCATGCGCCATGGCTTGTGGAAAAAATGCTAAGATTTGAGCTGTTAGCCAAGAAGAGTTCATTTTTGCAAATACGTTCAAAAGACTTTGTTCGTCTAAAAAGTTGTCTCCACATTGACAGCTCCCCGTTTCCATAGAATAAAAATCAGTGTTACGCCTCCAAAACATTTCCTCAGCCACTCGCCTTCTTCTTTTTTTTTTGCCTAGCTTTTATCTACTCAGTCGACCGTGCAGCGTGAGCGCGGCAACTGGAGGATATTATTTCCCAGTTGGCCTCCGTCATATAACTCTGCTTAATATGCACTCCATAATTTAAGAAACTTGAATTATAACCTCCCCGAATATACTTTGCTTTATCTATCTAACCTTCAACTTTGTTCAACTCAATCGGCGAGTCGGAACACAGACGCGGAACAGGTGAAAAAAAAAAAAAAAAACGCTCCAAAAAGAGTAAAGCCTAAGCATGTATTATTCATGTCCTTAAATCATCGGCGTTCAATTGAGGAGCTTTACGTCGGAGTTGAGCTGTCAGTCTGTACATCTAATTAACTGCTGCACCTCATCTCCACCGAGTGCACTGGAAACTCATTTTAATTGATATTGAGATGTTTATGCCCTCGGAAAGTAATTAAGATTTTCAATTAATCCATTCTAATTTCTGGACATCTCGCTTCTTCGTCCTTGAGCGTCCGACGAATTCCCTCGGACCTCCGTGCCCGAATTAGTCGGCGCCCAGTCGCAGTCCTGAACCGACCTCGTCCGAGGAAGTCCAATTAAACCGCACTTTACCTGATGTTTCCCCAGGGAGCTTAAAAAAAAGAAAACAAAGAAAGCTGCTTTTAATTTATCAATACCTCTATAGCAATCAATAAAAAAGTCTTTTCAACTGGAATTTATGTTGCCTTTGGGATCAGGGGTGCAAGACGAGCCTTTTAAAAGCTGCCCATTTACACTGAGCCCATCTCACCCACTAAGTTCTCTTTTTTCATCCATTTATTTGGTAAACATACTGTATTTAGTGCATCATTAAGTGGTGGGAATTGCATACAAGTGTAATAAGTGCGGACGGATTGGTGAAGCAGTGGTATGATGATATATATATATATATATATATATATATATATATATATATATATATATATATATATATATATATATATATATATATATATATATATATATATATATATATATATATATATATATATATATATATATATATCATCATATATATCATATATATATGATTGGGTATATATATATATATATATATATATATATATATATATATATATATATATATATATATATATATATATATGATTAGCATATATATATGAATTGGGACCCAACCATCAGGGTTCTTCAAGCATACAAGCATATGGTAAGCCCAACCACCCCCCATCCAATGCATTTCAATTCAAAGTACGTTCATTTTAAAAGCATAGTTTCATTGTTCATGGTCCTTCATCCTCGTGAAAATAGTCTTTAATACAGCATTTTTCTATAAATTTGATCTGAGCTAAACGAGTCTCGTTTCTATTTTTTATTAATTATATTTAATGCCACACGTCAAAATGAACTAAAAATATATAGACTAGAGCAGTGTGTCTCAAATGGGGGTACAGCTACCACTGGGGATAAGTGAAATTTTAACACGGATTTAATGCTTTATATGCAGGAGAAGGAAAGGAACATTCTCTTTTCAAATTAAAAGTAAATTAATTGGCACATGAAGCTTGAGCACTTGACTGAAAAAATATTTCATAGGGGATACATCACTGAAAAAATGGCTGAGAGTGACTGGATTGAAGTGAGCCCAATATTATAGCACTAGTCAGATATGAATAATTTGGATGTTCTGAAATGTGGCTTTTTTGTGGGCTCTCTCCCCATTGTTGATCATGTACTTTGTGTGAAATTCCATTGAACGGCAAACATGGTACTTTTCTGACGAAGCTGAAAAAAAAAAGTATGCCCAGCTACTGTATTTTCCACCATTGGTCCCCAGAAAGCTCAAGTGTGTACATACAATACGCAAGAGTCCATTGTACGTCCCCCTATAAATCCTCATTTCTCCTCGCTGCCCTTGCGGTGCTCTTTGCTCACACAAGCAGTCACCTGCCTGCCGAGGCAACAAAAGGCCTGCTTGAGGATTATGGTGACATCATCTCCGCGCTGGTCTGTGAGGCGCGGGGGGGTCGTTGAATGGGTTTGAACCTGCTATGCCACACGGAGATAACATTTGTCACTGCTGGCCCATTCATAGATTAGTGGACTGTCGCCTTTTCACCATGTGAAATGGCTTTGGCACCGCCGCATGTTTATTTTCAAAAAAGCCTCGCCTCCAAGGACGAGGAGGAGCATCTTGTTCTTTTCCTCGAGAGCGCCGGCGTGTCGCCCGGACGCCTCTGATGTCTCTGAGTGTGTGCCGGCTGTCAACGCCGAGGATTACACACGCATCCCGTTGCTGCTTAGTGGCGCTCGTGCAAGGCGATCCGGCGGGGCGAAAAAAAATGCACAATGACCACACTGGCGTGATAGGGCTGGGTGGACCCTCAATTTGGCCAGTAATCAAACACTCTCAGGTTCAAGTACCCCAAATGGCATAATGACTTGAATACAGGCCCCCTTATATTTTTGTATGCCCAAAGAAACCAAGATTTATCCCAACTAGCGTTGCATTCCCCTAACTCACATGATATGGTAACAGATACGATTTTGTCACGGAGAAGTGACAGTTCTGAGGTTTGATTTTGATACTCTTCATCTTGCATTGCGATAATGTGATGAGTCCCTCAGCTCGTTTTAGAACATGAACCTCTCTATTCTGACGGAAAAGAAACCATTTCTGAATCCACCAGTTCACAGAGATTTCTATCCCCACAATTTGACCAAAATAACTCAGTCAACAAAAAGAAGAGACAGGTAATGGCTATTCACCTGTTGTTGCCACCAAATGCTGTAGGTCCATTTTTGTTGTTGTTTTTTTTTTTGGTGGCTGAATATCAATCTACCTCTCTCCATACTTCAGTATAATGGTACGTAGCTAAGTAGGTGGGCAGGTAAATAGCTAGGTAGGAAGACAGATGGCTAGCTAGGTAGGTACAGTCACTAGGATAAGTAAATAGCGAGTGTAACTAGATATCGAGTTTGGCTGATAGATAGCTATGCCACTTGACCTATCTGCTGTAGCTAGTGAGCTGGCTGGCCACACACATCTATCTAGCAAGCTGCCTACTTATCCACCTTGTGTTGGAATTTTATTTCTAATTCAACATAAACTCAAGTTAGTAATCTGACTCCAATTTGTGACCTTACCCAACTGCCACTCATCCAACAATTTGCGCGCTCGTTCTGCAATAGAAAGGTATCAGGAAGCCGGCATTTTCACACACGAGTGGATTTATTCCTAACACGCAGATCTAATACAAGCACCTGGGTCTCGGGTCCCTCTCAATACAGCCCTGTACGCCGCTGTTGCCACCAGCAGACGTACTCTCATCCGAGTTGCCCAGCAATGAGTTATACCACACAATATGCAAATGGCACATCAACAAAGGCATCCTGGCATTATTTTATTGGCTATGTGTATACTGTTGTTAACTTTAGCTTGCTCTCATTGGTCTTTCTTCCCTTGCAGAATCGCTTGCTTACTCCTCCTGGTTGTAGTTTTCCTCAAAGTTGTTTTTCACCAGGTGCCAAGGTCATCTCGTCCCCGCGACTAGCACCGTTTGCTCTGAAACATTCCATTCTTACACTCCCTTGCACCCCATATTGTTTTGTTCACTTTACAGTCTCACACTCTCATACACAGAATGTAGCAACATCTAATGAACTACTTTAAGCTCAAACTCTTAGATTCCTTTACTTGCTAGCTAATTACTAACAGCAGTGGTCCCCAACCACCGGTCCCTGGGCCGGTACCGGTCCGTGGATCAACTGGTACCAGGCCGCGTGGGCTGCACCCGAAATAATGTTTTGGAAATTATTCAGTTTAACAGTTCATCCGTCTGTGCTTGATCTTTGTACATTTTTTGGCACCTCTTCTGGACGGTTTTGATATTACATACATAGTGAGAAGGACGATGTGATTTTTAGAGCAGCCCCCCGGTCCGTGGTGATATTACACACACAACAGTCCTGAATGTAAATCTAAAGTTTTGACCGGCCAGTGGTGATAAAAAGGCTGGGGACCACTGACCTACAGTATCTACCTAGCTACTAAACTAGCTAGCTAGCTCAGTACATAGGCAGCTAGTTAGACAAGATATAGCTAGTTAGCAAGACAGCTAGCTAGGTTGATGGGTAGATATGCCAATTGATCTATCTAGCTGACTAGATACCAATCTACCAGGCTACTTGGCAAGGTTGATGTGTAGAAAGGTAGATAGGAAGACAACTAGCTAGCTTGCAAGGTAGCTAGGATAGGTAGGTAGCGAATTCGCTGGAAGGCTAGCTACATTGATAGGTAGCTATGTTGCTTGATCAACCTACCAAGCTACCTACCTACCTAGCTCCCTATCTACCTCAATAGCTATTATTTAGCTAGCTAGGTAGATTTAGATAAGAATCCTGTACTGCGACAACAAGACGGAACTGCCAAGAGATGGCCTGCCAGTGAGAAGCAAGATTTGAGTCACCCAACGATTAAAGGGACATCGTCTTCACAGAAGCACCCCGTGTCTGAGTGCCCCAACTATAGGGTCCAATAAACAGATGTAAAATTGGACTTTTCTGACTGGCATATGTACATCGGCAAATTTCCAACTGGTAAGGAGATATTAGCCTTGATCGTCAACATCAGGTTTCCAACCAACACGCTTTCCTCCGTCCTGTTTGATATGGTCAGATCACTTTGGCTGTTATTTGAGGAGGCTGTGGGGTTAATCGTCACACAAACCGTGACATTGCTGAAACAGCAAATTCATACGTTCACGACAACAATAGCCCCTAATTGACTTTCCATTAGCGCAGCTTTCTTGTCTGACACGTGGGACAATCAGACCAGACTGCCAGTCACCTCCGCATAATGCTGTGTTAAAAGGTCGTGGTCGTTTCTCGAATCGGTGTGAGCTCTCTTGATCAAATGCGACATGTGAAAGAATGTTAGAGTAGAAACACAGCACATTGTCTTTGAGTTGCCTTAAAAAACTGCCTTTAAATGTACCCTTTGGAAAATATTCATTAATTACACTGAATAAAATTGGTTCGCTCGTGTTCATGGTAGTGTTCCTTTTTCCAGATATTATTTTACACATTAATAACAACAGCGCTTGGATTTTGGTCTGAGATGTCAAGAGTTTGTATGAGATCACCAAAAATTTCCCAAGTGCGTACCACTGATGCTCAACACACTACTCCCTCATGGGATGGGTCAATTACAGAGAATAAATTGCACCCGCTTAGGTGTGTGACAATCAGTGGTACTTTACCTTGAACTTTTATGCAGTTTACATGAGAAACTCCCATGGGTAACCAGCAGACTTAAAGAGCAAAAACACTATCAGCTATTGCAATAGTTTCTGGGAAAGTTTATTGTCAGGAAAATGCGAAGAACAAATTTCAACCACTTAAGTGTGTGACATTCAATGGTATTTTAGTTTGAACTGTTACACAGTTTACACGAGAAAAATCTGACAGTTAACGAACCAGCAGACCTAAAACAATAAAAATAAATCAAATTACAACACCCTACCCAAAATATTCTTGTTTATCACGATAGTTTCTGAAAACATTCAGAAATTGGGGAGAGCAAATTTCTCCTACTTGGGTGTGGGACAATCAGCGATACTTCAATTTGAATGTTTACCCAATTTACATGAGAATCTCACGAGCAACCAGCAGACCTAATAGCAAACTCCCCCCCGATAATATCGTTTATCACAATAGTTTAGGTCAGTTTTAGTTGGGAAAATGGGGAAAACAAATTTCACCTACTTACTGTAGGTGTGTGAAAATCAACGGTCCTTTAACTTAAACTTTTATCCAGTTTACATGAGAAACATCTCATGGCTAACCATCAGACTTATTAACCCTTGCACATCATTTTGTCCGATCCTTTGATGTTTACATCAAAGGGAAACCATTGAAAGAAGACACTAGGGAGCTGAAATTCCACTTCGATGGTGGTAACGTCAAAGTTCAACATGGCATGATCACTTTGTTATCACGTTACCAAGAGTGTGCCATTCCTCTACTAAAATACTGTGAGAATGATGTGGAAGAAAATGACCCAAAATGGTCAAAATACTGCAAACGTTTAAAAACAAACAAACAAACAAATCAACGAATCGTATTGTTTAACATGATAGTTTATGGGAAAATTCATCACCTCTGAAATTTTCTTATGACTGGACTGGTCGCGTTTGTAAACTTTATTGTTACTGTTGTTATAAAAATCAGTTGTACCAGAATACAGATTTTTCTAGAAGGCTAAATTAATCTTAACAGAGCATGATCATCCCTTTTAAGTTTTTCCATAAAAATTTCAGGCGATGTTGCCATCTACCTCCCTCAAAAAATGGTTATTTACTCATTGAAAATTTCATTCCAAACAGAAGATGTTTCAGAGCGGTCGACTTAAACGCGAGCACGCTTCGCAGCGTCCGTAATAATACAAAATACAAAACGTTTGCATCTCCCAAAACCGGGTTGCGAGGCGTAAATGAGATGTGACACTTTATTTGCGCTCGGCCAAATAATAAATAAATAACAATCCGGGGCCGTGTCTGAATGAGACTCCGACTGTCACGCCGTTATATTGTCTGTTGTCTGTTTGACGCGTAGCCTCCTGACTGGTTAGCGCATGTACAAAAGAGAGCACGGTGCCTAAAACACAAAGCGAATCACATGTGACAGGGACTTCTCGCCCTATAATTGGTTCGCATTATGGCGACAAGGGCGCGGCCCGCAGTGGCCGGGAGACGGAGACGCATCGACGGGCAGCAGCGGCGGGACTATTTTCTTGCAGGGAAGATTACATCTTCAATTTTACCTGGGGTGTAGAGACCTCAGCGGGGCACGGCAGATATCTCGCTTATAAGTGAGGCCTTACTTATTGCTCTTTCAAGTGCAGGATCTAGCCATTCGCTCTAATTAAATTGTGCTTTCCTTTTTTTCTTTTTTTTTTTGATCTGATTCTCCTAATCCAGAATGGAGGTGTGTTGGGACTTGGATGATGTGATTTGAAAGGGAATACTCTTGATTCCGAGCGGCGGCCTTATCTCTGTTAGCGCCACTATTGAAATAAATTTGAAAATGAGGTTTGTGTACTTAAGCACCTTGACCTGAGAGCTTGTAGTAGCAGAAGGTTAAAAAAAAAATCCATAATCTGGTAGGAATGGGATGATATCACAAAATTAAAACATCATTAACATACAGTATGTGTGTGTACAGTATACATATATACATACACTGTACATATTTACACATATACATACATATGGAATTTTAATGGACTCCCGCCCGGGAGTTTGATCTACTCCTGCCCTCATTGGTCAATGGTCGCGCCGGGAGTCAATCACGTGTCTTGTAGGCGTGCCTGTCTCCCTCATGAAACTGACACACGCTGTTAGATAAACGCGAAGGGAGAGGAGGAAAAAGGCTTCACGGGAGCGTTGTAAATCTCATACCGAGATTTCTTTTGAAATAAATTGGAATTTCAAGTGTAAACTGCGATAAGTTTGGTCAACTACAGGCTTGAGTCTAATTAGATTTTCAGGTGCTGCTAATATAACTGCGGCTCCCTGTGAGACTACAGTCAAAGAGATGGGAAGGGATAACAGTATAGTTACTGTATAAGGTTTAATTTAAGATTTCAGTGAATGTGTGCACTGTAGTAGTTTGACTGTCATTGGCAAGTACATTTACCTCATCTGTCTGGCCTGCAGGAAACCTTCCCAGTGCATATAGCGCGCACACACACACACGCACACACACACACACACACACGCACACACACACACACACGCACACACATGCACACACACACACACGCACACACACACACACATACACACACACACACATATATACATATATATATATATATATATATATATATATATATATATATATATATATATATATATATATATATATATATATATATATATATATATATATATATATATATATATATATATATATATATATAAATAAATAAAAATATGAATTTGGCCAATATCTAAACTCAAGTTGTTATTGTGGACTCAATCTCATGAGACATCTTGTCTCATGGGATTTTATTTTATTTATTTATTTATTTTTTTATTACCTGGAATGGAATTTTTAGAGGGAGACTTAACCTGTAACCACAGAAAATTTTATTGATTTTTTTTTTCAGAGCAAACATCGCCTTATCTCACGTCATGTGTGCCAGATTAAAAAAGAAGAAAGAGAAGAAAAATTGAGAGAGAGAGCACCCAGGGTAAATAAAATCTTAAAAAGGTAAATACATAAATAAGATCTGTGAGCGTGTGATGACCTCTGGTGCTATCTGAGAGTCCATCTGGCTGTAAGTTAAGACTGGTGGCCTGAACCCCAACCCGCCAGCACCAGTCAAGCACAACACAAGCCGTTTGCTCTTAAAGATCCGGTTTGGGCAGAGATGCGATAACGCTTGTTGTGGCCAAGTATCCCCAGTCCTGGCTGAGTTATTTCCATCATGATCACTCTTATCACAGTCGAGGCATTCTTTAACCCCGCGTGGTTCCAACCTCCCCAAAAAATGGGGTTATCCCTTTCGGAAAAATGATTAAATAGCAGTTTTTATTCTCAAAAGAATGTGATCGTGTGCCTATTTCATCAAAATACTCTTCTCGTGTATTTATTAACAAACGGTTAACTAAAATTTCAAGAGTTAATAGCTTGATATTTGAATTTGAAGGGGTTTCAAAACTTTTGACGTATACTACAGAATTTTTGTGATGTGGATGATGCTTTATTACATGTAATGACTTTCGGTTTATAGCTGTGCATTTTCAGTCTTTAATAGCTTGATACTTGACGTCTGAATGTGTTTCAGACCATTTGTTTACAAACATTTGACCGATACATATATTTATGATGTGGATAATGCTTGAAGACCTGACATGACTTTCAGTTCACAGCTGTGCATTATTAGGAGATAATAGCGGGATTGTTCAGGATCTCCAGATCTGTTTGAGACTAACAGGATCTAATGGTGTTTCCAAATTTTTGACTGGTACCATACACAGTATATTTATGATGTGGATAATGCTTTGTCACCTGGAATGACTTTCAGGACATACCCGTGCATTGTCAGAGTTAATAGCTTGATATTTTAATTCGAAGGTGTTTCTAATAGCGCATTTTGTATTATGATGAAGATTTTATGATCAGAAATGATTTTCAGTTCACAGCCGTACATATTCAAGCATCAATCCATTCGAATCACAAGGTGTTTCCAAATCTTAGACGTGTACCTTATACATTTATGATGTGGACAAGGTTTTACGACCTGGAAGAAATTTCGATTTTTAGATGTGTATTTTTAGGAGTTAATAGATTGATGTTTTGAAAGTGTTCCAAAACTTTTCGACTGGTACTACATATAGTAATGATGATGTGGATACTGCTTTATGATTTGGAATGACTTTCAGGTCACAGCTGTGCAGTAATAAGAGATAATAATGTGAGATTATAAGAATTTATGGTGTTTCCAAATTTTTGACCGATACTATATACAGTATATTCATGATGTGGATGATGCTTTGTTACCAGGAATGACTTTCAGTACATACCTATGCATTTTCTGAGTTAATAGCTTGATATTTGAATTTGAAAGTGTTTCTAGGCTTTTGAATAGTGCATTATGTATTATGATGTGGAGATTTTATGATCAGAAATGACTTTCAGTTCACAGCATTTTCAAGCGTCAATCCATTTGAATTTGAAGGTGTTTCCAAACCTTTTGAATTGTGCATTATCTATTATGATACGGAGATTTTATGATCAGAAATTAGTTTTGTATTATGATGCACAGATTTTATGATCAGAAATGAGTTTCAGTTCACAGCCGTCCCTTTTCAACTGTCAATCTATTTGAATTTGAAGGTGTTTCCAAACCTTTGAAATGCACCATATACATTTCTGATGTGGATGATGCTTTATGACCTGAAATAAATGTGTAGATGTGTATTTTAAAGAGTTATTAGCGTGACATTGGAAAGTGTTTCAGAACTTTTTGATTGGTACTTTATATAGTTATGACGATGTGCATGATTTATGACATGGATGAGGTTTTATGACCAGGAAAAAAAATTCTAGTTTTTTTAGATGTGTATTTTTAAGCTTGATATTTGAAAGTGTTTCAAATGTTTTTGACTGGTAATACATATAATTATGATGTGGTTGTTTTATGATCTGGGATGCCTTTAACTTCAAGCTGTGCATGTTCAATAGTTAATAGCTCTTTTTTTTAAACCTCAATGGGTCTGTCTTTCAACTTGAAGGTGTTTCCTAACTTTTGAATGTTACTGTATATTGTATAAACACTTCCAATATTGCAGGGTTTCAATCTGAAAATTGCATTCTACTAAAATATGATATCAATTTGAATATGGTGACCCCCAAACCAAGCAACAGCAATTTTTATCGACCCAAGCAAGAAAACGTTTCAACCAAGTGCTCGTCCCTGCACATTAGCAGCAAATAAAAGAAACAAACTTAAATTGCAGCTAATCAGCAGAAATGATGAGAATGGTGCATAAAATGTCTGGAGATGAAAAGCTGTGGGAGGAATCGCGCCTCCACCATGCCGGCGGAGAAAAAAAAGGTTGAAACAATGAATATATTTTAGGCAATTACCTCCGAGAGCAGAGTTCCATAATTTAGGTCTGCCAAGATAAAAGTAATCCACAACAGAAACTAAAGAGCTGATCTCATAATGGATATTTTAATCAAGTCCCTGGAAAAAGAAAGGAGAGCCTATTAAATTCCAATTTTAATTTATGAATAAAGAAGTGATTTTGCGGCGGCGCTGGCGACAATTACCGAAAGCCTCCTGCAAGATGTTGTACCGGATTACGCATTAAACTTAAATAACTTTGTAAGTGCGCCGCTTATTTTTTATTTATTTTTTTTATATTCTCTTATTGAAAAAAAGCGAATACGTTGACCCTTTGGAAATGGAGTGAAGGAAAGAACGTAGCTCCTCTTCATCAATATTTCATGGAGGCTTAAGGGACTCAATAAGCTATAAGATGAAGTGTTGTCACTATGGTAACAACACACCCGGAATATTTACATCTGTCCCTCATGGGAGGCTTGCCGTCCCCGATAGGAATATCGCCGAGAACCAATCATCCCGCGCGCCTTATTGCCGTCCCGATGCGGAATCTTCTTCTTTTTGCAAATTGTAAGCGCGTTGGGATGTCAAATGAACAAGATGTCTATTTATTCCTTCATTTGCGCCGCTTGGATTGCATCCGTTTGGATGTAATACGGCGCAAATGGGCTATCTAAATAAACAAACAAAGCGGCGGGGTGGGAATGGTCTTGGCCACGGAGAAGCCGTGGACCCCTTGGGGGGGGGGGGGGGGGGGGGGGGGTGTTCTCTCCATAGTGACAGCATGTGATCACACTCGTCCCTGTGGATAGCTCTCTATTTGAACACCATTTTTTTTTCCCAAGGACAAACTCAAAAGACTTTCAAGGTGCATTTGCAAGATTTTCTCGTACCTTTCAATAATATCAAATAACATATTTACTTACCATATTAACTTGATCTTCACTTTAAAGTTCTTTCAAAGCATTGAAAGAAGACATTAGGGAGCTGAAATTTCACCCAGATAGGAACAACATGTTAGTTAGTTAGCAACTTAGTTATTACACGACCGGGAGCATGCCACCCATTGGCTAAAATACTGAGAGAATGATGTGGAAGAAAAATGGCCCAAAATGGTCAGAATTCTGCACTAGGGTTAAAAAAAACAACAAAAAAAACAACTTTATGAATAATTGAACTTAGCTTAGTGCTAGCAAACAAAAGGCCAATGCTAACTATTAGCATCAATAGCCGGTTTTAGAAGAAAAGGTAACTTAAACAAAAATGGTGAGGCAGCACATTTAGGCAGGTAACATAACATTACTCATTACTCATTTTCTTTATTCTCTACAAAGAATGATCATTGTTACAGTGATTTTTTAGCGGGTTCCTAAAGGTTCCTGAAAAGGAGAGCTCATAAATGTATGGATTGTATTTTCACAGCACTTAAAGGCAGCACTTTACACACTATATCGCATTGCTAGCATGCAGATTTGTGGATACATACCTTTTAAAAAAAAAAACACATTCAGTACAATTCAATTATTTTGAAAACTGCATAAAATTCGGTATTTTTTTTAATCATTGATGGATCAATTTTCCTTCTCGAATGGTGTCAAATTAAAAAACAAACAAAAAAAAAAAACACCTTTTTGAGCTACCATTTACAGGACACATCCATACTTTTGGCCTTCTTATATTTGGGGGACGACGGTGATCACTAAAGATTGAGTTTTTCATTTATTGAAAAAATTCAGCTCACTTTTATACTTTACAAAATCATCCCGCGGGCCGAATTAAACCCGTTCGCGGACCGGAGACGGCCCGCGGGCCACATGTTTGGCACACCACCGTCTAACCAGTTATCAATTTCAGTCTGATGTCTTGTCGTCATTGCAGGCACTTTATTCAACACTCAAGCGCTTTTCTAACCTGCGAGCACCCGCGGGGACGTTGCCTTATGTTCTGCGCTACCTGCCGCCAAGCTGACAGATTTATGAGGTGAGAAAAGAAAAGGAATATGCCATGCCGTTGACCTCCAACGGAAACAAAAAGGCTCCGGCGGAGGAGGAGGATGTTTTCGCGTCGCCGCCAGGCCAAGAGGGACTTGGAGAGGATGACAGAAAAGAAAGGAAGTATTGAGGTTACCCATCTCTGAAAGCCGCCCGTCTCTCTTTTTCTTTTTTTTTTTTCAGAGACAATAGCCACACTAACATCCCGTTCTGCCGGGCGAGCCCGAGCCGTCTCCCGGCGTGATTGGGTCGGGATGGGAAGAAGCTGATTGCGCGGCCCGTCCCATCACATCACATCGGCATATGCGCCTCGCTGCGCGTCCGCTTCGGGGGCCCCAAATTGAAGAGGCCGCGCCCCGGCAAAAATAAATAGACGGCGGAATGGCAACGGCCCCCGCCGCTCAACCTTCCATCAGCGGGAATCTAACAGCCGCGCCGCTTTGGAGAATTTCAGTTTAGCTTCCGATTACGCCGTGTCCCGGCATTTTATTCCCTACATCTCTACGCTTCATAGCCTTCAAACACTCGCCGGTAACTGCCTATTATCCGACAGTTCCACTCCACTGACCCTGCCAATAAAACTTTTCATATCCTTATAAATGAACTCAATTGCCGCGTTCTAAACATTGACACCGCACTAACAGATCATCTCCACACCTCGGAATTGGCTAAATTCCCTTTTCCTTATGAATATATAGGAGGAGATTAGAGCCATGATAGCTTTTCGGATTGCCGCGCAACGGGCCGAATTAGTTTAGCCGCCGTTTACAGACCAAATTGGAGCCATTAAATAGCGGATTGAATTGATGGCACATTCATTGTCTCCCCAACAGTATCACTGTAAAATCAATTAGCCGTCACTTTCCACATTCTCAATAAGCTCTGATTGTCGGCTGCGGGTGAATAAAGAAGACCCTGGCGGCCCCTCCGAGCAGAACGTCGCGTGAAAACAAATCAGACGGGCGGCTGCGACGTGAGCAGTAATTGCGCGGAAAAAAAAGGGGAGCGATGTGCTTGTCATCAAAAGGGCATTGTGCATAAGACGGGCCATTAGTTCAAAAATGGGCCGCGTCGCAGGGATGTTGAGCACATGCAAATCTTTTCCTGACGCAAACGAATGAAAAGATACTTATTGAATCTTTATTATTGCTACGGAAACGTTCGTCAGCCGCCGCCGTTGTGCCAAAATGGTTCGATTGAGAATTTAGTAGGATTTTGGACGAAATGAGTACCCGGCCAATAGGAAGGGACCACTTGGAGGGAATGCAAAGTTGAGCGAGAAAAGAGGCAATGGCAAAGATAGTGAAGCGGTGTCGGTTCGCGTTATTTTCGACGAAATTCACTCTTTTAAGCGTAAAATACGGAGCCGCCATGTTCGTTGTCCTCCTCTGTCTTAACCAAGACGGTTCGATTGAGATTTTAGTAGGATTTTGTACAAAAGGAGTATGGGCCAATGGGAGGGGACCACTTGGAGGAAATGCAAATTTTACAGGGGATGAAGAACCAAGAAGCAATGTCAAAGATAGTAAAACAGTTTCGGTTCATTTTTCACCGTATTTTCTATGGAGTTTTAAACTTGAAATGTAGAATAAAACTTAGCATTACAATGTGTAAGTTTTTCGCCAAATGGTTTTTCTGTATCTGTGGCGTTAACAATTTTGTAAAAAGAAAAAAAATACAGTTGATGTTCTCTACGTACAATAAACAAACAAACAAAAAAAAAAAAGCACAAAGAACAAAAATCGAAAATATAATCAAGTGGATCAATTCTACTGGCTCGTACCCATATTGTGGCTGGCCAATCATTTTAACGCAATGACTTCAATGTACAATAGCCCAAGTTGTCAAAACAAACTATGGATGTGAATCAAAAGATGCACGTGTGCGCTGACTCCCATTTAACAAGTCTGAATGTGATTGGTCAATCTGAACGTCCACATCCCTGTCTGGTGGGTGTGCACAGTTTTGCAAACACCTTATTACAGTTATTGTTTAAATTCCTCACTTAGTCGAGGTTACAAAAAATGCTAATAAACCACATCAATCGTGAAATAATACTGAAATTATTGAGTTGAATTTTTCACATCACAAAAACCTATTTTAACAGGGGTGTGTATCCACTTGATGTCAACAGCTCTCAAAGAATGACGTCAACTTATTGGATGGTTGGGTACGGGCCAATAGGAGGGAACCACATGGTGAAAGACAGATTTTATTGTGGGGGCACTGAGAATCTGATGCAAAAACAAAAAAACGATGTGGAAGACAGCAAAGTTCATTTGAACAAAATTCACTTTTAGAGTGTGAAATAAAGAATAAAACTGAATATTAGGCTGTGAAAGCTTGTTTTTCTCAAAATGGTGATGAGTTAAAAAAAAAAAAAAACACAAAACAAGTTTGACCCAATTACAAACAAACGGATCTGAGAACAAGGCATAACTGGATGTTTCCCGAGCGGCTGGAAGGAGTCGCGTCGCCGACGCAAAGAACATAACTGACGAGAACGAGCGGCGCCGAAAACCACACGATAAAAAACACAGGAGCGTGCACTTTTTTTCGCTGGCTTTCCTCCTAAATTCTCTTTCCGCATCATAGCCGAATCCCGTTTGAGAAGCGCGACCCGGATAGCAAATCCAGCTTGTAACGTGAGAGCCCGTGATTGAATGTCTCACCGTGAATGTTTTGGTTTACAAAGCAGCCTCTTTGGCCGTCAGCTGCAAATAAAGCGGCGTTATGTCAATTTGCCGGAGGCGCTGCTAAGTGTCCTCGGAGATCACAACTTCCATCTCATATTTCCCTCTAATGAAATCAAACGGGGTCCGCCCCGCCCCTCCCCCCAACGCCACCAGCCCGTCACAAAAGCTTTGAGCAATATCTCCCGCAATGAAACCTTGACATGTGAACCCCCCCCGACTGTAGAGTGTAACTTGAACGTGCATATGAAAACGCATCATTTATGTCATGAGGCTGGCGCAAGGAGACTTATGTCAGATTTAAAAAAAAAAAAAAGCAATTTGATAGAAAAGCTGAGCAGCTTTTTTTTCTTCCCCGTGGAAACAACAAATAGTATGTACAATATGATGCAGCCATGAAGTTGACATAATGCTTTGAAAGCTGCTGAAGTGGATATAAGTTTACACCTTTCCGTTAAAATGCGAAGTTTTTAATTCATTCAATCCCCAAAACGTATTTTGACGTCTATATAGTTTTTAAATCTGAACACTCAATCACACAATCTTCTATGCATATTTTTTTTCAAGTATTTGGCTAAAGGAGGGTCAAAAAATGGCTGATACTACTTGTTAAAATGCCAAGTTTTTAAGTCATTCGATCTCAAAGACGTATTTTTAAGTTTTTATTTTATTAATTTTTTAAATCCAGCCACCCAATCCCGTGTATTTATATGCATGTTTTTTTTTGTTATAAAAGGGTAAAATTAATTAATTGGGAATATCAAATTTTTAACTAATTTAATCTCAAAAATTTATTTTTATTTATTTATGTATTTTTAATGCAGACATAATCTCATGAAAAATACGCATATTTTTTGCAACTAATTTGCTAAAGGAGGGTTTAAAAACAGCTGATACTTAAAATGCCAAGTTTTTAACTCATCCACTCATTCATTTTATGTGTTTTATTTTTTTTAAATCCAGATACTCAATCCCATGTATTCATAAGCATTATTTTTTTCAAATAGTCTAAAAATGGCTTGCACTAATTCAATTAAATACTTAAAGTCATCAATTACTTTAGAACCTTGAGTAATTAACTAATTTCATACTTAATTACTAGTAATTGTTTACATGAGTATTTACTTCCCCCAAAATACAAGTACTGTGGCACTTAATTACCCAAAGTAGTTGGCTATTTTAGTATTTTAAAAGTAATACATTATTTTAGTCCTTAATTACACATTTGTAGAGAAATATGTAATATAATTAATTTGATACCTCAATTATATACATAATATTTGTACATAAAAATGAATACACATCTCGAGCCCCTTTGATGAGCGGCAACTTGGATGTGACCTTCATTGTACATAGAAAAGAAAGGTTTAAAAAGTGGGCCAGCCACAATATTTGACCTAGAATTGTATCATCACAAAAAAAATCTTGCTTTTCATGGAAAATATGGCATGAATAGATGTGTTAGAAGAGCAAAGCCAATGAAAAATCCATTCCCAATAATCTCCTGCCTCAAGGAAGTGATTAAGCGCAGCTAAAATGCGAAGTGTCATTAAAAAAAAAAAAGCAGCATTTACAGGTATTATATTCACTGTCAATGCCACACATGACTGTAATTTATATTAAAAATAATAATGATGATATTTCCTGCAATCTTGGCAGCGGGCTGCTTCATCCGCGCACAAAGTGAAGGCTTTAAAATGCTCACATGAAAGCGATATTATTGGCGCACGTGATCAACACTTCACCTTTCATTCTGATGCTCATCTGCCGCCTAAATACTTTTGATTTTATGAATATGAATGGGTGCACACAATAGGCCCGGGATCTAATCTATAGCCATCTGACGCCATGCCTATTACAGACCCCTTAAAAAAAAAAAAAGACGATCCACGCTGGCAGCCTTTCAATGTTTGGTGAGAGCAAAGAAGGAATAAATCGCTGTGTGTGATTGTGTATGTAAATGTGTGTGGGGGGTGCACTTGGCCAATAGATGCTCATCTCTACGAACATCAGGGGTCAAAAGGTCATATGATAATGAAAAGATCTGCCAAAAAGGAAAATGGACATGATGACTGCAAATCAAAATACAAATCTAGCATGAACGCTAAAGGATGTTAGTTTTAGGTGTCAAATTACCACAGAATAGCGCCAACTACTGCCAAGGAGGACTTAGGTGTTTTTTAATGCGCATAAAAAGGGATGTCAACCCCGCTACATTAGTCATAATATTTTTGTTTGTGGAATATGTATTTTTATTCATCTCAGAGCTTGCCATTTTTTCCACTTGATGTCGGCTGAAAATGACATTACAGTTGCTCGGGGTTCAGATACCGACCAATTACGGCTGAGCTTGCGACGGTCACGTGACCAGACTCAGTAAACAAGTGAGCTGGGATTCATCAGTCATTTAAAATATATAAATGTTTAAATAAATAAACAAAAACTATGAATAATCAATAGCACTTTTTTCAGACCATCACCAATATTCAAACCTTCATCATTAGAGCTGAATTATTTTTTCCTGCTCAATAATGCATAATGCAGAATTATTTGCACTTATAATCACTTATCATATTTCAATGTCATTTTGAAACAGATTAACTATTCAGTCCTGATAACACTTTAATGGGCATTAATTCAATTTCATTGTTCACTCCGTTTTGGCAAACCACATGAAAGTAAATGGGGGACCAGATTTGGACCCCTGGCCTCGACTTTGACACCCAGGCTCTAAATTGCACAGGTGTGAACGTCAGTGCGAACGTCGGTTTTCAATGGATAATAAAAGGTCAACACACCCCTGTTCAAATGACAGGTTTGTGTAATATAAAGCAATAGACACTTCTTTTTTAGACTGATACCAGTATCTTAACTTTGGAGTAATCACCGACACCATGTACCGATACTAGTGAAACTCCAAATGTACCCCCCAAAAAAGATAATTTTACAGAAAGATACAGTGGCTATGATTTAATATGGGATTTTTCTATTATAGTTGTAGTTATAATGGCATACTATATATTTTTTATGTTTATTAATAGTTAAGACCAAATAGATACTTTGATGTACACATCAGGTCAATTAATTTATTTAGCAGGACACATAAAAGTATGTGAAGGGCCAAATCTGGCCCTTGGCCTCGGGTTTGACACCCTGGTCCCAATTGTAAATGGATAAATGTCTGTTTGTTTACAGTGATCGTTTCAAAGTCTACACACCCCGCTTCAACTGATAGGTTTTTGAAATACAAAACAACAAACATTTTTTTTGTTTTATTATTATACTGATAACAGTAGGATGAGTCAACTCTTGCAGAGTGACCAATACCAAGTACCGATACTAGCACTTTTGATAAATTAAATGTTGCCAAAACAAGAGATAATTTTACAGAAAGACTGACTCAATCCTAAAATGTCATCAAATTAAAGGCCATTTTCTAATCTCTAATTGGGAATTCCTCAGTCCTAATCATTAGAGTAGAACAATTTTGCGGACAGGATTACTGGGAATTAATGTGTGATTACAATTATTTTTTATGTCAATTTGAATTTTATTAATTAGGCAGCCCTAATAACCATTTGAATGGATACATCACTGGTGTCAAACTCAAGGCCCGTTATGTGTTCCGCATAACGATAGTTCTGGCTTCAAATTTCTTGCTGAAATACCAAATTTGCAAGTTACTTTGCGATTACTGACCTTTGATTTAAAAAAACGTCAATTTATGACATTAAACATTATAGCGGCCGCCTGACAGAAAGCCCATGATCAAATATGAGTTTGACATCCCTGGGATACATCAATGTTCCCTGACGGCTAAAAAAAAAAAAATCTCTGAGAAAATCTTGGTGTACCTTCTCTCACAGACAAGGGCGGGGCCTCCTTGGTAAAAACCGACACATGATGTTCGGCAGCAGGTGCGGCGTGGGGTCCACAGGTGTGGAACAGATGCCTCAGAGGCGGAGCGAGCTCGCCGGTCATCCGGGAACGCCGGGACGCTCCGGATTCGGACCCGCGCATCTGCTCGGCCCGGCGCGGTAATTAAACACGGCGTCTGACGGGCACGTGACGAACCACGGGAACCAATCTCTTGCTTTTGAAAAACACAGAGTCACCAGGTCAGGCGCGGAGGGCATCGAGTGAAATATACAATCGGTGTCATAATTGCCAGTTGGAGGATTTATAATTACAGATAAAAAGGAAGCCGGGCAAGCTAATGGAAATGTGTTTGCCGGCTAAGAAGTCATTTTGCCTAATAAACTATAACCGATTTAATCTGCACCTTATCGGGCCAAGATTTCACCGCTTTCCTTTTTAATTGGCTATTTTGTAATCCCGATTCCCGACAGAGGGGCCGGCCGGCCCGGCTCTCCCGAGAGCCGCCCGTGAAATCAGTTTGCAACAGCGTGTCAATCTCATTCTGGAGCGGCCATCTGGCCGCCGGAGCCCGGCGCCGGGTCCGGACCAGGCAATCAACCGCACCTTTGCACAATGTGCTCATGCAAATTTGACAGAGATACAAGGCCGTCCTGTTCAGCTTTCAAGTATGGGGAATGGCAGCACGGTGGCATATCGGTTGGCACGTCTGTCTGGCGTTTGTCAGGACTGGGGATTGAAGCACCGCCTTCTCTTTAATAATTCATTAATAAATACTGAGGCTATTCAAATCCACTGTTTTTTTTAAGTCCATACCAGTACAAGGACCAATTCCCTAGTCCGAGTCCAATACCAAGTAGTGATACCTGTGTTTTTGACACACACCCCTTTTTAAAAGACATTTTGGGGCATTTATAATCAAACTAAACTGTAAGGATATTCAAAACCACTTTTTTTCAGGCCGATACCAGAACAAGTACCGATTCCATAGTCTGATTCCCATACCAAGTACTGATACCAGTATTTTTGCTACACGCCCCTTTTTAAACAAAAACTTTTGTTGTTAAACAACTTTTTTTTGACAGGCTGATACCAGTACAATCCCTTATAGTCTGAGTTTGATACCAAGTACTAATACCAATATTTCTGATACACAAAATATGTCCCGAAAAAAACAGACATATCTTATGTCCACACATCTTTGTTCACATGAAAGGTTTTTGTGATCTAAATAAATAAATAAATTAATAACCACCCCACAAAATACAAACAGACCTACCAATTTCAATGTAACATTTTCCTTAAAATTTCAGAAAAATGAAAGGCATTATTTTTTCATCCCTCTATTTTGTCATTTCTAGTTCCTGATCTGCTTTCCCAATAATAGTATCAATATACACTATATACTGTATATAATAGGTCAGGTATTGGTGTGATATCAATTCCTGGTATCCGTCAGCAATACCAATACCAGAGATGTTTGATACCACAGTTTTCCAGATTGATACCAGTAGAGAAACTCACCTCTTGATTAATCACCCATAATAAGTACCGATACCACATGTAGAAGGGCCGATACCAAATGAATGATAAATAAATAGTTCCTATCATTGATGCGATCTACAACGTGAGCAAGTGAAGCTAACAAAAACAAGTGAAATGATGTGTGTGCGCACAACCAAGAATTTAGCTAGCAGATTCAAACTTGTGTTAAATGAGTCAGCACATAAAGTACTGTTTATTAAAAGGAATTTGAAATCCATCACTGTTTTTTTTTCATTCCTTTTTGCCACTCTGAGATCTTATGCAAACACGTGCCGGTTTGTTTGGTGATGCAAAATATTCTGTCTATGCCAAAGATGCTTTTTGAAATTTGGATTCCCATTCCCCCATGCCTTTGCATCGAGCCTAATGAAGTCGGGGCCAGAAGAAAACGGATGCACGGTTGCGAGTTTAACAGAGCCGCTCGTGTTTTTCCACGCTCTGGTCGGCCTCATTTTCTTTTAATAGCAATCGGACTTGGTGACAGGACAAACAAACACAGTCCATCGAACGCGACTAGTGTGCAGAGCCTTGTAGACCAGGCTCCATTTAACCAACTTGAATTAATGAATGAATTAGATTTTAATTAAACACCACACTGGCTGCGATCAAGTCATTACGCTTTCATTTGTTTCCGCCGTTCCTTAATGAATCTCGGTGGCTGTAATAATGAATCCATCCAAAGCCCAGTCCAAACATATTTCCAAGGAAGTCGGGCCAGACCGTTGTTGTCTGATGTACAAATAAAGGCGTGTAAATTCCCTCTATTCATTAGACGACATCATCTGGGAACACGGACGGAATTCCGCGGATCCTTGAAGGAATATTGCGCCGGGTCCCGCTTAATTAATTCATACACCCCACTAAGTTTTTTACGCGCCTCTCCGGCTGCGGGCCCCTAATATCCTCCTAACTCTTAACGACACTGCAGTGGCTTTGGATTATTAAAACACTTAGGCGGACATTAAATCAGCCTTTTTATTTATCTAATCACGCAAAGGCCTCTCCTGAATATTTGCACGGAGAATAATGCTTAATTGAGCTTACTTTTTTTTTTTACAGCGATTGTGTCTGATTAGTTCACTCATAAAATTGCAAGACAACATGGAGCCTTAATCTTTATTACGCTCAAGATTTATTGCAATACAGTCTTGTATGGGGAGATGCATTACCACTTACATGTTTTTATATATATATATATATATATATATATATATATATATATATATATATATATATATATATATATATATATATATATATATATGTATAAAATCACATAAAATCATAATTTTAAAGGAATACAGAAAGCTATTCAAATACCATTTGAAACATAACTAATCGTTTGATGATTTTACATTAATGCCAAGATTTTACATGGTAATAGGTTGCGATCTTTGTGGAAAATAGTTGTTCAAAAAATGTGATTATGGCAAGGAATTATTTTGGAACTTTGCAATTTAGGTTTAAAGTTTTCAAAACTGGACAAACCTAATTAATGTATCTAATACTACCTTATATTCATGTTATACTCTGAGATTTTTTAAGTTAAATCTGAAACTTTAATACATTAATATGCAAATATATTTTGAAACACTTGAAATGAGTTACGGCAGAAGTAAATCTTACTAAATTCTCAGTTCAGAAGTTTAGCAAACCCAAAGGGATGCGCATACACATTTTGTTTTGTTGCTTGATATTTTGTTGTCCACTGCCAGGCATTTGTTTTCACCCCATAACATTCGCAACATTAATATGCATTATTTCGCTGCAGGTCAGCTTAAGGTATACAGTTTGACTTTGATAGCCACTTAAATTGATCTCGGAGGACATTATGGAAATGTCCATTAGCTGCAATATTTTTTTAAAAAGCACAAAAAAAGAAGTCAAGGCAGAAACTTTTCGCCTTTTTATCTCAATGTGCAAAGAGTATTTTTAATGGTCGCCAGTTGATATTTGGCCTTTTGCATTCATTAACATTCCCCAGCGGTATGCTTAATGGTGACTGAAGATGAGCGCAAGTGCGTGTTGGCCGCATCCATTTCACAAAGCTGCAGTCTATTGTGTTGGGGGAGCCTTTGCACATGTCGGGGTGCTCATTGCTGACAGATTGGCAGAGTGCTGCCTATTATTATGTAGATGATTCATAATGAACATCCCTCATAAAGTTCAGCAATGGGGAAGGGCACGGGAATAGTAACATGAAGTGATTACTTTAGGTAGTGAATTTCAAAAAGTATTTATTCATTCGAGTGATTATTTTTTTATATATTCTTTATTTTCTAAGAGTTAAGACATTCGATTTTTACCTTTTTTTCAAGTGTTTTGTAAAAGGGGGCATTAAGTAATCAATTATTTTAGAGAACTAAGTACTAAAGAAGCTGGTTACTTTAGGCAATCAAGTACATAAGTAATTTGCTTTTGGCAATCAAGTGCTTGAGTACTTACTCACTCAATTCATTACTTTAGGTAATAAGTACTAAAAGTAAATGCTTGAGTAACAGATTAGTTTAGTATTTATGTACATAATCAATTACTTTAGTACTTGATTGTGTAAGGTAATTGAGTGCATCAGTACTTTGGTACCTAAAGCGAGTGCCTAGAGTAATCAATCACCTTGGGTACTAAAGTATTAAAGTAATTTTTACTTTAGTGCTTGATTCATTTATCAGCAGCATTTTTTAGATCTTCCTTTTGACAAATACTTGAAGGGAAAAAAAAAGTAAAAATAAGTACTAAAGTAACTGATAACTTTGGGTAATCAAGTGCTAAAGTAATTACATTAAGTAACTTCTCATTAACGTGACTACTTTAGGCAGTAAAGGATTTAAGTGCAGAATCAATTACTTTAGGACTTGACTGTCAAACGTAATCGATTACTTCAAAAATTTAGTACCTTAAGTGGGTACCTAAAGTAATCATTTACTTTAATCACCTAAGTACTAAAGTAATCATTTATTTTAGTGATTAATTCATTTAGTAGCAGCCTTTAGACCTCCCTTTTGGCTTAACGGAAAAAAGAAAAGAAAAACAAATGTACTATATGTACTATACATAGATATGTACTAAAGTAATTGATAACCTTAGGCAATCAAGTGCTAAAGTTATTTACTTTATGTAATCTACTGCTAAAGTAATTACATTGGGTATTTACATAATAAAGTGATTACTTCAGGTAAAAAAGTACAAAAAGTAATTACTGACTTGAGTAATCGATAACTTAATTTACTTAAGTAATCATTTATTTTAGTGCTTAATTTATTTACTACCAGGCTTTTTGTCAAACACTTGAAGGGGAAAAAAGGAAGGGAATTAATGTGCCTGAAAACGTAAAAACAAGTCTCTGGGATTGAGTGAGTTAATGAATAAATTGGAAAAGAGGAAACATTGCTCAGATTGCGTTGATGGGGCGCCGAGCTAAAATTGTTTTTGGTCATGCCAAATTTGGAAGTAATTAAAATGAACACACACTGTGTTTTCTTAAGTAATTGACAAAGTCCTATCAGCGCAAGACAGGGGACCGAAATTTGTATGAATGACAGCGAACAGGTAAATAATAATCACAGGACCAAAAAAAAAAAAAGAACCCTTTGATTTCATTTCAGCTCGAGTGTTTTTTAACAAAAGAAAATGAGCGTCCAAATGGAAATTTCCATCCCGATTACCGTTTAATTGGATGGCCACTTGTGCTTAACTTATCTTTTCGGCGCCACTTGTTAGCTTCAAGTGAGCATTTCTAATTAAAGAACGCAACTTTTCTCTTCAAAAGTGCCTTTGACGAAAAAATGAGGAAAAAGTTTTACGTACGGAAAAGAACGGAGAAGCACGGTCTCTCTCTCTTCTGCTTTGTCTTTTCAGTCAATTTGTATTTTTAAGTCGTATTTCTCGCCCAGCACACGCCAACACGATAGGAATCACGTAAGACAATTTTTTATCTTAACAATACCGCAAGTTCTAATTAAAACAAATGATTTTCCCCCGCGTGGCGTCAGACTAATGCGGAGGGTTCTGCATTATTGCCCGTTTGCTTGTTGTGCGCAGACCGCCGAGCCATTAATCCCAACTCGCTCCGTGCAAAATTGAAGCAATAAAAACCGCAAGCGGCGGCATCAAATTTCTTGCTCCTCAAAATTATCGATCCGCGGACAAACAGTGATTGTTTCTGTCATCCGGCGCTGCCTTTGTTGTTCAGGGGAGAGACGTTAGGCCGGCGCTGGAAGAAAAGCTTCGTTTGCGGCCGAGGAGAAATTTAATTAACGGAGCAAACTTACGTCTGCTGCTATGTCTCCTTAGAGACTGCGGAGGATAAGAAATTCTTTTCATGAATGTAATGTTAGCGCGAGAGCGGTCCAACAGTTCAAGATGTTGCTTTAAAATAACTGCTCATGAAAACAAAGTCGGGTAATGTAGAAAAAAATTGCTGCTTGGGTGTTTCTTTAAGGCATTAGAACGACATAACCGTAATGTTATTGAAAAAAAAATGTAGTTTGATGTTCATTTTTGTCCAGGTGTTGTGATCGAAGCATTAGCAAACGTCAGCTAGCGTTAGCCAAAGGATCATTTGCACATCAACATATATAAAATACGTCACTCACTTTAATTCCAACAGAAAAAGAGTATACCCTCAAGCAGTGGGATGTAGATGTAGATTGTTTAAAATTTGATGGGTGGGACATAAAATGACCTCTAATTCTGGAATGATACATGTAATTGAGAGCATTTTATTGATTTATATTGCTATTTTAAGATTTTCCATGGGTTGTATAACAATCTCTAACAATTACTAGCATTAGCATGCATTAATTAGCTTGCTGCATTTGAGAATATGATGAAAAAGCAGCAAAAATGTTTACACGTTATCCCATGGTTGCTAATCACTTTTTGTTAGCATTAGCAAAAATCACCTTCCATTTGTGTACTATAACAAAATATAAATATGATTTCAAAATGTCATGATGTTGTCATTTACATGTTTTAGGGCCTAAAAAGTGAAAATAAATAACAAGCATAATCCTTAACAGTCATCTTAGTTTCAATCTAGCTGAAAAATGAGTTTCCATTATGGTGACAGCTTGTAAGTACATGTATTTATCTTGTATCCATAATAACACAGCACAATATTCAGCATAATTTTCCTTATGGGAGACAAAAAGGTTGTTATGTTCTTTTTCTTCATTGTTGTCATGGAAATACATAGTGCAAATGACTTAATGACAGGCTGAGGCTTAGCTAAGTTTAATTAGGGAAATTTCCATTTTCTGTCTCACATTTTCTCAACATGGGCCTTGAGCGCATCTATTAATTTACAAAGTGCGTCGTAATGACGCTTGATTGAATTAACGCGTCATCTATTCGCCTATGGCATGAGGTGATTTCTCAACCTTTACACTTTACAATATGATGTTACAGACTACAATAAGGAATTTGAAAGAACTCCTAAAAGTCTGCTTTTTCATTTCTTTAACCATTAGATATTGTATTTGTATATGCATATGTTGTATATGTTTTAATAAAATTCATCCTCTGGCTGTCAACTTCTCAAAAAAAAAAACAACAACAACAACCTAACACAGAAGCAAGCTCGACTCAATGTCAGGTTATTCTTAACCTTTATGCTACCAGTCTAATTGTTTCCCTGGCTGGAAGAAGAAGACCCCCCCCCCCCCCCAAAAAAAAAAAAAACCTCCAACTTCAGTAAACATTTTTTTAAGGCTAATTTGGTAGGAGACGTGACAGGCCCGGTGGCAGCATGCAACTCCAATTACGATAAGGATTAAGCACATGCAATCAAGTGATGAAACAAGATAGCGTGCAGCGATACAGTGGGCGAGCAAGCAATTAATTGGGAAAAGCTTGCTTCGGCGCCGCCTGCAAAAAAATGAGGTTTCAACTCTTAAGTGTTGCTGATAAGTCATGTGCATGTTCGGAGGGAAAGAATCCGAGAAGGCAAAATGGTAGATTGGACATTAAACTGTTTCTTATGAATGACAATACAGTGGACCCTCAGCATACCTGCGTTTCCACGCATATGGATTCACCTATTTGCAGATTTTTTTCCCCCCAATAATTTTGAAAATAATGGATAAGCAGAAATGATGGATGCACAGGTATGCATGCGTGACAGAAATCACTGATGCGTAATGTTGCGTGCTTCACTTTGTGCATTTGCATATCCTACCTAACTTTCACACATGTAAACAACCGAGCCTGAGCTGAATATTTTTTTTGCTGAAAAGAGGCTCCAAGATGTGCCGTGGTTTGAAGCACACTTAAATGCGGTGCAAGATTTTGCTCATGTCCTCAGGCAGCAGACAAAAACGTTTGATAAAGGGTCAAAAATGTTTTCTGCTTTTATTCGACAACTTACAAACTGCAGAAACAACGCAAGCGATATTGTATGTAATAATTTCCTTTTTGCCTTTCATAAAGTCTCATGTGTTTCTATTCTGAGGAGATTTGTTTGTTTACTGAAGCGACTTGGACTGGCTGGAAAAGGTGTGAAGGAGATAGTTTACCTTGTCACTTTACAGTTGACAGAGAATTTACCTCTGACTTCCTTGGACTAATTAAACTGGCTCCCGGACGAAGGACATCGAGGAAGTCTGTTTTTGATGAAACAAAGGGTTTTAACACATTCATCTTTGAGTATTGTACATTGTCCAATCCCTTTTTTTTAAACATTGATCACAATTTGAACTTTTAGGCAGCTGGGAAATAAAAGTCAAGACCGTAAGGAGATTGTTTTGTGGAAATCCAGAATGGTCATCACTGTTGAAAATAAGTATTTTCCTCACTATATATAAAAAAAAAAAATGTCATTAAGTACTGTTAGATTGTCTGTCTGCATGTTTTGCTGCATGTTTTGTGTTCAAGTATTGGCTGATTAAAAGGTTAGAACACAGATACATAGATGCTTAATGATGCTGTTAGCAATAGAATTAAGCTAGCAGAATAAAGGCTAAAAGGTTGTTTAAAATACAGAAGGTAAAATTCTCTTTTTTTATGTTTAGTTTGGTAGTAATCTTCATCTGAGATCGAATGAAAAAAACTGTAATTCTATCTGGCAAACTGCTGCCTGTTGTGAAGTGAGTCAAGTCACTGGCAGCATACGACGCTCTTATCTCAAGTTTGCACTCATCAGGCCACTCGTGTATCAATGCACCTTGCTATTTTTCAATCTTTCACGACCAGCATTTTGAGAGCCCTTTGATATTGTCAAGATCTATAAAATGACGAGTTTGATTATGTATAATAATAACACGTTCCATCACCAGCTGTGAAAAACACTTAAATGGAAATAACATTACCCAAAATACTTGCTTGGAATCGTCGAAATATTGCTTTGATTTTACAAAAATCTGCAATGGCAATTGATGCCCGTCATTGAGTTAGTTCATTGTGAATTCCTACCTTAGATGTTTGCGCGAAAGCGGCGTTCAACTCACCAACAAGCTGACAGAGTTCACCAATGAATTACCTTTAATCCGACAATAATTAGCGGTTAAATGTTTAATTATACAATGTAAACTTCCAGTATCAGAATGACTCCACAGAACATGATTAAAGGCATTACGTTCTTCCCGCTTCAGATCATCCGATGTAACCGTTTGGCTCAGGTTCCCGCTGGCTTCCTGGAGGTGTCGGCGATGGCAGCATATGTTCAATCTGTTTGGCTGCCGCCTGTCCGACCGTTCGCCGAGATGATGGGATTAATTAGGAAGGGGGATGACTACTGGGGGAGAAATGAAGCCGTCATTACGCCGCGGCTCGTTGAGTAATGACGGCTTCCTGGGCCTCGTCCGCGGCCTTAACTCTGACCCAATTAATACCGCAGGTAAACAGGCCCGACGCCGCGGTCACCGGCGGATCCCTCCCGGGGACGGGCGGCGAAATGAAGCCGTACGTTTTATCCGTGCATCACGGCCCCGCAAAGTCAACTTGACAGAACGCGCGGCACTTGATAAACAGTCTATCTAGGGCACACACTGTATAAAGCAGCTCTCTCAAGAGGTTCCTGACAAAACCCAAGACGTTCCCCGAAAACCCAAAGCAAATTATCCTGACATGGATGAAACAATAGCAAATTGGACAAATGATATAATTTGAGTCCTGCAGGACCCCGGCCGAGTCGGCTGCTTCCCTCCACTCAGGAACTAGAATAGCTTGATGGTAAAGGTCAAAAAACAATGGCGGTTCTTTACATCCCGGGAATAGCACCCGGCGCCAAATGGAGTCCTTGTTTTGTTCCTGTTTAGCGTTCTGCCTCAAGGGAAGGAGGTGTTGCTTCCAATATTCTGGTGGAGGGAAGAAAGATTTTGGGCCTCGTCTACATGTAGCTAGGGCTATTTAAACCCGCATACCCCCCCTTCCCTTTGTGTGTAAAAATATTTCTGTCAACATGGCCTTGTTTACTGAAACATTTAAATTGCTGCTACACAAACCCACATAGTGCAGTTATATCCATTTACAGGAATGCCAAGCCGCGAGATGGCAGTAGTGTCGCCAGGTCCTGTCCAATCAGAAAGAACCTCCGTCTCTTAACGTCACCGGCGTCTTTTGGCGGGAAATGGAGTAGAGTGATGACGTAACACTGTGGTTTATGGTTCCCCGCTTAGGTCAGAGTTTTTGAGACCTTCCCTTTAAAAAGACCAAACAAAAACAATGGGCGAACCAGAGACATTTAGCACTTGTTTGAAAGAACATCGTAAACGAAGGACCCATTCGACTTTATTTTGTATCATTTGGATAATCTAAAAATATTTTGAAATGCTGGTAGGTCTGTATAAAGCAAGTGCCTTTTGTAACTACGGTGATGGGGTATATACTCCGCAACATTTCTGATCCCATTTGTGACTATTTTCCAAAAAGCGATTCATAATAAATCTAACCATTATTTTTGACGTCATGGGAAAACTCTCATAAAACTCTCATAATTCCTCCAGAGAAGTTTTAGGTTCACCCTTATCTAGTTGTGAAGCACTTGCAGTTTTCCGTAATGTCGCCTTTAATAAGTAGGACATAGTCAAATACACCTAATGGTCAAACGTCCCAAAACATTTGTAAAATCTGCCTTGAAATTGTAAGACTCATCTCGCCTTTAAAGCTTGACTGAAAAAAAAAGGGATGTGAGAAAATCAATTAGATCAGTGTGGGATTTTCTCCTCCAATATCTCCTCGTCGATTTTGAGAAATATTGGACCAGACTGAGCGAGCAGTTTCCTAGTAGGAGGCGTCCTTGGCGACTCGTTAATCACTCGCCGCTGACAAAGAAACCTTCCTCGCGAGGGCCAAATAACCCCAAAACAATGAGAGCGGGTAAGTGGCCAGGAGACAGTGGGATACGGCAAGCTAGTTGATGTCCCCTCTCATAATGCTGAGATGGAAACAGCCATTCTAGCGATGGCGGAACAGCAGCGGGGGAGTGACATTATGCGCTGGTAGATTTCTCAGATACGAAACGGACCTTCAGCAGGGTCATTACATCCACATTTGAGGGCAGAAGATGCAAAAAAAAAAAAAAAAAAGTGATATTGCAATGAGGGCACTCATGTTAAATGGCTTGAAAAGCCTTAAAACGTTCAAGCACAACTGAAGTCATCAGGCGAACATGACAGAGAACGTACTTTATTAAAGCGGAGAGTGGTAGAGTATTTTTAGATCATTTCTGTAAATGTAGACATCATTTAAAAGAAACCAAACATAAAGATCAGCAAGTGAGCAGGGAACAAATCGAATATATTAGAAACCAATGCTGAATCCGAGTTTCTCTGTTTAACTCAAATGCGCTTGTTTTAGCTGGCTAACGAGCAATATGTCAAACTGTTAAGCAATCAGTCAATCTTGGAAAGTGTATTTTATATTTTTCATTACAGTATTTCGCTGCTGACCATTTGTGCCGTGCTAGTATGACGCAAGTTCGCAAAGTGGGACGCTAGACTGTAGAATCCCTCCTTTTTTAGCTTAGCAGTACGCTAGCTAGTACAACCAATGTGAGTTGGGTGGATTATAGCTTATTTTAAGTGAAAGACAATTCGAGGTGCTGCCATTGCGAAGTGTTCGGTGAGGGGTCCTTGAGGTTATCACGTGATTTTACATTAAAAGTAAATACCTTTCGGTAAACTGACACGGTGAAGTTAGGAAGTTAGTGCGTTGACTGGTGTTGGTAGTAAAGTGAGTTTTACTACTGATTTAGTAAAGCCGTTAGGAAGAAATACGGTGGAGATAAACTGCACCCCATTTTACCATTATGATCGAATTGGATTTGTAATTTGTTTGGTTACGACGCATTGTTTAGCAAAAGCACGATAATGTGAAATGAAAGTTCAGGCCATAATCTGAACTGTTAGACATTTATTATGCTGGGTAATGGCTGACAAATTAGCATATTTCTGCCAAGGTAAGGATTGAAGCTTATAGCAGAATTTGACAAATTCCAAATTCTTGAATTGGCTCAAAATGGCCGACTTTTGATGAATTTTCTGTGTATCCTGTTACCAGAGTAATTCTCTCCTAATTTTGTGTCAATCAGCAAAACTTCCCAGGGGATGCTTCTGAGTATTTGAGAAGTTGTATTCAGTCACTTTAGTGAAAAAGTTGAATGAAAAATAACTCCAGACAAGAAACTTAACAGAAAGTAAGCCATTTTGGATGAAATCCAGTGCCCATATTTTGACCAAATCTGACCAGGAAACCAAAATGAGAACCAAACTGGGAGTGTGGGTTTCGGATTGACCATGCTAAATTGGAAAGATGTTAGCCAACTCGTCGAAAACAGTTTTGAAACTGGAAGCATTGGCCAAAACTCAGATGCTTTAACTCAAAGCCAAAATTTGCGGTTGGAATTTTGCGTCATTTATTTAGCACCACTTTCATCCGTATCCATCTTCCTTCACAGACAAAAATTAAAAGACAACTAATCCAAACAAGACATTACCTATCAATATTTCATATAACTGACTAATTGAAGGGAATAAGAAGCTAGTTTGTATTCTAAACGCGCACCCAGCATGACAGCGTATGAAGCGAAGGCCCAAAGGAGCTAGCCTACTCTTTTCTGATTGCCATTTTCAGTAAATGTAAAAGAATCATCACATTCGCTTAATTGAACGTTTAATCCCAGAAATGACAGCTTTCGAAAACACATCTATTTGCCCAATATTTCTTGAGTCGCTAGCAAAGCGTCGCCGCCGCTACGTTGATGTATGTTTATCATGTCCCACGCCAGTTAAGTCTATATTAGCGAGCACAAACAGCTGTCAGCGGGAAACAAAAGGAGCCGAGTTTGTTCTGCCCGCTAAATGAGGTTGTCAGCATCATCAGCGCACCTCTCCGCTGAGAATAAACCAGAGGGGTGACAGTTTTGACAGAACGGGACACCCGCGACGTGCACCAGAGAAAATCTCATTTGATTATAAATCCTCAAGCGCGCGCGCATTTGCAATTTGTTCATTTTCTCGCCGGAGGGGACACGCAAATACATTATACGATTTTCACACGTTGAAATGTACTAAAGAGTATTTTGCGAGGAGTAATTAAAAAGGCAAACAAACACAAACAGGGAGCGGCGACCTTCAAGCGAGGCTCCTGGACATTTGCATTTGCTGAAGGCTTTGCCGGCTGATTGATTAACAGAGACAGAGCATGCCGAGACACATCAGGGCCCCCGCGCAGGTTAAGTGGTGCTAAGATCGTTTGATATAGTCTGTGATTAGACGGCGCAGGGCTTGACGGCTCTGACTTCCCGTCCTTCCAACATCCTTCAATCGGACGCACTTCTGCCACTTTGAGACTCTTGGGGACATTTTTGGGATGATCGATTTTTTCATTACGATGTCGATGATGAAATATTGCTATAAGCAGTGGCTCGCCAACCATTTTGAAACTGAGAGGTGCCAATAGGGTGATGAATACAGGTCACGTGAGGTTATCATATTTTTCTTTCAATAAGGCGTAAATAAATGTAATTTTCTCCAAAATCGCCAATTTGCCTTACTAATCGTGGAGGACAGTATGTACGCTACCAAAATAAAACAATCATAAAACATTATATATCATGTACAGTAGGTATGCCAGCAGCGACAAACCAATTAGAGAACTTTAAGTATTACGTAGAGCACGTTCACTGGGAGAGATAAACCATTCAGAGAACCTTATTTATTATTTGATATGTACAATACGTACGCTGGTGGTGAGGAACCAATCAGGGAACATGATGTCATACGATATGCTGGCAGCAATAAAGCAACATTATGTGTAACATACGGTAGGTACGCTAGTAGCCACAAAACCGAACTTTATGTAATATTTACGCACATATGCTAGTAGCGACAAACCAATCAGAGAACATTATGTAATACGAGCAGTACGTAAACTGGCAGCAATAAAGCAACATTACGTGTTACATACAGTAGGTACGCTAGTAGCGACAAAACTGAACTTTATTTCATATTTACGCACGTACGCTAGTAGTGGCAAATCAATCAGAGAACATTACATAACACGTACAGGTTGCACGCTAGCAGCGTTAAACCAATCAGACAACTTTAACTATTACGTACAGTACGTACGCTGAGAGCGATAAACCAGTCAGAGAACCCTATTTAATGTGTACAATACATAAGCTGGCCATGATGAACCAATCAGAGAACATTACATAATACGAGCAGTACGTACGCTGGCAGCAATAAAGCAACAATAAATGTAACACACGGTAGGTATGCTAGCAGCGACAAAACAGAATTTTATGTCATATTTACGCATGTATGCTAGTAGCGACAAACCTATCAGAGAACGTTACATAAGATGTACAGTACGTGGGATGGCAGCGATGAACCAATCAGAGAACATTACGTAATACGAGCGGTACATACGCTGGCGGCGATGAATCAATCGGAATATTACGTACTACGAGCAGTACATTAGCTGTCAGCAATAAACCAATTACAGAACATTACAAATTACTTACTGTAGATTCGCTAGCGAGACAAAACAATCAGAACTTTACGTAGTACGTACAGACGCACGCTAGCAGCAATGAACCAATCACAGAACATTGCATATTACATACTGTAGATTCGCTAGCAGCGACAAAACAAAAAGATGTACTTTAGGTAATACGTACGGACGTACGCTAGCATCGACAAACCAATCAGTTAACGTGCTATAATATGTACAGTACGCATGCTAGCAGCAATGAACTAATCAGAGAACATTACGTACATTCCCTTTTTATTGCCAAACGTATGTTTGAGCGTGGGGCTTTTAATACGGTATGTCACGTATGCAAATAGAACCCATCATTGATACTGCAGCTAATAATATGGTGTGCGGTATGGTGTGGAAAATACGGTACTACACTGAACTAACTAACATTGCTAACACCGCATTTAGACTTGATGGGGTTATAAGAATTGGCCTCAAAAAAACGCTGACACAATTTTATTATTATTGCCACACAAACCTTATTGAAATCAAGAGTGGCTTATTGGGTACTGATTAAAGGTTAGGTAAGCACACTACACCAAACTAGCACATTGGTAAAATGGTATTTGGACTTAATGGGGTCATAAAATTAGGCTATGAATGTCGTCACAAAAAAAACCCCATAATGTGCAGAGTACTACTTAATTATCAACATCGTCAAAAGCAGTTATGAATGCATAATCTCAACGCATGTCTACATTCTTATTGTCACATTTTTGCCGCCCTACCCTGACCTCTTGCACTGATAACAATGAATTAACATCAGAAAACAGGATAAATGGAGTTGGCCAGCTGGGTGGTTAAAAGAACTTGAACAATGGGAGCGATGAGGCGCAAACATCAACATGAAAATGAGTTATTTTCTACTTCTCGCCACTGACTCCTACGCATGCACAATTATTCATAGTATCTCACTCTGAAAATTTTGATTGACTATACAAATTATGGAAAGCATTAAAAAAAAAAAACTAACTGAAATATAAACCCAGTAGGGTTTAGAGGTCTTAAAGCACACAAGGTGAAGCAGCATTTAGTTGTTATGCCGCATATTTGGGATACACTGCCAATAGAAGCCAAGTCAGCCCCATGAGTAAATGTTTTTGAAGGTATTTGACAAGTATTTAGAATTTCTCCTGTCAGATACCTTTGTCTCTTTTTAGGTCACAACAAATCAAATCACTGCAGTATTTCTTGCTACATCTTAACCTACTGTCCTACACAAACCTGTGAGGATAAATTGTTTTTTTTTTTTTTAAATATCCACTCACTTTCTCGCCCTTGCGGTACACAGGCCCTCTTTGAGGTGCCATTTTAGGGCCGACCAAATATCCTTTTTATGCCCTATAAAAGGTTCCTGCTAAATTCCAACTCCACTCGAGCGGTGAGGAAATAGTCGGACAAATCCTAAATCTACATTCTGATCCGAGCCCCGTGGCGGGCCTCTTCGCAGGACTTCCAGCAGGCCGCGTTCTCCTCAGCGTGAGACAATCGAGGGAGATCCTCGCAGCGGCTCTCCTCCTCCGCTTTCTTTTTTTTTCCCCCTCTTCCGAAGCGCAGGCTAAGTATTTTAATTAGTTGGCTAATTGTCTAAGTAATTGGAAGACAACTTAGCTCAAAGAGTAATCAATCTCGACAGAGCGCCGTCCTATCACATGAAAGGATCTGTAATTAACACGGGCGAAAAGTGCGGGGCGCTCTTTGACTGAGCTCGATTGCAGATAAGACAAGAGGTTGAGGAGACGGATCAGATGTACACTTTGCAGTGCATGCTGGGTAAACGACTCAAACCTGGAAAAAAAGTGTCAATAATGCTTCGGTGTTCTGCACGATAGCTCAAAATGTGCGTCGTCCACCTCAAATTTCCCCATAGAGCGTCTGTTATCGAGATTTGACAACAAAATTGGCAATTCATTAAAAAAAAAAAAAAAAAATTGTGTCGAAGTATCAGTTTCACTTTGGAGCCAGGCGTTAAAAAGGAGGAGTATGGGAAAGAAGGAAACAAAACAAAAAAAACCCTCCACGATACGTTTGGGAGGAAGGAGACTAATCACGGCTCACGTTCATCCATTTGAGGCCCCTTAATTTCCCCATTGTCGAAAACAAGACGTATAATGAACAATTATGCATAAAGTCAATTTCGCTGTTGTGCGGGAAGACTTAATTAAAATTACTAATGAAAAAAAAAGAGGACGGCGTGCAGGGTGAAGGTTTTCAAGGCCGCTCTCCATAGAGACGCAGTACTTTGGCTATGGATGCCTTTCAATAAAATTATTTTGATCATACGATGCTTTAATATTTTTTATTAAAGATATTCTTTTCATCATTTGTTTCTGTCTTGTTCTGTCATCTGGCATAAAGGGCAAATTCCTGATGGGCCGTTGAGGCCGTCTATTCACTTTTTTTCACAGGGCAGATGCCCAGTGGGCTGGCGGTACAATTATTGACTTTTTTGTTTGTTTTTTTGCAAGTACTAGTCACGATTAGTATTGCGTATTTTATTTTGTTCGTTTCTTTTATTTATTACTATTATTTGTTGGAGTGAAGTGGTGATAGCTTGATTTATTTTATAGCTTTGTTGGCTATATTTTATTCATCGAATTTATTTTTTATTCTTATTTGAGTTGTTTGCCTGGTTGAATTACACTGAGGGCTGTTTGTGACTGTTTAGCCGAAATTTGTTATGTGGATTATGTCTTTTAGTTGGAAATGACACAAAAGAGTCTTTGTTTATTGTCTTTTTTGAACATCAATGGATAGTTTTTTAAATTTTCAAAATAATTATGAATATTATAGGTAAACATGAATGTACTGCTGCATTTAGGATGGCTGAGTATGAATACCAAGAATCATTATCGGGCCAATAACTGGCAATATTTCAAGAAACTGGTACTTGCGATGGCCCCTCAATAGAGGTATCGTCCGGTATCCATTGAGATTGAGAAGATTAGAAAATTGATTTGAATTCCATAGAAAATTAAAGGCAAATGCTAAATTGGAATATGTAGGTTTTTCTGGAAATTTATGGAGAACATTTTGTTTATGAAAATAAACAGTGGCATATGTAAATTGCATTGCCTGGGTACTCATGCAGGTATAGATCTAAAAAAGCGGCCTTGAACATCTTGAATTAAAGCACAATACACAATTAACTCATTCAATGCCAGGCACATTTTTTTTATTTATTTATTTTTTTTTAAGAGTCCGCACATTAAACCCCAGATACTTAAGTATCGATACTTAAGGACACATCGATACTCAAATCGATACTTAAGGACATTCATTTCCAGATTCTTAAGTTTTACATCGATACTTAAGGGCATTTATTTCCAGATGCTTAAGTTTTAAATTGATACTTAATTATCTGGGATTGAATGTCTTAACTCTTAAAAAAAAGGGAAAATACGTCCCTGGCATTGAATGTGTTAATGGATGATAATACATAACATTTGAATCATCATACCAGATGATGTGATATTTTTCTATCCTTTTCAGCCTAAATTCCCCCAATAGCAAGCAAGAAATGAGCATTCTTATCGTCGTGTACAATCAGCCATCTTTTTTGTGGCTCTCATTAGATGACGGAGGTGTACCTAACGCTGTGTCCGCAGCCTGTGCAGAAGCAGAAGTGATTGTCGTGCGTGTGACAGCAGCCTAAACTGGATAATTAGGATGAAACAGCCAGGGGAGAGCAGTCGTAGCAAGACATGATATTCCCTCAAGTCACCCCCCCGCCCCCCCCCCACCCCCCTCCCTCCGGCCCGCCGCCGCGAGGCCCAATCGGCAGCGTGGCACTGACAGATTGACAAATAAGGTTAATAAGTACTTTCCACCTCTCCTAAAGGCTAATCAAATATTAATCCTTGAGGTGTGGTCAGCAGAAAGACGAAGGGAGGGAGGAAAAACAACAAACAATTGGTGGGGGCGAATTGATTGAATTGATTTAAGGCATGGGGGGGGCAAAGACGTGGGGGGGGCTGTTTCTTTTTTTTTCTGTTCAACTGTAGGAATCCATCCTGCCTCGCAAGTGCCGCAGACAAATATTTGGATATATTTACCCGTCTCCATATTCAATCTTCTCTGCTTTGTGGCGCTGAACTTTGACCTTGTGAAGCCACGCCCCCCCCATGCACACACATGAGCGCAGCTTCCTCCGCATTCATCCAAAATGTCATTTCGACATGAATCACCGATGTGATCTTTATAAATGCCACCTTATCTACACACTCGTAAACATAAACAGCGATGGTGACAAATTAAAATTTAACACACATGTCTCCTCCCCCCACCCGACTGGTTCTCCTCACCTCTCCTCCCCCTCACTAATCGGACGCCCCGGGACATGTCGGGGCGGGGGTTGGGGGGGCCCGGCGGAGCGCGCGTGCGAGCGAGCGGCGCCGCCGCACACTCGCCGACTGACTGATAGGGCAAAATTGGATCCAGTGAAAAATGCAAAGACGCTTATCAAGCAACACTTGCAGGCGGCGCTCCCTGCTAGAGCATATGTCAACATCATTTATTAGATGTGGCCGGGGACTAAATTATGTATGATCACCAAAAGAGAGAAGAAAGGAGGGGCGGCAAAGAGGCTAGTTGGGATCATATGCAGCAGGTGGATAGAATAATATTTGAAGAGCATATGAAATGATTAATAAAATATTTGTCATCAATCATTAACTGGGCAGAGAACGTTCTTATACATTAAACGGCCGTCGCAATCTAATGGGATGCCAGACAAGGGCTGTGGCGAAAAAAAAAAAACAACAAAGAAAGCCAAATTTTGATGCTGTGGAAGTGAACCAGCTGACTGCATCGCAAACTAATCTCAGCTTTTTCTTTATAAATTCAGTGCAGGAGAAGCATGCGCACTCCATGGCGAAAGAGATGCATTCAACTCATTAAAGTGATTCAAAGGTTTCGAAACCCCGGTCTACTTTCTGTCACCAAATTGTCAGCTGTATGGGTTATTATTTGCATGCATAATGACTAACATCCATTTACCTATCAACTGATTTAAAAGATTCACGCAACAACAAATTTGGTGGCAATTATAAGTGTGAGTCAAAACATTTTCTCCTCTGGTTAACATTCACCGGTTGATCAAATAGTTCCATTTCTATATCTCCATGTTGTCCATTGCTTTAGCTTTAATTATTTTTTCAGACAGATACCAGTACAAGTATTCAACTCTTGAGTAATCACGATACAAATACCAAGTATCAATACCACTAGTACTTTTGATACACAAAACATCCTTCAAAAAAACAAGTGCAGACCATTTTGAAGGGACAGTAAAAAGTTATTCTTTCTTTATCATTTTTCATGTGCAATAAATAATTTTTAATAGATATGCTGTTGCCTGTGACATGATTCGTGCTTAATACGAGGGCAATGACCAATCACAGCTTTATTTGTGAAAGTCACATGACCAACAGGTGAGTGGTGATTGGTTCTTACCCTTTCCCTGAGCACAGCTGATACCATTTTCAGTTGACAGCATGCGGAAAAGAAATTGCGGTATCAAATAGACAAAATATGAACTTTTTGAATGTAGGAAATATGTATATGGGCCTGTGCCTTGAAAGCAGTGCTTCTCAAAAGAGAACCCCCCCCCCCCCCTTTACTGCAGTGACTATTTATACATAAAATAAATGAGATCATTAGCTATAAAAATCATATAAGTATAACTAAAATTGGATCATTTTTAACCTGAACAAAAGAAAAAATGTTTTTATAACAGGGTTTATACAGGTTATGGGTTATTCTGAAACAGAAAAAAAACTTAAAATGCATGAAAGTGCTTGGAATAAAACAATGTCAATCCTTATTTAAACTATAAATATTTTTGGCCAACATAACCATTTGATGCAGGAAAAAAATATCAATATTTAACAATAAATATAACTTGATCCAAAACATTAACAAAGGAGAAATCACAGCCTTTACCCCCCACAATTTGAAAAATCTGCTGTAAAAAATAGTTTACTTGTATTTTCCGTACTATATGGCACATATATAAGTCTTCGTTTTTGTCAAAGGCTGACAGTGTGCCATATAATCCCCCTTAAACACCTTGTTTGAAATTTTGATATTTTATATACAATGCAATTGGAATCAATTTATACAGGGGTGCAAAAACTGTGAGTTTTTGTTTTAAAAAAAAAAAGCAAATTTTATAAAATAAATCCAGACACTGCTTTTAAAATAGCAAAACAATATATTTTAAGGTGTTTAGTTGTAACTTGATTGAAAATATAAAGTTTCATATTGAATTGAATCATAATTCTATTCTTTTAAACTCTTGATTGGTCTTGGCATTGATCTAAACAGTCTTTTAATGTCACTAAAATGCATTTTTCCCTCATTCTTCAGAGTACTTTACACAAATCATCTTTATTCTTAATTTCTGATCGAAATGATTCCGATTGTAATTTTTAGTTTGCCATCGCAAAACCCCTCCAACAGTTCCGGCCGGGTATCGACCCAACACGAGACTTGGCACCGATACACCCCTAGTATTAAAATGCGATGCGGAAAATGGTGTTTTCAAACTTTTGCCTTATACTGTAAGTGGCTCCGTCAATGAGTACAAATCCAAGACGGGCTAAATCCAACACTTTGCAATAAATCAAAATCACTTGCAAAAAAACATGTTGCTATTCACTTGCTTTCTGGTCCGGCATGCACTATATAGCTTTTAATATTGCTCGATGAGTAATCTCTCTGGCAAAAGACTCTTCGGAGATGCTACGTAATTGACTGCACATCTAACAGTATGGAACAAATCCCACTAGTGGAGGAAAGTTGACAAATTGCATTAAAAACACACACACACACACACACAAATGGGTTGAGATTGGCGAGGAAGAAGCTCATGTTGCCGCTTATCCCATTAAACATGAAACACTTTAAGCCCTCAAACTTGCTGACACGTGCGAAGGAAGCAAGCGCTAAGAAGCTAGCGCACGCTGACAAATATCAAAGCGGGAGAAGATGCAGGTCCAAACACGCAATTGTTTCCAACGGTATGTGAAGACGTTTTCAAAGAGCTGAGAAAAATAAATCAAAAAGCCGCTGGACCCCCGAGTGTCAAATCACCCGAGTTGGTCTTTCAATAGCTTGAACATGTTCCGCTTCTTTTCAGTACATGTAAACAGGTTTTGACATGGGTCTGCTTAAGATAAAAAAAAAAAAAACTAAAAAAAAAAACTGTCAACACGCAGTATACCTGCTTTAAATCTGTTCCTCATTGCGGGCAATCTGTGGGAACCAGGCCTGTGGCGTTTAATCCTGTTTTCACCCCCCCACACGGACATATGCACCCCCCCCATCTGTATCACACTTTCAATTCCATTCGCCGGCGCCTTTGTGCCGTTTTCATTTGATCTCCGCTTTTAAAATTCCAAATCTATTCAAGTTTTTCGGTGGTGAGAGAGAAGCCTGATTTAGCGTCCCCGTTTGCAAGTGTGCGGCAAGAGTGTGTGATTTCAAGGAGGGGGGGGGGGGGGGGGGATGATATTCCAGGTTTAAGATGTTTAACAAGGGTCTTTTAGCAAGCTGATTTGTGCAGCCTGTTATTGGCTGTGTGTGTGCGCGACTATTTCAGGAGGAATACATTAGGTACACATGCGCAATTGAGCTATAATCACAAACGCTGCTTTTAGATGTCGTGGAAGTGGCGGCTCGCCAATGGAACTTTCGTGCAGGTATTTTTGCAACCAATCTATTTTCGTTTAAGACAAAAACAAAGCAATGTATTTCATTCCTATTTTACATGTCGTTATATCTATAAAGTTAAGTTTGCTAACATGCTGCTCGCTACCATGAATCTAAGCGAAGTCTTGAGAAAGAGTTTAGACCCAGTCTTGCATCTCGCCGTTTAAAGAAGATTTTGATATATATTTTGATACTTGTGCAGCGGTAATACAAAGTTTCAAAAGGTATTATTCAATGAGCTTGCTGCTGTCATTTTGCTGAACATATCTTTACAAGATTCCATAGCCAGGATTGAAGGGTTTTCTAACAATACACAATTAAATTCTTATTCTGTTCACTTCCCCGAGCAGACTTATACGCCACACAATAGAGCAAATAATAAAGTAGACAAAGTAGGCAATAAAAAAACATGAAGAGGGCCATAAGGGCAGTGATAATAAAGCACTAGTACTGTAAAAGAATACACTCACATTCTGAACATATTATGGAGTAGATGGAATGGAAGTACATAATAAATACAGCACATTTAAGGATGATAGTGCAAAATATTATGCATCTCAATATATTTTGAAGCGGGATGATGCCATATTCCAGGTCAAAACATATGCTTTTGTTTTGACTTTTATTTCATGTTTAATTTTAATGAAGTCATCTGCTAAAGTCTGTCAAAATTGATTAATCAGCAACTATTTTAATAATTGAGTAATTACCAACGCGATTAACTTACGATCAAAGTGATCAAAATGCTCATGTTTCAGTCTCTCAAAAGTAATTATTCTAATGTCTGTAGTCCCATGCGAAATGTGTTTGATTAATCTTTTGTATTAAATTAAAATATGACCTTTGATTTGATTTTGGAAAAACGATGATTGACCCAGGGACTACAAAACACAAAATAAACAATATTTGCAAACAACAATAAGAAAAAAAAGATTTTGTAATATACCGTGATACAAAATAAAATGCCACTCAATCATTCCATTCATTGCTGGAATAATCGTCATAATAATCATATGCATAAATATTCAATTGTGACATAGCAGAATATGAAGGTGTTTCTAAACATTTGACTGGTACTGTTACATATATACAGTATAAATCTTCAGCAAACTTTGTGAGCCAAATGCATGTGAGAAGAGAAACAACCTTTTCATGGCCGCCAAATGTCACAATATGGTATTTCCATATTTCAAACCATGGAAGAATTATTTGCGAATGATCCTTTTTCCCGCCCTTCCGTCTGTTACGGCGATAGTGATGGGACAATATCAGTAGTTGGGTAAATTAATAACGAAAAGACCCGAGGAGTTGCATGCGTGGCTCCGTAAGAAATTGCAAGAAAAAAAAAAAAACTTTTTGGCCCTCTTGAATTCTCTCCCAGCAGCAATTTATGCAAAGACATTTAATATCAGCCGCTCACTCTCTCATCTCGTCGGCAAACTCTGGCGCTTCATATCGCTTGGAAATAAAAAGAAGCTGTTTTCCAAATGTCAAACAATAATAAACAAGTGGATATTTTTTCTGCATAAATCCCAGAGTCCGTGTTGTGTAAATCCACGATATTCACCAACACCCATGACACGGTGTGGGAAGCGGCGCGTTAGCTTAGCAAAAAAGGACATCGGATTTAGCTGACGACAGCGACTTGCTCAAGACTTAACGATGTGAAAATGTACACAAAAAAAAAATCCCACTTGCTGAAAACGGGGTACAGCGGCAATAAAAGGTGACGTGTAATGGATGAAAGGATCTCTGGTCATGTGACCCGGACCACGTCGGCGTCGATTAGTCTTGCAGATGCTACTTAGCGCTGAATAATAATACATGGAGTTAATGGCAAACAATGTGTCGCTCTACATTTTGCAGCGCCGGCTGTTTATTGGCTCTAATGGATGAGAGAATACATCATTCGATAAGAAGACTAATGTAACTAAGGTAAAAGGGTCAAATATGGTCAGGAATGAATGAACCAATCTGAATATTGAATTTGAATTTGAATATTGAATCTAAATGTTGCTGACTTGACAACTTGTTATCTGCCACGTTAAGTTACTTTTTGTCACGTTATCCTTTTGTTTTCAAAGTCAATAATTGACACGCTTTGTAAAAAGTAGTCGTTGAAAAATATGATGATTGTGAAAATGTTCAAAACTAGTCCAATTCAGTTCCATTTACTTCAAGTAGCAGCTGAATTCTGCCAGCTTTGCAACCAAATTTAAAAAACCCTTCTGTAGTATTTTAATCATTTTGGGGTCATTTTCTTCCACATGATTCTGGCTAAACGCTCGTGCCATATTGAACTTTAATATGTTGCCAGCATCTGGGTGAAATTTCAGCTCCCTGGTCTCTGCCTTTAATGCTTTGCGTTTGATGTGAATACTTTTGATGTAAACATCAACTGATTGGACAAAATACAACAGCTAAGAGACAAAAATGGAAATGTACTTGATTTTATTTTAAAAATTTGCTCAACAGTTTAACGGAAAAAGCACATTTTGCAAATCCAAGTTCGAATCGTATAAGTTGTACATTTTTGGCGTTGGAACAAAACTTTGTCGGAATTTTGAGAATTCTTTACATGAGAAGACTACAAGGGGAAAAAGAGAATGTAACAATGAATCAAATTTGTTAGTTTTGCGGAAAAAAGTGTACTAACGTATCAAAACATTATTATAGTCATTGAAACAAAATACTTTTATTTGATGATTTATGGCAATTACCCTATTTCCTGTACCACCACCATACATACTGCACATAAAATTTTCTGATCTGATTTCTCACTACTGCGTTTATGTAATATTCTCAGTTTTTTTTTTTTTGCTGGCAGCGTATGTATTGCATGTAATGTTCTCTGATTGGTTTCTGGAAATGGTCCAACAGTCAGTCAAGCAACGAGCTTAGCAAAGTCGCACATTAACATTTTTACGGATTTCCGGATTGTACGACTGTCAATTTTGGAGAAAATTAAAGGCTTTTATTTGCGCCGTATGGAAATTACGGTCATTTACTCAAGTACATATCTGTTATAAGCCTCGTAGAAAATAGTTGTTGAAAAATGCAATTAATCACGATTATTGTAAACCATAGCAGCCCAGCTTTGAAGTGACGTAAGCAGTGACGCATGTCGCGACGTATGAGCGCGCTGCGCCTGGCAGACACGCGCGGACATGTTTGAGAAGAAAAGTTGTTGTTTTAGATGTCGTAAGATGGAAAGAATGGCGTAAAGAGGAGACAATAAAAGTTGCTGTCCACGTCGTAAGGAAAAAAAACGTATGGCAGTGATATTATAAACACGTGCGCACAAGTTTGCGAAGAGAAGTTGTTGCTTTTGATGTCGTAAGATGAAAAAAAACTACCTAAAGAGTATATATATATATGTATATATATATATATATATATATATATATATATATATATATATATATATATATATATATATATATATATATATATATATATATATATATATATATATATATAATGTGTACACACACACACACACACAGTGTATGAGATTCTGTGTCACCAAGTGCAGATTTCCTTTTTTTTTTACGGCAACAGCAAAGGCGCAGGCATTTCCCATGACATTTAGAGGTTAATTTGCACGGGTTTCATGGTCACTTATTGACGGAAGGCTCCGAAATTAACATTCACCACGCTCCTTATTGACAGAAGTGTTTAATAAGCCATCAGATGCAGCAGGACTAGCAGGCAAGCCTGTAAGTGGGAATCTATGCAGGGAATGAGAGGAGCAAAGCTTTGCAATAAATTTTCTGTTGAAAAAATAAATAAATAAATGTCCCACAGTAGGCTAAGTTTTCACTTTTTGCTTGTTAGCTTTCAGGTCGTTACTGCGCCACTTTGTCACTTTCCTTTAGGACTGCTTTTGTGCTTGGCTGATTTTGTATTATTCTTACTTGATTTTACAGCAGGTTCCGGAATAATGAAGCTTGTTCCCAAAGTCACGGGAAAATTAGTACGAGCCGGTAAAACACATGGCCCGTCAATTTTGGGCCGACCTCTTTTCTAATTCCCGGCTTGCGGGCCCGGCTCGCCTTATCTCCCCGTTCGCTGTTGTGGCGCAACGTGGATCATTTCCTGCGCGACGCACGTCGTCAACCTCCCAGGGAAATATGCTTATGTTCAAAGGGGTTCTAATGTGGAGTGATGGGCGGGTCCACGCCGGCTTCGCAGCCGCTGACACGCAGCTGTCTTTGCTGTAAATCTCACAAATCCACTCGGGAAGGAGAAAAAAAAAAAAAAAACTTGATTTCCACTGAAGCGCCTCAGATGTTCCAGTCGCTTTTGTCATTGGTCATGAACGATGAACTAAAAATGGACTATTTTTTAACTCCATATTGGAATTGTATTTTCATACACAAATATTTCGACAAGATTATAAAACAAGACAAATGTGAGCAATGAATTAATCTGTAGTGATCTTTATCAAAAGTTTGGAAACGCCCTTTAAATTAATGTTTTTTTTCCATCGTGTAAAAAAGTTCCTGAATTAATATTTAACACATATGTTATGAAGAAATATTGATATTCATTTGATTCAAATTAGGTACATTTTGCTTTGATAACATTTTGTACATCCTGGTATTTGCTCAGTCAGATGTATGATGTGGAGGACGCTTTATGAATTGGAATGACTTGCAGTTCACAGCTGTGTATTCTCATGTTTTTAGATTCTTTAAAATAGGAACCTTTTGCCTAGACAAGAGTTTTGCGTGTCTTGGTATTTTCACAGTCAGCTTTATGATGTGGATGATGCTCTCTGGCATGAAATTCAGGTCACAGTTGTGCATTTTAAACATTTTAGATTCTTCAAAGTCAGCAACTTTTGCCCAGATAACACCATTGCACATCTTGGAATGATCTCATGAAGCTTTAAGATGACCTGAAATGACTTTTTGTTCTCAGCTGTACATTTTCACGATTTTAGAATCTTTAAAATAGCCACCTCTGCCGGATAACAATTTTGAAGATCTTGGGATTTTTTACAATCAGCTTTATGACGTGAAACAATGCTCTTTTGCATAAGATGACTTTCAGTTCACAGCTGTGCATTCTCAAGATGTTATATTTGTTAAAATGGGCACCTTTTGCACAGACAACAGCTTTGCACATGTTGGCATTTTCACAGTCTGCTTTATGATGTGGATGATGTTCTGTGACATGAAATGATTTTCAATTCACAGCTGTGCATTTTAAACATCTTAGACTCTTCAAAGTAGGCAACTCTTGTTCAGATAACATCTTTACACATCTATTTTCTCACTCAGCTTTATGATGTGAATCATGATTTATGACACGGAATGACTTTTAGTTCACAACTATACATTGTCAAGATTTTAGATGTATTTATTATTTTTAAATAAGCACCATATGCTCAGATAACAGCTTAGTGAATCTTTGTATTGTTATAGTCAGTTTTATGATGTGGTTGATGCTGAACTGAAATGACTTTCAGATCACTGCAGTAGATTTTCAAGTTCTCAGATTTATTGAAAGTAGGCACCTTTTGCCCAGATAACATATTTGCAAATCTTGGTATTTTTCTACAGAGATCTTAATGATGTGAATAAGTTGGAATGAGAGGAATTTCACAGCTGTGCATTTTCAAGATTTAAATTTTAAGATTTAAGTAGATACCATTTTTACCCAAATAACAGCTTTGCACATCTTGGTATTTTCTCATTCAGCTTAATGATGATAATGATGCGAAATGACCTGTAATAACTTTCAGTTCGTAGCAGTACATTTTCAAGAGTAAGAAGGAATTTCTTGACTTCAATAAGTTGAGAGCTTTTCAATCCAAAGGAGTTTCAAAAATGTTACTACTATCTGTGTGTGCCTGAGTATGAATCTTAATGATTACAAATGGATTTTATTACCATCAATGTTAACTTATCAGCTTTGAACATTAATATTCAACATTTCGCAGTAAATTCATCTTCGAGACTCTATTTTTATTTCGCAATAAACAGACAACATTTTTCAGACAATCTTCCTATGGTATCTTTTATTAATGCAAGGATCCTCTTGATATTAGTATAATTTCATAGTGAGCAAGTCATTTGATTTTGAAAGACATTTCGAGCAAACAAGCTGAATCACAGTCAGGGAAATTTGATCTTTTTAGTCATTTTTTCTTTGGATCCTGTAAGGTCAATTGAGCGATTCATTTTACATACCCTCTAATATAAACTATTTTGCAAAAAAAGAGCAATAAGAATAATTAGTAGAAAAGAGAACCAACAAAGCCAATAAGTCTTACAGCTGAAAATGTTGAAATTTAATGAATTAGTAGATCAGATTACTGTATTTTGTTAATTAGGCACATTTATGATACAATCTGGATAAATAAAAATGAATGCAAATCAACAAACCTTTGTGTATTTTTTTTCCCTTTTCTGAGAAGGGGCAGTTTGAAAAATGTCTTCTGACTGCTCCCTTTCATTCTGACTTGGCCCATATTTGTATTTCTCTTGTTTTATGTTAATATTGAATGACATGAATATTGATATTTTTCAAAACGCCAACAAATTTTCTATGCTGTCTTAATGGATTCAACGCAACAAAATAAGTCCAAATTTAAGCATTGATAACACGCATAATCGACAAGAAAAACATGGTTCAAATTCTTATTTCCAGCGTAATTGATCTATTATTTATAAGATCAATTATAAATGAGCTCGTGACGGCTCAAGAATAAGCGATGGCTCGCAATCAATTCCTGTCTGGATGGTCCAGCGACACATTCCGTTATTTGGCGCCATTATTACCCTCTCCCGCCGATTAAAAGATGCCGAGTTCACCGATTCGGTGTCATTGAAAAGACCGTAAACGCCGGCTAAAGCGCTGAAGAGAATGCACATTAAAAAGAGCTTTTGGATTAATGCACTTTGGAACTTCACAGGCGGCGGCGTTCACACTGAGCCGAGATAGCCGGGAAACATTATTCATGGTGTTTTTTTTTTTCATCCCGACTCCACTTTATTAGCTTATTTGATTCGCCATTCTCCTCACAGTTGATTCAATACATTTCCCTATTTGCATAAAACTGTCCGGTAAGATTATCTTCACTTATTCCATCTATCCTAAGAGTCACCTTGTTCAGGATCTTATATGAATAATGAGATTTTAAATTGGAAGACACTCACACAGAGAATGAGGCATTTACAGTTAATTCATCTCATTGAGTTACATTGCTTAGAGGTATTGGAGGGTTTAGATTTTCATTCAAGCATCATATTTAACAGTGTCTGCCCCCCCACACACCCCCTCCCCCCTCCATCATTCCACTTTAGTGGCATTGAAATTTAAATGGCCCGAGCCTGACAGATCCAATATTGCGACACACTGTTGCTGTTTTTCCTGTCGCAATCTCATTCACCTCTCTCGTATGCGTCGCCCAAATATTTAAAGCGGCCTATTTATGGAAAGACAAGCAAAAGAATCCCGTACGCCAAAAATGTGTCGCCGTTTGACAGCGAAGAGGCTGAGAGGGACAGGGGGTGAAAAAAAAGAAGGGGGAGGGGGGGTTAATTGGCTTTTTATGACTCCAATTAAATAACATTATGCACATAGTGGCTTAACGGCTTATATGTGGCCTCTATTAACAATGTCCCCTTGATTGGTTCTTTGGCTTAAGGTCTCCTGCAACTCGCCAAGCCTGTCAGAGTGTGCGCAGAAGAAGGCGTTGATGGGAAGTCCTTGCGTGAATAATGAGACACACACGTACACGCACTCACAACATGCAAAACAGTTGACTAGCATGTCATTGCATTGGCATTTTTCAACACATTCAACTGGCTCCTTTGATAAAATGTCTTGTTTTGTCGGTTGTTAAATGTTAGCTAGCTAAGATACAGTCACTTCCTATGCTTTTTTGGTTGCTTTTTTTTTTTTGCTGCAATGTAAAAGATAGTTAGCTTTTGTAGTGTTTATTGTACATCCATCTATTGATCAACTTAAATCCTTTTGTTAACTTTTAAGTGCTGCTAGAGTTAGCCAGTATTAGCTAGTTAGCATCACCTATTTTTTCGCATCAATGTAAAAAAGCTTTTCTAATGTTTACTGTATACCAATCTATCTATAATACAAAAATACATGCAGCACATAATAGCACACTTTTTATCCTGGTCGTTTTGAACTTTTCTGTAACGAGCTATTAGCATTAGTTGTTATCAGCTAGCTAACATCACCTATTTTTTCCTTGCATCTCTCTATAAGAGGACATTTCTGGTTTCGTCATTTCTGTTAAGGGCTGATAGCATTAGCCAATAATAGCTAGCTTGCATCACCTTGTACTTTTTTGGCTTCAATGTAAACGATGGAACACCTTTTCTGATGTTTACTGCAAAACAATCTATCAATCTACTTAGGTAAGGAGAAATACATGCTTACTTCATGTATGACATATTAGCACACATCATATCCAGGTTTTTTGTTTTCACTTTTCTGTCAAGGGTAATTAGTGTTAGCTGTTATTAGCTAGATAGCGTTATACTTTTTTGTCTCTTCAAAGCATTTGTAATAAGGAAATCCTAGTTGGTTCAAACTTTGCTCACAAGTGTTATTAGCGGTAGCCAATATTAGCGAGCTTGTACTTTTATCCTTCAACGTAAAAGATAGTTTGCTTAAGCAAAGTTAGTATAAGGCATTGTTAGCTTGCTGGCATCACCTATTTTTTTTCTTTAATACATCTATCTATAAAATAGGAAAATTCTGGTTGCTTCTGTCATGTGATACTGGCGTTGCCACTGTTAGCTAGCTTGCATCACGTTGTACTTGCTGCTTCAATGAACACTGTACATCAATCAATCTAGCTCAATAACGGAACTTTTCTGCCAAGTGCAATTACTGTATTAATTGTTAATAGCTAGCATCACTCTTTTTTTCTTCAGCATAATTAGCTTTTCTGATGTTTACTGTATAGCTTGTCTGATGTTTACATGAAACTAATTAATCTCCTTATATATATGTGCCCTTCAAGAAACTCAAAGTACTGCACTTTATATCCTGATTGTCTTTATATTTTTAGTTACGTGATGTTTATTAGCTGATGTTAGCAAGCCAGCATCGCATTGCTTTTTGGGTCACCTTGTTCTTATTGTCGCTTCAATGCAAAAGACAGTTTGTTTTTTTGTTTAATGTGCATCACTCATTCTATTGCTATAAAAGAACTTTTCTGCCAAGCGCTATAAGTACAACCTATTATTAGGTAGTAAGCGTCACCTCCTCTTTTTCTTCTTTAATGTAATTAGCTTTTCTGGTATCTACTATACAGTAATTAATCGATCTATACATGGTATTTTCATGAAACGCAAAGCATCATGCTTCATATCCTGATTGCTTAAAAAAAATTCTGTTAGGTGCTATTGACGTAAGTTATTAGCTAGTTAGCTAACCACCTACTCTTTTTTTTCTCTTCCATATAATTAGCTTTTCTGATGTTTGCTGATCACTAACTAATCTATCTATACATGCTTGATTCAAACGCAATGTGTTACACTTTATATCCCGATTGTTTTAAGATTACCTGTTAAATGTTGCTTATTAGCTGATATTAGCAAGCTAGCAACACATTGCCTTTTGGGCCAATTTTATTTATTTTCATTTTATTTTTTTAAATATACTGTCCATTAATTTTGTATGCCTGTGCCTGCATCATTTACTTTTGTACATCAGATTTCCAAGGCCTTTTCACATGTTTTTTTGCGAATTGCTAAGATGCGATAAACGAACCGCTTTTCAGTTGATTTTTGGAACATTTCATCCTTCAGAAAAGCAGTATTTGCAGGTCTAATTTAAAAGGCAAAACTTTTTACATTAAAAAGATCAGGGCTGATGCTTTCCGTCTGGCACTTCTAAAAGAAAGAGGGAAAAAAAAAAAACTAAGCGTGGCCATTAAGGCTGCCTGTGATATGTTGAAAGGGAACAAGCGAGCGAGAGAGGAAAACAAGCATGTGCCTGTCCTGAAGCGCCACTCCTGAGGTGTTAACTAATCTCTGGTGGCCAGTCCACACGCTGCCTCCTCTAATTGCTCCCCGTATTTCAGTCTGCCGCGAGAGCAGCCATTGTAGCGAGCGCCCAGTCAGCCCCCAGAGGTCTCGCACCTTCATTATCACTCTTTATTGCACAACCTTATACTGGCACTTGGCAGCAAACAGCCTGCCCGTTAAAAATAGAGCCTCCTTCTCTCCTCTTCTTTTGCTGGTTTCAGTTTTAATTACTAACACCCAGTCAAAGTCCTCAGCAGGCCCTGCGTGCTTCTTCTTCTACTTCTTGGGCGGCGGCGGCGGCGGCGGCTTTTTTCCTCTCCCTCCCTCCTTTTCACTAATTAAAGCCGGGATGGAGTTTATTGAAGGGACTCTGACTCTGTGCTGGCTCTCATCTATTATTAAGAGGGCAGGACAAATCATTTTCAAATTTATATGCTGAAAAAACTGTCCAGGGACTGACACAAGGTGGTAAAGGTTGGGGGAAGGTGGCGTGAAATAATGCCGAACACACGGGAAGGTGATGATTTTTTTTTTTTTAAATGTATAGGTCTAGCTAACACAAGAACTGCATCTAAATGTAGGCTCTTACAATGATAATAATTATTATATATTTAGTATTGCTGCACTGAATCTGGTGGGCTTTTTGTTATGACATTTAAATTCACCCCAAATCTTGTGAACATAACTTATTGAGGTTAAATTGATGTTGAATTTTATTAAAAAATTGTTTTAAAATTAGGGATGTTCCAATCTTATATTTTTTGTACCCTAGTCTTGAAAGGATGGATTTATGTTAGTGAATGGTTGTCAGTCTCTGTGCGCTGTGATCAGGTGGCAACCAGGTGTACTTCGCCTGCTGCCCAAAGATTGCAGGGATAGGCTCCAGCAAGCCCATGACAGTTGTGAGGCCAAGCAACTATGAGGGATGGATGACAGATGGACGGACGCGGAGATGGAAAGACGGACAGATGGATGGACAGATAGATAAAAGGACTGACGGATGGCCGAGGGGAGGGATGGATGTGTGGACTGATGGATGGATGGATGATGGATGGATAGACGAGTGGATGGACGGATAGATGGACGGATAGGCGGGTGGACGAATAGATGGTAGATGGACAGACATGCGGATGGATGGACAGATGAATGGACAGAGAGACAAAAGGATGGACGGATGGGCGAGGTGATGGATATATGGACGGACAGGTAGGTGGACGGATAGATGGCAGATGAACAGACGTGTGGATGGACGGACGGACTGATGAATGGACAGATAGACAAAAGGATGGACGGATGGGGTGGGGTGGATGGATGGACAGATAGATGTACGGACAGATGATGGATTGATGAATGAATGAAATCCCTCAAACTTTCTTGGAAACGAACCTAACATTAACTACCTGGCCAACTTTTGAAGAGCTTTGTGAGATGGTTTATTTCCCACAGTTCAAAGACAACATCTTTTACTTTTATGATAAATCCAGGTAAAAGAGAAAACACGTGTATCCATTTTACACACCAGCAAGGACTAAGCTAACCTGAGAACATTGTTGCATTGCCCATGACTACTTTGCCGAATGCATGTGTAGCTAATGAGGGGAAACTGACTGAATCAGTGACAGATCAATGCTACATGTACACAGCGTTTGATTTGTCCCGCAAAGGCACTTGTAGCATTAGCACACATAATGGCATTGATGAAAGTGCCCCCTGCCCACCTGCTTCCCCTGCTCCTTGTGTGTGTTCTGTGTAAACAGTGGGCCAAAATAGCATAAACAGCACGGCGGTAATATGAGAGCAAAACGTCTTGATCAGATTGATGTTTCTCTCCGCGATCTGCTCCCGCCGCCATCCAGGTCGTACATTCTTAATTGTCTAAACAGCCGCTACCCCGACAGCTGCACAGGTGAGCTAGGAAAAAAAAAAAAAAAACACACACCTTTCAGCTGCGCGGCCAGCTGTCCGAAAAAACATCGAGCAGAGACGCTCTCCAGACAAAGATGGCCACCCTGTAGAACAATAAGATGGCAGTTAGCCTAGCCAAAGTCAACCAAAAACATGGATGGGGATTTATATATATATATATATATATATATATATATATATATATATATATATATATATATATATATATATATATATATATATATATATATATATATATATATATATATATATATATATATATATATACACACACACACACACACACGTATTTTTTTAGAGTCCAGATGTTAATCCCAATTTCAAGTGTAGCGTATACATTTCCTAAAGGATGGTCTAAAAATGACTGAAACAAAATTGAATTAAGTACAAAGAGAATCGTTTACTTCAGTAACTAAAGTACTAGTACCACAAAGGAGTTTATTACTTTAATAATTCATTTAGTTGCAGCCATTTTGAGACCTTCTTTTAGCCAAACGTTTGGAACCAAAAAAAGAACAAAACCCAAAAACGTAAAAATACGTCTTTGGGATAGAATGAGTTCGATACTTGAATGTCATTGTGGCATATATGGAAAATTAGCAACATACAATTAGAGACAAAGAATGTTCATCTCTTAACCTTTAATTGGAGGAAGAGGGTGTGCGTGTGTGTGTTTGTGGGAAGCGAATGGGCGAAATAATGAATTAAGCCGGGAGGAAGAGGAAGGAAGGAAGAAAGAGGAAGGCTAGTCCCTTGGCCTAACGAGCAGCTCACACAGTCAGGGCAATTAGTCACTGTCATATGAGGGCAAATGTAGAAGCTTTTTTGCAGGCTTGTTAAGTAAAAACTTACACGAGGGTCAATGACACCAAAGAGAAACGCGGCAGCGTGGAACCTTGCCAATGGAAAAAAACATAAAGCCTATGTTTAAGTCGTGTATGATATGCTTGAAAATACATCACATACACCTGCGCGAGTTTATGACACAGAAAATATTATTGGCAATAATATGAATGAAATCCTCTAATATGTCATGTTTTCCCATTTTTGGTGTGTTTGCAAAGTTTCATGAGGAAACATGCATGTTCAGAAAGCATCTTTTTTTTTTTGCAAACAGTGCATCGCCATGGGAACAGCTTTGGCTGGAATAATATTTAATGACTTGTAGTCTTATTTTATAGAAAAAGTCACGTAATATGATAGCAAATTTATTTTGTAAATTTTCAATTTAATGCCTATTAATGCCAATCATCATATTTCAGACGTGAGTTCTGATATAAAGAAGAGTATATTTATATATACTTATATATACTTATTGCATTGCAATGTATTTTAGATTGTGTTGGTCAAATTTGATTTAACCATGTTTTTTTTTCTTTAATTGAAAAAGGTCTTTTTATCTTACTATAAACATTTTTGACCCTTTGAAATAGTTGTTGTGTAGCATTGTTTTGTTTTGTTTTTGTTTTTTTGTTTTTTCCAAAAAAGGCATTCATATATCATTGACACTGTCAAAGTTTTTTAATGTTATTTTAGCAAATTTATTTTGTAAAATTTTCCATTTAATGCCTCCTCTGAAAAAAATAAACCTAAAGAGTAAACAATATAAAAGTTTTCATCGCATATTCTGATTATTATATTGTCGTTATAACTTACTTGCTGTAATGTTTTGATGCAGTATTCAAAACTTACTGTATACTTATCAAATGTAAACTTTATAAACCAATGTATTTTAGATTGAATCAATCCAAATTATGATTTTTTTTTTAAAATGAAAATGTATGGAACTTTCATTTTAGACTTTTTTCTTTCTTATTATGAATATTTTTTAACCGTTTTAAATAAAACGGTTTTTTAACAACGTTTTCTTTTTTTTAAGAGAAAAAGTCACTCAAATTTCACTGCCAATGTCGGTTGCTACTATAGCAAATTTATTTTCGTAAAATTCTCATTTAACACCTGTTCTAAATGGACAGAACCCTTCCAAAGAGTAAACGTAAAAGACGACATTTGATGTATTATTCTTATATCAAGTTGTATAGTTGTATTATTATTTCAACTTATTTTCTGTAATTTGATGCGGTATTCAATACTTATTCTTGCAAAATTTTACTCTTATTTTCACACCAACGTATTTTAGACAAAGTGTAATGTCAAATTTATTTATCCTCTTTCTATGGTGTAAATGTATGAGTCATTTCTGTATAATGATAAAATAAATAATAAAATAAACGATTTGACCGCTATTAATTTTCATTGTTCTTTATGTAAAATAAAAAATAAACATGAATTTGTTTTCACAGAGTACAATCACAACTCTCGTCTTTTTTATGCTGTGAATTTTTCGTATGAATTCAAACAAACGTGAAAAAAAAAAAAAATCACCTGCAGCCCCCTTGCACCGATTTTGCCGCTCTCCTACGCAGAAGTCCCAAGAACAAAAAGGTGAATTTCACGGCTGCTCAATGAATTTAATTCCCCCCATTTCTATGCATTCTAAATGTACATTTCTTTCAGGGAGGATTTCTCCAATTTGTGCCGGGGCGAGGCTTGCTTCTGCTGGTGGCGGCTGCGCTGGGCATATATGGGTCACAGACCCCGGCGCCTTATCAGTAATTCGCCATTGCCTGGTTATTAAGGACAGCTTAGGTGGAAAGGGCTGGGGTAGCAGGAGGGGTTGAGGTGAATTGATTGCCTGTGGACATGTTAAACATGACCCTGTCGGGCCTCCACTCCAGCGCCAAAACGCGCCAACCTGCGCGCCTCACTCCAAGTAATCAGCTGAGGCTTTAATAAAATTCAGAAAGCCCCTGGAAGACACACGTACACACGCATGGACCTCGGCCGCCGCCCCAGGGAGTGCGCAAAGTTGGAAATAATCGAAAAGCCGCGGGGCGAGAGGCATTTACCGCATGTTTAGCGTAGGCTGCGTCGCGAAAATTGGGCTAAAATGTTTCGGGAGCTATTTTTTCACTTGTTGTTTCATATGTTCCCCATTATGTTTTGTTTTTTTTTTGCGCCGCAGGCTCATTTGTAAGATGATCAGTCCGTATATGAATTTTATTTCAACACATGCTGTTAATAAAAGTGGATTACTATGAAGTATTTTTGTATGTTTTCGCTCACCTCCATTTTGGGTGTAATTCCAGCACTGATCACTAGATGGCGGCAGACTCTTAATTGACTGTTAACACAACAGAAAAATAAAATCATGAACTACAGGATTTTGGCTCAACCCAGTTTTTGGTGGTGATGATTTTTTTTTACCCTGCACAGTAGTGTTCATGAGATATAGTCAGTCAATTTCACTTTTTTTTTTGTAAATTATGGAAACATGCCATTGCTGTGAGAGTAGTGTGTTGCAGCGTACTCATGAACTCTTCGGCAATAAGTAGCAGCACAGTACTTTGAGACAATATCTTAATTGGTGTTTCTTTGATTCCTGGTGATATAACTTTGATTAAAATGATTTTATATGGTTCATATAGGTATAGAGTTACAAATTTAAAATTTTTGGACCGTTGGTGTGGCTCAAGATTTAGTAAAAAAAAAAAAAAAAAAAAAAGTACTTTGGCACAAAAAAAGGATGAAAATCACGGAATCACTAAATTGTGTATTTAAAGATCGTGGCTTTCCCTAACGATGGATCGGGGATTACTATAGTATTTTTGACTGTGATGATCCTAAAATGTTTTTGTCTGTGATGGACAGTAAAAAATGTCCCACGGACCAGTTCTAGTCCAGTATTACTGGTTCAGCCCATTGGAAAGTCATCAGTTTTCAGCAGCCGGGTAATTAGGGGCCTCGAGCGCTCCCCGCCCTCTGGCAAAAAAGGGGGTGTTACCCTTGATTAAGGCCGACTGGCGGGGGTGAATCCCCCTTGCGCAAACAACAGATTGAAGTTCATGACGGAGGGTCTCAGCTGCCGGCGCCCGGCCATGAATTGCGGCTTGCGAGAAGGTGTTGACAGCAGCAGCTGGACATCACCAAGTGATGAAAAGCGAAAGGGAGAGAAGACTCCGATGGGGGAGAGATGGGCTAGCTAAGGAGGGGGTGCTGAGTGGGGTGAGGTCCTCTACTGGCTGTGAGCGGAACTACAGTCAGTCTGCTTAGACCTCTACAAGCATGTGTAAACAAAGACAACTTTTTTTCAAACTCCATATTACATATTTAAACCCCTTGTGCAGTATTTTGACCATTTTTGGGTCATTTTCTTCCATGTCAATTTGGCATTATTTTAACCAAGGAAATGCACACTTCTGCTTGTATTATAAATAAGTGGTTGTGCCATGGTGAACTTGGATACCTTCTAGGTGAAATTTCATCTCCCTATGTCTTCTTGCAAAAGATTCCTCTTTAGGAAATGCCTTTGATGTAAACATCGAAAGATTAACAAGGGTTAGCTTAGTAAAAGGTATTGCATAACTTTTTCCTCAATATTACAACTTTTTGTAAAATTCCTCCATTTTAAAGTGTCTATTTTTGTAAACAGTACACCAAAAGTAGTTTAACAAATTTAAAAGGGACGTCCCGATCACATATTCTTGCACCGGTCCAAATAGTTTTCATGTTTAAAAATAGATATATATTTCATATAGACATTGTCATACTTACATCATACATACAGCTTCATGTTAGTGGTTCTAAAATGGGGGTGCATGAAGGCACTTCATGGGGTATGTGAGTTTTTAACAATGTTTCTGCAAGTATTTTTAATGCTATGAAAACACAGTACATTTTTCTTTTCGAATTGAGAGCATATTAGCCAAAAAATATTACAAAATTATGTTATTGTGACTTGTCTGCGAAACCTTATGCCATTCTTATCTTACGGTGTATATAATTTTGAGCACTTTATCTTGGTGACTCAATTTTGTGGCAGATGAAAATGGAATTTATTCATGTCGTTTTCATTCAAGAATGCTTTGCATTGGATAGGGGGGTACACTGCTGGAAAAAAAAAAATCACAGGTGGTACGTCATTGAGAGAAAAAAAGCTAAAAACTATGTGATCGGGGCCAGCGTCCCTAAAAATGACCAAAAGAACAGTGCAAGAGCAAGATTAGGAAACCGCTACAAATCACTTGATCATTGGTATGAAAAAATAAAATAGTACTTAATCTGGATTTGAAAATATTATGATTATTGCATTATTATATTATTATGTATATATATATATATATATATATATATATATATATATATATATATATATATATATATATATATATATATATATATATATATATATATATATATATGTGTATGAAAATAATAATTTATTCATTTATTTGAAATCAATACCGCAAATACCGCTGGTGTGGCCTCTCAGAATGAGCGTGGCGCAAAACGCCCGCACGGCATAACACTCCATGTGCGGTATGTCCAAGCAACATGACGTTTATTGCCGCTGTGTCATCATATTTCAGACGGGAGTATGCAATTTATGGTGACCACTTCACTGGTGGGGACACGGCTAACCTTGTTTAGCATCCAAATGATGAGGAATGACACGGGACAGGCCTTTTACACTGCCTCTCTGACCCCGTACACACACACACGCACACACACACGTCCATTGTCCCCTCAGCTGCACAATGGTGACTGATGTTATTGGAAATGAGAGGTGTGTGTGAATGTGCGAGTGTGTGTGTGTTTGATGAATAGAGATGGTGCCCTAAGGTGAGGACAGACTATATTGGTGTGATTCTACTATTCACTATTAATGAACTGCCTAAAGGTGCAAATTAGCTTTTAATGGGTGTTACTTTACTAGCCGAGCTTCTGCCACACACAGACATTTCCCTTTTTTTTTTTTTTTTAAAGATGAGGATGTGAGGGGGGGAAGCAATTACAATGTGTATTGTCTGCAGTTATGGTGAAATAAAACACAAATATTAGCAATCGGATGATTCTGGGGGGCTAGGGGGAGGCGGCCGCTTCCTGTGGACTGAGGTGAACTACTGCCGAGTGTGTTAGCCACATACTTGTGTTCACTTTTTATTTTGGAGCATGGCAATGTGGAGGTAGTCACTGTCAAAGGTTTTTAATAAGATATTAAAAGTAAAACAACCCCCCGCCACACACACACACACACACACACAAACTAATGAGCTAGCATCAGCTGACAAGACAACGTTGTAGCTTCCCAAGTCAGCTTTGTGTTGCCCTGCATATTTTTCAGCCATTTTTAAATGACTTTACATGATACAAACATTTATCTACCCAAAAATTTGAGGGTTGTTTGTATGTGACTTTGTAGCAGTTGTTTGAAAGTTGGTAATTGCCGTGACATTCATGGTAATTTCTATTAGCCCATCTAAGGTATTTCATGATATGCGCTAGCATTAACCTAACATAACTTTTCAGACAAAATTATATCATATGGTTGAATATTTTAGTGTTTAACGTACACTAAATATCACGTGACAAGAGAAATGTCTTGCAAAGCAAGTTATCCTAGCTTAGCTTATTTTTGTTGAGAATAGCCCTGCTCCAATTTTTAAGCATCTTTAAAAATGAAATATTACAGTATGAAAGTGCTACTGTACTTACAAACCTTTTATCTTACAAACAATTTTGAGATCCTAAGCTCTGCCATTTCATATAAAGTAAATGACTGAAGGGTGTTAATTACTACAGCAATATCCTAATTTCCATTAGCATTGAGCTAACATACAACATTTTTAAACAAAATGAAAGTTTGTCTGAATTTTTATAGTATAAGTATGCACTGTTTAATTGTAATATGTCTGTAAGCAAGTAAACTTCTGATAAACAAACAAACAAAAAAAAAGCTAATGAGCTATCATCACATATGCTAACTGGACGTTTTATTGAGAACCAATGCCCTGCTCTTACTGATTTTAAAACAATTTTCTTAAACAATTGGTGTTTTGCGACATGTTAGCTTTAAGCTAATAGACTTTTTCAGATAAAATAATTGAATATTTTGGTGATTAAATATACACAGTCTCATGTTTATGTGCCTTCAAAAACATTTTTTTTTTAGATCTTTTGGGTCTCATCCAGTACAATTAATATAGCATTTTTTGCTGTAATTTACTTCTCATGTGCGAGGTTGGCTAGCATCTAATTTCCGCGCTTCAAGAGCACCACATCCGAGCGCACGGCGCAAAATCAATTGGCTTATTGATTGCCGACTAATTAGGCAAAGATAAATGGTTGAACTAAATAAATACAGCCGACAGTAACGAGCCGATAGAGAGCACGACATCCTAATTGACTTCTGCATGATGCGGGGGCCACCTTTCTATTGGAGGTCGCCTCGGGTTCAGCCGACCATCCGTCAACATTTTATTTATTTTCTCATTTCCGCTCCGGGTTTCAGAGTGAGTTTTTAAGTCACGTGATTCATGCGTATGTGTGTGTGTGATCAAAAGCTAATTAGTGTGAGTTGACACAGGGCTTAGCCCATGGGTCAAAGATCAGAACTGATGATACGGGAGGAGTTTTTGCTCATTAAAGTGGATCACAACTGAATGGAACACGTTTTAGCCTTTTAATCACTTTTTTTTTAAATTTCAAGTTATATACCGGAAATGTAAGGGGCGCCCTCTAGAGGATTATTTTGTTTTGATTATATTTGGGCAGAGGTCCTTTCATGTCCAATTATAGCCAAGCTCAGATTTTCTGACAAATGGATGGTATTGGATTGTTTCCACATTATTAATGAATTTAAAGGTTTGAAAATAGTTTAAGAACAAAATTGTTAACTGAGTAATGTGTTAAAACGCCGCCTCTTTCTCACTCAGCAGGATCTGTGCTGCTTTTTGCCGAGCAAAGATTTAAAGTTCCTTGAGCCGCAGCCGATTAACTTGTGTCCACTGTAGTGGACATTTGTTTTTGGTCTGTATTGTTTGACTTGTTGGAGCTACCCTGCTAAATAGAGGATGTCCTCCATTGAGCACACTGGACTAACAGGCAAATACGTCTGTGTCCACTGGAGCAGACATTTGTTTTCAGTCTAACTCTTTTGTCTCATTGGAGCTACACTACAGTCAGTCAAGAGTCCCCAATAAAGTTTGTCCTCTACGAAATCAGTCTAGTGGTCTTAATAAGGGACATCCGTCAGGGATGTCCTTGACTCAATCAGTGTAGTGTGCTAAATAGAAGACATTTGTGTCCACTGTAGTGGGCATTGGCTTTTGGTCTGAATCTTTTGACTCCTCGTTAGAGCTACGCTACTAAGTCAGTCTTGTGTGCTCAATATTCATTTGTGTCCTCTATTGAGCACACGCAGACTCACTTAGGCTATTCATTTGCGTCCACTATAGTGGACATTTGTGTTAGGTCTATACCTTTTGACCCAGTGGCGCAAATCTATTACGTCAGTTTAGTGTGCTCGATTGAGGATGTCCTCTGCAAAGTCAGTTTTGTGTTCTCAATAATGTGTCCACTGTAGTGGACATTTTGTCTCAGCAAAACAACAAAGTTAATTGTATTCCACATAAAACAGGAGACAATCAAGTTGAAGTGCAGAAATACAACCTTCTCAGGATAGTCTAATTTTGTGAGTAGTACCTACAGACCAAAAGCTAATGTCCACCTCAGTGGACAAATGTGTAGGAGTCTGGAGTTTAGAGTTTAGGCATAGCTGACATCGAGCGAGCGCCCTCTACAGGCCGGCAGTGACAAGCCTCTTTTGTCATGCAACTTTTTTGCCCTGAAAGCCCCCCCCCAAAAAAAAAAAAAATGCAAAGAAGTAAATTAACATGCTCTCTCCTCCCATTCGGTGTCCGTCACACTCAGTAGCTCATGGCCCGCACCAAGTGCCCTTGTTGACTCAATTGGATTAGCGCTAATATGTAAACACAGGAGGTAATCCTCTAATGAGAGCGAGTAAATAAGTTAAAATAGCCTAAATGTCAGCAGGTGTCTGCCAGGTGATCCGACAGCGAGGATGTCGAGCGCTGTTGTGACCCGCCAGGTGACAGCGTAATTACTCGCTTGTAACTTAGCGGGATAATAGCCAGAGCGCCTCCGGGGGATAAGACAAAGACCTGTTAATTATTAAAGCTCGCATCAGGCCCACACCAGAGAGTTGCAATTATTAACGTTGCCGTTTCTTGTTTGTGCTTAAATGCCGGCGCCGCCGTTAATATGCTCATTAGCTAAAATGAGTGATTTTATTACTCTTGATTTGGTTTGGGGTTTGTCCAACATAGCGGGGCTCAGCTGTCGACGCTCCGTGAGGGAGAACCAGCGGATTATGCCGTCGATTCCTCAAAATTACACATCTTTCAGAAGAAGAACAAGAAGAAGAAGAAAATACTAAAACCCTGGACTAAAACATACTGTAAATGTTTAGAGATGAAAGTCTAAATATTTCCAAGACAAAATCAGATTTGTTTTAAGAAAGGAAAAATAAACTCTTATGAACATAAAATTCTGGTTGTCATGGTGGTCATAAGGATAATAATCATATCATCATCTGATGATGGTCAAGTTATGTATTTTCTGAAGAATAAATGTACAGTATTTTAAGTTGTCATTTTGATGAGTAAATGTCAAAATATCCACAAGAATTTAAACCCAACTGTCTAAAATGAGTAAAATAAAGATTTATTTTTTTTACAAAAATTTATAAAAAATATGATTTTTTTTTGGTAAGTAATATAAAATTTCCCCAATTAAATTGTGCCTTTTTGCAAATTGAAAGAAAACACTAAGAAGCTGAAATTTCACCCAGAAGGTGACAAAATGTCAGAGGTCAACAACCACTTAGTTATCACTAGGACAAATGTGCCATCAATTGGCTAAAATACTATGTTAAAGTACTGTGAGTAGGATGTGGACAAATTTGTACGAATACAATACTGCACAAGGTTTAGGTTGACGCCATCCTCCACAATTTAAAGATAATATGTGACAGAACTGCAAATGCGCCCTAATTGTTGCTTTCAAAGAGAAAGCGTGAGGCGCTCTAATGAAATCAATAGCAGGCCATATTAAGGCTGACAATGGAATTATTAGCAGCCGCAAAAGTCATCCAGCCGCACGACAATTACATCCTATTTGTACACTTTTATTGGCTCAAACCGACTTTTAAACACATATCGCCAATTCCGATGTCGCCGTATGATCTCGTTGGACTTGTTTGTTCGTCTCCAAGCTGTTGAAAGGGAATTAAATATCATGACTTGTGATTAAAGTTTGATCCCGCATTAAATCCCTCATTTCGTCTTATTTCCTTTGGAGGTGCCGCTCGGAGGCGTTTACGTCCAATTGGGCGTTTGACGGGTAAGAAAAAAAAAACCCAACAACAACAAACAGGCAATTAGACGGCTTCTATTGTGACGCCGCCATATGCAGCTTTTTCTTGGTCTTCCGCCTCCCTAATGGGCCCCGCGGGGACGAAGGGGTTAATTGATGCAGATGTTGATGGCTTTTACACATGACGTAGGGAGCGTCTCCCCAGTGGCTCCTATTAGAGGCACTTTTAATGAAGTGCTAAACATGAGGCTTTCCCTGCACGGTCCGCGTCCTCGTGAAAAAACTGCGAGGGAAGCTTTGCAGGAAAATACATCCACCAACACGTAGAGGCAGAGGAAGCCCCCTCCCCAATTGCCCAGCCCACTCGCCCCCTAAATCAATGCTTCTTTCTCATCTCATGGTAGACAGTGTGAGAGGAAGTCAATCAAAGAGGTGTTAACATTTCCATGGTGAATAACGTTGTCATAGTGCAGGAAAAAAACAAACGTAGAACAAATAATATAGTGAAAGCTCTAAGAAAATAAATGTTATTGTGATAAATCCTACCACTTACATCAATCTTGGTCATTATTAGAATATTACTTCTACGTTATATGGAGCGGGAACTTCCGGCGTTTCGGCTGAAGCGGCCCTCCTCTAATATAGCTTCCGGATACCGGATGTTCTGTTGCAAGAGATTGATCGTTACTGCAATATAATCAGAGAAATTGTAATCCGTTCATACCATACAGTAAGTAGTCCCAACTACGGAACTCCGTCAAACGAGAATTCTCAAACTCAGAAACTTCATACATACATATACACACACACACACACACACACACACACACACACACAGACATACACACACACACACACACATACACACATACATACATACACACACACATATATATACAGTATATATATATATATATATATATATATATATATATATATATATATATATACACACACACACACACACACACACACACACACACACACAGTTTTGGCACATTCATCTTTTAATGGAGCATCTATACTGGCTTTTGCATGCTGAAGTAACGTGACTTAAATTCATGGCAATAGCACTGGGCCAGTTCAATTTCTTAATCCTTATTATGATAATTAATTGATTCAATGAATAAAAAAAAAATCTGAATAAAGAAAAATCAAATAAACCGTTTATTTACCTTCTTAAATTCCCCTCTTGAATATAATGGACCAATTGAGAAAGTCTGCCATTTTACTAAGACAGTAATTGTGCTGCAACTGTGCAAATATAGACAAAATTAGCAAGGAAAAACCTATCTAGACTCATTTTTTTCCATGCTAATTTTACACATGGGGGTAAAAAAACATCCCCAAAACAAATAAAATAGCAAGTGGCTAAAAGTAGTCATCGGCGTAGGGCCCGGGTGATGCTAATGCTAATTGCGCTTCTCACGCAGCGTTAGCAGCCCGCACTCACTAAATTGTGCTCATTAAAATGACAAAGCCAAACACACGCACGTTCACACGCGCACAGTCAGTCAGGCGTGCTCTTCAGCTGTGTGTGGCATCTGGCCCTGACACCCCGGCAACCCGCCCTCATCACCCAGCTCCCCTGAGGCTGCCACGGGAAACGCACCAATGCGAGTGCGCCCAATCACATTTGAAAACAATCAGCATCCCTTTCGCATCCAATTTAGCCACCTGCCACAGCTTCCCATTAGTGTCGGCCATGATGTACTATTAAAGCCTTATATACATGCAGCTACGTGTATAAATATATAATGCAAAGAGTGCGAGTGTCTTCTTCGCGATCCATCAGGAGACGCCGATTTCAAAGCGACGTCTTAATGGCGGTGTCAGCGTATTAATTAGAAGTGTTAATGAGCTAAAAAAGCAACCCAAATTAAATTAATGCCGACGAGCGAGAGAGCGAAATTAGCTCCAATTTCTGTAAATGACTCTGAAGTGTGCGCAACATATCAGGCGGCCGCGTACGCCCCCCCCTCCCGAGCTAATCAAGAGCTACATTGCAATTAGCTGCTTAATTAAGGCAACACTCGGGCCTCGCGCAATCCGCCACAATTAAGTAATGGCTGTTACGGCACGATGGCGGCTCGCTAGTTTTTTTTCTGCCCGAGAGCAACATATTCCGGGGCTTTAATAGCCTGCGGGGGATTTATTTGCCGGGCGGCCCCGAGATGTTGCCAAGATGGAGAGCCTTCCATCTCACGCTTCACTGGGGATCTTTTGCTCCAGCTGGAAGCTTCGCACGGCAGGCAGCGATTTGAGGGCTGAGACGTGGCGATTGGCAGAGAACAAGGCGGGCTAATCACTGATTTTTTCGTGTTGGCTCAAAAGACTTCCAGTTGGAAGCGGAAACGGCGCACTATTGACACGTGTCAGCGGCGGCGAGGCCCCGACAGTGGACTCTGTTGTCCCACGCTGCCTGCTGGTTTGTAAACAGTGACAGTCAGAGCAATTGGCCGTTCTAATCCAAGGCTTCGTCTACACTTAAACAAACCCGCATCACCCCCTCCTCTTTGAGTGTATAAAACGTATGAAAATACACTAAACCCTGACCGCGATGCCGAGCAAGCAGGCACCATGTGCGCTGTACATAAACTGCAATAGCTAATCACGTTCACTAAAGAGCAAAGCTGTGTCTCAGACAGCTTTCAACCGATTGAGTCAATAACTGAAAAATCATTTACAGACACAGTTACATTAAAAAAAAAAAAATACAATTTAGTCATCTGTCACATACACTGCAGGAAAAAGCAGGGTTTTGCTGGGCTAAATGTACTAGATGATGCCTTTTGGGAGGGGATTTCAAGTTTTGCATTTCCTGGCAAAGAGCCATTCAGAGTGAGATTATTACTTTGCTATGTGTTCAATGGTCACTTGAATGCACCAACTCCTTGCCTGCGGAAGGGAATCCCAGAATACTTTATGCAAATATTTACAAGCGATTTATTCATTCAAATCACATTTCAAAATCAAAATAACAATGAAAAAGCTCATAATACTTAAATCTAAACATTACTTTTTATTTGAAGGGAGTATGTGTAATTTTCCGCATGCGGCCGTGGGAGCTTTAGGGGAATTACAGTAAACAGACATGGCGGCCTTCGGAGGAGTGCCACCCGCCATGTAATATCATTTAAGGAAAACTAGACCTACGATTATACTTAAAACGTACTGTTGGTCGTTAAGAAGACATTTATTTGCAAGTTTTTCAAATTTATAATAATTTAATGTATTCATTTTTATTGAAAATTGGTCTAAATCTTACACAGTGTCACTTTAAGGCCTGTTCAAAAAATGCATTGAGCAAGATTGCAGACAGTATGCATTTCAGTTTATAAAACCATGACTCTGAAACACAGCGCAAATATTGTCTACACTTTAACCCGACTAGGTGTACATTAGGTCTAAGTATCCGTAAAATTTCTATATAGCTTGTTAGATTCACTGATCAGGGCACAAAGAAAAAAAAAACACATTCATACTTATGCATTGATGTCGCTCGAGCATTACTAATGCATTACTCAAAAATCGGGATGGACCAACTAACGACGAGGTCGATTAGTGACGCCGAAATTCAACCTTTTGACAAATATCTGTTGAATAAATCAATTTAAAACTTAATTTGAAGGAAATTTCATTGGGTAACCCTTAGGGATCTAACCTCAGTTGTCACGGTAATGAAATTCACACTACCTGCTGCACAGCCAACATGATAAAAAAGATGAAAAAAAAAAGATTTTAAAAACACCTGTTAGAACCAAGCTGTGATATACTGAGCACATTGCTTTGCATAAATAAAAAAATCACTTTACCAAGCAATTAAGTAATTGCCACTTATCGGAAGGTAACTAACCAATGCAGACTATGGAACGCAATGCAGCTTTGCTTACCTTTTTAGCTTTAATGCAGTGTTTCACCACTCCATGCCCACAGTACAAATACATGGCTGCTACTGCCTAATTAAAGCACACCTCTCTATTTGACACATTTAAAAAAAAAAAAAAAAAAAGCCAAACAAAGGATTTCCTTGCTTGGGTAATTTTACACCGGATGGGTGGTCTGGCTCTCCGGAGACCCAACTATTTGTGTACAACATATAAAAAGCCTATTTTCCACAATATGTGCCCTTTAAAGGCCGACTAAGCCCCGCAATCCGTGCCTGCTTTTTATGGCATGGCCAGGGTAAATATTCAATATGCTTTGACTGGCTGGGAGTCTTACAAATCAATTTGCAGTGTCACGACATCCGCTGCGGAATATGCAAAGCGCAGATAAGTAGCAGCTTGTCACCCAGCCAGCGCTACTCCTCTTTCAAAAATAAAAACGCCACCTGGCTGCCGCTTGAAACTATCTCGTTGAAATCCTCTCAAAGGTTAGCGCAGTTATCTGTCACTTAGCGCGCGAGGAACATGCACTTTTTTTTTTCCCTTTTTGTTTTGTGTTTTACACCCTTTCCTGCTTTCCGATTTGAAATGGCTGCCGGGCAAGAGTCTATAATTAGAAGGCGGTTGAGTTGGTTAGCAGGTAATTTACCTGCAGGCGGCTCAAGTCTAATTATTGCCTTTGAAAAGCTCATTTTGCTTCAAACACTTGAGGTGTCTTTTCTCCTCTCTCGCCTCCTCGGCGGAGTCGGCAAAGGTAACGGTGTCCCGGAGCGGTGCGGATTCCCGGTTCATGTCACGTTTGCCTCACTACTTGTGCCGTCTGGACGCTAAGACACATTCAAGTGCATAGGATGAATTAATGAGAAAACAAAAGGGAACTTTTTTTTTTTTCTATGTGCGTCTCTTCACACACAAATTTTCCAGTCTAAAAAAAAATGAGATCCCTATGCATATAATACAAATTATTATGATTTGTCGTTATCATGGCTTTGCCTTCTAAGAGTTTATTCAAGCTTCTGATTGGCTCAGAGTTAGAGGTAAAGAGGACACACTCATTAAGCAAATGCAATGAGATATTCTACACCATTTAACATAGTTTATTCTCCTCATTTTGACACGCTTCTTCCTCATTTCTTGACCGATTCTCATCCCAACTTCCAAAAATTAATGCTATGCAGGCTACTATTTCTTACATACCAACAACTGTTTTCTCACAAATCAATAGTGACACTACCCTCAAAATTCACGCCCGGAGAGACCCCGCATGGGGTCGGGGAGAACATGCAAACTCCACGCAGGAAGGCCAAAACCAGATGGATTTGAACTCTGGTCCCTGAACTGTGAGGCGGATGTGCCAACCACTACGTCACCGAGCTGCCCCCAAAGAAATAATCAAAAGAATCCCAAATTCTAAAATTTGGACATCAGGCATTTCACATTAAGATTGTCGTCATTAAATTGCACATTTTCTGCCAATAACATCCCATATTATTGCATATCCTTCCATTTCATTCCACATTGTTCCATATATAATTAGGAGGGGACCACTTGGTGAAAACACAAAGAAGTAGCAACGAAGATAGTGAAGCGGTGTTGGTTCATTTTCATGCTATTTTCTACAAAATTCGTTGTTTTGGAGTGTGAAATACAGAATAAAACCGAAGATTACGCTGCAAAAGTTTGTTTGTCTTTTCTTTCCTCCAATGCGGGGTTCCCGGAGCTATGGAGTTAAAAAACAAAACAAACAACCAAAAAAAAAAAAAAACGTGATTTCATTCCATATCATTTCACAATATTCAACTGCATTTTTCACTAAAATCGTTCCATGTTATTCCATAGCATTTAATTTTCATTCAACAGGAATCCATATCACTCAGTCAATCAATGACCCATATCATTCCACATATTCCATATTTTTCACCTAAATAACTCCACAATACTGCATAACTTTCAATATCATTCTGTGTCATTCCATGTGATTTCAGGTCTTTTAATTCCTAATTTTTACAAAATTAATCCAGTCACTGTCATTTCTAATTTTAGTTTTGGTTTTAGTTCAAATATTTGTTTACTCTAAAAGACTATTGATGATGTACACCATGTGCTGTTATTTTGTTAGTTTGTGAGCCAATCTGCTGCCAGATGGTAAATTGTGAGTGACGGCAGACGGAATTGCGCGGGTGTCTCGGCGGACTGCGCGGGCTCGCTTACCTGATAAAAAATATTTTAGGAAAAATCCGACTGCTCGGCTCCACTTTTGAGGGACGTGGTTAATCCCAACACTCCACGCGTCTGTGGTCTGCAACCTGCGGCTGTCGAGCCTCGTGTGGCCCTCCCACCCATCTCTTGTGGCCGTCTGTGATTGTGGAATAAATATTTAATTTTAAAGATCTGTTTATTTTTCCATTATAATTCTAAATTTGGACAATATGGTGCTTTGTTTTCTACAGATAAGTCAGGAACTCCAATGTTCAAGACCTATTATCAAATATAATTACTGTACAGGTATTTTGTCCAATGATCTTTACGTCACAGGCATTTCAACAAAGGAAAGCTTTGAAAGAAGACACTGGGGAACTGAAATTTCACCCAGAGGATTACAACAAGTTAAAGTTCAACATGGCATGACCACTTAGTTATCACACTACCAGGAGTCAACCATCCCTTGGCTAAAATGAGAGTGATGAGAATATGAAGAGATACGAAAGAAAATGACCCCAAAACGGTCAAGGGGGTGTGGCCTCCATTGAATATATATAGCAGAGTGCACTACGGCTCTCCTTACCTACAAGGGCATCAAACAGGCATCACATTTTGCATAAATCACCGTGATGCTAATTAAAATGTAAATATTCTTAATGTTTGTTTGCGTTTGTTTTTGTTTCTTGGCGACGAGCAAAGATTCCGCTGGCTGACGTGCACCTCCGGACCAGGCTGTAATGTAATATTTCATTTCAAAGCACCTGAGAGACAGTCATGTGATAATTTATTAAGCTGCACTAATTGAGAATCCCATCAAAATATGTAATTAAACACTTAAGCGTAATTACCCAGTGCAGTCGGAACCCAGTGAATTAATTAAGGAGGAAAAAAATACATCCATTTATTTAAATTCATTTGTCTCCTTTCCACTTGTAATAATTAACATTTTAATTGCCTTAATCTGGGCGAAACAAAGTCAGACTTTCTTTGACAGGAAACCAAGAAAGCCACACTCATTAAAGATATGTTGCCACGTCTACTTTTTGAGTGTGTATACATTTCTTTGTATTTTTTTTTTTTGCACATTTATTCCGCGGTGTTGAATCTCCATGGAAACACAATTGAGATTTTTGGACCTGTTTGAAACGATTGGGCTCAGACTAATCTCTGGGATGTGAATGGCAGAGAAAAAAAAACACAATCTGGTGTGATACAAACACAATCGTGTGTGTGCGTGTGTGTTATCAGCAAGCTGCCTGGGTTTGATGTATACCTGGAGAGCAACTTTCTACCCTCGGGCCACTACTGCATGTCAGGACCATGAGAATGACACGCACACACAGAGAAAACAGGAATATCAGTGGCCCCGCTGGAGCCATTTACCTTTCTCTGAGTAGGTTCAAGATATTAATTAAGATAAATCTACCTCAATTCTCACATTCTACCATCTGCTTATTTATCAGAATTATGTTAATCGTTTCTGTAGGGGCCCGGAGAATTATTGCTCATTTTAAGTGCCTAATTTCTTTCAACGTCGGTGCGCCCTATACTTTTGCATATGGAAGGTGTAACATGTTCTTAACAAACAGACCACGTGGCCTTCCCCCTCGTACCCCCACTTTTCTAGTCCACTCATAAAAAAAAGGATGTTCACATTAACTGTTCTAATTTTGTACACCATAGGTTGTGAGGGGGTGATTGGAAATATTTGGGTAAATACAAATTTTATTTTTTGAACATTGAACGTTGTATTTTTTTTTTTTAAGAAGTATTTTATATTTGGTCCTGAAGAAATCCGTATCATGTTAAGTTTAGATATATAGCGATCAAGATAGCTAGTTAAATCAATTTAGCATGCTAATAAATCAGCCAGATAAAGATAGATACTGCCAGCTAACCAGTCAGGTAGCTATAGCTAGATAACGAGCCAGATAAATGTAGCGAGCAAACCATCCAAACGGCTATAGTGAGTTAACAGCCAGATACAGTAGATATAGCTGGCAAATAAGCCACAAAAGATATACGTAGCTAGCTAACCAGCCAGATAAATATAGCTAGTAAACCAGCCAAACGGGTAAAGCTAGCTAACAAGACAAATACTGTAAATATAGCAAGAAGCAATGATATAAAATATTACTCTGGTAAGCTTTGTTTGTTTGTTTTGGGTTTTTTTTAGAAAAGGCCCATTTTTAGGGCTAATGAGTAGACTCACTATCTCTTTTGTCTTGCTTCCTCCCTCCTCCTTCTTTGTATGTAACCGCTCACCCCTTCCCTCTGTTGAAAAGCTGGAAAAAACATAATTGGTGGCGGTTAACTTCAAAGAGGTGGCTCGTTGACTCAACTCTACAAGCAGCCAATCATATTGTGCCCTTAGACGCCCCCTCAAAAAGAAAAGCCCATTGCCTGTAACAAGCAGCATCAACAATTATTAAAACCTTAACTTCAAACCACATTCAACCATCAAATCGATGATCATCCAATGCGTACCTCAAAACATGAATTCACAGGTGACAAACTGCAAATATACGGGGGTCCTTGTTCGATAAGGTGCTATACTACAGGGGCCAAGAGAGGCCATCATGTAGAGCTGTGGCTTGATGTACTCTGGAGTTGTGCGGTTAGAACGTAAAACTGGCAAAGGGGGGACAGATCAGACTCCCTCTCAAACCGAGGAGGACTAATGAGGGCGAGGCGATGCGCTGTGATTAAATTTAGATCTGGAGGGAGATCTTGACCCGCGCTGGCCCGCGTCTAAGTGACATTTGCTCAAGAGAAACACACTGCAGCAGAGGCTTATTAACCTTTTATAGATCCCAGCACTGCCGCCCCACTTAATTGGCCACTGGATTATTCAATAGACCCAAATCACAGTGATTTCATCCAACAAGGCGGAGGACAGGTCCAGTTTGTGACAACGTACCGCGATTAAACGGAATTTCTCTCTGAAGACATTGCGAGCTGCATGGAGGACAGCAGTAAAGCCACAAATGATTGCCCAGCAAAAAAAACACACATTTAATTCAGTTTTTTTGCAACACTAGGTAAATTGATCAACACTAAGGAATATGTGGAAATATGTGAACAAAATTCTTGGTAAACCTGTTAATGAAAGAAAATAATAAATCAAGAAAATTTTTCATCAAAAAATTGTGATGAAGTTTGCAATATTTGGGTAAATAAAAATCATATTTTTTGAACATGGAACGTTCATTTTTTTTTTTTTTTTAAGAAATATTGAATATTTGGCCCTGAAGAAATCCGTATCATGTTAAGTTTGGATACATAGCAATAAAGATAGCTAGTTAGATCAAAATAGCTTGCTAATAAATCAGACAGAGAGAGATAGCTAACGAGCTAGATCGATACAGCTAGCTAACCAGTCAGATAGAGATAGCAAGATAACGAGCCTGATAAATACAGCTAGCTAACCACCCAGATAGATACAGCCAGCTAACCACCCAGATGGCTATAACGAGCTAACAGCCAGCCAGATACAGTAGATATAAAGATATAGCTAACTAACCAGCCAGATAGATATAGCTAGCAAACCAGTCAAATAGGTCATGCTAGCTATCAAGCCAGATAGATATAACGAGAGGAAAATTTGTAATCAAAATTAAGTGGACAAAATTAATAGCTAGTATCCTTATAACATGAGGGTTTGTTTTTTTTAGGACGTGGTATTTGAGCCAAAATATGGCTTTGAGCCTCATGTGTGATCATTTATGAAAATATATAGGTGTATTGTTTTGTTTTACTTTTACCACTCAAAATGTTTAGTGGCATCATAACATTCCATATATATAGAGAGAGAGCAGGGGTGTCAAACGGAGGGCCCATGGGCCTGAACTGTCCATAAAACCCACTGGACCCACTGACCCACATGAGCACCGCAACAATGAATCTTGAGTCATTATTTTTAATTTACTTTAATTACAACTCAGTAGTTAGCACACAGTACTCCCGTATTGGCTTTTTTCAACTGCGTTTTCAACTTCCTCTTATGTGATGTATGTCATCATGAGGGTGTCACGTAGAACACCATCTGAATTGATTTTCTTTGCACTTCACTGTACTTCAGAGCTGCAGAGTTCTCGAGAAGTTCTGAACTTCTTCCTACTTATTTGAACATATATTTGGACTTACAATAATTAATATGTATTGCTCCTTTCTTTTGGTTTTGTTTATTTTGAAATTTGTGTTCACATATTCGATAAATTAAATTAAATGAAGTAGTATACGGTGATTTTGCCAGTCCAGCCTACTCCTCTATGTGTAAAATAAGTTTCACCCTCCTGAAAAGGGATTTTTGACTTCTTAGGACCATGATAGTCCATAAAATGGATGAATACCAGCAAAGGGTTAACATTGATGCTTCACTGTAAAACCAAATACACATGCTTTTAAGATGAACCATACAATACAAAGTGTCCCCAGTGACAAGCGGGGCATTATTAGATGGCGGATTACTCAATCTGCAGTTTCTAAATGTCACATGCGGGAAACGATGAGCAACGTAATCCCAAAGCGCAAGCAAAAGGATCCTGACACAACTCGAAAGGCGATATGAAATCTTCCCGGCGAGATCACGATGCAAATACGAACCGGGGCCCACTTTGACCGTTCTCGGCGAAGATGACCGACAAGGAGCGGGAACGTCGCTTGTCAAGTGTCTGGTGGCCAGCAAAAAGGCGGATCAACACATTCCAAATGAGCAGACATAATCCCAGCCAATGTGAAGTTAAGCCATTTCATAATTAGCAGATTTTCTAATGTATGCCGGGCTTTAATGACCTTTGCAAATGAGAATGCTTGTTTGAATTCTGCCCGTCGCTCGCATGCTTTTTATCCCCCGCCATATCGGGGCCGACGATATGCGTAAGCTTAATGAACGCCTTGAATGGGAAGCGGCGAGCTCGGGATGAGGGAGATTGCAAATGCCTTTCCGCACCTTGCATATCATAAAGTGGCGGCGCCCGTGACCCCCGCTAACAATGCATTTGAAGCCCTTCCCTTCAATTAGGCACACTTGGTCCGACTCGCGTTAAAGCGCCATTAGCATATTAGAGCGCACCGAGAGCACGTTTCAACATTGGAAATGCATTTCCAGGGTCAAAGAGGATTGCATTTGTCCACAAAATGTATCAACGGCATTCAATTCACCTCACATGGCACTTTTCACAGGCTATTCGTTTGTGTCCAATGTAGTGGGCGTTTGTTTTTGCTCTGCAGTGGTACCTCTACTTACGAGCGCCTCTTGTTACGAAAAATTCACCTTACGAAACGCCTCAGCGGAAAAATATTGTCTCCAGTAAGGAGAGAAAATTCAAGATGCACGAGACAATACTGTTGGCATTTGAGACACTAGCGCTTATGCCAACATGACTGTAATGTAATATGTTATCACAACTCGTGATGTCTACTGTATTTGTTCAAGTTTGTGATGCATAATTTATTAATATGCCGGCCTGCCCACAAACGAGAAAATAGCTTTTTTTGCATTGACGTTTACTGTGGTCTTCCACTTTTCATCTTTACTCGTTCCACTCACCAACAATTTATACCGTAGAACTAATAAACTTAAAACTGACATTCGGTAGATAGTCACATAAAAAACACATACGTAACATACCACTTTGGGCAGTCGCGTATGACAATAGCGTTGTTAGGACTTTAGCAATTACATCACACAGGAAGCACTTTGCATGACCCCAAACTAAACTTAAGTAAACTTACATGCTCATAATGATCCAAAAAATGCACAAATTAAACGTCCTAAAAAGGTGTCTCCCTCTACACTTATCACCAACACACCAGCACCATCTCAAGACAAACAATTGAACTGTATTCATATTGTCACCTGCTACAATTATTATGATTAATTTAAAGCGTTTAGGAGCATTTATTTTTTTTTCATTAAATATTTTGATTATTATGCACTAATGTAATTCTAATGTGTGTTTGTTACCATTTTTAAACATTTTTTTTTATTTGATATTCATCTAAAGGGTTTTAGGGAACATTTTGGTGGCCTTTGAACCAATTACGCTATTCTACTTATAAAAGATTCATGTGATGAAATTGTTTCCAGAATGAATTAATTTTGTAATTACAAGTATCACTGTATATTTTTTGACTCATTCCAGCTACTCTACTAAGTCCATTCGAAGACATTCTGGCGTGAGCTAAAATCCTCTCCTTAAAGTGAGAATTCTCACACTTTGAAAAGTGAGAACTCTGAGTAGTCAGTATTTTGACTACGGCCAGAAATCTATTCAAGTTCGAAACTCTGAGAAGTCAGAATTCTGACTTTAAAGTGAGAATTTTGAGGATAGTCAAAATCCTCACACGTCAGAATTCTGACTAGGAAATATTTTAAAGTCAAATACTAAAAAACACCTTTTGACTGAAGTGAGAATTCTGAGAATAGTCACAATTGTTACTTTAAAGCTAGAATCCTCACTTCAATGTGACAATTACAACTTGAATGAGAAGTCACGTAACGTTCAAAGCTCTGAAGATAGTCGAATTCTGACTTTAATTAAAGTGAGACAGCTGAGTAGTCAGAATTCTAAACATGACCAGAATTCCTTTAAAGTTCATAACTCTCAAAAAACTCAGAATTCTAGCTAAAATCATCACTGGAAAATGTGAGAATCCTGACTTTAAAGTTAAAACTCTGAGTAATCAGACTTCTAAATATGGCCAGAATAGTCAGAATTCTGACTGCAAAATGCGAATTCTGAAAATAGTCCAAATTCTTACTTTGAAGCTAAAATCTTCGCTTTAAAGTGAGAATTCTGACGAGTCAGATCTTTAAGTTAAACATTCTGAGAAGTCAGGCTTCGGAGTTTAAAGTGAGAATTGTCAGAATAGTCAAAATCCTCACACAAGTCAAAATTATGACAATACCGAGAAATATTTCAGATTTTTTTCTAAATAACAAAAAATATATAAAAAAAATCATAAAATATGTAATTATCATTGATGCTTTTGAGAAAATTCAGAATCCTTTTTTTTCACGGCCCTAATCCTCTTTCATACACATTAATAAAGCTGACGAAAAATTTAAGCAAACTATGACACTAAAATTCATATGTTTTTCCATAATGGGCATATGTGGATTGAAGTGATGGCTGCTCAAAATGAATTTGATAAAAATGACAAATGTTAGCAAAATTAATACAAAAAAAGAGGAAATTTGATCAAAATTGATGAATTTGTCCATTTTAGATCTGATCCAGGATTCAAAAGTTTTATTGTCATATGCATAGTAATACTACACAATGACTTTCTTTGTTTGTTCACTTCCCCTAGCAAACTACATTCCATAATCGAGCAAATAATAAAGTAGGCAATAAAACAAAAAAGCAGCAATAGAGCAATAAGGGCAGTAAAAATGAACCACGAATAAAGGCATAGACTTACATTCAGAGCATATTATGGAGTAGATGGAGTGGAAGTAACTATACATATGAGGATGAGAGTGCAAAATATCATGTAGTGTAAAATATTATGGATTAGCAGCTTTCCTGCACTGTGCAGGATTTGTGAGGTGCTTGTGGTAAAGTGACTAGTGATGAGGAAGATTAGTGCCGTGGACGTTTTAGCGCCCATCAGACACACAACACATCACATGATCTGAAGCGGGCAAATAAACATTGACCAATCAGTGAAAGGAACGCGGAGCATTTAGCGAGGCGGCGCCGACGGCGAGGAAAACCCGCGTCGCTTACGTGTGTCATCTTTCACAGCCGCTCATAATCTGTCTGGGATTTGCTGTGTGTTAACACAGCTCCCGACGCCGAGTGCAAAACACTTGAGCGGCGCTACATAAATGTCTCCGTGTAGCAAGTTGACAATAAACAAGCTATTCACTGGCGGGGATTTGCATGGCAAATGGGCGCATTAGCCGTGCCAAAGATGGCTTCAGAAGAGACGCGGCGGCACACCAAACCGCCGGCAGATTAGCGGCGGCCCTGACCGCCCAGCCGGAATAAGCTAATTGCTTAATTAGCTGACCCAATTTCCGTAAGCTTCTTTGGGTATATTAACAACAGCTAGGCCGCAAATACTTCACACGGGCGTGTGTTTGTTTTTTGAGGGAATTACAGTAATGAGGATCAAACACAAGTCAGCGGCGACGGCGAGGTTGCGCTCGTATTTACAGAATTCATCTGCGTGAATGCAGATTTAGGCGGGAAAAGGAAGCTAATTTGTCGCCGCTGTTTACCGACGTCCCTGGGTGTTTGTCCAAACAATTACGCCGCTCTGGGGAGTTTCCTCGCCCCCTTTTTGAGGGCATCGTTTCTGAGCCACGAGGAAATGACGAGGGGAAAGTATTCGCATTAGACGGCTTGATGACTGAAATTGATTAATGTACAGTTTTTTTTTTTGGGGGGGGTACGCACGTTACATACGTGATCTCGGCCGAGCGCACGGGAGGCAAACGAGCGCTATTTGTGTGAAAGGAACTCATCTATATGCTAATTCATCTGCTTCATTTCGACCATACAGGACTGTTTACCTATTAGCTTGTGCGCATGTAAAGGGAATTGGAACATTACAAGCAAAAAAAAAAAAAAAAGAAAAGCTGTAGAATCGGGAGTATTAGCATTAGCTTATGTTTCGGTTCTTTGTCTAACGTGGAAACTGGAGTCAAACTGTGTTTATGTTTGTCAGAGGGTGGAGCCACAACAAAATTAAATTACGCTTTCGAACATGCAGCTCGGTTCTGGTCCGCGAACGGGTTTAAACCAGCCCGCTGGATGATTTTGTAAAGCATAGTATTTTATCCATAAATGAAAAACCTGAAATGCTTAATGATTCATAGTCATGTTGATGTTTAACGATTAACGATTTTTGTGTGTGATAATTATGATGAGAGTAATAATATATAAAGTATTTGCATAAATACATTCTTTTCTAACTAGTTCAAATATTCAATAAAATAAGTAAAATCAAAATAAAACTAAAACTAGATACAAAAATGAAACAAGATTTGAACCTCCAGTATTCGGCACGATGTTTTTCTTTGTACAAAGGGGGGGAAAAGCACAAGTAGATCCATTCTATTGACCTGTACCTATTAGGGAATTGTAGTTTTTTTAAAACCATGCTTATTGACATGAGCTGATAGCATTCATTCACCATTTGTTAGTTGGGGCGAGCTAGTTAATGGATGTTGATTAGCTTGAGGAGGAACAAACTATTCCTGAAAAAAAAATAAACAAGAACTGATGGGATAGCCTGCCCAGAATACTTTCAAATAATGCTTAAAAAATAGCAAACCAGGAAGCCTGCATGCATGCTTTGGCAATTTTCTCATGGTCTACATACAGTATACTGGCAAGTAAGATGGCCATCTTATTTTTAACTGATGACCTTTGAAAGGAGTGCTCCTTTTTAATGCAGTTGCCATGCATGGCCAGAGGGGGGCAAACTACACTGATTCTAGAAAATTGTTAAAATTCAACAACAGAACTGAACTACATACAGTATAATACTTAAAAATAAAACAATAACGAAAAATCTAACTCTAATTCAACCTTGGTGGAGATGGAGTCTATGCAAGATGACTTTGGCCAAGAGATGGGGTGCACCCATGACTGGTCGCTAGCCAATCACAGGGCACCAAGACACTGAAATTCACAAACGAACAATTTAGCGGCTAACATGTGAGTATGTATACACACACACACACACACACACACACACACACACACACACACGCTCACACACTGTTTAAATATACATCGGAGAAGTGAACAGAATAAGAATTTCATTGTGGTATTACTATGCATATGACAATAAATCTCTTGAAACTAGATGGCGCTATACTGCGGCTCTGTTATTAATTGTGATAGGTGTGAAGGTTACATTTTAAAGTGACCCTAGAGAATTGATCAGATTGTGGTCTAACATCCACATAACAAACAAAATAATGAGTTGGGACTGTTGTCAAGGAATAAATGACGGACCCTGACTGTCCACCACTGTAAAAAGTTAGGGCGTAATCTTTGCAAGGACTTCCAACCGTAAGCTGTTTTGGATCTGACGACTTTTTGTTTAAGTCGGGGAACTGTGATTTTTTTTTTTTTTTTTGCATATTAGGCCCAGCATGAACACAATCGTTAACACGTCCGAGCACAAAAACGGGATTAAACGTGTCACGGAAACACTCAAGCAGCATTATGAGGACTTGCTTGACAGCTCAACTTACAATGTTAATGTCATTCCTTATGAGCCGCCCTGAAAGAGATGCAATCAAGTCGTCCGTGTTGAGACGTCTGTTGTGTTTAAGAGGATGACGCCCCCCTCCCCACCCCCTCCCTTCCAAAGCCGAGACCCCCTTTCGCCTTTCTTATTGTCTGTGGCGAACGCAGCAGAATTGCCACTTACAGCCGCTAAGAGCCGGACGTTTCATCTCCAAGCTTCCTCTGGTCTTTTGGCCACTCATCCCATTTCCACTTCCTGCAAAAGTGCCAGCACTTCATTAACCTTGGCGTCCGTGAGATAAAGAGGCAGTGCATCAAAGCGCGCGCACACATGGAACACAAACGCTGGGCGGCGCACACACGGGCCCGTCTAACATGTTGCAAGGAGCCTTTGTGGAACATGTGCAGGGAACAGTGCCAATCTACATGCAAGGGGAAACTGAATAGTTGACTGCTTTAAAGAAGGAAAAAGGGATCATTGTTGGCTTTGACTCAAGGGCTCCCCCTATAGACATCAGGAAAGTGAAACGAACGCACTGCATCGCCAAATGCTAGCAACAACAATTTCCGGGACGTTCTTAACTCGTGGCCGAGTTTTCGGAATGGGCATTGGACACGAGAGTGATATTTGACAGAATACAAATTACTGATTGACTGGTAATTAGAAAAAACGTAATGAAAAAAAATTGGGGGTCTTTAGCGCTAAATGCTATACTAATAATAATAACGATAAAAATGACATGAAAAATAATTTTAAATGATGTTTAATATTGTCGTTAAATTGGCCAATCGATTACTTGAATTATGATTTGGATGAATCTAACACTAATGCTGCTATGTTGCCTTTCTCCTCGAGACCAATCATCAGAATTTTTTTAGATCGATAGAGATTCTGATTTTCGACAGAGTAAAATTATCATAACCAATTAATTGGTTGATAGAAAAGACAAAATGAGCAGAATAAGTTATTTTGGGGTCTTGAATGTTAAAACAATAATAATTTTAAATGGCATCTGATGATTGGGAAAGCTGGTATGTGCAGCGTTTGCTTCACTTAACAGCTGCGACATTGAAACTTTTATTTTTTGGCAGGCGAGTATTGCGCATATAATAGAAGCTACAGTAGTGGCTGGGGTTGCATTGTGCATCCACTAGATGGAGCTGCATCAAAGGGAAAGTCAACAAAACAATCAGATGAGTCAGTTAAACTTTATTCATAGACAATCCGAAATTAAAAAGAAAGATGATTTGTAGAAAGTACAATGTGAAAACTGGAAAAAATACCTCTTGATTGCATGAAAAGACAGTTTGGATCCATTTCAAGATCTATCAAGTTTAAAATAGTATAATTATGATTCAATTAAATATTTAACAATTTTTATAATCAATTTGGAACGAAAACCGAATATACTGTTTTGTGGACTGAAAAACAGTCACTGGATTTATTTTATGAAATTGTGCTTTCTTTTACAACCCCCCCCTCGCGGTTTTTGCGCCTTGTCAGCTTTTGAGAAAATTGAAGGCTTTTAGGTGTACCTTACAGTGCCTAAAATATGGCAAAGAGCCCTGATTTTTGGCATACAGTTACACCCTATTCAAAGCCAAATCAAATCTAACATCAAAACAGCCTATATTGACAAAATCAACCACAAAAATTGGCTCATAAAAATTTCAGCCATGAAATGATACAGGGGATTATAAGATGATGAAATACTGTATAAATCCTTATTCAACGCTTGTGCAGTATTTTAATCTTTTTTTTGTCATTTTTTCCCCCACACCATTCTGACAGTATTTCAGCCAATTTTGAAATCAATTTCAAACTTTGACATGTTGTCCCCAGTGTGGGTGAAATTTCAGCTCTCCTGAGCCTTCAATATTTTCCCTTTGATGTGAAATACCTTTTGATGTAAAGATCAAAGGATTGGACAAAACCCTGCTCAAGTTATTTAAGAATCGAAACGTCCTGGCTGGTCCACTAACCAAGTTCTTGGTTACCACGGCAACAACAGACAAGCGATACTTCTTATTAAAAGCCACTGTAGCGTCCAAGTGATTCCGGGGTTGTTATTTGGAGCTAAAATGACTACATACTGTAGCTTTAAGGAAGATTGATTGGGAGGTGATGCAAGTAATTGGTGCTGTCACAAGTGTGACCCGCACACTTCACACTCACAGCCTCAGCCCCATGAGTAACGAGTCCCATTTAAAAAGAGAGGAGGAAAAAAAAAACATGAAAGTGGATGAGAGCAAATGTATTAACTGAGTCACAACATTGTTTTACTTGCACCAAATACGCATGCATTTAATCCCTCTGCCCACAATTTCTGCGAAACGGAGGATATAAATGATTTTCCTTTGGTGGAAACGGCAAATCCCCGTCTGGATTCCGTTAAAAGGCTTAAAATGTCACTAAATGCCAAGGCTGAGACTCCCGCTCGCGCGTCGGGGTCTTTAAGACAAGATGTTCAAGCGTTGAAAGTTACCTGAAACCGATGAGGTTAATATTCTTATCGGCGGGCTGGTGTGAAAGCGGATATTGAAAAATAGCCAGGTAACCCCGCGCATTAGCAGCTATGACGCGGATTAGCCTCGTATATACAAATTAGGCATTTGATTGTTTATTGTGGGGACTATTTGGTTAACGTGATACGCTGCTTGAAAGGCAATGAGTGGGGTGAAGGTGGGAGAAACTCGCGATAATGAGTAGTTTATTGTAGCTTTTTCCGGCCGACTATAATAGTTTTGTTTCAAATTTTTGGATCAGGTACACAATTTAGAAAATTACAAACGGATACCAAACACACGTTGGAAATCTAGCCGATCGCATCGTTTTCAATTGATTGGAATTGAGAGGAAAAGATCGAGTTCAGAAAATTTCATTTTACTTTATTGCAGTATTTGGAATTGGCACCCAGGCTTTTGATGTTTTTGATGCGTGGTATCAAAGGAAAAGCATCCAAAAAAACACAAGGGGGCTAAAATATTGCTTGGATTGTCAAATAATGGCGGCTTATAATATGCCAAGCTGACGTCCCTTATAAATGCTTGCAAGCGAGACTTTATAGGTGTCAAATTTAGCCCATGTCAGGCTCATTTACTGCCATTAAAATTGGAAAATATTGTTATATTTGTACATATTGATCACCTAATGGTTTATCATGCTTTTCCCCTTATTGTTGCATCCATCCTTTCAACATCAACCTGTGAATAGGGTGCAATAAAAATTTTCGTGTTGACACCCTATAACCACAGGGTGGCGCTAGCATTTTTCAAAAAATGAAAGGAAAGTTCCAACTCAGGTTTTTGCCACATGAACAAGGAACAACAACAACAAAAAAAACAAAAGAAAATCAAAAAGTGGTAAAAAAAAATCCTAAAACACAACATAAAAAAAATCAACGAAAACACTTCCTATGGTGACTTCTGGCAATTAAACTAGAAATGACTGAGTTAACACAAGATGTATGGTGGCCTTAAAGGGTAAAAAAGAAGGATTTAGGTCCAACAAGTAAAACTGATCCTAGCCTAGCCACACTAGGCCAGTGCTAAACCAGTGAGCGCATTAGCATAGCATATTAGCATCGACTTGGGGACAAAGGGCTACTGAAGGGCTGTGGAAAAGAGATCTAAATCCTACATCCCCACGAACAGGCTGCCGGGTTGAATCGCGGGTAAAACGCGACCAGTGAGGCCGACGCGGCGCTATCTATTAGCGCCCGGCGTCACATGCGCGTTGCCAGGGAATTTCACTGATCCCGGCACGCAGCGGGAGAGGATAAAAAGTGAGTGGCTCAGACCACGAGTGTGGCTCGCGTGAATCCGCGAGTCGAAAGTTGCGGCTCCGTTCCGCTGTTAAAAAAAAAAAAAAAAAAAAAAAAAAAATTCTGACAGGATCCTGCGCGCAGGCTGATAACATGCTTGGATTAGGGATGTTTAAGGCAAGTGAAAATTATTCATTTGAGATGGATGAAAGCTGCACTTGTCAAGTCTACCAGTCATGCACTTTAGATATTTCATTTCCCACTCGCCCGCCATGCATAATTTCCCCTCAATGCAAATTTTTTACGCGCCCCGCTTTCGGCGCCGCGTGACAGAAAATGGATCTTTGCCAGTCAATAGGTAAGAAAACAATGCCTTCTTTTTTTCAGGAGGTGTGAGAATCTCATTTTAAGTGACAAAATGTAAACAAACAAGCTTTTAAAAGCATGTGAGGCCCACCAAGGGGCGGGAAAAAAATCCGATCTGTCGGGCCGAGATCTAAGACCGAGAAACTTACTATTCAAATATTATAACGGGCTGATGAGAAGCTCGTTTGTGGTGCGGACGGACCCGATAAATTAGAGGCGCTCTTCTCGTTTACTCATCAGAGTTAATGAGCCTGATCAAATTACCTGGAGGATGGTAATTACAGGCTAGTGGCAGGCGTTTGCCAGGGGGGGCGGAGCTAAAGATGATGCAACTGGCCTTGTGTGCACCCTGGGTCAAAAAACATGAGCTACTGTCTATGGGCAGTTTTTATTTGTTTTGTAATGCTTTTAAATACCGTGCTAGTTATAAAGCACATTGGGTTAGCTTGTGTATGAAACATGGTCTATAAAGCTACCTTGAATTTGGAGCTAGCAAAAATATAATCTCTTTTTCTCCGATGTGCAATAGAACATTGAGGGAGCAATGCTTTATTGTAATTTTATTCCATTTGTTAAGGGCTAGAAAAGTACACAGATATTGCCAAAAGAAAATATGTGTGACATATGCAAGATGGCTGGAAATTGCAAAACATTTAAATGTTTTTAGGCTGCTTGTAGGGCTGTCACGACTGAATATTGTTATAATCAATTATTCCGTTGAATAATTGAAAAATCTGATACAAAATTTCATTTTGCGTCAATGTGTATTCCAAGGACTGTCAAACGGTGTCTGCTCTTTTTTCACACTATTTTCTACAAAATTCACTGTTGTGTAGAGGGAAATCCAGAAAAAGAAAATTACCTCAAAATGTCTGTGAAAAAATTCAAAGGAAAAAAACCCAAAATGAGATTAGCAAAAAATCAGTCGTTCTGGACGCTTATCATTTGAATTGATTTTAATTGAATTAACCCAAAAAATATTGATCTAAACTTTAACTTATGAAAAATCAAATCTTGTTTAAATCCTGTATTTAAAGGGACAATGTGCAAGATTTAGACCGTTTTTCATTTAAAAAGGAATACATTATGCGATTATACTTTTCAAACAATGTGTTCTTAATGACCAACAGTATGTTTTAAATATGATCGTAGGTCTAGTTATCATTACATTATATTACATGGGGGGTGGCTGCCATGTCTGTTATAGCTATGGACAATGGTTTATGCAGCACCTCCTGCTGTCCGTCATGAAAAGCGGCCTGAATCTTACGCATTGTACCTTTAAAGGGACAGTGTGTAAGATTTAGACCGTTTTTCATTAAAAAGGAATCAATTAAATGATTGTAAATTTCAAAAACTTGCAAATGAATGTGTTCTTAATGACCAACAGTATGTTTTAAATATAAAGTAGTTATCATGAAATGATATTACATGGAGGGCGGCCATGTTTCTTATAGCTACGGACAATGGTAAATGCAACAGCTGCAGCACCTCCTGCTGTCCGTAATGAAAAACGGTCTCAATCTTACACACTATCCTTTTAAGACAACGATAACGTATACTGATTGAAACCACTTTTAACCTAAACTTAACGACGTATTTTTTATGCATCTTTCATGAGTCTAGGCATACAATTCTAAATATTAATTTACGGTATTAATTTATTTTTAATCGTGAGGGTAAAGGATGGTCGGAGAACGGCTGGCACTGAATGAGTTAAATAGTTAGTAACTATTATAAAGATGTAATCCACAGCTTTTGCCAAATTTCACCAAAACACAAATAGGCAGAAACAGTAATAACATGGAGGACTACTCTGACAGGTGGCCGTAACTTCAAGACCCTGTGCACAACCAAAATATTAGGAACACGCTTGTGTCCCAACCACATTATTAACATATCGCACCCCCCGATTGCCTTACTATGCACACGGAGGCTTTTTGGAATCATTTTGCGTGGGTGTCCCTAACGTGCGTCCCGGTGAGTGGATTTCTCCGGCAAGATTAGGCGAGACTTTTGATCCGGGCGAAGCACTTGACGGCTAATGGCGTATTCTAATGAGCAGCCCGGACACCGGGATTCCATTTCATCGCGCAAATTGTTTCACTTATGAATATTAATGTGCCTCTAATTTGAGGCCGTTGTTAATGCTTGTCGCTCGGCGGGCGGACGGGGTCCCATTCCCGTTTGCGAGCATGTATTGCGCACCCCCTGACACTAAGCCCTCGCCTTTGATTCTTAATTGCACCAGTGCAAGCATTTGCAGGAGACGGGGCGCAAAGCTTTAATTAACTCCGATATCACACGTTGGAGTCTCGACTGTCAGACGCATCACACGCGTGCCATTTCTTCTTCCTCCTCCTCCCCCTTTTTTTTCTTTGCAACGCCAAACATCATCCGAGAAGTCGGTTCCGACTTTGTGATCACCGTTTCATGCATTTCGACGTGAACTCTGTGTCATATCTGTTGCACTTCATTTACAGTTGACTTCTTCTTTTTTATTTTCTGTTTGAGTTGCTGAGACACAAAAACAAAACAAAAGAAAACAGAAGTTTTAAACAAAGAGATTCTTCGGTAAATTAAAGAAAGTAATTTCCGGAGAAATTGTGTGAATGAAAGAACGCTGCATGACTACATTTTTTAAATGTAGAATGAAATGTAGTTTAATTTGGTCGACGAATGTGGGAAAAAACTATCAATATTACTCTACTATTCAATTGTTATTATATATATATATATATATATATATATATATATATATATATATATATATATATATATTATAATATTTAATTAATATTATAAAAATTAAATTAAAATGTAATAATAATGAATGCAGAAATGTGTAAAATGTCTCTTCCACAGGGAATTACAGCATAAAAATTGGGGGATTTTGCCAATGTGATCATTAGTTTTCAAGATGTCCTGAATAAGCTGAATATTTTATTAATCGTGGATTAAGGTCTTTGATTTTTGTCAATAAACCTTTTTTTTTAAGATAATTTTATCGTAAACATTTGGGGTTAATTCCTAATAAATCCCAAATGAACTGAAAACTTTATCTATCAAGGATTCATCTGGCTTTTATTTTGATCATAACTTGATTAATCAGCTTTTTTTAATGGAAATTTTAGCAAAAACATGGATTAATCTTTCATTTTGTCGATGAATCGATTTATCAGACTTAATAATCAAAAGGAGGAGAGTTGATCATTAGTTTCTAAGATGTCCTTAATGAGATTAATATTTTATTAATGATGGATTAATCTTTGATTTTGTCGATGAATTGATTTCCAAAAGAGAGGAATTTTGAAGTAAAAAATTGGGAATTTTGGCAACGTAACATTTTATGACTTGATTAATCTGTATATTTTTTTCAATGATGATTGATCAATTACATTTTTTTTTAATTAGCGCCTAACATATGTATTTTTGTTTTAGGCCAATGTTGATTTTGGACAGAAAAAAAATTCTAACAAATCTGCAAATTAGTTTGAAAAATATTAATGAATAAAATAGCATGTCTTTCCTTCCGATATATTTCCATCGGCGACAGTTATGTGCAACATTGCGTGTGTTATTGTCATGTGTTAATGTGTTATTCTAAATATCCTCTGTCATTGACTATCAAAAATATGTATTGGTTGATCATTGCACTTGTAATTTGAAATGCAAAACAACTGAACTTCTGATTTTCTTTTGTTGTCGAAAATGTGGAATTCGGAGAAAATCTGAAATGGCAGAAATGAGAAAAGTCATTCATCACGCTGACAGTCATTAACACTGTAACATTATTAACACTGTAAATATCACCTAAGGTAGAATGTCTGAACTGAAAAGACGTGTAAAAACGCATTTGGGATTGAATGAGTTAACGCTTTTGAATCTCTTAAAATTTGATGGGTTGAAAATGACTGAGAAATAAGCAAGCAAAATAAGTGGGCGGAATAAAGAAAAATTGATGGCAGAATAACTTGAATACTTTTCGGCTCTCGCACAATAATTCCACCTCACCCGCACACTAATCTTCAATGGATTTATTGGACACCAGAGTTTAAATTTGCTGCAGTCCAGCTTCCGTTTGCGAGCTAAAATGCTAAAAGCGAGGAGTCCGCACATTCAGGTGCGGCACAAGCGTCGTTTAGATGTTAGTAAAGAGTAATGTTTAATTAAAGCCCGTCAGACGTGTGATAAGAGCGCACTATAGTTTCTAAGCCTTGGCCGCCATAAGCTAGCGCCGGCGCTAATCCTCTTTCACGTAACGTCACTGCGTCGGCACGGCTCAAACTTTCTCTTTTTTTTAGCATTTATAAAATTAGCAAAGAAATTAACTGTCTGCAAGTGTGGCAAATTGGATTTTGCAAGTGGTGGCTGTGTGTGCGAGAGAGAAAGAAAGAGAGAGAGAGAGAGAGAAAGAGAGAGAGAGAGAGAGAGAGAGAGAAAGAGAGAGAGAGAGAAAAAGACTGTGTGCATTAGCGCATTGCCAGGCTGCCACCTACAGTACAAAATGGAGGCTGCTCAACACGTGTGGTTTCCTTAATTAACGAGAACCCCCGCGTCCTCGCCCACCCCTCTGTCTTCCTCTCCCGCTAATGTCGTTACAGGAAATTTGTTAAAATCCATTATTGGAATTATTAATGAAATAATTTCAATTTGGCTGGAAGACTGTGGAAGGATTACACGTGTGTCTAATATGCACATAATGCAGCAGGAATTATTTCAACAGCCCGCGACCTACTTTTGACCTCGCGCCACCTGATTGGCTGCGTTTTTTTTGTAAAAGATTAATGACTCATTAAAGTAGCTCACGCAGTCATGTTCGTATTAAAAGATGGAATTTAAAGTAGAAATATAGGACGGAAGGTAGGTAGGTATGTGTGCGTGTGTGAGACAGTGGGAAATTCAACATCCAGGTAAAGTGACAGCAAACTAATGACAACCGCTAGCATATTAAGCTGTGAAATCTAGCGTAACAACTAGCATTCTGTAACTAGCTGCAATAATTAGCATTAACTACGGGGTGATGATTCCCAACATGAAACCTGTCGTTATGCTGCAATTACTAAGATAACTACTAGCATAAATAGAGGTGACAACTAGCATAACAGCTAGCATATCTAGTGGCGAGAACTACCAGAATTACAGGCTAATGACATGATGGATAATGACATGAAAGCATTATGTCATTAATGTGTAATTGCTTAGGTAGCTGCAATAAGGATTTCTGACATGAAGCTTGTAGGTATGCTGCAATTACTAGCACAACTACTAACATGAATAGCTGTGACAACGAGCATAACAAGCTGTGAGAACTAGCATAATTCCGTTCTAATGACATGATGGATTGTGACATGAAAACATCACGTCATCAAGGTGCAGTTACAGTATGCTACGATGGCCTGCATAACAGCTAGCATTACTAAATGCAATATCTAGCATTACATATTGATGACATGATTATTTTTTACAAACTATCATGTTTGCAGTACCTTGCATAATTGCAGGTTAATAACATGATGGTTTCTGACACGAAAGCATCATGTCCCTACCCTGTGGTTAAGTGATAAGTAGCAAAACAGCTAGCACAACTAGCTGTGATGAATAGCATAAAGTAGCTGCTAGCATAACTAGAGGTGACAACTCGAAAAACTATGGCTTGATGACATGGTTGATGAAACGTAGTTCTGCATTGATACCTAGCATGGCAGAAAACTTAACTAGCTCTGATAATTAGCATATCTGTTAGCATAACTACCTGAAATGACTAGCATAATAACAGGTTGACGACATGACTCTTTCCTGTTAAAAAACTCATGTCATTAACCTGGTGTTATGCTGTGATATGTGACATAACAACGAGCATAACTACCTGTGATAACTAGCAAAACTGGCCGTAAAAAAAAAAAAAGCAGAATTTGTTTGATGACCAGGATGGTTTTTGACATGAAACAGTTATAAATTCAATATTCATGAATAGTGATCATAATACTGTGTTTACACTAATGGGTCATATAAGACATACTGCAAAAAAAAAAAAAAAAAAAAACTCTATATATAGACTGATATTTTCTACCACAAAATGCAACTGACAAAATTGCTTAAGATGTGAAAATTGGTGTGCGTGTACTCAGCGTCATGCAAACAATAACCTGAAAATGCCTCAACGTTGTAAGGCAACGCTAAAGAAGCGGAACGTTATTCCACTCGTCGCTTACTCCTCCGACCAAAGAGTTTTGAGATGGAGGATTTCCTCTTAGGTTTCCCTTTCTTTACTCCTATGGTGATGGCAAAAGGAAACAAAAAACACACACAAAATAACTAAAAATGATCTATCAAACTCAAAATATATAGATCAAAAAATACATATTTCACTTTACTTACCCAAATTTTTCATCATTGCATTCAGCTGCTCATCCTCCGCCAATTCCCTAAAAATGACAAAAAAATGCTTTTGTGATAAGTAATAGTAGTGAGTCCACATTTCAGTTAGTAATGCTTCTTTTTTTAATGGGGGGTGTCAATGACATCATCAATTACCCAATGCCAGTTTTGTGTCATCTGCAAAAACAAATCTGTTGTTTAACCTTTACGTAGGTATTTTGCAAATGTATGAAACACTATTGGAAAATGAAGAGATTTTTTTTTTTAATAATATAAGACACCACCACCACCTGAGTCGTTCATCATCTAGGACTTCCACGATGGCATTTCTGCCATCCACGATCTCCACCAGATTGCGCATCAGCATTTCCTCACGCGCTCGCTCCTCAGCCGACTTGACGCCATCTATTGCACCAAACGAGAACGTTGGCCGGAAAAGCGAGACCATGGGAGCGCGCCGGCTTCTCCTACCTGGCTTGTCCAGCAGCCCGCGGAGTTCCTGCTCCACGTGCGGCTGCTGCCGCTCAAGCTCCTGAGTTCTTGCTCTGAAATATCACAAAAGATCTCTGTCGGAAAATGGCCGTCTTGCTCACCAGTCATGGAAAATGTCAAAAATAAATAAATAAATAAAAGCACGATAAAAGCCGATTGATTTCTGTTGTAATCGACTTGAGTGATTTTTCTTTTTAGCTGTGCATGTGTGCGCCCTGGGTCAAAACATTAGATCACTGATGTCAAACTCAAGGCCCGGGGGCCAGATCCGGCCCTCCATATCATTTTATGTGGCCCGCAAAATGCTGATTTGACTTCAGGTTTCTGGCTAAAATAGCAAATTTGCAAGTTTTCTTCAACTTTTAAAAATCCAGAGAGAAAATACAAGCATTTTTTAATTCACAATCAGTTTTTGCCGGCCTCTGATTTCAAAACTTTGTGCGTGTTTTACAAAAGCATTTAAAAAACATTTGACTTCACAGTCATACCGGCCCTCTGACAGAAACTAGAACTACAACGTGGCCCACAGTAAAAATGAGTTTGACACCCCTGCATTAGATACTAACTATGGGCAGTTTTTATTTGTTTAGAAAGATTTGCTATGCTTTTAAATGTTGTGCTTTTACTTTTCAAGCAAATGAGCAAGCTTGTGTATGAAATATGCTCTAAAAATACAATATATATATATATATATATATATATATATATATATATATATATATATACATACATACATACATATATGTATATATATGTATGTATATAAATATGTATACACACACACGCACACACACACACATACGTATAGCTCATAACCCAAATAAACTGAGCAAAGGACAGTTTCTCACGTGTAGACAAGTTCTGACTCCTCCCTGATGAACATTTGCTTTTTCCGGATGAGCTTGAACCAGTCAACCATCAGCGGTTCCATAAGCAGGTCGCCCTGACCCTCTGGAAAGCACCCAAGCAACACAAGGCCATACAATTCTGTGCATGATTTCATTTTTACACCACTATTAAAGAAATATTATATGAATAATTTGAATTGAGTATTGTCCCTGATGTCAATTTAATTAACATTTATCATGTAAAACATAGGCCTTTAGATAGCTTGAGAAGCTAGATAAGTCCACTTCAGATTCCAAACAGAACTGGACCATAACATGCAGGTTATATTTGAAAATACGCCTCATTTTCTGATTATGATTCAAGGTCTATATAATGTAATTATTAGGGATGTTCGATACCACATATTCCCCCCTAGATAAATACTAGTACTCCATTTTTGTCTTTGATATACACCCCCTCGAGCCAAAATAAATAAATAAATAAATAAATAGGCAGATATTTTAAAGCCAGGTGTACGTGTCTCAATATATAATATACAACAACAGGAAACAGTTGTTTAGGTTGAAAAAAAACAAACAATTATGGGTCAGATAAAGGCCAACCCAAAATTTGGGTCCTTTTGTTCCAACTTTCTGGGTTGTTTTGTACAAAACAAGCTCATTTTTGAGGTTGTTGAGGTTGTTGAACAAAATTAGCAATTATGGAGTGTCGTTTTCAACAAAACAACAAATATATATTTTTTTTAATTTAAAAAAAAAAAAAAAAATCAAGCCAGCAAGCCAATATACATTTTCTCTATAGTGTTGTTATTTAAAAAATAATGATGATAATAAACCGCTGTGTGAAGAATTTTTGTTCAAGGTGATGAGGCAAATTAGGATTATTTTTTTTTTATTAAACTTTATGACTTTTCTAAATACGGTAATATGACAAAATGTACTTTTAATATATGCTAAAATGCAATGGTTGGCGCCAACATGTGAATGGTGGGCCGCAAGAGTTCCCCCGGGCCATAGTTTGAATAGCCCTTTTGTCTAAATACAAAGGAGGAGAAAGCGGAGCAAGGAAGACAAGGGACGTACCTTCCTCCCAGCGGCGGAGCTTCCTCTCCAGCGCGACGCCTTCCCTCTCTAGCAACGCCAAGTTGGCTTCGATGCGGTCCAGCTCACGCTCAATCCACTCCGGCGGGATGTGAAAAGACGTGCGCTGATACGAAACAAAGCGCCCATTCAACTCTTATTAATTTTTGTGTTGACACTCCAAAACCACTGGGTGGCACTAGCGACCAATTTATGACATTTGCAGGCCTTTCAGTGACTTTAATGACTGGCTTAGCCTGGACTCATCAAATGTCATATTACTCTAATTATAACATAACACATATTCCTATTTCAATTTCATGAATATATATATATATATATATATATATATATATATATATATATATATATATATATATATATATATATATACAGTGTAGTTATTTTACTATTATCATATTTTTACTTTTCGCACATTTTTCCCTAATTTAATAAATTACTTCAGTATTTTTAGTACTTGAAACAATGAATTACCTTAGTACTTTTAGTACCTAAAGTAAGCAATCGATAGTTCGGTATTTTTAGTAAATAAATGAATCAATTACTTTAGTTTATTTTAATCCTGCCTTAGCAAAAACCTTCAAGAGTTTTGAAAAGATTATAGATGTATACCTACATGGAGTTATACATGCATACAATTGACTGGACTTACAAAAAAAAACAAAAACAAAAACGTAAAACCACGTGTTTGGGATTGAATGAATTAATAGACGTAACAGGGGGACTTACGGAGGTTGGCCTCATTTCAGCACTGGAGACATCCGTGGGTGACAAGTACTTTCCCTTTTTAGCGCCTAAGAGGTAGATGGAATAGGATTAGATGGCAGCTTTTGTAACATTTTATGCGATATATGTAAAAAGTCATATTAACATATAACAAAGGCGCACCCGTGTGTTCAGGTGAGGGTGGACCTGATGGGACGTCTCCCTTGGAGGTCTGCCAGGTACTGAACTCCACAGCTGGTCGTCTTGAAGGGGATTTGACAGGTGAGCGTCTCCTGGGAGGACGAGCTAGAAGGACGACAGGCAGCTTTACGTCTTATTGCTTTGGGCTCGCTTCAATTTTCACCGGATTTTCCATGCAAACAAATAAAGACCTGCTATGTGCTAGGGAAAATTTCAATTTGTCATTGTTTTTCTTTTATTAGCAGCAATCGGTTGAAATTAACAGGGTTGATTTCTATATCATTAAGAACTCTCTTTTTGGGGACTATGTCTATTTAATCAACAGAGGGCCTTCAAACATGGAAAAAAATTAAATAAAATATCGGCCAAATATTTTCCAGTTGACTTTTTACCTTCATATACTCTAAGTCAGGGGTGTCCAAACCTTCTTCTCTGAGGGCCGCAAGCAGAAAAACAGAGAGCTGTAAGGGCCACTTTAATTTTTGTTTTTTGTATAATGTGGCTAATTTTGTATTTTTCTATATAATGCTACCTCAAAGGTTTCCCTTAAAGGAGATGAGGCAAATTAGGATTTTATTTTTGAGACCACTAACAATCATCTACTACCACACTGACTTTATTTACTTTTTCAGATAGCATTTTGGGCCATGTCCAAACATATTTTTAGTATATGTTGCGGGCCGCTAAAATGTCGATGATGGGTGGCAAATGGCCACCGGGCCATAATTTGGACATCTCTGCTCTAAGCATTTGCAACACGTGTGTAAAACTAACATTGGTGTCATTATTCTCAACAGAGGCTGGCTCATGAGTAGTGAAACTTCGCTTGCATACAAGTGACACCTATTGAAATGCATCGGGAGGAAAAAAAAAGCTATCTAATTTATCGTCATTTATCAAATTTATTGGTAATCAGTATTTTTTCTGCCTAAAATTGGCAGTCATACCAAAAAAATCCATGTCAGTTGGCCCCTAATTAAAAAAAAAACCAAAAAAACAAAAAACGAATTGATTCATCAACAAATTAATGAACACAATCACAAATTAAAATCATAATATAATCAGCTCATTCAAGACTTCTCAAAAACTAATTGTCACAAAATTCCCAAATTTTAGGTATTTTCAGGTATAAGTTATATTTTAGGTATTTAGGCCCTCTTTCCACAATTCTTTGACCATTATAATCTGTATTATTTTTCTGCCATAACCGGGCGATCCTTGGAAAAAAAAAAAAAAAATCCACATCAGTTGCCTCCTACTTTATTTCCAGCGTACAATTTTTGTCACACGCTCCAGTGAAGGCCAACAAATCCACAACTGGCATTTCTTTTTTGGAAAAATGTCCACTTGGTTTTGTCATCTTCACATACTACCACTGCTACTGTGCTTCTGGAGCATCTGTGACTTTGGGTGTGTGTGGCTTTATAAGGTGGGGCCTGGCCTGGTGATTGTGTGTGCTCAATCTGGCAGCTTTTATTTATGTTTTTTTGTATGCAATTGAAATATTTGACGAATCATACCAACCCTAGAAGAGACTCACCCGGCTGCATGTCACCAGTTGGTGAAACAGTGACAGGATAAAGTGGCGGTACAGGCACTTGAGTCGACGGGTGCTCCTTTGCGTTATTTGTACTGGAGAAAGCCGTGGAAGTGAAGTCATGGGGATGTTCTTTTCCAGCAAATTCTGCGTCTCCTCTGCACAATAGAAAGAAACACAAAGAGGAAATCACGGCCTTGTCTTGGGACTTGAAAGTGCAGAGAAGCAGGGGTGGAGATGAAAGTCGCAGCGGAGTCATTAGCGGAGGAGAGGAATCGAGGAGACTCGCTGTTAAGAGGACGATAAGCTGAAGGGAAAGTGGAAGCGTAGTTTCGAGATGCCGGCCAGATTAGACAAGATCAAGAGTGACTGCTCTAATAAGCCACTTAGTGATACTGATAGCTTCACCTTGGCGCCTCTGCTTTGGCTTCCACAGCTTTTGGCTTTGGAGGATCTGTTGGCAAAATGGAACGATGGTTGTTGAGGGGATGGCTTCATTTTTGTATCAGGTGCATGAAGGATTTTAAATGTTAAAAAGTACATAGTTTTCACCCCATAAGTGCTCAAGCACTGCCTTGATTTGTACAACGCGCCCTGACACTTACAGCAACAACCAAAAAAAAAGCCTATTTAAGCACCTACAATAAGTATTAATTTGCGTGGCAGAATCAAATGCTGCATTCGCGGAAAATGGGAAATTGGATTTACCCAACTCAGATTGTCCAAGTTCCCACCCCAAAGCGTTTGAGGCTACCTCGTCGAAGGTCAGAAAAAAACGACTTCCCACTGTGCTTGAATGCAGCATACAGTATGACACGCGACTCAGAGCAGTTCTTGGTTTGAAAACAGACGCACTGCTCGCTTCACTTTTACTCGAAAGGTAAGTGAAGCGGAAATAGAAGTGACAAATTCGCAACATCACAACCTTGATCATCAAAGGGTGTTTTCTCACCCTCTGATAGCATGTTTTACTTTTCTTTGGTGTTTGTAGTACTTATACTCTTTGCTCTGATAGCGCCCACCGTGGCTGCCGTGTTCTGTTCGCTGATGGAACAGCACTCTGTTTGTGGTGTCCCCCCCTACAGGTTAGAGGGCACTTGGATGAAAAAATATTTCACCAATGAAAAAAGATTAGAACTCTGTTTTTTAACACTTATATAGTGTACAGTGGCACAAATGTGATGCTAACATTTTCCAAGGTTCAAAAAAGGAAAATAATTGATACATTTTCTCACCTGTGGCAGTCGTTAGCATTTCAATGCTACATTTCATTGTCTCTGGATGATAATTCCTTGCTGGAATTTTGCCGGATTTGACTTTTGGAGGAGTAGCGTTTTCAGCCGGCTTCAAATCTCCAAAGCTGCAGAGTAAAATTCACAAGTCATTGTTTTCAGACTTATTAAAAAAAAAAAAAAAAAAGTTAGAAATTGGATGAAATGACTTACCGTTTTTCTGCCGAGCGAACGGTAAACAGACGTTTGTTGTTATTGTTGCAGTTTTGCTCAGCCAACTTCTTTCCCGCTTTGCACGTCTCGATGTGCACCCATTGCGGTAGCGCCGGGGGAGGCGTCGGCGGCGCTGCTTGGAAAAAGTTCTGCCGGGCCGCCTGAGTCTTCTGCGCCGAGCTGGTCCAGCATTGTGTAGGGGGAACCGGACGGATGGGCTTGGGAGATGGCGTGGGCAGGACGGCGAGGGCGCTTTCCAGGAAGCCTGATGCGGACTCCGGCCGGGTCTTCTCGGGGTGAATGCGGCAAACAAAAGTGTCGGGGTTCTTTCCGGGTTTGTAGCTTCCTGTGTGGAGAGTGGTTGAACACTCGCAGCATCTGGAACAGCGCCATAGGGAGAACAAAAAATATATCAGCAAACTGATTTATTTAATCCCAAAGACGCATTATTAATTAGGGATGAGATTAGGACGGAACGAGATTTTTCATCCCTGCATAGCACAAGATCCTTTTCTGTTGGCCGTTTTTTTTTTTTTTTTTTAAATCAGAATGCACTGCTTGTTACTGTTCTGACAGTAAAACACTCTGCCAATTTTGGTTAGACTGTACTGTAAATTATATACTGTAAATTAGGCGCTAGCTAGCAGCACTCGAGTGCGCTATTTCAGCTGGTGAGAGCAGTCGGATTTACAAAGGCAGTTTAGGAAATGAAAATGACTCTCCAATATTTGATTCTGACAGCTTGACAGTTGCCGTTCGTACTGAGCACTTTTCTCCAAACCAAACTGACTCAAATGTGTTTTGTGGTTCTGATGTCATTTTGTCTCAACCAAAATGCATGGGGAAAAGGTTATTTAATATCTCAATATACATTTACTGTATTTCTCAGACTTTAAACAGCAACTTTTTTCTCATGTTTTGAGCCCTGTGGCTTCCAGTTCAGTGTGGCTTATCTGCATTTGTTTCCTTGTCCCAGAGGATTCGTGTCTCGTCCTATCCCAAGTATTTGTATGTCTTTATAGTCTAGAACTTCAATTCCGGTATTTATTTACAGATGTATTTATTTATTTTAAAGTCTGAAAATGGCTGGTATAGAATGATTTAATGAGCTCAGGTCATTACAATTAGGAGATTTGACACTCGTAAATTAACTCATTCACTGCCAGCCAAGTTGAACTGGACTTTTGATGTCTTTTGCCATCACTGGTATTGAATGAGTTAAGTTGCACATTTTTTATAAATGTTTTAAAAACGTCTTACGTGAAACAACTCCTGTGATAAAGTTTTCCGTCCACAAAGTGCCGCTGAACCAGATGAACGTGACTCTTACAAGCCACACATTTGCTGTTGAGCGTTCCACTTTTGTTGATGGTTGGTTGCTGGAAAACAAGCTTCAAGTTCACAAAGATTGTACAGGTGTAGCTAATGATGTGATCCCACCTGAGCGGATGATTTCGAAAGTTCAGGTGAGGTCCGGCCAGAGGCAGTAGGCGAAGCCGTATTTTTGACGGCGGCCTTGGATGGCAAGGCTTTGGCAAAAACTGGGAGATTTTTCTTCTCTGACGGAGCCTCTTTGGAGCCCTCCGCCGCACGTTTCACTCCTACCCAATCGCAAGAAAAAAAGTTTGACAATGTATTAAGTAACTTTGAAAACTTTTAACATGAAATCTTTTGTCATGTTTATTTAAAAACATTCATTTCCTCAATCCATTTAATTGAATAAGAACTTTAGGAGAAATATTACAGTAGTCAAGACCATTATTACTTTTCATAATGTTTCCTGAAAAAAAATATATAAATATTTTTATATACATACCCAAATGTAGCATTTTTTTTTCTCAAAAGTGAAAGAATTTTTTGTTTTGTTTTGTTCCAATTTGTAGTTCCTGATCATAAAATGGCCACAAGTATCAGCGGCCATCAAAAGTATCAATACCTTGAAATAAGGTATCAACACTGATATCGACAACTGGTATCAGTAGTTGCATATTACTAATTAAAAATATTCAAAACAATTATTTAAAATACATTTTTACTAGATAGCAACATACCTGGTGTTATTAGTTGCCTATCACTAATGAAAAATATTCAAAACAATATTGAAAAAAATACACACACATATATATATATATATATATATATATATATATATATATATATATATATATATATATATATATATATATATATATATATAAAAAATACAGTAATTGTTTTACCACAACAAAATCACAAAAAATAAGAATAAAAATGTGTTTGAAAAAATTAAACAATTGGTTAAGAAATGAATATTTTATTATATGTTGAGTAATACATTTTAAATATTTGAAACAATCATTTACAAATTATATATTATTTTATTAGTAAAATTTAAAGACTAATTTGTTTTTAAAAAATCTCATTTTATTAATAATTTAGAAACAAATTTAATCAACATTGTACAGTATAGTTACTATTTATTTAGTATATGTATTTAAAGAATGATTCAGTACTTTTATTAAATACAGATGTATAGATCTTATAAAAAAAAAAAAAAACTTGGATATGCAGTGCCGTGCCAAGCTAACATATTTGGGATAAACAGCCTGAAAATGGAAACGAAATTAACCGTGTCTCACTTTGCGGTCGCGTTTTGAAGTAGTTGTAATACTGCGAGACATAGGTAAGAATACTGAGTCTGTCGGGGATCCTCAAGGCCACCATGTCCTCTGCGTCCAACAGGGCGGGGATCCCCAACTCCTCCTCGGCCACCTGAAAAGCCTTCACAAGGAAAAACGTCACCAGTGGGACAAAACAATCGTCTTGAAATAGACCGAAGGCTCACTTCCTGCGCATTCGCATGGATACAACACCGAGCAACTTGGACATGATTTTTAAATGTATAATCTGAATGTGACAAGAGGCGCTTTTGTCCAAATTGTTTCTTATCAAACAGCAGAGTAGGAAAGGTGAGACGTCATAAAATATGCAAGGGTATCCGTTACTAAACTCGTGTTTCCTATAGGAGTCTCCGTGACGGTCACGTAAATGCTCTCAGAGCTGTAATTTTTGTGTCAGGAAGTCAACTTTCAACAAGACCCGGCGCGGAGGACTCCTCGCTTGGGAGGAAGTGACAAAAAAGAAAAAAATTACATGTCACAGAAGAGTCCTAGCTGTGGTCGTCAAAGTTTAATATAACAAACGTGCTTGACCTGTATACTGAGAACCAAAATTTGTAAACGTGAAAAGACGCGAAGAAGTTCCTAATTGAAACGCCTGAAGCAGCCATCACCCATTTGTGGAATGGAGCTCAATATTACAGGCCATGAAATACTCAAATGAAGATTAAAAAGTATGCTACATTATACTTTCCCAAGTATTTATCCCAAAAATAAAAACCGAGTAGCTTGTTACTTACTACTAGGGCTGGGCGAGTGTCAACATCAAGTATCGGTAGCGTGTCCTCATAAAAAATTAGAAGAATAAAAGTGGGAAAAAAATGCTATATTGAAATGTATAGTGGTCTCCAAAATATGGCCTGGGGGCCATTTATGGCGCGCCATCGATTATCGATTTTCAGCATCCCGCAACAAATATTAAAAGAGACAAATATTGCTTTTTTTTGTTGTTTTAAATCGTCGCCACCTCTAATAAGAAATTGGTTTATATACTGTAGAGATTTATGCAAAAATAAATAAATAATAAACTATAACAGTTTCTATTCAAGACACTGCGAAGATGAATGACGAGAAGTTCATTTTAGAAACAAAAATCGTTTCTGTATCAGGGTCCAGTTCATGTAACGTTTTTTTAAAAAAATAGATAACACTACAATTTGCTCTTGTTCTGGTCCTGAATGTGATGGGATTGGGTTGATGTTTGGTGAAGGGGTAGATCTAGGTCTAGTGGACTACAAATCTGCTGTGCACATAACATTTCCTTAATCATTTACCTCATTACTTTTAACAGAATGCTTGAACTTGAAGATACGAACACAATTGCTTAGTTGACTGATCTGTTTAATAAATCAGTCAAAGAAGTTTGAAAATGCCCTCACATTCTTTCATTCTTCTGTACGCCGCCCTCAAACAAACAAAAAACTCCTTTAAAAAAAGTTCCTTCCAGCTGCCCTTATCTATCTCGTGCACATTGCTGGGGGTGTGACGTCACAAGTCACATTTTAAAGAGACGAACGAGATGACGTCTCACCAGCTTGTTGTTGCCAAAAACGTCTTCCATGCGGAGAGAGTCGTAGTCTCTGTGCAAACAAAAACACAACAACATAATTCCTCATTCTGGTAATACAACTTAAAAAAAAAAAAAAACTTTTTGTGTTATTTACTCGGCACTACACATTCTCCTAGTTCACAGGTGTCAAACTCAAGGCCCGGGGGCCAAATCCGGTCCGCCACGTCATTTTATGTGGCCCGCGAAAGCAAATCATGTAAGTTTCCATGACCCTTGCTGAACTCAGTTCCGAAACTTTAGCTTATCATATATAATGAAAAATAATGTTGAGATTTTTTGGTTTGTTCTGTTACAGTAATGTAAACAATAAATGAACAAACTAGAATGTTTTACTTCTGATTTCAAAACAACTAAGCCATCAATTTGTTGTGTACAGTAATAATACTGTGAGACAATTTAAAATCGACTTGGTTTCCTCATCATATCGGCCCAATGAAGGAAGTTCTCGCTACAAAATGACAAAAATGAGTTTGACATCCCTGTCCTAGTTAGTGTTTTATCACTTTAAATGTTGTCAGTACACACCGTCCTCTCTTGGAGTAGATGAAGCAGTATTTACTATTGTCAAAATTGGAGTCCGCAAAATAGAATTTTGCTGTAGGTTGCATGAAGAAGTGAACCGCCGGTACTTACATGAGGTCGGGTCTGTGTTTATGAATGAGCGCGCAGAAGGCGAGTCCGCTTCGGAAAGACGTGGTCATGTTGGTGATGTTCACATCCCGGTAGCCGTCACACTGAGAGCGGCACCACTGTTCCAAAGCTTGGATGGCAGACATGCTCCCAAGGTGCTCGATATTTTTTTTCTTTTAAAGAAGTGAGCGAAGTAGAGGGGAAAGAAGCGGTGGAAGTGGGGCAGGAGGCGTAGCTGCGTCCTGTTTTTTGCCGAGTGGGTTTCTGCGCAAAACGATGCGCAACCGATGAAGTTGGCATCGAAAACGAACATGGATATATCCAGGTTTTGTGTGAGGAATTCAATAGAATTCCTCAAACAAAAGTCCAAAACACACCTGTGAGAGTGCCTGTCAAAACATAAACTTATTATAGACGAACTAAAAATATACATCGTACATATATCAATTTGACAAATTAAGTAGGTGCGTGTGGTTCTGCGCAAAGTATGCGCAGCTGCTTATCCGTCACAACCGGTGACCTAAATTCTTCAAAATAATCTAAGTGGCTATCGAAAAATAAATATAAAATAACTATCAGATATTTTCAAATTATAGAGTACACAAATCTCGCTGAATAATTATGGAGGCTTGACGCGCAAATTATGCCTATTCGTCACAAAAAGTGCGATAAATTGTTCACAACTCACCTGTAGACTATCAACTTTAAAAAGGCTACTTGTATGTAGGACTTGTGTGTAGGATTTAGACCGTTTTTAATTAAAAAGGAATAAATCAAATGATCATAAAATTCAAAAACTTACAAATGAATGTGTCCTTGATGACCAACAGTATGTTTTAAATCCAATTGTAGGTCTCGTTATTATTAAATTATATGACATGAGGGGGTGGCACTTCTCCGGAGGCGGCCATGTTTGTTACATCTAAGGACAATGGTAAATGCAACATCTGCAGCGCCTCCTGTAGTCCATAATGAAAAACGGTCTGAATTTAAACACAGGTGTTTAAACAGGTGGCAAAATCCTCCTTACCTTATGGTACAACTAGAAAACACTTTTACACGACACTTGACAAAGACAGAGCAACTGGCACAAAGGGTTAAAAGTGAAACAATAAAACATTTGAATAACATAATATCCATATTGAAATTATTTAAGTGAAAAAAAATAGTCACAAAAGTTCTCAAAATTATTCAAAACTCACCTGTAGAATATCTACAGAACAAGATATATATATATATATATATATATATATATATATATATATATATATATATATATATATATATATATATATATATATATATATTCTTTTAAAATCAGATGAGTCAAAAAGAATAAAGATGAAAAAATAGCAATTTCATCAACTTTTATGTATTTATTTTCCATACAAAAGAAAAAAAAGTATACTTAGCGAATTTAATTTGCTATGGGTATTTTTTGAGAATATAAACCCTCCGATAAATAAGGAAACACCGTAAAGGCAACATATGACATTTGACTTTTACCTTGGTAAACTGTAACGTTTACTTTTTTTCATGAGCAGGATATATTGTTCCCTTTAACACCAGCAAATTTGCTTGCTTGGTTTCTAGCCAAACCCTAAACATGTTGTTATTTTGTCATCTAAATTAGCACGATGACAAATTATGGTACAGTCAATAACATCAAATAAATACTGTAACTTAGTGGGAGAGTAAATCATTTATTTTAGTTTTTAATAGAGGTATAAAGGCTCAGCTATGTTAATTAGTGTCTTACTATACTGCATGCACAAGATGGGCGCTCTATATCGTCTAGTGCATACAGATTCTTAATCGTGTGTGCAAATGTTCTAATCAGGTATTCTGCAGAGTTCCAAGCGTGTAAAAGCTATCTTGCGCAATTAGGATAAAAATGTGTTCACATGATACTGTGCAAACATGTTAAGGTTTATTTTAAAAGCCATCAAATGATAGTACCTAACATTTTCCAAAAATTCATTGGGTGAGGGTGGCGTGGGGTGGGGGACGTAGGGAAACTGGCTTTTACTTTGCGCTGTGTAGTGTAATTGCACATCTACGACATCAGGTGGTGCTGTGGCGCGCTCTGTGGTGCAGGGGTTAGAAACTTTTAAATTGCTGTCAACAATTTTTTGTCTAAATCACGTTATTGATTAAGGTGAAAAATCAGCGCAATGTTTTAAACCTTTTCCCTCAGGTTAAAATATTTAACATATTGGTGTTAAAGTTTCAGATCGATTTACATTATTATTTATTTTTTAGCAACAAACGGTTCAGTTGTGAAAATTGTTTCTCGTTTGAATCAGAATTGACATTTTAAAAAAATATTTGAAGCATTTTAATGCACTTTATTTTTTCGGATTCAGAATAAGCTGTAACCCGCATAAAGTAAACAGTTGCTGAAAGTTGATATAAATGGCTTTTTTTTTCTTTTCTTAATATTAAAAATGATAAACCAATTTTAGATATACAATTTTTAGAGGTAATTATGTCATTTGTTTGTTTTCTCTCTTAGGGACTTTGCAGTGTGAGTGTTTTACTACACTAAATACTGAAGGTGAAGCATAATTAGCCAACATTATTTACAAGGTACACAAAAAGGATTCCTAAAAGGTATTATGAACTTAGACCATATTTGAGATGTGCCTGAGAAGTTCCCGCAACAATCTTTTTTTGCGCCTTGACAGCATGTTTACATCACGTAACGGCGATATGAAAAACAGGAAGCAGGAAAGCGATCAATCACAGTGGACGGCGTCCACTTCCTGCGTTGGAGTGGACGCGACGCCCGGCGACATGCCGACGGCGCCGTTGATCTCGGCTTGGTGCTCCCTGGCTTTGGCCCTGAGCTTGGCGATGCTGCTGGTGCGCAGCTGCTCTGAGCTGTGACCTGTGGCTTTGGCGCCGGCGGCTTTTGTCCACGGGTAGCTGTGGTCGTCTTGGTGAACTCGCGGCCAACGCTCGCCGTCGGAAGCGTCCGAGTGACGTATCAAAGGATGGGATGTTTTATCTCTGGATTCCGTTTTGGGGTGAGGCCCAGCACGCTGGCCCAGAAGCTTCAGCTGACGCCTCATCTTGGCACGTCGGTTTTGGAACCAAACCTTAAAACACATTCACATTATTAGGATACGTTAATGGAAGAAAGATCGTTTCATATCATGTTGAATATTTTGGCCTGTTTGCCAGAAAATTGCGTCACTAATGACAAGTTACAATAGCATTAAGAATCATTTAAACACAATTTGACAAGAAGTTAAAGCATGTTCCAATCAATTTACTATTAATTTGAAAAGAAAAACATACGGTCCCTGTCACAACATTTAAAAAAACTAAACAGTAAATTAAATTTGCTATTACCTGAACTAGAATAAGCGGTCATACTGGAAAAAAAAATACCAAGTAAGTATAAATATATTTCAGGAGTACAAGAAGTGAAAGGACAATTCAAACTTACAATATTTTCTTTTTTAAAAATCATAACAACTGTTTATTAAGTCATTCGCTGCCGGCCAAGTCCAAATTTTTTACTTGTTCAGTTAAAATGGCGTCTGTAGTCGTCGATGGCATTGGATGAGTTAAATAACAGTCACAGTTTTGTATATATATATTTTTTTATAGCTGTAAATAAACTAATCATTAAAATTATTAAAAAAAAATATATCAGAGTAGTAGAACAACATGTTTTGGTTATATACTGAAGTCAGGATCAGGGGTGTAATATAGCGGTATATGAGAGGTGTTCCAATATTGATATTAGTCCAAAATATAATAAATAAATAGATAATAACAATAAAAGCATGTATCGTTCCTACTGGTATCATAGAGGATCGATATTGTACAGTATGTAGTCGAGTCTAAGACATCGTGTTAGTTTCGGAATTGATAAAGTTGTATTGCGACGTCCTTGATCAAGTTTCTTCTGACATTTCATAGAAAAAAAACAACAAAATAAAAGCGTGTATCATTCCTGCTGGTATCATATAGGCTCAATATTAGTATTGGAAAGTACTCTAGCCTGCTATATTGGTTTTGCTTCGAAAGTGAAAAAGTAGTTTTGGCACACCCTTGATCAAGTCACTTCTGACATTTCATAGTTAAAAAAAAATATTACACAAAATACATAATAATAATGTAAGCATGTATCATTCCTACTAGTATCTTATAGGATCTATAGAAGTATCGGTTTTGTTTCGGAAGTGAAAAAGACGGAATGAGAACCCCTGGTAAAAACGAATAAATGAAGTGTAAAAAAAGTGTAAAAACAAAACAAAAAAAAACCAAATCCCACCCCCCAAACTTTCTTCACATCACAATAAAAATTCCATGCAGAAATGAAACCTTTAATCTTTTTTTCATTGCATTTCTTTACCTAAAAAAATAAAAAAAGTAAAAAGTACTCTAGCTATCAATCTAAGTCCGCTAAATAAACAAACAGGCCAGCATAGCTTCCAATGAATCATACTGCAGCTGCTCCAGCCACATATTAGTCTTGGCTAGTGCCAGTTAGCAGGTGTGTAATCTTATACATCCATCTTGTCAAATTTCACTCTGATGACACGTCAACGCCTTATGCATTTTGCTGCACTTTCTCAATACTGTTTGTTAGAAGAGGAACTTGAAAAAGGAAAAAAAAAAAAGGTCGACCTGCACTCTGGCTTCAATGAGGTCCAGTCTGAGGGCCAAGGCCTCCCGCATGAAGACGTCGGGGTAGTGGGTGCTCTCGAAGGCTTTCTCCAGTTCCTCCAGCTGCCAGCTGCTGTAGTTGGCGCGGGCGCGACGCTGCTTCACCGGCCTCTGCTCATCTGGCGGAAGGAAAAAAATAAAAAGCACGGCGGTAAATTAACGCAATCGCCAACGGGTGACAGGAAGTTAATGGCTCCGACTGGCTAATTAGCATAGCGATCATTAGGGTTGCTTCGGCACGGTTTGATAATTGATTGTTCGTCACGAGCTGTTAGCCGGCTTTTGTAAACATTTACACTCGAAGATCACATCTTATTGATGGCAGAATTTGACATTTCAGATGGAGTTCTTAAACTTTCAGGGATTATTACTATTCTCACACCAGATCATCATAACTACAATGTGTGAACCAAAAAGGCTTGACCGATATTTGGCAGTATGAAATTCCAATCACTGATTTGTAAACAAAATGCATAAAGAAACGCAATATGTTCTTGGTCATTATTGCTTACGACTATAAATAAAAAAGAAAAATAAAGTGAATTATAGTCAAAGGCATTGGACTTTTTTGACTCAAAAAAAAAGAGGAAAAATATATGAAGGTGGCAGTTAATTTTCATTAACTTGCAAGCGGGGATGTCAGACTTACATGATATGTTGCAATGCTATTTTAAGAGATAAAATAAACAAATTGCCTAACTGTCTAAGGTCAATTAAACTAACTAACTAATTGTTTATTCCCAATCTCTCTTCTGAACAGATTTACCAACCTCTGATTTAAAAATTAAGTAAATATGTGACCAACACACTTACAAATTATTGTATTTCAGTTTGACACCCCCAAATTAAAATCTGGAATATTTTTTGCAAAACAATCTTGACTTCATTATAAAAGATTTTTTTTTTTTTTAAAGAAAAATAATGGCGTTACCAGAATTTTTTGTAGGTCATAATACTTACAAGGTTTTGTTAAGACAAAAAGTAATAACCTTTTGAGAAAAGTCATATTTTTTAGATACAATATATATATATATATATATATATATATATATATATAATTTTTATTATGCTATCAAAGTTTGTGCATAACATGCGAAGCACGCTCTATTTTTTTAAATATAATTTTACAAAATAATTTTTTTTAAGAGTATATCAATCGTTTTTGAATGTCATGTACATTTATCAAGATTCAAGAGTTTTGTCATATACCTAGTAATACTACACAATGAAATTCTTATTCTGTTCACGTCCCCGAGTATATTACATCCATAATCGAGCAAATAATAAAGTAGGCAATAAAACAAAAACAAAAGAGAGTAATAGAGCAATAAGGGCGGTAATAACGACCACTAATAAATGAATAGACTTACATTCTGAGCATATTACGGAATAGATGGAGTGGAAAAAAATGGATACATATGAGGATGACAGGGCAAAATATCATGTATTTATTACTGTTAGAAAGTGCATTGGTTTGCAGAGATGTCCGATTTATGTGATTTGTCACAGAAATTGATTCTAATTGGCCCAAAAGTGAGATTAGCACAAATAATGGATTTTTTTTTTTGTTTTTTTTGATTATGTTGCCTGTCTTCACATATACATGTGAGTTAGGGGCCCCAAGACCCCTAGCAGCGTTCCGCTGGACTCCCTGAAACATACCCGTGGTAGCGTTTGAACTCACCCGCGACTTCCAGCAGCGGAGGCACGCCGATGGCGTGCGCGGCCAGCAAGAGCGCATCCTTGCACGGCTCGGGCTGCAGGTAAGTCCTCAGGGACTCGTAGCTGATGAAGGGCCCCGCAGGGACCAGGATCTGCCGGGCCGGGAAGGCCGGGAAGAACGGCGCTGCGGGCGAATGGAAAACGGCAGGCAGGAGAGCCGAGACCAGTTGCCCGGGCCCGAACATGGCCGAGGGGATCCGGTTCCGGGTCTGAGTCCTACGCCGGGCGCATCCCAATGGGGGAACAATCTGGCTGGTTCTTTGGTGTTCGGGGGCTCAAAGGTGAGAGCGGTTCAGGTGGTCCCGCCCTCTCTCCTTCAATCCCCTTCCTAGTCACATGACCTCCTCTCACATCTAACCCCGTCTCTCATCAGATCGTCAGTCGCGTTCGGTCGGCAGAGACGCGGCGTGTCGCAACATCTTCTGCCGTCTGAGGTTTCAATCGGTCCCATGGACAGAAACTCAATCGAGAGGTCGTCTGTTCAGACACGCACGCGGCCCGAAAAGTGCTCGCAGGTTTTATCTCTGAAGTCGTCAAACGAGAACCGAGAGGCGGCGGCTTCCAGAATAAACACACACCTGTGAAATGACAACTCCACACTTTTGGTGTTGATGTGGAACAACTTGGCACAATGACGGATGATGTCATTTTTTTTTTCTTTTTAAACAACTGGGTGCTAAGCAGTTAATAGTCTGAAGCAATTACAGATAATTAGTCCGAATTAGACACCTTTGCAACCAAAAGAAGAAAACCTGATTGGTGGATGTCTCCAAAAGATTAGGTATGGGAAATTATGAATAAAAACCCATTTCGAGTATAGAAATTCTTGCGGGGGATATTGATACCAGCCACCAATACTTAAAGGGATACTAAAGCTGATTTAGTCATTTTGAGCAGTAAAAAGTTAATAGTTTTTCATAATTAATTTCGTGTACAAATACCTTTGAAAACAAACCATTGCCACTTTCTGCTGACTGAAAACGAAATCACACAAACTTAAGGATCAAATAATAGCAAATAACCTGTTTTCTGGGTTTGGTCATGTGACATTCGCAAGTTGAGCCGTGATCGGTTGGTACGTGATGTCATTTTCAGACAACGGCAAGTGTCAAAATGTGTTTTGAAAAACACTGATTGGACACAAAACATAACTTTGTCCTAAAACAAATTGTACAATAAATTTGAATTGTTTAAGTCTGCAAATGACGACCTTTAAATTATTTGGATAGAAAAGAAAGACGCTATGTTTGTATTTGAATGCAAATATCAGACTGATATAGCATAATCTGATACTGTTTTATTAGGGTGATAATAGACCATTATCTGGTACCGAGATCGGATTGTCATGCTCTAAGTGAGTAGTCAAAGAGTTTCATTTTCTTTCGATTTCAAAGCTTGTAACGATGAAATCTTTTTGTTTTAATTACATACAAATACATTTTTTTTTATGTGCTGGAGATTCAGTTTTGAATTCGACACCCAAATAAGAGTTAAAAATATCTTTCAGACCGAACAAAAAAAGAAAAAATTGTGCTCCCCAGTGTTATAAATGATCATCTTATTGTCATTGTGATATTGGACCGATAACTGATATAAATATCGTTTTATGACAGGTCCAGTATTAAGAGAGCTACTTTTTATTTCAACGCACGTAATTATTCCATCTTATTGTTTTAATTACCGGGACATACACACACGTGTATTTCCCCCCCCAAAAAAAGTCAAAAATAGCTGTCAAATCTAACTCAACAAACAATGAGTTCCACAATTAGCAACAGGCTAAAACCTCCATTTTGGTAAATTTCTGATTATTTTAAATGTATATGTGATGTGTTTTCACAAAAGTAGGCTTATGTCATGGAGATTATTTTTGAGTTATTGACGACAGCCAGCGCCTGTTGCAGCTAACAGCAGGTCGCGTTAGCTGAGGTTGTTACGGCATTATTTTCAATAAAAGAAGCGAGCGGACTGAACAAACACTCGAGTCCATCCATGTTCACATACAGGAATATTACTAAAACTGAGAGGATCATGTAAAGGTTAATATGATGTCTGATTCAATTAAGAGTGGCAAGGAATGGATCCGAGTGCACCGTTTGGAGAACACGGAAAAGTATTTCATTTGACTCGTTTACTGATTGCAGTCTTTTGGCATAAACACACAATCATAAACTTGGTGGAACCTCTACATTTATAGCAAAATGAATGAAATGAGCGCAATTAAAATCAACCACTTGAAGCACATTCAACATTACACTAATGTTGCGTTTACCGGCCACTCACAATGTGGGAGATCTGAAAAACACTTAACCCGCAACAAACATATGACTTAGGGATATGAACTATGAATTTCTAAAAATGTCTAATATTTATTCTGTTTTGCTATAGTTTTTACATTGTTCAGTAGTTTTTAATCTGACAGTGTAAAACTGAAGAAAAAAAATCCCCCCTAAAATAAATAATTTTAAAATCGTAAAATTCTTCCATTGTTGCCAAAATGTTGCTGCGTCCTATATACGGTAACTTTTACCAGAATTTGTCCGTAAAACTCAGGGTGCATCGTATATTTGGGGAATCGCATCCTCTTTGAGCTACCGCCATGTATCATATATAATTCTGAAGGAAATCAAGTGTGGAATTAGAATATATCAATATGGCAATTTTCATCTTTGAAGACATAAGGCTGATTTCATGAAACCGCATTTCTTATCGAATGGTCAGCTGTTATTTCTTTACAAATTATTGACCAATCTAAAGTGTAAGGAATTGATCGCTAACGTTCGTGATACAATGCTCATGGTTGAAAAACCTATTTTGGGGTTTTCCTGAAAAACGGTGATTTTGGAGGTACGGGGATAGCAAAGATCTTCGGTAATCAAAGTTATGCCGACAAGAAACGTATCAGTGCGAAACGGGCTGTAAATGTGACAGCGATTCACGCAAACTATGAAGAGTGGCGGCAATTCCTCACATCCGGCACGCGTGACGACGTCGACAACATGTTGTCATTATCCCCGAGTGTTTCCAAACACGATTAAAGGCCTTCACCGCATTTTACACAGATTATTAACACTCCGCTAACGCGGCGCGCCAGCTGTGCGCTCGGCGTTGACGGATGGCTGACGACTCGACGGCCGCGGCCAATTAAAACACAGGTGCGCCTCGATTAATCTCGTCGTCTGGAAACGGCCAAAGCATCGGCCTGTCGTCGACGGCGACGCCCGGGCGGCTTTGATCAGCCCGCGGAGTCGGCGACCGGTCCGGGCGCGGGGATGAGTCACGGGGTGGTCATTCTTTTGCCCTCACCTGTGGCCCTTTCATCTGCACCTGTTCAAACACTGATTTAACGCCTTGGCGGAGGCGGATTAGGCTTTCCGCAAGCCTCTCATTCCACTTTCAAGGATTACTGCGGCATATTTAAGGAAGAATCCCACTGCTTTGGAATGGTAACTTGACACAGGATGAGCAAATTAGCCAGTTTGGAGTTCTTCACTAGCCACAGATACCAAACGGTCTTTCCCAAGTCTTATTTCCACCGATCGATGCAAGTTCTTTTTAGGTTGAGTCGCTTTTCCTGTCGTTGTCTCCCTGATGAATGTCATTTGCCTTTGGTTCTAACCGGGTGAGTCATTCTCAATCCCAAGGACATATTTTTACATCTTTTTTACCGTAAGAGTCCAGAAATTTTACCCCAGGTATTGATGAACACCTTTTACATATTTTTTAAGAGTTATGCTAAAGGAAATTATAATGGATTATTTATAGGTAATCAAGTATTCAAATAATAAATAGTCAACGGCATTAGGTACTAAAGAAATCAATAATTTTAGCATTTAAGTACATAAACCTTTACTTTAGTACTCCATTAGCTAAAGTGAATTAACCTATTAAAAGCCCATTTTTTTCCTGGACATGAAAACATCCAAATCATAGGCCATTGGTAACCCTTTGAATTAATCTTGAACTGAAGAAAAAAAAAAAGGGAAATAGTTGACGAAAAGGTGTGTTTTATGACCGCTCGCAACAATGTAATTACTGATTGTGCAAACACACCAAACCAATTTGAGTAAGTGCAAATGCATATATCATCTTAAAGATCATGTGTAAGAAAAATCTTTGTTCTATGCTTATTTGGACATACTTTATTAACCTTTTGTTTAGGAGCTTTGAGGCTGTCATCTTTCTTTCAAAGTGCAACCACAAAGTAAACAGCTCTGGTCATGTGACAATATTCTCTAAACATGTGACATTGCACAAATTCCGTCTCCACATTGTAGTATTTCGGTACTTTGTGAAAAATGATTGAAAAATCATTTATAGAGCCTCATAAATAGAATTTTCTGTGACCAATGGGTTGAAATGGATTAATAAAGAAGTACCTAAAATGACTTTAGGTAAATAATGATAATCATTAGTTGCAGCTTTTTGAAATAACATTTCATTATAATGAAGCCGCAACATTGAAATGCGACATGAAAAACATCTTCAAATCCAAGATTTAAAAATTTCTATCCGAGGATGGGCTTATCGATCTGATTGGATGAACCGCAATTTATGTAATTGCAGAGATTCGGAATTTAAAAATAAATAAAAAAAAAAAACCTAACAATATTGGACAGTAACAAGGCTTCATAAACAAAATCATGAAATGAATATGAAGACGGTGTTGGTGTTTTCGGGTTGAAATGTGTGCAAAGAGCAGTGAGAGCGTATGTGTGCTGTTTGCACAACCAATGAACATTTGTCTAATGAACTAGAGGCAAATGAAGGCAGTCAGCCTCAGTCTGATGAGTAGGAAAATGTGACATGTCATTAACAGCGCCGGCTTCACTTAGGACCTCATTAGACGTCGATCTTATCCATCCCGCAAATTACATCGCATTTGACGAATCATAATTGATGATTACCATCCGTCGACGAACGACATTTAGCGCAAACTGGAGTTTTTTTACAGGCTTAAATGGCGGCAAAGTCCATTATGTCATTCTCCTAAGTACGCCTACCATCTAACCAGTGCAAAGCATTTTGGGCACTGCTCCATTTTGCCTGCGTCCCTGCGTATCAGACGCACAATTTTTGACGCATACTTTCAAGGCAACATCATTTTGTCTGCCATGTTTGTTTTGATCCCGCGGAAAAAGGACGTTAACTGAGAAAAAAAGAGAACATAGATCTGTAACTAAATAGTCCTTATACTATGAGCTTGACAGCGTAAGCTAATTAATGGAGTAGACGACAGCTAAATTGTTGTCACGCCCATGCTTCCGGGAGTAATGTCAAAATAAAAACGGCCCAGTGCCGTTTGTTTCATACTTTACTTGATAGGCCAACGTTTTATTTTGAAGGATTTTCAGACTTCCATACAGTGGGCCCCCTTGTTACGAGATTAATCCGTTTCTCGGTTGGGGTCGTAAGGCGAATTCGTCATATGACGGGCAGTCCAAACATGTTAAATAGCTAATGCGTTTAGAACCCCAGGTAAAAACATCAAAATTGTAGATACATACTGTATTAAAAATTGGGACCAAAATCGTATAGTAAGTGCTACGAATATATAATATACATTTATAGAATTAGAAAACATCATAAATAAAAAATATAGAAAGGATTTATTTACCTTTGAGTGCCGCTTCTTATGCCCATATTCCCTAATAAGGGTTATCTCCAGCATCGTTTCCATAGAAATCATCTTCTTACTTCTCTCTTACATCACTAGCAATCTTGGGACCCAACTCTTTCAACTTTGAATTAAGGAGTAAAATGCACTATAAATACGGTTTTGTAACCACTCACAATCAAACAAAGCTTTACCGTTCCGCCATTTTGAAACAAGTGAGGCCGACCACTAGCAGATCACCATCTCTGTGAGGAGACGCCGACAAATAGCAGACAAGCGTTGTAGTCACGTGTTGCATGGAAGCAGTTAGATGACAATAGTAAATAAGTGCAATTACCTGAAAACCTCAGCAGATGGAGGCAAAACACAAACACAGCCAAGCCCCTAGGGTCATGACAGTTGTTTTGGGCGTAAAATCGGGAAGATATCATAAAGAGGGGTTGGAAAAAAAACCAGTATTCCACGTCGGAACATGAAAATAACGTAAGTCAGGGACGTTGTAACATGGGCGCGTGTGCGCGCGTGCGTGTGTGTGTGTATATATATATATATATATATATATATATATATATATTATTTTTTTTTCCACGTTTTTAGATTGCATTGCGTAGCTCAATAAACAAAGTTATAAGGACTTGTTGTCATGCGTTTGTGTTACTAGCGGTAGAATGGGTGTCATACTTGATACTTTTATGCCTAATTTAGTTTGCACCAAGTATTTTTTTAAACTTGTGATTGTAAAGTATTGACTTACAGGTGAATTGTTTTCACAGCGTTTTTGCAAAAATTACAGTTTGCTTTGCTTTGATTGACAGGTCTTCAAAATAACCTCATCAACAAATTTTATGATTTATATTTTGGAGAAAATAACTACATGTAAATGGTTAGAGTACATAAAGGTAAAAAGTTAAAATAATTGGCAGATATTGTCTTTTTGGTGAATAATTCTTAGCCGAGGTTTGAAGGGCTGAAATCAAGTTAAACTGATTTAACTGGACAGCCAGACGATCATTCGGTCATATGCATCATTTGCTCGTTTCTCATCATCTTCTGAAATTTTTCCAAACTGAGCACCTGATGGCTTTGACCTTTGACCTAGTAGTGGACCCTGCGAGGTGCCTTGAAATAACTATGGCTGTCATTCGGCACTATTCAACTGCGCGATTGTTAAATATCCATCTCAGAAACTAGAACTAAGCTCTCGAGTTTGGTTCCCAATAAAGGAGCGCAAGCTCAAACAAGTCATCTCCAAGTTTACCCCGAAGGACGCCGCCTAACCCTACGAAAAACACTCATTGTCTGGATCTATGTTGTTAGCATGTCATCCGGGCCGGCTATAGAAGCCCCAGAGAGGCGCGCGAGGACCGCTGCGTGAATCCTGACGTGAGCCGTCACCATTGTGGCCTTAAGCGTCTTCTTTAGAAGCGTCTGTCACAACTTCAAGTCCCCTCTCAATTGTGTCCCTGATTATGTGGATCAATAGGCTTTACGAGGACAGAGGAAAACCAGTTTGGCTGCTGTGGGGGCGGGGCTTGTTAGACTCTAAATCCTCCGTTAGTTAGCTGTGTGCCAGGGACAAACGCAGGTGTCAGTCGACAGTCCCGCCACACACGCCGTTTGTTCAACCTCACCTCGGTGGAGAATCTGTTCAACTATTTGGCTTTGTTTCACACAATTTGAACACTCCAGAAAACATTCGAAGAAAGAAAGTTACAGGGCTGAAAAAACTTTCCTCGCACGGGTTTCGTCGCATTTTCGTGCAATGCATTTTCAAATTTCTGTTTTTAAGAAATAACGTAAGGATACCGTATGTTATTAAAGTGGTTTACTGTATTTTTCAGACAATGAAGGACACCTAAAATTCCCATACCGTGCACACCAAACCGTGTATGGACATTTCCCAAAACAGAACTGTTCCCTGAGACTCCATCTTACTGTATAATCCCATGCGCCTCATAGTGCGAAAATTAGGATACTGTATATTGTTTGGAGGTATAACAGAAAACGGTGCTAAAAACCAAGAAAAAAACCCCTCAAAACCTATAGTGTATTTGCCTATAGATGCCACAAGGTGGCGGCAAAGCACAACATTTTTTAACGTGACCCTCAATTTCAACATAGTTTCTTGCTCATTCACTGTGGCATTATGGGAAAACGCTAAACGGGCATAATAATATAATGGTAAAAATGACAAATTTTAGTCCATTTTTGAATGTACTGGTATTTCGTTTTACTTCTACATACACAAGTCAGAAAACTTAAAACTTAAGTTTTTAAAAAGTGATTAACATTTAAGCAACAAGTGTCTTCGAGCGTATCGGCAAATATGTTTGAATGTATTTAAATGTGTTAGAAAGTACAAATATGTTATCATGCGCAGTATTTTGTTATTTCGTATATATGTTTGAAACTACTTGCAAATCTAATCCAACATATCAGCCAGTCATAAACGCTTACTTACTATAATTCTTGATACTCATAATAGTTTGACAAAAGGACATCATGGGAATCATTTTTTTCGGAGGTGGACAAGTAGCAATGTCAACTATCAGTATCGGGCCTTAACCTGCCCTTATTTCAAGGTGTAAGTACATGCCATGGAAGCTGGTACTACTATCCGTCTTACTCTTGAAGCAGTTTCACAATCAGAAAGTAGAAATGATAAACAAGAAGAAGAGAAAATTGTCAATATTCCATAAAATTTGAAGGAAAATGCTAAATTAGAATAGGTATTTTGGGGGAAATTTTTGTCTATGAAAAGAACTAATAGTATCAGCGTTTGGTATCAGTGACTACTCTAGAGTTGAGTCTCTTACTGGTATGTGATATCGAACATCTGACCTGATTTCAAGCTATTGGTTCTTGCTATGGGAGCAGACACTAGTACCAGCCACACCCTTGGAGCAGTTTTACGATCACAAATTAGAAATGATTATAAATGAAAATAGAAAATTGCCATTAACTCTTTCAGTACCATGGTCTTTTAAAATAGTATTAACAATAATTAAAAGTAAAATTCTCGTCAAATACGTTTTTTTTATGGAGGGTATCTGACACCTTTGACTAATGCTTACCTATAAGACATTTGAGCACTGTTGTGATAACTGTGACCATTAGATGGCAGTGTTTCCACACTTACAACACAGATATTACCTACATATAAATCAAAGTAAGGAAGGGAAATTAAGCTTTCATATGATACCACCCACATTTACAAACATAGCACACAACATTTTGTGGACCTTGAACGATGAGTAAACCTCCAGAGGTTTACTTTTTCGATAAAGCTTGGCACTGAAAGAGTTAACTTCTTGAAATGTGAAATAAATGCTATATTGAAAGGCGTATTTCAGGGGAAATTGGTACTTGGTATTGGTGAATAGAGCTCAGTATTCTTACTGGTACCGGTCTGAAAAAACAAACAAACAAACAAAAAAACAGGAGTATTGAACATAACTAGTTTTAATTTGGGGGCGAAAAAAAACCAAACATATCTCCTTCCTGATTCTTGTCAGAGTGCACGCTGCTAATTGCAAAAACTGCCACAGGCTAGTTGGACTTTTGTTACCAGCTCAACCTTGGCAGAGGGCTATTCTTTTCCTAAACGGTTTCAAGGCATAATTCAATCAGCACCATTTAAAAGTCTTGTGCAAGTTAAAGGAAAAGTGGATGTCACGCCTGAGGAGGCCTCAATGTCTTGTGCGTCCCTCCTCCCGGGTAATTGTACCCCTCAGAGAGCGGCGGGGCCCACTGTTTTAGTCGTGGATCAGCAAGATCACCCGAGAGGCCGCAGCCCGCTTTTCATGTCAGCGCCATCAAGGGAAAGCGGACGCCATCCAACAGCGAATCACACTTGAGACATCAAAGTGGCAGCCAGAAAGGCAAGCGAGACTTTTTTTTTTTTTTTCCCAGGCAAGCACAAGTCAAGCGTGGCCGAGGAGGAGATGATCTAAGGCCGGCGTGCCACAGAGAGGAAGACGGAGAGCAGACAGATGCGCGGCCGGGCAGGTCGTGGCGAATTGCGGGGGCAGGAAGGGGGCGTGTACATTCCCATCAAGCTGATCACTCAGATCAATACGAGCATCACACGCTCAAACTCGGGCATGCGGCCTGCCACCACGATGATGATAATTATAATAATGCGCCGGTTAACTTCTCAGCCTGCCCTTCTGCTGGCCGTCAGTCATCGCCGTTCCGCCTGGCTGCTGCCCGGCCAATCTGACGCTGGCGCCGGACCAAAAGCCCAGGCTGTCGGGACTTGTGCAGAAAGGTGATAGATCACCGTAAACACTGCTCTCGGCGGGTTATAGGACACCATACAGGTGCAATTAAAGCATTGGGGAGAGGTCGATGTCAACGGGGGCACTGAATTTGCGAGATCACGTTAAATAAAAAGAAAAAAAAAAGAAGACATCTTGATAGGTTCGTATTAAAGACAGACTGATCATCGGCCAGGCCGACGATGGGGCCGACATCAGCCTTTTTCATGAATCATAGGACCGATAATCTCCATCAACGGAGCCTCACGCTTGCGCTGTCACACCCTTAGTAATATTCCTGTTTGTGAACAAGGATGGACTCGGACGTTGGTTCAGTCTGCTCACTTCTTTTATTGAAAATAATGCCATAACAACCTCAGCTGACACGAGCCACCTGACGTTCATCCGCTTGCTCGTCCCGTTACGGTAATCGTTGCAATTAAGAATACGGCCGATATAAAAATGCACATCTGTGCGTCAAAGCTCTGCTTATGTGGCTAACAGATCGATCTTCCTCGAATGAAAATTCAAATTTTAAACTTACACCTCGATACTTATGGATTTGTTTTTGGGAAAAATGTGTGTCTTATATTTGGGGAATTCAGGTCATTTATATGCTATAGAAAGTGGACGGACAGATATATGTACATTTTACACCGTGGAAAGAATAAAATATCATGTTATACGCTCTTTAAAGAGAAGAAAAATGCTGAAATCGAAGCATAATCCTGCAATAAATAAGTTACGGTGATGTATGAGAATCTGCCATTGAGTGAAATGGACAACAATTATCTAAACTTCTTCAGAAAATATATAACCTGCTTCCTGTATTATTTTCAAACTTACGGGGGCTAACTGCGGTACAGTAAATTAATGTTAGTAATAACGGTAGTAATTGCAGAACCACTGGCTTGGAAGCTTGAGTCGAAGTAACAGTTGATGAGCAAATAAATTACTGTAAAGCCAATGACCCCCAAATGGAATTTCTGTGATGAAGAAAGAGGCAAAGTAGTGGTAAAAATTTGCTCGCATCCATCTAGTCCAAGTTTGTTATTGGACTTTTTGATTTTGAGCGACAGCTTCCCCCGAGCGACGAGCGCAGGCACGCCTCGGCCTCGCTGAGGATCCTCAAGTTCCACGTAAGGAAAAACCAAAGGTGAAGGGGTAGGCATGGCGTCATCAAAGCGTGAAATGATTGAGAAATTACCGCCACGGTTAATTTGTCCCCAATGGGGAAGTCCACTTTCCTCCTTGGGCCCGCATGCTTGCGCCGTTTGACTCGGCTTTCACGTCAAGTCGGGGCTCAACGAGGCGCACTTTTCACGGCAAAATGCTTTCCATCGCGCCATGCTCATCGCCGCCTTTAATCTGCCTGCCGTGAGCCGCCGACGGCGTGACAGACGCTCGCCGCTTTTGTCTGCGACCGATTGAAAGGCGCCCGCTTAGCCTCGTTTTTTTTTTTCCCCCCTTCTTTTAAATCTTACATGAAAGTTAATAATTGGCTTTGGTGCCATGTTTTATTTACAATTTCAGCTCATCATTCTGAGCGAAACGAGCGGCTGCAGAAATTTGTTCCACTACTCACTCAAATGAAAATAAAGGCAAATTTATCTCCCCCCCAATTCACCGGGGGTGCTCTGTAAATGCTTTTTAGGTGACAGGAAAACATGGTGGCATGGAGACAAAGACTTGAATCCATAATACAAATTCTTTGTGATCCCTCATTTAAAAGTCAAGCAATGTGGGTGATTCATTTTCAGACAATCAAACGATTTGAGTTGATTTTTTACACAGGTTGCAATAAATGAGAATTCAATTATTTTCCGTGATTCAAATAAAAAAAGGTAAAATCATAGTAAATGTAGATTTGTGAATATTTGTGAATATCTTATATAATTGTGGCGCTCACTCATAGTGAGAATTTTGCTAATTATGAGGTTGCACTTTCAAAATCGGAATTCTGATTTGAGACTTCCTACTGACTTCTATAAATACACAAACACAAAATTTTCACTATTGTCAAAATTCACCCTTTCATAAGAATTCTTTAGTTTTAAATTCTGACTATTCTGTCTGGTTGACTATATTTTCAAAAGTCAGAAATCTGACTAAGTTGAATTCTGGAATATTATGATAATTCTCATTTCTCAATTTAAAATGAGAATTTTGAACTTATTCGCAACAGTTCTGAAATATTCTGATTTAAGTGAGAATATTTACAAGAAAATCCTCACTACAAATTTGAATTCTGACTTCTTAGCATCCTGAATCTAAGAAAAAAGACAGAATTCTAACTATTGCCAGAATTCTCACTTGTCATAATTCCCTAGTGAGAATTCTGAGTATTATCAGAATTCCTAATTTAAAGTCAGAATTCTGACTTCTGGTGAAAAAGTCAGAACTCTGAGTTCAAAGTCAGAATACTTACATTATTCTTAGGAATTTAATTTCAGTCAGACTTTTGAGAATTTAAGTCCGAATTCTGACGTAATTCTGTGTCAGAGTATACTGAGAAAAACGTCAGAATTCTGAGGCGTGAGACAATCCCGCCAAAATTTTTAGTCTCCATCAGCTCTAACCTTCTTTCATAATTTACAAGAACCCCAAATCCGCCATTTTATGTGATGGTAACGCTTATATGAACAGGTCATGCAACCAACATAGGCAGCCATTATTATCCTGTCAATGCTAATGCTCCTTTATTAAAAGTTTTCTATCAGTATTTATCGCAATCACACACTTTCATACTGTAATCGCATACTGTTTTTATTATGAATGGAAATGTTTGAGAAGTGAGCTCGAACTTGTGGTTTGAAAACCACAAAGCCGCCGCCTAGCGATGGATCTCTACAGTAGAAGTGACACTTTTTGAATGGAACTAATGATAATCCTAACTACAAATAGTCCAGCGGTATGAAATTAAACCGCTTCCATGTGAAGGACTTTCATGGACTCTGATATCATTGAACTGGTGTCGATTTGTCCATAGACACCCACTAAAAACGCCTTGTGAAGCAAGATGTCGGCATGTTCTGGAGAGGAGAGGAAGAAAAGACAACAACTCACACGGTTGGCGTGCTTGGCGCAGTCCCGAGCGGAGGAGTCATCGGGCCCGTCAGGCGCGTGGCCTTACCTTGACAGAGCAGCACGTATTCGGGAAGATTCCTCAAAGCCGTCTGCACCACGTCGAAGTCGCTGCTGCCCATGCAGTACATGAACGTGGGCAGGAAGTCGGTTGCCAGGCTGCAAGGCGGACATTTTTTGGACTTTAGCATTTCACTTTCTCTTGGTTTTTGATTGAATTTGAAATTACCGAGGATTATTCTGGATGCAGCGCAACGCCAGGCTAAACGCGATGTTCCGACACAACTCCTCTGAGGACGTCATGAGTCTCTGTAGGTCGTTCTGTGAAAAGCCAATGGGTTATATTTGGCCCGTCTGCTGGAAAATTCCGTCACTGAATAAATTAAATGTGCATCTTTATCAAACTTTACAAAATTAAGACAAATGGATCACTTTAACACATCTAGCAAAACGTTGTTTCGTAATACTGTATTCACTGCCTGGCAGTCAAGTGATTCTCGATTTGAATCTGAGCTCATGTCCTTTTGTGTGACATTTACACACATTTTTTTGAATACAGGACATTTAAAATACTTGCTAAGTGGTATAAGTAATTGATGAATAAATATATACCTTCTGAACGATAACATTCTTTTGTATTTAACCGCTCAAATTTAATGAAACTGAACAATTTAATCTAGTTTAATTTAGTTACATTAAAGTGTGATTTTTTTTTTGGGGGGGGGGGCAAAAACGACAATGTCTAGTGTTGGATAAATGTAAGAAAAAAAAAACATGGTCCGTGTTGTCTGGCAGTTTCTAGATTTTCTTTTTCTGGCTGAACATTTAATTTACTTGTTTTGTTTTCTTGTGCTGTTCACACCAAACTCATGAGGTTGAATATAACAATGAAATAGCGCAGTTTTTTAACATGACAATTTAAGAAGTCACTGTTGAGCCATACAAATACTTTTTCTAGGGACTGTGATAAGGAAAACAAAAAGACATTCAAATTTCAGCGAGAAATAATACCAAAGGATGACAATGTTGGATTCCTTTTCATTAGCCCTACAGGCAGACGTGATGTTAATTTATTAATTTTATCAGTTATATATATTTATTCACACTGTTTTCAGTACATTTAAATACAATTGTTCCATATTATTCTTTATTTGGTTCATATTTTTGGGGTGTCTGGGGTATAGTTATCGTGATGATGGCTTTTATCTTTTCACTTTTTATATGATTCATTTATAGTCAGCCTTTCCGGAAAGGATTACTCATTCAAACCAAAGTTCTCTATTACACATGTTAACTAATAGAAGCCAGGCAGGTATTGGCAGCCACAATTTAGGAGAATTTTCTATACATGTAGCTCTTTGAATCTAAAAGTGAATGCGCTACATATTTTAGGTGTAGCCATGACTTGGCAGGTGAAAACGTTCAAGCCGTCTGTGCTCGCCCTCTCTCTATTCTGGTCTATTTGCTTGGTGACTCACAATGAAGTATTGGATGATCTCCGGGCTCCTCCTTGACTTCTCATCCACCTCGGTCAACACTTCCAACACGTCTGAAGGGGAGGAAAAGAAAAAAAAAAGTGCTGAGTGAGTCACTGTCCTTCGGCATCATGCGGCACTCTCTCCGGCCAAAAGCTGCCGCGTCAGCCTCACCCTCCATGGCCTCGCCTCTCGAAATCTTGCGCAGATACGTCGTCATGTCGGCGCCGCTCAGCGGGACTGAGGCGGAGATGTTGACCAGAGGGAGGGAACCGGCCGCCATCTCATCTGGAGGAGATGAATAATGAAAACTGTTATCTGCAGGAGTCATTTTAAAACGTTTTTCAATGATGTGTCCCCAGTGATTTTTTTTTTTTTTTTTTAGCCAAGTACACCCTAGTGCAAAGCTTTTTTTTTTCTTTCTTTTAAAAAGCACTTAAAAATACTTGGTATCCCTGGACATGATTATTTTGTTCAAGCAATTCCAGAAGATAAATCACAAAACATCCGTTTTATTTTTGATTCATCTGCCAGAAAAGTGTAACAAATGATGTGCATGCATATAAAACTTAGCAAAATAGCAAAAATAAAGGCATACAACATTTAGCAAATGAGTAACTAGAACACAGTTTAGCAATAAGTTGCTTCGGGTTTGAATCAATTTGCTCTCAATTTGAAAAGAATAATGTAATGTTCCCGTTTTGGTATTGAAAGCATTACATTTGATTTTCTGGTACCGGCAGAAACTATGTTAGTCTCACCAAATGGATTACATTATTAATACTGGTGAAATCATTTTACCATCTCCGTCTTCCGCAGACACTTCTGTGGAGGAGCTTTTTACAGGAAGAGTAAGTCCGGCTAATAGAGACTTCAGCTGGACCAAATCTGGGTTTTCAGCACTCATGCTCCTGGAAAATTGCATAGCAGAAAAAAAAGGTCTGATGACAGGCAACACGCATACAGATGTGCTCAGATATCTGAATAACCAGGCAGAATTTGTAAAATGTTGACATTTTAAACTTACTGCAATATATCAGAGTGCTTCTGCAGGTAAGGAATGGCGGCTGCTGCATCATGGGTAATGTATTTTTGCGTGAACTGGAGAAACTTGTTGATGAAGACCAGTGGTGATCGACTCCTCTGAAAGTTCTAAAGGTCAGAAAAAAAAAAATGAACAGTTGAAGATCTTCCTAAAGCCAACGGCTTCCACTTAAGCGGTGTGTGGCCAACCTTAAGGACCTTCATGAAGGACAGGAGGCAGTCTTGCAGCGGCCTCTGGTGGTCAACTTGGAAAATGAGCGGCTGCAAGAGCTCCAGGATGGCCAGCACGTTGCTGAAGAACATCATATGGTTTTGTTGGCGGAACTCGCGAAAGTTGAGGTGGATGCGGCCGTGAAGGAGGCCTGCAATCATGGGCAGGTGCCTGAATGGCAAGAAAGAATTAGTCACAATAAACAGGTGAAGAAAGTCCGTGCGGATTTCTAACCTGAGCAAAAGGACAGGATGCGACACTGCCAGTTTCCTACACGCGAGATTGGCGTCGGAAATGCGTCCCTCGGCTGACTTGGATTCCGCTACATCGGCGAGCAACGTAACCAGACGGTGGACCAGCATGTCAAGCTGACAAAATGAGACATGTCATTATTTATTTCCTTATAATGTACAAATCACGAAAAAAAATTAACATGCTATATTATAGGCGTGTCTATCAATTATATAATTAACCTCCCTGCTTTAATTTTGGGTCAAATTAAATTTTTTTTGCCCTTTTTTCTGCCATGGAACAGAACAAACCACTCAGAGAATATTACTTTTATTGCACTGTCAATTTGAAATACAGCCTGTTTTGGAATAAAGGTATGGTAATAAAAACGTGTTTCTAATCCAATTCATTGATGAATCAACAATATTTATCACGTTCGTTGATTATTATACAACTCATTAGCCCTCCTGTGTCAATGTTGGCCCGATTTGGGCCATTGGTCTGGACACATTTAACAAAAAGCATGAACCCCCCCCCCCCCCCACTAAAAATGACTATTGATTGTTATAACATGTAGAGGTTCAAAACTGCACCACGTCTTCATTCCTAAATGCTTGTAAATGGAACTTATTTGATGGGAAAGTTTACATTAGAGACTAGTGTGACCATTGACACCAGGGGGTTAGTTGCAGCTCTCACTCATGTAAAATAATATCTTATTTATCACAGAGGTTCCGAAAATTACATTTTTTTTTACATTGACCTACCCCAACACGCACAATCTTATTAACCTCTCTCATGATGGCATAATAGAAATGCAAAGAAAGTCACTTTACCTTGCAGCTGCTGCCGTCTGCAGTGCCCCCGCTGCTGAGTGTGCCCTCGGGCAAGGCGACGTGCTGGATAACCTCAGGGAAGTGGAGGTAGATTTGCAGTAGCAAGTTCTGGCAACGCTTACTCATTGCACTGGGGAGGAGGGGACACACACACAATAACTGTTGTTACACACACACGTTAAATGGCCTCCATTATAATCCTTAAAAAACAGCTGGGTTGAACGTCGTTTTTTCTGTTCTAAACGTGACAATTTTCCCAGCTTCATTGATCATACAGAGCATTCATTTCGGTGCGTCCCTCGACAAGTGACGACAATTCTTAGGCATTAAGACAAGCTGAGCGCGTGAAAAGCAACAACGTTTGCCATGATGTCTGCTGTAGTTTCATGGAAATCCTCTTAAGGCTAGCCGCTCACAGGGCGAGAGCTCAAGTCCGCTAACGAGACAGTTTATTGCAGCCAGAGCGACCTTGAAGCGCTTGTTTGGTGCTGTGTAATTGGAATCAACAGCAGCTTATCTAATATAACATACACTCAACACAAGGCCGAGATGGTTTTGTGTGTGTGTTTATCCGGCTGTGTTTTCACCAGCGACATCTTAGCAGTACTTGAGAAAAATACTGTATATCGCCAGCTAATTTTATTTGACCTTGGCCAAAGTTTCCTCATTAAAGTGCTTTTAATAAGTGGAAGACGCGTTGGTGAAAAGCAGGGTTGGGCTCCACAAAGAGTTGCACCCTGATCTCTGACAGCGGCTCACAACACAGGCGAGTTTCGTGCTGGAGCCTTAATCCTCTCGGCTTCATTATAACGGCACTGAGCTTTTAAAGAGATCACGGTGCAGACGACTTCTGCCGGTTTTAATTTCACACCAATAGACCTAATTATCGGAATTTTTTTTCTTTTTTTTTTTTGGTCAGCGGCGTTGCGGTTTGACAGAGAGGCTGCAAAGTTCCTTGGAAATGGGAAAGAAACATACGACGAAATTTGGTCGAAGTTGATAAGTGGTAAGATAAAAATAATAACCGTAAAAAAAATTGCTCACTAGCTGGGCTAATTGGGGAGAACAACAACATCCCAAAAATTCAATAGCAGAGCCGTATTATTTGTTTCTAACAAAATTGGCTGCTGCTTTCAACCATTTGCTTACTTTATTGTGCATTTCGGGCAGCTAAAACAAATGCACAATCCTCTGCCATATCAAACCACCACTGAAAATAAAAGTTACATCTCAGAAACCTTCATCTGTTTCGATAGTTCTACAAAAAATATAAATGCATAATCACCATCAAAACCACCAAAAGAACATTTGCTCAATCATTATGAAGAGCAATCAATTTTATAACACTTTAGAGAGGTGAAACAATTAAATTGATAACTATTCATTTATGACATTAATGGATTGTTACTTTATAATATTCAATTGTTTGGATGACTTTTTAATTTGAATTGGTCAAAATAAAAGTTCTCCAAATTCTGTAGTTCTCTATGAGAGCAGATAGTCTTTATTATATCAAAATAGCACATTTGATTTTACTTTGGAAAACTATATTTTTGTATAATTTCTGACATATTACATTACATAAAGCAATAATTGATTGATAAGTCATTTTATTTATGTATTTTCTGCCAGTTTGACATAATGTCAGTTTGACATAATGACTTTGTTTTAACAATGAAAATGACAGTTTATGATACATTGAAGATATAAGAAAAACAACCATCAGTTGCAGCCCTAATTTGGATTGTTCAATAATTTACGAAAAAAAAAAGACTGACCAATCGTACAATATGTGAAAAAATGGAGAAAAATATTTCAAGAAAAATATTTTTCAAGACGTCAAATTTCTAGAATTTTTGTTTTAATAAAATATTATTCCAACTGTTTCAGTCCGTTGGTGGAACAGTGGTTAGCGTGTACGCCTCACAGTTTAGGGTTCAGATACACTTCGCTCTGGCCTAACTGTAAAGTTTGCATGTTTTCCCCAAGCCCACGTGGGTTCTCTCCGGGCATTACAGCTTCCTCCCACACTCCCCAAAAATATGCATGGCAGGTGTATTGGACATATGAAACTGTCCTTAGATGTGATTGGGTGCGTGAATGGTTTTTCGTCTTTGTGTGCCTTGCGATTGGGTGGCAACCATTCCAGGGTGTCCCCCGCCTACTGCTCGAAGTCAGCTGGGATAGGCACCAGCAAGCCTGCAACCCTTGTGAAGATAAGCGCCTAGATAATGGATGGATGGATGCTTAATTCCTTGAAATTGTGTTGGTTTTTTTTTGCCGAAAGCATCCATAATAGACAAAATAAAAAAGAACAAAATGCTGAAAGAAATGACCTTAGTCAAAATACTGTGATTTGAGATGCAGCATTTTTGCAATTCAGTTTTATATTCATGAATTTTTGATAGCCGCTTATCCTCACTGGGGTTGCAACATACAGTACATTATTGCTTTATTATTTACAAGATAATCTATTGGTCGCAACATAGATATTTGCTTTATTATTTACAAGACAATTCTATCTATTATCTCAAATGTTATATTGTTACACAGGGTGACAACGCCTTGAGGTGACACCAACCTGTCTTCCCACTTTTTGGTGCAGCTGATGAGGTACTCCGACAGCTTTTTGATGTTGTCCAGGTGGCCGTCGCAGTAGGAGTGGAGCAGCGGCAGCCGGGCCTGGATGAGCGAGCAGGACGCCTCCTCCTCAGCCCCGCTCCGCTCTGACTCTGCCAGAATCAGATCCACCAAGCTGATCAGCTCCTCGGAGCTGAGCCTCATCACGAACTTCTCTGTTTTCTTCTGTATAGACATAAGAGAAAGAAAATGTCAAAATATTGTTTTGAGGCGGCGGCAAGTGAGCTCTTCTGGTTTTGGAACCAACTTGAGGGATCTTCTGGTCGCGTCCTTGCCAGATGCGTGGGATATGGCTACACGCCCACAGGAAATCCAGAGCGGACGTCGGGTCCAATCTGAAAACCATTTGACAGCGTGTTCAACACATACTGAACATTCTGTTATGTTACTACAACTTGTACTGTACTTGTAGTCCTTTCGCTTGCTGAGCAGAGCGCTGATGCATTGCAGCAGTGTGGACCAGTTGGACTGATGAGTGAGAAGGGCCAAAAGGTAAGGCCTGTAAGCCGGGGTGCCTCGCGCCTGAGACACACAACAATGTAAGACGGAGGTAAACCGATGGGTTGGGATGTGATAAGAGAAAGGCTCTCACCTTGTTTAGGGCAAATAAGAGTTTCTGCTGAAGGTCAGGACTCACGGATGTGACCTCAGGGTCCAGATACTCCATCCAATCCACTAGCAGACCGGAGCTCAAGCCGGACTTTGTCACTTCCGAGCTGCTGGCAAAGGAAACGGATTTTTAAGCCACCACCACAATACCAAACTGAATTGTGGTGCTCACTTTGCGTTCCCATCCGGTTCTTTCTTCACACCCCGCTCGTCGCTTTCCTGCAATAGCAACGAAATAACCATGGCACCGGGGCCGGCCGTTCCGTTCTGGGTGCTGACGGTCATCAACAGGGAAAACAGCTCTTCCAAATATGGAGACTTGGCCTCTATCAGCCCTTGTAAAACTGAAAAAATGGCAAAGAGAACAAAAGGTTTAGATGGAGCACAAAATGTAAGAGGGTAAATCTTGTCAAGGCATAATTGCAACCTTTTTCGATGAGCTCTGCTTCTGCATTACATCGCTCTCCGGCCTTCAGCATCGCTATAATGGCTCTCAGTGGCACCTCGGTGTCGCTGCAATACGCCAGTGCCTCAGCCAGGTGGAGGAACCCTGAGCGTACTGAAATAGGGGACAAAGAAAAGAAATTTCCACTAAATTATTTTTCATTTTACTTTTATGAAAAAGTGTGGAACTGCCAATGAGGAGTAAAAATGGCTGATTGGCAAAATCGCTCAAACGTATTTGCAAGTATATTTTAAATTTTGTGATTAAAATGTCTAATTTAAACAAAAACTAATAAATATTGAATTTAGGCTACATGATAGAAATATGTTCAGAAGTTACATAAACTGTTCATTTGAAATGTTTGTGGTTTTAATACGTTTGTAATGCATAATTTCCATTCAGCATTTTTACTCATTGACTTGTACAAACAAACACGCCGTTTGGATAATCAAATTAATAATGAAACCATAAAAATAACAAATAAAATGTTACTTATTTTTCTACATAGTGCTATAATGTAGGCCAAATGCTAAGAAAATAGCATAATTTTTGTTTTGTTTTTTAATGGACTTGGGTTTGCAATAAAGATTAAGGAATACCTTTTGGCCTTATGGGAAAGATTATGTTTGTAGCATTTAAGCTATGTTTGAAATAAACTAGCAAATATGTTTAAATGTACTTGCCAACACATTTGAATGCCAGTCAAAAATGTCTACTCCACATTGTCAAATCTGTAATTGAGAGGTGCAGGGAGCTGGAACCCATTAAAGCTATTTTTTTTTTAATATCTCAAAAAATAATAATAATTCATGCAAAATATTCACAAAGTCAATAAAAGGAGACTCACCATCATTGTGCCGGTGCGTGTGAGAGTTTTGTCCAATAAAAGACTTCAGCAAAGTTTTGAGCGGGCCCGCCTCCACAGAAGGATTGTCAAGCCAGATAAGCATCTCAACGTTGACTTTGAGAAATAAAGAAGAGAAGGAAACGTCCTGCGGCACTAGGCGCTGAGGACAGAGTAGACTGTCAACACAATGAGATAGAATTCACAAAAATGTTGTTTGACATGCAAACAGTACCTGGTAGAGATGGAGCTGACGCATGAGTGGACAGGCAAGAGCGTGATTGCGGTGCATGGAGAGGACGACAGGCCCGCCGTGAGTGGAGGTGAGCAGGGCGGCCATGCCCTGAAGAAGACGCAAAGCCAGGCCAGCCTGGTGAACCTGACCCTGCTTGGCACGCATCAGCTCTTTGGCCAGGGCCTGCTGCAAGGCCAGAGAGAGCTGGCTGGAGGGCGGACCTGGCCAGCACGACTCGGCCTTCAATGGGAATATCTGAGGAAGAATAAGTCAGTTGAGGTGGGTGCATGTCAAGCCATAGAACATATGAGATATGAGCTGAAAGCAGGTATATGGGCCTAACCACTCATGGCGTGTGAGCTCATTTTATGAAGGTCACAGTACCGGTCAAAAGGTCTGGATACACCTTCGCTAATTGACTTTTTTTGCTCATTATTCAAAAAATTGGTGTTTTCTCAGTCAGTTTCGTAAAGTGGATGATTCTTAATGATGTGAATGATGACTTTCTGTTCACAGTTGTGCTTTTTCAATATTTTAGATTCTTGAAAGAAGGCAACTTGTGGCCAGCTAACAGCTTTGCAAATTTTGGTAATTTCTCACTCAGCTTTATGGTGTGAATGATGCTTGATGAACTGGGATGAGTTTCTGCTCATAGCTGTGAATTTTAAAGAGTTAATAGTTTGAATCTCCTGGCCTCTTTATATGTTTGGGATCATTTGAAGACATTTGCAGAATGTTTATTTGTGCTGTATATGTTCACATAAAATTATTTCTAGTATTTCTGTATGTGTGGAAATTGATGCAAGTTAATGATGCGGATAAAGGATAACTAATAAAAATGGAAACTTTTTTTTTTTTGGTTAGTAGCGATATTGTACGCTACTACAGAAGTAAGCACACAATTATTTATGTATTACTCACAATCTAAAAGTAACAATTATGATGTTAACACCGCCATGGCTCTACTGATCTACTCTCGATATCATAACAAGAAGGCAAGCTTTTCGTACCCGCAGCATCAAGCCTGGCAAGTCATCATCAGGTCCAACTGTCGGAAGCTGCGTGGCCGCTCTCATCTTAACAGAGCCGTGGGGGGTTTCCACCGTCACCTTAGCTTTGCTTGTTTCGCCAGCATCTGTGGGAAGGAATATAGGTGATTTATATTAAAATCATATAGTATGAGTTGAAATTGTCCTCAGAGACTGGATGAAGGTAGTGACCTTTTTGAGGTGGAAGAAATGAAATGAGCAGTCTATGGAAAGCATGCCCCCCGGTGGCACCTCGCTCATGCTGCACCTCCACCAAGTGGGCCATGTAGTCTGTCGCAGAGAAAATATCCAAACAGAAGTACTCAGACAAGGAAAACATCAAATAGGAGAAATACTTGAAGCACAATCCTACCTTTGTCCATAATGTTCTGCTCCAGTGCCCGTGGCTCGACAGTGACAGCCTGGTCCAAATATTGCAGCAGTTTACTCATGCTCGACACGGGAATTCCAAACGACTGCACGAACAGCAACAACTGCTCAGGCTCCAGGTCTTGCAAAGCTGAGAGTATATGGGGACATCATGTATGTTTACAAAAACAAAAACACACTGACAATAGGCGATCCACATTTTTGGTCAAAGCATTACCTGCGTCCACCAATCGAGGTACCTCGGATCGAATCATTCTCAGTTTCAACCAATCGGGCAGCAGCAGGGCCTCCTCTGATGTGTCCACCAAGAAGGCTGTTGGCAAAGGTTTCTTGTCGGGGAACCAAATATCCAAAAGGCAGTAGAAGTCACTCTCTCCTGCAGCAATGAAAAAGAAAAGCGGAAATTATTCAAGAAAGCTGTACAAAAAAATCGTTTCATTCTTAAACTACCTTTAGGCGGGCCAAGTGTAAGAAGAATGACCATGGCGTGGACAACAAGGATGTGCATGGTGGCAGTCTCTCCTGTAGTCCAGCGCAAAAACACCTGATCTTGAGACTCCGACTAAAATAAATAAATAAACAAATAAATAAATCTTCATGGGTTTAGGTTTGGTGGGGGGGCTCATACCCAGCTGTAGAGATCCTCGCCATCCTTGGTCTTCCGCATCCTCCTGATGTAGGTGGAGAAGATGGAGAGGAAAGCGCTAAGAACAGCCTCGGACTCAGGTCTGCAGGAGTGCTTGGAGAAGAGGTTGTTCATGATGGTGGAGCGCTCCACTATCAGCCGGGCCACATCCTGCAAGACAATGGGACCTTTGCGTGAACATACAGGATGTGGGCAAGGCCAAGACATGTATGAGTACAAAATAATTAATTTCAAAGGAGCAGCTCATTGACTCAACTCTGCTAAAAGCCAATCTTATTATGGTCTGTTTGGACGTCCTCTTAAACAGAGTTATAAAGTTGTAAAACACTTCATAATTTTTGCCATGCAAAATGCTCAATTTGCACACAATTTTTTTTTTCCATATTGCAGGCGTTCCCAATTTTACATGATGCGAGCTTCACATGAACGCCCCGTGACAAATGATGTGAGCTTCACATTAACATCCCATGACAAACTGCCAGAACGTTCCCCCGCTGACTGACTTCACTTCTGCTGTTTCCAGCTGTGTTGAGATGTACCAGTTAAAAAAAAAGACATGTAGCGTATATTTTTCCTTTTGGCACGATTTCTTATGCACAACAGCCTTTAAAAAAAACCCAATAGTTAAAAAAAAAAAAAAAAAATCTTAAAATCGCAGTCTTCTCCCCCCCTGATTCCAATCAGCTCAAATTGAGATGATCGGGTCCAATTTCTGATTAGGTGATTAGGACATCCTTATTTCAACCTTGACTTTTTAAAACCAAGGTAAACTGCACACGCCTAGTCCCAATACATTTTTTGTGCGAATTGTGTATATCATGTTGTAATCTGAATGTTTACCAAAGCCAGGTCATTGTGAGAAGCCTGCTCCTCCACTGGCGCATACTGCGACAGGTAGATGAGATAGGCGCTGATGGTTTGAGGATCAGTTTCCATGTGAATTGCCTTGGATGGAGATACCACATGACAAAGGCCTTAAAATGCAAACTTTCTACTGTTTCCACGTTTCCATGCTCTTAATGCAAACCTGCTGAAGAGCGGTGGACGTCATGCCTCGCACACTGTCAAACATGGGGAGCTTGGGGAGGTCCTGCAGTAGCCACTGGTACCCCGGGAGGAGCTCTGCATCGGCCGAGTCCTCCTCCATGGGCTGGTCCCGTTCCTCTCCATCTTTCAGGCCTCCTTCAGTTAGCACTAGCGACAAGCCCTGCAAAACAGTGCATCGTGAACAATGGATTTGGGTTTTCAGCGGAATAGGTCTAGGCACTTTAAGATACCAGAAATACCTTCATTGCCAGGACTCTCGAAGCCACCTGAGAGGAACTGAGACGACGCAGGAAGTAATCTAGAACTTCGCACGTTGTTTGCTCGTCGGCTTTGGGACCCAGCAAAAGATCCTGAAGCCGTCCGAGGAGCTGCCTTTGCTTTTGCTGCCTCTGTTGTGAAAAAAATAACAATTTTTGAGTGAAAAGAATACAAAAATAATTAATTAAAAAGCATCACAAAAGTACTTGTCTTCTCTTGGCTTTCTGCTCCTTGCTTCCTCCCTCGTCTTCGTCGTCCAAATGCAGGTTGTCGTCCGCAGCGTCATGCAGCAGGAATTCACACAGGCACTGTACGGGAAGAACATCTAAGGACCCCTCGCTGGACTGGACCAGATCGGCCAACCACGGCATGGACTGGGAGGAAGCCTATACAAAAAAAAAAGTCATATTAAAGTGACTTAAAACTCCTTTCAATACTTTTTTTAGATGTAATATTTATTTTACTACCTACCTGTCTCTGTATGATGTTGAGCAAGAAGTCCGGATTGCGGCTACGGCATAGTAGATGGCCAAGGCGTAGGGACTGGTTGAGGGTCTTCACTTGTTCCTGGACCTGAGGTGGCGGTCGACGAGGTGGACCCCTGAGTACAAACAAAACAACACCCTGAACTTACGACTAACTCCTAAATCGGTTGGCTTTATGATCTTACTGTGGGTCCAGACTGGTGAGCTGGGAGAGCAGCAGGCTGTTGTTCTCTGTGATGGTCTGCTTTGTGGACGCGGCGGCCAAGTGGCTCTCAAAGGCCAGGATCTCTTGCTTCTCCCGCTGCGAGATCTGTAGCTCACGACCGATCATCTCTGTTTTTGTGTCGTCGTCCGCCACGGTGCAAGGCGGGTACGTGTAGTTGCTGCGGAGGTGTGAAGGGTTGTAGCGCAGAGTTTTAAAGGAGAAGTCAACGCCAACATTTTGCTTCCAATACTTTCTATGCAAACTGACTATAATGGATATTCTGATTAATGTTGTGTTTGTGGAATATGAATTAGGCAGCAAATTACATTCGTTTTTAATGATGTGAGGGAGCGGACATTTTGCCACTTACTATTGACTGACAGTGATAAAAGAGTAGCTCAGGACTAGGATAACAACCAATCACGGATCACCTGTTTTCTGAATTTGGTTACGAGACAATGACAAGCTGAGTTGTTATCTGAGCTCTCAGCAACTTTTGTTTCGACATCAATTGGCAAAATGGTCACCGCATCGGATAAAAATGCATGGAACTTGCTACTTAATTGATATTCCCTAAATGCAATACTAATCAGAATACCATTTTTAGACTAGCGAAGGTACAGTTAACATACTGATGTAAAGAAAATTTGGCGGTTTACTTTCCCTTAAAATTTGGATTATAGATATTAGAAGGGGGAGCCTACTTGGTCATAACCATCTCCATGAGCATTTTCAGGGTGGGGTAACCATCCCAGGCAGTCAAGCCTGCAGAGGAAAACAATATATGTGAAGATATCAAACAAGTTCGAGACATGAATGAATGAGTTAGTTCTGTCGATGCTTTATCCTCCCGAAAGCCAGTCCATTCATGTGTCCACTGTTGTGCCCATTTTGTCTCAGCAAGACAGCAAACGTGAATGATGTAGGGTAGTTTGGATGCCACAAACAATTTAGATTTATACTAAAAATGACCACTACAGTGGACACACATGAATTGGCTGGATCTTAGGAGGCTATAGTAAAATGAATTAAATTACCTAGGTAAATTATAACACATTTCTGGAAGTGTAAAGGCCAGGTGTAGCAGTAATTTTGCCAATACAGAATGATGATTATTTGGAATGAATCAATGAATGAATATATACATTCAGGCACAATACCTATTTTCTGTGGATTGAAGGCAGCTACCACCAGGAGGAGAAGCCATGCTTTCCAGTAAAGCGTGGATATTGCCAAATTTGGTGGCTGGTACCTTCAAACATTCAAGGTCATTTGTTATTCTTTACTCCAAACACTGGCAAGTGCTTTAAAAGACAAGCTGGATACCCTGCAGGCAGCTGTATGTTTTCTGGGTGGTGGTATGTGCACAGATTGAGCACGGCGTCAATGAGCTGGATCCGCTCCACAACCAAAACCTCCAGATCTGCATGAAAAGAAGAGGAAAAAGCTCATGATGTCTGGCTACCAGATTACGCTGATATTTTAGCTTTAAAATAGCTTTAGGTAAAAATGTTAGCTTCTGAAATAAAAGTGTAGTGAATGAAATGCTGCATCCACAAGTGAAAGTGCTTTATCTTTACAAGCACTATTTTTTTTTCCTCCATAGTCTGAGCTTTGCTATCACAAATGGGCTCACATTAGTTCAGTCTTCATGTCATCCCTAGTTGTCATGGTAACAAAAGCCACACACCATTGGCCCAGGAGTATAATGGGCTGAGATATACAGTCACTTACATGGGAAATACTCTAAGAACCTTTAAAATCGTGGGTAAATGTTATAATTATTTTTTTAATGAAAGAGTTGCATGGTAATTGCTCACCGTCAGACTGAACGCCAGCTGCTCTCTTGACCAGGTGATCGGCGAGCTCCATGGCGTCTGCCGGGCCAAGCGGGAGATCACGAGATAGCCCAATCACAAGGATGCGCATCAGCGTGTCCTCCAGTAGGGGCACCTCAGAGCAGAGGCGCAGGAAAAAGCTGAGGAGCAGGCAAGACAATTCATTCTTAAGCAATTCGATCAACAGATGAACATTTGCGACTCACTTCCTGTCACTCTCTGGTGGCCAGTTGTCCCACTTGTAGTAGGTCTCGGGTTGCTCCGTGAAAAGCACTTTGTGAAGGCTGTGGATTGAAGTTATATAAACGATATGACCCTCTGTTTTTTTTTACAAATAAAAAGCATGCTGTGAGACATCAAGCCGCACCAGTGAACATAGTCTTTGGCCCCCACTTTGCTGATGGTGGGAACCACCGTGTGAAGCCACCACACAGCGTCCCTCTGGATCGAGGCGATCTGATTCTGGAAGGACCTTAGCACCTCAAGGTCTGAAGCAAAACATATCATTGGTTAGCAAAAAGCCTAAGCTAAGTTTAATACTGCTAAAAAAATGACCTAGTTTAAAAGTGTGTTAAATAACTCAAAGAATATTGATAAACATACAGTAAATTTAATATATATTGTTTTACTTTTACTTTACACTGAGGACATGTAGTATTCATGTATTTGTTTGTATTGTTTGGTCACACAGTTTATTGCAAATGACTCACTCTTCTTCTCTCCTTTGTCCCATGCAATGCCGGCTTCTTTGACTTGAGCTGTGATGCCCAACATCATGGAGACGGTCAGCAAATCAGTCACCTGGATGACGAAGCGCTCCTACAGGTAGAAATAGAACAAAATCAAACCCGAGCTTGGCGGGAAGCAGGATAAGAGCCGTACTTTGAACTCCATATCTACGTAGGTGGCTTCTTTCCGTTCTTGCATCAGTCCGAAGCAGAAAGACTGGAAGTTGATTTCATGTTTAGTCTGCTTGATGATTTCTCTCAGCAAGGCTCGTGAGGCGCGAAGGTAGTCATCTTTGTTGGTGAGCAGGTCCTGAAAGACCATCGCCAAGAACTACAAACAAAATGAAGTTCATGTCGAGTCTCTTTCCAACATGTTACTGAAGGGAATGTTCATTTTTCAGTCACCTTTGGCGCTTGCTCTGGGCTGTGTTGCAGTAAGGTATGAAGAACCTGCATATTGTTTGGGTTCCTGGCATTAGAGAGTTCGTTGAAAATGACCAGTTTGACCATCGTGGCCAGGTTGTCTCTGTGCGCATTTAGTAGCTCCCTGAAAAAGCAACAATCAGCAGAAAGTCATTTTCAAGGTACTGAGATCCAGACCCAAATTAAATGAATCACACCAAAGGCAGTGGTAGTCTGACATAAGTTGAATTGATTCTGTGACCTCGCTCGCAAATTTATTTAGTTACTTGCTTAACTAGGCAGGGCATTGGGGCACTAGTGTGCTGGCTTACCGTGGTTTTCAAAAGTGAAGGTCTCAGTACTTTTTTTTTTTTTTTTTTGAGGGAACGCTAAACAGAGGCACTTGCAAAATTGAGTCAACAAGATGCCTCTTTAAGGATACACACCAGTAAACAGCAACTTAACACTGTACATATTTCTTAATGTAACCAATACTGTATTCAGTGTTTTGATCCATGGAAAAAGATTCTGTTTTAATTAATTATATTATTTCAATTAATCTATCATTTTGTTTCCCTTTGTAGGTTGGACTAAAATAGGGCACATTATGATTGGTTGCTTGCAGAGTTGCGTAAACAAGCTGTCTCTTTGAAGATAGACACCAACTTACTATAATGAATTTCCAAATATACGAAATATTCAATATTTTGTTCAATTGAAACAAATGCTATTTTTATACATACAATATTCACATTCACATACAATATTCAAAAATTGACAATTTTGCTGATTTACATACCATCTGAAACTAATATCAACGTGCTCATCATGCCCATTTGAAATGATTTGAAGTGTCATTAATACATTCCAGTTTCCCTCCAAAAACAACACATTTACTAAATAAAAATAGAACTATATTGCATATCGCCACACAATGCAGAAAAAAGGAAAACTTGAACACAGTTTGGTCTCACTGAATTCATGTTACTGTAGCACAGTCAGAAAACTTTTGAAACTGTGGGTGCACAGACCTGACACAGAGCATATAGTGGTTGAGAAGCACTTTGGGCTTGAGGCGGATTTTGATCAGGTTGGAGATGACTTCCATGTCTTCGGCTCCATGCGTGTTGCAATTCATACACAACGACATGAGGAGGTCCTGCGCCGGCCGAGTCAACTGTACCAGTGCACAATTGAACATACGTAGAAAAAAAACATGCAACGACTTGTTAAGAGGCTACAATAAATATTTTAAAATATCCAGCCCTACCTTTGGATTCTGAAGCCACATTTCAAGCCTTTGCACAGCCATGAGTCGAGCCTCTTTATACCCACAGGTGGCAGTCAGTAGGCGCAGAAGATTGCGTGACACATTGTCCATGGGCTGCCGGCGGTTAAGCTGATCACGCAGGACGTCCAGTACGTAGTCCTCAACGCTCTCTGCAAGTTCCTCATACCTGCCATGAGCCACAATTAGAGCCTTGAAAACCCCTTGAAATAAACTCAGGTCAAAATTTAGAATGAATGTCTTTTACGACCTGGGCATAACCTGCCCTTCATCTTCCGGACTGAGTTTTTCCTCCGCTATCAGCAGTTCCGCCCGGCTGTCATCCTCATCGGGAGTTGACGGATGAGGGCTGTTACCTAAAATAAAACAGGTGCTTAGCCTTTTTTTTTCCGGCATGAAAAACTAAAAGTAAGAGTGTTTGCGCAATACCAGCACTGAGGTCTCCGGCGGCTCGGCTCGTGTCGGCCTGCAACATCATACTTTTGGGGGGCATTTTGGTGTTGAAAGCTGTTTGAATGTTGTCCACGAAGTTCTTGCAGTGAGAGCTATCCACCCAGATCCTCTCCCCTAGTGAGTCTTCGATGTACACCTGAAAGTGACATTTCACACTGTACAATCGTCTAATTTTTTTTGTATTCAATTGAATCTTAGGGTTGACCTGTACATTTGGCTGAAACAAAAGTTGAGAACAAGTGGTCTAATGCATGTGTTTTTCATTCTCACTTTGACAAAAATCTCTGGCCAGTTTTCATCCTCTTCGTAGGCGGCCATCAGCAGATTGCAGGCCAAAACAGACACCAGGGAGTTTCCCTTTGCTTTAAAATTAATTGAAGCATCTCGACGCAGGAGGCTACCTAAGGCCTAAAGGTAAATATGTACCTAAGGTTAGTAAATATTAGGCGATTAAGCATCAACATTTAAATGATATTGTCTTCATGAAGAAATAAAAGCAGATACCTCAATGATTCCTTCAGTAGCAAACACGTTGGGTTTGATCTTGGCCAAGAACATGAGACTGAGGTACAGCGTGATGTCTGGTTTGGCGCGATTCATCTTGAGCTGCTTCACAGCGCCACACAACAGCCCCTCGATGCGCTCGTCATTGCCCTCTGATTCAGCCGCCTCAATTTCATCCAGCAGCAGTGCTGGTGACACTGTCACACAAACAAAGCCAAGAGATTCAGAATTTTTCTGTGCTCAGAGTCCAGTCTTAGATAGATAGATTTAACGCAATATGCAACTATAACATACCTTCTATCGGAATAACTGATGGTTCCTTGATGGAAGGTGATATCGCTCTCTTGTCCGCAGCTGCGACATCAGCAAGGCGTCCCAGGGCACTGATTGGTGGCGTGGTGGAAAGCTTGGGCCGCTTGGCAAGGCTGGACAGACCAGATGAAGAGGGGAGGGCGGAGGAGGTTTCTCTCTTGCGGTCTGCAGGTAAAACAGCAGCAGCTGGCTTCAAGAGGACAGCGGGGGCTTTGGACTCGCCACCCTGGTTCTTTGAGCCCAGAGCGATGAAGTCTCCAGGCGGGGGGTGCCCTGGGACGCGAAAAACATTTTACAGAGAATCATGTTGACGTAAAATGAAGAAGAACATATTTCCCTATTTTGTGAAAAGAAAAACTAATTGATTTCAATACTTTTTGAGGGAAGCTGAATGTCCATTATCCCAACGCTATAAGCAAATGGAAGTCTCATCTATGCTAAGTCATTTGATTAACTTACCGGATGTTTTAGCAGCACTGGGGCGCCGCAAATTCGTTGGCTTTGGACGACTCATCTCTGTCTCAAATATTCACAGCAGGTGATTTACACTTCACGTCATATGTCAGGATGATCTGCGGAAGAAAAAAAAATATTTACACCGTGTTGCCTCTACTAATTGGACCAGACTTTAGGAACACGAGCAGTAATGCACAATCCCAATTCACTGGTTACATTTGCGCTAAAGCACGGCTAACAAAAACAAACACTGCTAACTCACAGCTTCGAAGGAGACAAGTGCCAAGCGAGTAAACCGAATGGTCCCAATTGTGAAAATGGAACCCAAAACGATTTCAAAATATTATAATAAGTGGCGTTAGTGCCTCATTGTGTTTTTTAGCTGTCGCGAATGACAAGAAAATGCTACTGGTGGGAAAGCTCATTTGACAGTGGCGTCTTACTCGCTAAACCCAACATGTACGGTAAATAGCATGACGGTAGTATGTTGCCATCTAGCGGTTTAGTAGTGTTAACTCAGCAATTCAACATATCAAACTGGATTTGGAAGTGCAGTACAGTACAGTACAGTACAATACTGTACTGCAATGTATGTTGACATATTTTTTTACGTTCTGAAAATAAAGTTTTTTGCCCCCATTTGCTCTTAAAATGTGTCAGTATACTGTAAAAAGGTTGTCAGTGTACAGTAGAATAACATAAAATGTTTACTTAATCAAACATATTATGGATAGCAATGTATGATAATTTTACATTTGTCTTTTGATAGAGCTGAAAAGTATCGTAGTATTGGTTTTAAATTCCATTGGTATAGATTAAAATTACTGAATGTCACTCATTTAGGTAGTCATTAGATTTTATCCAACAAACTATTCAATATTCCTGTTCAAACCAGGAACAAACTTAAAAATATTCTGTATTATTTGTACACAGTTTAAGAAGAAAACACAGTAATTCACCACCATGAACAATGGTTTGTGTTAAAATACAGTAGAATACTGTCATTTGTTTTTTTTTCTGATTTAAATTAATTTACGACTAATTTAAGTCAGAAATGTTGTTGAGTAAAATCTGTCAGTAAACATCTCTCACTTAAGTAGTCAGTAAATATAATACAATAAATTATTTGAGTAACTTAATATTCTTTATCAAAACAAGGAACAAACATAACAACATTATGCAGTAGTAGTAGGAGGAGGAGGAGGAGGAGGAGGAGTAAACAATTTAAAATAAGAAGACATTGATATTGCACCACGATCAATGTTTTGGATTTTTTTTCAGAATGGAATGCTGTCATTTTTCTATTAGAATAACTAGGAGTTTAATTTTTTATCACTATTTTAGGTCAGAAAGTGCATTCTATGATCGCGAACATGCAATCAACAACGTAAATATTCCGCTAGTATTAGAATGACTACAGTTCTGCCAATCAAACACTAGATAGCAGCAGTTACCACGTTACTTGAATGGAAGTGCCATATGGTCACTAATGTCTGAGGTTACTTGAAAATGTATATTGCGTTACAGAAAGCGATGTAATAGAAACTACAGCTAGTTAATAATGTCCATAAATCACTTGTCAGAATGAGTTAACTAATGATGCAATTGCGTCACTAATTTGACCACGCCCATAGTACCATCAATAAACTCAGTAAGTTTCAGCAGAGTAAATACTTGAAATAGTCTTACTTCAGCTTCTGCAGATCAATTTCAGAATAAAAGCAAAAACTTGGGAAAGAAAAGTTTCCACTAAGTAACGTAAAGTGCTTTAATCTTTTTGGGCAAAGTCAGTGGAATGTTCGGTGGCGTCATATGGGAAGTGTACTCATGATAGCATGTGTAAAGCTTAGCAACAAATCCAGAACAATGCCCAAACATCTGGATGGGGAAAATGTGAGCTAACTGTCATGACTGGTCAACATCAAGCCTGATTTGATTTGAAGTTGGAGGTGTAGCTGCTAGGGAATGATCTCTGATACACCAGGAGGCCTCCGGGTGCCAGGTCGCATTTCCAACCAAGCTCAAAAGAATGAGTCAGACAAAAAAAAAAAAAAAAAAAATGCATGGAGATTAGTGACTCAATGTTACTTCCTGTAATCCAAAACTACTCAGACCGCACAGCTCGCCACTTTTACGGATGCCTGAAACATGCTCCACTCCCGCCCTTCGCTCTGTTGAACATGAGCAAATAAACACACGCTAAAAACAAGAGTCACGTGACTGGCCACTACATATACATATATATATATTATATATATATATATTATATATATATATATATTATATATATATATATATATATATATATATATATATATATATATATATATATATATATATATATATATATATATATATATATATATATATATATATATATATATATATATATATATATATATATATATATATACATATTTGCTATGTTTACCTAATGAAATGTGAAATTTCAGCTTACAAGAGGATGCACACACACACATACATACACACTCATATATATGTATATATGTATATATATATATATGTATATATGTATATAAATGTATATGTATATAAATGTATATATATATATATATACAGTATATATATATATATATATATATATATATATATATATATATATATATATATATATATATATACATATATATATATATATATATATAAACTGACAAAGATACTGATACAAAAGCGATATCAATTGTAAATTACATTGTAGGAAGAAAAATAGTAAAATAACAATTTTAAAATAAAAATCCTTCATATGTATGTCTGTTTATGTATGTATGTCTTAAATATAGGCCCATTTCTCAGTTATTCAAAATACTCATGAAAATAGTTCTAGCATTTTCTTCCAGAAAACATCATAGCACAATCACAGCTATCATGAAACTAATAAATTATATCTTGGGAGCCAGCAGCACTATTTGTTGATTGCTACAAGGTTTTTAATACATTTGCTAAACTTATTTCCATGGGCTCACATCTAAATAGAGTCAATATTTGTGATGGTATTCCTCAAGGCTCCATCTTAAGTCCACCAACATTCCATATATTACTGCTATGTCATGGGCATCCAGAAATGTCCTTCTTTGCATAGCTAAAGGCCCATTTCAAAGTTACTAGAAAAGCTCCAAACGGGACAGGTAAAATAATTCTTTGCAAGAAGTAAGAAAGAGCTAAATGATATAGTGGAAGCTGAACTGCTCAATATATTCATCTCTCCCCGATATTTGATATAGCTTGTCATCTCAGTATGATGGGCTCACTTTTAAATGGCAAAATATTTGGAATGGAGTTCTTCAAGGCTCCATCTTAAGCCCACTTGTTCATTATATTAAAGATGTGCTATAGGCATTCATTAATATCTGGATGCATTGATATCCCTATGCCATGTCTGGGTCAATGATATTAACATCACTCTAGATTTTGTTTCACAGCAATAGAGTTTTTTGTACGTTAGTATTATTCAACCGACTTTTATATGTACTGTAGTAAAGTCTTATATTGTAGTACAGTTGCTATACAGTAGAGGTAAGTTGAAAAAGAACTTGCATTGTCAAAAATGGGTCTGTATCACAAATGACAGCATAAACACAACAATTAGTGGCTATTTTTCCAGTTTCTTGCGGCAACTAGTTAAGCTGAAAATTTTGATGACATTTCTGGGGGTCAACCACATGTGATGTCCAAATGTTGGCTGATAGTAACCAGATTAGAATCTTAAAGCAATGTTACTCATCTGATGACGTTCACAAAAGAAATGTGCTCTGGAGTCAACAAGAATCTTTAGCGCCACGTGCTGCGCAGAACATCAAGCTTCGCCATTGACTCACTGCCTATAAAACATGACAGCAACTTTAAATCACAAGTTAAGTGGCAGCAGGTGAAAAAGCTGAGAGTGTGCCTGTGAGGATTCATTGAGGGAGTGGTTCATGTCCCACTCCGTTTTGCTGCATTTTGATTCAAATGTAATCATCCACAAAAAAAAGAAAACATTGTATTATAGGGCCGTATCCAGGGGCGGAACCAGGAACTCTGATGTATGGTGGCAAGGGTGTTATAAGGTTGGTATGCACAGTCAGAATGATAAAATAAAATTTTATTTTTGTTATATGAATTTAAATAAAAATATACTGTCAATATGAATAACTGACAAACGTCAAGGGGTATAGGAATACTGAATATAGGGTAAAAATGGCAGAAAAATATCACAGATATGAAAAATTTGCCTTTGGTGTAGGAGTGGCCAATAGGGTGGCCACAATGTGACAATGTGCCTGGCCACCATGTAGCTACGACTCTTGCCAAAGGGGGGAAAAAAATATCAGACAACCCATCAATCAAAATGAAGCTTCATGAAGCATTGTGATATATTTTTTTACTCTTTATTTTGTGCTCTTGGTTGAAAGATCAACACTAGTGCAGTGGAAATGATTTCAATTTCCACTGAATCTTTGAACTGCACGTGCCATCGAGATGCGTCCAAAATGATCACAAGTGCTTCAAGATGCTTCATTTATACACCAGTCGACAAAGTGTGACAAGAAGTGGCTATGGCCACGCCTTTTCCAACGTGTAGCTCCGCCCCATGAAGAAAAACAATCACCAATCTGATCAAAACTTGGGCCAGTTTAGCTAATGTACTTGAAAAAAGAAGAAAAAAAAAAACGTTTTTTGTTTTTTTTAACAGTACAGTCGACCTCCGCAATTCATAGAAATTGGGACTATTGCCTTCCACAAAAAAAATCTAATTTGCATTTAAATGATGACCACTGAAATCCATTAATTAGATAAGTAAAAAAAGCGAAAAAAAGCAAACAAACAATGAATTCACCCAAAGAATGCTAATACCCTTTCAATACACAGAAAAGTGAAACCGACCAATGACTTCAATGATCAGTCTGCGAATTGTGAAAAAACAACCAATTCGACAGATCAGATGTAAAGCCTGTCAATTATCACATTTGATCAAAAATCCTTTTCGGAATGAGGGTCAAGGAGGGGGATGGCAAAAAAAAAGGGAATCTGAGCAATGACTTAATTGAATAATCTACAAATTCTGACAAAACAGCCAATTCAACGCATCAGATCAGATGCAAACCATAAATTTTATGTTTATTATTACCTCTGATATAAAAAAAAACAAAAACATTTTTTTGGATGTGGGGCGTAGTTATGTCTTGTCTATTTGCGTTCAAACTACGCCACCTGCACAGTTTGGAGTGTAAACACGCTTTACTCCTGAACTCTGATCCGGTGTGGAATTCAACGTGTTGCGTTGGGTTTAAAAGTAAATGCCTTCATTTTTTTTTCATTTTAAACATAGTGTTTAATCGCAGGATAAAAATAACCTGTGACCGCAGCAGCCCCAATAAGAACAATCCTGTGACTGCCGCTGCTGCCCTGCATACTTTCCTCAGGAATGGAATGCTGCCGCTCCAGGCAACCTTCTCTTCCCCCTACTTGTTGGTGCTCAAGATAACTTTTTAAACTCTTATTTAACTACTAAACTACACGCTTTCTTCCGCCAGATTAAGATATTTTTTTCACCAGAAAAACAGACTCTTCTATTTCTGGCTTCCCCCTCCCGGCGCTGACGTCAGCACTAAGTTATTTTCATGAATGGAGGGGGCGGTCATGAGGACGCGGTGACGTCAGTGCTTGCGGAAGCGGGAGCGTGGAATGTTAGTAACATTGTTGTTGTTTTGGGGTGAATTGAGTTAGCAGGACGCTCCGATCGCAGGCTGGCTCGCTCGCCGTCTGCCCGACTCAGCAAAGACACTTCGACGGCCTCGTTTCCCCCGGGGGGGTTAGGTTCCCACCTAACCGGACATATTTTTTTCCCTTCTTTTTAATATATTTTATTTTTCCGCGCATTCCAGTCTACGGGATCCACGCGCGTCCAGAGAGGTGAGGCTGTTTATTTAACTACTTGGAAATGAGTTTCGATTCGTTGAGAAAATGCGGAGGGGGGCAGTTTAAATCGACACGCGTAAAATAAACAAGTTGGCAAAAAAAAAAGAAAAAGGAAAGTCTTACTCGGGATTTTGTGGTTACGTTTAAACAAACACAATTCAAGTCCTCGTGAAAGTTTAACCACGAGCGCAACGCATTTATAAATAGCTGGACTGACCACATGAAAACAGTCAAATCAGTGCATCAGAAATGAAATAATGACTATAATTACAGGCTATTTTTAGTTGTAAATTGGCTTTAAAAGAATTTGAAATATTTTTATTTCACTTTTATTTTCATACTGAGAGTAGAGTTTAAAAAAAAAAGCCCCAAATCCCAGGCTGCTTTTGACATTGGAATACAACACGTGGTGTGCATTTTCGACAAATAGGACAAAGGGCACCTCGAGAAGTCAGACCACCAGGCAGGCAGGGCTGCTGGGGGGCGCACATATCTCCATCAACACTACATCACTCCCCATGGGGGGGAAACTAGTCGTATCCCTTGTGGATAATGTCGTAGTGTCATGCACTTGGAATCACTTCCATTTTTTTATTAATGGATGCGTGTGCTCAGTTGAACTTGTGACGCAACTGCGCTTACGTATGGGAAACGTTTGAGTCACTTCTTTTTGCACTTTAAATGTCACCAACTTGTACTTTATTTGTTCCGGGTGGGTGCACAGAATGTGGGAGTGGGCGATCTCGTCTGTCATGAGGTGAACATGTGGCTCCATTGCCCCCCCCCCCACACACACACACACACACACATTTTTTTTTCTATTAGGACCCGGGCTGAGTCACGTTCTTTTCCACTGGCTCGCTTGTGGCGTGAGCGTGATGAAGCACATGAAGGGATATGTATTTAAATTGTCAGCAGTCATTGACGGCTTTGCCCTGGATGAAAAGCGGCAGCAGCAAATACGGAGCGCCCATGTGGTGGCGGACTTGTTGTGAAAGTGACATAGCTGCGGTGAGCAATGTGATGACTCACAGGGATGTTTGCTCTGATGTGTTTTTTTGCCTCGCTCGCTTCTGAGGGAGGGAGGGAGGGAGAGGGACGATTGGCTATGCAAGCCTGCGATTTTACTCTCGGGTAAACATCATTTACACAGCTAATAATACATTGGGTTACACCTGCGCGATCGAACGAGATCCAGGCTGTCTCCTAGAATATTTTGGGACCAAAACATTGTTTGCTTTGCATGATAGTTCTCTGAAAATGAGAAGATGAATATAGCATGCACATGAGTCGTTTTAATACATTTCATACTGGGCTGAAAGACTGAAGCGAAATGTCAGTTTTCACATCGTAAACACCAAATTCATTTCATTTTCACGGAAGGTCTTTTTTTTGTAAGGTTTGGAAACGCAACCCCATTAAACACTCTAAAAGTTGCATTAAAAAAAAATCCCAATTATGGCAAAAAAAAAAAAACCAACCCAAAACAAAACAAAAAAAATAGTAGCAACCCCAAATTTGCGTCAATTCGGCCCAAACCTCTGGCTTGTTTTCTGCACAAATTTTGACAAAACTGTCTGCAAATCAGCTTGTACAAAACAACCCAATTTTCGAAGGTGTTTTGCTCAAAATGATGCAGTCCGTTAGGCTGAATCGACCCAAATTATGGGTTGGTCCTTTTTTTGACCCATAATTGTGTTATTGTTTTAGTTTTTTCAAACTACAAATTCTTGAAAATGAACATCTGTGAATTCAAAGTCATTTCAGGTCATAAAACATTATCATAATATCCATATCATATCTCTACATGTCCCCATTACGAAACAAAGAAAAAACAAGGAGAAAAAAAAGACGACGTTGATGGCGTTTCTCAATTGGGTGAGACGTACTTTTACGTCAACGGCACTCAGTGTTTAAACATTGAGTCAAATTACGTTTTTGTCTTGTTGGAACTTGATTCTTTTTTTTTTTATACCTTTGAACAAAAAGTGAGCACACTAGGACTCTGTAGGGTAGCTCCAATAAGTTAAAAGATAAAGGCAAAAATGTCCACTATAGTGGACACAAATGTATAGGCTGTGCATCGTGACATAATGAACTTGTCTTTTGCAATGCAAAATAATTAATTTGCATGTGTTTCGGGAAAAAATGACCACAATCAGATTGTTTTTCCAAATAGTGCAAACACAGAAAATGAAAAATGACTTTGGCAATGATGCGTTGGCTGATAATTTATGAATAACTATGCAGAGCTGTATTCATTTAACCATGATTATTATTGTGGTTGCAGAGAAAGATGCATTCATGCTAATGGAATTTTGTGCCATTTCAGGGAACTCCGTGCTCCTTAAGTCATGCAAACGTTTGGTCGTTCGCTTCTAGAGAACTTGCAAACTCTTCATAGAGTCAAAATTTGAACTTGAACCTCAGAACTGCGAGATAGTTTGCCTCTCTCAGCACTCGTGGGCTATTTTTAAAGGAATTGATGACCTTGTTTTAGCAAGATGAGTTGACAAAATAAAAATAGAAACCGCTCTTGAAAAAATAGAAACCGGTGTTGCCACTAGATTTTTAACCATTCTGTTTGCATGAAATGGCAATAATGCCTCTGGGTCAGTTTGACGCGATTGGAAACCCACACACAAAGCAAAGGCAATACTTTTTTTTATTCTCGTGTTTTTGTTTCACTATGATAATATTAACCACCCAGGCCCAATTTGACCCCGGTCATGTCTTCTAATTTAATAGTTTCAGAAACGTTTTATTGTTGTAATTGTTTTGACAGAAAACAAAGTGATTTATTATTGCAAAAGCAATGATATTTTTGGATCATTCTGACCCGGATTTTGCTTATTGTGAAATTTACAAAAATGTAAAAATAAATACAAAAAGTATGTAACAAAATGCCATTTTTAATGGATATTTTGATTATACATAAGTCAGATTTTGTACGATAAAAAATCAGTATGGTGCAGTCTTTTCCAATTCTAAATTTTCTACTCCCCAGTTTGTTTGCAAAAAAAAAAACAACTCAGTAATAATGTCCCCGGGTCACTTTGACCCTGGGAGTAGTTTGTCACCCAAAAGAGGCTGAATAATTCTTAATCCAAATCCAATATTTTGCTTTAACCAGTGATTTGTTCATTTGTCAAATGTAGTAATAATGTCTATGGGTCAACATGACCCGAAGGTGCATACATTCATGCAAAAGTGTCAAAAACATGATCAAAAAGTGGTAAAAATGTAAAAAAAAAAAGAACAAGAAAAAAGCATTGTTATAATAATTGACATTTTAAAGGGATATGTTTGTTTCGCTGTGATAGGAAAAAGACCCTAGGTCAAATTGACCCAGGGTCATGTGTAATTATTTAAACATTTCCCAAAGTTTTTGTTGTTGTTGTAATCACTTTAGTAAATTTTGTGATTTATTCATTTACCTGCAATAATATTTTTGGGTCATTTTGACCCGGGTTTTGCTTATTCAAAAAAGTTGCAAACGTAAAAAACAACATGTATAACAAAAATGCTATTTTTAATGGGTATGTTGATAATACATAAGCACGTCCTGTACTAAAAAAAAATGATTCCTTTAACTTTCAAATGGGTCAATTTGACCCATAACATGATGGGAGGGTTAATCAAAAGCATGAGTTATGATGTTTGCGTCTACTGAAGTGTTATACGGTTACACAAGCGCACACAGTGACCTGCATCCTCCTTTGACCCCCGCCGGCCTCATTGTACTCATAGGCGTGGCTCGGTCCAAGTTTATTTACTTTGTGGGATGTTATTGGGAATTCCTCGCTTGGATAGGACGGATCCGGTTTGCTGTTGCATGTTTTGTACTTCCTGATTCCAAGAATGCAAGCTGGCATCCAGAAATCTTGCGTTTGTTTTGATATGAGCTAGGTGCGCTTTTTGTGTTTTCTTTCATTTTGCGCATTCTTGAAATTGTCTTTGGAATACAGCGCGTTCTCCTCCCTTTCCGCAGCACAAGATCCGCGGTGGTCATGCCAACCGTTGCTCGGGCTACTTTTCCTTCCTTTCTGGTGAAACAACGGGATTTTCCAGGAAACGTCAGATCGGGAGGGTGCGATTCCCTGCCTGCCGCTTGTGGCTTTTTACCAGTAAACAGGGTGACTCAACCCTCTGCTATGCGCTGCCTTTCCTTGGCGGCGGATCCCGCCGAATGTGCTGCGCTGGGGGAAAGAGAGTGGAATCCAAGCAAGGAATGGGGGGGGAGGGGGGGGGGGGGATTATTTCAACAGCCGCCTGGGAAAGGAGGGGGGGTGTAATGGATTACCTGCCGGAGGTCGGTGGCACGTCTGCCCTCTGAACTAGCAAACGAACGTCCAAAGTGGGCCAGTGTGTTGTTTATTTAGAGTGGGCCGGGCCCCGTTGTTACCTGCTGCAACCTTGAACTTGACCAGATGCCTGGAAGGGGGAAAGAAAGAAAAAAAATAGAAAAAAAACACAAAACACGCCAGCAGTGAACGCAAGTATTTTTTATTTGTGCAAGCGGTTAGCACATTCGCCTCACAGTTAAGGATTAGGGTCAGGGCTGGCTCTGGACTACCTGTGTGTAGTTTGCATCTTCTCCCCAAGCCTGGTCTCCAGGCATCCCAGCTTCCTCCCACACTCCAAAAGACATGCATGGCAGGGGTATTGGACACACTAAATTGTCCTGAGGTGTGGCAACCAGTCCAGGGTCTCCCCAGCCAACTGCCCGAAGTCAGCTGCGATAAGCAGACAGACAGACAAAAATAAGACAAGGTAGACAAAAACAAGGTATAAACAACACATTAGTTGCAGATCACAAATATGAAACGTAAGTGGCTAGGTTATGTACAGATAGTGATGGACTACTTCATGCTATTAAGTATTGAAGTAATCGATTACTTTAGGTACTAAAGAACTAAAGTAATTAAATTACAGACATTCAATCGCAGGTCCTTTTTTTCAAGTATTTGGCTAAACTAAAGGAAGTTATGAAAATGGCTGATATTTAATGAAATAATTACGGTGTTCAAGTAATTGATTGTCTGAGTACTCTGTTACCTAAAGTCATTAATTACAGACATTCAATCACTGCCCCCCCCACGAATTAAATACATGAATCGAGTGCTAAAGTAATCAACTAAATTAAGTACTAAAGGCCTTAAGTAATTGATTCGCTTAGTGTTTTGTGATCGTGATTTTGTGCTTGTACTATTTCGGACAGTATTAAAGAAGAAAATTAAATCTCAAGTTGCTTTTTCAAAGGTATAAAAATATTGTATAGTGATGACTTAATGACCTTATGTATTAAAGTAATTGATTACTTAATTGTATTAAGCACTAAAGTAATTAATGACTTTAGGTACTAAAGATCTAAGGTAATCAATTTAGTACCGGCCACGTTTTGAGCCTCATTTGGCCAAAAAAATAAATAAAAATAAAATAATAATAATATCGGTGATTGAATGTCTCCACTTAAAAAAAAAACGTAAAAGTTTGCGTTTGGGATTGAATGATTAAATGCCAGCGCCTGACTGATCGTGTCAAAAGTCTGAAAACACGCTCTCATTCAGGTGTTTTTTTTTTCATTAAAATATTGATGGAATTATTTGTTAAACAGAAAATGCCAAGCAAATCGTTCAAATTTTATTGAGCTTTATGATGTGGATGCTTTTTGACCTGGAATACTTAAATATTCATATTATTTCGCTTTTTTTTTCTTCTCACTGTCCAATGTTCAAGCTTGTAGAATGATTTAACATGGCATTTGGGTTTTTGCCCACTTGGCTCGTTTAACTGCTTCATGAATGTGTTATTCCAAATGACATGGAAATAGAAAATAGGAAAAAAAAAAAAAGACACGTGGCCATTGAAATTGGCATTGTTCACCTAGACCTGCTGTGTTGTAGAATTTCCACCGCAGCCTTTTAAAAGTTTTTATCTGAGACCGAAACAATTAATTGAATAATTTCATGAAGCTAAATCTTTGAGTGATCATTTTTCAAAACGACTCTCGTTAAAGCACGTCGCTATAAAGATGATTTCATTGTCGTTTGTCCGCAAACGTGCGACATTCACCACAAATGGGTTTTTGAAAAACAGGAGAATAAAAGTCCTGAGGTGGCCCAAAATATTCTTGAAAGCGTTCGTTTCAGCCAAAAGAACGCGGGCCGCGCTCTGCTCTCCACATCAGTCGAGGCCCGGGTGTTTATTTCACGTAATCACTCGCTTAGCCGCCTTTTATGTCAAACCTCCGAGCTTTGACACGGACGCGCTGTTGCGTCATTGGAATTGTGTTATTGGCGCGTTGCATAAAGGGGATTTTTGAAGTAGTATTGCAATTAGGAGAGCTTAAAAAACAGTCCAAGGGGAAGAACACAACACTTAAAGTTATTTTCATGAAATATAGCTGGAATTATTTGGTAGATTATTAGTAGTCAAGGAGGCTGATAACCGATATTTTGAGCCAATAAATCATTTGTAGTAAGAGGGAAATAAAAATAAAAAAATACCAACTTATAACTGTTAAAATGTCTTAAAGTCTATGTGTACTGAATTTTTCAGATTTGCATGAAGTGGATTTTTGTTTTCGAAAATACATTTCACACAACTACAATTTTGTGGTCTCGATTTTAACGCTTGTGTTGTCCCGATAACAACGTTGCACATCTTAAAATGTTCTTATTCAGCTCTATGATAAAGATGATGCGTTAAAATCTGGAATGACTTTAAGTCCGCGGCAATGCATTCTCAGGATTTTAGATTCTTCAAAGTAGGTACTTTTTGCTCAGGTGACATTTTTCCACATCTTAGTATTTTCTTAGTCATCTTAATGATGTGGATGATGCTTTATGGCCTTAACATCATTGGTTGAATGATTTGATACACTTTGTTTTGTTGCAAATCTTTGAATTTTTTTAAATCAGTCTTATGATATGGATGATGCTTTATGATCAGGAATGGCTTTTGGTTCACAGCTGTGCATTTTTAAGATTAGTTTTTTCAAAGTAGGTATCTTTTTGCACAGGTAACAGTTTTACACATCTTGGTATTTTCTCAGTAAGCTTTATGATGTGGATGATGCTTTATGATCTGAAATGACTTTGGCTCACAGCTGTGCATTTTCAAAATTTTAGATTTTGAAAGGTAGGCAGTTTTTGGCCAGATAACTGTTTTCCACATCTTGGCATTTTGTCAGTCAACTCTATGATGTGGATGATGATGACCTGATGACCCAGAATGACCTCCAAATCACAGCTGTGCATTTCAAAGATTAGATTTTTCACAGTAGGCACCTTTTGGAAAGGTGACAGCTTTGCACATCTTGGTATTTCTCAATAAGGATTATGATGTGGCTGATGCTTTAAGATCTGAAATGACTCTTGGTTCACAGCAGTGAATTTCCAAGATTTTAAATTCTTCAAATAAGGCATATATTGGTGGGATGGCAGCTTTGCATATCTTGGTATTTTCTCCGTCAGCTTTATGATTTGGATGATGCTTTATGACCTGAATGGCTTTCAATCACAGCTCTACCGTTTTATGCTGTATTTGGCAAAATGGGTTGGTAAACTATTTTTCTTGTTTTGTTTATACACATCTTGGTATTTTTCAATCAGACCTATGATGTCAATGATGCTTTGTGGCCCGGAATGACTTTTGGTTCACAGCTGTGCATTTTCAAGATGTTACATTTTTTGAAGTATGCACCATTTGCCCAGTTTTCCACATCTTGGTATTTTCTCAGTCAGCTTTATGTTGTGAATGATGCTTAATATTCTGGAATGGCTTTCAGTTCACAGCTGCACATGATCAAGACTTAATAGCTTGATTGATTTGGTAAACAAAATATGTTTTCTGTATTTTTAAATCAGATTTATGATGTGGACGCTGCTTTAAGACTGGAATGACATGCCCTTCACAGCTGTGCATTTTCTAGAATTTAGATTCTTCAAAGTAGGCATCATTTAGCATGATGGCAGCTTTGCGTAGCTTGGTAATTTTCCCAGTCAGCTTCATGATGTTGATGATGCTTCATCAACTGTAATGACTTTCAAAAAAAAAATAAAAAAAATCTACAAACATGAGAATCCACAGGGTCCACTGTTCATCGTAACGTGTTTGTAGCAGACCTACCGGCATGTGCACACAAGCTACGTTTGATTTGTTTGGGCACGTGAACTACGCCAGACGCTTCGGAATTCCAGACATTTTGTACACTTTGCAACTGTTGTTTTACAAGTGAGGAAAAGTTAGCCCCCCCCCCTCCCAATTCCCTTGTTGTGGAGTGCATGGCGGGACATATTGGGCCTGCTCCGGTGAACATTTGCATGAGAGGCTCGAGCACATGTGTGTTTACTCAGGAATGCGGTTTTTGTTCTCCGAGCGAGCCATCTGTGGCTTTTTTTTTTCTTTGAGGTATTTTCCCAGACTGCCTTTTCAGAATGGCCTCGCACGAGTTGTTTTCTTGATTGCGTCTGTTCAAGAAGGAGGAGAAAAAAAAAAAAAACATCTGTCGCGTTTGTGCGCGAGGGCCTGGGTTCCATCATGCGAGCCGTAGCCGAGGAAACGTTGGCGTCTTGATGAGGGGAACCTTCGAAAAACACAAGCACATGCCTGAAGAATTTGAGGCAAACAAGCCGGGGGCCCTCCCTTGCATAAAGAAAAGGGGGCCTCCCCTAATGCCATCATGCACCACTTTTCCATAATCTCCACAAGAAATATTCCCAGGGACCCCCTACTGACGCAACGAGACATTTTCAACCTAGTTGCACATGAGGAATTCCATATATTAACGCTGACTTTGGTGCTGCAGCTGGGGAGGAGCAGATGTTTGCTCAAATCCCAAAACAGGACTTAGTGGTCGGCCTTAATCATGCGTTACTGCACGCTGGGACACTTTGATCTTCATCTACTTCCTGTCAACTGGGATGTCATGATTCAGCTTGAGCCAGTAGTCTTAGAAAAAACATTGGCCTCAAGCGCTTGATGCTACGCTAAAGAAACCCTGAATTACATGGGCCAAAAGCATATTGGGCTCAACGACCTTTTTGAACCTGAGACTTGATTTTTTGGGCATTTTTTTTGCCATTGTGTTAGCATTAAAGAATTGACATTCTGAATAATATTGCATTCACGGAATAGGAATTGTCTGCCTCGCAGTTCAGAGTCCCGGGTTCAATTTCAGCTCGCTTCGGGCTTCCTGTGTGGAGTTTACATGTTCTTCCCGTGCCGGCGCTCCAGCTTCCTCCCACACTCCAAAAACATGGTAGGTGTGTATTGGTCACGCTAAATTGTCCTTTGGTGTGATTGGGTGGGTGAATGTTTATTTGTCCTTGTATGCTCTGCGATTGACTGACGACTGGTTCAGGGTGTCCCTCGCCTACTGCCCGTAGACAGCTGTTAATGGCACCGGCAAGCCAGTGACCAGAGTGAGGAGAAGTGGGTATAGAAAATGGATGGATGAACATTTTTAATTAATAATATTTAATTTTAATAATTTTTATCTTGTCCGTATTAGGGGGCGGCCATTTTTTCACTTTTTGTTGACTGAAAAATGACATTCCATTTGCCAAAGGTTCGAATAAAGACCGATCACTGCTCAGCAGTTTTCAGTTTGGTCACGTGACATTTGCAAGCTAAGCCGTGATTGGTTAGTTAACAACTGTGATGTAATTTTCAGTCAACAAGTGGCAAAATGGCCGTCCCCTGAGATGTATAAAAACAAGTGGATTTCGTTACTTAGGTTAAATTTTTGTAAACCATGAAAACGATGTTTTGGCTAGAGAGGCTGCATAGAACATATTTTAAGAGAAAAAAGATGACACTAGTTTTTGAGGTTCTACTTGGTGTATAAAGTCCGATGACCTCTGTCGCCCCACCCAGCGAATGTTCGGAGAACGGTCTCCCCGGGATATCACTTCAGTCATATCATGACAGTTAAACTGTCGACTTGGCAGAAATGGCTTTGAGCGCGGCGGGCTAAATTTACCCCGCAGAGATAAATAAGGGCATGCAGAGGCTCAGGAAAGCCCGGCGTAAGAGGATCCGAGCGGCGGGATGCTGATAGACGACATTGTCTGCCGGTAAAAATACACCCGTGACTACCAGGGAAAGTATTCCTCCGTGACATGGGGAATTTTCCACAAGCCGCCCTGGTAAAGGTCAGCGTGACTCTACTGTAAATGTTATGCTGACGTGACATTAGTTTACACTCTGTCATGTGGCGGAGGGGTACTACACGGGGACCCCCTCCCCACCCACTTGTTGAGCGAGAGAGGGAGAGAGAAGAAAAAGAGGAAAATCTAGTTTGTCGACTGCGTGAGCTGGGCCGCTGCGGTTATGAATGAGCCTTGTTTACCCGCTCGCTGACCATGTGACTCATACTCCCACGCCCATTCGCAGGGGCGTTGCCATGGTAGCCACTGAGTATGGAACACTGCACTTGAAGTCCTGAAATGGACCTGTTGCATTGGGGAAGGCGGGGTTATTTTTGGGGAGGGGATGGGGGTCTTGTACACATTGCTCTGTGACAAGACGGGCTTTTCCTAAAGAGTCACTCATCTAGAAGAAATACTGGCTTGTTCTACTGAACTACATTGCTGAGACTGCCTGCTCAAATGAGATCCTGCCGTCCTCTGCTGGTACACATGGAAAATGGCAAAACGGCACTCAAAGAGCTATGAGCTAAGAGTTATCAACCTTTTTCAGCCAAGTACCCCTCAACCAGTGCAAAGTATTTAAAAAAAAAAAAAAAAAAAAGACTTAAAACATGCCATCAGTGTCTGATTCATTCACCTTTCGAACCTTCAAACTTCATTTTTATAAGTCCACAAAAAAAAGAATCAACATAAAGTGTCTCTTGGATCTTTTGGCTTTTTTAAATCAAAAAGAAATAACTTCCACAGAAAAGAATCAACATAAAATGTTTGACCCACTCTCAAAAATAAATAATTCGAAAAATATTAAACATAAAGCGTGCTTTTTCAGATTACAGTATAGATTTGTTCACAAAAATAAGCTATTAACTTAATTATTAATAAATATTTGTCCATATAGAAATAATCAACAAAAAGTGTAAGACTTGTTCTAAAAAAAAATGTATATATATATATATATATATATATATATATATATATATATATATATATATATATATATATAAAGAGAGAGAGGGAGAGAGAGAGAGAATACCTCTTTTGGAATTACAATAGAGATATTGTATCTTTTTATAAAAAGAAAGAACTTAATTGTGAATAAATTGTTAGTAAATATTTGTTCACAAAGTAATCAATATTAAGTTCTGTTTTCAAAAGGATTTATTATAAATAAATTTGTCCACAGAAAAATATTGAACAGAAATCGCCTGTTTTGCAATTACAGTAGAGCTCTGTTCACAAAAATAAATCATTAAATTAGTTATCAATAAACATTTGTCCATAATTAAATAATCAACAAAAAGTGTCAGACCTGTTCTCAAAAAGAAATAATTTCATATAAATATTTGTTCAATAAAAAATATTCAACTTAGTGTCCTCTTTTGGGATCATTTGAAAAATCTATCCACAAAAATGAATCATTAACTTAAGAGGTAACAGGTTGACCAGTTGGGTCAAACCATTCTAGTATGGGGGATTGCCTGGGTGTTTAAAATAATTAGATTGAAAAACGTACTGAACATAAAATTTGTTTTTTTAACTTATGTTTTCCTGAAACATTTAATTCAATAATTAGTTTGAAAGGATTTTTGCATGTTAGTTCGTTTTATCTAACAACTTGAGTAGCCCCTGGAGTTTCTTCAAGTAATCCCGTACCACCATTTGAGAACCACTGAACTATACAACCCGTATTTTTTAGACTATAAAGCACACCAACAAAAATATATGATAAACTGCAACAACACAAATTAACATAAAATCTGTTTTTGTCATGTATAGGCCGCACCAAATTATAAGCCGCAGGTTGCAACATCAGATATTTATGCAGAAATGTGGTACATGGAACTTTTCTATTTTTGATTTTATTTGAAAGAAGAGCGCCAACATATTTTCAACATAACACCAACACACACTGATTGTCAGAATGCTGTGCCAACACAACAATAACATGCTTGATTGCATGCAGAGTGACCCCGGTGGTGAGTAAAATAGCAGTTCAAACTCAAAACCGGTACTTTGATAGCATCTTTTTCAGTCTCCCTTTATTAATCGGTGGAAATTAGCGCTGCTCTGGAGTATGAGCCGCAGCCCTCAAAGTATGAGGAAAAAAAAATAATGCGTCACTTTAAAAACCAAAGATCTGAGAATGAGGTAAATCGTGAAATTGATATTTTGCTATTCTTAGCAGTAAAAGGTTCTAAAAAAAATATTTTTTTCCTATAATAAACTCTCCATGCATTTTTAGACACTCCTTATGGATAAAATATATATCGAAACGTGTTAAATTGATAATTGATCATGCTTTTTTCCACTTGCTTTAGACTGAAAAGGACATCACATGTGCTGAAGGCTCAGGTAATGCCCAATCAATCACATTTCAACTTAATGTCACATGAACAACAAGTGTGCCATGATTGGTTGTTACCTGACCCTTGAGCGCAGGTGATGTCGTTTTCTGTTGCAAGGCCAGTAGAAAAATGAGTCTTTAAAAGTATTAATTGTACATGAAAAAAAGGACCCGCTTTAAGCGAGTTTTTTTCAGCAAGTCATTTTCGACGTTTTCATTATTTTATACATAACATATATAAAATACATATTTTTATACATAACACCATTCTTACTATTTCGTCAAATTGTCTGGTTATCATAATATATGATTACATTATATTGCATTATTGTGTTGTAGTATATATTACATTCTATTGCATTAGATTAGTATAATATTCTTTTTGGTGCCTTTTGCCCATCAAATTATAATTTACAACCTGTTGAGCACATGGTTTGGGGGTGTCAGTGGTGAACATAAGTCCACCTGCAGAGGGCAGGCTTAGCCATCGACAAGGTGCCGCCACATCTCATTTTACAGCTGCGCCATAACTCAGCAAGGGCCAAGCGATTGGGGGGGAAACCAACAGAGGCCTTCATAGATAGGCGTGTGAATTGCATTGTGTATTGTTTGTATCGCTTCTATCGTTCCCTAACTGTTCATTTCTGCTGCCTCAGTGCGTCTCCTGTGAGAGTGTGGCAAGTGGTCTGCATGCAGGGAATGACGACTCCTTTCAAGACGAGCAAAGCTTTAAAGGTAAGCTCCGGATGAGCCGCCCTCTTAAAAATGAGATCCGGGGTCTCGTCACGCCACGGTTTTTTTGGTGACAGGTTAAGAAGGAGGCGGGCGAGAATGCCCCGGCCCTCAGCGACGACGAGCTGGTGGCCATGTCGGTGCGGGAGCTCAACCAGCACCTGCGCGGGCTGACCAAGGAGGACGTGGTGCGGCTGAAGCAGCGGCGGCGAACGCTCAAGAACCGAGGCTACGCCGCCAGCTGCCGAATCAAGCGCGTCACCCAGAAGGAGGAGCTGGAGCGCCAGAAGACGGAGCTGCAGCACGAGGTGGACAAGCTGGCCCGCGAGAACGCCAGCATGCGGCTGGAGCTGGAGGCCCTGCGCGCCAAGTACGAGGCGCTGCAGTGCTTCGCCAGGACTGTGACCCGAGGCGGGCCCCTGTCGCCGGGCAAGGTGGCCACCACCAGCGTCATTACCATCGTCAAGTCGGCTAACCACAACAGCTCCGGCCCCGCGCCCTTTTCGGCGCCGTCCTAGTGTCCGCCGGACGATTCCTGATCCTGAACTGGCCTCATCCCGCTCCGAGAGGAATCTCTGTAGTAAGACTGAAGGATGATGGACGGGAAGCTCCATGTGATCTTATGCTGCATTCGTGACTCGCCATTCTTCCGTTCTTTATCTTCACGCCCTTTTGACCCTCGAAAGCGTCCCTGGGTCGGCCTTGGGTTTTCTTTACCCCAGTCAGTTTACACTTTGGAACAACATTCCCAATCTTTTAAACGGGGGTTTACATTGTACAAGGTGTCCCAAAAGTCACTATAAATTTCCTTGTTTCAGCCATTTTTCAGTCAGCCCCGAGGCCATCAGCATTTTTCGAAACATATCACCGCCTTGCCCATTGCTCAATAGTTGACACCGAAGAAGTGTAGCAAAAATGACACTTTTCCAGTTTTCCGATTACGGTTCGGCAACATCTTCGGAAGCTTTTTAGGCATCACGCTGCTCCATTGATAGAAAAAAACGCAGACCCTCTGGAGCAGGTGCAAACCAGGGAAAGTCTTTCCATTGGGCTGCAATGGAACTCGGCATCTACTGAAGCTGGATTGAGTGGATGCTTCCAGTGATGAGGCTTAATGATGCAGTTCTTAAGATCGCTCTCGAGACCACTTTTTAAGGGTCCGTCTCGATTTGAAATGGAAGGCTTTTGTACCTTGTCCTGGTCTTTTACAGGGCAGACTCAGGAATATTTGTTAAGATCGGTCCAGACCAGGTCAGTCCTACTGTGATCAGCTCCGTTTTGAGATTTGCTTCATTCTACTATTCCAAAAACAGCATTAAGGCTGAAATGAGTCAGAGTAATTCGAGTAACTCGGTTTAAAAAAAAAAACAAACAAACATTTTTCTTGCCCCGGAAGCACTGTGAGAAGGCCAACTTCAAAATAAACCATACTTTAGCAAATAATGTATCGATACAAAATCCTTGGTACGCTTTTATAAGTTGTTCCTTTCAGCGTGACTAGTCTTGCAACTGTTGCTCCCGATACAAACAACACAACATTCTACTGAAATCACAATCAATCACCAATTCGGGGCCTTACGATTCAATTTTGCTGACATTGACATATGGCGTCCGTGGTCTGTGTTTACCGGTGGCTCGGGGTCCATTATAGATGCGTTTAGCACAAATTAGCCACTAGCTAGCTACGCTTGAGTTTGGTGTGATAAAACGTAAATGACTCTGGACACTTTGATGCTCACCATACTTGCCATTCCTACTGATCACTTTTTAACAAATATTACAGACTCAAATGTGCTTTTTCAGCTGGCAGATTTGTCTCAGACCAAAATTTATGCAGAGATTCGTCTACAATTGGATGCTTCAAGAGAAGAAAGTAGTTTATTTTGAATTTGAAAAATGCTGATCAAAAATTGATAATGGTAATTCACAATTAAGTGGAAATGTTTGGGATTTTGTGTCAATAATTGTTTTTCACCAAGCAAAATAATATATATACTGTATACATCATTTTTTTAATCCGAACACTCAATATTCAATTTGAATTATTTGCAGGACATCCGATCACCACAGGAAAAATTATAAGCTTACAAAATCTGCATAGCCGAAACTGCCTGGACAATCCCTGAAATTAAATAACAAAACAAAAAGTGTCCCATGACTTTTGGTCCACTCTGTATTTGCACTGTGCAAACCCTCTTTTCCCCCTGATACCGTCCAAACAGCAATGACAGGGTAAAGTTCCTCTTCTTGACTGAGCAGTTTTTAAAAATGATGACAAAATGCCCGCCACGCCTTCAGGTGGCAGCACCAATCCGTTTTCTCCTTTTGAAAGTATGTCAGCCAAAAATTTCCAAGCACATTTAGCGTTGCCTTAACCAAGGACTGCGAGATCGTTTTCTAAGACATATTTGCGTGCCTAGCAGTCCACTTTCAGTTTTATTTGTAATATAGTAAAATTCGTACACTGCATTTTGCTTTTGAGACGAGTCCATAGTGTGGATTTGTTTTTTCCGACATTTTTCACACCACCCACCGTCGTCCCTGTTGAGCACTTAGATTTTTTTTTTTTTTTTTTTGCAGTATCAGACTACACAGATCAAAAAGATATGTTTAGACAGGAAGCTAACCAAACGCCAAAAGTGTTTTGCAATCAATTTTCCGGCTAACAGCTATATTTTTTACAACAGCACTTAATGTGTGAATGCTGAGAGACCAACACTGGAAAAAAAAACTCAATGTAATGTTAAAGGCATTGTTGAAATGTGACTACAGTATATTCTCTAATTGAGACTGTTTCTTTTTGTAAAATGATTACTTTAGTCTTTTATCTTTTTAGGAACATAGACTTTTTTCTATAATTCCACCAATTTCTTACAAAATGTTTCCAAAACTGTGATCATATTATGGTATACTTCCGAGACCCAGCACATTCATTTGTGTCAACAGTTGTGTCCTTGTTGTCTCTGCAAGACAGCAAAGTCAATTGCATCCCATCCAAACACATGAGAAAGAAAGGCAAGGATTTCCTCTAGTGAGGATAATAGAACTCTGTAGGATAGCTAGAGTGAGATAGAGTCCAAAAACTAATGTCCTCTCCGGAGGACACACATTAAGAAGAATTTTAAGAGAACCAGCCAGACAAATTTGAGCATCCTCACTGACCAGTATTTTTCCCCCATCCTAAATATAAAGCCAGAGCTATACAAATCTTTTCTCCACTCATTCCCAAAAAAACTCTTGCCATCAATTGACATCGATGATTGATTTTACCACTGATGTTATTTTACGTCGGCACTCAAAGTGTTAAAACTTTTTTTTAACATATTTTTTCCTTGTTTGAACTCATAAAATTAATTAATGCCCCCCCCCAAAAAAAACAAACAAACAAAAAAAACAAAACAAAGACACACTAATGACTTTGTAGGGTAGGACCAATGAGTCAAACGATTTAGATCAAAAACTAATGTCCAGCACAGGGGATACAAATGAATAGGCTGGGCTTCAGGAACCTTTTTAACACCCTTCCCCCCTTGCTTGCACTTGTAAAGTTAGTGAGGTTTTTTTTTTTTTTTGCAGAACATATTTTTGGTCAGTTATAGCACTTATTAGGGATGAAACTGAAAAAGCAACATTGCCATGGCACCTTCTCAAAGCACTTAGAAATTATCCCATTTTATCTGATGGCACCCCTTACGTCACCAATCGGGGTTTGTAAACTTAATTTACTTAATTAACTTTAACTAATATATATATATATATATATATATATATATATATACACACATCCCTGGATTTCGACTTGGCCTCTGCGTCTCTCGGCATTCACACACGGTTTCTGAGGAGACTGCGATTCCTAGTTAGGTTAATTTTGCCTTTTAAATGCCACTCTCTGGAAGGTAATCCATATTGGATCAAGTTAAAATAACTTAATGACAGGTCTTTAAGAGTCAAATACTTCCTGTACATTAAAGCGTTGGACTTTGGGCTTGCTTTTAGCTGTGGTCACTTGACTCCGTCCACATAGTAAAAGTGTCATTCCTACTGCAGGGTCAAGCCAAGTGCTGGCGACTCAGACACAATTATTTTTATTCTTATTTTTTGCATTGCTTTTTAACTCCTTTACTGCCGTAGACGCCTGTAGACGTCAAAGACCCATTTTCACTGGGCTGGCAGTGAATGAATTAAGCCACTCTTCTATAGGAGAAACCCTGACGCTGGCCTTGTAAAGCAGGTAGAGAATAAAGGAACCATCTGTTGCCGTGGCAACCAAATGCAGTAAACACCCATGTTTTTAAGGCCTTTTTAAGCAAGGACAGGACATTTGGGGAACATGTTTGCTCATGTTAGGATCTTCTCAGCTAAGAGAACATGACTATTGTTTCCCCCGAAAAAAGAAAGTAGATCGATTGGGGGGGGGACTTTGCTGCTGTACAACCTGCTGTGACCTTACAGCTGTGTTTTTACTCATTTTGTACATCTTATGTCCTCTTTCTGACACATAGGTTTTATATACATAAGTACATGATATAAATATATATATATTACATATTTTTCTATATTTATGTTACTTTCCTGGGAGTGGTGTGATCTACGTAACCGTTCTTTTGAAGTCCACGTAGTATTAGTAATTGATGCTGAAAATGTGTCTACAGTTCATTTACAAGTTTTTTTTTGTTGTCATGACAATTATTTATAGGCCATGGATAGTTGCTCTCAGTACATTTTTTTGTCTCTACATGACTGAGGTTACACACATCATGCAGTTTTTTTTTGTATTGGTATGTTTTACTTCACTTGAATAACATTCTGACGGCTCACTTTTTAGGGGAAAAAAAGTGCAAAATCCAGACACCCGTTATTGGGTTACAACATGTTTTGACTCCCATGTGTTATGTAAGCATGCATGTACAGCACACAACCTATGTTATTGTTGATACTTATTTTTCTGACTTTTTAACGATGACGGTAATGCTTTTATTACAGCCGATGAACCTTACCTGAAAAGAATTCCTAGAGCTGCTAATAAATTATGTCCCTCCACTATCAAGCCTGAGAAATGAAAACAAAGCAGTTACATACGGAACTGGACAGTGACCTCTTGTGGCGAAATAAAGAATTATTACAAGTCAGCGCTTCATTGAGAAAAGTAACTTTCCAAAAATGAGACAAACCTTTTTTTCAGGTGAATTGAGTATGTCGCTATCTGTGAAACAACAGACAAAAAAAAAATAGCCGCTTTACACAAAGTAGTTAACAGCAATATGCATAGGAGAAATACGTTACCTTTTTTGGATGCTTTGGATCAGTTCTATTCTGGATCTTTCACAAACATCTCCTATGAGCCATGATGATGAAATAGTCTAGAAATGTACTCTCATAGATAGCGAATAATTTAGACGTCCAAACAAGCTCGACCAGTCAAACAAGCTACACAAACAGATTCAAATTTTGTTTAGCACTTGGGAAAATCACTTCTAGAGAAAGTGGATGCAATATATATAACAAGTTTGTCATGTCATTATTCTCATATTTATTTCATTCATCTGTTTAATTTTCATGAATAAAACTCCTAAATTATTATTTTTTTGGTCAACTTTCATTTGGTTTTGTGTCCTTTTCCTCCAATGAGCTTGCCTAGTGTATAAATCCAATCTGTTTGTCTTTCAACCATGCTAAATTATTCCACGACAACATCTGCTGTGTCTTGTTTTTGTACTCGCAAATAAAGATTTCTCCTTAAAAAAGGACACGATGGGCTCACTTTGATCACTCGTGCACATGCAAAATTGCCTTTGTTTAGTAATATTATTAGTAGTATTTCAAATTCCACAATGGACTCATATGGAAGTTCATTTTCCTCCTGTCTCAAGAAATTATGACAAATGCAAAAACTTTCATTTTTTTTTTTAATTTATTGTTTTTAAATCAGTCTTAATGGAGAACTTCTTACACTTAAAAAAATGGCTTACAGATGCATCTCAAACAAGAATAGCATCAATTCAAAATGTGAAACTAATACATAGAATTATTAGAAATTGGAAATTTACCCCCTCAAATTAATTCATTCAATCCCAATAATGTATTCTTACTTTTTTTTTTATATGATTACTTTAAGGAGTCCAGACATTTAATTCCGGGTACTGATAAATGTATTTTTTCAAGTGTCTGGCTAAAGGAGTGTCTAAACATGGCTGGCAAATTAAGTAATTAATGAATTTGGTACTAGAGTAATTGATTAAAGTAGGAACTAAAAGTACTAGTGTAACCAATTACTTTAAAACTACTTTAAACTATTAGGTAATAAGGTAATTGATTATATTAGGTTATATTACTGAAGAAATAAATTGCTTTAAGCATTCAAGTACCGAGTAATCAAGTAATCATTTAGTAGTTCTTTATTAGTTCTTTATTAGTTGATAACTTTGATGTATAAAGTAATTATTTAAGTACTTAATTCATCCACTATCAGCCATTCTTACACATTCCTTCAGCCAAACACTTGAAAAATTGTGAAAAAAATAAAATAAAAATACGTACCTATGATTGAATGCCCAGAATCTTAAAGTAAAAACAAGAAAATACGTCTGTGGGGTTGTAGCAGTTTAGGATTATTCAGTAAATTTGAATAGAAATCAGTTTCAATTTTATGAATTAAACTACTCTGAAATGCACCTGTGTAATAAAATTACAGTCAAATGAGAAAATATCTGAATAGAGAATCCATACATTTATAAATAGCAACCCTGACAGGAAAAGACTTTTGTCAAATATATTCACAATAGCGCAGAAGCTAGAAATTCTGCCCTCTATTACCACTCTATCAAAAGAATACGACTCCCACTTTGAGACGCATTTGTCTGCAATTCCTACAAAGGATTCTGCTGCGATATTTTGTGAAGTTTGAAGTGCCTGCTCCAAAACCAGTACGTCTGTCCAGGAACTTCCATGTGTGTTGACTCAAAAAAAAAGGAGGGGAAAAAGCTGTCCACTAGGTGGCGTTCTCAGCCGTTGCCAGACTCCTGGAGCCTCGTTCATCACAAAGGTGATTGATTTGTATGCTTGTTATAAGGCCCTGAAGGCAAAATGAGTGAAAAACTGGTTTCTCCTTTTAATGTTCATTAGAAGTAAGCAGTCAATGCTCAACACTGTGTTGAAAAAAATATGCGATCCAGCTTTTTTTTTTCGTGCCCTTGTCAGATAAACGCTTTTTCCCTTAAGGACACACCCACCTAGATGTGGCGTCTTAAAACTCGTCATCGGACATGATCAGCATGACTTTATCGGATTTGCGGGAGCCCTTGCTGGCGGCGGAGGCCACTTTCCCGTTGGGGCACGGCGGGACAACCTCCTGTGTGGACTGCTGCGTGTATTGCTGGTAGGCCGGGGAGAAGTTGTGGATGGCATCTTGGACCATGTCGCCTGGGTTGATGGTTTCCTTCAGACCGCTGGAGATGCTCTGCATGGACGGGACGCTCTCTGCCAAAGACAATCGGGAATTAATTGCGAGCAGCTCTTCAAATCTTGGCTCTGTGCCCACCTGATGCGCATGATTCAATATGTATGGAGATGGAGTATTCACTCGGAATACATGTTTTGTGCTGTTTTGTGGATTTTCTTTCAATCCATATTTATCTTAATTGGAATGCATTAATTGAGCAGATGAAAAAAATAGATGAATGGACATTTGTTTACATTTTGAAAATAATTCTATAAAGATGTAATTAATTTCGTAAAATAGGTACAGTCAGAAGAACAATGAAGAATCTGATGTGATATATCTTTCATATTTACTTAACGGAATAGAATAGAATACCTTTTCCTGTCATTGTATAGCTAGTATTTAAAGAAACTGCAAGTGCTGCTGTTGAACAATGTGTCCAACCTCAGAGATTGATCATTAACCCTTTAGTGGGCACAGCGGCCGCTTTTGGCCGATAGTCTAAACAGTCAAAACAGCCAAAAGCGTTCGTAACAGCCTATGCTTAAATTCTCAAGTAACCCCAAATTTGTCTAAAATGCTTAATATTTTTACCTGTTTATGGCTTAAAAATAGAAAAAACATGTGGCTAATAAAGGCCGTTTTTGCCTGTTTAGATTATCAGCCGAAAGCACCCGCTGTGCCTGGCAAAGGGTTAAAACTAATTTAATATACCATATTTTCCGCGCTATAATAAATACTACCTTCATGGCCTATTTTAAAACTGTTTCCATATATAGAGCACATCGCATTATAAGGTGCATAGAAGAGAAGCTACAGTAGTGGCTGGGGTTAGGTTACACATCCACTAGATCACAAGTGTGAAACTCAAGGCCCCACCTCATCATTTTATGTGGCCCGCAAAATGCTGATTTGACTTCAAGTTTCTGGATACAATGCCAAATTTGCAAGTTGTCTTCCATGTATAAAAACTTGGGAGGGAGTGAGCAAGCACTTCTAGTTCCCAATCTCTCTTTTGAGCAAATTTTATCGGCCTCAGATTTCAAAACTAGGTACATGTGTGACATATACACGTAACATTTATCTGACTTCACAGCTACACCGCCCCTCTGACAAAAACTACTATGTGGCCCACGATAAAAAGAAGCTTGTCACCCTTGCACTAGAGCTGCGCTAAAGTGAATGTCAACAAAACAATCAGATACAGTAAGTCCAACTCTTCAATCAAAAATAAAGAAAAAAGATGATTTGTGGAAAGTAATATCTGAAGAATGGGGAAAAATACCTCGATTAAATTAAAGACTGTTTAGATCATTGCCAAGACGAAACAAAAGTTTAAAAGAATATAATAATGAGTCAATTAAATAGGAAACATTTTTTTTGTACTCAAATTGCAACCAAACACCTTAAAATACATTGTTTTGTTGATTTAAAAACAGTTCATGGATTTTTTTAAACAATTGAAATTGCGCTTTCTTTTAAAACACTTACGGTCCCCGTATACTGTAAATTGCTTAAAATATGGCGCATATAGAGCATATAAAAATTTCAAACAGGGTCTTATAAAAATTTTAATTGTAAAAAATACATTCTTGGCTCCCGGCACGACCATCGACCAATGAGGGCGGGAATTGTAATCTACTTCCACCCCAACTCCCATTGTCGCGCCGAGAGCCAATTACGTGTCTTGTAGGAGGCCCGAGAACTCAGCTACCTCATGAAACTCACAAGCTGCGAGGTGAGATGCGGGGCGGACCTACCTACCTTTCTTTTGCAATAAATTGGAATTTCAAGTGCAAACTGTGATTGTTATCATGTTTGGTCAGCTACAAGCTTCATTCTAATTAGACTTCTGGGCGCCGCTAAAATAACCGCGGCTCTCCACAAGACCACAGCCAAATGATTGGGAACGGAAAGGGACAACATTACAGTTACTGTACAAGATTTAATAATTTAAGATTTAAATGGAATCTAAATATGTGGACTGCAGTAATATTTGTATTAAATATGTAAAGTATAAATACTTTTCACACTTTAAAAACACAGATACACCCGCCCCCTCCACACACACAATAAAAAAAAAACACATTTCCTAAAAGGGCGATGCAATTGAGGCAAAAAAAAAAAAATAAAAAATCTCACTTACGTGGCACGTCATTCTTTTTCTCCTGGTAGACGGTGCAGGTGAAGGCGTAGCGCAAGGCGATGGCGGCAAAAAACATTTCCATGCAGATGATGAAGTTTTGCCAGCCGGCCGCCACCGTGCCGGCGCCGACTTCTTGCCCGTCGATGTAGAGCGCGTTGGGAATAACCCCGCAGCGTTCCAGGATGGCCAGAACCATGCCTTCAACGCACGCACAACTTCATTCCTTCGCCTGACAGATCCGAATGTAAATCTTACACGCTGACACTCACCTTGCCAGAAAGACAAGAAGATGACCGACTTGATGGTGAGGAACTTGAGCACGGGCTCGTAAGGCCTGAGCAGGTCACTGGTGGCGAAGAAGAAGAGGAAGAGAGCGTAGAGCGACAGGCTGACGGAGAAATTGTAGATGATGGTGATGTACAAGTAGCCGCCGTTCACGCTGTGCATAAAATGACAGATAAGAAAAAAAATTAAAAGATTACACCTGACCTCATTCTTGATTCCTTTTTGGACAATTCAGCATTTGAGAAACATTTTTAGGAAAAATTCTATCTCCATTCTTGTGTTCGTCCCTAGAGATTTGAAGATTTGACCACTTTCTTGACTGGTGAGCCAAAAACATCCATGACCTTGAGATGTGTAAATCCTGGAGAAATTATGTACAAAGGCTGAAATGTTGAATGGAAAAAACACAAAAAATGTGAAATTAAATAAGAGGAATGTTTTTTTTTTTAATGTACAATCTAATTTCTGTGGAATTGCTTAGCATATCTTATATTTTGTCATGTTGAAAATAATTTCTAAAGTGACTTAAAATAGCATAAAAAATAGCATTTATAGTTTTTGGGTGTCAAGCATAAGGCTTGTGAGCTGGCTAAGGAGTGGAAAGAGGTTTAACCCGGCCTGTGAACAACCTCTGAGCCATTTGCACCAGCAACGTAATTCCAATGGATTTTGAAATCAGAGAAGCGGAGCTATAAGCCAATACCACACACATTTAGGTAGCTGGGGCATTGTAGTGGTGAGAGAGGCTGGACACGTCTAATTATGTGTTCTATATTATGTATTATATGAAGGAATGAAAAAAATTACAATCGAAAAATTCCATTCATTTTATGCAATTCAAGGAAAAATGCCAATGAGGATTTATATAGGGGACCAAAAAGGAAATTACTTTACTCAATTCATCTTTATCGATTTAGTTATTTTTTGCTGTTCAAAAATATAGTCGCAGTTTAGAGTTCTTCTAAACTAAAACAGTGCCATTGGAGCAAGTGTTCATCCCTTGACAGGGCATATGTTAAAAAAGAAAAATTCTCTCGCTTAGTTTTCCTCATACATACAACTTTTAATACAACGGTACAATGGTGTGTATTATCAGAATATTTTTAAATTGGAAAGGTTAGAATCAGATGAAATATGTGGAAGGAGATTTATGTTGAAGAACTGCTATGAATTAAAAACCAGGAATAACTTTGTCATTTAACACAGGTGGCCTCCAGTTCCAACATGAAGCTAATGGTGTCTTGTTTAAACTTTGCACCCCAGCATGCAACTGTTCAAGATGTTGTGTTCACTGAATGTCAGCCTGCCTTTACTCATCTTTGAGTAGTGAATAGACTAATTACTGCGGCGCGGGAAGGAGCGCACAGCAGGCTGAACAACAATCTGCGAATCACCAGATTATTAAAAAGAAAACGCTACTGATAAACACTGCAGCAATTCACACAAGCAGGCAGTCGATATACTTTTAGCCTGACGCTAAGAGGCAGGCAATACTAAGCTGACAAAGCATCAGTCTCAAGTGGCGTTAAGTAGTTTGAGTGCTTTTCGGAATAAAACCACAACCGAGAGACACTGACATGAGAGCTGAAGAAAGAAGAGCTTTTGAGGAGATTCTTCGGGGTGCTAGACAAAATGTCTTAATCACTCACAGATACCCGCACTTAGAACAAATCAAGCGGCTGGAAAAGACAGCAGTGAATGAGTTAAATACAAGGGGAAAAAAAGAGCTCACTTAAAATCCCCATCGTGGTATTTGCCGTAGGCCTGCAGGATAATGGTAATGGCCGCCATGATGGGTTTGACGATACAGAACTGAAGAGTCGCCTGGGGAAAAAATAGCAATAAATTAAACACACAACAATGCAATTCGGAGAACAGAGGATTTTGAAAAATATAATTATTACATCGAAACAAATAAGGACATTCGACGCCAATTTTTTTAGACTCAACTCTTCAGGAAACCATGATACCAGGTACTGATACCACTAATTCTTTGATACACCCCTCCCAAACAAACCAAAAAAAAAAAAAAAAAACAGTAGCAGTTATTTTTTTGCTCTGGTGCAGTATTTTGTCCAGTCGTTTGATTTTTACATCAAAGGCATTTCACATCAAAAGGAAAGCATTGAAAGAAGACACTAGGGACCTGAAAATTTACCCAGACAGTAAACATGTCAAAGTTCAACATGGCACAACCACTTAGTTATTACACAACCAGAAGTGTGCCATCCCTTGGTTAAAATATTGCAAGAATGACATGGAAGAAAATGACTCAAACATGGTTAAAAAAAAAAGAAAAAAGAAAAAAGAAATGAATGGCAATTTTGTATTTTAATTTGTCATTTCTAGTTCATGACTGCATGAACAAAAAAGCTGCTACATAAATTCTACCTTTAAATCAGTTAACAAATGTGTTTATAATACTGTTTATTTTTACTTTAGAACTGCACTGAGCTGTTTAGAATGTTTTAGATTGCCAATATAGTATAACAAATTGGGTGAATCAGATATTAGAAGAGTCAAGAGTTTAAAATAAATATGGTGAGGCTGCATTTAGCTGTTACGCTGTGCACAAATACAATATGGCGAAGTTAAGAATGTTGTTGGAGACTTGACTATACAAAATGATCATGTGCACAGCAGTTTCAGCTTGTCCTTTTCTCCAGTACTGCTGCCACTTTTGTCTCTCAGCATGCACAAGGAAAAACAAGCCGGCATGATAGGCTGAGACAGGTGTGACATTTGGGAGGACACAGAGCATGTCTAAAAGTCAACTGTACTTCCTGCCTCAAATTTATTCCGAGCGAAAGAGAGATAGCACCAGAAGAGAAGTGTTGTTGTTTTGGGCTTTTTTTTCCCCAACACCTTTAACAATGAATTATTCACAACGCGTCCGCTTTTTCCGCAGGTAAATTTTACAAATATAGGATCCCAGCAGTCAAGTGACTTGGGAAAGAAAATGCATTCGAGTCAATGCTTTTATTTTGCTAAGTGTGTTGGCAACCTGCTGGCGTTTCCCAATAAATCCATTTTTAATTATCAATTCCCAGCTCGGAATGACCCGAAGCTTTTTTTTTTCTTCTTCTTCTTTTCATACAATTTGCACTCGCGATAGTTCACTGGTGGCAACTATCGACAGGCCAGATTTGTTGTGTCCTCCTGAGTATTAATTAAAAGCAAAGCTACTCCCGCTTTGACTTACAGTACAAGCGCCCCAAAGCTCAGCTTCTAAAATTGATCAGGTGGGACTTATGCAAGGGGTATTTAAAGCGCAGGTCATCTTTTTTTGATATTTAGTTCAATAGTCTTGACGTACATGCTAGTCACAGCACCGACACATGAATGAATCTATTCTGAATAAATGCTTGCGCACTGTGACTTCTTTTCTCTTTCACCTTGAAAAGCAGCAAGGAAGAAAACAAAGTCAGCGGCCTTGTGGTCAGGGCTAATTTACGTCATCATTAACTCAACCTGGAGGCTCAACTGGGACGTGCACTTGCTTTGGACTTTCTATGGAAAATTTACATTTTCCAACAGCTCAAGTCAAGTGTGAAATAAAACATGTTACATACAATAATGCCAGAACATTGTTTTAAATTGATAATGAAAATGCTAACGCTAATGATAAGCTATAGGAAATTTGTGTTCTGGCAATAAATAGCAAATGATCTTGATCTTTCGCAGTTCCACTTCCATTATTCAAAACACTACTGCTTTTTTCAAAGCGGTGTCGCATAAATTTAAAAGACCCGAAAATTCTTAAATGTTGTTTAAATTTCAAACAAAAACAAAAAGTGAAGAGAGGTCCCAGGATAAGCAGAATCTTTCGAAAACACTATTTTCAGTCCAATAAGCAAAAAAAAAAAAAAAAAAAAAAAAAAAAAAAAGCATTACTTTTCGCAAAAACCGATTATGCACACAACAATCCGGTGTGCCTTGTGTGTGCACTGAGTCCCAAAATCTGTAAAAAAGGGACTGAAGTCCTCTGCTTGATCAACTATTGGACCATTTCCCGCTTAAACGGGGAAGTAAGGGAAGGAACATGCACAGTTGGTACGCACACTAGCAGTGATAAACAAATAAGAGAACTTTGCGTAATATGCACAGCATGTACGCTAACACTGAGAACATTATGTAATATGTGCAGTACGTATGCTGGCAGCGATAAACCAATCAGGGAACATTACGTATTACGTACAGTACGCATGCTGGGAAATAAAAAAACAATTAGAGAACGTTACTTAATACGCACAGTATTTACACTGGCAACGATAAACCAAATCAGAGAACATGTTATATGTAGGGAGCGATAAACTAATCAGAAAATATCACATAATACGTGTATACGTGTAGTATCACTAGCAGCGATAAACAAATGAGACAACTTTAGGTAATATGCACAGTATGTACGCTAGCAGCAATAAACTAATCAAAGGACATTATGTATAACGTGCAGTACGTAAGATGGTAGCTAAAAAAAACTAACAAAAAAAAACAGACAATTAGGTATGTTCCCTTTTATTGTCGACTATATGTTTGAGCATGGGCATTTAATACGTTGTGCCCTATGTATTGGTTAAGTAAAAAAAAAAAAAAAAAAAAAAAAATTAGACCCCATAATCATGACTGCACCTAAAATATGATGTGCCATATGGTGCGGAAAATAAGGTACCGTAACTGAACATTTTATTAAAGAGTTCACTTATGTTAACACATTTTTAAATGGAGTCTTCAAAATGCTTAATATCAGCGCCGATAATTGGCCGACCCAAAAATCAACTCAGCTAATAATTGGTCTGTCTTTACATACTATTGTAAGAAATAATTTTGGGATTGATTTCGCTGTAATTGTAACGCGGCTCAGAACGTACAATTTGGAAAATGGATCGGTTTTGTTAATTAAAAATAGTGCCACTTATCATCAGTTTGTGAGATGAAAACAACACCAAACTGAAACATACCTGTTTGCAAAACCTTAAAAATCCAATGGAGTAGCTCATTCCACTCAGACAGCAGGTGCCATACATACAGCTAGACCTGCAGAGCAAACCGGAAAACATTCACATCCATTGCAGAGTTTTAAGGGAAAACATTGTTCTATGCATACAGAGCTAAGTTGGGCCAAGTAGCTGTTCCTTTAGAAAAGCCACAGTGAGTGGCATTTGTAGCGTACACATTAATTAATCTTCCTCATAAGCACATCTATATGAAGAGAACTCACTGTATAGGCTTTCCTCGAATCTCAGACATGATTGCGCTCTCTCCTCCCAGGTATTCGAAGGAAAGGCTCAGGAAATTATAAATGACAAAAGCTGGAACAAAAAGAAGAATTACTTTAAAAAAAACCCAAAAAAACTCTTAAGTAAGTTCCAATCACCTTCAAATGTAACTTCATTTAAAGAAGGCCGAGCCAAGTTGGGCGTGATAAAGAATAATTAGTGAGACATTATGGAACAATAAATGTTTCACTTCTGACATTAAGAGGCTTGCAAGGTTTGTGTCGTGGAAATCCCTTCCTAATCCTTTGTTACTATTTAAAGGAGGGATTAAATGAAGCTAATGCAGATGGTGTACAGTAAAAAGAAAAAAAAAGGGGGGGGGTATTGGTGTCTTCCTGCCTCCAGTCACCCACAAAATTGCCCCACGAACTTGAAATAATCTCCTCAATAAAATTTAAACCCCTATTTGCTGCTATTGGGTAGTGATTCAGTTTGCATAGAATCTTGGTTTCCAAGTGTGAAATATTTGGCTCTTTAGCATCAATAGTTGTTAAAACTTTGATTGACCCATTATGATAATTAACTATAATCTTCATTACAGTGTAATATGGTCAATAGTCTAATTTGGAGTGAGGTACAGATGAATTTGAATATCCTAGGAGCCATTTGTAATATAGCACTCACATACAGAAGAAAAAAAAAACACACATTTGAACTGAATGAGATTGAGTTATATTTACTTTTTTCTACATTTCATATAATACTGTTAAGTCATACTAAGTCCAATGATGTGTGTTTGGGTGGGATGCAGCCTGAAAGGTTGATGCTCTTGAAAATATTTTTTTTCCAGTCATTCCGGATGATTACAATTTAAAAGCGAGTGGCCACTATGATGTACTAATCACAACAAACATCCGTTTAACTATTAAAAATATTTCAAGGTTTGATTTTTTTCCTAAATAAAATCTGATCCATAATGATAAGCCTTTATTATAATTACACCTGCAGTAGAAGGCAATGGAATTTTGACTGTAATGTTCAGACAATAATGAATACTGATTTTAAATCAGTTTGAACAATCATATATTTTACATCTTCTTACTGTAGCTTGTGCTTAACTTGCTTCAATGTCACGATTAAGTAGTTAGCAACTTTTGTAATCACGTCTTGGAAACCACCCATCCAGCATTCTGCCACTCGTGCAAAACCTCAATTTGACAATGCAGCCAATTTTCAAAACATCGACTTCTAAAATGATGAATGATTCAAATTAATTCGATGTGTAGCCCAGTTCTACTTACAGTATGTCACTGAGCAAACTTAAATACTGAACGACGCCATGCCACGCCTAAGCTACTGTGACAAAATGGAAAAAAACAAACAAAGAGTCTGAGCACTTTGAGGGCCCTACCAGTCAAAACAAAACAGGTTTGTAAGATACCATTTTGGCAAACTGCAGTCCTTCAAAAAAAAAAAAAGCATTTAGCCAGAGCGCTCGTATTGGATCTTATACTGTGCTGAGGTTCCTAATGTAACTGTAATTCACTGTAGTGTAACTGGATATTAAGGTAATTGAAGAAGATATATTGTTTCAAACACAAAAAGAACATAACTGTAACACCTTGACCCACTATCAGCTTTCTACTAAACAAGAACTTCAAGCGCTGTGGAAAAACCTGTTAGGTGAGCTACTTATTTTGACTGGTAAAAGCTGGAAATGAAAATGGCAGCATGGTTTGGGGGATCCCACGGACAAAAAACATACCTTCATAGCAATCTCGAACCGAGTCGAAATATACGTAGTACTGGTTGTTGCTGATGAAGAGCAGGCTGAGCCAGGAATCAAAGGCGTAGATTGGCACGATGAGAAGGATGCGAATGATGTAGCGTTGCTCGTTTGGCACCGTGTAGGAACGCAGGTGTGTGTAGATCTGCCAGGATGACACAAAGACCAGCACATGAAAATGTAAACATACATCTGTGAAATTGTGGGTACACACAAAATATTCCGAGCATCTGCTTGTACATTCATAATACAATTTGGGTGTCTGGCAGGGATATGATTAATTGCTGGATTTCAAATCCTTTTGGTGAAGATATGCCAGAGTATCATTCATTTTCAGAATGTAACTCGCTGCTATATGCTGATAAGTTACGAGATTTATTTGAAGTAGATAGAGGGCCGTTTGTGAAATGATGAAAGCATTTCATATCAGAGCCGCAAAATGTCATTTGCCTGGCAGGTTGATTCATTGTTTTCCCTGCATAATGTGGCCCAACTTTGTTTTGTACATAACAACTTCTCTTACATTAACTCTTTTTTTGCTGTTAATATAGCTTTTGGCCGGCAAACATGGAATTACAACCTGGGTATTCCCATTATCTCGGCCCATTCAAACATAAAAAATAAAAAAATAATTGGCCAAATGGCTGCTTACTTTAAGTTTTTATTTTTACGTATTCAATTAACACTGGAAGATGGATGGAAGAAACATGTTGTGCAATATAAAACAAGCATAAATGTGTTAAATATGACACCTAGTCCACTGCCAGTAACATACATATATGACAAATTATTGTGCTTATAACCACATTAATTGTGCTATTTTAACGATATACTGTATTTAGTCCTGCTAATTGCAGGTAATAGGTACCAGGCCAGCCTAGGAATAGTGAAAATGATCATGCATCGGGATGAAACAAATGCTAGTTTGTTCAGTAATCCATATTTTCTTTTTCTGACACGAATTGGCATCGAGCAAAAAAAATATCCCTATTGGTCGGTCCTTGATTACAGCGCCATCTGCTGCGCCTGTGACAAGCAAGGATGATGTTTTCTACAGCAATGTGAAAAGAAGATTATTCTCTTTTTCAAAAAAAAAAAAAAAACATCATGTAAATGTGAATGTAGCCTGAGCCAAGGCTTTCAAGGAAACCATAAAAGGAAACACCTTGCAGAATTGTAACCTCTGATGCTTTACAAGTGTGCAGGCAAAGGGCAGTTCCAGTAAATAGTGCCTGTAACAGAAAAGGAATACAGCAAGCATCTGTTGCTGAATAAATCAGTAACTGCAACCAGGAACTTGCTTGTCCTGTATTATTGCTTATTTTAGAAAAAACAGCCAAACATTGTTTTTCTATTAGAACGCCAACTCATTTCTTCCCTTGAAAAATCTTTGAGAAGATTTTCATGACCTATTAGCTGATTAATTGAGCGTGAGTTAAAGGCCGAAAAGAACACACACAAACTTAACACTGTGCTCATGTTTGGCAGAAAATAAATGGAAATGATTCATCCAATGTATATAAAGTACTCTCATTTGTTGACCTCTATGAACATACAGCCTTCACACAGCGTTTGAGTAAATGATAAATCTACAAAGATAAGCAATCATCACCAGTTCATCAACAGAATCTTGCATTTGAACGGTGATGCCGTAAAACCATAAAAGAGAGGAATCAGGAGAGAAAACCGTCGCTTTGGAAGTAGCAGTGACAGCAGAGTACGGCCTCAAAGTGAGCTTGGAAAAGTGTGAGGTAATAAACCTTTATGGATGTAACAATTGCTTTTGGTCCCCTAGCGAGGGAGGTTCGCGCCGCACGTCATTTCCCAGCCATCTCTGATTACACATATTGTGAGCCGCACACTCAATAAAGTGAACATTAAAGCAGTCACTTCTTGAAAAGATGTACAGGAGTATATGGAGTGGGGTGCTTTCCACTTTATGAGCCACCGTATGACAAAAAAAAAAGCTATGTTGCTTACGGGCAAAATGTATGTGCTTTTATATACGTGCAAAGAATCTGAACAAAATGTAAATGTCCATCCATGTATTTTCTTTAGCCGCTTATCCTCATAGTGTCGCTGGCGTGCTGGTGCCTGTCCTAGCAGAGCTTGCGCAGTAGGCGGGGACACCCTGAAACTGTTGCCAGCCAATCGCTTGGCACACAAAGACAAACAACCATTCACACTCACAATCATACCTAAGGACAATTTAAAACTGGTCTTCCCAACCAACGGTCCGCGGCCCGGTAATGGTCCATGGATCAACTGGTACCGGGCCAGACCAAAAATAATTATTTATACTTAATGTATTATCTGAGGCTGAAAGATTTTTTATTTGCAAAAATATTTTATTTGGAAAAAATTTCAATTCGTTTTGGTCACTACAGAGACAAAATTTTACGCTCTTGGGAAAATTACTTTGGAAAGGGGAAAAGGCCCAGTGAAGACACAGGAGATAAGCTTATAGTCATATATAGTCATATATATATATATATATATATATATATATATATATATATATATATATATATATATTTGGTTTGAAATTATGGTATTTTTTATGTTACCATGTATAAGATGCACCAACAGTTTGGCAACAATGTAAACACTACAGCAAAAAAATAAACCCCACCTTCATAAATTCTTCATACTTTCTTGTGTTCATATCCATAAGTTATATATTTTGGGAGGGTTAAGTAATCGTTAATCAGATTTCCCACATTTTTAGTAGTACGAGAAGGCACTGGCAGTGTAACATGCTCTCAGCAGTTGTTTGGAACAGCTCAAGTTTATTTTGCCATAAATACCCGAAGTTGCGAACCATCCATGTTCCATTAAGTTTATGATTGTGTGTTAATGCCAAAACACCACCATTTATAAATGAGTCAAGTGGAAGCCAGTACCTTTCCGTGTTCTCTAACCAGAGCACTTGTTTCCAGCTGGTTCAATTAAGAGTGGCAAGGTATAGGGCTATCATAACCTTTACATGATCGCGTTCGTTTTAGAGAAACAAACAAGTGAATCTTATACCTGGGGAATTACAATAATGATTTATCACGATAAGGTAAGATAAAGTAAGGTAAGGTAAGATAAGATAGCAATGCTGTGCAATAAGATCAACTGCTGGAGATCGCGAATGACAGCGGCCTTAAAAGTATGCTCGAGAATTTCGACAACCTATCTGTATGAAGGGTTTTCTGCAATTATTGCCACAAAAACAAAACAACAGAGTCGACTGGATAGAAGCAACACACTTGTGGTGTCATTGTCTCCCAATACTCAAAGATGGACCCAGCTTGTTGCAGAAAAACAAGCTCAGGGCTCCCATTCAATTGGCGTTCATGGTGATTTCATATTCTATGTGCATCTTACATTCCTTTTATGTTTGTGAGAAAACCCACGCAGGCATGGGAAGAACATGCAAATGCCACAAAGAAAGGCTGGAGCGAATATTGAACGCGCGACCTCTGAACTGTAAGGCGAATGTACTGACTAATCTTTCACCATACCGCAATGTAAACATTTCGTTAGCATAAATAACTGGTAGGAATCAAGAAGTCTGACAATGTTGCATGTAAGAATGGCAGGAAAAATCACAGATATCAAAAATTTGCGAAAATTTGTGAAAAGTGTCAGGGCAGCAAATACAGTGCCTAGAGAGTGGCTAGGAATAGTTAGCCACCCCGGGCCACTACGCAACTCTGCCCCATTTGACAAATGTTAAAAAACAATTTTTAAAAGTTTCAAATAAATGCTGCTCACCTGGTGGCACGTGATGAGCAAGGCAGACCACACAAAGATACCAGAGAGGGCGCGAGCGGTCATGGTGTTGAGAAAAATCTGGTCCTCCAGGATGGTGCCGTTGGCAGTGCGAATGATGGTCATGTTGGAGACATCGGCCACGTCTGGGAGGATGGGGGCTGTCAGATGGACGATGGAAGTGTTCTCCAGTAATGTGTCCATGTCTGTCACGGAGATGCTCATCTGTGGAGAACAAATCACAACGAGACCAACGAATAAAAAAAAATGCAATATGGAGTTTGCATTTATTTCCATCCCCCCATGAGGGAGCCTCTCATCCATAAGTCAGCTGTGAACGACACCAGCTCACCTGCCACTCAAGTTGGGGTTAGAGCGATACAAAAATTAATGAAAAGAAGTTTTACATGGCATCATGGTAGTTAGCGTTTCTGCCTTGCAGACTTAATGAATTCAGTGATGTTCAAACTGAGGCCCAGTGGCCATTTGTCGCATGCTATTCAGTCTCAAGGGACCTATGGCATTTATTAAAAATCTCTGCTAATAAATGTGGAGTGGGTCATAGAATTCCTCTTTATAACACTGTGACATTTATATGCCCAAGTTTTTGTTTTGTTTTTATTTATCACAAACCCTTTTTTGAAACAATAACTCAAGATTTGAACCCTAATCCTTGTTTAAACTCCTACTTTGAAATTACAGTTCAAGATTAAAAACTTACATTTGAGCCATACTTTCAAACACAAATCCAGTTTCATTTTCATTTAATTGTTTATTTGAAAGGGACATTGCACATTAAAGAACACTGCCAGAATACCTGCGTAAATGTGCCGATGTTAGCACACAGCTAATTTATAGTTGCAGTCACATGACAGGAAGCATAAAACATAGACAAGGCGTATTAAAAAGTAATTGAAATCCTTCAAAATTTCATACTCACACTTTTACTCAACAGGCTAAAGCCTTTAGGTGCTTTGTAATAATAATTGCATTCCATATATTTAGTGCAGCAGTTTTCTATTTATTTAGAACTCAAGAGTAAAATGCAATACAGTGTTCCCTCATTTACCCATTTATGAAAGTACTGTACATATACAGTAGTATAGTTTGATTATTTAATGACTCTGATTTTTGAAAACTGAAAATTGCATTTTAAATCTTAACTCTAATGTTCACAAAGTAATTTTTATCAGGAAAAAATATTTTCCTTTATTGTCTACTGTCAAGGTCCAAATTGAGAACATACTACCTGACTAATTGACAACGAATTCGTTGAAAACTTTTCTTTTTCTGAATATAGAAATGGATTTCAGCTGCATTAGCTTAACTGATTTTGATTCACTTAATAAAATAAGTTAAGCGATTTTCAGTGGCCCTTGAATCCTTCGATTTTTCTGCATGCGGCCCTAAAAAAAAAGTCTACACACTCCTGTATAAGACAATGGATGGTTGGAAAATACCAAGCGATTTAGAAGAATAAAAGCTAAAGAGACAATTAAAAAAAAAAGCTTTTAAAAAGTCACCAGATTTGTAAGTATGCCTATTGTGTCCAAGCGAGCTCACCTTGTTCCGATCGGCGACGTAGGCGACTTGGATCCTGTTTACGGGTCACAATAGTGCGGATGAGCGTCCCGGAGCGAGTGTCAGCAGATCAACATCAGAATTTAATCGCCTTTCGTTGTCGGCGGCCGCGCGCGTGAGGCGTCATTTATTTGCGGGCCGTCGAGTTCACGCCGACGGGACGCGATGGTCCAAGCGTGTCAACTTCCTTGTTTGTCTCAGGTAGGCCACAAGCTCGCAACCTGAGGTCGAAGTCCGTTGGAAACACTACGGTTCAAAAAATGAATTAGAAAAGCACCCCCCAAAAAACTTCCTCCCAAAACGACGACAAAATTTCAAAATTCTGCCGGTTGGATAAAATGAGTTTAAAGTCTTTCTGAAAATCGTAACTACCCAGGCGAAAAGAGGTTTGAGAAACGAGCGTCCTAGGGGATAAACAGGTTGCGGAAACAGGTGAATGCGTCACGTGACTCAGGCTAAGGTGACGTACCGCGTTGCCTTCACTGTCCAAGAAGACGCCTCGGAAATGGCACCCTTTATAGTCCTGGTGCGTTTCACTTACGAATTTGTATGAAACACACTGCCCCCTACTCCATTGACGCAAGTTGCTACTGAACATAATCACAATATTGACTGTGTACAAAGCGAATACACAGCCTTCTAAAATGAATTAGTGACCTATCTAGAAATGGGTGCTTAATTCTGAATCAAGTTCAGAAAAAACTGAATTAACGGAGTATTTTTGGTTGAACACAATGCCTTCAATATTTAGTGTTTTATTTTTATTTATTTAAAAAAAAAAAAACTCTCTTTCGATTAAAGACCAACGTGCATGTTTTTGCCGGTGTAAATGTGGAAAGTAGGGCAAACACTACTGAATATTTTCGCCTCAAACATTGTCGATTATTCCATCAATTAGTCAAATACAGTCAGGTTTTATTTTACATTAAAGTATGTTCCATTTAGAGTTTGTTTGCCGATTATTGTGGAATTTGTACAATTTAAGAATTTCATTAAAGAAAAGCAACTGTTCATTAACTAAGCAATATTACACAAATGAAGGATCCGATTGATCTGTACTCACTAAACCTTTTGGTTCTGATTCAGTATATGGTTAGGCAAGTAATTAATATCTGAAGGAATCACTATTTGCGTTGATCATCATTTCTTTGGGGGGGGGGGGTATACAACATGCCCCCAAAACCGACCATGTTCATCCATGTAGAAGCTTTGCTTAAAAAGAAGAGAAAAAAAAATCAACAATTCTTATCTGTAACCTGTTTTATTGATAATAAATGATCAAGAATAATAATCAAAAGAAATGAGTGTTATTTACAAAAAAAAAGAAAAAGGAGGTTGTGGAGCATTCTTCTGTCCGCTTTTCAGCCTTCCTACCAAACTTGGCAGCTTTTGATAAGTTCTTTCATTTGCTGAATTGCATCTACTGAGGAGTCTTTGAGTGCCAGTCCAAGTAAGACGGGCCTGTTACCGGCTTCTCGCGACACAAACGCTCCCAGGTTTTTGCCACACACGTGTATCAGAGGCTGAAAACAAATATAAACATAAATTTGACCTTGAACAGACGTTTTTTTTTTTTTTTTTTTTTTAACAAATTCATCTTGCAGACCTCATCCTTTCCCAGCAACACTTTGGTGGAGAACATCGAAGTACTGAAGTCATCACACTTCACATCACACTCAGGCGAGACCGACACCAGTGTTCCAATTTTGCCATACTGTGTTATGACGATGAATATGTAATTACTGAACCCTGTGCAGACAACTTGTGTGGCGATGCCGTTAATATCTTTTTGCGTCTGTCTCGAGGAGATGATGGGATCAGCTGCAGACATCGTGTCGAATCTGCGGAGCAAAGCACCAAAATACTGATTTATAGAGTATATCTTTCACATGTCATAGTGGTAAAACATAATTTCCAGGACAATAACAAACTGTTTTGTTCTCGTTGGTTCCATTGACGTGTACATTTAAAAATGTGATAAAATATCTTACGATAATGGTAAATAATATTATTTGTAGCCTCTTGGTCAAATGCGCATTTACAGCGTTAATACACCACACAAGTACCAAGGATGACGACAACATTGCATTCAAATTGATTCAAAATGCATTCTCCGTTTCGAGTTACTTTTGCTGAGGGTTAGCTGCCCCGATGCTAACATTTGCCACTAATTGCTAAATGGCTTCAAATGAAAAACACAATCGACAAAAAATACAAGATGGGCTTCATAGTTAACTTCCCTACCTTTCGTTAAGCACAGGGATGCTTCGATTTCAATACGTACTATGTTGCGCGAATTAGCCAAACATGCTTAGTGTTTTGCTTTCAATTTGAACACGCGTGGGAAATGACGTCATGACGTCGCGCTTCCGGATTGCGTTCGCCCAATAAAAATAAAACATAACTTATTGGGACAACAAATAAATAAACGACAGAACATTTTTCTTTTTTTTTTATGCTGTTTGGAAGATGTTTTTTTTTTCAATCCCTCTATTTACATTGAGTACATTTGAAATAGTAGAGCACCAACCGCTGCTACATCTACATCTACAGTCCAGTGATAATAATAATAATAATAGTAATAATAATAATAATAAGAAGTAGATTGTAGAGATTGTAGAGAATTATTGTCACATGCATAGCACGAAACCACAGTATAACAGGAGACGGCAGCCACAACAACAACCACATCAACAACAACAATAATAATGATAGTAAAAATATTAGAATTATAACACAATAATAATAATAATAATAATAATAATAATAATAATAATAATAATAATAATAATTATAATAATAATTATAATAATTATAATAGAATTACAAAATAAACTATCTAAAATAAAAAATTACCTGTATAAAATACGGAAGAATTAAATGGTCAAAAAGATTAATGCATGTATGAATAAATAATAAAGAAATAAATAAACATTTCGTGGTATCTGTGTGCCTTGGTCATTTATGGATTTCTTCCCCCTACATTTTTAATTACAGTATGTCACAAACAGTAAGTCCTTACAGTGTTACCTGCCATTATGTAACTATCGCACCAAGGTGAAAGTCCTAAAAAGTCTTTTTTTTTTCTGGTACCGCAAGGATCGTTAAATGAAAAACTTTTATAATGTTGACGTTGGTAAACTTAATTTCATAAAGTGGAACAAGACAATCTGGCAAGAAACCGCAGGAAAGCCTGGATTTACTCTGAGCCAAGCTAATTTTCGATGTCATATGAGTTTTTTTCAAGTTTAAATTAAAATATTTCCATCTACAACGAGAGGCTTTTAGCTTGTTGTTTAGTGGAGCAGATGTTTTGAAGCCCCTATGTACTCACAACAGGGGAAAAGAGGGCAGGAAAAATTCGAATATGCATAACTAATAACCCCACTAATAACCGCCTTAAACCAACGTGACACTTGAACAGAACGAGGCCACAGATAAGCAGACACAGCTTCATGCGAGACGAGAGCCCAAGGAAATTTCACACTCATCAAAAGTGCTTACGGGACTTTTTTTTAATATTCCAGGTGGATGTGCAGCCCCAGTGAAGTCTGCAATTGCTGCATCAGGCTGATCCGAAAGCCAGCCGTCCCTGTGACACATTTGCAATGTCAAATGGAGCACCAGACTCAGCAGAATTGCCATGCATTGTGGGTTGGCAACACAGGGTCTGAAATTGGTAGGACAAAACTGATCATGTTGTCATCTTGATGCTGAAAAATGGCTCCCCGAATATCAATAAACAACATATCAGCATTAATGCATGCAAACTTTAAAAAACAAATTGTTCAATTGATATCCGCACTTCAGTGTTTACAATAAAAACAGTTATTTATAAAGCGAATAAAAATGCCAAAATTTAGCGGCCAGAAAAATATACTACAAAAAGTGCACACAAATCAGTTTAATCCATGACATGTATGACATCATCTGTGTTTAGATTAGAATAGTAAATACTTTCAATTGGCAAATTCTTTCAAACATACTTATAAATATGTAAACACTCAAACATTTTTGTAAGTATGTTCAAACATATTTGCAAGTAGAAGGCCATATGTTTAAAAAAATCACATTTTTTCTCATAATACCACACGGTATTATTTTGAACACATGCACACTTCATTGTATTTAAAAAAATGTATTGCCAAATGATGTAAAAAAAAAACAAAAAAAAACAAAAACATGTTTCTCTTTTTTAACATGCACATGCATAAATTAATACCAGTAGCATTACGGAAATAAATGTTTTTTTTTTAGGATTTAGCCAAACCTGGCATGATGGAAAAAAATGCAATGTTTTTAGGATTTATCCTACATTCAAATGTATTCGCAAATACGTTTGAACATATTTGTAAGCTAAATGCTAAGAATGTAGCATTTTCCCCCATAACGCCTCATAAAAAATATAATAAAGAAGTTTTATTTATTTTTATTGTAGGACAAATTATAAAAAAAAAAAAAATGTGAGCATGCACAATTTGAAAAGTTGAACGTAGCATTCGAACGTATTTACAAATACTGTATGTCTGAATTTATTAGCAAGTAAATGCAAGTGAAATTGAATGTTGAAATATGCAATGTTATGAGCATTAAGCCAACACTTACATTGAAACCCATTTGCATATATGTTCAAATGTATGAACAAATAAGTTCGAACATATGTTCAAGTACATTTGAACGTGTTTACCAGTCAAAAAATGTTTACTCCACATTGGGAGTAGTAGCCTTATGTGCTAGTGTCAAAGCATTGTTTTTGAAGTACAAGTAAAGGTGTATACCAGAGGTGTCCAAACTTTGACCATTTGCAGTCCGTCATCTAAATTTTAGCGCCCACGGCATATACTAAAAATACGTTTTGCAATGCTATTTTAAGTAGTAAATAAACAAGTTTAATAGCAGGCAAAGGTAGAATTCTCAAAATAAAAATCCAAATTGTCCTTGTCACCTTTATGAGAAAGCTTTGATGTAGCAGTTTAAAAAATACAATAGCCACATTATACAGATTTTTTTTTTTTAAAGCGGCTCTTATAACTTTCTATTTTTCTTCATGTGGCGCTTGGATAAAAATGTTTGGACACTCCCGATGTACACTATCAGTATTGGTACATCCCAATTGGATCCGGTGCTTGTTTACGGAATTGAAATTGACACAGTCTCGCTAGCTTGTACTCTAGCTTGGCATTTTAAAGTAGAACTGCACATTGGTGGGATTTACCTTTAGGTTCATGTGTGCAGCTCATAGCTGTTTTTTCTATTGGATCGGAGAGTGTTGTTGCGAGTTTGTTTTGTTTCATGGGGAATGTTTTCCGCCTTTTTTTTACCTTCACTTTTGAAACTTGAAAACCAAAGTTACACCGTGATGGTCAATCAATGATTTTTGGAAAGCTCTCAGAGGGAGCTCGCTCAAATTGTCTGCCAGACACTCTTGTGCCAAAATGTCACCTCAGTTGTAAATGGATTTTGGGGAATGAATTCTACCAATCACCTGGCTGGCCGGAATCTCACACCTGCTCGCAACGGTGAAACAGTTCATAGAGATGGACGCCTGGCAAGAAGAAACACTTAACACAACACATACCAACACAACCTATTATTACCCTGGTGGCCGCTAGAGTGCTGTGCTGTATTGCAGATGCACTATTTGCTATGACATTTGTGTTGCACCCCTGCCACATGGGATTTTTACCACTGAGGCCTCTTTCCATTGAGTGGTTTTGAAAAATACAAGACAAGGATATACCGGGAGGGGGATGATAACATTCTCGGTGCATTTGTGTGAAAGCCTTGATAACTTAAAGAAAACAACAGCAACAACAATACATGCTTGGGGCTATCTTGTCTTTCAGCACTATTTATTTTGAGTTTTAGGACTTAGAAGAGCTCAGGGAAAGTTTTTAGCATGACGCATTGAGAAACTCACCAGGAGGCAAACCGAGGCAAGGCAAAGCAGCTTTATTTTATGTTTTATATAAAATATGCTACACAACCAATGATACAAACCCTGAAAAGCATTTACGAACAATATGGATTTAAAAAATTCGAGAGAGAAAACAGTAGATGACCAATATATATATATATATATATATATATATATATATATATATATATATATATATATATATATATATATATATATATATATATATATATATATATATATATATATATATATATATATATATATATATATATATATATATATAAACAATATATATATATATATATATATATATATATATATATATATATATATATATATATATATATATATATATATATATATATATATATATATATATATATATATATATAGAAAATGATCTGAAGCTTTAACTTTGTAGATTAATTTACATTTTTCTAAGCTATAAAAAAATGAACTTCTTGTCGCACAAGACAGAAAAAAAATATGTTTACATACAATTACTTTGGATAGACGATAGCTCTTTGGGAAAAAAAAAAAAAAAACTCGCACATGTCAAAAAACATCGTATTAATTTGAAATTTGTCGTTCCATTACAAGCAAAGCTATTATAGCAGTCTTGCAAAATCTTACTTTTTCTTTGGTAATTTTATATTAATTCCAAGACTTTACTCAAGTCAATATCTGCAAGTAGTGTGGAAAGTAAGGGTTGGAAAATATGATTAATCGCAATTAACTATGGAAAAGTTTGAGATTAATTTGTATAAAAAATGTAATTGCTTTTGACAGCGCAAAATAAACAAATAAAAGACGTGAAACCAAAATATAAGGGGGAAAAAAAATCAATGTTTTTGACCTGGATTTACAAAATGGCCGAAGTCCGCATACCTCAGAGCCTTGCTGGGTTTATATCTAATCATTTATTCAGGATCCAAACCAGTGATTTATTGATTAGTAGCACAATATTAAAATCTGACTGGGAGCAAGTGTAAAACTTTTAGGACTGTAAAATATGTGCTGATCTGTCTGTGTATAAAAATTCATCTACATTTCCAAGCCTCAAAATTGTCCATAGGTGTGAATCTGAATGCTCTTTGTTAATGTGTGCATGGTGATTGGCTGGCGACCAGTCAGTGTACTCTGCCTGTGCCTAACAAGCCAGCTGGGATGTACTCCAGTTCGCCTGTGACCCAGAACACGATAAGCGGTTGAAAATGTATGACTGAATGAACACCACTGGACATGCACCAACACACACCAAATCATGGCCGACAACCAGCACAAAAATTTCATTTTTGGCTACCAAAAACAGTACCTTGCTGTAATTTCAAAGTCTGCATTCATAAGACAATTATTTGCATAACATTCAAAAGAAACCGAAAAATGTCTGTTCTCAACTAATTACAGTATAGTCAAATAATGGGAACAGGCTTGTTATATTTAATTGGGGTGACCAACCAATGGTCTGTGGGCCAAATATGAACAAATAAAGAAGAACCTCAATGTTGCTGTTTTAAAAAGCCCCAAAATGTGTAAATGCATTCTTTTTAAAATTAAGTTATTCCCCCAGGTATTTTTCACTAGTTTGGCCCTATTATCACCCAACTTGGGCTGACTTTAAAAGGCTCATAACATATATATGTGTATATATATATATATATATATATATATATATATATACAGTATATATATATAAATATATATATATATATATTTATATATTTATATATTTGATATATATTTATGATTGTTTGTATATGCCAATTGATCATAAATAATAATAATTAATAATTAATAAACGAGTTAAATTGAAATCCTTTCTGTGTTCTCTAACCAAAGCACTCTGCTGCATAACTTGATTTTCTTGATTGAATCAGCTGGAATCGGACGTTGGTTCAGTCTGCTCACTTCTTTCATTGAAAATAATGCGGTAACATGAGCTAACATGAGCTGCAAAAGGCACGGTCTGCTAACAGTCAACTGATTTCCGCCCTCTAGCTTGTCCTATTATGGTAACAATTGTAAGTAAGAATACAGCCGATCCAAAAATGCATATCTGTGCGTCAAAACTCGGCTTATGTGGCTGACGGATCGATCTTCCTTGAATGGTGTTTAAAAAATAAATCTAAAGTTACAGTTTACAGGACACACCCATGTCTTTGGCCTTCATTTTTGGTTTTAAAAAAAAAAAAAAAAGAGTATTATATTTGGGGAATTAAAGTACTTTGAAGATGGCTTCGAAAGACTTTAAAAATACCGCAGTGGATTTTTTTCCTCCTCAAACATAAGATTAATTCCACCGTTGAATAAAGATTAGCGACTACCTCACATCATTTGTAACTCCAAGTTATTACACAGACAAGTTGACACAAGTTATGGCAGCAGTTAAGATAATGATTGATTGTTAAACATGAGTGGAAGAGGGAGTTATACACTTCACATTTCCGTCACGAGCCAGCAGTCATCATTTTGGGTGCAAGGTGTTACTCTACTGATAAGCCCCTTGAAACTCCTTCATATTCAGGTCAACTGCGGATGCGCTGTATAGTTTGCACTAACTTCAAATTAAATCGACATTTGAGTGCGCCGAGCGAGAGAATAGATGTTCATCGTTATATCACGGGCCTTACATACTGTAAAGGAAGCAGAGATTTCTAATTCTCAATCCTGTAGTTGTGGCAATTAATCATCAGCTAAATCACAATTCTTTAATTTAACAGAGACATTTCCACGTTTTATCACAGTTCCAAGGTGTCTTTGATCCAAACATCACAAATATTAAAAAACAAAACAAATTCAGTACACTTTAAACATTTTTTTTTCCTAGCTGAAATTTGCATTTTAAACACATTTATTTTTTCTTTTATGGGGTGGCCCTGTCTCGTGTATGTGAGCCAGCCTTCACCCTAATTACATTTAGTAGACAGTGTCTGGCCTTCCGTAACATGATGGGGCATGGGCCGATATTAGATTCTGACGCTATGAGAAAACCTTATTGGACAGTGTGAACATTACATTCCAAAAATGTCCTATTCGGACGAATTTGTGTGACTAAAACACAATTTATTCCCCTTATTGAACACAATCTATCTTATTTTTAAACAAAAAAATTAATATTTGGTACATTAAGAAACATGTACCCTGTTAAGTTTGAATAAATAAATGACAAATAAAACATTCTTCTGTTATGATTATTCTCAGAAAGTCACAATGTCCCATCACTGGTGAGATATATTTTTTTTTAACAGAAGCATTTCCCCTCCTCCAATGACTGGCATCGAAATAACTTCAAAGAGGGGGCTTGTTGACTCAAATCTGAAGCATCCAATCTCATTGTGCTTTGCTTTGAAGTCCCTTCAAAAAATGAATTACTTCCTGGTGACAGACAGTATTAGTAGTTATTAAAACCTTGATTAAATGACAAACTATCAAACTTTATCTGCCCATGCCCATATCTATCTATCTATCTATCTATCTATCTATCTATCTATCTATCTATCTATCTATCTATCTATCTATCTATCTATCTATCTATCTATCTATCTATCTATCTATCTATCCATCCATCCATCCATCCATCCATCCATCCATCCATCCATCCATCCATCTATCTATCTACCCATCTTATATTTACGAATCGTCGGCCACAAAGCATCATTGCTTAAGTGATATTTCAATGTTTGTGGAAAACAAGAAAACACTCATTTTTAGACCACCTATTTTTATTGGATCTTTTTGTTTGTGTATACTTTTTCACACACCTGGTTAAGTTTTCTCATTGCAATGTTGAAAAATCCAATGTGTGTTCTACAATTCATGTTTTTTCTTTCTTATTCCAAAATATTGACATTTGGTCTGATTATGCGATGCGGCCAATAATGTCAATTTATATGTTATTGATGGACTGATGTAAATCTCTGGTTACAGTTGTCCAAAGCCAAACACAGTTCCGGAGATACCCAAAAATTACAAAACCAGGGTCCTTTAAACCAATATAATTCTCTCCTTTTCATGTGTAAAAAATTCTATACATAGAGCTTTGTTTCTTAAAAAAAATATGCCGCTACATGAACCCGATTGGTGTGGTTTTAAGTCACTAGGCGGCAGTAGTTTCACCAAATTTCGTCCAATCAGAAAGAACTTCCGTCACTTGCATTTTTGGCGGCAAATAGAGTGACGTATATCTCTGGTTTATAATTGCGACATGCAAACGAGAATCCGGATAGTGTGACAAATCTCCATTTTGCTCTGAGTTTTTGAGACCTTCGGTTTAATAAAAAAATAAAAGCCCGGGCACATATAGCAAATATGTCAACCCGGAGACATTTAGCACCAATTTAGAACTTAACAAGAACTTAGCAAGAACTTAACACTGTCTACGTATAGTAAAAAAACGCAAAATGTATGGCTACATGCAGAAGAGGAATTCGCAATGGAGGGGCGGTACTATGTTAATTAGCCCCATTCCCGAAACCAATCCATTGCATGCAATTAAAAAGTCAATTTTCATGCTATGTCACGTCCAATCCGTCCATGGGTGTTTACTATGCAGACCGAGAAGCTGGGCGAGTCAACCGCGCCAATGGAAGCGTTCATACGGGATGGAGCGAATGTCACGGTCATGTCAGCAGAAATGAACGAGTGTCACTGTCGAAATTGTGGCGCAGACTTGCTTGATGAGTTCATTAGCCGTAATCAGAGTGAGATGCTTTTCGGGCACGAATGCCAAATACAGTGGCAGCTGCCCTTTTCGCTGTTGTTTCACTTCTTAAAGCAAATGCTCCACCTGATTAATTCCAATAACTTTGTTCATTTGCAACACTGATTATTCGCCGGCGCCGTGATGCAGCACCTCAATTACCAAGCGGCCAGGAGGCATTCGCTGCCGTCTCATTGAGAAATGAAATATTCCAAACAATTAATGTTGATATTTGGCCGCTCCACACCCGAAAATATAATTGCTACTTGCTATATTAACTTATTCAAACTGATATTTTTAGTTTTTTTTTTAAGAGTCCAGGCATTGATTCTCAGGTACTTAAGGGGTCTAGAAATGGCTGGTACCAAATGAATTAAGAACTAAGTTAACAATTACTCGAGGTAATTAAGTACAAAAGTCATCAATTACTTCAGTAATTACTTTAGGGCATTTGTACCTCATCAATTTTTGATCAATTCTAATTAAGTGCCAAAATAATCGATTATTTTAGATGATCAAGTACTAAAGTAATCAATTACTTCAGTGGTTAATTTGCACATTTCTATTTAATCATTTTTAATCAATTCTAATTGAGTACCAAAAGAATTAATTACTTTAGTACATTGAAGTTGAACTTCAACTTCAACTAATTTTGCAAACTTCTATTTAATTGTTATTGATCAATTCTAATTAATACATTCCTACCTTATTGATTTTTAATCAATTCTAATTTCATGCCAAAATAATTATTAAATTTAGTTTATTAAGTGACGAAAGTAATCAATTTTCGGCGATCACTTTTGTCCATTTCTACTGAATCATTTTTTGATGAATCCTAATAAAGTGCCAAAATAATCGATTACTTTCGTAAATTCCTACCCAATTGATTTTCGATCAATTATCCTTAAGTTTCAAAATAATTGATTACTTCAGCGATAACTTTTGTCCATTTGTACTCACTAATTTTTTGATGAATCCTAATAAAGTGCCATAATAATCAGTTACTTTAGTAAATTCCTACCTAATCGATTTTCGATCAACTATCCTTAAGTTTCAAAATAATTGTTTACTTTAGGTAGTCAAGAACTAAAATAATAAATGACTGCAGTAATTAAATAAGTACATTTCTACCTAATCAATTTTTGATCAATTCTAATTAAGTGTCGAAATAATCCATGATTTCAGTACATTCTTACCTTCGTACTCGATTTTTTGACCAATTCTAATTAGGTGACAAAATAATTGACTACTTTAAGTAATGAAGTACTGAAGTCATCAATTACTTCAGTTATTACTTTTGTACATTTCGACCAAATCGATTTTTGGTCAACTCGAATTGTCAAAATAATCTATTATTTGAGTATTATTTTAGTACATTCGTACCTTATATATTTTGATAAATTCTGAATAGGTGCCAATGTAATTGATTACTTCAGGTGCTTAAGTACTAAACTAATCAATTACTTCAGTGGTTCTGTTTGTACATTTCTACCTAGTCAGTTAATGGTCAATTCTAAATAAGTGCCAAAATAATCGATTACTTAAGCACATTCCTACCTAATTAACTATTGATCAATTCTAATTAGGTGCCAAAATAATTGCTTACTGTAGGTGCTTAAGGTGGATTACTTTCGTAATTAGGAACTAAAGTATTCAATTCTGTTAGGTAATTAACTGCTACTCATTTGCTTTAGTGGTTTAGTTCTTTCATTTCTAAAGTAATTTATTACTTTAGCATTAAATTACTCAAAGTGATTGATGACATTAGTTCCTAATTTAAACTTTTTTTGGCTAAATGAGAATCTGAAACTAAGTGATCAATTACTTTCAGTAATTAAATACTAAAGTAGGTACATCCATACCTAAACGATTTTGATAAATTATAATTAAAGACCCATCAATTACTTTGGCAATTAACGGCTTTAGCAATCAATTACTTTCAGCAATTAAACAAAATAGTAAGTAGTTACATTAGTGGGTTAGTACCTTAGTATCTAAAGTAATCAGTTACTTTAGCACTCAATTACTTGAAGTAATTGATTCCATTTGCTCTTAATTCATTTAATACCAGGCATATTTTAACGCTCCTTTAGCCAAACACTTAGTTAAATGATATATGAATAAGTACAAGGGATTGAATGTCTGTACACTTGAAAATGGAAAAACAAAACAAAAAAGACTTTTGGATTGAATGAGTTAAATAAAAATCAAAAGAGAGCTTGCACTAATCTGTGTGAAAAATGTGTTTGTTTTCCTATTGGGGTGAAGAAGTGGAAAGAGGGAGTATAAAGAGTACATCCATTATAATTTCACAGAGTTGTATTTCCTTGATGCCGCGGGAAGCCGACTCAAATGGCGTCCATTAGTTTCCCAAAATGTCTCCAAGCGACTTCATGGAAAATTCACTCCACTCTTTAAAATTTCATCCAAACCAGAAGCACACTTAAGGAGACTCGGTCCGATGGGGGGTGGGATATTGGCATGCAAATGATTGCAGACCTCTCATTATGCTCTGGCAAAATGAGAAGAATCCGCTATTGTAGCATCAAGGGGATACTGGTCATTTCAAAAACATAATTGCTGTTTATTTTCAAGATTGTCATGACACCTGGTTGCAAGTATATGAAATATAAATAAGTAAAGCTCGGTTATTTCCCCATTTTTTTTTCACAGAAGGGCCTACAGCCACTGTGTTTCAGCACTAGAATGTACTAGTAGTATTTTTTATTTGAAAAATGTTTGGACTAGAGACATTTGTTGTAATAGTGACCACTTAAAAATATTGTGTAATGTGGTGCTGCAAGCATGCACTTTATTTACATAACTGACATTGTTTCTTAGGGGACTACAAGAGTGATAATTTTTATTTATTTGTTTTTTATAATCAATTTTTTATGCCCTATGACATCGTTACAATGTAGGTCTCCGTTTCCTGGTTGCTAAATACAATGGGTAATCCCATAGGGCTAACATTAAGCATCAACGTAGCGGTGCTGCTTCTCTCTTAACAAAAGCCATTTGAACACAAATGGTGCTGCAACACACATAGACAAATCATGCCCGATCAAAAATTGGCCAAAAGGAACAGGACAAATTTTATTTGCTTATTTTTGCAGATTATTTAAGTTTTTTACCTTTCGAGCAGTTGTACATTAGTCATTATTTATGAAACAGAAATTGACACCATGATCTTGTTGCCATAAATTAAACGTAGTAAAATGTGTTCATAAGGCCATTCTGAATGCCTGTCTTTAAAAAAAATATAAAATGAAAGAAATGATTAGATGAGAAATGAAAGTTGTGAATAGAATAGACCTTGATGTCACTAAATCTTTACACACAGCCTCACACGTCATACTTTGTTTAAAAAATTAAATACAGGCATACATTATCCATTATAATTCTTAAAATTAATCATCTGATGAATGTGTAATCAGAATAGTTTTCTGCCAAAAATACAAAACAAACATCCAACTAACATCCATTTAATGACATCTTGACTGAATGTTTTTATAAAGTATGAAATGATAATGCTATTTACCTTGTTTAAAAATACAAGATGTATCTCATCTCGCAAGTGTAGCTATGTGTGAACCACACTTGTATTTCTCCATGGTGTCCTGCTGTTTTAACACCCCCACCCCCCACTGTTCATTCTGCTTATGCTCGCTGTCCAAAACCCAACAATGACGCTGCCAATGTCACCAATCTTGATAAATGGCCCACTCGCCCATGTCCCTTGAGCCAATCACTATTGTTGTTCTTTAAATATCATTACAATTCTATCAATGCCATTGCTGAGAACATGCTCCATCAAGTCCTCTTTTGCCACCTTGACCTCAATGTGTGGATTGGGCGGGGTCGAACGCAAATACGTACACTTACACTGAAGAGTTGCCATCCAACCACAACAGACAACAGCAGTGTGGAGGCGAGGCGAGGCGATGGATATATATATATATATATATATATATATATATATATATATATATATATATATATATATATATATATATATATATATATATATATATATATATATATATATATATATATATTTAAGGGCGAATCCTGCACACATGCGCAGCTTCTATTTACCATATAAATACCGTATTTCTTTGCGTACAAGTTAACCTCACTTATAAGTAAACCCCCCCTTTTTAGTTCAATTTGAGGGAATTTTACAAAAACAAGAGTATAAGTTTACCCCCGACTTAGATCATAGATCATAGATCATACATAGATCATGACTGTCCTATTATAGCACATGGTGTGTGTTATTTCTTCATTGTATTTCTTCATTGTATATCAAGTAATCTACTGTCACGTTTATGGGGGGGGGGAATCGAGATGAGACTGTAACTGATGAGACTGCACGTAAAATGCAAATGATAAAATTAATGACACAACAATAAAATGATTTGAAGTTGCAATGCTTTATTTTTTTTTGACACAGCTGTATAATTTGTCTAAAAGCCCTAAAAGTCATCATGGCTGTCTGACGCACCAAATAGCTCCCTTTGCTGTTACTCCCCCCACCTGCCGACATCCATGTCAGCTTCAAGCACACGTCCTGGGGCTGAATGACACAAGTCAAGCCATCTTTTCCTTTTCATAATGCCTCAAAATCCATTAAAAATGAACCAAAATTAGCCATGCTGCCTCATAGTTGACAACACAGAGAAGTGTTGTATGAAGTGAAATTGCATTTCTGTTATCTTTGGTGCAAACGCTCAAAAATGCATATTATATGGAGATACAGTATATTATTTTAAGCTTTCTAAATGACATGATATTACTTCTTTCCCTTTTAAATTAATGTTATTCAAACACAGATCTGTGGGAAAGAAATTGGTCTGTTTCGAGTTATTCGGCTATAAGTCGACCCCCGTAATATCGGGGTTGAAAATTAGAGAGAAAAAAAAAAACTCAACTTGTACTCGAATAAATAAATAAATAAATGAATAAGTATATGATAGGTTCAAATTCACTCACAACTCAAATATATAATCACAGGTTTAACAGCACATGGACGGGGATGTGGTAAAAATACCAGGAAGCGTGGAGGAAGCATTTCAACATAAAGAGCAAATAAAAAAAAAGTCATGCAGGAGCACTTCGTTGTTGTCATCAAAACGGCCTAATTGTACATGGCATTTTAGAATTGCTTAGAAAAGTTCACTTTGCTGTCCATTTTCAAAGCTTTGCATTTTTCTCCTCGAAAAACATTGTTGTCATCATGTAAACAAGTGACTTTTCTCTCCCAACGCAACCTTTTGAGTGTGTTTTATTTCCAAGCTTGCACTTAAGCACGGCTCCAAACAGCCACGTTTCTCTTCATCATCAACATTTGAACCTTTCCGTAGCTTGTATCTATTTGTGCATAATGGCCAACTGTCGTGCCGCAGGGCATGAGCCCATGTTCTTTTCTCGCAACCCTCGAACGCGAGGTCATCATTAAACGCATCTTTCAATATTCACGTCGGTCCACTGCAATCAGACACCGCGCGTATCGATTTGTTCACCGGCCGGCGAATCCGGCGCTTGTCTGAGTAGCGTGAAGTTGGCTGCATGCTAAATGATTCCGTCAATAGGTGAGAGATTTCCAAATCCTTTGCGAGAAAGATACGAGCGTTAGAATGCAGGCCGCAGTCAAATTCTTCTTATTCCTGAGAACGGCTAGGATAATTCTCCGTGTTGAATTCCCTGAGCTGCAAACAAACAAATCAATAAACAGAAGAGAACAGCTGATGTAGCCAGGTAATGTAATACATAAAACGGCGCGGCGTTGCTTGTAAGAGGTGTCACGGCGAGGCGGCGGGCAAAGGGAGGCGTTTCATGTCGGATCAAGGCAAACATGGCGTGCGCGTTTTAGGTGAGCTCGCCCGTGCATTAGCGCTAAGAGGCGAGTCACATGTGAATACTTCATGCGGGCCGAGGGATGCGCTTAATGCAACTGACAAGAAGCTCAAAACAAGACATGAATAAAACACGAGGCTGGGCCTCTGTCTGAATGCCTGCTTTTAATTTGCCCGCCACATATTATAACCATTCACTTTTTTGGGGACACGGAGGGCAAACCGCTTCATTAGGGACCTTCGATGCGACTTTTATTATTAACAAAGTTTTTTCTTTTTGTTCGATACAGATTTGGGCTTTTGATACAGAACGTATTAGTTAGATATGGGCGATAATGGCCCCTGACATGTGTGGATATGTAAATAGTAAATCAAATCAAATATTTTTATAATGAAGTATTCTAGCGATTTTTCTGGCGATTATTCTGGCGATTAATCGAATATTCAAATTACAATACCACAATAATATATTTTATAAGCGTATTGTTTTTATTTTTCTTAACTTTATTTACAAATGATTGTGTATTGGGTATTGTTTAGCGATTACAAAAAACAGCTAAAAAACAATTACACAAGATCAATTTGGTTGAGTTACTGCAATATTTGGAATCAAATTTTCAACTGATTATTCCATCAAATAATCAGATTAAAAAGTTTGCAATATAGTGTATTATACAACTTTTTTTTCCTCATTTACTGATCATTTACCAATTTCTGTTGTTTATTTTGATTTGTTAATAGATTGAAAGAATGACAATTAAGTAATGGTACACAAGAAGAAAAGCTGTTTTACCAAAACTTTTCGAATCCTGATCCGATTACTGGTTCGGTTATTGTTTTCAATGTAAAACCAGATGTTTGCAAATGTCCTATTTTATTCAAACGTAAAACGTAAACGTGCATTATTTTTTTCTTTATTACCTATTATATATATTATATATATTTTCACAATTGATTATTGCAACAATTAGTCACTCGATTCATTGAATAATTAAAAATAGGTATTTTGCAATTTTGCAATTTGACTTTTGATTAGATGTCGATTAATCATTGCACCTTTAATTCCATCCATAACATATTTTTGATGACAGTTACTACGCTAAACTTGAGGAAATATTTAAATGAAGAAGAGCATTGAATTAGAGGGTGTTTCCAAATGTTTGATAACTGTTTAAAACGGTACTATAAAGTATCCGAATTTTGAATCGCAAATTACTAGCAGTAACAAAAAAAAAAAAGAATGTTTTAGCAACCGTTTAACCCCCCCCCCCCCCCCCAAAAAAAACCAAGATTTTATTCTCCCTCCAGAAATCGTTGTCACCAGAAGCACGCTGATATTTGCCTCTTATTCGGTTTTATATTTTGACAGACAGTTGGGACAATTGCAGTATTGTTATGCAGGAGAGATAATAGGCACAATATTTTCCTGTGACATGACTATGTATTTGTGGGCGGATCAGCGGAAAGTCATCCATCAGTCTGGCTGCGCTCGCGTGATGGCTGCCTGGCATTTGCCAGCGAGGGCGGCTTGTGTGGCAGCTCTGTGATGCGGCCCGCCTGTTATTTACAACAACGGTGAGCTACGGCAGATACATTGCATGCACCTGGGAAAAGGTCAGTCAGGAAAAATGGCCAGCCCGGGAAAATTACCTCTCGCCCACCTCATCACCAAGCTCTCTTACTGCAATATGTTGTGTGTTTGTGTGTGTGTGGTATGGGCTCCCACAGAATTTTGGTTGTCATTGATCTGGTGTCTTCCACTTGTCAACGGGAGACCACATTTGGAAAATTTCTAGTTGCATTTATGAATATAATTGAAAACCTGGGGGTTTATTGAGTTTCAATCTGCACAAAAAAACATTCAAACAAAAGTTAAAGGTGGCAATGGAGTATTTCTTTTCAAGATCGCTTATGTTGCATTTTATATTGAGCATAACATTGTCAGGAGTGTGTGTGTGTGTGTGTGTGTGTGTGTGTGTGTGTGTATATATATATATATATATATATATATATATATATATATATATACATATATATATATATATATATATATATATATATATATATATATATATATATATATATATATATATATATATATATGTATATATATATATATATATATATGTATTTATAGTATGTAAAGTAATTGATTAGTTTAGGTGAAGTAAAGCATTAAAAGCAAATTAATTGATTACTTTAGTATCTAAAGTAATCAATAATGTAGTAAATAAAGTTATCACTGTATTAATAGGAAAGTAATTGACAATTACTCAGTCAGCACCTGAAGTATTGAATTACAAAATTGATTAATTTGGGTACTAAAGTAATCATGTTTTTAAGCACCAAAGGTCATTTTTTCAGTTTGATACTTAATTACCAACTAAAGTACATAAAGTAATTATTACTTAAATGGATACTTTTATACTTGAAAAAAGTAATACAGTACATTACTTTAACTCTCGTACCTTACTTTTCTAGCACATTACTTTTTGCATTTGAAACAATCAATTACTTTATTGATTACTTTAGTGATTGCTTTAGTTACTAAAATACCAGGTAATGGTCGGTATCAACCCTGGGAAAAAAAACAAAAACAAAACATCGGTCTATATCTAAGGGGCACTGATTAATACTATGAGGCTGTTTTATGAATCAAGGGATATTTGACCACAAACGGTGTAGCAACACATGTAAACAGGCAATGTAACAAAGCATATGTCACAGCTTTTCTCAATTTTGTGAAATTGCCACTCGCCAATGATTTTTTTTCTCGACCTTTTGGTATTCTTTTTGCATGTCACTCTAGGTCATTTTTCTAGTAATTGCACTAGAATCCTTTTCATAAATTTTACAAAATTGAGAGCTGTTTGCACCAGATGGTGTTATTCCTCAAAGGAAGCTCATTCACAGCTGCCGAAGCATTAAGGCTTAAGTGTGAAGAGTGTCAGTCTTGTCGCTGATACGCTGTGGGAGGCGTGCGCCGCGCTGGGTGTCGCCACCGGGTTGTTATTTTGCTTTACCGAAGACCCAGACGACAAAAGGCTCCATGTAGCAAATACGACTCGACTTGTGTGCGTGCTCGCCCAAGCGGAACATTACGTTTGACTCGGGCCCGTCTTATCTGCCCCGTGGATGTATCCTTCTCCAATTTTAATTTGCTTCTCACAGAAAAGCCTTTTTGTTATTAAATTATTCAAATGAAGGCTGCCACAGTATAGGAAATAAACCTAAAGGAAAGTGGGTTTAGTTAAAAACAAAAGAAAGGGAAAACATGGCGCTGTGTACTCTCGCCGATAACATAACACTGTATAATTACGCTTAATAGAAGTAGCATCGGTAAACTAGCAAACTATACCGAAGAAAATAAACTATTCACAATTCTCACCGTAATTGGCTTGAATTTGCTACCAATTACAACGTAGAACCATGCAAGCGTAGAACTGTCACTGTGGAGTGAAAATTAAATTTTAGACTGACTATAGTGTTCAAATGTACTTGTAAATATGTGCAACACAAGATAAACTAAATGTTGAAAATTTAACATTATCCCATAATGCATCTGGGTATTGACTTTCGCATGTGCAATTAAAAAAAAAGTCTTGTTTTAGGATTTGGCCTAAATTATACCAATACGTTCAGAAATTAATTCATTCAATCCCAAAGACATTTCTTTGGGCCTGACTGCAGGGGCTCCGTGGAATTATTTGGGTCTTTTGGAAATGATTGGATGTAGCTTTTAACACTTACAGCAGGCATGTCCAAACCCAGTCCTCGAGGGCAGCCTATCCGGCATGTTTTGGAGGTTTCTGTCCTCCTGACACACCTGATTCAAATGATCAGCTCATCAGCAAGCTCAGCGGAAGCCTGACAACAAACCTGATCATTTGAATCAGCTGCATTGGATGACGGAAACATCAAAAACATGCAGGATAGGCGGCCCTCGAGGACCGGGTTTGGACATGCCTGACTTCCAGAGTTGGGCCTTGTTTAGGTTATTCTGTTTTTTAGCGCCGCATCTGGTCGCTGTTGATAGTGCATTGACAGTGCCCTGTCTGTCTACTGAGAAGAACATCTAAGAAGGACAGGACGTGGATTACTACTGAAAAAAAAACAAAAAACAAAAAAAAAAAACACAAAAAACAAAGTATTAATTTCATTTTATTTGATATTAAATTGTGAAGGTTGTGAAACGTTTTGGGGGCAAATTGACCCGGTTTGTCATAAGGAGGCATGCAATTTACAATTTTTATTTATTATTATATTATATTTATTATATTCTAAACTTCGGTATAGCTGAAAAGTAATAAATATCCTCGTTGTCAAATTGAATATGTTGCTGAACAAAAAGGGCATTTATGATTTATGATTTTTTTGTTTTGTTTTGTTGCCGCAAACCTTGGAACATTTGCTTTCTAAAAGGGGTCCCTGACTCCAAAAAGTTTGAGAACCCCTGATCTAAAGTACATAGCTATTAAATATAACCAAATGCTTAGGTCACTTTAATACAAAATCATGTAAAGTAATCAATTCCTTTAATACTTAATTACATAACTGATTATTTTAGGACTTAATTACCTAAAGTAATCAATGACTTTAGTACCTAACCACCTAAAGTAGTTAGTTGTTAATTAGCTCTTTTTAACCAGCTAGTTTTAAAAAAATTCTCTCTCTCTCTCTCTCTCTCTCTCTCTCTCTATACATATATATATATATATATATATATATATATATATATATATATATATATATATATATATATATATATATATATATATATATATATATATATATATATATATATATATATATATATATATATAACACATTTTTGACCATGTCAAGAAGTAAAACCAAAAACACCTTTCAAGAGATAAGCACGCAAAAAAAAGCACACAATAAAGAGAGTGCAAAAGAAAAATGAAGCACTCAATAAAAAGAGCAAGCAAGAAAAAAGAAGCACATAATAAAACAGAGGGCATTTGAAAAAGAAATATACAATAAAAAAAGGGCACACAAGAACAAAGGAGCATGCAAAAAAGAAGCACACAAAAGGGGAAAAAAGAGTAGGTAAGGTGTGCTTCTTTTTCTTGTATGCTTCTCCTGTTGTAAGTTTTTGTTTTTTTGCAATGACCTTTTTTTGGTTTGCTTACATTTTGTTTTTGTGATTTGCACTTCAGGGTTGTGATTTGGGGGTTATTTTCCTGCCACATCATTCTCACAGTATTTTAAGCAAAAAATGTCCCAATTCTGGCAGTGTGACAACTAAGTGATCTATGTATATATATGTATATATATATATATATATATATATATATATATATATATATATATATATATATATATATATATATATATATATATATATATATATATATATATATATATATATATATATATATATGTATATATGCCGCCCCATAGAATTTTTTTAGCTATGCCACTGAGCACCACAATCCTCTGTTTGAATTGGAATAGATGGTTGAAATGTACAAATGAAACTGCATTAAAATGCACAAAATGTTTACGTTTATTGTATCTTGGTTAGCTGGGAGCTCAGCACCCCTTAACCACTGACCCTGCCAGAGGCCAATTTTCTTAAAAAAGAAAATCCTTCAAGTATAGCTCGAGATTGGACTTCAATATGCACTCTTCCCTGGCTTCTGCTAAACAACACGTTTTACATGAAAAAAAAAGAAATGAAGGACTCAAAAGGTTGCTCGGGGCGACAGATTTTTTTTTTTTTAAGTCTGACATCTAACATACACACTTGGAATCCTTTCAAGCTGGACGCCATAGCAACGGCGGCTGCTTACCTGCTCTGCCCACACATGACTCAGCAGCTGTAATCCCTCCTGTGATGCCACAATGAAGGCGGTGTGAAATGAAAGATTTGACAATAAAAACAAAGATGTATGAAGCATTTATAAAGACAAAACAAGGAAATCCACCAGAGTTGCCAGTTAACGGTGAATTAAATCATACCTATGAGTGAGTATGGGAAAAGAGGAGGTAGATTAAAGATGTCAATGAGTCTTCTGTTATGTTTCGGGTCAAATTGACCCCCTTAAAAATCTGTTTCAAGACATACAATACAATGCAATTCCTTATTATAGTACAGTATTCATCTTTTCTTTTTGTTTTAAAATGGAAATTAACTCTTATTCAATAGCTCTTATTCTCTCTTATTATGATTTCATTTCAAAGGGAAAGCATTGAAAAAGAACACAGGAGAGCTAAAATTTCACCCAGATGGCAACAGCATGGTAAAGTTCAACATGACACGATCACTTAGTTGTCACACTACCAGAAGTGGGACATTTTTTGCTTAAAATACTGTGAGAATGATGTGGCAGAAAATAACCCCAAAATTACGGCCCTGAAGTGCAAATCACACAAACAAAGGGTAAGAAAACCAAAAAAAAGGTAATTGCAAACAAGAAACAAAAACTGACAAGAGGAGAAGCACACAAGAAAAAGAAACACACCTTACCTTCTCTTTTTCCCCTTTTGTTTGTGTGTGCTTCTTTTTTGCATGCTCCTTTGTTCTTGTGTGCTCTTTTCTTTATTGTATATTTCTTTTTCAAATGCTCTCTGTCTTATTGTGTGCTTCATTTTTCTTTTGCACGCTCTATATTGCGTGCTTCTTTTTTTGGGGTGCTTATCTCTTGAAAGGTGTTTTTGGTTTTACTTCTTGACATGGTCAAAATGACCCGAGAATATTATTCCTGTTTCTAATGGGATTAACAAAAGGAATCACCCAATACATTTTCTGAAAATTTTGAAAAATGACACATGAACTTGGGTCAAATTAACCCAGCATGTTATTACTATTCGAGAAAAACAAATATAACATACAAGCATAAATAAACTCTTGCCTCTGTTACTTTGTGAGTGGGTTTATGAACGAAAAACAGTTTTTGACATTTAGGGATGAATACATACAACCCCGGGTCATATTTACGCAGAGATATTATCGCTGTCCTTTGGAAACGAAAATAAAGCAGTGGTTTAAACAAAATATTGGATTTGAATTTTACACATTTTGTGTGACTAAATAAGCCTCGGGTCAAACTGACCCAGGGACATTATTGATGTTGCAAACAAACATAACAGTAATACGCCTGATAAATAATGATTAATTAATAAGACTGATTTCTATCATTTTTAATGAAATTGTTTGATGAGAGTGAACAGCTGTCCAGCGGAAAAAAAAAAGTTACAGGAAACAGTCCACAAAAAGCAATGGCGGCTTTCCAGCGCCATGATGCAGGTCCTCGCCCACATTAATTGATTTGCTGCCGCCTACAGAAGTAATTGGACGTGTAATTTCCGTCCCTCGCAAACTGTGATGGGCTCTCGGAATGATCCGAACGGAAATAATTGAAAACTCTCTGCTCATTCATCACTTCTTCGAGTCTGGACTTTTCTCCAAAATGTGGTGTTTTCGAACAGAGTAGCTACACAAAAGTCCAACTGGGCAGTATCCAAAAGGGCCGCCGTGCCCATCGTCGCGTGGAGCCTTCATGCCACTTGAAGTGTATAAACATCGTAATAAACTCCTCTGCACTCCCGGTGATTAGCTATTGCATCAGCTGAAGTGCTGCCAAAGGGTTAAAGCTGCATTTTAAATGTACGGGACTTCAGCCATTACTGCAGCAGCGTTCTTGGGCTCTTTTCCAAAAGGACCATTTGAGAGAATGACTAAAGGCACATCAAGGTGTCAAAGGTGGACATTTGATTATCCAACGTCCTCAGACGCATTGGGCTGCAAGGCTCTTTCATATGCTACAAGACTTTGCTCAAAAACAGCCTTTGGGAGACATATGCTGGCTCCTTGACTCACAAATTTCATTTACCGTATTTTCCGGACTATAAGCTACATAAGGCACGACAGCAAACATCACATATTTACGCAGAAAGATGCAATATGGATTTGTTATTATGATTATTATTTTGCCTGTTTACAGCAACTTCAACAGACTGAACACACCTGCATGTTTAGCACCAACATATTTATATAAAATGGATGAATGTTTTCAACAAAAGCCTGGCAGACGACTGCAGCGTTTTATAGCAGTTCAAAGTCAAAATCAATGCTTCCATAGCATCTTCTTTTGTCTCCCTTTATTTAATTGATTTCTTATTTTAGAGAACTTGCTTTGCAATGACACACACAAACTGTTTTTCCACTTATCTTGGAGGGCTTTGGCCCCCATTTCCAGCAAAAAACGAGGAATTGTTTAACCGTATACAATCTTTTATGTACTGCATATACTGTATACAATCACTTATATACATCAAACATGTCACAAACTTCAGGAAGTCTGGACTTAAAAAAAACAAAAACATAGAAATACATTGTTGGGTTAATGTTTTAAAAATGCCTAAGAACAATTGCAACCCTGAGCGTAGCTTGACGAATCCAACATCACTGCCTTTGTCGACATTCGCAAATATTTGTATCTCTTTTTTGATTTTTAGCTCTCTTCCTAGTGATGTGCTGTAATGTTTTTTTAGTTGTAATAATGTGAAAAAACAGCATTATGTTTTCTCAATGTTGTTGGGCCCCAGGAAAATAAATAAATAAATAAATAAATAAATATATATATATATATATATATATATATATATATATATATATATATATATATATATATATATATATATATATATATATATATATATATATATATATATATATATATATATATATATATATATATATATATAAAATCAGTGGGATAGGACCTTTATAGGAAAATACAGCTAAACTACCTTTTTTTTAATCTGGTTTCCGGCCAAAAATGGAATTCATTGGCGTCATGTCCCTTCGCATAGTCCGGTCCAGTCAGCATTTTCAGAAGCATTCCCACCTTCTGGACCATTTTGCTCTGATGAAAAGCGAAAGTGAAAAGTAGCATATGGGCCCACTGCATTAACACACATGAAAAAGTATCAATTTTTTTTTTTTTTTTTCATTGGCAACTCGGAATGACCGGGGCATGCATTTTTAAATCCTGGCCCGAGTTTGGCGCACACTGAGTAAGCATTAATACTCAAACTTTATATGAAACCATCTGTGGAGTGACTGTAAAAATAACATTATTATTTTGCCGGGGGAATAATAGCCTTTTAAAAGCAGACTTGCTCGTGGCTCTGTTACATAAACGCAGGTTGAACAATGGCGAGGTAGTAAAGGTGAACTATTTAGAGACGATAATGCAGTCAGAGATGGCGGCAAGTTCACTCTTGCATTGTATTGGTATTATTTTCACACATGTATGGAATGGAATGTGCACTTGGCTATACGTATATGTGAATAGAACTGCTCTCATACAAGGAATCTGTTTCTGATCTCCATGTTTGGATTTTGTTCTTCTGTCTTGTCTAAGGAGGGTTCACTCACACACTCGCACACACATAACATTCATTATTCAAACTCTCCACTTCTTGCAAAGCAAAAGAGTTCATTTGACTGCCACTGACAGTAATCATCATCGACTACACATAAGTGTTTTTTTAATTAAATTTGCTAGCTTAAAATTGCCTGAGGCAGGCCCCTAATTACTGGTGGAGAGTAGGGATTTTCAAGTCCATTTTTTTTTTCTTTTGAAGTTTTGCTGTCCAAATCACAGAGCACCATGTGGTTTCAGTCAGCGACTGTCACAAGTGTTCCGACAAAGACGTTAGTTTGTTGTTGTCTTTTTTGTCGTGCATTACAAGAGGATGAGGACAGATTGCGATGGAAGACCAAATTAGCAATCTTAGAGGTTTAATGCTTAACCCTTGTGCGGTGATTTGTCCAATCCTTTGATTTTTACATCAAAGGCAATTCACATCAAAGGGAAAAGATAGAAAAAAGACATTAGGGAGCTGAAATTTGACCCAAATGGTGACAGCATGTCATATTTTAGCACTGGATGACCACTTTGTTTTCACACCACCAGAAGTGGGCTTTCCAAAAAAAATTTACAAAATTTATCCTATGACAAACACTTTTAGTACAAAATCTTACAGAATTCTAGTGAGTTGCAACCATGACATTTTTGTTATTGTGCAAATGACTGTTTTCATAAAAAATGCTATTCTTGAAAGAAAACACTTTGAAACTATTTCTATTGTTTTGTAAAAAATACCGCAAAAATCCTATGAGATTTAATACGCTTCATTTCCTCTCCATTTTCTAAACAACCATTTGGTCAAAATCCGACCACATTATAGCTGATAAATAAATATAAAAAAATGTACAAAATTGAATCTATGACGAACACTTTCAGTACAAAATCTTACAGAATTCTTGTGAGTTGTAACTATGACAAACATTTTTTATTGTGCAAATAAATGCCATTCTTGAAAGAAAACGCTTTTACCAAGCTGTCAATCAATGTGCTTTTACAAGCTCTGATTGGCTGGTTTTGTGGCACAAACGTAACGCGTGAGCAGAACTGAGCGAGCGCAGAGGACGACTCGAGCGAGCGAGAGCTCGATATTGAGCAAACGCGATGTTGAGCGAGGGAGGGAGGAGTATCGCGAACAAGAGCGATATGTTGAGCGCGAGAATGCTATTGCGAGCGAGCAAAAAGGAATTTGGAGCGAGAAACTTCTTTTCAAGAACTTTTTTTCTGCGCTCAAAATCTGTTTTCGCTCGCTCAGTTTTATTTTCAACGTTCAAAACTTTTTCCGTGCGCGCGTAATTGTGGCACAAATATAACGCCATAATTTTGTACAAAACCGAACGAAACTCTAACCATAAAAATTTTTCATGATTTATTTTCCCCCTAATCAAAGCCGAAATATAAGCTTCTGCTGGGGCATCTATGGGCAACGTCCATAAGCGACAAGTTAAAAGTGACTGCACTTCCACAAAAGTCATACATAATATATAAAACTACAATATAGCGTATAAATATTAATCACAGACTTAAAAATGCACACAGTGTTTTCTACAGAGGCGGGAATACCCAATGAATATAATATGGTGAAAATTCAACATGTGCTACTGAAAGGCTCTCAGTCGTGCCGTAATTACACTCAGCTAGTAGAAATGATTACATAGGCTAGCACTGGCAGTCGGCCTGGCGCTAATGCAAAGACATTAGGGAGGCTTTTTGCAAGACTATAAATACATCATAAACCTAAACATAAAATTAACTTCCTGTTGAACTGTTGCCCATTGCCTAACTTTTCCACATTATGAATAAAAGTTGTGTATGAATAAATACAAACATTTTTTTTTTTAATTGTGAATGGTAATTGGGCAAAGTTTATCAGTGCTGATGATGCGAATGGATGAATAATTATCATTGGAAATGCCTCCCTACGCAATCGTGATCTCACCTGGGCGACCTGTTCGCTTACTGAAAATGTCGTCTGAATTTTAAACCGTATGCATGAACTGTAATTGTGGCGGGCGATGCCATCAGGTCACGCCGGCGCTCTGATGATGCTGACCAAAGGCGCAATATGTTTTGACAGCCCCCATTGTGATTTATGAGCTATTCGGACAAGAGAATGAAAGTTCACTGGATCCATCTTGATTTTTTTTTTTTTGGATAAAAAACGTGGATGTACCGCCTTTCAATCCACGACTATCAGTTGCTATCTGACAGAGGTTATGTTGTTGACTGTTATCTAGTGGCTTGACCTGTCATGAAATGACAAAAGAACAGCAATGCAATACATGAAAAAGTCCGTTCTTGTGAAAACAAACTGTTTTAGTTCTTATTGGAACTACTCACTCTTTTTGTATGATTTCCTACTAAATCCCTGCTAGAAAAGGCAGTTTCAGTTCTTGTTATTTTTTTATATTTAATTTATTCATTTATCGCTTTCATCAGAAAATTTTTCACACAAATGCTTCAAAATTATTGTGAGAAATGTCAGTTTCACTTTTTGTATTTTTCACCCAAAATTTTGCAGCAAACTCTACAGTCGGGCAGTGGTTAGCACGACCGCCTCATAGTTCAGGGACCTGAGTTCAAATCCACATTCTCCACCGTCTTCCTGTGTGGAGTTTGCATATTCTCCTCAGCTGGGATAGGCACCAGCAAGCCTGCAACCCTAGTGAGAATAAGTGGCTCTAGAAAATGGATAGAAGGCTAATTGTCGGACAGTTGTCAGTTTTTGTATGAGTTCCGTCAAAATTATTGTGAGGAACTCAAGTACTCCTTTATCGATGAGAGCAATTTTCAAACGGAAGTTTTCAGAATTTTTGCCAGAAAAGGAAATTTTAGTTTATGTTACTGTTTCATCCATGAAAATCATTTTCAAACATGTGAAAACTTTGTTTAAATTCATTTTATTGTTGTATTTATGACAGTGAATTTTTTCGAATTCTACAATTTTTTTTGCAACGATGGCCCGTTTTAAAAGGCTGAGTCATTTACAGGTTTTTTTTCTTCTTCAATAATGATGAAGAATTGTGTTACCAATTCTACTATATTCTTACTGTATTGCTAGCAAAATCATAAAAGACCGGAACCGCCGTTTCAGTTCCTAAACTTGTTCTATCTCTGATATTTTTCCCAACTAAATCTTTTAAAGCTATGATAAAAATAAAGCCTTTCTGTCCCAGTTTTATTTAACAAATCCTTGTTGTCATAGAAAATCTGACAAGATTCTAGCCAGGACTGGTTTCAATTTCTATTTGTATTTGTTTTTGAAAATGCATTACTGCCACCTAGAGATGTGGAGTCCAAACATCATGACCACGTTTGATTTCAAATGAGTAAGGTGTACATTTAGTGTAGGGTTTTTTCATACCCCCAAAAAATTGTGATGTTACATCTTGTGTTAGACACCATTTGTCTGCATCTAACGTCGCATCTGGGAAGCACCAGTTCAATAATGTCCAAACATTCTGCAAAGAAATGTGCGTTTGTTCTACACAAGGCGGCCCGTGAGCAAGAAATGAACACACGCACACAGAGACGAGTGCCAGCAGCTAATTTCTGTAATAATCTAAACTCTGCACCTAATTGGCTGCGCGCCAGCTGTTTCTCATCAAAATAATGAGTCTGTTTGTCTCTTACGAGGAAATGATCCGCCTTCTCTCCTTCTTGTCTTCTACCCACGGAATCTTGACTTCCTGCCTGAAATGAAGACGACTGATTCACCATCAGCGGTGGGAAGTGAAGTACGAATACTTTGTTACTGATTAGATTCTTCAGGGACCTTACTTGAGTAAGAATTTGTCTGGTGACGTTTTAATTGTACTTTCAACATGTCTTTGTATAACTGGCCTTTCAGCGAGAAGACTGATGGCTACGGATTCTGCGTTTGAAGTGAATACTTCTACGTATGCATTAGAGCTGAAATGAACACTCGAGTAATGCTTAACATTTTTTTTCTGCCTTGGGTACCTGTTTATTTAGTATACACCGTAAGGAAGAAGTCCAGCTAACGGCAGAATTTTGGATCTTGAAAAACACAGCCTTCAATTGAAAATAAAATAGATCAGTCAAAGAAGACCGCGCCCACACGTTTCTTCGTTATCCCTCGTCACTACCCGGACATTACCCTCAATCGTCAAGATGACAATTCCCACCTTCCCCACCTAGCGAGCTTCATTTGACACTGCAGATGATGAAACGTGTTCCCGCAAGCTCTGCGGGGGTCCGACGCTTGAGTGCAGAGCTATCAAAGATTTCTGGTCTTCTTGCAGTGAGTCACCATCATGAAATGTTAATAGGGATGTATTTTATTCCTTGGATCTTGTCATTGCACAATGGTGGCCCTTTAAGGGGCAACGAATCCTATTTGGTAACATAAGTGGGTGTAAAAAACTCATACCTCAAAAGACTCATACCTCCCTCCCCTCATACCTATGAGAAAGTAGAAAGCAGCAAGGTTATGGAACCTGTAAAAAAAATACATAGAGGGTATCACAAAATGTACAATACATAAATTTGGGGGATTTTGTGAAGCCAACAGCATGGGCTTATGCCATTCAGTTAAATTTTAGACACTCTGGACTGATTGACTTTAAATTCTGAACTAATTGCATAATATGTCCCCTCGAACACTTTTGTCTGCTCCTACCTTTTATTGCCTTAATAAGACCTGCTTTCATTTTCTCCTGTCATAAAATATAATCCTGTAATGATGATTATACTGTCTCATCTCATCATGTCCTATTGTAATGTTAATAAAACATCCTGGGGAAAGTTGAGAGAGTAGGGTTTGACTTTTTCCAAATGAACAAATTGCAGATGGCTTATGCAATTTAGAGGAATGCAATTTGTTTGATTTTAATTAGTAACCGGCAATCAATATGTTCTTGGCGCACCTTTCGCGCCAGATGCAAGAAAGTGCCCTCCTTTTAATTAGATATGTTCATTTCTTTGAGCGTTAAAAATAACAACAAAAAAACAGACACGCTGGCGTGGATGAAGCTATATTTTACGACGTGACGGACGGCGTGTCGTCTGTCACAGTGCCTGAAGATCCGAGAGGGATCAGACGCGTTTCAAGACTCCATTAAGAGCACTCATGGGGAACTTTCTTTCAGCCAGCCGGAGATATTGTTCCGAGACGCTCGGCTTCCGTGCGGTGATGAAGAGTGGAGGGATCATAGCGATTCAGACCTTAGATCCTTTTTTTACTCTGGTTTGGGGGATTTCTGAGAAGAGGAGGAGATGAGCTATCTATGGATTTTTTTTTTTTTTTAATGTGTTGATGCGTGGTCACATTGGCATTAGCAAAAAAATCACAAACAAAAGTTAGAATGTAAAGATTAATTTTTCTACACTCCTACAAAAAGATTTAGTCCTCTGATAACCTTAAAATTGTAAATGTAAGGTCTTCATTGCCAATCATAAGCCTGCTAAAGGCACAATAACAATTATATAGTGTAAATAAACAACGCGTTTACTCAATTAAAATGAGGCAAGAGATTACAAGCAATAATATTAATGAAATTTCACTGCTTGATATTGAGTAAATATTAATTAAATGAAGCCCCTTAAAATTATTGACTTAATTTGAGTAGTTCTGAATAGAAAACAAAATGAATTGATTAACTTTGAGCTATTTTTCATGTGTGTAATTAAACTATTATTTACACATTTGGAATTTTTGTATTTCACGTTACTAAATATTTTTGTTTAGGTATTAATTCCATTCTGTTCTCCATTCAAATCTACTAAAATAGATACATAATGAGAATAGCTTTTTAAAAAATATTTAGTATTTTTTTTTACAGTGTACCTTGAGGGAAGCTAATACAGCAAAATGGACATATTCAGTAAAAGCACACTTGAATACAATTTAGTATAAAATAATGGAATTGAGACAAGCCCAATGGAAAAAAAAAAAAGAAAACAAAAATAAGCAATGCAATTACACGCTGTCGCGTACAAGCCAAAGCAAAAGTGGATCTATAACCTTTAAATGTCAGGGAGTAAAATTTCAGAGCGCCTCTTAAAATTCACATTTTCATTGTTAATATGTTTTGTATTACATAAGTGTCATTTCCTGGAAGGTGTCAACCATAGTTCGAATAAAAACTAGGTTACATTTATGCATTCTAATTGTTTCTTACGCTCGAGGCCTTAAATGTGTAGCCCTCTATCCACCACTAGGGCTACCGGAAGAGATGAAATAATAGCTAGAGAGAATGGCTATACCATAGAGATACTGCACCAGTTACCTTGCCACAAGTGTACGTGTTGACCGACGTCTTTGAATTTGAGTAGGAGGAGATTTTGATTCACAGCCGACAGAAGCATCAAAGCTTCACAAAAAATGAGGTGCAAACACACTGTGAAACAGCCGTGAAATCACTGTCCACATAGCTGTGATATTACAGCTCCGGAAATACCTGAAGACGCGAGGGTGAGCGATTCAAATTGCAGGGGACAGATTATTTATGTATAGGAGTTGCGTATATGAATTAGGCAGTAAAATCCCACTTGTTTTTAATCCATCCCAAGGGGGAGCCATTTTGTCACCTCTTGTCACCTAAAAATCATGTATAGCTCTGTAACAACCATCCAAGGCTTATCTGTACAGGGAATACTGTAAAGCTATAAAATATTAAAACAAAAATTTAGGGACGTTTTAGTTTTCATAATCACGTTCATCATGCAACCTCTATTGGTCATTACCAAGAGCAACATGCTGAATTTAATTGGCAGATATCTGGTCCATTTTATGAACACTATTGCTCTTGACTTTGCTAGCTAAAGAGCATAACGTGATTCTTTTATAAACCACCCCTCAAACCTTATCAGTCACACACATCCAAGTCTTCTGTATCTCCTCTCTTAGAATTCCAGGAATAGATGTGTGGTTGAAAAAAAAAAAAAAAACCTAGCAATTTTCTATCTCAAGGAGCAACAAACAAGCAACGCTAATGTGCATGGTCGTGTTGCACTGATGAGACTCCAGCACACAAATTGGACAGGACGGCAACCTTGAGTGGAAGTGCAAAGCATCACCTCGCCGGCTTGTTGGAATTCTAGCGAGCCTTACGATAGGATCCATAAATCACTACACTGAAGGTGACCCTAACCAGAGACCAGTAATAACCTTCATCGTGGTTTTCTTTTTTTTTTTCAAGCTAGAAACATGTGAATGATGGTTGTCATTAAATGAGACCTAACATTGTTAGCGATCATATTAAAAATAATGGTGCTTTATGGTGGCTTCTCATTGTGGTCCGTTTCTATTGGGAAGAAATCCAAAACATATATTCACTTGAGACAAACCAAACCATTTTTGGCCACGTTGAACGGAATTTTACTGTACATCGAATACATTTTACATATATTTGGATATTTATACAAATACTTAATGCCGAGAATAGAGACTTCAGAATATAAAATTAATAAATACTGTATATATTTTTTAAAATACAGACCGACAATCATGATAAAATACACGAATATGGTTAATTTCATGCCAAAATGTGCCAAAAATCTGAAAATTTTAATCAAGCTGATTTTTAATTTTGATAAAACTTGGTGTACTTTTTGATGATGATAGCTGAATCTAAAATTTTAGGTTAAATTGGAGCAGAGGTTTGGGAGCTACGACTTGCCGGATTTTGACGTTTTTGGGCAAAAAATAAAAAAGAGTGTGGCCAATTCTTTTGAGCCGAACCCCTGGGTCCATCTTCACAAAAAAATTGGAAAGGGAATTCAACATTCAAAATCTTCAGAGAATGTCAGATTTTATTTTTTCCGACAACATTTGTCAAGGGCATGTGCTCTCCAAGGTCAATTTCAAGGTCATAGTCAGCCTTCTTAATGTTTGAACCTCTATTGAATTCACTTTCCAACAACATTTGTTTTGTGAAGATTGATCCAGTAATTCCTGAGATATAAAGGTCCGCAGTAAGGCTGCCACGCCCCTTTTTGCCCCCCCAAAATGTTGACATTTGCCCTAGCTCCCAAATCGCTGTTCTGATTAACCCAAAATTTTAGAATCGGCATTGCACCATCACTATCAACAAATACACCGACGTGCTTGGTTAAACTCATAGCATTTGGCATAGAATGACCCATAAAAGAATGAACCATTACCAACATTTAATGGAGAAGAACGCGCCGTTATTTTTTGAGCAGAATGGAATGACATTCACTCAGGAAGAACACTAGGATGAAAATGCATCTCAATTTTGACAGATGAATAAAACTCACAGTTATTGCGTTTAAAAAAAATGTGTGCACCATTAGCAGGTCTGCTACTCATTGTCTGTGTGTTTTTTTTGTCCTTTACACACACACACACACACACACACACACACGCGCACACGCACACACACAGATACACACATAAACGCAAGTGGATGGTTGAATTCATGTAGGAAGTACTTAGGTGGGTAGAAAGCAGACGTCTGTGCGCTGAATCATTTTCATAGTCGATAAAATGTGTTGAATGTGCAGTAGGAAGTCTACTTCAGTAATAAATGATTTTTTGTCTGTGTGAATGGTGAGAAATGATCATTTCAGACAGGTGTGTTATTTGAAATACATACAAGTAGGTTAACAGTGGTTAGCAGTTTTCCCATTCCAATTCAAAAAGCTTAGTAATACGCTCTCTCACCAGATAAATATTTTCTAGCAAGAAGCATCACCTAACTCTTAATAACAACATAAACTGCGCTTAAAAAAATAAAAACTCCAGCAATAGTGAAGACAGGTAATATTTATGGATTGGACAAGACAAAAATCCGACGAAAGATTTAAAGTGCAAATGTAAACATAAAAAGAAGTTTACAATGGGGTTTACAAACTGTCTTTGCTATGCCAATTTTTTTACCATTTTTATATTCAGCTGGAAAACCAAAATATCACCACACAGGTGATATGAAATTCATGAGCGCATCCTGAATTTCTTTTTGTAGGGCAGCATCTATTAAGTTCTGTAATTTCCTAATTTAATAATGTAATTTTTGTTCCTGTTGCACCAGGAACCACCAGGAACCCGCGTCTTGTAGGAGTGCCCCTTGAGCTGATTGACAGATTGCCTGGCCAGTCAGTTGAGAACAGGACTTTTTTTTTTTTTTTTTAATTGCGGGGGAAGTACTCTGAGTCAATCATACACAAATGGCTGAAAGAGACCAGCAGGACGTAAGAAAGCTTTGGGAACCTCTTACCTATTGTAATAAATTGCAATTTAACCTCTGCTTTTGATCATGGTCTTTTACTTGCTTCACTCTAGTGAGACATCCAAGCGTCTCAGAGCAAACGCACCTCACCGTGATCCGACATACAGTACAGCCAAGACATGGAAACGAGAAATTACTGGATAATGTTTAATAATTTAAGATTTACATCAATATGTGGATAGCAGTAGTATTTGTCTTAAATGTGTAAAGTATAAATAATTTGCACGTTTAAAAAATTCAGGTACTCACACATACATGCATGAAAATTCCGCGGGGGGATGACGGTGACGCAACTTTGTGGTTTTTACTTTTCGCTGGGGATTTTTGGTCGTCATTAACACTGTATCTTTCTATAAGGCAAATAGTTTGGAGTTAAAAAAAAAATGGAGTTGTCAGACACCTTGAAACCCACTCAAAAATGTCAGCCCTCTACATTCAAAACTAAAACAGTAGCAATGGCGATAAGCGCACCATTTTTTTTTTTTTTTTAATATTGAGTTTGGAGTCATTTATGAGTTACTTTCATTTTTGTACCTGGACGCAGAGCCAATATTGGAAGAAACTATTTTTCCTTGTAATTTTTATTTTTATTTTTAACCACTATTGTTATGAATGTAGTTAATTTTTAGCTTTGCATATTTATAAAAGACCTACGGCATATAAAATGAATGCATTAGTCGCAAATTTTATTTTTAATATCTGCTGCTGGCCACTTAGAAATGAAGGAAGGCCATAAATGGCCCTCGGGCCATAGATTTCATATCTTGTGCTAAGTGCTGAAAAGTAAGCAATGTTCCACATTTTGTGGTTACAGCCAGATTGCAATTTTGCAGTGAAAATAGATTAAAGGTGCTCAAATTCAATTTTGGGGTGCTCGAGTGGGCCCCAAATTGGGCTGGAAACCCCCATGGCTAAAAATAGTTTCTTAAAATATCCAGAAAAGCTGACATGCGAAATCAACATTTTTTTGTCGTCGTTGTGTGCCGCTGGAAACGTCGGCTCGCGACTCGTCACGACTTTCAAGTTAAAAGAAAATTGCAGCGCGCTTGCAGCTCATCCATTTTTGTTCCTTTCCACTTCTCGCTCGCGGCGTTGTTTGCTTAGAGCGGAATGAAAGTCGCACCTGATTATTTCCATGTGAAACGCGGGCGCTCTCCCCCACCGAGCTGGCGTGGCGACGCGTCTGATTTGGGCTTTGATTAGGAGTGTGATGAGCGGCGATAATCGCACATGGCTTCCTGAAAGCGACGCTATCTCGCAGGAAAACACTTTGACGACATCACTGGGGGGTCCCTTAAAGGATCCAAGTCGAGAAAAATCAAGCCCAAAGCCCTTCCCCTGGCTCCCGTGAAAGACGCTCGAGAAGCATACAGCGGAGAGTGGGACTCATTTTTAATTTACCGTACCTCCATTCAGCGTGGCAGGAAGACTTATGAATACTCCCTGGTGCAGTATTTATGAAGGTGTCAAATGGGCAAATCAGAGACGATAAGGGCACCCAGATGGTATTTGTACAAAGCTCCGGGCTGAATAATGTACTCCTGGCCGAGGTTCGTCATCGTGAGAAATTTGGATCGCTTTAAGATGAAAGCAGGACTAAAGCTTAAATAGGAATATATTTTTGCATACGTATTTTGTATATTCACGTTTGAAATTTTGCACGCTGCTGTTGTGACTTTTGCCTAGTCCGTTCAGTCGCAAATGTTGCTGTTTTACAATGGAAGCCCTTTCTGATGCAACCCACTCTTTTTGAGCTTGGGTTTCTGAAGTGGCTATATATTAGGGCAGTTGCTCTCAAATGGGGGGTACGGGTACTGGGGGTACTTGAAGGAACTCCAGGGGGTACTGGAGATGTTAAACAAAACAAACAAACATGCATTTGCATTTACAGTCAAATTTGGACTATATGACTACATTTTCTCACCTTTCAATCCTGAGGCTTGAGTTCAGTGCGGCTTATTTGCATTTATTTATTCATTTTTATTTTTTCATTTTTCATTTTTATTTATTCATTTTTTTTAAACTCCACCCCAAGACACTATTGAAGTATTGATTTTGAATTTGAACTGCTATTTTACTCGACATCAGCGGGCACTCTCCACTATTAGTCGTGCGCATTACTGTTGTGTTGTTCAAATATTCTAAAAATCTCAGTTTGTGGGTGTTATATTGAAAACAAGTTAGTACTGCTCTTACTTGTAACCTGCAGGCATGTTCAATATTTGTTGAAGATGATATTGCCAAGCAATTTGAAACAAAAATTTGAAAAACTTCCTTGTGCTATCTTTCTATGTAAATATCTGATTTTAAAACCTGCATCTTCTAGTCCGGTGTGGCCTATACGTGACGAAAATGAATTTTTTGTTAAATTTTTGCTGATGCAGACTTATAATTGCAACGATATGGTACACACTTTGATGATTAAAGCCTGATAGTTACCTTTCCTACTGATAATTTATGAACCATCCAGGCTGACTCAAATCTGTTCTGTGTTTGTCACTTTATTTTATCGTCAAAAAAAAAATAAATCAAATATTGTCATTTGTGATTAAGCGTAAAGGAAATGCCAATTTCAAAAAAAATATTTTTCTGCAAATCCCAAAAGATAAAATTTATTTTTCCCAATTACCAAAAGATAGCTGCAGCTCTACAGGAGAAACACAGGGTGATCTGATTACTTTCAATTCACCTGCGTGGAGATATTTTAGATGTAGCTGAAGATGATATAGAAAATCAGACTGTATGATATTGCTGGCCTGCTCTTTGTACTTCAAAGCAGAGCGAATAAGGATTAAGTAAAACAATACATCACTGCTTGTGTGCTACTACATGCGGCTCAGCCCCACGCTTGCTGGTGGGCTTGTCGGCTCACTGCCTCCATATGTTGGATTGTTCACACATGAAAGCTGCAGGCATGAGCACATCTCATTCGTCTGTAGTCCACTCAACTCCATCTTGAGTATCCACTAGCTTACTTTGTATGCATGATGTAAAAAGTCATGATGCCTCACTGCACGTATCATATTAACCATCTATAATTGTCATGGAACAGCTAGGGATCATGTACTATAGGTGCAGGTGTGGGATGTCATCATGTCAAACCTTTTTTTATTCAGGTCCATAATGTCATTACATTTACCCCGAATGAGGAAAACGTTCTGCCTGACAGAACAGTAGATTTCCTCCGTCATTGGAATGGTCACCACCTGTGACTGTTGGTAACAGTTAATCACTAATTCAAATCTTGCATATTTCTGAGAAATACATGAACTGCCATATACTTGTATGGGTGGAGATATAAACACAGTCTAAATAGAACTTACATACATACACACATGCACACAGGAATAACTATTTTGCTCAATGTGTTCATTGTACAGGACCAAAGGGAAAATAAACAATGTTTAGAATCACGTATGAAGAGATTTTTGAGTTATTTTGCATTTTAAATATGATTTGAATGAATAAATCGCTTGCAAATAGTTGAACAAAGCGATCTAGGATAGTGTTTAGAGGGCAAGGAGAGGCCATCATTCAAGTAACCAATGGACACGTCGCAATTTTGCTTGGCTCTTAGCCAGAAAATGAAAGATCGAAGTCTTATAATCCCCCCCCCCCCCCCCCCCCCCCCCCCCAAAAAAAAAAAAAGGTATTACTGTGTAAATTAAACTTTGGCGACTGAAGTGATGACGGAAGTGCCGTTTGTCTGATGGACCGGCGACAACAGAAAGGAGTCTAAGTACCAACGATACTGTAAATGACAAACCAGCAAAAAAATAAAAAAATTAAAAAGACTGCAAAAACATCCACCTCTGAAGCTACCCTCAGGTTATAACAATGAAAACACGAAAAAATATAATCACTGGGGTCGTAACAGTGTGGCACAAATCACAACTAGTCATGATGTCTGCATGCCATAAATTGAGCAGCACTGAACTTGTTTACACACTACAGGGAAGATTTACTTAAGGTTTAGACATGCAAAAATGGCTACAAATTGGATTGCTCACGTAATCAGATGTGGAAACTGATCTTCTAACCAGGCACATCCCAGAATGAATTTTCCATACGAGTTAATTTGCTGCCCAGTTCATTTTGCATGTTCTGGGAAGAGTTTATGCAAATGGAGTCATTTAGCAAGCACATTGATTTGATTTATCAAACCTGAGAGGAATTGTGATGGCAGCGTATTTTAATCCAGCATCTGAAAGTCAGGTTCAAACAGCACCAACATGCGTAAACATGAGACATAAAATGCGAATGAAAAAAAAGTTCTATATTATATTAACATATTTAGCAACGTGATTATAAAAAAATCTAACCATCTTACTAGATAGCTAATCCATTAGTTACTTACATCACTTGCAAGCTAGCAAGTTTTTGCAAAACGTAATTCATGTTAACCTGCTGGTTTCGGTGTTAAGTTTAGTTGACATTTTATAAAGTTTAGTTGAAGCTTTATAATCTCTTGACATTTTTAGCTTGGTTGTTGGGTTGAAGTTATTGGTTTGTTTTGTCTTAGGTTTAGATCAGTTCTTTAGATTAGGTTATACATTTGCCATGATAGTACATAATTGCAGCATAAATGAATGATTTCAGCTTGGGTGTAGCTACAAGAGGACGACTCGACTGCAGAGTGCGAACAGCTGATAAGGAGACATCGATGGCAGAGCCCCCTGGGAGGTGACGTCAGGACTTCTGCGCTCACATCCACTATCAGAGAATGTGAAGATTGATAAAGGATTCTTGCTAATATTAACACACAAACAAGTATACTGTCTGCCAATTTTACATGTAATCAGATGCCTCTGTATCATATAAAATGGGGGGTGTTAGAAGTAGCGTTGGACAACGAATGTGCAGTGAACAAATAAACGCTACACTCCTTCTCCCTCTCGATCCCACTCGAGAAGATGATGAAACTGAGTGCCTTTTCTCTCTTTATTGCCTAATTATTATAAATGTCTATTTGGTGAACCTGACAATAGGGTTGTATACATGGCGACAGGATGAGTACATTTTAATTACTGGAATCTATCTCAACTACAAACAAAATTATTATATCAGAAATTCTGATAACAAGAAAATTAGTTACCGATGTAGCTAGTTAGCTATACAGCAAGATAACGTAAAAAGAGGTATGTTTTTAGGTTGTTTAGTTAGGTAGTTTACATACAAATATATTAGGTAGTTGATTAGATATGGTGCTAGCAAGTTAGTTAGTTAGTTAGTTAGTTAGTTAGTTAGTTAGTTAGTTAGTTAGTTAGTTCTCATAAGAACAATTTAGTTTTTTGATTTGCTATGTTTCCAGCAAACCAGTTGATTAGCTGGATTAGATAGATGGATGGATGGATGGATGGATGGATGGATAGATAGATAGATAGATAGATAGATAGACAGACAGACAGACAGACAGACAGACAGACAGACAGGCAGACAGACAGACCGATAGACAGATAGATAGATAGATAGATAGATAGATAGATAGATAGATAGATAGATAGATAGATAGATAGATGGATGGATGGATGGATGGATGGATGGATGGATGGATGGATGGATGGATGGATGGATAGATAGATAGATAGATAGATAGATAGATAGATAGATAGATAGATAGATAGATAGATAGATAGATAGATAGATAGATAGATAGATAGATAGATAGATAGATAGATAGATAGATAGATGGTTTTGCTTAAAACGAATGAGTTAGCTAATCAGGTTCTTGGTTGTTGTGTAGCTAAAGGCAAAGCAGGACAATGCGGAAATTAGCTAGATAACTTGTTATCAAGTCATATCTTGCTAGCTAGCCAGTTACATACGATAGCCATATAGCTAGCTATTCAGTAGAAATAAGCAGTATGCTGTATGATATTTCTTGATCCATTTAACATGTTTGGGAACTTATTTTCTTTGTCGTTTTGAGTCATGAAGGTATCCCTCCCCTTACCAAGTTGAATTGATGAAAGAATGCGGAGTGGTTGAAATTTGTAACCCAGTAGAGAGAAGTGATGAAAATGTTCATACATGAGCTATGAACTGCGCTCCCAGGCGTTGCATATCATATGCAGTGTAATGGGGTCAAGGGAGGTTTGGATAGGTAAAATGCTGACAAGAAATCCTAAACGTTCCCATTACCTTTGCAAGAGAGGAGAAGGCAATTTAGCAAATGTGTTGAATTCCATATTTAAGCTTCATTTAGCCGCCTTGCAGAGCCATCACATTTTTTTTTCGGACTGCACGCAGAGAGGACTAGGAACTCATTTCTCCCAACAATCCTCTAGTCTAAGAACTTGGCAACCTCAGGGGGGTAACATTATAAAAAATGATTAGTCATATTTAGATGACTTGGCCGCAGTAAGAGCGATGCATCTGCAGTGCAAAAAAAAAAAAAAAAAAGGCTGAATGGAGCCCGATGGCTGGCTGTCTGCTTCTTTGGGAGCATGTGCAACTTTCATTCAGATACAGCCAGGATGTTCACGCTAGGAGAATGTGTGAATACATGCAACTATCAACTTCTGCTTTTGGGTACTTTGAGAGCTGGGAACTGCTGGTTAACACATCATCACATAATGCGCCTTAAATGTAAATGTGGCTGTTAGCAACATGGCCAAGATGTAGCTGACTTATTTGTGCAGTCATTTGCTTTATTTCTGGTGCAGCTGCCTAAAAATTGTATCGTATGAAAATGTGCATCTGTATAAAACTGAACAAAATAAAATATTTTGCCAATGATTCATAATGACACAATCTAGCAACAAGTTGCTTCATGTTCCAATTTGTTTGCTCTTAATTTCAAAAGGAAAATCTTCTGTTCCTGTCCTGTCACGGCATTACAAAACAATAAATTCGATTTATTGCTTACTTGCAGGAACCCTGTTAAAATCTCTCGTACCCCCCGAAGTTTGATTTCGATTTTTGGATTTTGATTGGATTTATTTATGTGTAGACACATAGCATGAAACAAACACATTAGAAGAAAGCAAGAAAATGATAAGAAAGGATATCATAGGTCAATATAGTTTAGATTTTCAAAAGGAGTAGGAAGAAGTACATAAAATATCGAGTCCTACCCCTTGTTCGTCATATTTAATTTTTCATCTCATATTCAGACAGTAAGTTGGTTATATACAATAATATATTGCAAGGTAAGAATAATAAAACAAAAATATATAAAATATTTTTATATATACATATATACAATATCATGATTTCTATAACTAAGGCATTTCACCAAAGGGAAAGCATTGAACAGCTCTAGGTAGCTGAAATTCCAACAAGGTTCGACCACTTAGTTATCACACTAGCAGGAGTGCGCCATCCCTAGGCTAAAATACTGTAGGAATCATATGGTAGAAAATGACCCAAAAATGCCCCCATAAAAGAGTCAAGTTTTAGATCCATTCCATAAATATTCCATAACTTAACACCTTTTACAGAGACACAATAACACAATTTAGCAATAAGTACGTTCATGTTCTAATTCATTTGCTCTTAATTTGAAAATGTAAAAAAACACACACACACACACACACAGTTACATTAGATTTGATCAGACCTGCAGAAACCCTGTTAAAATATGCATCCCCTATTTGAGAACACTGTTAGACGTTCACTACGACAACATGACAGAACTTTCTCATTTATGCACGCGAGATAACCCACTTAAATGCTTCAATAAATATGATTTTGTTTGTGCAAGTCCATGCGCTTTTGTGCTCGAACCAGGGCCATACCACAATATCGGCAACTGAACGATGTTGGATAATGCGAAGGCGCACTTGTCTGTCTGTCCTTTCACCTTCGGCCTTGCACTCAAAAGATTCAAGCACTTTTAGCAGCCGCTAGCTCAAAAGCGCCTGTCACCTTGAAGCACAACTGACATGACCCATTGAGCTCAAAATAATCTTTTTTTTTTTTAAATATATATACACTGTATATCTGTGTGAATTCTGAGGACACATTTCTCAATATGCTGGCCGGTTTCAAGCATTACAAAAGCGCCGCATCATTGAGACAACAAGTAGGCGGATGTCCTCTGCTCGGCATCCGCGTGGGCCGCCTTTGGGCGCCGGCCCTCTCCGGGAAGGCCACGGAGAAGCCGGGCTGGCCCGAGCGGCTCGGCTCACACACACGCAGACTCGTGGGCGCCTGGAAATTGCCTGTGTGACAAAGGGAGAGGCGTAACGAACAACCGCCACTACCAAGCGATGCGTCGATGTACGCCACATGTGTGCCCGAGTTTGCCAGTTTGGCCTTTGACCTGTCATTTCGCTTCGTTTACGTCCTACGTGATGACTCAGACATCTGCATGGTAAAATACTGTGTAGGCAGGGAATGCTCTCATTAGCGTTATTCTTTTCTCATGTGGTGACAGTTGTTGTTTACTCTCCATGATATGGAAGAATTTTGCTTTGGTTTTCAGAAGAATTAACTCATTCAAATCCCAAAGACAATTTTGTTTATTATTTTTTTACACTTTTTTCAAGAGTCAAAACATTTAATCCCAGGCATTTATTTAGATGTATTTTCATTTTTTTTTTTTTGGACTTGGCTAAAGGATGGTCTAAAAACAGCTGGTTCTAGATGAATTAAGAACTAGTAATTATCAATTCAGATAATGATGAAAGTAATCAATTACTTTAAACAACTATGTATGAATTAATTCAGTACATTACACTATTTGACCATTGCATCTCATTCAATGCCAGGGACGTATTTTTCCTTTTTTTTAAGAGTCCCAAATGCTTAGTGTAAGTATTAAATTGATACTTAAGTGTGTTAAGGACAGTAATTTACAAATACTTAAGAATGAAATTGATACTTAAGAATCTGCGATTGAATGGCTGGACCCTTAAAAAAAACAACTTGAAAATACATCTGTGGCATTGAATGAGGTAAATACCAAAGTAATCAGTTACTTAAGTATTTAAGAGCTAAACTAAAAGATTACTTCAACACTAAAGTAATCAAATACTCAGTAATCAATTACTTCAAAAATAATCAAATACTTTGGATAAAAATGTACTAAAGTAATGAAGTACTTTAGTAGTTAAATTCCTATGGATTTTTGACTGATTTTAATTAAGTGCCAGAGTAATTGATTACTCTAGGGAAAGAGTACAAACTAATTGATTACTTAAGGTAATCAAGTACTAAATAAATTAGGTTACATTGTTATTAGGTACTAATGTAATTGATTGCCTTGGGGTCTTAAATACTAAAGTAATCACTTATTTGGTGTACTATGTGCTTAAGTAATCAATTTCTTTAGTACTTTATAATCTGAGTAAATATTTATGGTTTAAGTACAAAACTCATCACTTACTTCAAAAGTAATCAAATACTTTAGATAAGAATGTACTAAATTAATGAAGTACTTTAATATACTAGATCCAAGTAAATATTCATGAGGTAATTGAGTACTAATCGATAACTTCAATACTAAATTAATCAAACACCTAAGATAAAAACGTACTCTCGTAATGAAGTACTTTAGTAGTTCAGTTTCTAATGGATATTCGATTGATTATAATTATGTGCCATAGTAATTGATTACTTAAGTAAATAGTCCAAACTAATCTATTACTTAGGTAATGTACTAAAGTATTAGTTCCCTTGTTATTAGGTACTAAGGTATTTGATTAACTTAGGCAATTAAATACTAACATAATCAATTATTTGAAATACTAATGTGCTTAAGTAGTCAATTACTTTACCTAAGTAAATATTTATAAGGTACTTAAGTTACTAAAGCAATAAATTACTTTATATGATTATGTACTGAAGCAACCAATTACTTTAGTACAGTAGTTCGGTTTTGAATGGATATTCAATTGATTATAATTATGTGCCATAGTAATTGATTACTCAGGTAAATAGTCCAACTAATCTATTTCTTAGGTAATGTACTAAAGTATTAGTTCCCTTGTTATTAGGTACTAAGGTATTTGATTAAATAAATACTAAAGTAATCAATTATTTGAAGTACTAATGTGCTTAAGTAGTCATTTACTTTACCTAAGTAAATATTTATAAGGTAATTAAGTTACTAAAGTAATAAAGTACTATATATGATTATGTACTGAAGCAACCACTTACTTTAGAACTTTAATACCTAATCAATATTCGGTCGAATATTTAGTCGCTAAAGCAATCAGTAAGTAATTTCTTTGGGTAATTAAGTGCTAAACTAGTCAATTACTTTAGATTTAGTAATAAAGAAGTAAATTACTTTAGGTACTACGTATTGTATTTGATTTAAAGCACTAAAGTAGTTAATTATGTGATTACTACCGAGCTAGTCTGTTTGGGAAATAACGTTGTAGTTAAAGATATTAGTCACATCGGTCAGCATTTTAGCTGCGACAGATTATGAATTTCAACTAATTTATGCAAATGTTAGGAGGTTTTTTTTTTTTCTTTTGGTGAATCATCCATTCAAACCAGCAAGGATGTGTTTCTATCAGCCTGCCGCATTTATGCACGTTCCAGCCTGAAAGCGTCCTTCTCTCTGTCAGTACATTCCGAAGGTCCACTCTGTCTAGCTGAGTAATATCTCAGGACATTTCGAATGACGAAAGGCGGCTGTCGTTTCCGCCTGATGAATTATTAACTAGTTATTTTTTTCGCCACTTATGTGGCCAAAAGTGGCCAGCGGAGGGGTTAGAGGATTGCTGACTGCGTCAATCTTAGCCATGAGTCAGAGGATCTCTTGTGATTTGGAGGACAACTTTACATTTGTGAGAATTTATCAAAATTTACAAGCAAAAGCAATAAACCTCTCAATTTGAGGAAAACAATTGTTCAAGGTACGAGCTGAAGACGGCTGGAGTGTTGTTTCCCCATCCAGAATGAACGGATATTTTGGGGCTGAAAAATGTTTAACTGTGGGAAAAACGTAATGTAGAAGAAATTGAGGGCAAAAATTTGAATCAGTACAACCTTAACCATTTACCAGAACCTCAGATGCCTAAAGAGTATTTTTGGTGACAATTTGGAATTTTTGCTGCGTAGAAGTTGTGGTAATCTTAAAAATTGGTCATTAGGTGAATTGACTTGAGCTGAAAATTAAAATTTCGAAGTGAAACACATTCTTGAATTACTCATTGGCAATAAATGGGTATATTGGAGGTGAAAATTGTTGAAATGTTGGTAAACTGTATAAGTACCGAATGATAAAAATAATAGCGTGTGAAGCGAAATTTTTTGGAACATGTTGAAGTTGGATTGGTTTAAATCGGTCAAGAAATGTAGAAGCAATTGAATGACAAACTATAGCGGAGTAAAAAAATACAAAAAAATAATGGTAGAATACCACATCTGCTTTCAGGATATAATAATATTCAGATTTATCAGCTATAATGTTGTTAGCCTTGTAAGGCACATAGGACGTACTATATTATAAGGAAAACGTTTGACTTAGGAGTTGTCGTTGATACACAAGACACTAAAAGGAACACCAGATTCCGAAATATCTTGGCGACGTCAACAGGTGACGTCACGCTTGCCGCCGTGTTTTATTTTTGAGAAAGCAACACTCAAAGGCTCTTAAATCACACTTCCCGATGGAACGCGCCGACGACAAGGTTTTACAAGCCTGTGAATTATGCATTTATTCGAAGGTGGTGTGTAAAATATATAGGTGCATCCCTTCCCTGCCTCTTGGCTCCCGGTTAATGGATCAAGAAGTAGTACTACACTTTGAAAAAAAAAAAAAAAATTGGACAAACATCCACTTAGGTTGTTTTAATTATACATATCTTGCAAGCTGGGGCAAATCCATCCGATGTGTATTTTTTGTAAATGTATCAATACGAGCTGGCTGTTTTTTTTTAATGGCACGGATAGAAACGGGACGGAACCCAAACTGGAGTGGCTCGGCGGGAAGGCGCTGAAAGCAGCAAGGTGTTATTTTCAGACACTCCGTGAATAAAGGCTTGTTCATCTCGCAGTGGCTCGGCTGGCAGCGCGTGTGCGACGGCGGCTGGAATGCGCCCTGCGTCTCTTTTGTAAAGCTTTTAGTGTAGGTGGTGTGTTTATCCCAACGGTCATGCTGAGACGGACGGCCACCGTTCGAGGCCTCCCTCGACTGAGTTAGCCCACGCTCGCTTCTCATTCCTCTGCTGGTGCTGTCAGATAGCTTCACAGAATACATGACAGAGGAGGATAGCCTGTAACACTTGCTTTTTTTGTGCTTGTTTTTGTTTCTATGAATGTGATGAGATAGCCTTTGACTGCGAGAACATTTTCTCATACTCAACATGTCACATTTGGCGTACTTTAAGTGTGACCTGCCCTGACGTAAATCCAATCCATCTCTTACCAGGCTAGGTTTTTACGAAGACGATCTAAACAAAGGTTGCGAAAGTGGCTAAGATGCTTATTTTGCAATGAGACAAGCCCTTTTCAGAGAAACTTTACATTCAGAGATGCATGATCCACTGAATGGCATTATCATGCCTTACATGACACTTAAATGATGGATGTCATTTCTTATAACTGCTTGTGCTACAACTATAAAAGACAGTTTCATTAGCATTTGTCTACATTTCATGTCACATGCACTACAAGTAAAACAAAGTATTGCTGACATTGAATGTACAAAATAGTCTTTAATCAGGGAATTTAAAAAACGTCTATCTTGCATTTCCTGGCCAAGAGCCAATCAGAGAAAGGATGCAAACTTGGGTGGAGACCCCACTGTTTTTAATTAATTTATGACTGTTTTTAATTAATTTGTGTGTTATAAATGCATGCTAAAAATATATGGTGAAAAAAAGCACCAAAAGAAATGCAGCAAAAGGTGAACCATTGGAATACCATGAGTCATATTATGCCGATATCTGATTATTTAAAGGGGAAGTCACATCACAAATGGTCTTTACAATAAAATATTCTATGAAGCTCACAGTAAACACAGTATTTTGATGCAATACAAAGTTTTTTGAGTATAAATTAAACAGCAAAATCCGGCCGGTTTTATACATGTCAGGGAGTGTCCATTTTTTAACTTGCTGTCGGCGAAATCTAAAAATGACTGAAAACTGTAAACTTTGTAAACATGAACATACAAATCCACTCAACGCTCATTTCTCAGCATTCACTGCAAGCTTCTGTGCAAACACTAAGCTCAGCGTCTATTTCATGGCCTTTTGGAGACCTTTCAGCGGGTAACCACTGTATGAATTCTTCTCTCATCAGTGCATTCTGTGCTGTCAACATATTCAAATGCATGCAAATTGCACATCCGCCAAGGTTGACGGCGTGAGATCCGTGTTGTAACCTAATCGGGCGCTGCGTTCTACCCCGAAGTTTATGCAAATGATGCCTTCAACTTATAAACATCTTCAGTAATTACGCCACAGGTTGCGAGGCTGCATGCATCCGTACTACCTTTTTACCTCAGCTGTCAGTTGATGTGTCGGTGTCTCCATACAATAGCTATACAGTGTTTTATATACATTAGGGATGTCAGATACTGTACCACTTTTACCAGACCGATACGAGTACTCAATTCAGCCGTAAGTTTGTAATTTGTAGTGACCGTAAAAATGCTCCAAGAGATCGCCGATATAAGGATCAGGTGCCATTTCAGATACCAATAACTGAAATTGGTACTCACCCTAATATATATGTATGCCTGAACCCCCCAAAATATCTTTCTTTGAATAGTCAACTGGCATATCTGCTTTAGAAAAAAAAAAAAAAAAAATAGACGTTACAAGCATTGTGTGGGCAGGGGATTCATGTTATGTGATCACTTCCGAGTGCCCCGTTGTCCCAGGATTGGAAAAGGCAAAGTAACATCTATTTCTCAAGGTCACAGTAGTGGAATTTGACTGACAGTTGAGGCAAATGTGACTTCAGTAGATAATCCCACACATATATATATTTATTAAGGACTCAACTCACTGTCTGTCAGCGATCGATGAAACATTAACACAGGACCAACAATAAACATTTTAACCTAAAGAAAAAGGTACAAAAACAGTGTAGTGATTTTTCTAAATCTCATTCGTCTCATTTTCAAAATTTCATTAATCGTTTGGAAAATTTTTAAAACAAATGTCGTCGACAGTAATTTAAAAAGTTTAGCTCCCGCGCATACTTAAAAAATAGCACCACCTGGTGCCGCAAATGTGCAATCACACTTCACACGGCAAACTCAAAGCCTGTTCCTCGGTGTCATATGCGCCCCCCCAGGGGTGACCGACCTACTCTGAGAAAGACTGATTTAACATCTCACATTTTAGATAGCAAAAAAACACATGCCTAAAGACCATAGGCTATGATGCATTCGAGTCGAATGGGGAAAATTTGTTTCCAACAGTCAATTCACTACTCATTCTGAGTCTAAATTGATTTTTTTTTTTTTAAACACAAAAAACGTCCAACGGTAAAATCCAAAATATAAACGTAAATCAGCGAACGATATATCATGTATACACATTGCTGGGCTGATTTGGTAAGCGTGTTTCTTTCAAATGCAGATGTGTCATTAGAGGCAAAGTTTGGGGTCATTCCATGCGTTGGAATAATGATAAAAATACGCATGGAACCTTTAGTCTCCTGCAAGACGGACTTCATCGACAGCAGATATTCCATTAAATCATCCCTGCGCTCACCCCCGTCTCCGCCCCTGAATTATTGCCAGCGCCGTTACCTCCCTCCGCTAGCCAAATTGGCTTAGCCACTAAACGAAGGATTTAAATAATTCATTCCGCCTATCTGACTTCCCTTTTCTTTGCCGCGGCCCGACCCGCCCGGACTTCATTTAGTGGCATTATCGTCTATTCACTGGAAGAGGCGGGCCCGACGAGCGAGACGGACGAGAACCGAGGAAGGGCTTGGATTTAAATTCCGATTTTTAGTGTTCCCGTGATTGGGTACACACGTGGAGGAAATTCTATCTTGGAGTGAAATAGAAATAATGATAAATATCATAAGGAAATAATAGCGAATTAGCAGCGGTGCGTTTATAAAACCGTGATTCATTTTCAGTATGGAAACGGAGAGGTGAACATCTGCTCTGTTGGGAGTCGACAAAAAATAAATAAATAAAATAAAAAAATCAATGGATTTGTTGCTGGTTCTTTTTGTTGTTATTTAACCTCTCCTGTTCTGCTGCCTAGTCATGAATAATGGAGGATCTTAATGCTGTTTTACGGCGCAACACTTTTTCTGTGCGGCGGGGAACTTTGATATACTCCCCGTGTGATTATTTATGTGGGGAAGGATATTTATTGCCCAGAAAAAAAGTCTAGTGCAAAGTGCAGTCTAACTGTGGGGTTTTTTTTCTCTCACTCTCTCTCGTCATAAAAGGGCTCAGTAAAAAAAACGTGTTTGCTCTGTTGTGGGAGAGAACACCAAAGACTTGATTTGCGGTCAATCAGAGCAGCTCCTCTCATTCATTTTACATTCATCCACCATACAAACCCACAACTTCGACCTGGTTTATGCTGGTCTTAAAAGTCTAGTCTACATTCTGTCACCAAATTGTCAGGGCTATGAAGTAGTACCCCTGTGAAAATAGTCTTCTACAAAACAAAAACATAAACAGAATGCTGTGCAGTCCGTATATGATTTATTAACCGTCGGAACTACATTTTTGGTGGTATCTAGGCATATTTTATTCTGCATCTACACAATAAAAATCATGTGATGTCATCTGTTTTATATTTCTGGCTTGTCTTTGAGAAACGCGCGTCACTCAATGACAATGTTCATCCTGATAAGACTTTACTTTATCTATTTTGCAAAGGAGTCACTATAACACATATCAACTTTGCTTCTTGTTCCAGTTAATTTGCTCTCATTTAAAAAGAAACAAAATGTAGCATTCCATAACATTAGATATCCTTATACCTGCAGAAACTCATGTTGAAATCTGATGCACCCCTGAAGTGCCTTCACGTAACCCTATTTGAGAACCACTGATATATATCTATATATGTAGAGCTAATATATATATATATATATATATATATATATATATATATATATATATATATATATATATATATATATATATATATATATATATATATATATATATATATATATATATATATATATATATATATATATATATATATATATAAATGGAGCAGCTGTCTATGAAAATAGGCATTAAGTAATAGAATAATAAAATAATGAAAATGAGCGAAAACAGTGATTTCAACACTGTGAAAAGTGTATATTAAGGGTGCTGTAATTAGTGAATTTCCTATTATGAGTGAATAAGAAAAATTACCTTTTATCAAGATGTTTTTTTTTTTTTTGCTCTGATAATTGTATTATTATAATTTCACAGCATGTTTCCTTGACAATTGTGCACATTAGTGGCTGCAGTTAGTTCACAGTGAGCTGATTCTAATGTGACCTCATTCACAACATGAAAGCTATTGTATTGTTTCTCCAGCTTACTTGAATAGATTGCGCCAGCAGAACCATATCGCAACAATAAATATTTCATCAGCGAGCCCAAGCAGACGTATTATTTCTCGACTTCCTTAGTCAAGACCTTTAACTCTCTCCATCTCCGGGTTATCTTTTCACGCAGCGTCCAGTCCGCTGAGACTTTCCTGGATATTAGAAAGTGTGTTCCATTCAGCGGCGGCTGCTGTGCGCATCCTTGTCCATGCTTCTCACATTCACTTCCGCGACGCTTGTGCTGCTGCCAACTTCTCTGCACAACCACGCAGACGTACAAATGCACACACATCCACCCCCTCAAAGAAGAGCATCCGCTTCCAGATCTTCTCGGGCCATCCCTCACTTTGTGCTTTCAGAGGATATCGCAGCCCGTCATGAATCAAAGCGGGAGGATTTCATCTCTTAAAGCTCAAATGCGGTTCCTTCAAGTGCTCGGGTACTCGGTTTGCAGTCTTAAGATAGTGTGCACGCAGTCACGCTGCCTAGGAACCGGTTACTGATGATATTTATCTGATATGTGAATCATATTCCTTTTATACTGTAGATATAGTTTCAAATAATTCCTTTTTATGTGCAGTAACTACAACATGCTGCAGCTTGGCAATTTATCACTAAAATGAATTGATCCTCCATCCAAGAAAAGAAGAATTGACCCCTTTGGTGAAATATGGTGGACTTTCGCAGCTGGCTCCGCCACATTGCTCCCCACCCTCCTCCCGCGCAAGTCTATTTAAGCACTGAGAATTATGGACCACCGCCGTCACAGTGTGACAGTTGATTTAATTATAGTGATAGTGATATATTGCGATATATATATTTTGTGAAATGAACTGTTATTAATATCCTGACATACAAAGCAGTTATGACATTCCCAAGATGCTCCCTTGCAGTTTGTGACCATCAATTATGATAGGAGGCACTACTGTAGACTACCCGACAACTTTTAGCTATATCACCAAAACTCATCTACCTGCAGTATCTACATAAGTCAAAATATATACTTCTTTCACAAGACCAGGCTCATGTGGTGGAGAAGATTATTAGAATACAGAATTTTTGACAAAGATGTCTTTTTGTTGTTATTTAACCTCTCCTGGGATTTCTACAAAAAAAACTTCCTTCAGCGTTTAACTTTTATCCCCCAGCAGAGGAAAGGGTTAAATCATCATCAAAGTGTATACATATTAGGAATGAGTTGACAATGTGCACCAAAACGATACATTTTGCACCCACCACATATTATATATAATTTTAAAGGGACCCTGTGTAAGATTTCGACTGTTTTTCATTACGCACAGCAAGAAGGTGCTGCATTTACCATTGTCCGTAGCTAGTACAATATTACAATACAATTTTACGATAACTAGACCGATGATTACATTTAAAACATACTGTTGGTCGTTAAGAACACATTTATTTGAAGTTTTTTTTTAATTTATAATAATTTAATTTATTCCTTTTCAATGAAAAACAGTCTAAATTTTACACATTGTGCCATTAAGGGGAATTATATGTAGAAATAGAATATATCAATATCAAATTTTATTTTTGAACACATATGCCAGATTTTGTGGAAATACCTCACATATTAAGTAACGAAATGTACCTACATTGAAGAAGTCAATATGTATGTTGCTAGTCTGAGTTATTTTCTAACCTTTCTTGTTCTGTTGTTTGGTCATGAAGAATGGAGGATCTTAATGCTGTTGAAGCGCTGTTGTGGGAGTGAACACAGCAGACTTGATTCTCGGCCACTTAGAGCAGCTGCTCTTACTTTTTGTGGATTCAATCACCACACCTATCAACAATTTTGACCTGGTTTCACCTGATCTAAAAGGTCTAGTCTACTTTTAGTCACTAAATCGTCAGGGGCATGACATGATAACCCGATGATATAGTACCCCTTTTAAAAAAGAACACCAAAAAACACAATACTAAGACAAATTTGTCTGTTTTATAAACCTTTGAAAATAAAATGTTGGCAAGCATATTTTATTATGCTACTCACAAAATTTATTGTGTGACATCATCTGATTTATTTCTGGTTTGTCTGCCAGAAAAGACAATGATAATGTGTTAGTCTGAATAAAATTGAACAAAATAAGGTGTGTATTTTCCAAAAGAGTCACTAAAACACAATTGAACAACTATTTACTTCATGTTCCAATTGATTTACTCCACATTACATGTTTTCTTTTCATATATATGTACATATATATATATATATATATATATATATATATATATATATATATATATATATATATAGATATACATATATATGTATATCTATATATCTATATATATATATATATATATATATATATATATATATATATATATATATATATATATATATATATATATATATCTATATATATATATATATATATATATATATATATATATATATGTATACACAAACACACACACACACACACACACACACACACACTACATGTCTGTCTGAAAGTGGGCGTGGCCAATTCCCCCAATCTACAATCTTTACAACTTTGTGCCGGTATCGGGCGGTGTTGATCCAAAAAACGCGCGCTTCTCTCTCTCTCCCTCACTCGTACAGCAGCACCCTTCATCCCTCCCACGCAAACACACACTCACATACACACACCACACACACTTCCTCCTCCCTCTCTCCGGTCCGGCCCGCCTTCCCGCCCCCCCTCCCTCGCTGGCTGTCTCGGCGGATAGAAAGAAGCAGCCCGAGCGAGCAGCTTCGCTCAGCTGTAAGCGAGGAGCGCCGATGGAGCTCCAGCCACGCTGAACACTCACAATAAATACTCCTTCATATCAACCATAATCATAAAAAGAATAAAAACGTGGGATGTTGGAGCCTCCTGGGAACCTGGAAGCTTCTTTTGGAGAGTGATGACACAGGGCTGAGAAGCGCAGGTAGGAACCGGTGCTGTTTTGCGGGACTTGAATGCAACAAGCGTGCTGTGAAAATGTGGATTTTTTTTGTTGTTGGGGGTGGGGGGGTGGGGGGGAAGACAGAAAAAATGCGAGCCCTATTTGCGCATCTACTCTACTAGTGAATCTTGGAATAAGTTTGAATTCAGCACCAAGGACAGCTCCACTGTGCAATGGCTTTCAACGCCGAATTTAAAAAAAAAAAAAAAAAGTTTCTATTCTGTTCAAGTGGGAAAGAAAGACGCAATTAGCCAGTACCTATGCATGGCCTTAATCTATTCTATTAGACTGTGCGGTCATTGCAGTCGACCGTGCGGGGCTCACTCGCAGATAAGCTGAGGATTTCGCAGCCTCCGTGCCATCTGTCTTTGGAAACGCACACTGGAGGAGCCTCCCTCGAGTAAAAGAAACCAAAAACAAAAAAAACAACTCGACAAGGATTCTTTTCCATGTTTATTCCTCCACAACATAAGGTTAAATCTAAGTTGCCCCAAACGATCTTAGTAGGATGATGACTCACAACTTGTGTCGCTTGCAACTTTTTTTTTTTTTGCCATCTTTCGTCTCTTTCACACTTCCTGCCACCCCCCCCCCCCCCCCCCCCCTTACACCACTCCTCATCTCTCTTATCTTGATTATGCAGCTGGATGATTGAGTCAGCTATTTTGTATGCAACTTGCCTGAGCTCGCTCCTTTGTGAAAGAAGAGTGAGAGAGATCGTGCCGAGGATACAGAGAGAATTACAGCTTCTCGTGACGGTCAAAAAAAAAAAAGAAAGAAAGAAAGAAAGAAATGGTTGGTTGTTGCCCCCGCTGGATAAATTGCTGTTTGAGGGAGATGGATATCCTGAGGGGACAGTGCTTTGGGAAGCGTATCCGACCTTATTACGAGGGAATGGCAAACGTGATTGACACATTTCTTTTGACGACCAGGATGGGAGCGTCCCAAAACTCTCACAGAAAGAAAAAGAGAGTGAGAATTTAAGTGAGGCTGCACTTCCATGCATACCGTGAAAAAAATGCTTCAAGCAACAGTAAGGAATAATTGTGTTTGGCCTCAGGACACTCCCTGCTAGTGTCCAGCAATTGTGATAATAATACACATAAATATGCAAACCAGGGTAAAGACTGATATTAGATTGACAGGTAATGTGGATGGAAGCTATTGATGCTAAGCTAATCATGACCTCAAAACCTGACAAAAATCTTCAAGTATCACTATGAAATAATTGTGTTTTGCTAATTTACCTTCCAAATGCTTTGGTAAAAATACATGCAGTTTTTGATGCGCCAACCAAGGCAAAAGCATGCGGATGGAAGGTAATTATGTTAAGCTAAGCTAAATGCTAACAGAGCTTGTCTGGGTTAGGTATCATGACAGCAAAACTCGTTGTCAGGCTGAAACAAAATTGTTGACAAACCAATCAGGTCACAGCCTGTTGTAGAAGTTACAAATATTTTAATGCTAAGCTAAGAGAATGCTAAATGCTAACAGGAGTCAGTGCGGGAACATTATTGCTCCAGAACTAATTTGTATCTCAACCTCTTTGTTGGAAATGCAAAAATTGCAGTTTTTGACAAGCCAACCGAGGCAAAGTATGCAGATGGACGCTAATTATGTAGAGCTAATACAGCGTGTCTGACTGAAAACACTTTGTGAGGCTGAAACAAAATTGTTGACAAGTTGACTAGGGCAAAGCTTGTTGTCGAAATAGCAAAATGCCTGTTATGATGCAAAAGTAAAAAGGAATGCCAAATGCTAACAGGACTCATTATGAAGTGATCACATTGAGGTAAATGTTGTGGAAGTGAACTAAACGCCTCTGAACAGTAGCATTAACAACAACGCTAAAGCTAACACAAAAAAAGTGTCCTGGCTGGTCCACTACTAATACAGACCATTAACTCCAGGCAGGTGTTGCAATTTTGCAACAATAAAATGAGAGTCCCCTCAGTATTCCACATTAATATTGATTGAGGCATTGTTTTTTTTAAATTATTAAAAAAAAAAAAAAGAAACTTAATTTGAGCTGGAAAGGGTTAAAGGAAGTATCTATGATAAGAGACTTTATATTGAAATTATATTGAATGAATACTAGCGCTAACTCAACATATGGTGTTCGGGCTGGTCCACGTAAATTAAAGGCAAAGAAGCATACAATCTATGGTGACTTTGGTAAAATCACAGATGCTATGCTCCATATTATAAGGCCATATCGGATGAATATCAACAAGAAATGTGGACTGGCTGGTCCACATACGTATATTAAAGACACTATAGTAGATAATCTGTGGTCCTTGCGGAAACTGCCTAACAGATGTTATTCTCATTGTTGATCAATGTTGCGTTCGTTCACAGTGATGCTCACACTTTTTGTTTAAGTCTTTGTTATCCTCGATTCCCTTTCGATTCTTTTTACTGTGGGGGAAAAATGAGGCAAAAGTATCGGGACACCTGGGGACTCAATTGTGCGTACACAACGCTTTATTCACTTACAATTCCTTGCAGCTGTTACCAATTACAATAACAAAGCCATTGTGGTGGTGCTTATTGTACTTGTTGACTAATGAGTGCCGTGTAGTTAGGAAGTGGAAGTTGTTGTTCTCCGGCTAACAATGTGGAAAGGGACCCGTGCTGGGAGACATATGGAACGACAGCACGGGACACACACACACTCAAACACACACATGATGCAAAGCGTAAAAGTTCACTGTGCCGCTTCACAAAGCTGTTGTTACATCACCTCCGGCGTCCTGTGTGACGGGGGTTCGCTTGATTGAGCCCCTGCCCACCAACCGCTCACACGGGAAAGGATAGTGAAGTCGGGAAATGAGGCACAGAGGGAGGATAATATGATGCCTCTCATCCTGCAAGTTTGGATTGGGCTTGTTCTTCGGCAACGCGGTAATCTAGTGGTAGTTTTTGGCATATGCAATACCTGGGGCAACTTGGGGCCCTACTGAGGGTGCGTACAATCTGATTAAATGAATTTTAAGGATGGGAAGGCGCCTCATGTTTTGGTGCCAATGAAGCAGTTTCTTCAATGACCATTAAGGGGGCTAAGGCACTACTCCTTCATAATTGAAGGAATAGAAAAAAGGGTTGTATCTCAGTGCTTTTATTGAGTGTGGTGTACTAAAGATGACCAAAACAAGCAGGTCTCTCGTAGTACCGAGACTGACCTATAGAGGCAGCATGGCGCCACATGGCATCCGATCTGCTGGAAAGTATAAAAAAGACAAGGAAGAAATAGAAGAAGCCAGGCTAAGTGTTAGCTTATTTGCTCATTGTGTTTTCCAGGTTGTGTTGACATCTTAATTGTGCTGAATGACACGTTTAGGGACAATACAGACATTCTATTCTATTCAATTCTATTCAATTGTATTCTATTCTATTCTAATAAAATAATAAAAAAGACAAAGGAGAAATAGAGCAAGCTAGGCTAACCGTTAGCTTATCCACTGCCTACTCATGTGGTTGCCAGCACCTCTCATTTTTATTGTGTTGACTAAAACATTTAATAAAAATACAAAGACAAAGAAGCACCAGAAGAAGCTAGGCTATCTCAGCTAAAATTCTAAGGAGTAATGTGGTTGGCGGCTCTTATCATTACTTCTATTTTGCTGAATAAACGGTTTAATAAAAGTAAAGAAGAAGCTAGGCTAATTGATGACTTATTTGCGAAGTGCATCGTGATTGCCAGCAATGTGATTGTCATTATAATTGTATTTAACTGCGAGTTTAATAACAGTATGAAGAAAATGAAGTAATTGAAAAAGATGGGCTGTTAGCTTATTTTCAAACTACAGTACATTGTAGGTGCCAGCTTGCCTTATTTTCATTGTGCTGAATGAACATTTTGAAAATACAAAGAAATAGAAGAAGCGAGGCCAAACATGAGAAGATCTGCTAACAACATTGTGGTGGCCAGCTTATCTCGTTATCATTGTGCTGAATGACAAGTTAAAAAACAGTATAAAGAAAAAAAAGTGCAAGGCTAAATTATAGCTTATCAGCAAAGTACATTTTGGTTGCCAAATCATGTCGTCAATTTAATAAAAATACAAAGAAGTTGAATAATAGATTAAACTATGCTAACTGTTAGCTTATCAGCTCGCTACAGCGTGGTTGAAAATCATCTCACTTTCTTTGTGCTGTAAAGTTTAATAAAAATAAAAAAGAGACAAAAAGTAGAAGCTAGTTTTAGTGTTAGCTTATGTGCTAACTGCATTGTGATTGCCAGCTTGTTTTGTTGTTTTAACTGCGTTGAATGACAAATTCAAAGTATGAAGAAGATAAAGATGGACTTAAAGAAGCTAAAATAATACTTAGCTTATCTACTAGCTATAGTCATTGTCAACACGTTTGATTTTCACTGCGCTGAAGAACAAGTTTAATATTAACACCTTTTTTTTTTTTAAACAGATCCATGGAACTGGAAAAAAAAAAAAAAACTGCGAACACAGCCCATCAATAAATAATCACTCCAGATATTTTTTTTTAGAGACACTTGATAATCCACAGTCTTTGATTTTAGTATGATTTGTACTGCTACATAAAATTTACCTTATCAACGTTGTTGAATTTATGTCTTCTGGTGACATGTTGCTAGGCAAATATGAGAGGACCCATTCTATGACGCACTAAAATTTCAGTCAAACCACAGCTTTGTATTTATTATAAAGCATAAATTAAAGCAAAAATGCAAAATTGCCACCGAATTTCTGCATATGTCAAACAAATCAACAAAATCAGACCTTGCCAATTTATCTTGGGCTGAAAGGTGAACAATGGCATTCAATCAATATTGCTTGCCCAGACATTTTGCCCAAAAACACCATACATGAACAGCCATTGACTGCAACTTTTACGATTTCGAGAGGCGCGGCCGAGACGGCTGAGGATTTCCATTATCTAATACAGGCTGTAGCCAGCAGATAAAAAGCAGAAATGACAAAACAAAGCAAAGAAAAAACACAGAGGCTATGGTCTTATTTTTACTTTGCCCCAACATTCTTTCCTCACAACTTCACAATGAATCAGCACCTTCTGCTTGGCTTAAGCCCAGAATACAAAATGTGCAGTAGAGGTTACTGAACATAGAGGCTAACTCAGGAACAGGTGTATTAATATTTGTCACAACAGTGATGATGAATGGATATACAGATGCTCCTCTACATAAGAGCATTCGATTTACAAACAGAGATACCTGAGTCAGATTTTGTATTTGCTGCATTTTCTGTGATACTGATTGATTGCTATTATATGAAAACCTTCTACCCAGTACGAAGGTATTTTGTATAAACATATTTTTTAAACTTTTTTTTTCCACATGTACAAAACCATGTGTATGTCAAATTTTATATATATATATATATATATATATATATATATATATATATATATATATATATATATATATATATATATATATATATATTTATATATATATATATATATATGTATATATATATATATATATATATATATATATATATATATATATATATATATATATATATATATATATATATATATATATATATATATATATATATTATATTTTTCAATTTATATATCATGGTAATATTTCTAATACAACATATATTTTTAGAACTCTTTTTGAGCACAGTCATTGAGTCACATCTTTTTAGTTCTATCTCGTAGCTGTGCCATAAATTGACATCTTGAACAATACACACATTTGCTTTACTGGTGGATTGTTTTCAGGTGGCTAGCAAAAAAAAAAAAAAAAAAAAAAAAAACACAAATAAACCGTACTAGACTAAGGGCTCAAATCATGAGAAAAAAGATGCGGCTTATAGTCGGAAAAATACGGTACAACATTTCAAAGCAGTTGCAAACACAGTAAAGAGATTTAAGAGGAAATGCTGGCGGATTGCGACTTCTGCCTCCGTGCCGCCACTCAAACATTCGCATCACTTTAATAACACTCTTTGCAGCTTGAATGGCATCATCCTATCTGGTCAATCAAAACAAGCCCATCAATTATTCATTAATGTAACAGCAAAGGGCATGAATGAATTAGCGGGCCGACGCGCAAACATTTAAATGTGCCGCGATGGCGTTGCTTTGCATTTGGCGGGCGTGGGCGATTAGCTCCTGTCGCTGTAAATGCCGTGTAATTTAGACTTTGGCGAAATTGTCAACATGAAAGACGAGAAACACAAACAGAGCGGCAGGCAACAAAGTCAAACACCTGAGGACACGCGCAAAGACTAGCGGAGCGCTTGAAAGAGATGCTTTTGATACGTTCGGGACGAAAGGGAGGAGAAATGAGTACCGTGCCCGGGAGCTTCTGAACTCAACTGTCTTGAGAATTGACAGCTGGGAATATTTACAGCTCCCCATCAGGTCAATAGGCGACTTGTCATGCAAATCGATGTGGGGCTGTCATTCCTGTGAACGAGGAGGCAGCTGCATCAAAGATGCCCCATGTTACCATGCCTACCTGCTTAATGAAGTGAGAAAGCCTTTCAAAGGAACTCACAAGGGTCGCAGGCGTGCTGGTGCCTCTCCCAGCTGATTTCGGGCAGTAGGCGGGGGACAGCCTGGATTGGTTGCCAGCCCGTTTCAGGGCACACCCAGAATAACAACCATTTATACATACAATCACACCTAAGGAATGTTTAGTGTGTCCAATAAACCTGCCGTGCAGGTTTTTGGAATGCGGGAGGAAGCCCAGAGGTAACTCACGCGGGCTCGGGGAGAACATGCAAACTCCACACTGGAAGGCCTGAACTCAGGTTACTTAACAGTAAGGCGGAAGTGCTAACCACTCCGAGCTGCCATATATAATATTAATCTAATATAACATATCAGATAAAATCCAAAATAAAAAAATAAATACTACATTGGACTTTGTTATACTTTTTGTTATAATACAAAAATCTAACTGCATAAAATGATGGGACACTATATATGTATGTATTTTTTTTAATTAAATGATGTTGTATTTAGTTAAAAAATAACATAAAATAAATATACCATAGTAAAATATAATATAAATAAAATATTATAAAATAAATAAAAATCAACTAAATAAAAAAATATCATATGAAATGTAATATAAAGTACATATGTAAAGATATATTAAACATGTATTAGAATTGGAAAATATTAAATTTGACAACCTATTACTACGATGTTCATTATAATTAAAAAAAAAAAAAAAAATATATATATATATATATATATATATATATATATATATATATATATATATATATATATATATATATATATATACATATATATATATTGAATATGTCGAAACAAGCAGGCTATTGATTTTTTTGTGTGTTTTTTTTAATCATTTTCTGTAACAATGCCTGCCAGTTTTTCGACGGCGGCTGCATTGTGGCGTCCATCAAGCTGTACTGTACAGTAAGACCTGGCCGGATGCAAAGCAATCACTCGGAGTTCAAGCTGTGTGACAACGCATGGCGTATACAGCGCCCAGGCAGATTACAGGATGACCTTCAACTGGCATGGGAGCGCTGGTCCGAGCCGGCTCCTCTGATTGCGCCCGCTACTCTTGACTTGTACTCGAGAGCGACGTCTGCTCACAAGAGCGTTTGTTCACTCGCTAAGGGGCTAAGTGAGCGAGTGAGACCAGCCCGGGCAGCATCCCAATCATCTCCTTGCCGCGTAAAAAAGTGCTGGCGGTAACCTGTGAGGTGAATGCATGAAAAGCTGCTTTGGACTGACTTGTGACTATTTCAACGTTTAAAATCCCTCTACCTGATATGAAATGTGAATGACTTGTTCGCTAATGTTCTTGGGGACATTTTTAAATAAATCCACTCTATGGCCTTAACTGGCTACAGTAACTCGCCTGTCTTTTTTTTTTTTTTTCCAAACACTTCAAAAGAAGACACTCACTTATTCTTATCGATCTTATCTACCTACATTTTTCTTTTAATCATGTTCAGTGTTGAAATATTAAGCCTTTTTTTTTCAAACCATCCGCACTTTGTGAAACATTAACGAGAGGGCACATCAATTCAAACTGAAACTTTGAGGAAAAATCTGTGCTCGTACTTTCCTATCATACATATACTGCATATATATATATATATATATATATATATATATATATATATATATATATATATATATATATATATATATATATATATATATATATATATATATATATATGTGTATATATATACATATATATATGCTGTATGTATGCCTATATGTTATGTTCTAATTTAAAAGATATTCTGCAGTTTCTTTTTCATATTTCTCGATGTTACTAGCAATCAAAACAATGATTTTTCATTTTGGCTCATTTATGTTAGTTTTTCTGTCACTTGTGGACAGTCCATCAGTTTATGAAAGACATCAACTGGGAGAAACGGTGGCTGCATTATTGAAGCGGCGCTGGGCCCTCATCAGTCGCGACGGGAACATCAGAGAGGACGCATCGAGTCAAGGCGCGTTTAATGAGGAGATGAGCGCTTTAAAGAGCGGGCGGGACACCACAAGCTGAATCATCAATAATTTGGGCGGCCATATGTCCGGCCTTTGCGAAAAACCTGCTGACAACTCGCTTTGTGGTCATCAAAGAGAACTTTTTTTTTCCGAGGGGGACGAATACATTTGTCAGCCAGGATGACGTCAATGCCAACTTTAAAACCTTTAAGGAGACATTATGCAACGTTTTTGAAAAAAAGTTTCCAGTCGAATCAGAAAGCACAATAATTTACTTTGATTTTTTTTCACTTGACACTCCAACCACCAGAGTATAAGTCGCACCCCCAAAAACTACAAGAAATTAAGAGTGTCGCCATATATAAGCTGCACCGGACTACAACTAAGCTGCAGGTTATTACACATAAAAATGTATGCAGAAAGATAGTACATGAAGTTGTTGATTTTTTTTTTTAATTTAAACATTTTTTCAAACTGCTTGGTTGCAGCAACATCATGCAAAACAGACATTTAGAAATAAGAAACATGTTTTCAACATGAACGCAACACACTTAAAGTTAGAATACTGCACAAACATAACAGTAGCGTGCCTGATTATGCTTACTTGTGTGCCCTAGTAAGTGCCCCCTGCTGGAGAGTAAAATAGCACTTCAAACTGCTTCGAGATTGTCTTCTTCTGTCTCTCTTTTTTCCTGAAGGATTGCTCTATGGTGACTACTCTTAACAAAAAACTGCAGATAAGCCAAGCCACACTGAATTATAAGCTGCAGGGTTCAAAACATGAGAAAAAAGTAGTGGCTTGTACTCCGAAATATATGGTACTTCTATCCCAAGATTTAACATTTCAATGCCCCCCTTTTTTTCTGATTCAGTTGGACGCAGAGCCTCTTAATCACGCGTGCTTATCATATGTCTCGTTCGCAATTCACTTTCCTGCGGCTCCACTGTAATGGCTTCATTTTTCACCGCCGGCGACGACCAAATCTACAAGACCGTCAAGTGAGGCCAAGTGTGTTGATAGGACATCGTCACCATGGAAACTGCTTCCAAACTTGGAACATTACTAGCGTCTTATTTAGTCAAAAAAAAAAAAAAAAGGGAAAAAAAAAGTGCCAGCATTCACACTATGAACAGATCTCCATGTACCATGTCGCTCATGCTGGGGGACGTTTCTGAATACTTGACACTGCTACAAGGCTTCAATATGATGCACGTTATTCATTCCCATTCTCTCGAGTCCAGCTGACTTGGCTGTGCTTCACAATTTTATTAAACACGCCGGTGCAATTAATGCAGGAAAAAAATATTTTCAAGGGGAAGTTCTGTTGTGCGTTCAATGAGCATTATTTCTAATATTGTTGAATAGCATATTGTTACAATTTATTCATAAAAGAAATGGAGTCAAATACTCTTAAAACTGCTGAATCCAACGTAACCCAACTTGAGTGATTTATACCACACAATAGGTCCAAAAGGGACCAAGCCATTGATATTTTATTTTATTTTATTGTTTTATACCCAGCATATTAAATTGAGGATCTGAATGAGCTCAGTTTTAAAATGCTAGGAACAATGTAGCCCAATTGGGTCATAAGAGCTAACCCAGTGCTGGGCCACAAAAGTTATTTACACCCAGAACATTGGATTGAGGATTTGTCCAAATGTACTGTTAAAAGTGCTGAGGCAAAAGGAAGGAATCCAAATTGGATGAAATATCTCACCCAACATTGTGCCAATACCGGGCTACATGAACCCAGCATATTGGATTGAGGATTGCTAGGACAAAAGTATCCCAAATTGGTTGAAATACCTTACTCACAAAGCTCCATATTTGAAAAGACCACAGTCAATGTTGAATTATTCACAACCAGTGCAGTGGATTGAAGTTTTGACCAGATTTGACATTCTTAAAACTGTTGTGATGAAAGTAACGCGAATTGGATGAACTTGCTAACCCAACAACCAAATAATGGGTTATTTATTGGCTTGGGGATTTGGTCCAATTTAGTCTTAAGGAAACCAAAGAAAGCTTAAATGGGTGAAAAAAGCAGACCCTGTGCACAAAGGGCAAGAGACAATATTGGAATTGACCCAAAAGGATCGATGCTGCCCAAATTGGGTGAAATAGCTAACTAAGCACTGGGTCCAAAAGGATCAAGCTACATAGACCCAGTGAGTTTGATTGACGATTTACCCAACACAGTTTTAAAACTGTTGGGACACATGTAACCAAAGTGGTTACAATAGCTAACCAATGCTTGGTCCAGATGTGGATGGGTGATTTATATCTTGTGCATTGGATGGGCGATTAGGTGAAATTGCTTTCACAGAATTGGTTCCCCAAAGGACCACATCCATTACTGGATTTAACCCAGTATGCTGAGCCAACAAGGGGTACAGTAGAAATCCCCAATACTGTTACGTTAACCAAGTTATCATTTTAGCTGCCATCCGGTTACCACCAACTTTTAGAAAATAAACGTACATCTACTCCAATACACAAAATTGTAATCTTCAACCCAATTTGCTGAGTTCAAAATAACTAACCCAAACTGGGGTAAAAGAGGGCAAAGCAAGGTACCTCTATTTCTATGAAACCTTCATCCATAGGGGCAATTCAAAGTACTTCACAGAAAACAAGTAACCCAATCTACTCCAAATCCACAGCTACCCAGCGAGCGGGTCGAGAAAACAAACCAGCATTTTTTTTCATACCCATCTTCCAAATCAAAGATATCGCCCCAGGAATCCTGGACAAAGCTCTCACCTCCCCACCAAAACACCAGGCGTCCTTTAATGATCAGCATCGGAAGCGACAGCTGGCGAGAGAGGCGCCCTGTCCCCAGCTGCCGAGCCTCAATCTGACGCTCCACCTGTTGTCACCTCATCAGACGGCGCCGCCTTTCAGGGCGAATCATCTCAGCCCCGTGATGGCCCGCTGGGAGAGCCAGCGGCGAGGAAAGGGGAGGAGCCCGGCTGGCAGATTGTCAGGCCTGCGAGGTGTTATTCCTCCAATAAACACAAAGATTATGTGGGAAAGAGCCTGCATGCCAATTACGCTATGCATCCTCCAGATTTCGTCGAGTAGGAGTGCTGAGAATTCCAAGTGAAGTGAAGCACGGCCAAAAGCAAGGTCTCTTTTGCATGTGTTATCCCGCCGTGTTTTGGCATCCTTCTTTATTCCATCAGGCAGTAGTGTCCATTTGTCCTTTTTATTTCCAAACAAACCCCCTCCAAATACAATAAACGCTATTAAACGTGCAGTATATGTTTCCCATAAAAAGGGGAAAAAGGAAGAATGATTTCAGGAAAAAAAACAACAACTTGTAAAACTGACTTTTTTGTAATATCACCCTTCACCACTAGATGGCAGCCATGGCATCCGTGTGCATACAGGACAGGACGAACATAGTACAGTACTGTACTACCTCAGTAAATTTAAAAAAACATGTGAGCTGATTTTTGTGATTAAAAATGTACAAAATTACTGTATAGATTTTTTTTTAATATAAGATGCACTTAAAATGTTTTAACCCTTGTGCAGTACTTTGACCATTTTGGTTAATTTTCTTCCGCATTATTCCAGCAGTATTTTAGCCAAAGGATGGCATAACCCTGCTATTATTATAACAAAGTGGCCATCTCATGTTTACCTTTGCCATGTTTTCACCATCTGGGTGAAATTTCAGCTCCCGAGTGTCTTCCTACAGGTGTTTTTCCTTTGACATAAAATGGTTTGATGTAAGAATCAAACAGTCTGACAAAATACTGCACAAGTGTTCAATATCAAAAACTTAAATTTCAGATCTGATGCGAGTCTCAGTAGTCAGATACCAGGAGTTGATACCAATAGTACTTTTGAGATATAAAATTTGCCTTTAAAAAAGATCAATTGAAAGAAAGAACCAGCCATTAGAATTGTGCATTTTAATTAAAAAAACAGAAGTTAGAAATGTAATGGCACTTTTTTATTTTTCTCTTTTGTATGATCATAATATTGCTCAATACTAGTATTGGCTGCCATTGCTAGTACCGATACTTGGAATTGATACAATACTGACAGTTGGTATCAGTTCATCCTTTTTTTCATAGATACACCGTACCGAACCCTTCAGAAGTCACTGATACCAGGTGCCGATACTACTAGTACTTTTGATACAAAACATTTCCCCCCAAACATACCATTACATTTTGCATTTAGTTTTATAAAAGTAATGAAATTAATGACAACATTTTTTACAGAAATATATTTTAAAGAAAGAACTAGCTACTCCAATTTCACAGGTTAATTTTTAAAAAAGGTATGAATTTAATGGTATTATTTACTCATTTGTAAGATCATATCATTGCTCACAACTAGTGTCGACTGCCATCATGAGTGCTGATACTTGGTAAAGGCGCCAACAGCACCATTTAGTTTCGGTACATAGTATCAAGACTCACCAATTGAATTTTTATTTAAAGAAAAAAGTCACAGCATGTTGTTATTTTGTAATTGAGCCCTTTTTTATTAGGTTATTAGGTTTTATACATTCCTTAAAAATGTATCCAAAAAATGAAATATTGCCGAAGCACATTTTGTGTGCATGATTGATTTGATGTGAGCACCCTCTCGCATTCAAGCCCATCTCTGAACTAGAACATACTATTTGAAATATATTTTTGGCCTTGTGTGCCTCTCAGGTACTTAAAGTGACCGAAGAATCTGGCCTCACAGTGCAAATGAAGTGTCTTCGGTATAATGACAGGAAGCAAAGTGAGCGTCATCTGCAGCTCGCAATCGAAGTGCCGCTAGGAACAGCGTGGAGCATGAAAGTCTCGTATAGCCGCACTGCGAGTGCAGCGAGTCAGTGACACAACAGTGTGTTTCATGTTGGCACCCGAGTGGGGACTGTTTCTCTATTAGAGGCCTGCAGGTGTGCCAGCTCGGGGCCGGGGGGCAAGATCCCCTCGCTTGCCTCCTCCAGGGCACATCTGCCGTCAAAAGTAATGCCAACGGCCACAAAATGGATTGAGTTGTCATCCGCTGGCTGTTATATCAATCATAGCGTCTTCAAAATGTCTCTTTGTACTTTGTCATGTAGTACAAAAGCCAATTAATACAAAATTGTCTACTTGATTACGCAATGAGTAGCTATAGCATGTGGCGGGTAAGCTAAAAAATACATTAAGCTGTTTAATTGATACTATATTAAGAAGACAAGAAAATTATGCTGTTAAACCAACCGTATAACTTCACCTTTAAGTCCATTATCTTAAAGTGAAAACAGGATGCTTAAAGATACCTGAACACACATGGAGCAGCAACACATACAGTAAGACAATAGCACAGGGATATATTCTCTATCCTATAGGAAAATTGTCAAGATTGTCAAATTTTAGAGACTACTTAACACAGATTACCTAAACAAATGGAATAAATAAAATTAATCTGATTAAATACATATATACAGTAGACATACAGTACACCAATCACTAATAATTTGTTAATTTAAAAAATAACAATTTCATTTTACTGTATATATATATATATATATATATATATATATATATATATATATATATATATATATATATATATATATATATATATATATGAATCATAATTCCCTCACATAATTCCCTCAAAGAGAACTCTCAGGAAAAGTGTCGCATGTAACGTTAAATTAGCTTGATATAAATGACATTATCAGTGCCTTTAAGCGGAGGGAATTTCATTTAATTTCCCGTAGCACTATTCGTCTTTGGGGCCGATATGAGCCTGATTAAAAAGTATAATTCATCTTTGACCGCCTTGCCGATCCACATGACTGTATTTAAGGATGATGCTAGAATGCACAGTCTTATTATAGAAGGTGCAAGCTTGACTAACTGTATCGTTCTCGGTTTAATCTGATTTACAGCTAAACGCCCGACGCGACAAGTCGCTGTCGCTTGACTTTTAATTAAAAATGGAGGTCTTTTGCTTTTTTCCCCCCCTAATCTTTCTTGAAGGATTCCAGCAATCCCCTCCGCTCCGATGGGGAAGATATGGTGCCAATATACGCCGACCGCGTGAAGAATTACCTGAAGCTAAAGCAACCGCGCTCAACTGGCCTTTCAAATGGCTTCGTGTCGTCTTCTTAAGTCACGTGTGGAAATGAATCGGCCCGACGGGATCGTCGATTATAGAAGAGCATTCCGGTCCTGGATAGACACGCGGAAGCCGCGTAATTTTTTTTTTCCCTTCATAACTGATGCTTTAGTTCGACAGAAAGGAAAGAATCCAACCCAATGAATTAAAACATACAAAAATAAAAAAGACCTGTACAAAAATCAGCATACATACAAACTGTTTACAAAACAGTAACGAAATATAAGAGTAAAATTTTAAAAATAACAAATTATTTGACAAAGGTGAGTACTGATACCAAATATTGATATAGGGCCAGTATCTAGCTCCATTTCAAGGTATCCGCACATGCAAGGATACTTCAGATACCAGTATCATGTAGATACTCGTCGTTTACGAGATGTTTTGTCATCATAAACTGGAAATAACAAATTAGAAGAATAAAATATTGCCGTTTATTTTGTAAAAATGTCATACTGGAATAAGTAGGCCTTTAAAATCATCTGTTTGTTTTTGTGGGGAAATCTTGCGTATCAAAGGAACTAGTGGAATCAGTAGATATCGATGTCGATTACTTGTACTAGTTTCTGTCAAAAAAAATGGAATATAAGTTACCTACAATTCATATTAACAACAAAAATGTCAAAAGAAAATTAAAAGGACTTCAGAAATCAGATTGATAAAGCAAAAAAAAAAAAAAAAGTCAACGTAAAAGAACTTGGAATTGTAATTTTCAACAGGTAAAAAATCGGCTTAAAATTGTGATATTGTTGGCCTTACATGATAATCATAACACCTGACTAAATGTGATGACAGAAATTTTATGTAAATGTACATGTGTATTCTTTGATAATATTTATTACTTATTCTATTTACTATTCATATTCATATACACCAATCAGAGGTTCAATATTTTTGAACCGTATAATCTGTTTGTGAACATAAAAGTACAGTATTCTATTCTATTCTTTTTGTGGTTTTGGTTACTTTATATTGGCATCCGTGAATACTGAAGAGTTAAATGTTGGAATCTAAACCTTACTTAATAGCATATGCCATGAAAATGTACAAAAGTCCCTAAATAAACATTTTTCAAAGTCGTTTCTTAAACAAGATTGCACCTGTGTGACTTTGAATCAAAAAGCAACCTCCCTCGCCTTGAATACCACACCGAATGGGCATAAGCTCACAAAAAAAGAGGAAGAATAAGTGTAGGCTGTGTTCAAAGCAGCAAAACAATCCTAAAAATACATGAAGTGTCGCTTTGACTAAATGGTCTACTTGAAAGCCGCTAAAGTTTTAGAAGGAGCTCACAGGTGGTCTCGGCGACTTGGTATCGGCTCATTAAACGAAAGCGGACTCCGCAAGGCTCTTTGAGCCACTGGGGTGGTTGGATTCTTTTTTAACCCGCTAACTCCCGCAAATGGATTTAGTGGGCTTAACCGGTCGGTTTGGGATGTGAAGGTTAAGGACCCTCGGGCAGCACATGACGCCTGAGTGCGTTGTCATTGTAAACACGTGTGTTTTCATTATTGTTGCGTTACCTCATCCTGCCGGGAAGATGTTCACTTTTTTTGGACTTTTTTTTCCACTTTGTTTGCTGTTACCGGATTCTGAAAACACACATTATATGAGTTTAAAAAAAAAGAAAAAGAAAAAAAAATGTAATTACACATCTAGAGCACTGGGTGGTGCTGTGGGGCTCACATAATGATTAATGTGATATTGAAAAAAAATCTGCACAATTTTTCATAACTTTCTTTTCAGGTGATATTTAAGATGTTGCTGTTAATGTTCTGGAACAAAGACATTTATTTTTACTTATTTATTTATTTTATTTCAGGCACTTTGATGCACTTTAAGCTGTTTTTCTCAGATTCAGAATAAGATGTAACGTGTATGTGTCCAAACCCTTGTAAAAGGTTGGTAAAAGTTGATTCAAATGTTTTTTTTCCCTTGTTTACAATGGATGCAATTTTAGGTATGCATATAATTCTCATGGATATTGATCTCATTTGTTGTGCAAAAAATTGACAATTTTTTTCCAAATATTTTGCTCAAGGTGGGTCTAAAAACAGCTGGTAGTAAGTAATAGATTACCTTGGATAATTAAGTTCTAAAGTAATCAACTATGTAGGTATTGAAGGTACATCTGTTTTTTTTTTTTTTTAATGTATGACTAAAGGAGTGCCTAAAACCGGCTAGTGTATTAAGAAAAAAAAAACTTTTTTTTAAATAATTCAATACTTAAGTAATGAATTACTTGAGGTACTTAAGTACCATAGTAATTGATTATTTTAAGTACTTAAAGTGCGAACACATTTAAATGCTTTAGGTATTGAAGTATTAATAGATTACTTGAAGTAGAACTAGAGTAATTATTCAGTTACTTTTGGTAATCAAGCATAATATAGCTGAAAGTAATTGAATACTTTAATGTTGAAAATCTTTGATTATTATTGTGCTTAATTACTCTATTAATTCATTTGGTACCTTTTTGACATCTCTTTAGCCTTCAACACTTGAAAGAAATTACTTGGGATCGAATGTCTGTAGTATTTGAAAAAAATCATATTGAAACTACAAATACGTCCTTGGAATTAATGGAGTGAAAACAAAAGCATTTTAGCCACTAAAATGTTTTTTTTTTCACCTCAAGTGAAAGATTGGGGCTCGTTAGCGTGCGTTGCATTCACATATATTTTTTTATGATAAGGTAACAGTTGTTATTGGGGCTTGAAACGAATGGCTTTTGTTGCACCCAGACTGCTGTCACCATCCATTTGCAATCATATTAGTCACAAATAATGTGAGGCTCAAGCACATGAGGCTTACCGCTAATGATGTATTTAGTAGGATTTTGTACAAAAAGTGATGCTGCCCTAAAGTGAGAATCTGACCACTTTTCATGAGGAATTTTATGACAGTAATTGAATCGCACTCAAGTTGTTTTGCTTTTTTGGGCCAGCATTTTTGATGCGTGTCAGACTTCGATATCATCAATTTGCAGACATGATGTGTGTGTGTGTGATGTGGAGTTTGCTTTATGATATGAAATGAATTTCAAAGCTGTGTAATTAGAATATTTTTAGATTTTCCGATGTAGACAGATAACAGCTTTGCACATTTTGGTGTTTTCTCAGTCAGCATTATGATGTGGGCGATAAGATATGATCCGAAATTTATTTTCGGGACATAGCTCTGCAATAACATTATTCTAAGGTCTCTTAAGTAATAACAGTTTAACAGATAGCAGGTTTCTACATCGTGGTGTTTTCACAGTCAGGATTGTGATGCGGATGATCCTTTATGACTTTAAATAACTTTCAGGTCATATCACTGCATTTTCTCACATTTTCTCAAGTCAGATTATACCCAGATATCAGATTTCCACATCTTAGTATTTTCTTATTCAGCATTATAATTTTGGCGATGCTTTATGACCTGAAAGGACCTTTTGGTCACAGATGTGTATTTTCATGAATTTTTCAAAGTAGGAACATTTTGCCCAAATCACCATTTTACATAATTAGTATTTTCTATACCAGCATTTTGATGTGGGTGATGCTTTATGACAAGAAATGACATTCAATTCACAAAACTGCATTTTAAAGAATTCAGATTTTTCAACATAGGAACATTGTGCCCAGATAACAGCTTCCCACATCTTCGTATATTCCCAAACAGCATTATGATGTGGACAATCCTTTATGACCTGAAATGACTTTCATTTTTAGTACTGTATTTTTAAGATTTTTGATTCAAAAAAGGTGCATCATCCCCAAATCCTCAGCTTTCTGCAGCTTAGTAGTTTCTCAGTCAACCTTATGATGTGGATGATCCTTTACACTTCACAGATGTGAATTTTCAAGACTTTAAATTCGTCACAGTAGGCACATCATCCCCAGCTTTACATATCTTTGTAATTTCTAATTCAACATTATGATGTGGAAAATCCTTTATGACATGAAATAACTTTCTGTATTTAGTACTTTGTTTCCAGTATTTTTGGATTCTTCGATGTAAGCACATCATCCTCAAATCCCCAGCTTTGTATAGCTTGGCAGTTTCTCAGTCGACATTATGACGCGAATGATGCGTCATGACCTGAAATAACTTTTCATAGCACTGCATTTTCAGTTCTGGATTCAGAAATATGGTTCCGTTAACAGCTTTCCACATCTTAATGGTTTCTCAGCCATTTTTATGATGTGAATGATGCATCATGATCTGAAAAACTTTCAGTTTGTATCACTGCATTTTCAAGATTTTGGATTTAGAACGAAGGCATTGATGACAGTTTTTCACATCTTTCTAGATTCTGTTGAAATTTAGTGGATGATGCTTAATGTTCTGCAGCTCACAGCTGTGAATTTTCAATTGTTAATTAACAGCTTGAATTTCTTGCCCTTTTAATGTGTTTGATACTATTTACAGTTGAAAGTGTCTCAAGTCGGTGTTGATGTGCATGGCGTGTATTAGGAAGTTTTGAAAATTGTATATACATAACTTTGATGCGTGCGCATAAAAGGATGGTTCAAAATGAATACATTAGAGATTTTTTTTTTCATCACAAACGGGTCTTTGAATTTGTTGCCAGAGTCATTCGCTCTTCAGTCTTTCAGCTGGACTTTAATTGATTTATTTGACCGGAGCCTTGGAGGAAAACAAGATCTTGCGGAATTACATAACAAGGCCTCTCACAAAACTGGAGCGGCGCCAGCGGCAGCTTTGAGGGACCGGCTCGGGCTCGGGCTCCTGCCCCGGCTCCAGCGCCTCGTCTCTTTTTAATGTGCTCTGGATACGCGGCCGCGAGCCATGTCACTCGCCTGCTAGCCTACATATGCTCTCCTTCGGGAGATTTGCTCTCCGTATCCTCAAGCCAATGACTTCAAATTGATGAATTCAATACAAAAATATAATAGGAAAAAAAGGAAAACTCCTGTTTAGAGTTATAATGGTAGGTGACAGCCCCGTATATTTTTGACCACATCATTCTACTTCACATATCTTCACACATCTGTGAGCATTCACATGCAAAACAGCCGAGATTTCATTTCCTGTCTTGTCTGTCATCATTTGCTCTCTGTTGAATCTTATTTTCTCAGCTTTTGTTTTTTTTGTTTTTTTTTTTTTAATATAAAACGCATGTTTATCTGGACACCCGTTTGGGCTGTCAAGTACTTTGATTGCTGGAAGTGTGGCCGGCGAGGGCGCGCAAACGTCTAGCGAGCTCCCTCATGTACTCCCCTGAATTACCTGTCAGCATCGATTACACACAGTCAGTGTGGACGGGATTTCGGATTTTCTCTTGCCGAGAATTAAGATAAGCTCCTGCCAGCCTGCCTGCTTGAGGTGGCCCCTGTTGACCCACCTGTTGAGTGGGACGGGAGATATGCATGTGTGTGATGCGTTGCTGTGGCCTCACACATTCAAAGGAAAATAAAAGTCCAAACAAGGTGTTCTGATTATTATTATTCTTGTGAAATATGAATCTAGTACCAAAATCCACCTGATTTTCTTCATCTCTAGGGGTGGCCATTTTGTCACCACTGAAAACGATATACAGTAATTCTCCAAATATAGGACGCACCTTTAATTTTAGGGTCAAATTCTGGTATTTTCTATGTTACAGTGTATAAGACGCACCAAGAATTTGGCAACAATGTAAAAACTATCGCAAAACAGAACAAACCTCATCTTCCGAAATTCGTCATATGTTTTGTGTTCATATACGGAAGTTATGTATTTGTTGCACGTGAAGTGCATTTCAGATTCCCACATTGTGAGTGCTCAGTGAACGCCTGCCAGTTTAAAGTTGAATGTGTTCCAAGCAGTTGTTTTTCACTTTTCCTCGCGATGCAACTCAAGTTCGTTTTGCCATCAATACCCGAGGTTGTGATGTGTTTTGCAAAAGTTCAGGCAGAAATGCAAAAGGAAATACTGAGGGCTAGCGCTGCCCTTTTCTTGAAATTGCAGCTACGGACATTACAAGAAAAAAATGTTGGAAATATTTTAGTGTCTTGAAGCCATAAGTAACTAGAACCAAATGTTTCCTGGCAACAGACAGTTTAGAAATCTTTTGATCCTTGAAGTTTTCATTATTTGTCCTCAAAATTCCCTGGTACTTTAAACACTCCAACTTGAAGAACTGTTTGATACTTTTTTTTTTTTTTAACCATTTACAGTTTAGTAGGATTTCTTGAAAAAAGTAGCGTTAGACACCAGTTACAAGAAGTTGGCCGTTTTGGCCATTTCAGGCTATGTAACTGCCAATTTTCCCCACTCCAGTGTTGTGGGGCATCAAAGTAAAAGATTATTTGGAGGATTTGTTATAAAACAAAGATGTGGGAGCGCCTTCATCTCTGCTGGTAGAATGGATGTTGAAGCGGCATACTTTGGTTAAGGGTATTACACAGACGTGGAGACGCCCCCTCCCAATCGTTGCCTCTACCTCCCATTTCCTTTTTTCCAGCTTTCAGCTCATCCGTCTGGCTTTTTTCAGCCCCGCTGCTTTCTCGACGCACTCCATTGATGGCAAATTCCAAAAAGAGAATGTCCCATTTCTCTTGTTATTCAAGCGCAGATAAAACATTCGCCTCGTTACTTCTCGGGAAATTGGAAATATATACACCGGAGGGGGGCCATTTCCTGTTAGTTAGCGCGCGCCGCGCCGTGCGCCTCGGAAACTAAATGGACCGACTGCGTACGTGAGGTACTTTGCTAGCATCACCTCTGATATGTTCACAGATAGAACATATATTCTTCATCAATAGCATTCCTGGGATCCATTCAGTTCTTATGATAGCAGTGTCAAAAATGTAGCCATGACTGTGATGTTTAATGAATGCGTGCCGAAACGTGATTTACAAGAAGGTAAACAGAAAATGGTGGCATATATGACAGCGGTATGAATTGGGTTAATTCAGAATAATGCATGCTATGTAAGCATATACTCCCTGTTGTTTTAACTCTTTGAAGGCCTGGAATCTTTTACATATTATTAACATACATCTGCATATTTGCCTCATAAATAAAGCATCAGAAATGCCTTCCAGGAGTTAAGAGAAAAAAAAAAAGGTATTCATTTCAACGATTGCACCTCTCCGGAAATAGCGACAATCTTATCCAGAACAGCAGTAAACGCTTGTTTAAGTGCAATGTTTACAGGATTTCAAAAAATTACAGCGTGGCCTCGATTTGTCTCAACATTTTGAGGTAATGAACTTGTGCACTTCTTAGTTTTCGTTTTGAGTGTTTCTTGTAGGAATGTTCTTTGTAGGGGTAAAACGAGTTTTCTAAGGGTTTTGAGTACCTTGTCAAATAATATATCCCTTTATTTTGAAGTTATTCCCTGCTGATAGCTAACGTTACTCATCTTCCATATTAGACACTGCGCTTGTGGCGCCACAAACTGTTCCTATGGCTGTCAATAACACAACCCTGTCCTGAAATAAAAAAGATTGTCGCAAATTAAAAACACATACAAAAAAAAATGCTTAACTTCACTGACATATTGCAACATTGCCAGTGGTTAGCATTGGCCCCAGTATTAGCGGCTAGAGTGTTTGCAGCTAGCAACATTCCAGTGCCCCATATAGGCCAATAGGAGTCATCAAAGTATAATAGATAATAGATAAAACGGACTATAATAGATAAACAGGGGTACGAGCTAGCAGCTTTATAAATTAGCGCCGCTTTAATGCATCATATAGGCTGCCAAGTGTCATCAATTGACTTTTTAGAGCATAGGTGTCAAATTCCAGTCCTTAAGGACCGGTATCCTGCATGTTTCGAGCCTTCTCTCTCAAACACACCTAATTCAAATGTTTAGGATAATCTTCAAGCTCCTACAGAGCTTGGTAATAAGTCAATCATTTGAATCAGGTGTGTTAGGGTGAGAAAATCGCAAAACATGCAGGATATCAGCCCTCCAGGACTCGAATTCAACACCTATGTTGAAGAGGGAATGTAATAAATGTAAATCAAATAATATCAGCTATCAGCGCTGGCGGCAACAGTGTTTGCTAGTCATGTTCAATTGCGCCGTAAAGGCTCTAGGGTTAGCGGCTAGCATTGTCAAAAAACTCAAGCTATGAGTTTAAATAGATGCAAATGAAGGGATTTAAGTATTGGCGGCTCTCAATATTAGCATTTGCAGTGTTTGTGGCTAGCAATGTTGAAATGCACCATAAAAGATGTCAAGACTGGTTGAATTATTTTTAAAAATGAATTTAATAGATGCAAATGAAGCAACTCCAGCATTACAGGCTATCAATGCTAGCATCTGCAGCTAGCAATTTTCAACTACACCTGCAAGAGCCATCAAATTATTATGCTCCCTTTGTATCATAATTTGATGGCTCTTGCAGGTTAGATTAAAAGACATACATGAAGCGGCTCCAGGGTTAGCGGCTAGCAGCGTTAGCAACAACTTTATTAGCAGCACTCATTTGCCTCATAGGCTGGCATTATGTCGTAAAACTTTTTTCAAAACTACTTCAATTGGGCTTTAATTGACATTTATGAAGCAAGAGCGGACGGTTTTCTTTTCAAAGGGATTGTATTAGACATTGAGGAAGCCTCTCTAAGGATAGCAGCTAGCAATTAACGATTACAGACTTTGTATAGCGTTTATTTGTATAGTTTATGTACTGTAAGTAATTTTTTTAAAATGTTCTCAACTAATCAATTATTTAAGCCGATTTTCAGTCAGATATGCGGACACCGAAATACTCAATAGCTGCAGCCCTACTTTTGATAAAAATATCTCATCCAATATTTTACAAATTATGCATATGTCGGCGGAAGAAAGCCCACTTTAAATCAAGGACCCTCCATAGTTTTATCTCAGGGGACTTTGACCCACCAACATGTTCTTGTACTTTATTAGCACACTCCATCAGGCGATTTCTGACCTCCAATTTTACTCGCCGTTTGTTCCCCTCAAGCTTGTAGAAGCAGATATTGATTCAAATAAGTAAGGAGGTCACCGCTGGGATTTGGGGAATATGCTATTCCTGGCCTACAGATCAATTTTCTCCATTTCTTTTAAATGGCTAGACATGTAAATCTCCTTGAACTGAATTTCCGACAAACTATTTTATGAGTCATCCAAGACAGATTCCTATTCATTATCAGCGTGGGAGCTGCAGGTGATGCATCAATGTGACACAGCTGCTAAACACTGTTTTCTCAGACACTGCCGGCAACTTGATTGGACTTTCTAATGCGCCCCTAGAAGGAGGGGGAAAAAAACAAAAACAAAGTGTGACTTTGTACCATCATGCCATTGATGTGAGCGCTGAAAATCAACACTTGGTATAATTTGCTTGGCTCTAAGCTTAATGTTGACTTGATGCGTCCGGAATCACTGAAGCTGAAGGGGGATTAACGCTAAATGGCGAAACTTTTCAACGCGCTGGCCTAAGTGAATACCAAGGCGACAAATTTGGAGGATTCTTTTCTAGGATTTCAATTTTGCGAGTACCAATAGGTTTTTCCAGGAAATGACATGCTACTGTTTGTAAATAAGATTCTATCAGTATAGGGAGGAGGAAAAAAACAATTAACTCACCAATATCTGGATTCTGTCGTTTGACATGTCGTGCGGATTTATATGCTTGCCCTAAACATGGTGCAGTAATTGTTTTCTCGTCAAGCTATGTTGTTACCATGCTAACAGATGCTAATCCCTCTTGTAATCCCATCAATTTTACTGCAGCCGCGGCTTCCTCATGCATGCGTTCCAGGATAGGTAGGATAAGAGATAGAACACATGCTTTTGATTACAGCAAAAGCAATACAATGCTTTGCTATTGTTAGTTTATAAAGGAAATGGCTATTAAGGCTCAAAATATTTTTGGCAGAGCAGTTTTTTAATCATTAACTTAATTTGAGGAGCATTTTTCTCATTTTGTGGATCTTTTTTTGTGGAACCTGAATGTTTTTTTAATTAAATAATAATTAAAAAAAATAATATGGCATTATTATTATTATTATTATTATTATTATTATTATTATTATTATTATTATTATTATTATTATTACTGTAAATTTTGGACTATAGCGAAAATTGAGCAAAAAAAAATAAATCTTTGTAACATAAGAGACTGTAAGCCGCAGATCGTAAAATCAGTTATTTACACAAAAAATGAAATAAGGAAGTTTTTTTTTAACCTTCCTATCTTTCACAGAACATCAACATATTTTAATAATAATAATAATAATAATAATAATAATAATAATAATTATTATTATTATTATTATTATTGTAATATCTACAATAATAATAACAACAACAACAACAACAACAATAATAATAATAATAATAATAATAATAATAATAATAATAATAATAATAATAATAATAATAATAATTGTTGTTGTTGTTGTTGTTGTTGTTGTTGTTGTTGTTGAGAATCAAGTGACCACTGACTGCCCCAGATATTTTTGAACATTTTATTGGTAATATGTAAATATTACCAATAGCCAAGAGCCTTGGCGTACGCTAGTAAATTTAGCTGGGTAAGCTAACACAACTAGCTAAGGGCTCCTGGTTTCAACATTTCTTTCGCTCCCTTTGGAATGTAATAAGGAATGGATTCCATGGTTCTTGATCTCAACTCTTCTTCTAATCAGCAAGACACAAGTGGCAGGCGAGGCAGGAGGTCTGGAAACTGGAGCGTGGTTTTATCCGTACAAAGAAAACTCTCAAATTGAGCACAGAATGGGATTATTAGAAAGGACCAAGAGGGAGCAATTAGGCTAGAAAACCACAAGGGCCATGCAAGACTGAAGAAGCACTTTAGTGAAAGTCAGAAATAAACAGCAGAATGAAAGAGCTCCAATGTCACGGGCGGGTAAACAGCAAGCGTAATTAAGTGTGAAAATGAACTTTGATGGAATTTGTTACAGGAGATTGCGCTTTGACGGAGGTTAATCAACATATCTGATTGGGAGTTTGCTGACAGGCTTGGTCCAGGTAAACGGACTAACGTTATTCTATTAAGAAAGTATGTCCAATTGTAAAACAGATGAGTGCTACTTTAATTTCTTTCAGTTCAACTAATAAATCCAACAAACATTTATTTCAAGTTTGATTTACTAAATTACAAATAAATCCTGTAATAACAAAATATCAGGACAATGATAATGTATACTGATTTTAAAATCAGTTTTAACGTAAACTTAAACTCAAAGCCTGTGAATAACTTGCTTACAATTCACTTTTCAACAAACAATCCAGTGCCAAAGAAGTATTTTTATGTTGCTATAATGATTGTAGGGATTCAGTCTTAGGTATTCATTTATCATCATTCAAAATTGATATATTGATTTGATATATATGGCAATCCTCGCAAATGATTCTCCTTCACTTCCATTCGCCTATTTCTTACAGTATATGACTTTCTTTAGGCTTCTGATTGACTGTTACGGCTTGAAGGGATTACTCGGATGAGTTTTGCATGTAAATTTGTCCTTTTGACTTCTTGAGCTTTATAACTCTGAACCAGTGTTTTTTTTTAACATTTTAGCATGAACTTTTAGCTGTGGCTTTTAAAAAATGAAATGCATTTAACTTATCCACTTCCCTTGATGGTACCCGAAGTTGGCCTACCATGAAAAGTATACGTAGACCTAAAATGAGAACAGGTTTAGCGTCATTCTAACAAATAATGAGCTGACTAGCCAACAATGTGCATATTTGTCACATTCAGGACATTTTTAGGACCATAGATATCTCGGATAAAATGTGGCATTTAGGGTGTGGAAGCGTCTTTTTGTCTGTGCTATATTTTGTTTATGTTACATTTTTTCCTAAGTACAAGTTGATCCGTGAAGGCCTTTAGAAATGGCCATTAGATCTAAAAAACTGCTTCAAAATGAAACAACTTCCTAATAATTTTTTGGATGTTTTTTGCAGATCTACACAAGACAGACATGTCTACCAATTTTCATAATGCTTAGTGAAAGTGGCTTTGGAGGCTGAATTGTCAAACTGTGGAGTTGAATTCTGATTATGGGGAGTTATCAAATTTCACAGCCACGCTCCACTTGTATGAGATTGCAACAACTCTGATGTTTTGCAATTCGGTAGCGGCCATGCGGTTAGTAGATGGGTTTGAAATTTGGTAGCAATCTGACAAAACCTCTATTACAAGTTCTTCTATAAGCCACCCCTGGAAGCATCCAAAAACAACTATAAAACAGCCCTGTTAAAACAAATTAGATGTTGCTACTCTTGAGTTTTGCCATTTTTCTCATGACAGTTATGCCTACCAAATTTGAATGAAAGAAGAAATGATTCATTCCAAACATATATTCTATATATCACAAAATACATTGTTTATACGTATAAAAGAAAAAGCTAAAATTGAAAATAAAGCCTGACTACACTACAACACTAAAAAAAAAAATGTAGTCTGTTCTAAAAGGAGTTGGAAGGAGGTAAAAACACTTGTTTATTTCCTATCTCTTTTATGTATTCTTACATTAAATTATACTGTATTTACTAATATTGCTATGAAAATTACATATAAATATCCTATATACGATAAATATACTGTACACATATAGCGTATAAACACTTCATAAATATCCACATAAACATAGACTTACAATGATAAAATAAATGTTACATATGCATCCCTATAAATATAATATAATATAATATAATATAATATAATATAATATAATATAATATAATATAATATAATATAATATATGATATGATATGATATGATATGATATGATATGATATGATATGATATGATATGATATATGATGCGATATGATATGATATCCTGTTTATGCATATACTACACCGCTATTAACACATAATATATACACATACATACTATATAACAAGCCAACTATCAATTTCATGTTGCTAAGTGAAATTGAATTTTGAAATAATTGCCTAGGGAGCTACCTAGTCACCAGTAGCCGGGTTTTAATGTCATATATTTTAATCAGGATGGAAATGCTTGTGAAGTTTGGTCAGTTTCCGAGGCTCCCAAAACGGAGACCCATTTGGTTTCAAACTAATAACGGTGAAGAAAGTAAACAATTTCCAGGTGGCCTTTGCACATCATTAGCGGGCCGTAAAAATAAGTCAAAAAAGACGTTCTTAACCATTAGAGCCGAACTGAAACGAGGTGGGACAGGTTTATTTGTATCAAGGCGGTGCACTCACCTTTTTAATCACTTTTTATACCGGGGGAATTATTATTTTACCCTCGCCGGGGCACAAAGCGTTATGAATAGCGAGAATAACAAGCTTATAATTGGATCCATCGGGGAAGGATCATTGTCCCCATTAGCACCATTTGCGTGCAATCGAGTAGACTCAATCTTCCGTTGCCCCCTCCTCCACCCTCGGAAATGAACAATTACCTTCCGTAAATTGATTCTTGCTGGTCACATACGTGGAGGAAAGCGCCGTCTGTCGCAGCTTGTCGCCCCCTTGACACGTCGCGCACTGACGTAGGAAGCTTTATCTCGTCCTATGTAAAATGCAAAACATGAGTCCTTTTTTTTCATGTTTGCTAGCCTCTAATCCCTCTAATCCATTATTTGTCATGCTGGGGATATGCTCCACATCTTTGAACCGCAACGGGATCAAGTGATACTGGTGGAGAAGGAGAAAGGGGAAGGAAAAATAAAGTGACGCGAGGGTTCAGCGGCTAACGTTATCAGACGATTGTCAAAGGCGCTTCGGAGACACGGTACAGGCGAGGTTTTTACTTCCTTCCCTTTGAGCCATCTCGGATCTAGCGTGCTAGGGGGCATATGCACATGTCCACACCCTGCGGGTGGCCTGAAACATCAGTGGCTGTGTACAAGAGGCCTGCCAGGGTCACTGTTATGTACCGCAACCACGCAGTCACTTCATTAGCTACGCATTTATTTTTTAACGTCATTAAAGATTGTAAAAATTGATATTTTTACCAAGGGAAAAAGTGTCAGGCTTTTATTGGAAGAATATAAAACGTTTTCATTGGCCTGTATCTAATTTGGCCGATATTAACTCAATCAATCCCAAGAATGACTGTTATTATTTTGGACTATTAAATCCTAAAAGAACAATTACTCTAGATTACTTCAGATTACTTAGATATTTAAGCAAATTAGTAACTAACACTTTGGTAGTAAAGTATTAAAAGTAATCTTTGATGTACTTTAAAGTACTAAAACAAACTTTAGCAAGGAGAACTTCAATACAACAACATCAATGACTCGACAGGAATCGAAAGGACACAGGAACCTAAATCGACTCAATCCTGACAAGACAACAAGGAACACCTTGACGTGACACAATATGTGCAGAGAGGTGATTTGCACACATAAGGGCATCAAGTTAACTAGGACGTGTGGACACAATCAAACTAATAAAGACACTGAAACAAAGGGAACAGACACATGAACTTAAAATCATGAACATAGCCCTACCTATAAACTCAAGCCTAGAACAAAAAAGAATAGAAAACCCTGCTACCAACCCGAACGCAACAAATACCAATACCATATTAGACTTTCCAGTAAGTGTAAAGTAAATTCATTTTTTTTCTCATAAAGACGTATACAGGATAGTGCAGGTGCGCCAAATGCTGCAGTCAAAAGGTTTAGGGCACCCTAAACTTTGTTTCACGTACGCAATATCAGTAAAGTTCCATTTTATGCCGAGTATTACTCCCACATCAAAACGGAGCCTCCCTTGTATTGTATTCCATTAAGTCACCCGGGATGTTTTTACAAGGGTTGCTGCAAACAAAGGCATCACGGCAATACTGATGGGCCGACGGGCTGATGGGGCCCCTCAAAGGTCGTCGTGAGGCGCCTGAGGCTGAAGGCTCTGTGAAGTCCACATCCCCCACTGGAGGGATGTGTTTCCAGACCTCGGCCCGCATCACATCTGCTGTCTCTTCCTCTTCTTGTATCCCAGGCCGAGCGCACCCCTAACCCCCCCCGCCCTCCCCGCAGAGCGAGGAGCGCTGACCACAACAGACCGAGGGCAGCTTTAATAGTCTGCTACATGCACCGAGTGCTGAGCTTCTGAAGCAAGACACACTTGTCTCTGCTGGATGTTCACTGCTTACTTTTCTACTTTGCCTGTTTTATCATCCATGGACTTTTTTCCACCACTGGACACTCAAAGCACTTGACTTTGGCCAGTCCACATATCTGTACGTGCAGCCGCCATTTATCTTGGTTTTTGCCAAGTATGATTGACTGAACTGAAAAGGAAGATAAAAGCCAACTCGGGAAAGGATGTTCAGAGATGATGGCGAGACTCTGTTTGAATAATTTAGTAAAATATAATGTTTAGTCTGCTAGTAGTCTATATTCCTATTATCCATTTGCCCTCAAAAGAGCACATCTGCGACATCCAAGAAACACAAATGTCAACCTAAGAACCAGTCAATCAAGGACCGTGTTAAGTAGGTCTGAATTTCAAAATCTATTTTTGTTCACCATGGATGGATCAAGCATTCACGCTTACATCTTTGAAGAGTTTGGACACTTCAATTGTCAGCCTAACATGGATGCTTTTTGGAAACTGGAAAGAGGCCAGGGGAAAAAGTACACTTAAGGTGAGGTTTAATCATTGAACCTTAGAACTGTCAAGCAAATATATCCACAGCCGTGACACAAACCGTAAAAGATAATACATCTGTATCTTAAAAGGGAGATTGTAAAAAGAAAATGCTTACAACAATACTACAGGCCAATAGAAGGCGGACACGTGTTGAAAACACAAATTTTCATAGGAGTGAGAAAACAGTAAAAAGTTGCTTATTTTGTGAAATACTGAATAAAAGTTAAGATTAAGAAGGAAACATTTGTTTTGCTTTTTTTTTTCCTAAATGGAGATTTCCGGATCTATAGAGTTAAAAAGTGGAAAAAAAAGAAGAAGTGAATAAAAAAATTGCAAATTTTGACCTCTGTTTATTAGCACAGTGGTTCTCTATGTCAAACCAAAATAAAAGCACTTAAATAGAAACTCAACAAAAGTGGCCCAAAAAATATAAATCAGTTGAAGTGAAGAGAATCTGCAATGTTGACATTTTCGGAAGAAGTCAAAATGCCCAACGTGACTTGCCCTCATACACCAAATAAAATCTGCCGCTAAGCCTCCAGTTTGACACCTGTGCTAGAAAAGCTACAGTGTGGGATGTGTTGGTTTCTCCTCCCTGATCTCGTCTAAAAACAATCATGACCGTAAACGCTCTTTAAAATGTACAACCGGCACATAATAAATGATATTATAAATGAACCAATCACGTGTCAGCACATTGCCGTGTGACACTCCACATTCTTACAGTATTTCACAGTTTGTCATGTTAAGCTGTAACCCGAGATAACGTGACGCTCCCGTTATGTTCCTTGGGGCCCTGAGCAGTCTTCTCCGGACTGAACCAGGTGTCACTCACCGGCCTTGACGGACGTGTGTCAGCCGGCGGGAAGAAGCCGCTGACAGCAGTCAGCGCTCGCGCAAAAAGTCTTGTGCTCAAGTCGCTCGTCTTGTGGCGACAGACGTCGGCCTCCAGATCAGCTGTTTAAAGCAGAGAGGCGACTGCCGCTTGTTTCCGTCTTCCTCAAAAGGTGCCGCGGAGTCTGCTGGCTGTGAAAGTAGACGTTCTACTTTTCCAAACGTTCTCTTACTTGAAAAAATGAGTCATTTTCTTCTTTTATGTCTATGTTTTTATTGGGTGGGGGGCAGAGAAAGGAAAGGGTCTGTGTTTCTCAATCAGTTTGCTGGAGATCAGTTCAAAAAAATTTGACCCACGAGCTGGCAAGGGACAGCTAGCTAGTCTCATGTAGAAAATTAGCAATAATGTCCCTGGGTCATTTTGACCCGGGGTGTGCATAGATGTGTCCGAAACGTTTACAATCGAAAACCAATATTTTGTTTTACCGGTGATGAATGTTCATTTCTCAAGAATATCAATTATGCCTTTGGGTCAATATGACCCGGAGGTGTGTATTTTTATCCAAAAGTGTCAAAAACTCGGTTTTAACTCCAATCACAAAGCAACAAAGGCAATACCTCTTTCACACGCATGTATTACATTTGTTTCTCTGGAATAATAACTTCCTGCCTGGGTTACTTTGACCCAGGTCATATTTAGGTGTGTCTGAAGTGTTTACAATACAAATCCAATATTTTGTTTCAACAAGAGATATATATTAATTTCTCAAGAAAATCAATAATGCCACTGGGTCATCGGGACCCAGAGATATGTGTCTTTATCCAAAATGGTAAAAAAACTGTTTAAAGAAAACATTGAAAACCGGGTCACGAAACAATACCACCACTGGGTCAATATGACCCAGTCATTTCTTCATCCAAAAGTGTCAAAATCTCAAGATTTTTATTTTTTTCAATTGAAAAAGAGCACAAAAAGAAACAAACACAATATCGAAGTTATACCCGATTGTTACGTTTGCTTTTATGGAATAATAATAACATCTTGGGTCACTTTGACCCGAAGTCATGTATAATTATAAATATAATCCTGCTAACTAACAAATCTTTCAGACCCCACCACCACCCCCTCTCCTTATACAGCAATATATATATATATATATATATATATATATATATATATATATATATATATATATATATATATATATATATATATATATATATATATATATATATATATATATATATATATACATGAAAAAGCATTGTAAGAAAAATGCATAATGCCATTTTTAATGAAAAACTATATTCATTTACTAGAACTTTCAAACGGATGGGTTTGAATCACAACATTATGGGAGGGTAAATAGTGTCCTTGCTCCGATTGGAAAAATGATCCCTCAACGGTTGAAGATGGATTAGCAATTAGCACCAATTAAAATGAAAAACAAAGGCAGCCTATTTGTCTTCTGTTACCTCAGATACCCCGGCCGTCTTGTGTTGTCTCATCATCATCAATATATATACATATACATATGTATTAAAGCAGCCAATTAATTTGTGAGGAGCTGACTGTATGTCAGTTGGTGCCTATATGCGCCGTCTCAGTGTGCAGCCGTCACATTGGCATGTCTCAAGTCAGCTTTGAAAAGACGACACAATCAAGGAGGTACCTGCACCCTATGATTTCAGAAGCACCCGCTGCGACTCCTTGCAGCTTTGCAGACAAACAACTCCGCCACAATGCTCTTCGTGCTTTGAACGATGTGATTTGTTGTTTACGGTTAAGCATACGGCCGAAAAAGAACATCATGTCAATGCAATCGTTCATTCGCACCAGTTGCTGATAACAACTGTCGCCTTGTGGAAATGTATGAAACAGTATTAGAATGACAGTTGAAATAAATTACAGTTGTATCGCAAGATTGGATTCAAGAATGTATAGTATAGCACTGTAAAAAAAAATGTATTTTTGGAGCTAAACGGTCATTTACATGTCAGTTGGAGCAACTTAGCAAGCACGATAAAGCAAGCAAGTTTGCTCAAAAAACATTTACTTTAAAACGTCAAATTTGGGGACATTACAAGGAACAATTAGTTCTCAAAACTTATTTCTTTGGGGATACATTTGGCAAAAAAAAAAAAAAAACAACAAACCTAAAAGTGTGTTTTACTTAATTGCTAATCAGTTTTTTTTAGGTAATTTAGAGAATGAATTCAATATAAAATGAGAAGAAAGATATAGTTTGATGAGAGAAAAAAAAGATATTTAAAATTATAAATTTGATTAAAATTCAAATTTCAATCATTTAATTTGTGACGTTAACTAATGTTGAGTTCTTCCAACTGTATTCATGTAGTTTAGAGATTAATGTCCATATATAATTATAGGAAAGTTATATCTTGAACGAATGAGTCATAAACTAAAAAAAATACAAATTCAATTATTTCCTTTGCAATTTTAACCGCAGAGCTTGGGAAAAAGAGGGTAGCTAAAAATCAAGGATTGCTGTGATGTTGACTCATTTGGCATCAATGCGACACCGCCTGCAAGAAAAATCCAAGAAAAAATGGTGGCGCAAACATGGTTACAGTGGATTGTTTTGATTTATAGTCACACCCGACTTGGTCAACTTTTTGCACACCAGCTTTACCGTTTCAGTCAATGGGAAAGGGCCAAAAGAGGGATCCATCTAATGAAAATTGTCATTTTAGATAGGACACTGGAACAAAATAAAATACATTTTTCACACAAATTCAATGTTTTGAAGCGTGAAATACAGAATATATCTGAATATTATGGTGGGTTAGGGTTAGTTTGTCGTGTTGTTTTTAAAACAGGGGTCCTAGATTCATGGAGTTCAAATATTCATGGAAAGAAAACACATTTCGTGAAATTTCTACCAGGTTTTCAGAAAAAAAGGTTTCTCTATGTACAACGAACAAAAAGAGCGCAGAAAATGAAACTTTCAAATTGATCCCATTCAATTGGGCCTTAACCATTTGCCACTGGCCACAAACAGCCCCCGGGCCTTAGTTTGGCCTCCTCTGCCATACTATATCACCGGCGCTGCAGTCGACAGATTAAATGGGAGATTTGTGCTGACTCAGGCCGCATACTAGAAGTTGCAATTCTCTTGCTAGTACTGAAGCATTCTCTACCGCGCGCCAATTTTTATCAATAGACTAATTGCGAGGATAAATGAATACATTCAAAGAAACGCTCATGGGTATTCTGGCCTTGAATCATTTTCCACTTCCTTAATTGCTCTGAGGCGCTAAGCTCACTACTAACGCTCCAACTCTGCTAGTAGTAGCACCACTATGCTAGAAATGACGCTCCGCTGCGATATATAAGCCAGCAGCTATGAGTAGGAAATGTTTCTTCGGCTCGCAGTCCAGACAGCGGGATATTCTGCTTTCAGTCCTCCCCGTGCCCCCGCCAGCAGAAGGATGATGTCAGCATTTCAGCTTTGAGGCGGCTGGCGTGCGTCCAGGTAGAAGGACATATGGCGAGGAGGCATGAACAATGCACTTGCAAAAAAAAAAAAAATCCGACCCGATTCTAGAAACAATCTCGGCCTTCACTTTCAGGATGATGAATAATTCATTCGCAGCGAAAAAAAAAGCACATTGGGAATCTCCCATGAGAAAAGATGAGTTGTTGTTAAGATTCTATTTCAAAGTGCGTTTGTTTGAAAACAATGGCCTTTCGCATTATTTGTTACAATGTCGTATACAAGGGTTGCAGGACATTTATAGTTTAGTGGTTGTTGTTTTTGCTACGTCATCGCTCTATATCAATGCCACTGACTTTGTGGACTATCTTCTGCCTTTTGCTTTTGAAAGCAGTTGTCAATGTCGCCCTTAGAGAGAAAAAAAAAAAAAAAGCATACAAAGACGGTCCTGTCAACAGATTAAGGTGATTATGGTTCACAATATCAACTAAATAGCTTATACTCCCACTGGAAATGTTAATGAAATCTAAATAGTATTTAATTTTTCGGTACTGTTGTTACATTTGCTAGATAAAATTCTCATTTAACAAACATCAACTTATTAGCCATAAAGCTTGTCAATATAAATGTACATGATGTATAATCATTCAGTCATTGTACGTTCATTTTTCGTTTTGTTTATTACATTAATATATTTGTTGATTTTTCATTTTACCTGGATATTTTGTTAATATGATTTACAGAAATGCTCAATACAACGTTTTTTTTTTTTTTTTTTTTTAAGACTGGTACGAGAACTAAATTATTGAGTAGTCACCAAAACATATACCAAGTACCGATACCATTATTTAATACCATTAATAGTCTGATCCACAAAATTTCACAGAGAAAAAAAATGACAGATCATTAAAAAAAATAAATAATAAAATATCAAGGCAATTTCCTAATTTGTTATTTCTGATTTGTGATGGTGAAAATGTTTCAAAAAAGTGGTTGATACGAGTATCGTCTGCCATCACAAGTACTGACCTTTAAAATTAGGCCAGATCCCTAATTTTAAATTTTAAATCGTGATTAGCTTTATTACACAATAATTAGTGACCTTTTGCTTTGGTCTTGCACTTCGCAAATATTCCGTGTATTAAACACTAACACTGATACTCAGGCTGATAAAAATTCAGCAAAACATTTTTTGAAAATCTAAAAAGTAAAAACTAACGACAACTAACACGCAAAAAAAACTGAAGTAAAATAAAAGACAAAATGAAGAAAAAAAACCTCCAAAAGTATTACACCCGAGAAATACTTTGCACTACCATTAGCAAGCAGTCATTACATTTGCCCTTTAGAATTTTTTCATTTTTAAACATACATTTTGCAGGAAGTGCTCACAAATTGCATTCACACAATTTCAGCTGATCCATTAGCGCCAAAAAAAAAAAAAAAAAACGAGGGCGAGGGGTAAATGTATAAAAATATTTAGCGTCAATTCAGGCCGCAAGCAAGTCTTCCAGGAGGTAATGGATGCCGTACAACATGAAGTCAAAAGTCTTATGGGCGTGAAAAAAAATAAAGTTCGGTCAACAGTTTTAAAACATGAATATATAAAGGTCTCTAATATAATTTGTTAGTCAGCAAAGTGTCATTGTCTAAGCTACTGTTTTTCTTTTTCTATTTAAAGAGGATGCTAAACCTAATGTATATGTTATAAATATGTTCTATGCACCCCCAATAGTGCAGTCATATTCTGATTAATATCATATACGTGGAATATGAATTAAGCAGCAACATCCATCAGTTTTTAACCAGCCAATTTCACCATTTGCTGTTGACTGAAAATGACATCACAGTGGTAACTACTAATCACGGCTCACCTGTTTTCTGAGTTTGGCCATGCTAGCAGTGATGAACAAATCAAAGAACATGACATAATATGTATGTAAAATATGTACGCTGGGCGCGATAAACCAATCAGAGAACATTATGTAATAAATACGTACAATATGTACGGTGGGCAGGATAAGCCAATCAGAGGACATCACATAATACGTACATAGATTATGTACAGGTACGTCGGGCGAGATAACACAATCAGAGAACATTACGTATTATATCCAGTATGTACGTTAACAGTAAACCAGATAACATTACACAATACGTAAGTACAATACATACGCTGGGTACGATAAACCAATCAGAGAACATGACACAATACGTGCAGTATGTACGTACGGTGGCAGCAATAAAACAATCAGAGAACATTACGTATTACGCCCTGTATGTACCCGAGGAGTGATAAACCAATTAGAGAACATTACACAACATGTGCGTACAATACGTACGCTGGGTGCGTTAAACCAATCAGAAAACTTGACATAATCCGTACATGAAAAACAATAAATAAAGCAATAAACCAGAGAACATTACGCATACTCCCTGAATATGCGCCCCATAATAAGGCGTGTCCCAAGTCTGGAAAAAGACGCCAAAAATCGTGACGACGTGTGCCATACGGTGCATTATAAATGGTTTTTCAAGCAAAGATCATACATGTAAACACTGGGCAAATCATTAGCTACAATTGTATTATTCCAGCCAATTACCGGTACATTTATTATAGTGCTTTACTATGAGAGCTGCTTCAAATATTTTTTTGTTTGTGTCTAAATATGCAATGCTGTGGCAGTGCAGCGGTAGAATCCAATCCGGCATCACAAAGGCACAAGCCCTATGGGTGTTATGCATTGCAATGCAGCCGCATCCAGTGCGTGTCATGTTATAAACAAGTCACGACGTGAACAGCAAAGCAAACGCGAGCGGACAGAGACAAATGCGAGGCGCGGAAAAATCAGCAAGGCACCATGGGAATTTGTGTGCGTGTGTGTTTCAGACAGCCGCCGCCTGTTGGAGGCTGTGAGAAGATATGCTTTACTAATGGCTGTTGAGGGGGACGCGTCATTTATTATGCTGCTTTGCTAATGCGAGCGAAGAGGGAGCTCTGTCCGTGAGCTTCGCTTCGTTGGAAACGCTGCGGCCACAAAAGCCGTCTGACTGCGGGCCAAAGAACACATACGGACCGTGTCAGCGGATTTTCATCTGATATGTTTGCTGTTCAATTAGCCAAGTAGGCCAGATTAGCATATGACATTTTTAGATTGGCTCACGGGCAACTTCCGATTGAGGCCCGCGAATTCTGCCGAGCGACACGTCAATCATCCGTCCGAGCGATGTCACGTATGTGCCATGTTACGTTTCGATCACGTGAAAAATAATGCAGGAGAGAGCCAGATCCTTCTTTTCCAGATAGTTTTGAGTGCGTTTTGACTTTTGAGTGTGCTAGCTAAAGAAAATATTTGTAAGCTAAATTTGCTCATTTTAATTCGCCATTTTCAACAGTTGAAAAACAAAACAAATACACAACCAAACCTGGCTTAGCTTGCGAAGGTCAACCGACCAAATCCAGACAACTGGTGAGCGGCCTTGTTTTTGGTTTGTTTTTTTGCCCTGAGCCACTGTCATGGCATTTTTCAGTCACACAAGTCACAAGCGAAATATGTGTTCTTTTTAACCCCTCATTGTCAAGGGTGATACGGGTCCCTATTATAAACTTTATAATCGAATGAATCCCTTTTGCAAACATTCGGGAATGAAGAGCATTGTGACATTCTGAACCTGTACTTATTCAGACAATCTGTAGCCATTTTAAGCCTCCGACTGTTTTTTTTTCATTGTTTTTTTTTTTTTTTTTTTTTTAGATATATCCAGATCAATGGTGATATTGACACAAAGGCTTTAAAAGTATATGAAAATGAATTATAGTTATAATACACAAAAGTATTCACTTAAAATGGCTTTTAAGTTTAGTTTAGCTTTAAGGTATGTGGAAGGCTCTGTGCAATTAACTTATCTAGTTTGAAAAACACTACTAGTAAATTAATAAAAAAATAAAACATATTGATAATAATAACTCACTGAATCCCAAAGACATGTTTTTATGAGTTAAGATATCAAATCACAGGTATGGTACTCTCCGCTTCTGATCAGTTCAGAATGAAGCGATTGGCCCAATTTTCGATCACAAGATATTCAATTATAGGTACAATACACAATGATTCTAATCAGTTGAAATTTTTTTTCTATCACTAGAATTATTATAATTTTTTTTAAAGCTAAATGAAAATTAATTACAGTTATATTAACATAAAACGGTTTAGTAAATTTAGCATCACTTTGAGATACATGATACACTCTGTGCTGTTGACGCATCTAGGTTTAAAAAAAGTAGGCCTAAGTCAAAAAAAACCAAAAAAAACGAATATAATAAAGTACAATTAATACAATTTAAATCACAGATTCAGTGGCCCATTCTGATCAGCTGAAAGCGATGTGATCGGCCCGATTTTCAATGACATGATCGAGATTTGAACTTCCCTAGTTATGACTAACAATGTAATGCACAATGTTTAACTTATTGGAAAGCTGAGGTCATCTTAATTATGCACAAAATATGTACTGCCGTGACACCTTTTGCTCTGCAAATGTGGCTATGAATCCACTTTGACACAATCGAATTCGCTAGAGTTCACTTCCAATTGACTCCATCAAAAATGGACAAACGGAGACGTGAAAGCCGGAAGTTTTTTCTTCTAACCCGTAAAAGCGCCTCCAATATGTCCGTCGGCGGCCAGCGAGCCGTCACCCCCGCTCCCAAGTGGATTTCGGCAAATCCTGTTGCATTAAAGCTGCCTCAAGTACAAGCTGTTTCAACAATAGCGCGCCACATGCTGCTACACTACAAGCCGTGCGGATACTCAGATGCAAACTGGCGGCAACATTTTTTTTGCGGATCCGGAGTCACTAAATCTCCACTAAGTCACCTTCACACTGGCGATTTCGACTGCAGGGAAAGCTAATAAACATCCTGCAATAGTGACCACATTGTCCGTTATTTGCATAATGAGGTTTTATGGTAGTTAAAATCTAGCGTGTCAACAGACGAGTGCTGGCATGACGTTGCAGTCGTAATGAATAAACACGCATGCACTTCCACCTGCTTAATAAAACCTCCTCACCAGGGAGTCGACATGAAGCTAACAACGCAGAATCTATTATCTCACACTCAAGTTATTGCTGAATACTAATGCGGCTGATAAAGATTTCATGGGATTATGAAAAGAAGAAGACACGGGAAAACAATGTGGATTTCCAGGCGCTTAAATGGCAAACAAATGTGATGTAAATCGTAACGCGGTAACAAGAGACATAAGTGACACTGTCAATGACTTCCAATAGTAAATGGAGTTTTACGGGGGAGTACATTTACTCAGCCGTAGGAGAGAGGAGCTGTGCAGTGTAAGTGTGCGAGGCCTTCAGGTGTATAAATTGATTTTGTGAAATATTATGAATGAATGTTATTGGGTCATTTAAATTCATGTCAGATCAAAAAAAAATTATATATGTGTATATATATATATATATATATATATATATATATATATATATATATATATATATATATATATATATATATAAGCCTGTCATAGTCAAGAAAAAGATGGATGTTTCCATAGTTTTAATTTTAACGGTTGCTCTTTGGCTTATTGGAAAAATAAAAATAAAAATCTGTGCACTTTGCAAAGCCAATTTCAAACTGTATGTCTTTGGAAGGAAGAAAAACAAAGATTTAATTTTGCTACTGGGGTATGAAAATCAACAACCTTTAAAGGGATAGTGTGTAAGATGGATGGATGGATGGATGGATGGATGGATGGATGGATGGATGGATGGATGGATAGATAGATAGATAGATAGAAAGATAGATAGATAGATAGATAGATAGAGAGAGAGAGAGAGAGAGAGAGAGAGAGAGAGAGGTCTTGTATAAAGCAAGGCATGTATTCACCTTATTAAAGATTGGCATTAATAATATTGATTTTCTGCAAAGTTTCAACAACCTTCAACTTATAATTAGCTCTGATTTATTTCTATTTCTGTTTTTCTCATTTCAGCCTTCCGTTTGGCAAGTTATTAAGCAGTAAAGCCAACCCGCTAACTTTTTTTTTTTTTTTAATCGGTCATTTGATTCCTCTGGTTGTTTTTGCGGCATTTCAATGAGTTTGGTGTCATTCCGTAACTACTAAATAGGAGCTGAGAAACAAGCTGCTTCTGACTGATTGCTGCAGAGAATTAACACCGGACGTTTCCACTCAGATGACATTAGTTTCTGCAAAGACGGAAAATTGCTTCATTTGGGTCCACCGACTTCCTGGTTATGTCCATTTCCAGCCAAATAGACTCCGGCATTCATTGTTGACTATTGATGAGGATTTGTATCAGTTCCTTCGGGAGAGATTCAACACATGGACCATTCATTACCAAATAGTGTTTTTGCTGTAATTTTTCTCAAGCAGAGACACAGGGGGCATTAGCATAGGGCTCTACCTCAGCCTACCCCCCCACCCCCTACCCCACCCAACTTCCCAGAGTGCATTAGCTCCACACAACGCCTTCAATGAATCAACTTTGGCAAGATGCATCGATAGGAGGGACACTGAATAATGCAGACTCCGCCGCAGCTTTGTCGACGCTCTGCATCCCACAAGCTCTGACTGAGGGGAAATATGACGTCAAACTCAACACACAAGTTAGCGCCATTAGTTTGATTAAGTTCCAGTCATAACGTGACATAACATGTGAGGTCAGATTGGATCAGATATACTTGGCAATACAATGAAAACACTTAGCATAAGCAAGACAATGTGCTACGTTAGCAAGAAATGTCTTCAATACGGTACATATTTTTATATGAGGACGGACAAGACATAAATCCCAAAAGACGAGATGTCTCAGATGGTAGAGTACATGTGACCAGATGAGATTTTAGCTAAATTTGTTATATAAAAATAACTAACATACATTTTCCACTTTTTCAAAATGTGTTCTTTCTATGGGGCAAAAAAGCAACAAAAAATAACAATCTAGTGTGCTAATGTAAATATATTTTCAGCTAGAGCTGACATCTGCCGAGATGAATATAGCTCCTGTTTGCCGCCTTGAGTGCCCTGACATCTTTATATTATATTTTACCGTTCTTCAACTGGAAAGCCAAAAAAATCACGACAGGTGATTGGAAAGTAATTGAAGCATCCCATATTTCTCCCGTAGGGCTGCATATATTAGGACTGGGTATTAATATTATTTTTCCCTTCATGAAAAGCAAATATTAACATAGAAGACCAAAGAACACCTATCCACTCAATTATGAATGACCAACTTTTATAATTCCGACATTTTTTTTCATTTACATTTTAAAACTACACTGAGAATTTATTTAAGTCTCTCCCCATGTATTTTGGTTGAGACAAAGGGAGGTCGCCACCAGAGAACACACATTTGGGTCATCCTGTTTTGTTCAAAAGTGATCAGTACAAACAGCAACGAGCCATAAGAACCAGTCATTTTCATCCCTTGAACTGCCTTTGAAAGATAATCCGACTGCTCTCACTAGCTAACTGAAGTGCTACTAGCTAGCGGCTAACTTATGGTGGAGGCTGCGCTAAATGCTGGCAACAGGCCTCGTACAATAAAATGCAAGCACAATTAAGTTTTTAGGACAAGATTGAGTTTATTGTGACAAGATTTATGACTCTACTGCAGTGTAAAGTCAGCCATTGTTGGCTATCCTAATCTGGCAAAATCACATCGCACGAGACCTCATCCCATCGCTAGGTCATTATCAAACCAAAGCAGCAATTTCTATTCCCGGCATGACATTTTCTATTCACGATGACATGACTTAGCATACAAAAAAGGCCGACTAAGCTCAACCTCTGCCGAGTCATGACACTTCATCACTAATATGTTATGGATTAACGAGTGGAGTGTCACTGTGATGGAGCGAGGCGCTTGACTGCTGCGAGAATAAGGTGCAATCACCTGAAGATTGAGACTCTGCGGCCCCACCGTGTCGGAGAAAGAGGAAGGGGGGCACATCACATTACTCACATTTAGCGTGAAAAGAGAAATTCCACATTCATGAAGTGGATTAATGTCACGTTTACAGAGACAGTCAGATGGTGCCTTTAGATACAAGGGTAGTACTTTGGCAGATAAAAGTAGTAAATGGCTGTTTATTGCTGTGAAACAACGAGAATTATCTTGTGTATTTAAAACAACCACATAGCCAATACTAATTAAGAGGGGAAGTCAATTAAAACATTTTGTTCACGATCATTTTCAATTTATATTCCACAATCACAATATTAATCACAATGCTCTTTTTAGTTTAGTGGGATTGAATAGAATGTATAAGTGTAAAAAAAAAAAAAAAATGGGGATTCATCTCCTCTTAAATGCTGACATCATTTAATTTGCCACATAATTTAAACGAAAAAGTAGACAGGGTAATATAACAATGCTCACAGACATATGTAGTTTTTATCCTCACTGAAGAATGATTAATATCGATCAGGTTATGATGAAAAAGAACAATCCAGATTATTTTGATTGATGTTCAAATCCAGATTTGTAATTTTATCAAAAGAAAAAACAAAACCTAACTTTAAACATATTTCTAAGGTAAAAAGAAGATACATAAGTACATTAATGATAAAATACAAATAACAGCAATTAAGAAAAGAAATAAAGAAAAATGCTTTACACACCTTGCCTCTTTGGGCTAGTGTGGTGCAGTATATTCATGAAGATACATACATTAAAGTAGAAGAAAGAAGTCAAAACTGAATTATTAATATAACAACCTTCACAGATTAGGACAAAAAAAAATGAGTGTCAATATTTTCATAGTACCCGCCATTATGTTTTACAAAACAGTTTGTGAATATTCTTTTTTTTGAAGAGAAATTCCTCCAGTGCTAACTACAGCTAGCCAAATTATTGGACTTTCCATTCATGGTTAGCATTAGGTTTGCTACATGCTTTAAATTAAAGACGAACAAATGGCAACAAAAAGTATAATGTATCTGGCCAATACCTGGCTTTAGTTCAAGGTACATCACACAAACACAGTCTCTTGCATGACATGGTGCATCCGTGACTCTAAAATACCTTTATTGTCACTTTTTACGCTCTAAACGCATATCACAAACATGTTATGAAGACACGCCTTTTTCATTATGCAGTCAACCCTCTCGTCTTCCTGCTTCATACATAACATTTCCCCTACACTCATGTCAGACCATTTTTCATCTTCCGATGCGTCACTGCATATGAATAATCTCGCAGTAAATATGCTGCTCTTTCGCCTCATCACTTGCAGAATACCTCCAGGTTCCAGCACCGGTGAAATTTTAATCCGCGCCGCTTTTGGGGCATAATAGCAAACTTAAATAGAAGGTCTTTCACGGCACTCACGTCATCTTGACAAGCTCTGCAAACAACTCTCGGGGGGCTTAAAAGGGCGCTCGGCGGACCCGACGGCCCTCTAAAGCGCCCCTGATTTCATCGATTAGAGCGCGATGAAGGGCTTACGCCTCTTGTCCTTTTCCACCATCTCTGTCTCACACCGCTGTGACTTTGCTCGGTATAGCGGCCAAGAGATACCGGCATGTCCAGTCTGCGCTTATGAGTATCGACTCAGAGTCTGGTACAACAAAAATGACTCCAAAGACAGAAAAAAGATTTTCCTCCACGAAGAGTGGAAATGGCCAGTACAGTTAGCTAGCAGTTAGCTTTGGCATCAGAGTCCTGAGTTCCAGGGTTTGAATCGCCGCCTTGCAATCCGGAGTTTGCATGTTCTTCCCGTTTGAGGTTTTCCGCATTTCGCTAACATGTCAGATTTGCTGAGGGCTCTAAATTGTCCATTGGAGTGCAAAATTTTGGAGGTGATTAGCTAGCAATTGGTTCAAAATGGTTATATTAGCCTAAAACTCTGTTTAAGTAAAAAGTAAAATGAAAAAAAACTACTCTGAAAAAACTACACAAAAAAATAATAAAGCATGCACTGAGGTGTTTTTTTTTTAATTTTGTGAGTTATTTTTTGTTTTTTTTTATAAAGTGTCAGGCCTATTCTCAGAAAGAAATGATATAAATATTTGTTCACAGAAAAACATTAAACATAAAGCATCCTGTTTTGGGATTACAGGACCGATCTCTTCAAAAAAAAATCATGAGCTTAATTCTTGATAAAAATTTGTCCCCCCAAAAATAATCAACATACGAATACAAATAATAATAATATTTCTCCACAAAAAATATTCAACTTAAACTGTCTTCTTTTGGCATCATAGTAATCATAGTAATCATTAACTTGACAGGTAACGCGAGGTGGCACATGACAAATTGGGTCGAACTAGTACGGGGGAGAATCTGAGTTTTTCCAATAATCAAAATGAATAACCTACTGAACATAAAATTTGTTTTATGAACATATATTTTCCTGAAGCAATTAATTCATTCAATAATTATATTTAAATGATTTTTGCTTTTTCTTTGTTTTGTTTCAAACCTCGAGTACCCCCTGAAGCTCCTTCAAGTACCCCCAGGAATACTAGTACCCCCATTTGAGTAACATTGATATAAGAAATACTGAATTTTAGCGAATAAGTCAAAGAAAACCAAACTCATATAAAACATAAGGCTCGAAATGCCGGTAAATATTCAAAACAAAACAACGCGTGCTATTACTAGAAGAGCATGGCTGTTTATAAATTATAGATGACATTTAAAAAAGTACGCATGGCTTTCCCCAAGATGGCTTTAAATCGAATAGCTCATTTCATTATCTGTATGATGTTTATATAAAAGAAAAACTAATTATGGAGAAAAGTTTGTTAAAAACCTCACAGTGATTCCAGCCAAAATCTTGCCTGTCGCCCTAAAAAAGTTTGGAGGTCACTTTGGGGTGATTCGACTCCAACGTTTCATTGAATGTAATCTGGAATAATGACGGCCATTACGCATGTCGGGATGCTCGAGAAAAGTCGGGATCGCAGTTAGCATGCAAGTCCGCCGACGGCGCTGAATGATGACAGCGCTCGTTGGGAATGAAGGATGGCGCCATTTGGCGCTTAATTGAATCTTTGCCGAGCGGCTGTGCTGTGTTTGACAGCTGCTATTACATCTGTATTTGCTTTGTCATTGGATGGCAAATTAATTTGAGTTTTATATTGTTTAGTAAAAGGGCGATCAATCTCCGCTATCATGCGATTTTATATTTATGGACAATAAATGTCAAATCGCTTGGATTTGCTCTCAGATCTGGCGGTTTCTTCCGCTTAAACGGGACTCATTCTGACAATTGGGTCGGATTTGTCAATATTTATGATTGCTATTGTCGGTGGTCACATGATCGTGTGTGTTGTGCTTTGTTGTCGAAGTTCATTTTCTCCTGTAAGGTTTTGAGACGTACCCTTACGAGGTTTTCGATTGAATCCCGAGGTATTAGTTCACTGGAAACGCGATCTCTGATATTGATTTCGAGACCGTCAAAGCTGCGTTTTTTTGGTTTGTTTGTTTGTTTGAAGAGTTCGTATTCAATCAGCGGTACGCTACAATGGACAGATCAGACACTTGTGCAGTATTTTGACCAATTTAGGTCAATTTCATCTTCATTTTCTACGTTACGCTCGCAGCTGCTGGTCAACACTTGGCGCTAAGCTAGCTTGCTAGCACGGACTTCATATTTGTCATATCTCAGTCCGTGCATTTCAGAAGTGACAAGCTCTGTGACATGGATCTTCTCCCCTCTGGTGACAATTAAACTACGGGAGTCGCTATGAGGAGTCACTAAGAATGCTAATCGCTAATGTGAAAAACAGTTGGGAAAGAAGAAAGACGACATATATCACTTCTTCTTTTTTTCCAACGTGGGATCTTTTCAATTACCTTAAAAAATGTTTTTCATTCAAGGTATAAACACAAAAAGTGTATTATTTTCCAACAAACATTGTTCCAAATGGAATCATTGAGATTAGGTAGGTCCATAATTCATACCATTGCTGATTTTACTGTCATATCTTCAATAATATGAGCTCTAACAAAAGACATAAAATGTGTAATATATTATTGTTATGTTTTCTGCTATTTTATCAGAACAAGAGCTTCATTTTTCAAGTAAAACAAATAAATCTATTTGGGGCTTTGTGTGACAAAATTCATCACAACACTGATTTTAATGCATTTTTTTTATTTATCAAGCAACGACAATCTAAAAATAAAACTGACACTTTAACTTGAGCGCTTCTACAACACAGCAAAATCAATCATGGCTGACGGCACCTCTATGTTCTTCCAGGTGAACTGGAAAGAGGCCTTGTACCCAATGGACAAACTGGCAGCCAATCACTGATAGATAGATTTATCAATGCATTTGAGAAAGCGGATGTTGAATGCCTGCGTAACATATAGACTGAACAAAAGGGGTGAGAGGCTTGACCCTTGAGGGATCCCACATGTCACGACACTATTTAGCAAGCAATTATACAACAGGCAAACGAAAACATCGGAACCGCCGCAAAATGTCGGAACTATTGTAAACAGTGGACCTCTATACAACCTTGGGTCAAGAAATGAGCTAATGTATTATGGATGTAAAAGACGCTGATGCAAGGGGAGCTAAAAGCGCTTAATGTAGCAAGAATCTTTTCTTTTCTTGAAAAGAGCCTCGGCGTTGTAAGCGCGGTCTTCCTCGGGCCATTCCCCACCCTCGCAGGACCACAATGCCCTCCTTTGGTCGCTCCCGCCTGACTGCCCCGAAGAAAAACCAGCTACGAGCAATGAAGTACGGCCGAGTTCCACTTGTCATCCTTCGCCTTCTACCCTACTTCTCGCAGATAATAACAAATTACCAGCCGTGTCACTCAAAGGCGGCGGACGCCGAGTGAGAAGAAAAGACGTCGCAAGATGTTCTTTAAGCATAATCGAGGAGAGCGGGAAGATAGACGTGAAGGGCTTTGTGGCCGGCGTGTGCGCTGGGACACTTTGGGTACTTCCGCTGCTATTCTTGATGCGCACGGCCGCAAGAAAGGAAGAAGATGAAGATGAGACGTCAAATATCCCTTCGGCAAAATCGTATGCTTACGTAATTGGAGCTGAAAACAAAGTGTTGGCGCTGAGATGCTCCAAATGTCAGCTTCTTCAGTCTGGAACAGCTTGTTACTTTTGATGCGACTCATTTGAAGGCTTTATGAGCACCTCGTTAAAATGTAAAAAAATACATCTAAATTTGGCGGGAAACTACAAATAGAATAGGAAAAACATTTTAATTTTAATACTAATAAAGCAAATATTTATGGAACCAATATTACCTTTTTTACACAGAGTAACAGCACAAAAGATAAAAAAAAGCAATATTCTGTATTAAAATAAAATGAAAACATAATAAATGGACTAATTTGCTGCCATTGATGACTATAGACGTCAAATATCCATTTTAACCAGGCTGGCAGTGAAGGAGTTCACTTATTCAATGCCAGCCCAGTTGAAATGGAGAGTTCACATATGTGGCCGCCAATGGCAGTGAATGAGTTAATACACGTAAATAATTGAATGTTTTTTGCCATTGTGAATCACTGAGAATAATTGTGAAACATACAAAATAAAATACAGTTGTATTAAACACAAATATGAAATATGATTAAAAATAATACAAAGCTGTATTATAAACAATAAAGTATCCAAGAGAATGTCCGATGTAAATAATCTTTACTATATAGAAAAAAATAAAAAGAAGACAATATCTTAAATTTTGAAAAAATTCTATGCATTTTTTTGCATATTTTAAACAAATAACTATCACAATGATATGGATAAAATATTAACAAAACAATATTATGAATTGAAAATTGAAAAGAACACTAATATCAACGTTAATAAATAACATGAAACTAAATAAACATGTAAATTTAGGATTAACATAAAATATATATGAAATAAATTATATATGATGTATAATATATATATATATATATATATATATATATATATATATATATATATATATATATATATATATATATATATATATACACACAAGTAAATGAAAAGGGGAAAAACATGTTAGGAATTTAAAAAGAATTTTGTTTTATTATTATTATTATTATTATTATTATTATTATTATTATTATTATTATTATTATTATTATTATTTTAAAGAGTAGCAATTACGGTCTTTTTTATTTTATTTTATTTTTTTTTTATTTTTTAAACCAACCAATATGTTGAATAAATGTGTTCTTGACCAAGTCCCTTTCTGGCTTTTTTTTTCCTTTTTTTTTTATTTATTTTTTTTAAGAATTGTAACATTGTATTACAATTAACACTACACGAAAAAGTGGCTACATTTTGATGGAAAAAATGTCATTTAAGAAATTCCAAAACACAGTATTTAGGTCTTTCTTGTGTTTGTGCTACGGTCGTGTCAATTGCCTTGCTCTTTTGGCCGCGTTCCATTCCCATCATTAAATGTGCTCTAAAAAGCACGCCGGGGCGAGTTTAATACTTGATGAGCGCCGGCGTCTCCATGCCACGGTGCCGCTCTCGCTGTCTCCGATAGCGTTGGTGTCGTTTGCGCGTGGAGCGCACACTACGAGTATTACGTCTATTTTTAGAAAGGCAATTTCTAAGTTGCACATCAACGTGCCCGTGTGTGCGTGCGTGTGTGTCTGTGTGTGTGTTTGTGGCTGCTGGCTTCTTGTTTGCAGGTTCAACAGGCTACGTGCACACTTTCATCACCAATTCAAGCTTCCCTTTTCTTTCCACATTCAAGCAATGAGAAATTGACCATGTTGAGATGCAAAGTTTATGCAAATGTTCTTAACCTGTAGCCCAAAAATAAAATCTCAATTTTTTTTCGATAATTTTAAACTAATGCGATTTTAATCAAGGATTAAACCCATCACACAGTTACTTGAAGGGGTAATTAAAAAACAATACTGTGGAAAATATTCTGACAAAAAATGAGGAATACCGAATGAAAACAGTTTTAACGTAAACAAACAAAAGTGCTATTGGTAGCTTGTTCATTATTTACTTCAAGGGATAGTCTGTTATAGCCGTTGTTAGGAATAAAAAGTAGGGGGTGTCTAAATCTCGAATTGAAGCCGATCGCAACATTTTCAGCACATCGGAATTTAGATAAAAAGATTTTTGTTTGTTTTTGAGGTCTACAAAACCACACACCAACATTGCCGAAATAAACAATATATTTACGTGCACTATACGCTTGGATGAAGTTTAACTCAGAGGGGTTCAATGGGTTTTTTCTGAGGCGAGCATACAGAAAAAAGAAAGACTTTAAAACTGCTTTAAATGTTTTTTTTTTTAAATTTAATTTAATAAACATGGTAAAAATCATTCAATCTAGCAATCAAAAACACATGGTCGTTGCAATGAGGTTAAGTTTTTATTTTATTTTTTTTTTACACATGTAATGCTACTTACAATCAAACTTTGTTATTTCAGTTTTAAGTGTCAAAATGTTTTTTCAGTATATGCCGCTTTGACTCACTGGAGCTACCCTACTAAGTCCTAGTGTCCTCAGTGGAGGACGTCCTGGCTTTTCCGATGATGTCTCATGTGTTTGGATGGGATACAACTGATTTTGCTGTCTTGCTGAAACAAAATGTTCCAATTAATTTGCTCTTAATTTGAAAAGAAAAACTATTATTGTAAAAAAAAAATACTTTAGATTCACTGTTACCTTAACTTAAACAATCCCAAAGACATACAAAGACAAGGTTGAGAGGTTAAGGTGTATTACAGATAGGACCAGTGAATGTAATTTACAGGTGTTGTAAAACAATGCCATCTCTCAAACAAGCCTTGTCAGCCCATCAGTGTGGGTAAAGATATTTTCGGACCGCGGAGGGGAGACACTTTTGAAAATATCCTTAAATATTCATGTACATGCGAACTTAGCCTTGCGTAGGCGCCCTTGATTGACAGCCCATTGCCAGTTAAGCACATAACTAAGCGCAGCAAAAACTAATTTAACAGCAGACGAGCACGAGGAACAGTACGGACCACCGCCAAGGTCCATCTCACGCCTGTGGAGAAATTAATGACAAAACGTCCCTTTGGCCGACAGTGCGTGTACATGTTTGGTATTGCGATTACACCGGCGGAAATGAGCGTATAAAAAAGGCGGCCGTGCGATTGGCCCGTGCGTGTGAAGCATGTGATTAATTTGATTAACAGCGGGTTTGACTGACAAGCGCCACAGACCGGGGAGCCGTCTAATCAGTCGATTTGAATCGGCCTCGGTTGCCACGCTAACTGCTCTGATTTTGGAGTGATGTTGAGTCTGGGCTCATAATGCAGTATACTTTCAAACGTACAATCTCCGTGGACTTGTTTTTGGGGTCTTGGCAGAAATGTTCCTGAGGTAAAATCTATTAGCAAATTTGACGTAATTTTATGTGTACCGTCAATGTAGTACTATGAACTGCAATGTTTTTCTCATGATTTGAGCCCTGCGGCTTATAGTCCAATGAGGTTTATCTGCAGGGCTTTTTTTTATTTATTTATTGTTTTTTTTGTTTTTTTTTTTTTTAGTAGCTAGATTGTTGTCCTCTGGTAAAGCAAATGTGTGTTCTGTTCAAGGTGTCAATTTATGGGACAATTATGAAATGGAACTGAAAATACTTGAGTGGCTGTGCTCAAAAAGAATTTAAAAATATAGGATTTAAAATATAGAAAATACATATTAGTTGAATGTTTGGGATGTTTAGAACAAAATGAGCCAGTTAATTGGGTCGTTTTAAACATAATAACCCAATTTGTATGTATTTTTTTTAGTTGGTTCAAATTGATTTTTGACACATTTGTTTTAACTGATTGTTTTTACTGGATCCCAATCGTTTAATCAGTCACATTATATGATATGATATGATAATATATTATTATAAACAATGACAAGAATTAATGTACTTACAACTTCAGTAATTGTGCCACACATTTTTTGTAATAATAGATTTAGGTAATTTGTTGTTGGCACAGAAAAAAATGAAAATCCACAAAGAATTACGACCTATTAAAACACTAATATGAGACAATTGCTGTTTTATTCATTAGAACGTTTAAAATTGATTGGCCGATTAATCAGTAAAAGTTATTCTTCTGTCAAATATCAGTTGATTTTTAGAGTATTTTAGAACTTTTGAGTAAGTACCCCCCACGCCCCCCCCCCCTCCAAAAAAGAAGAATAAGAATAATTTAAAGAAATATATATTTTCTGGACAGTGGGAATAAAACAAAAACAAAAAGTGTTTATGGCAATTTTGTGCAGTATAACTGCAAAAATGCAGTGAACCCTCCAGCCACGGCTCCTTCTGTGCGCCTGCATGAGAACCACGAGCGTAAGCGACATTCATGATTCCACCGTGCCTGAGTGAAGGTCGGTGCAATTTTACAAAGGCTTCCTCCAAACTGCTGATGGAAGCCCCTGAGCCCCGCTGTGGTTCACAGAGAGTGCACAGGAGATGACTTCATACTTGAAAATAAAGAGTAGAGTCAAAGTTATGTGAATGAATGTTTTGGATGTGAGCCAATCCCACATGTAGTAAATACTGCTCATAAAATTTTGGTTGTGTCCACATAAGACAACATTGTTTCATTCTTTGTGATTCTGCACTAGTATTTGGTAAAGAACAATTAGGAACCCATTTTGACTCATATAACATTTTGACATGTAACAGAAATCAGCATACAGAAACGGCTCTTATGCTGAAAATAACCTGTTGCCGGGCAGATCACATGTCTTACAGGTGTAATTTCATAATTAAAAAGAGGATTCAACAACGTAGTTCCCCGAGGATCTCCATGAATAGACATGTCTAAAAATAGCTCACCAGTGACGGGATATTGTAATTTACCAGAAATTTTCAAACAATTCCATAGACTTTAGTTACATACTAAATACTAAATATCTAAATACTTATATATGTATTTATCTACATATACACACACACAGACAAATCTCTCTCTCTCTCTCTCTCTCTCTCTCTCTCTCTCTCTCTATATATATATATATATATATATATATATATATATATATATATATATATATATGTGCACATTTTTGTAGGTGTCTGTACATAACCGACTTAAGGTTCATTCTAGTGTTCTGTTAATTTACTCAGTTTTGTCTTAACTTGGCACTAATTACAGCAAAGTCAGAATATCTTTGTGAACAGGAACCTTTTTTATGTACATATGTAAATACATGTACAATACACAATACATGTATATATGTATTTATGTATATGTTGTGTACATATAATGTACGTGCTGTGTGAGTGTGCATACTTACATACGTACATGCATACATACATACACACAAATAAATATGACAAATACGTACTATAATGTACGTAAATACAACTTTTACATGTAAAATATGTATACGGTATGTTTGTGTATACATGTGCATGCATGTGCAATGGGTATACATATACATGACAAATTTGTACTATACATATTTGTAATATACATACACACATATACATTATTATATACTGTATACACACATATCTACATACTATATGCTGATATATGCAGTTATGTATACATAGTACATATGTGTATTTGTGTATGAAAGGTACGTTTGCGCATTTATTTATATATTTATTTACACATATAGCGCATTTCTCAACGACATACAATAACAAACAATGCGTTTAAGATTTAAACCACGAAAAGCTTGATTGTCATGATCCAATGAGCTGGTGATTTCCAGTTCATCGTACAATATACATGCCATTGGGTGACAGAAGTTAAGTCTTGGAAAGTTTTCTCCGGCAGATTAAGCCGCCACCGATTTCCTATCCCGAGTGTTAAGTGGCAGGTCAGTAGCACTGTAGCGTCGACAGCTATTTTGGTCCTCACATGTGTGCGTGCTCCCTGTGCCGCACGTCAGCAGCCGAGCACAATCCGTTAGCTCGCTGCCAACTCCACCTTCCCGCGCTCCGGGTCAGCATCCTGGAGTCGCGCCAGCTCCTCGGGAAGCACATGTGGTCTGGCTGCCCCCTCCCCCTCCTCTTCATCGTCCCTCCTCAGGCTGCCATCTGACCCATCTTCAATTCTTAGCAAGTTTACCTGCAAGCTTTATTGAGCTTGGCTCGCTCCCATGGAGCACTCCCAGCGGCAGGTGGCTACTTTGCAATTTGCATGTCATAATGGACACAGGACAGGAAGCGCTAGACATGCGGCAAATTGCCTCTGTGGCAAATTGCCTTTGTTGTGTATTGCAATTGAAAAGTAGTCGCCCATACGAAAGGAATCGCGCTGCATTCTTTTCATGGTTTCAGTATTCTCTCAGGGATTTTTTCAAAAATTGGGTAAATGCTATTTAATATCCTATAGCTATGGACTCCTGATAATTTCGCAGGTACCATATTTTCCGCACTATAAGGCGCACCTAAAAGCCTTCATCTTTTTAAAAAGTGCATGGTGCGCCTTATAATCAGGTGCGCCTTATATATGGATCGATATTGAGATTGGGATTCGTAGATGGGGAATGAACTGATAAAGTAAGCTTTACCTGTTTCTTTTGTGTGTTTACATTTGAACAAGGTTGCTCATATTGACATTGAGTTATGATGCTATTGAGAGTTTATTGAGAGTTTATTGATTATTGAGAGTTATTATTTGAGTTATTATTGTTATTACTTTGAGTCTTACTATATTGCGATTGAAAACGTTTTAAAATATGTCATTAATTGAGGGTGTGCCTTATAATCCGGTGCGCCTTATATATGGAAAACGTTTTAAAATATGTCATTAATTGAGGGGGCGATTTATAATCCGGTAATACGGTATGTTGAAGGTCTTTCTTTTTTTCAATTCAAAAAGTGAAATTCAATTAGTAAATCTTCCTGAGAGCTACCCTAATTATTCGTGTCCACTATTGTGGACATTTGTTTTTGATCTCTGCTCATTAGAGGACAACCTGGCTTTTGCAATGATGTCTTGATGTCTTATGTGTTTGAGTGTGAAGCAATTATCTTTGCTGTCTTGTTGAAACTAAGTGGACACAACTTTTGACAAAAAATATCTGCGTCTAATAACGATACAAACATAAAAGTCTTAGTTGTAAGACAGTAAGCTGCTGTAAATGTTATTTTCCACAAAAAATTATGAATATATGTCTTTAGCATTATTATATCTATCTACATGTGTTGCTTCACCGTTTGTGCATAGATCATTACTTTAGATGACTAATCACGTAAAAACCATTGAAAAGTCAATAGAGTACATATACATCACTAAATCCATATATTTTTTAGGTTAAAACCATTTTGATTTTAAAATAAAAAGTATATATATATATATATATATATATATATATATATATATATATATATATATATATATATATATATATATATATATATATATATATATATATATATATATATATGTATGTGTGTACATACATACATGTTGTGAGAAACTATGAGCACTGTGGACGTGGGCATCTATCAACGAAAACCTATTCATTGACGTCATTTAGATTAGATTAGATTAGATTCAACTTTATTGTCATTACACAGATACAGGTAACGAAATGTATTGAAATGTAGCATCAGGTGCGATATGTACAGTATATACAGCATAGACAGGATGATTGATTTGAATTTGTGCAGATAAAGATATCGATTTGATATTGATAACATTTTTTTTTAAACTTTATGAGAATCAGCAGGGAAAAGTTGTAGGGAAAATTAAAAAAAAATTATATATATATATATATATATATATATATATATATATATATATATATATATATATATATATATGTATATATATATATATATATATATATATATATATATATATATATATATATATATATATTTATATATATATATATATATATATATATATATATATATATATATATATATATATATATATATATATATATATATATATATATATATATATATATATAGTCAGTCAGAAAGATTGGCTTGCTGGTTCTCTTTTTTAAACATAGCTGGATTGACTTTTTGTTTAATTTGAATTAAAAACGTCACCAGAAATATTGTCAAAAAGTCAATTCCTCATATAGAGTACTTCTTTCTTTGTTTCTAATACAGAAAGCAGGTGTTCCTAATGAATTGTCCCATAAATGCAAGTTTTCAAGAGAAAATCTTCCTCCCTCCTCCCCACCATCCACATATTGCCAACTACAGTATATCATAAGTGCTGTTTCAGGAAGCAAGATGTTCATGTTCAATCGCATGAAAAATTTCCAGCATGCTGACCGGAGGTCGGATGGTGGGATCCAAAGCAACAGGGACCGTTTCCTCCATGCGAATGTATCTTGCGAGCGCGCACGGGGATCAATAAGGTTGAAGAGAGCAAGAAACCCTCTGTCAAAGCGAATACTCGGCCTTGGCGGTGAAACAAATGCAAGTGTGTGTTTTTTCCCCTCACGGGATCGATAAATGTGCTCATGGAGAACACACAACGCCGTGAAATGATCGGTGGGGCGACAAAATGCTTGCGCAGATGTTGCTAAACAACTTAACTACATGGAGAATGTGCTTAGGCCTGCTTTTGAATGTTGGGCTGTAGTAATGGTCAGAAAATCAGAATATAACAAGAATATCAACGTGCCAAGTATGCACGGATTATGTGTCCTTTTCCGCATGGATTTCTCCACATAAGATGTGAGTGTATGACTATTAATGAGAGGAGCTGCATTGATTGGCAGCAAATTAAGTCGGCACTGTTTACATACTCAACCGGGCATACCTCCCCCCTTTTTTCCTACCTTTACCTTTTTTCTGAGTACCGTTTTTTTACATTCCCAAAAATATCTGCAGTAAGCAAAATCTGCAGAGAAGAGATCAAACTTTTTTGTATGTATTCCTTTTTATAGTTACTTTTCTTGAAAAAATAAATGCATATTTTTTTGTCTGGTCCATCTTAGAAGGAGGAAAAATAAAACAAAAAAAATCATCAAGATGTAATCCTGCAGTAGATATGGTGACCGCAATAACTGAATGGCGATACAGCGAAGGAAAGCTGTATAAATCACACTTTTTTTTCATAGTTTGTCTCATCCTGAGACATACTCAGATGCAACTTGTACATGTTGAAATGAGTGCTCGGACTTAGGTTCTAGTTAAGGTATGCTATTTGAAACTGAACAGCCTCTTTTAGTTTTCGTAAAAGTTTCTAATGCAACGGCAACTCGTTTGCTGTCGTCAGTGCGATTAGCCAACCAGAATTTTGGCTCGGCGTCTGAGCTCTACTTCTCTCGGTATTTGAAATAGAAATTTGCCCATTCGTGTTTCTTTTTTGTTTCTTTGGTCTTCTTTATGTTGCATTTTTCGACTTTATAGGTTGTATGGTATGTCATATCACTGGGACGGCACCCATAAACGTTTGGGTCTGATACTTTTATATATACTTTGAGGATTTTTTTTTTAGATTGAGCCCATTTCACAGTAAAATATTGTGGGAGAAAACCAATAGAAAACCCACTCTGGCACGGGGAGAACATGCTAACTACACACAGGAAGACTGGAACGAGCTGGAATTGAAATTGGGATTGTGAGAAGGACGTGCGAACGACTCTTCCACTGTGTTGCCCATATAGGTGTCAATTATATGTGAATTTTCACTATTAATGGGCCGGACTGGTCCCCATTTCCCGTGAATAGCAGTGGTCAACTACTGTATAAATACATAATAAATAACAACACATAAATATATAGATTGTTAAAAAGAAAAATAAACAAACACTTTTTAGTTGACAGAATGCATTGTGTGGTGCAATTAATGAACTTATAAGGTGTTTGTATTACTAGTAGTCTAACAGGTGACATATTTAACACATTTATTCTTGATGTTTCCCGATTATGACTTTTTCAAATTTTTTAAATAATGACTTAAGGTTGCACGTAAAGAAATGACATCCAGGTCAATTTTTTCCACAACATGTTTGCCTTGCTTACCTCATCATCAAATTAAGATTTGCTTTGTTTTAAATGAAAGGTCCACACAATTACATTTAGGCTAGGTTCATGCCGCAATTACGATTTTTTCACTCCTCTCCGACCTGTATCTGATCATTTGATTGGATTGTGAACGACACAGATCTGATTTTTTCAGATGCGACCCAGGCCACTTGGAGATGTGGTACTAGATCTGATATGTACCAATCTTTTGCCAGTCGACTTCAGTCTAATGTCAGTCGCGGTCATCCGACTCAGACGTAACAAACAAGCGACAAAAGCTCGGTTCACAACGCAGACATTAATGATTCAACATTTTTGGTGAAGTCCAATTTTTTGTGAATTTGTTCACATCTCCAAATAAACGCAACATGTATGTGACCTGTGTGCGAATGCCAAATGGCCCAACAGAATTATGACCTTTGTCTAATATTAAATTTCGTGATACACATTTAAGGATACAAAATTATGTTGTGGTTTTATGTGTAATAAATACTTGTATAGAATGGCTAGAGTACATAAAGGTACGACGTTAAAATAATCTGTAAACATTCGCCATTTTTGGCCATAATCATTTTGTTTTTGGCAAAGTGTACGAGAATTTACCTCCATGGAATTACAGAAAATGAAGCAGCCTACAAAGATAATTGTACTTAAAGGTTACAGTGTCTCGTCACTGAGAAGGGACCCCCAAAATGTCGTGCTTTTATACCCCAGAGACTTGACTTTCACGAGCTTGTAAACTAACCAGTACCTTTGCGGGCCTGGAAAAGGTCTGCTATTAAGTACTAATAATAAGTAGCCCTGAAATGGACTTTAGTTGTCCCCCTTTTTTCTGTCAGTGTATAACACGCAGTTAATCCTGACGTTTATGGGGATGGATTTAAGTCCTTAGCATACAAAGAGGCCTCCACGCATCGGCCTCATGAGACTTGATTGGCAATAAATTTTGTCATCCGCACAATGATGATGTCTGAGCGGCGCGCCATTGTGCGAGGACGTTTACCCGCCGTGACGAGGCATGCGAACACGCCTGGGTGACTTTCCTTGGGCCAGCCTGTGTGTTAAAGCCAAATGTTCCCTCTTGGCTGAGAGGTTTCCCCTGCGGGGGCAGCTGCAGCGCCGACCCTGCCAAGGGCGCCGCGTTGTTGGGCTCCGTAAAACGGGTCATTGAACGGCTAAATGGACTCATTATGATGTGTAATTAAAAGAATGCTGCAGACGTCTCCAAGACCCCCCCCCAATTCGGTTCCTCCGTCGCCACGTGGCGTCTTGTGCCTCTGCTGGACGGCGCCTGCCATTTCAAGCGTCGCACCCTTTTCGCAAATTGCAGCTCTGCCAGCTAATTGAATGGCGGTATCCATTGTCTGCTCATTTGCTGATAATCTCGCCGGTTTGCAGATTCCAATTACCGAATGTCGAGATTGAATTCCGCCCGTGCTTTTTCGTTTGATACAACGTGTTCCAGCCCCGCCAATGAGGCGGCGACGTTCCATTAGAAGGCAGAGCGGTAATATGAGTACTGATCGTGCTGTAATCTGCGGTTTGTCTTGTGCGACCATTAATATGCATGTAGGTGGGAAAATTGCACCCTTCATTGAATCCATCCTGCAGTGAAGTACAAAACAAATAGGAGGTGTGGAGGGGGAAATAATAACGTACATTAATTTCAGCTACAACAAAGCTTTGCTTTTCTCTTGTGACTGAAGATTACGCAAATGGAAATGTATAGAAATGTGAAGCACTTCACGGGGGGATACAAATACGATAAGCAGCTAACTTTGAATCATAAATGAACGACTGTTTGCTTGTTATGAATAAGATTAATGAGGCAGATATGTTTTTTTTCTGGCCTAATATCTTCTGGGAAATACTTTTTGTGAAAATTTGCTCACCATCTCCTTTCTTGTTGTTGTTATGTTTTCTCCAAGGCCAAATGAGAAGTAGAATATATTGTGGATCGTTGGGCCAAAAGTTTGAAAACGACTCTGGTTATCAATTATATTTCTTCTTTCAAAATGATTTTAGTTCAGGTCATTATTTCATATTTCATAACTTCAGATCCGTTCATTCTCGGGGCATTGAATAGATCAGTGTTTCTCAATTATATTTCGCAAAGCCCCTCCTAGGAAAGAGAAAACCTTTTGAAGAGTGGTTCTCAAATTGGAGCTGTGTGGTCACTTCAGGGGGTATGTGCAATTTGAAGACGGTTTCTGCAGGTGTCAGCAAATTAAATTTCATGTGTTTAATGCCATTACAGGAACAGTACAGTTCTCAATTTAAGAGCAAATTAATTGGAACAAGAGAAAGCCTTTTGCTAAAGTCACTCCTTAGTAAAAGATTGTATGCTTTTATTTAGGTTTTTTTTATGTATATTTTTCGTACATATAAGAGGCTGGCAACATGCCGATGAAAACATCAGCATGCATAGTTTTGCTGCTCTTATATGTGTGTGGAGTACTTGTGATGATCAATACAGCACGCCACTCAAATAACAACTGCATATCGCCATCATCAACACATCCAATAGGATCGGAAGTTTTGAAAAGATTTTTAATTCCAATATCTTCTGAGACGATCAGGGGGTAAACACTCAACTAAAACACTCAATTTTTTTTCACTGATTTAGGCGAGATGAGTAAGATAGTCTGGAAAAACAATTGTCGTTTGCAGGTTAACTGAGCATTCTGGTGGTCTGTAACAGAGTGTGCAGGGACAAGTGAAAGAGAAAATTCTTAAGGTTATGCAAGAAAGGAACTACGAGAAGAGGGTCAAATTCAAAAGGATATATGTCTACGTTGTTGAACGCACTTATCTACCAAGGTCAACCCATTCTACCTACATAGTTCTCATGTAAAGTGAACATCAGTGAAGAATTTTATTTTCCATTAAAACGCACCATCAGTAACACATAGTCGATAATGAGCTTGATTATCATTATCATTATGAGTGTACCTTGATCTTTAGGCTTACTGTAAGTCTCAATTCTTTTGATAATGGAATGTGGAGAATACAACGCAAGAGTTGGATCTCAGGGGAACGTTCGCCTGAAGGCACCATGTGCGAATGGCGTCAAAGACAACGTGACATCTTTTTTAAAGAAAGTTTTTCTTATACGTGTGGGTTTTATTGTTTTGCAGAGTCAAGCAAAGGAAGCGGTAAACATCTGGGATGTTCTGGTTCATCAAGGACTTCCAAGCAGATTACAGAGGTAAACAAGAGAATTTTGCTAGCTGCGCTTTGAGTCACCTGCCGTTTTGCAATAGGCGAAAAAAAAAAAAAAAAAACAAGCCAATAGTTGAGACCAACAACTCTTGGTTTGCCCCCACCCCTTGGAGAGGATCACAGAGAATCCCTTGCTAATCCATTGGTCAATGCACATGAGTACAGTGGGAAAGGACGCCTCATCTTATGAAGGTGATTGTTGTTATTGTGCCCTGTACATTTATGGCAGCCGTAGCAAGCTCTACGTGCGCTTGCAAAAATAATTAAACTTAATGACGAAGGCAATACTATAAAAAAAGTATTGAGTTTGTGGACCAGAGGATGAATAAAAACACTCATTTCCAAAAATTAACTGCTCTCCATGGAACGTTCTCCCAAATTATGTATTCAGCAGAAAGATAAACACAAACAATGAAAAATCATCACACGGTTTTTACGTCCTCCGCATCATAAGGTGAGTGAGGATAGAAATTAGATCCACATAGAAACTTTTTAATGAAAAGCATGTATCTCCAAATTAGTCATTTATTTTTGTATTTTCATAACAACAGTCCTGAATATGGATTAATATATTGAAATTAATAATAATAATAATATAATAATAATAATAAAATATTGAAATTACATCCTGAATACATAAAATTCCTATATATATGTAAAAATACCTATTCCATATATATATATATATATATATATATATATATATATATATATATATATATATATATATATATATATATATATATATATATATATATATATATATATATATATATATATATATATATATATATATATATATATAATATTTTCCGCACTATATTGAGATTGGGATTGGTAGATGGGGAATGAACTGATAAAGTAAGCTTTACCTGTTTCTTTTGTGTGTTTAGAGTTGAACAAGATTGGTCATATTGACATTGAGTTATTATGCTATTGAGAGTTTAGAGTTATTATTGTTATTACTTTGAGTATTGCTATATTGGGATTGAAAAAGTTTTAAAATATGTAATTAATTGAGGGTGCGCCTTATAATCCGGTGCACCTTATAGTGTGGAAAATACAAGATATATATATATATATATATATATATATATATATATATATATATATATATATATATATATATATATATATATATATATATATATGGCTGTGGTCATCTCAGACCCAAGAGGATGCCATTTAGTGGGAATTAATAGAAGATCAGAATGACTACATAAAACCAAAGGAATAAATGAAGCATTTTACAGCCAGAATAAAATGGAAAAAAGGGAAACTGATGAAAAAAAAAAGGAAGGTTATGCACAGTTTCCTTCGCTTTAAAATAAAAACACAATTGGCTGATGATGATAAAGCGCGCTGACATCCGGCCGCTTCCCGCCCGGTCCATGTACAGAAGCAGATAATGGTCTTGTTAAAGAGATAAAAATCCAGAATATTACGCTTAGTGTTCACCCGCAGCACAACACTTTATTGGGGGTACGTGTCCTTGAAGACTCATGAATCATCATTGACTCACACTTAAAAACTGGAACAACCTTTTCTTCGTAAATGAGTCACTTGTTATGCCGCTAATCAGAGGCAGCGCATCTTATCATTTCCACAAGTTTCCTTTATCTGACGCCGTAGCGACCCGGCGAGGCCGCGGGCGCGGATACGGCGCATAATTTGCCGCAAACACAGGGACAACGGCGGAACGGCGAGCCTGAGGATGTGTGATTAACCAAGCTTGTGTTGGAATAATAAAGAGTCGTTTCACTCGGCGTTGTAATGAAAGCGGCGCTTCATCATCATCATGGAAATGAGCTGTGCTGCAGACTCTCACAGAAACACATCTGCATTTTCATACATATTAATAATGCTTTTTTTTCTCTGTTTAGTGACAAAATTAATCTATTTTTAAGAGTTAAGAGCGCTATCATTGCCGTTCAAAGAAAAGACCATCTCCCAAGTGTCGTGTTTTTTGCTATCCATCTGAAGGAAAAAAACGCAAATGTGGACGTCATATCTCATAAACTGGACGATATGTTTAAAATGCAGATGTTTTATACCATTTTTTTACGCCTGTTCACTGAGTATTCAGCAATACTTTTGACTTATTAAAATTTATTTAATTCACAAAGAATTTTCTTGATGACTCAGATTCTGATCAATCGATGTCTTCCACAATATAGTCTACAAGGACTTACTCATCAGATTTTCTATTTTTTTTTGTTTGTTTTGCCTCTATATCAGTGACTGGTATCGGCAGCCTCCACAAACGTCCAATACATTAACCCGTTAAATGCCAAAGTAGCAATATTGCACCGAGCAACATTTACTGTATCTTTATTTGCTTAAATAGTTAAACAAAAATGGAACATTTTATTGAAAAAAAACTCATCTAAATAGTTAAAGAAAGAATTGTATAATACCAGGTATTGGTTCTTGCCAATCCCTAGTCTAAAATGATGATTGTTTTTGGAGGGGTAAGCAGTTTTGTTTGGTTGAAGTACTAGTGGTATCATATTAGTGACATTTCAAGATTCATTGGTATCGGCCTAAAAAAAAGTGGTATCCAACATGCCTATTACATTTTTTTGGGTATGGGTCACTGTCGAAGAACTAACTTCTGAAAGTTTTAATAGGATTTGTAGTAAATGAGTGCCAGACAAAACTAACGTTGCGCAGACGACAGTAACGCAGCCAAATATGCAAATACCACCTCTAAACTCATTCCATCCCAAAGACACATTTTTGATTTTGATATATATATGATAAATTACATATAGACATATCATAAATTACTTTTTGGGGAACAAATGACTTGAAAAAAAACTACAAAAGCTACGTCATTGAAACTGAATGACTTTAACGTTACATATACATCTGTGGGATTTTTTAATTTTATCTATATGCAAATGCTGAATGTAAGTAGACGAGCAAACAAGCACGCTATTTATTTCTAACAGCAAGTGGAACGGAAACTGTATGTGCTAATGAAGAATGAATTATTAAACGCATGACCGTCCCATAAAGGGAGACAGACTTTAGTGTGTCGTAAAGCATTTAATACATGTTTATAACCGCCCATTGATTAAAGTGTTACCGCACTAGTGAAATGTTACGGCGTGGCTTGTTGGGAAGCAGCGAGGCTCTTTACGGCCCGTCACCGCCCAAGGCCTCTGTTAGAATTCGGTTCTTGCTTGGAGCGCCAACGAAACGGACCGCGGCAAAGTCGCCGTCCTGATTGATGGCGTGGCGGAGCAAGCGAGGGCGACTTTGAAGCTTTGAGTTCAAAGCGAGTGCAAGAGGTCCCGTGGACGTCTCCTCGATGGCGGCAGAGTGGAAGAGTTATCGAAATGGATTAACGCAGGGAGCGGTATGGATTAGTCCGCCACGGACATGGATCCCGCAGGAGGACTCAAATTGGTGGCATAAAGTGATTGTAAAACATTAGCGCGCTTGCCAATTATTGGGCTTTTTGCTCATCAATGGGATTGAACCCATGCTCCGAAATGGCTCCTTGCATCGATACGTCTTTGTCGTGCCTCGTTTCCCGACGCGTGTCGAGGGCACGGCGCAAGCAATGTTGGAGGTTCCTTTTTTCAGTGGAGGTTGAACAGATTTAGTCAACATCCCTACTCCCTAAATACACAAATCTATAAAAAAAAAAAAGGTAATGTAAAGTATTGTATTTTTAAAATTTAATGTGGTGTTTTTGAAACTCTTGGAATGATTTATACATTAAACCCCATTCACAATATGACAAAAATCATAATACGAGAGCCACTCTAGAGCGGTTTCATTTTTTGATAAAAATGAAATTTACAAAAATAAGGCATATGCGATATATTGGTAACTGAACGTCGTATTGCAATACTGTACATGCAACACTTTGTATTGCAATATATCGATATTAGCCTGCTACTAATACATAACATATATATATATATATATATATATATATATATATATATATATATATATATATATATATATATATATATATATATATATATATATATTATACATACACACACACGCAAACACGAATATGGATCTTTTTATATTTTTTTTTCTTTTTTTTTTTTTTTTTTTTTTAAGAAAATTTATATTTGCCGTATACCCTCCTGTAACTGAGCCTATTCATTTGTGTCCACTGTGGTGTCAATTATGTCATAGCGAGACCGAAAAGGTAGTTGCATCCCACCCAAACACATGAGTTAAGATAGGTAAGGCCGGAATGTCCTCCACAGAGGACACTAGGCCTAAATTGAGTAGCTCAAATGAGTCAAAAGATATAGACCAAAAACAAATGTTCACCACAGTGGACCCAATTGGTTGTACGGATACACGGCAAATCTATGGTACTTTTTTTTTTAGTTATTAATTTTTTAGTACTATATATTTAGATGAAATAATTTCAAAAAGTTTTTCTTATTGCAGACAGCTGTGGGCAAATTAACGCGAGAATGTTATTCAAAATGACCAACACACTTAGGCCACACGCATGCGGACACATATAATGTTAAAGGATTGCATTTGAGAAATACTTGAAAATAAGAAGACAGAATCTATAGCTTGAAGGTCAACCGGTGTCCCAGAAGAGGTTGCCGCTTACATTTGTATGCATACGACAACTGACGCACATTGTGGTTACCATCTCTTTGTTGACACCCCCTCATGTCCATTTATATCCGGAAGACAGCCACTCTTACATTACAGACATTGTTCTTCACAACAAGGTTAATTAGCTTATATTAGGTACATGCTCACGTACTTTCACACCAATCAGTGTAGAATTTATGCCGCGTGTTCCGTCAGACTGACCTCATTGAAGGTTGAACTTACTGACTTACTTAAATCTATAGCAGCGGTTCCCAAATGCTGTTACCTTGGGACCAGCGTTTCCGATATGTATCAAGTCTTGACCCACTTACAGAGAAATGAAGAAAAAAAAGTGTAATAAATCATTTATGCAGTATTGCATTCATGTTTTTATAACACACATTCAAAGTGATTAGCCCTTGAAAAAGAAACAAAAAAACAGTAAAAGGAGGCCAGAATTGTTGTTACAAGTTCCAGTTAGAAAATGAGAGGCAGTATTTTGGAGCAACTGGAGACACTTGGGGGAGGACTGCTTTGCTCCAAAATAAAGTGTATTAAGTTGAGATTTTAACATCACAATGTGCAATCAAACATTGTCCAATAAAACTAGCATCATGCTAACATAACATAAAAAACACCAGCAAAACTAGCATGTACGTTATAGTAATTGCAATCTTTACTCATACCCACAACCAGCGCCATACCAGCCTGAGAGGCAGCTTATTTGTGTCCATTGTAGAGGACAATTTATTTGTCAATATCTTTTGATTCAGTGGAGTTACCCTACTAAGTCCTAGTGTGCTCAGTGGAGGACATCCCAGCCTTTTCAGTGATGTGTCATGTGTTTGGGTGGAAAACAATTAACTTCACTGTCTTGTTGAGACGAAATGGCCACAATAGTGGAAACAAGTGAAGAGGCAGGGTTGCGGATAAAGAATCACACATAAATAGTCTGAGGTGTGAGCCGCAATAAAAAAGATAAAATATTTTCCTGTAAGCATTCTTACATTGTCTATCTAGTTGTGTTGCTCCACTATTTGTGTTTGAGAGGGACACAATCAACTTAGTTTTCTTCCTGAGACAAAATGGACACAGCAGTGGACACAAATGAAGAAGCCGGGTCTTAGGAGTATCGTCTCAGGTGTGAGCCAGTAAGATGTTGTAAAACGTATTTTCCACAAAAAAGATGAAATATTTGCCTGAGAGCATTCTTATATTGTCGATCTATATGTGTTGCTCCACTATTGATATTTGAGTGGGAAGCAATTAACCTTGCTGTCCCACTGAGACAAAATTGACACAAAAGTGGACAGAAATAGGTTGGGTCTCAGGAGCTCATGTCTGTGGGAGCAACAACTCAAGTACATCACGGAAGGTGTGAATAAAAGCTCAAGGATACATCCCATAATGTCCTCTCTGCGATGAAAAAGCCAGTCATGAATGAAATGAATGGACGTGAGCTAGTGCTGTGACAGGCAGCAGTTTGCCACTGGACTTCTCACTCCCAGATTTTTTTTTTTTTAATTTCACATCACAGAAGAAGGCAATTAATAATATCCATCATCATTTAATCCCAAAGAGGGACTTTTTCCCATCAATCATCGCCGCCTGTATGACACGGTCTCCTCTGCGCCAATGCCACACAAAGGAAGCGCATGTTAAGCGCACGTGGCCTTTTCGGAGGACACACTCGGGCGTGTTCTTTAGCGATAACAAAGGGAGGTAATTGAGGCTTTGCTCCATCGCCTGCAGGATTAGAAAGGTGAGGTCGGTCACCTTTAAAGAAGTAGGATCTCGGACCATCTGCCACCGTTTCTGCAGGTGTGAGTTTAAATACCTTTTATGACTCTTTTTGCCTTCACGAATCTATTTGACATACCAATGGATTCATATTACTACTCGAGGAGGTTTGATACCACTTTCGCTATCCATATGAATACTCAATTACTGATAGCAGGTATTGATAGGAACTCGCAATTTTTACCCTCCTGTTATGTTGAGGGTCAAATTGGCCCATTTAATAGATAAAGTAAATGTTGAAAATAATTTTTTATTAGCTTTGCTTGGTTTAGGAATAATCAGCATAAATTATGAATGGCATACTGTATGTATGCATTATTGTTACTTTATTTTGTAATTTTTTTGACAACAGAATCTGGGTGAAAATGATCCAGTAATAGTATTGCTATTTCTGAAATGTGTTTGTTAGCATGATTACCCAAATACAAAGGATCTAACCCTTCTAGAAAATTCTGCATAACACCCGGTCAATTTCAGTGCAAGACCTGAATTCATATTAATGCAGAGGCCAAAGAAAAAAAAAATCCCCACATTTATTAAAACAGCCAATATATATATATATATATATATATATATATATATATATATATATATATATATATATATATATATATATATATATATATATATATATATATATATATATATATATATATATATAGTGAAACAAGCGTGTTGATTAGCCACTATTTGTTCAAACAACAGGAAGCAAAAGGAAATGTCAACGTAGAGAGGAGAATTATTCATGTTTAGATATATTTACGTCTACAACATAAAGACATTTACACTGTGACATAAGCACTGAGAGAACGCCTTCACCATTCTGGGTCATTCCTAAGCCCCGCCTCCTTCCAAAGTCAATCATTTACAAAAACAATCTTGGCAAGAGAATGTTGGAAAATCAGATTATTTTTTAAAGTCCCAAGTTTATACAAATAAAAACCTAAGCGTTATCCTTGTTAATGCAAATTAAGTACTTAAGTATCAGTTTAATACGTAAATACCTGGGATTTAATGTTCTGACGCTTAAAATGACGTGAAAATACATCTCTTGCATTGAATGAGTTAAAGGCATCTCTAAAAGTGAAACAAGCATGTTCATTAGCAACTATTTGTTCAAACAGACAGCAACAGGCGATGTCAACAAGGAGCATCTGTTAAAGAGGGGCCGTTATCACTTTATGGAGAATTTGCATCTCGCGTGCTCTTGATTAAACCTGTCATTAAGTCGCTCGTTAGCGTCCTTACATGGAGAGTGGCGATTTAAATGCAATCCGCCAGATGCGAGAAGCGCTAACGCCGCATACATTAGATTCCCTCTTTAACTAACATTTCCTCAACGCTCTTTGTTACAATCTGCAAAGCAAATAGCGCGCCGGCGCGCGTTGCCGCCGGAGTTTTCAAAATGGAAACTGCGGCAATAAAAATGCTAATTTTGATTCAATGCGATCAGAGCCCCGCGTGTCGGAGGATCTCATCTAAAGTCCATTAGTATTTGGAGGATTTATGTTGCACCCTGCACCCTAACAGGGATAAAAGTCCTCACAGCGGTGAATCAGTCGGCTCGCCGTGAGATCTCGAGTCGTTCGTTGCGGCGCACAAAAAAGAATTTTTGTTCCTATTTTACACTCAAGTAGGAGCTCTCTATTATGTCTTTTTGGGGCCCTCGGGGAATGCGCCCTGTAAGAAACAATAACGCTCATGTCAAGAAGGAGGAAGGCGCTTTTATTTCGCGGGGAAAAAGGCGCTCCTGGTTTTCTACTCACTCGGGTTTATGTCATTCACTCGTACCGGGGATGTTAAACTATTTATTTCACCTCCATGGGTGGTTTCATTCGCTGTCATTTGCTACATCTGACATAACTCAATTTGTCTGAAGGAGGAACCAAGAATGTTCTTTTTGTTTTCCGCGTTTCAGAATCAGATCATAGAAGACTTGAAGTAGGTGTGACTATTATTTTTCCATGTGCTCTCTGGCTAGCAACAACCCAAAGTGTACACCACTTCTTCCGCAAAGTCTGATAGGCTCTCGCTAAGCTCCTGAATAAATTGAAAGATGGAAATTTACAAGGTGCACGCTAATGCAACAATCTGCGCTTTACCAGTAAACAATCAGATGTCAGAGCGAAGTGTTTTTAGGGTAAAGGAACACTCACAACAAATAATATCTAAATGCTGTTTTACACACTCAGATAAGATGTTGTAGTTACCTGCAACAAGTGCACTGATTTCTAAGTTGCTTTATGCAGTTGCTAGGTTGAAAAAAAGATTCATATGAAAAATCATCATTAAAAAATATTTTAAAATTCATACGACTTGGACTCGGGTCATCTGGAGTCATTTGACTTGGTCTCGAATCATGTGACACGGAGTCATGTGACACGGAGACAGCTAGAGACATTCAATGAGGCAAGGCCTCATTGAATGTCTCTAGCTGTCTCCATATCACATTATCTAAACGTTACCTAAAGTCATTTGACTGAGTAGAGTCAACCCAGTCGACCTAGTTGACCCGGGTCACATGATCCAGGCTCGAGTCGACTTCAAGAGGACTATGATGTAGTCCTTGGACTCCGATCGACTCATTCAACTAAGACTCGGGTTGACTCATTTGACTTTGACTCAGACGCGACGTGCGTCGACTCCGGTGATTCGACTCAGACTTGAGTTGACTCCACTGATTCGACTCTGACTCGAGTCGACCAGTCATTCGACTCTAACTCGAGTTGGCCCTTTCGACTCTGACTGGAGTCTGTTAATTCAACTCCGACTGGAGTTGACCCATTCCACTCTGACTCGGGTCAACCCATTCGAATCTGGCTCAAGTCGACTTCAGTAATTCGACTCGAGTCGGCCTCAGTCATTCAACTCTGACACGAGTAGGCTTCAGTCATTCGACTCTGACTCGAGTTGACCTATTCAACTATGACTGGAGTCGACCACAATCATTCGACTCTGAGACGAGTGGGCTCATTCGACTCTGACTGGAGTCAGTCAATTCAACTTTCACTGGAGTTGACTCGGGTTAATCCATTCAAATCCGGCTCAAGTTGACTCCATTTATTCGACTGTGATTCGAGTTGACTCCAGCCATTTCGACTCTTGACTCAAATTAGTGCCAACGATTCAACTATGACTCAGCACCAGTCATTCAATGCCAGTAGACTTGAGGCAATTGCAGTTTTTTACTCCTACATACAATATAAATGTAATATTTATCCATACGTGTTTGATCTGCATGTAGCTGTAAAGCTACATGAAAAAAATACTCCTTGGGTTCTGATCATCATATTCTTATAGAACGTCTTAGATCATGTGTTGGTATCTCGGGATCAGCACTTTCTTGGTTCAGATCTTACATCCTGGGAAGGACGCATAGTGTCTCTTATGGCGACGCGATCTCTGAGTCTTTCTCCGTCTCATGTGGTGTCCCGCAGGGGTCAGTACTTGGCCCCTTACTGTTCAACATCTACATGATTCCTCTCGGCGATATTATACGTAAACATGCTATTAGTTTTCATTGTTATGCTGATGATACCCAACTCTATATGCCCTTAGAAATAACGGATCCGTGCAAGTGCAGTAAACTGGAGGCTTGCCTCGCCGAGATTAAACAATGGATGTCTTCCAATTTTCTGCTTCTCAACCCTAATAAAACTGAGATGTTATTTATTGGCCCTGCTCATCATCAGCACCTGCTTAAGAATACCACGCTGAACCTAGAAAACTGTATTATTTCCCAAAGTAGTTCTGCAAAAAATCTCGGCGTGATATTTGACTCAACTCTCTCCTTTCGAACACATATTAATAACATGACAAGAACGGCGTTTTTTCACCTCCGCAATATAGCTAAAATTCGCCCTATTCTTTCTCTTAGCGATGCAGAAACATTAATTCATGCATTTGTTACGTCGCGCCTAGACTATTGCAACATTTTGTTTTCTGGCCTTCCCCTGTCTCACATTAAAAGCCTGCAGTGTGTACAGAATGCAGCGGCGAGACTATTGACAAGGACGAGAAAGTTTGATCATATTACTCCGATTCTAGCTGACCTGCATTGGCTTCCAATACACGTGAGATGTGATTTTAAGGTGTTGTTAATTACTTATAAAATTTTACACGGTTTAGCTCCTTCCTATCTCGTCGACTTAGTATCACCTTATGTTCCGTCCCGACAACTTCGATCACAAAATGCCGGTTTGCTATCGACCCCACGGGCTAAAAAGAAGTCTGCGGGATCAAGGGCATTTTCCATTCGCGCGCCAGTACTATGGAATGCCCTACCTATGGAAGTTCGCGCAGCCACCTCGGTAGAAATCTTTAAATCCCGACTAAAAACACATCTATACTCAAAAGCATTTAGTTAAATTAGCCTGTCTGCAGCCTTCTTCTTTTTTCCTGCCCCCCTCTTCCGGCCGGGAGAGGGGGCCAGCTAGATGGTGAGGGTTGACTTGACCGCCTCCATTGGGTCCTGCGCTGGTCGACCATCACGGGTTAGGAGTCTAGCCGTCTGCGGTCCACCTGGCTGGAATGCGGGATGGTTCCTGCCCAATGGCTTTGCCTGCTGTCAAGACATCACTGCACTATATAGCACAATATGTTTTCTGTAATTTATATTGTTTCTGTGTTCGGTACATGCAGCATCCACTTCAACCTGTGGGCCTGGAAGGGGGCTCCTCCCACCTGTGGTCCCTTCTGGAGGTTTCTGATTTTCCCCAAATTGGGGTTTTTGAGTTTTTCCTTCCCCTTCTGGGAGCTTTGACAGGGGATGCTGTTGTGTACCTTACATTGAAAAGATGTCTCTGTATGACCTCTTTTCATTCTGTGAAGCCCTTTGAGACTTCGGTGATTTAGGGCTATATAAATAAAATTTGATTGATTGATTGATTGATTGATATAACATATTCATTCAATGGCTTTTTTCAAGCCAGCGGCCATCAACGAAAACATCTCAATCGCCAGCCAGAACGCTGCAGCAGCATCTTTCTGCGACTCCCTTATTTCTCTCATACTTAATTCAGATATATATTATCTTCAAAGAGCAAAGCGACGGATAAAGACTTCAAACGGACATTAGTCTCGCCGATGTCAATACGATTTGTTGCTGTTCTCTCCAAAAGGATCTTCGGCGCATTGGGGTCAAAATGGAAAGCGCAAGCTCGGACTCTGAAATGCAAGCGACAGGCACCGTGGAGAACTTCCAAGGATAGCTGAGAAATCTCTCTTGATTTTGAACGAAAGTGGCATCCCCCCCATGCTTTCGTCAGCTTTCTACCGGTTCCAACCCGCATCCCATTTTCATCACTGATTGGCTGCGTCAGGGCTGCGCAAGGTCAGCTGCCGCCAACAAATTATTTCCAGCCAAACGTCACCAAAGTCTTGTAATGCCAAAGAATTCTGTCATAGACTTGCTGTGCCTCAACACAGGATAAAGGTCAAATGTTCCAGAAAAAAACAACTATATTTGACAAAAAAAGCACATTGTGTCAAGCAGTTTGCACCGAGGCAGGGAGAGCACGCTACTTAAATGGCGCGTAATTTAATAAGCGTTTTGTGTTAATTAACTAGAGGTTGCTTTCATGGCATTCAGTGATGTTTTTCTCTAAATGTCAGAACATTTTCCAAGAAGCATGAACAAACAATAAGGGTCTTTTAATGTATGTGTATTGGCAGGTAGCTGACATGCAAAGATAATTCATTACTGCTTTCATGATGGTCAAATGTTAATTTTGCTTTTCGATTTATCAAATTTGATTATGAGTGAGCTTCAGCTTTCTATTTCAAATGTATTTTATGTTTATTAATTTATTTAATTTTATGGCCTATACTCGTGGACAAAAAGTTTGATACCAAGTGTCGTTGAATAAAATAAATAAATAAATAGATGAATAAAAAAATAACAATAAAAAGCTAAATAGTGATTGATACCAATACCAAGTACTAATACATAAAATTAAACAAAAAATGACATAGAATTTAAAATAAAAAGATCAAAATATCTAATTAAAGCATTGTTGTTTTATTACTGCAATTTTCTGTTGGCTTTTTCTATTTCCATACATATATTGTACTTAGAGAAATCTTTAATAAAAGGATTTACATCAAAAATTGATACCTTGAATTTCAGATAGTAAAACGAACACAAGAGGGCCGAAAATAGCGGTCACCGTCACGAGTGACAATACCTTGAAATAAAATCAGGTATCGGTATGGGTTGATTCCCGGTAATAGGCCGTGGTGGACATTTTGCAAATAATTTATCAGCACGCTTGGAAATAGTTTGACCATAAAGATATTTTCAACCACAGTTTGTCCTCTTATTAGCATCACAATTGTCTAAATAAACGGTGTCAAGAGTGGCGCCTGGTTTTCACTGGCTGTTTTCCATAATGGTTGAATTAATATTACTTTTTTTTATTATATTTGGCATGCACCTCACAGCTTCCAAACATGAGCACAGACTTGTTTATTTTTTTTAATCTTTCAGAGCAGCATAGAAACTAGCCGTTGCTAGTTGAAAGTTAACGCTTCTGCGCTGTTACAAAACGTTTAAATTTGCAAACTAGTGTGGCTGAGAGTGGAAATGGTCGCTTGACTATGTGTGACAGACAATTGGATGGCGACCAGTCACGGGTGTACTTCTGTACTATTCTTAAGCCTGTTGGGATAAGTTGCTAGAATGGATGGATAATATAAGACGGAGGCAAAAATGTGAGTAAGGAAACAATGTGATGAATACAGCAAATATTTATCTCGCTCCTCTGTTCCAGTCATATGCAATTTTCTTGTATTTTAAGCCAAAAAGATATCCATTCAGCAAATATTAAATCGCTCTATTTCCAAATTTGGCTCAAAGAAACGCGTCTATTGGATCCACTCAGGGTGCGTACATTTACACTCTTTGCTTCTTAACTTTTGCCTTTGTCAGCAACCAAAATCATTGTTACCACATGCTTTGGCTCGAAGGCGGGAAGGAACGTGCCGTGTTGATGGTCAGTTGATGGCCTGGAAAATTACGTTTAAACCTTCGGGTGTTATTGCCACTCATGTCTTAAGTCCCTGAAGTGCAGGATTAAATTAAACTCCTGCGTTGCTCTGCTGTCTGCTTGACGAAAGCTCACCAGAGCTCACTTAGGTCCGTCCTGTTTGTTTGTTTCAAATGAATATAATTTTATCTCAAGAAAAAGAAAAAGTCCAGTTGGTCCAAAATACTGCTATATATATATATATATATATATATATATATATATATATATATATATATATATATATATATATATATATATATATATATATATATATATATATATATATATATATATATATATATACACACACACACACACACACACAGTGGACCCCTGTGTTACAATGTCCCTGACTTATTATTTTCATGTTGCGACATGGATTACTGAGTTTTTCATCTCCTCTTTATGATATTTTCCATGACCCTAGGGGCTTGGCTGTATTTGTGTTTCGTCTACATCTGCAGGCGTTTTTAGGTAATTAAACTTATTTTCAGTTGCCGTCCCTTACAAAACCGTATTTATAGTGCATTTTACTGCTTAATTCAAAGTTGAAAGGATAAGCCATGGGTCCCAAGATGGATAGTGATGTAAGAAGATGATTTATATGGAAATGAGGCTGGAGATAACCCTTATTAGGCAATATGGGCATAACAAGCGGCACTCAAAGATAAATAAATCCTTTCTATATATTTTATTTATGATGTTCTCTGATTGTATACATGTATATTATATATATGTAGCACTTACTATACTATTTTGGTACCAATTTTTACGATGTTTGTACAATTTTGACGTTTTTACCTGGGGTTCTAAACGCATTAGCTATTTAACAAAGGTTTGGATTGCCCGTCATACAATCCAATTTGCTTTACGACCCCAACTGAGGAACGGATTAATCTCGTAACACGGGGGCCCACTGAAATGGCAGTTTGATGCGATACGTATCAGGTACATTTTAAAGTGTAATGATCTGTACTGTCTTGCTGAGACAAAATGGACACAAAGGAATAAGCGGGGTCTGAGTATCTGTGTATCTATATAATTTGCTCCACAGTTTGTATATAAATGAGTACCGTATTCTCCGCACTATAAGGCGCACCTGATTGAAAGGCGCACCCTCCAATAATGACATATTTTAAAACTTTTTCCTTATATAAGTTGGACCAGATTATAAGGCGCACCCTCAATTAATGACATATTTTAAAACTTTTTCAATCACAATATAGTAATACTCAAAGTAATAACAATAATAACTCAAATAATATCTCTTAATTCTCAATAGCATAATAACTCAATGTCAATATGACCAATCTTGTTCAACTGTAAACACACAAAAGAATCCCAACCTCAATATTGATCCATATACAGTATAAGGCGCACCTGATTATAAGGCGCGCCATCATCTTTTAGAAAAAAATGAAGGCTTTTAGGTGTGCCTTATAGTGCGGAAAGTACGGTACATAAGATGACCATTTTTTTTTCAAGCCATTTAAAAGTAAATGCTCTAAAATACATCTCCTTTAACAGTACAAAATTGGTGCACTTTACTCACACATACACATTGTTGTCATTCAAAGATCCAGCATACATGGATGCCATTTGCAGTGGCTTGTTGTCTTGATAAAGGTGTCACTCAAAGTAGGGTTTTGCTTCATGATGAGAATATTTTCTCGCCCTTGTCTCAGCTCAAACAGCCAGCGCTGAAGGACTCCGTATCCAGTGAAGAACAATAAAGTGAGATATTGGGACTGTATGAGCGGGATGGCGTGGGGTGCAAAGTCATTTAAAGTTTTACAAAGTATGACGCCGAAGCGGAATACCAAGCAGCGAGTGAGCAAGGAGGTAGTTTGCGGTTACAAATACGCATTTCCCGCCCAACCTTTGCTCCCAAGACTCTAATTACGCCCTCACCTAAAAATAAAGAAATGATCCATCACTAGAAATTCTGCTGGAATGCAGCATCAGCATTAAATGAAATCAGCCCCACGCCTCACTAATACTTACTGCTAATTACCAGCAACTTGGGCCAATTAGCAACAGTGAGGTGTTATTTGGCACAGACAAATGCTAAAGAAGGCCATTACATTAACAAGATAGAGATAAATAAAAGATGTATTTGCACCGCCGCTTGATTGCGAGTTATAAAAATCGAAGCAAATATTTGTGAAGGAAAAAGCAATTTAAAATGACGTCAACGCTGCGGCTCGAATAGTGGAAACAAAAAGTGTTCTTAAATTAGGACTCAATGAAAACGCATTGCTTGAAACATTTGCAAGTGAAATAAAAAATGCATCTGAATAAATGTTTTAAAAGAAACAATTCTAGAATAATAATGCAAATAATAGGTGAAGCAAAAAATTTGAATCTGAGAATTTGGTTTGAATTAAAAACAATAATTTATGCAACAAACTAAATCATTACACTTTATATGTGCAAAAATACGATAGCTTGGTGAAGCAATTTAGAGGGGGCTCGACTCAAGGACCTCTGTTCAAATTCACTGGGCTCCGACCTTCCAGTGTGGAGTTTGCATGTTCTCCCCAAGCCTGTGTGGGTTCTTTCGGGCATTCCGGCTTCCTCCCACATTCCAAAACATGCATGCCAGGTAAATTGGACACTCTAAATTGCCCTTAGCCATGTAAACCTATGGAAGGTTTTCATATTTATTCTAAAATCACTTATTTTAACCTCCAAAACCCCTCATCGTACATTGGACAACATCAATGGTGGTTTTTCGCTTTTCATAAACGTTTATATCCGCGTTGCGTCTATCAAATTAGCTAGCTTAGCACTTAGCTTCTCGTCACTTGCTCTGGTCCAGTGTCCAACTTTGAAAAAAGGGGGGCCAAAAGCCAGGCAAAGGCTTTATTAACTGGCTAAACATTCCCAAACATGCACAAACACTTCATCCCTCACAACAATACGCTATGAAGCATTTGAGTCGAAAAGGGAAATTTTGTGCTTTAAGTTCTACTGCGTCCAATTTAAGTGCAAAAGCAAGGACTTCGATGAATTGATTCCAATGAGACAGCCTCTGACGGGACGTGATGAGCTAAAAGTTAAAAAGTTCAACTTAATAAGACATATATTTGCTCAACTTGAGCAAGTGAAAGGCCTGAACAAATAGCCATTCTGCTTTTCAAGGCCTCATTCCTGCTGTGATAAACGCGGCGGTTTAATATGCGTTGATTTAACCGGAGCACGCATGCCCTCGGTGTCACCCCCCGCCAAAAGCAATTCGGGACCTCGATGAGCACAATGTTTCCTTCCCCGAGAGCCATAGTTCCATTTCGACTCAATTGATTGGCCACTTCTGCTCCCCCATTCTTTTCTTCTTCTCCCCCCACCTTTCTTCGGCTGCCTTGTCTACCCGGCGAGAGGTAGCTGCATTTTCAATGACATCAAATAAAAAAGGGGCAGTCATTGGTATGGATGAGAAGGGTCCGCAGAGATGGAGGCACCTACACCGCCACAAAGCACCAGATAAGAAACACAGGCGCAACAAGACCGGGATGGACTTCAAAGTATATTAAAAAAAAAGTGTGAAACAGATGCTTTGATATCAGCCTCTGTCCACACTTGCAGATAGAAGCGAACAATTTGAATTGAGTATGCGCGCCGATGGTGTTTGGGCGGCCACAAACAACATGGCACAAACGAAGGCGGGCTGCCGCTGCAGAGGCACTCGCTGTGCATGCAATATCCTGTCATTAGTGCGGCCAGACGCTGTAGATTTCTGATGTGTTTGGCTGCTTGTTTCATTTCGGAGCGTGGCTTCTTGGCAAAATGAGGAGAGGGGGGGTTGGGGGGGGGGGAGGGATCATTGCGAGACAGCATAAGGGAACACTGGAGGTGACTCATAGATTCCCTATAAAGCTTCCAACTATCACACTGACACTTTTACAACACAGACACCAACGTGTCACTGTACCGCTGGCCCTATTTGACCGCCGTCCGTTCACAATGTGGAACACTGCCGAGGCACTTTTGAAATCACTTGATTGTTGATCGAGGAACTAAACATGCCCACAAAACTCGACAATCTTGGCAGGGTTGCATATCATGGTCAAAATTGACCTATTTGCGGAGTTTCGAAAACGAGTCCCCGCCCAAAACTCAATCGACCAGCGCTCCCAGGAATGTTAGAAAATGAAGCTTCAGCACGCAAAAAAGAAAAGATCTCAAAGATCCATACTTGAAACTGAACAGTAAGGCAACCATTTTAATTTAAATCAGTCAAAATTGTATCAAGAAAAGCCCCTCCAGAAGGTTAGAAAAATTAAGCCCCGCTAGTTTCATAGCTGAAACTGAACAGGAAGTCTTGTGTAATTCATTCAACAATGCACCTCTGGAAAGTTAGAGAAATGAAGGCCCCAAACCCTAATTTCACCAATGAAACCGAAACTGGGTCGGCATGCCTTTCACAACAGAACGTACAAAACATGTATCAAGGATCCATAGCTGAAGCTGAACAGGGAGTCAAACATTTTGGTTTGAATTGCTTATGTTTCAGTAGCATCCTTCGGAAAGTAAGAAAAATTAACCAATTTCCGAGATCTCAAGTGTGAAACTCAAGGCCCGTGGGCCAGATCCAGCCCGCCACATCATTTTAGGTAGCCCGTGAAATGCTGATTTGACTCAAGTTCCTGGCTAAAATACCTACTTGCAATTAGAGAGAAAAAAAACAAACAATTTTTGTTCCCCATCTCTCGTTTGAATAACTTTTCCCGGCCTCTGATTTAATCACAAGATGCTCTAGGTTATTCTATGCCATAATATAGTTCAAAAAGTTCAAAATTTGGAAGATTCACTGTGGAAAAAGGGTGTGATGTTGATGAAATTTCGCATTCCAATCCAACATACTCATGAGCAAATGAAACTCATTTAACCCTTGTGCAGTATTGTGTCCATTTTTTGAACAAATTCCTCTATGTTCTACTCGCAGTATTTTTGCCAAGGGATGGCCTACTCCTGATAGCATTATTAGTGGTCATGCCATTTTGAACTTTGACATATTGTTTCCACCCGGATAAAATTTCAGTGTCTTCTTTCAATGCTTTCCCTTTGATGTGAAATGCCTTTGATGTAACAATCAAAGGACTGGACAAATCTATGAAACTAATACATGAAATTTCAAATCACAACGCATCCTGTCTTGTTCGTTTATTCGATATATGAACAAAAACAGTGTCACCGGAAATGTGTTTTGCGTGCCTGAATGTGATAACAAAAACATCAATAATTGAGCGAAAGTGGGCAAAAGACATTTCTCAAAATACGTGTCGTATCTCATTAGCACCTAATATGGATTCCGGTCGGTTAGCGCTGTGATGTTTTGTGGACCTTTCACCCCCCTCTCACAAGTAGCTCCAACAGCAAAGTACAAGTCGGCTTTTGAATGGTTCTTCAAAGGCGAGGTTTCAATAGGTTATCCACACAAGTGGGAAAAGGAAAAGAAAAGCCTTCATTACCCGGCGCATAAAGCCTGAATGGGAGAGAGCGAGCCTGCGGAATGGCTGCCCGGTTCCGATAGGGGAATACGCGCACTTCTGATGCCGGGGGTGTTCTGGCCGGCTGCACTGGACCGTACAGATTGCCGCCATTATGGAAAGTGGGTCTTTGGTGGCAAATAAGCCGTCAAAAGACCACAAACACCGCTGGCTATGCGTAAGACTCATTTGAACATCGGACGCTACACGTGCAAGACATGAAGGCACTTCCATTAGCTTTAGTGGGTTTGTTGGGCCGTTTCATGCTTACAGGCTTTGGCCCCTTATACAGTTGTCTTCTTTAAAAAAGTTCAAAAAGAGAAAAAAATACTCTTCCTACCTGTGTCTGGAGATTATTTTCTCCAAAGTGCATCTCTGGAGAAAAAGATCCACCAAGGTCCCGAGTTTTGAACAGGCTGAAGATAATTGTATCTTCTCACAGACTTCTTTGTAGAGATCTAAAGCAGATAAAAATGAATGCACTTTATATCAGTTGGTCTTTAGACAACCATATATATATATATATATATATATATATATATATATATATATATATATATATATATATATATATATATATATATATATATATATATATATATATATATCAAGTGATAAAGTACTGGGAACTTGGGAACTTGTTCATTTACTGTAGTTAATTTAGCAATAAAGTAATCAATTAGTTTAGTGATTTAAGGATTAGGACGATAGATTACTTTAGGTAATTAAGATCTAAAGTAATCAATTACTTAATGCAATTAGGTTTTAAAGTAATCAATTATTTTAGGTGATTTAGCACTAAAGTCATTAATTGATTTATGTAATTAAGTGTTAAGGCAATATATTACTTTCCACGATTTAGAACTAAAGCAATCAATTACCGTATTTTATAGACTATAAGCTGCAACGGTATATAAACTGCATCAGCAAAAATTGAGTAAAAACACAATTTTTGTCATAGATAAGCCACATCGGACTATAAACCGCAGGTCATAACATCAGATATTTACGCAAAAAGATGGTATATGGAAATTTTACACCTTTTTTTTATTTCAAATTGCCAGTTTACAGCAACAGTGTCCACAGATAAACACAATGCACATAATTCATATCTACAATCATACATACATACATGCATACATACATACATACATACATACATATACAGTATATACAGTATATATATATATATATACATATATATATATATATATATATATATATATATATATATATATATATATATATATATATATATATATATATATATATATATATATATATATACTGTATATAAAATAATGATGTGCTGAAGAAACGACTTCAATACTTTAGCAAAGTAATTGCCTAAGTAAAGTACTTAATTACCTAAATAAATTTAGTATCCAAATACTTAAAGATATACCTAAATTAATATATTTCTTTAACACTTAATTACCTTAAGAAATTGATTACTTTAGTGCTCAATAACCTAAAGTATTAGAATGCTTTCGCGCTTAATTCAATCCCAAACATATAGTTTAACATTTTCTACGTTCCAGACATTCAATCCCACGTACATGTCAAGTCCCTCCTTTAGTCAAATACTTGAACATTTTTGGAAGATTGAATTTAAATTCAGGATTGTCCTGAAATAAGAAGGTTAGTTTCCCTAATGAGATAGTTGAGCATAACTGGTCTTCAAAAGGACACGCACTGACTGGGCGAAGTCACTCACCGAGCCGACGCATTCCTAAAGTTAACATCTTTGGTCCGACTTAACGCATTTCGACAGTAAAAGATCCCGCAGGAGCGTCGCCTCCGCCCGTTCGTGATTCGTGCGAAAGGTCGCAGATTCTGCATTAATAACAAGACGCCGCTCCCCCCGGTCAGAAATGTTTTGCTTTGCCAGATATTCTACAGAGATGTATTTTTCATCCTCATTTCATGCAACATTTGATTTGAACCCTCTGTCTCCCCTCGGGGGATTTGCCAGTGTTCTTTTTCTCATCGGTTCTCCTCCACTGTTGCTCTTTTGTCATCTCGAAGGTGCTTTGCAATGGCAGCCTTTGGCTCCGTTGTCCTCCAACAACCACATTTCTTCCATTGCGGATAACCGCCACGTTTGTTTGGACATCTCAATGCCAAATATTTAATCAACACTGCAGAGCACATTACCTTCTCTGAAACCCCATTTTGTTGGTGCACCGACCCATGTTTAGAATATAAAGCCTCAGCCTTGAGGAAGAACGAGACGAAATGCGAATTTGAGAATCAGGAGAGGTTTCTCAGAAACATGCCAATAAAGCGCAATAGATGACAGCTTTGACAATAAAATGACAGTTTTTAGACAGCAGTGGGACATGACAGTGAACGAGAGCCTCCTTTCGGTGTTTACGACGTCAGAGAGTTGCGCTTTTCTATACATTTAGTTCCAGGGGAAATGATTGCTTCACTTAGCCCATGCAATCCCAAAAACGTGTTTATATGTACATGTAGTCCTTGGGTTATGAATGATTTCCGTTCCTACGCTGGCAACGTAACCCACATTTCCACATAAATCGTATTAAATCCTTCATTGACCAAACTTGGGTCATTGATCTAGACCAGGGCTTCCCAATCGATCGCTCGCAGTCTACTGGTCGACCAACTAGCCTTTTTTGTCACCCGCACGACAAGAGAAAAAAAAAAAAAAAAACAGCCGGAAAAAAAAAGGTCAGTCTTTGATTGTTTTTGTGCCTTGGATTGACATTTTGAACTGTATTTCCAAATGAGCTTGATTGATTTTAGAACATTACGATGTTGCTCACATTGGAGTCTGCGCTCTCTTGGAACCATAGATTATCAAGTTTGGTTGGGTGTTGTCATGACTATGCTTCTGGTAAGAACTTCAAAATAAAAGCTTCCCAATGTCGTGTCATATGTTACTTGTAAGATGAGTAGAATTTATTTGGAAGAATTAGCCGACGTCATCATATTTGCCTTTGATTACAATACCGTGACTTAAACACGCAGCGCATTATCCCGTATGTCGATTCTGCTTTCTTTTTTGGGGCCATGATGTGAAAAAGGACGGTAAAAACTGAAAATTACGGAGCACACACAGACACTACACTGGTAGACTGAATCAGCGTAGGTCGAGTATCGCTTAACCCGATGACTGTCTGGATTTGTATAGCGGAGTCTAAATCAAGGATATCCAAACTGCGGTCCATTTGTTACCTTCTGTTCATTTTTAAGTGGCCCATAACGCACACAAAAAATGACAACTGATACTTTTCTTTGCAGCTTCCACTCTTTTTCCACACTTGCTATTGCTCTGAACCGTTGACCCTAAATACCTAAAATCCCACACCTTCTTGATGTCTTCTTCCGATATCGTCACTTTTGTACTTGGGTCCCTCTCATTCACACACATACACACATATGATGCGGCTAACCTTCATCCCTCTCTTTTCCAGTGGCAACCTCCTCCATTCTAGCTTCTCCTCCACTTGTTGCCTACTTTTATCACAGATCACAAAGTAATTTGCAAATATACTCCATGGAGATTCCTGTCTAAACTCATCTGTCAGTCTGTCCTTCACCATGGCAAACAAGAAAGGGCTCAAGTTTATCCCTGTTATAATCCCACCTCTACCTTGAAATCTGGTCAAGTGGTACACAAGGATTAAACAATATTTCTTATTTAATACTTACAGTATCTATTGTACTGTATAATGAAACCCTGCTATTCACTGAATTGGGCCTGGAATGATCCACAAACTATAAAATTCATGTATGATAAACACATATTGAAAAGCAGCATCTATTCAACCCTAAAAATTATCCCCAAACATTCAATACAGGGAAAATGGAGCAAAAAAGCCATCAATGTAAAACGCCTATACCTAGTCATACATTATTTCATAATAGTAGGCTGTAGAGGAGAATTCACAAACAGGGAGCTGTTGCTGAAAAACCCCTGCAAACATTTAAAAAAAGGAAAGCAAAAAAAGAAAATGATTTAATGTATAAGCCCTCCCTCAAGGCTAGTTCCAATCTGCGTTAAACACACGGTTAAGCTTTAGATGATCACGCCAACGATTCACTGCATCATCTTTGCCCAACAATATTTAATAGGCAATTCCACCAATGCATTCTAACCATAATTCTGCTGTACTGCATCCCCTTTTGGTTTGAGCCATAATGTATCCACTTTAAACCAAATGCTACGACAATTTACCTACGGTCATTTAAAGTTACAAATGTCAAACTCATGCTTGCAGTGAAGTACATAGCACAGCGCACTAAAGTCATTATAATCCTTTCGTGCATTTTATTTCAAGTGAAACGGTCCCAGTTTGTCCTGCTGAAAGTTCTGCTCAAACGCATTCGTGGCTGCAATTTACTGAAACATTGTCGTCACTACGCAGCGTGAAAAAAGGTCAAGTGACAGCAGGGATGGTGTTAAACTTCGCTGTCATGTCAATTCTGCTCAGACGGCCACCATTATCTCTGCTGTGTGGAAGCATGTCCTTTAACACACAAAAGCTTATACATACAGGATGGTCTGATCATTTTTTTTTCCCATTTTTTTGCACAAAATTCCAAGTGACGTGATCATGGCAATCTGCATATCCACCTCACAGTTAAGGACCCGAGTTCAATTCTAGCTAACTTTGGCCTTCCTGTCTGGCGTTTGTATGTTCTCCTCCTGCCTGTATGGGTTCTCTCCTGGCATTCGGCTTCCTTCCACATCACAAAAACATGAGCCTGAGCTGAACATTTTTTTTTTTTTTTTTAGTTTTCTGAAAAGCGGCTCCAAGACATGCCATGGTTCAAACCACACTTAAATGTGGTGCATGATTTACCAGTCACATCCTCAGATCTTTTATTTGACAAGTATGAAAAGAACACATGAATGTTGCTCAAGTTATTACTAACAAACAAGCTACACATACCTGTCAAGCCCAGGGGTTTACTAAATTCTGAAAGTTGTGTCACCCTTACATATCTGTAAATAATCTTACACGGTATTGGTGGCGCGTAATAATAGATGAACACAAAACAAAACACGGCATACAGAACTTTGACGATTTACTCTTCTAATTACAAAGCATTATCATCTTAACTGGGATGTTTACTGGCGTTACCTCGCTATGAGCCTTTCAAAACAAGAGTTCAAATATATACAGTGCACCCCCGGGTCCCTGGTTTACGTTTTTTTTTTTCACATTAGAAAGTGGAATACTCAGTTTTTTTGTCCCCTCTTTACGGCATTTTTCCCGCTTTACGGCATCAACAACACTTACAAATTTCAAATTTGGCGATCAGTGTGCTTGCGAATGACTTGCGTATGTGAGTCACACCACGCTTACTACATGCATCACCGAATATGGCACTAAAATGGTGGTCTGCTATTAGTTGGTGTCACTAAGATGCTGGTCTGCTATTGGTCAGCGTCACGGTGTCACTAAGATGCCAATACGCTAAATACCAGATCTCGTGTGAATGCTTACAATATTGTATTTATTGTGCATTTTAGTGCTCAATTCAAACTTTAGAAGGTTAGGTCCCAATATTGCTTGAGATGTTAAAGGGAGAAGTACGAAGATGAAATGAAAAAAAGGAAACAAAGCTGGAATTAATCAAGAAGTATGAAGAAGGTTAGGCTAGGCTAGGCTAGGCTACCCTCGCTAGGTATTATGGCCGGAAGTAGCTCAAGTCAAAGTCACTCAAAGGTAAATAAAATTTCATTTTTCCTTTATATATATTTTATTTGTGATTTTATTCATTTGTATACATGTACATTATGTATAAGTAGCATTTAGTATTACTATATTACTACTATACTATTACTATACTATTTTGTCACAAATTTTTAATATGTATATACCAGTTTGATATTTTTTACCTGTGGATTTCTACGCATTAGCTAATTACCATAGGTTTCTATTGTCAGCCATAAGACGATTTCGCCTTACGGTCCCAACTCCGGAACGGATTAATTTCGTATGGTGGAGGTTTTAATCTTTTAAGATGTTTTTGAGTATGCTGAATCGCTTTATTATTTCCAACTGATGTATTTTTTAATGAATATTTTGTTAATAGGCTTTTATTTTGTGATGACTATCTTATCCAAGCTTATACCTGCATACATAGGAAATCGCACGCTCGCTGGCTGAAGAGATTGCGACGTGTGGCGTGCGTGGTTGAAAAAGTGTTTGTACCTGTACAAAACAGAAAACTTACAACTTGACAGGTATGCAGTCGAGAAGTAATTGCTAATCGCACACTAACCCTTGTTGATGAGACAAACTACAGGCCTTGGAATAATTAAACTGGGTCCCGAACGAACTTTGCATACCATAACTGATGGTTTTATAAAACGTTGAGGACGCAGGCTGGCTGCTCACACAGACAGTGCTTGTCACTGACTGAAGGCACTGAGAGTAATTGTTTCCTCATTGGCATTGAAAAAAAAAATCAAATGCAAAGTAAGAGTGCCAGATAATAAATAAATCGCCCAAAGTAACATTGGAGTTTTAATGTGCGGGTTGAAGCTGCAGCAGTCCTCTGGAAGATAACACATTTCCTGTAAAGTCACGGTGTACATTATATCTTTAATTTCCAATAAACAGCTTAAATAGCAATAAGAAATAAACAGGATCCAACTATGGTAAGGTAACACTGCATGTATGTTCGAACCATACAGCTTGTTTTGGAATATTTTGACGCCATAAAGTGTTCAATAAATTAGTGGTAGGACAAATGATTGGTCTTTTGAAGCAAAGCATGGGCAAATAAAAACACAAATGAGAAAAAGATTTTTACCTGAAAAAAAAATCTATAATGCAATTTACCAGTCACTGGAAATCCCTTATCTGTTAACTTCTGTTAATGACTCACGCCGGTTGTAAGTCTCAGGATAAACCCCAGGTGAATCTGATTTAAATCAACTGCTGTCAAGGCTCCACATAATAAAAATCAATCAATCAATTCTGTCATGACATCAGGTCTGAAGCAATTCCATCAAAACTGGTCCTGGCAGTCATACTCCAGATAAAGGGCTCAAAAAAGTCGGACAAACAGACTCAGAGACAGCATTCCTCAGAGCTATTAACACACTAAACAACAACAAAAAAAGAACACAATAACAACAATCGCATTCCTGTGAAAGCTATACTGCCTATCCTATTTATCCATTATTTATTTCTTTTTCTAATTATTGTTCATTTTGCTATATGTATCAATCTGCGCAGCACTCCCATTTTTGTTGTATACCGGTTTACGATAACAAAGCAAAGTATTCTATTCTATTCTATTTTATGGCATAGTAGTCCCATCCTGTTAATAACAACACTGGGAAAACAGCAATTAAATGCAGAGTCAATCAAGGAAATCAAGTAGTCAAATTTGTATCCTTTTGTCACAGATAGCACTTTTTAATATGAAGATACCAAAATAATTTTGATTTGCATTTGATTTGTTTAGGTGAACTATATGAGACCCTACAAGTCCAAATTTGCACCCCCCAATAACAATGTCATAGAAGACATGAATGTGCTGATAAAAGAAACTTTGAAAGCAAATACGGCATAGAACATTTGATTAGAATCCACTGCAGCGTCATTTTGGGTGATTCGGTTCTTGCAAAATCCAAAGGACACCCGACTTGGGCACAAAATCCTACTTTCTGTGTGATAAGCCCGTGCACACAAATAAATAAGTATTTTATGTGCTCAGCTTGTCAAATGGAAACCCTAAACACATTGATCCAGCGTGCTGTTGCACACTGCACTATATAATTGATTTAATGCGGAGTCTAAACGCCAGCCGCCCTGCATCTGACAGTGTGCAGGTTAATGGTGAGGCAACTGGGACTTTGCCTTTTCCCAAACTGTCAAGTGGTAATTGGCCACTAGTTTGTTTTAATAGTCTGCCACAACATGGTGCAAAGGAATCATTTGCAGAGCATGAACAAGCAAAGCATATATAGACAGTGTTGCCATAGTAACCTTCAAAAGGTAACGAAGTTGCTAGTGATGTAGTTCTCCAGATCGGTCTTGAGCCCAGTTTTTACCGATCTCTGCTTTGAAGGCATTCATAGTTGATCTTAGACTGGATTCGTTTTTTTTCAGGAAGATATAAGAAACAAATAACATGAAACAAATTGTATGTTCAGTAGGTTATTTGTTTTAATTAATTTAATAATTGTAAAAAGTCATTTTTCACCATACTAGAATGGTTCGACCCAACTTGTCATGTGCCTCCTCTCGTTAGCTGTCAAGTTAATGATTTATTTTTTTTGTGAACACATCCCTACGATGATGCCAAAAGAGGACAGTCTAAGTTGAGTATTTTTCTGTGGAGAAATATTTATTTATAAGTATACCTTTTTTAGAACAGGTGTGACATTTATCTTGATTATTTTGGGGGTGGGGGATGTTTATTTTATTTTTTTTTAAAGAGATCCCTACTGTAACTAATAATTAATTGAATGTTAAACAAGAATTTTCAAAAACAGTTTTTTTTCTAAATACTCTGTAATGCAAAAAAACAAAACAAAAAAAAAACACGAACAACTTTTGAGAATTTAGTGACATGCTCGGTTTGTAAGAGCACAGAAAAACAGGCGAAAATGTTGATCAAAGTTTTTAAACTAAAAGCATGTGTTTATAAATGATTTATTTTGATTGACAGTCTATATAATGAAGGACAAAAGTAATCAGACAATATAATCTGTCAAGAGGCTGTAAGCCTGAGGATTTGGATGAATTTAGGTCTGTGACTGATTAATCGATTATCAAAAATAATTAGGTTTTTTTCACTATTGATTGGTTGTCGATTAATAGTCATGTCACCTCTGCTTGAAAATTAGCACACTGTACATGGATAGTAGAGCACTGCGCTATAAATAGACACATATTTGTCATCATGATGAAGATTAATTGACACTATAATATCTCTGCGTTGCAGGTTATTCCCCGCTTAGGGAGACAGTGATGCAACGGGGAAGACCGTTGGAGAAAAACTAAAAGGAGACCTATCAACAATGTTCGCTTCTCAGACGAAAAGCACAAAGCAACCCAAGATGAAATCCTCACAGTTAAACCGTGTGCAAATCTGAATAAATGGGACCCCATTCATGACGAGGCGACGGCTGAACAGACTCCCTCTGATCAAAGATCGCTCCGGCTGAATCGAGACCATAGCTACGTCGCCTTCTCACTTTTTGTTTTCCGTTTGTTCCCATGGACATGACTCGAAAGGAGGCAGGGATGGCCAGCAGGCGCGGCGTGGTGAGCAGTGCCCTGCTTTGGTCCGCAGCCATTGTTTATTTGACCCACGTCGGCCACGTCAGCGGAGACTGCTGGTTAATCGAGGGTGAAAAGGGCTTTGTGTGGCTAGCCATTTGTAGCCAAAATCAACCACCGTACGAGGCCATCCCGCAGCACATCAACAGCACCATCGTGGACCTTCGTATGAATGAAAACAAGATTAAAAGTATTCAGTATTCTGCCCTCAGTCGCTTTGCCAACCTGACCTACCTGAACCTGACCAAGAATGAAATCTCCTACATCGAGGACGGGGCCTTTTCCGCTCAATTTAACTTACAAGTTCTTCAAATGGGCTTCAACAAGTTACGCAACTTAACAGAGGGGATCCTCAGAGGTCTCGGAAAGCTACAGTACCTCTACCTCCAGGCAAACCTGATTGAGACTGTGACACCCAACGCCTTTTGGGAATGTCCCAACATCGAGAACATCGACTTGTCTATGAACCGCATCCAGCAGTTGGATGGCTCAACCTTCACCAGTCTGACGAAGCTGACAACCTGCGAGCTGTACACAAATCCTTTCAACTGCTCCTGTGAGCTGCTAGGTTTTGTCAAGTGGCTCTCGGTGTTCCCCAACAGGACCAACGAGCGGATGGTCTGCGATTCCCCGAGTGGAGTGTCTGGTTACAGTCTCCTAAGTCAAAACCCAAACAATCCCACCTATCGAAACGCTCTTCACATGCTCACCACCGTGTGCACCGATGACTACGTCACACCGTTTTTTCCATTGCCGCAGGAGCCCACGACACCCCCGCCAGACTTCACCCTGTGTGGGCTCGAGGACTGTCCATCAGGGACAGAACCAGAGGACATTATTACCCACAACATCAGTACGACCAGCAACGATGTGGAAACAAACCCGCTGATGAAACTGAAGCAAGTGTCCAATACGGGCGCCACCATCACCATTCAGATCCCTCACCCTTACAAAAAGATGTACATCCTGGTTTTGTACAACAACAAATTTTTTACCGATATCCAACCCCTTAAAAAGTTCAAGGAGGACGTTGATCTTAAGAACCTCAAACCTCACACAAACTACACGTACTGCGTCGTTTCCATTCGGAACTCCTTGAGACACAACAACACCTGTTTGACGATCACCACCGGACCCTGGAGAGGGAAGTCGAGGGACGCGAGCAACGCGACCGCCACTCATTACATCATGACCATTCTGGGCTGCCTCTTTAGCATGGTCATCTTCCTCGGGGTGGTTTATTACTGCTTGCGACGGAAGCGCCAGCAAGACGAAAAGCACAAAAAGGCAGGGAGCCTGAAGAAAAACATCATGGAATTGAAATACGGACAAGAACTGGAGGGCGGGACTCTTTCTCGCATGTCCCAGAAGCAGCTGCTGACTGGGGAAAGCATGGCGCGGATGCCCTACCTCCCACCTGCCAGTGAAATGGATCAGTACAAATTTCAAGAAATAAGCGACACTCCTAAAATGATGAAGGGAAGTTACATGGAGGTGCGAAGTCTGGACCACCACGAACGCAGGGAGTGTGACATGGGAATGGCAGGGAATAGCCAGGGTTCCGTGGCTGAGATTTCCACCATTGCAAAGGAGGTTGATAAAGTCAACCAGATCATTAACAACTGCATCGATGCTCTCAAGACAGACTCCACTTCTTATCAAGGCGTAAGATCCGGAGCCGTGTCCAATGCGGAGCCTCAGCTGGTGCTTATATCAGAGCAGCCGCCGAGTAAATCGGGTCTCCTGTCCCCTCCGTACAAGGACAGCTACCACCATTCCCTGCAGAGACACCGGTCCTCGGACGCCTCGCCAAAAAGGCCCAGCACAGCCTCAGGAATGCGAAGCCCCCGGCCTTACCGTACTGAATCCAGGTACATTGAGAAAACCTCCCCGACGGGAGACACCATCCTCACGGTGACACCCGCAGCCGCCATCCTGAGGGCCGAGGCCGAGAAAATCCGTCAGTACGGCGACCACCGCCACTCCTATCCCGACACTCAGATCGAGGAGCTCGAGGGACCCGACGGCATCAAGTCTCCCATGCTGGAACCTCTCTCGCATTCCCGCTCCAGAGACTTGGCTTATTCTCAACTGCCGGCTCAGTACCACAACCTGAGCTACTCCTCTAGTCCAGAATACTACTGCAAACCTTCACACAGCATCTGGGAGCGATTCAAGCTCCACCGGAAACGGCACAAAGATGACGAATACATGGCGGCGGGACACGCGCTCCGCAAGAAAGTGCAGTTTGCCAAGGATGAGGACCTGCATGATATTTTGGATTACTGGAAAGGCGTCTCCGCCCAGCATAAATCGTAACCCTCCCCCCCTGGGTTTTTTGTTTGTTGTTTTTTTTTAAATGGACCACACCTTGACGAAATGACACCTCATCAGACGCTCGATCAATGGATTCTTTCATGCTCCAAAACACACATGGATCACAATCTCTTTTGACTGTGAGGGAGGAATTGGGATTGCTTAATATTTGTCATATTGTGTAAAGAATTCACAGAGTTGGAAAATTTTAATCTATTCATGAGAAAAATATACTGCTAAATAATAATATGTATGTTACAATGGATAATCGGTTTTTGGGTATCGCATGGCCAAGTCCTGTGACAAGTGGATTTGCTGTTGTGTAATATGAAACTACTCTATGAAACTATGTTTACTGAAACCTCAATATTTTGTTGATCTGGACTCCTTAAAAAATGCATATATTTAGTTTTTATCTTACATAAACTTTGTACAGATTCGCTCACTTTATCTACCGGTGAACATTATTTTGTTGGGACAAGAATCAGGTTCAAAATTGTACGGCTTCAGTGAGTCTTTAAGTAAGGATAAGAATGTCCCCCAAAAAAAAAACCTATTTTCTTTTAACTTTTACAAGTTAATATACAGTTTCTTTGTTTTTTCCATAACAGTCTTGAGCTGTTTCATGTATGGAGGTCTCATTCATCAGGCATTTCTAATTTTATGACCAAAGTAGAAAAAACTGTTTACAATATTTCCTGCACGGTCTGGGAATGGTATGAGCATTTTTTTTATATATATATTTGCAATGAGTTGCTCCTGGAAAACATATTGAGGTGGGAGGGGGAATCCAATTGCAGCGTATGCTTTCGGAAGACTAAACGATCATATTTCAAGAGGAAGCGGAAGGACTGCGGAAGCATTTCCCTGCTTCAGAGAGCCTGATGGATGAATGTAACATACAAAAACTCTGACGTTTCTATGGCAGCTTTTATGTCTATTATACAGAACGTATTTATTCATGGCGATGATTTTGTTTTCCTTGCTTCCAGTGTACTACAAAATGTGATAAATGCGAGGAAAGTAAGTTTCTTACTCTGATGGGCTTTGTTGAAAGCTGACAGGGTTTGTCTTCATTTGATTAAACTGCAAGGCTGTCACGTCTTTTTTTTGTATATTACTGACATTACTTAGCGGATGGACGACGATCAACGCGCTAGAGTTAACACTTGAGAATGTGAAGAAAAAAAAACAGACTACTCTGACTTACTGGCTGTGAATTTGTATATTATGAATTTTTGGCAGTAAATTTAAAGACTTAACACGTCAAAAGGATGTTTACAGAGCTCATTCCGCGCGGGCTCATGGGCGGGGGGGTTCATTGTATATTTATGAATGAGCAATACAGAAATGAATGTCAGCTTGGTGACACAATAGTTTAGTTCAGCCTCACATCACTCCTTGGCTACACAAAAGCGTTCGGATGATGCGCATCATTATGGCGCATATTCGCAAACGTGTGTTATTTTGGACAGTCCTGTTTTTAAAGTTGCTGTCTTTATGAATTAATTAAAGCGACTACCCTTCTGTGTATGGACGTGAAATTTTACTTTTAAATCAAGTAGTGCTTGTTTGTGAGATTGTGTATATTTTTAGAGAAAATCCATACTTTGAAATCAATGACCAGAGAGATGAATAATTTAACCTCATACAAGTGTTGGGATTAGTACTAAAATCAATGGTTCTGTTGACATATTCTACAGAAGTAAGAAGCTGCCAAAGTGGGGTCCAAATGACTGGCAAATTCGTATGAATGTACTTGTGGATTAAATGATAAAAACAGCATTTTCTCCATATTTTCACGGTTTTGTGATGCTCAACTAAAAATAAAATGTTTATGTGAACAGTTCACTACAAAGAATAGAGTCACAGTCTTGAACCACTGAAAAGACTCCTACCTTTACTAGCTTAAACTGTACTAGTTAGCTGTAAATAAGTAAATACTGTTTCTTTGTCATTTTGAAGGTATTAAAGTATGTTTGTCTGTTGAACATTTTTTCCCATAATGCCATGGGATATTCACGTGAGCAATTCAAGACCCTGTGGCTTCAAGGGAACAAACACTATAAACCTTTTAGCAATTAGCCTACAACTGCATTGAGACGAGAGCATGGAACAAAACTCAAATTAGTAGCCAATTGGCTGTTGGAAACAAACGCTGAATCATAAATTTCACATTCATATCAAATACAAGTAGCATACTGTTTTCAGGGAAGACGTGTTTGTGCATGTTTTAGACAAAAATTGACCACTATTTAAAAATTGCTAAGCAATCAGTCAATGAAAGCCATGCGGGCGCAAGAACATCCTTCTTTTGTTAGCTTAGCGCTAAGCTAACTAGTACTACGAATACAACGTGGATGGAAAAATTACTAAAAGTGGAGAAAACACCATAGTTAGAGGGGCAAAGGATATGATTTTTAAAATAAAAGTGAAAGCCTTCCTGTAGGTCGACGAGGCTACGTTAGTGCGCTAGCAAGTACAGTATGTTCAAACAAATTTGCCAGACAAATATCTTTACTACAGAATGGCGTTCATATTCTCTTATATGTTCGCTACGTGAAATGAACCATCCATGAGCCCGACGTGGTTGCGTTACGTAAACACCTCGTGACACGTTAGCCTGACTTAATATTTCAATCGCCTTAACAATTTTTGAGATATCTCGTGTACAACTGTAAATTTCTTTTGTTTTATTTCCAGGATCGACACTGATGATTACATTTTTCGTTTGGTTTTGTCTTTTTTTTACGATTTAAAAAAAGCATTTCAGTGTATGAGAGCTACAGGAGATTTCTAGTTCATTTAGCTATTTAGCAATGTGTTTTTCTACTGCATATTGTAGCACTTGTGTATTATAAAAAGTGGTGACAAAACCTTTAGGGAGATCAACAGTTGTACAAGTGCATCAAAAACAAACAAAGAGCACAAAAATGTGTTTATTTTCTTTTTTCTTAATACTATGTAATCTGCTTTCAGACAAAGTACTGTGAAATAAAGTTAAGGGTGCACAGTACGGATCGGCGTCATTATTGTGAGTCCACTTTGCAGCCACTTACATTAATGGACTTAGTGACTACTGGAACATTTTCCTTGCAACATTTTTTGACAGTAGGTACAATGTTCCCTTGTTTATCACTATTATGTTTCCAAAAATACTCACAGTAACTGAAATCCACCACATAGAGATTTTTTTTTTGTGCCTTTGTCCTCCTTTTTTCTTTTAAATCAAATATCAATAAAAATAAATCTGCAATAGATATGGTCATAAATTAAAATCCATGTAGTAGAGGTTGATTTTTTTTATGAATACATAGAATTGCTATTTTTTGACTGGTGTAACTTAAAATGAGGAAAAATTCGTAGGAAAAATAGCAACATTTTTTGCTTTTGTTCCCCTTTTTTTAATAAATATTGTGAAAAATATTGTGGTACATCCACAATAGATAGGGTCATAGATGAAAATCCATGTAATAGAGGTTGTTTTTGTTTGTTTGTTTGTTTTCAATAAACTACTGCTATTTTTTGACTAGTCTAACTCAGGAAGAAAAAATGAAAGGAAAAAAAAGTGACTTTTTTTCTTTTGTCCTTCTTTTATTTATTAAATATCAATAGTATAATCAAATAATCAATAATAATCAATAATAATAATAATAAAAATCAAAAGTTGAAGAGCTAAACCGGCATTAGATATGGTTATAACTAAAAATCTATATAAAAGAGGTTTTTAAATCAATAGAATTGCTATTTTTTAATGATCTGACATTACAGGAAGAAAGGAAGAAAAATTGGAAGGAAAAATAGTGACTTTTTCTTTTGTTCTCCTTTTATTTATTAAATATCAATAAAGTTATTAAATATCAATAAAGTTAAAGAGGTAAGCGTTAGAGCTGATTATAAATGAAAATCTATATAAAAGAGGTTTGTAAATAAATAGAAACATTAAAGGAAGAAATTTAAAGGAAGCATCAAAAATGTTATATATCATTAATGAAAATCCATGTAAGAGAGGTTGATTTTTTTCTATGTAAATAAAATTGCTATATTTTGATTGATCTGACATAAAAGGAAGAAAAATATTGAAGGAAAAATAATAACATGAACCTGAAATTAAAAAAAAAAAAATTATGATCAATGAAAAGCCATGTCAGAGAGGTTGATTTTTATTTTTAAAACTGTCTTATTTCATTGCTTTGAATCACCTTATTTATTAGTGACAGTGAAATTAGACAGTCACATAGATTGCTGAGCCAATAGCAAGTTAAGCTTTTGTTGCCATGACAACAAGTGGCCTTTCCTTGCAGAATCAGACTTCAGCGAGCGTTAGCAATAAAGACAGTGTAACACAATTTTAACTCATGAAGGCAGCACTTTTTACCTTGATTATGTGTAACTTCACCAAGTACTTACCCCTTAACGATGCTAACAATGTTAGCTAACGCAAATATGCATCTAAGAGAACCGAATGCAGCTCTGCTTACCTTTTGGATTTGGCATGAAAGCGGTGGCAAGCCACAGTTGTGAGAATGTCTCTAAATGATAGTGCTTCTGACAGCGCCACCAAGTGGCCAGACTCCAGTTCTTACTTGAAAATGGCTCTGGATCTTCACCTATGCCAGCTGTACATTATCAAAAATACGCAAATACAGACCTATGTATTTTTCTACCACATGTACTCTGTAACATCTGAATGCTTACAAAAAACTTTTTTTTAATCAATTTTCAACATACCTGCAGGTTTGCTATCAAGAGCATACAAAAAGTACCAAATTGAATTGAATGAAGCATTGTGGCTAGTGCCTCATCCAAGGCTCCGTGAACTACATTTCAGAGTATATTACAAGAAAAGGTACTGAGTATTTCTGGAGGCCATTGTGTAAGAAATTCATCTAAAAAAAACGAACAAAAGAAGGTTTACTTCTCAAGACTCGACTTGCTGGAGGTACATAAATAAAAATCCACAGTAGGTTGTTGCTCATTAGCCGAGTCAAGAAAAGTTCCCCCTTTTTTTTTGAGTCGGCGTCGCTTGAAAGGCCGCACGCCTCTTGATTTATTTGCTGCTTTCTTTCAGAGTTCCCCGACAGCGCAAATTACTTTATCTGGTTCCCCCAATGACAGTTAGACGCTGGAGGCTAAATGCAGTCACAACACACCTGCCGCACGCTGCGCTGTGGCACGCTTGTAGCAAATGATCATTGCACCACCTCTCCCAAAATGCAATGTGTTCTCCGAGTAGAGCAAGAAGCAGCATATTGCTTCATTTTGCGTAGCTCCTTCTATAGTTCATTTACGTTAAGTAATAAATGACATTTTAGGAATTGATGCCTGTGAATTTTCTTATTTATTCCTTAGATCATTCAGAAACTAAAAGAAAGAAAGAATGAATGAATGAATAAATACAGCAGAAAGTCCCATTTTACACTTAGAAAAACTCAATATATGATTTATTTTGCTACGTAATATGAACAAAATCAGGATACGAAAATTTGTGCTGTCCTGATGCTAGTCGTTCAGCGTCCTGTGATGTGGAAAACTAACGCAGATGTTTGGACAATAAGGCTGTTTTTCTTAGAGTGGGTCAACCTGTGTTTCGGTTTGGCCGTGAAGAAAAATTATCCGCGAGACAACCTATTCCCTCTAAAATGTCTGCTGATGATGGATAATGCCTCCAGGCCTTGAGGATGATTTCTTGGAAGAATTTTCAGTCTTTAAAGTTCTCTAACTTTCACTGAACTCCAACCACACCCTCCTCCAGCCCATGGTCCAGTATTTGATATGAACTTTAGTAATGTTTTCTGCCATTTACCGTTAATTTTGGACTATAAGCCTCAACTTTTTTCTCATGATTTGAGCCCTGCGGTTTATGGGGCTTATCTGCAGGGATTTTTTTTTGTTGTTGTTGTTACTAGTCATCAGGGGGCAATCTACTGGAAAAGCAAATGTGTGCATCTGTTCAAGGTGTCAATTTATTGAACAATTATGGAATGGAACAAACAATGTGAATCAATGAAGAGTTTTAAAGAAATGTGGTATTAAAAATATAAAGATTATGTACAAGTTTAATATGTTCGTAATGTGTTTGTATGTTCAATAAAATAACAATCAATTAAACAAAAGGAGAGAAAAGAAGACGATATAGAATTATTGATTTTTAATCTGCCATTTTACTATGGAGTAATCTGTGGGGGGGGGTCTGAAAATATGTTGGATAATCTGCTGCATGTTCAGTCTGTTGAAGATAGGATGTTGTTATAAGCAGGTTTATTCCTAACAAAAATGGATTTTTCTGCTCAATTTTTGCTTCTGCGGTTTATATAGGGCGTGGATTATAGTTTAAATTTATATTGTATTCACATTGTTTTCTGACGTTTAATTTATACTGTACTGTTTACTCTCCTCTTCTGCTAATGCTTGTGGATGTAGACTCATTTCAAAAGTAAGGTTCCACATGTTTGTACTTTTTTGAACTATTTTTTTTTTGCTTGAAACAAATTACATAATTTATATAGGAAACTGGACTTATGATACATGAAAAATATCACAATACGAAATTAATTATCGTATTTTTTTACGACAAGCCGCAACTTTATTCTCATGATTTAGAGTCATTTAGACTTTTTGATGTGAATCAAGGACAGTACTCTGTTTTAAAAATAGAGAAATTATGTATAAATTCAATAAGATCTTGTATAAAAACGTGTGGTGTGAAATTGATACTGTATATGTATATGATTGCATATATAGGTATGATTGTATCAATGCATTATATGAAATGTGTTTTTATCCTCACAAAAATATGCAATCGATTAAACAAAGGGAGACAGAAGAAGGTGCTATGGAAGTATTGATTTTGGCTTTGAACCGCTATTTAACTGCCATATTATGTTGGTGTTATGTTGAAACCATCCACCCATCCATCCATTTTCGCGAAATATGTTGGTGCTAAACATGCAGTCACGTTGAGTCTGTTGAAGATATGATGCTCCTGTGAGCAGGGGATTAAAAAAGTAAATAAATAAATGCAAAAAAAATCCATATACCAACTTTCAGTATAAATATCTGATGTCACAACCTTCGGTGTGGCTTGTCCTAGCCAATTTTTTGTTTTTTTTACTCCATTTTTTCTGTTGCGTCTTATATGAATATGTGGTTTACAGTCCGAAATGTATGGTATTTCCTACTGTTTTCAGCAGTTTTTTTTTTTTTTATCCTTCTCTGCTAATCTTTTTGGATGTAGTCCCACTCAAAAGGTAAGGTTCCACATTTTTGTACTTTTTCTTTGGCACGAACGAGATGATTACATAAGAAACTGGACTCAACATACAAAAAAAAAAAAAATCACTACATAAAAGCCATCCAGGAATGAATTAATATCGCATTTCAAGCTGCAGGATAAATAGAGACTTCATAGCGGCAAGACTGCAGCGCACTGTTCACACTTCCGTTTCCCAGGGGACTTGTACTCAATGTTGCTGTGAAACAAACACATCAAAATGTACAGTAGAGCAGAATAATGAGAAGAAAAGGTCATCGTTTGTGATTTTTCTCCTCCCCTAACTGTTAGCAGGCGAAGCGTCATGTCGAGGTGACACAGCAGCCGATCGCAATCCATCAACTAAAAGTGCACTCTTTGCGCCGGGCAGAAATTGGCAGACTTATTGTTTAGTCATTGCTCCAACGGTGATGCCAAGAGTGTCTGAACTTGGGCCAGAAGGAAGGAAAAAGCAGAAGATAAAAGCTCGTCATTAGCACCCCCTATAGGACGCTACCCCGCATTTCGGATGGCGTTTGACGTGTTTTTGATTGATTGATTTTTCTTTTTAGGGGGAAAAAAATGAAATGACTGGGATTATGGATGTCAAAATGATGACTTCCAGGCTGCTCTTCAAACTTTTCGAGTTGCCGTTTTGCTCCACCACAGCAAGAATCCGATTGATTTGGAATTACATCTGCTAATGGTGGTTGGCGGGAGTTGAAGGTCATATCGGTGTTCGATGTTGTTTTTTTGTTGTTTTTTTTTCTCCCCCACTTAGACATTTGACTGGTTTTCAAGTTAACACGGACTGTTTCTCTAAGGTATTTTTGAGCTGAGGTCAAAGGTCAACTGAAGAAAGTTGAGTGTTTGTATAAAAGCCATTTTACATACGTGTGGTATAGTAACAGTCAAAAGTTTAGAAACAACCGCTACTTCACTGTTTTCTCCCAATGTTTACAAAATTCCTGCGCTGTAAACCAACATTTTTTTTGTTTTGTTTTTTGTTGATCAACAACCGAATTAATCAATAACTATTGTCGGTAATCGATGATTTGTTCGTCGAGCTAAAACTGTTCAAATTTTTAGATTTTCAGCCTCGCAAATATTGTCAGATGGCTTTCGACTTGTATGAAAACAGATGGATTATTATCGTGTTGAATTAAAATCAACATTTTTGAAGGTTGTCTGACGACAACCATATTAACCACAAAAAAAAAGAAATCCTTTTGCAATTTTACTTTGTAAAAAAAACAACTCTTCTTTTCTGATTGAAACGCAAATGAATCTGTGTTTTTTAAGAATAGGATCCTGATTAATTGATTCAGTGCCAAAAATAATAGATTAACACTTACAGCACCATTGACGTGAAAACACATCAATAGGAACACCACCGCCATTGATGTCAATTCATATTTTAATGGGACTGGGCAGCAAAATATTTTGGGGAATATACTGGTTCTAAACTGGAGAACTTTCAAAAGACACTAAATACGGTTGGTCAGAATGTTCATAATTCGTTGGCAGATCCACTTTTGAAAAATTGCAGATCATTGTCAAAAAAGATATTGAAGAGTTCATAGCTTAAATATGTTGATCTCTTAATATGTTTGAGAACATGCAAACTTGAAGGCGTTCCCAAACTTTCGACTAGTACCATTTGTAGCATCTATACGGTTCAATCCAGAAGAAGGAACGGTTCACTATGCTATTGATTTTATATCAAAATATGAAAGACAATACAATTGAGAACTCAAAGGTCACATTTGCAAATGTATCCTTTCATGACTCTTAACCAACATGATTCTCAAGTGACCTTTGAAAATCGGGGCCTCGGCTTTAGAACCCTATTGATTTTGAGTGATGTCCAACACTTTGCCTAGCGCCATTTCAACTTATTTGAAGGGCATCTGCGCTGAAGGTTGGAACTAAACCAATTTTGCTCACATCGGCCTCGCGGATAGCCTGCTATTTCCCCCCACATTGTCTTGTTTTCTCCCGCGCCCTAATCCCAGACCACCAAAGTCACTCTGCTATTACTCCTTTTAAAAGGCAAGACAATTTCAGATGAACATTGTATCTCCTGATGGCAATCGGCCAGGACGAAAGTGAAGAACGATTAAAGCCTGGCAAACAAATCAACACTTTGTGATTTTTTTTGGAGCTGTGGTGGGAGTTGAGGGACTGCTACGAAGTACTTATTTGTTCTGCATTGCATTTTGTACGGCAGATTACACTATCAAGAATTCAAGATAACCCTAGCTGATCCTCTGCAATATAAACATTTAAAAAGCCGACACGTGTCAAATCAAGCACTTTGTCATCCTACCACCAGGAGGCAATGTTTCCCACATGTTTGCATGACAAAAAATTCAGCTTTTCTCACCCTAATATAGTATTTACCAGTGTGAAATGGCGTTGAGTTTCTCACCTGATTCCTAATTTATGCAGTGGTAGCTGTCAATTGAGACCCATTTTGCAAATTATTATCAAAATCAAAAATTGGAATAAACTTGGTTTGAAATGACTGAAAATGACACTTTGACTACTAAGTGTTTAAAAGTAAATAACGTGTTACGTTTATGGTAGGCTTCATTTTTTTCATTGGTTTGCACTCAACGAGTAAGTTATGTGCATTGCCCTGTCTGTTTTCTCCATAATTATTATTTACGTTATTTATTTATTTGAGTTTATTCTTATTATTCGTAAGTATCAACCCTCAAAGCCTTGTTTATATATTGCTTGTTTAATAGAAGGGCAATAAGTAGACATTTTTGACCAAACATGATGAATAATCGTGTTTAATAATCGTGATTTCAATATTGACCAAAATAATCGTAATTATTATTCTGGGCATAATCGTGCAGCCCTAGTAACATGTCATCAAGTTAATTAGAAGGCCACATTTAAAATACCGTAATTCCCCGAATAAGAATTTGGCCATGATTCAAAAACTATAGCAAAACAGAATGGATCTTATCTTTGTAAATTCATCATGTTTTCTTGTGCTCATATCCGTAAGTTAAATATTTGTTGCGCGTAACTGTGTTTCACATTTCCCACATTATGAGCAGTCAGTGAACACCTTGCCCATGTAACATAGAATGCGCTCGAAGCAGTTGTTTTTTTTCTTTGTCCTTGCGACGCGGCTCGAGTTCTTTTTGCCATAAAAGCTCCAGCAAATTTATGACAGCGATTATTAAACGAGTCAAATGGAGTACCTTTCCGTGTTCTCTAACTGGTGCACTCTTAATTGAATCAGATGGAGACATTTACAACATTTACATGATCCTCTCCATTTGGGTAATATTCCAGTGTGTGACTCGTACGTTGGTTCAGTCCGCTTACTTCTTTTATTTAAAATAAAATGAAAATGCGTTTTTTTCGACCAAGATGACCATTTTGGGATTTAGGTCTCGATTTTCATTTTCCAGCAGTCAAAAGGGGCAAATTGTATTTCAAGTGTATAAAAATAAGGGATTAATAGATGATGCGCACCATTGAAAGATGAATGCACCAAAACCTTAGATGTGTTTTTCTCAAATGGGATTTTAACCTGCAAACATTCAAATTTCTATAATTGTGTCCATTTTTGAGCTGCTCCCATATATTATATATTATCTTAAAGGAAATTCAGAGTAAAATTAGAATAAAAGCATATTCCGTATATACGATTATTCAGTGGGCTTTTCAGTAGACTATCCAAATCAAAAAATATCCGATAGCTCCAGCCCTAGCTGACAGTAATAGCGATTGTACATGAACCATGATTAATGCGTCCCTCTCAGCTGGCTTCATAATGACATGAGTGATGTGCTTACTGCAGTGGCATGTCCCTCAAGAAGGAGCATTACTAAAGAATCCATCACGCTATAGCGAGGATTGAGTGGGGGGGGCCCGTGGGGGGGTGTTGATATATAAGCAAGCGCATGTTGGCAGCCTGAAAGCCTTCACTCTCGTTAAAGGAGATTTATGCTGATGGACGATTGTGACGAGCGCAAACAGCCCGGACCCGCTCGTTAAATGAGTTTCCGCGATCAAGCCCAACTAGTCGGCCGCACCGCTCCACACCAAAGAAGAAGAAGTGCTGAGCGTGAAGCATGTCAGGGCAGGAGACACCTGATTGGCTCATTTGGGGAATGAAAGCCTGCAGAGCGGAATCAAAGAGGGAAAATGTGCCCACGCAGGTCCATGTGACTTTTGTTCCTCGGTGATAATAAGGCATCCTCGCCTCTTCCCTGGCGTTGGAGAGCCCAAACAAGAGCGCTTCCCCATTCGGGGGAGATAAAAAGCTTTTAGCCTTTAATTATTTCCCCCCGTGCACACCTCCCTTTTATGAATTTGCTTAACATTCAGAGACGAGGGGGCTCTTGAACGCGGTGACAAAAGGGCAGTTCATTTCCTGTCGGCACATTTAAAATAGCATCTCATTATTGGACTCATCTTATTAATGGCGGGCGCTCAAGTCCTTTGCAAAGACGCAGAATGAAATCATTAAAGCCACCGTTGCTGATTGCCTTTGTTTTCCGCAACACCCAGCGAGAATCTGTTGTGTTTGGAATAACAGCTGATGCAAGATGACGCTGTAAGAGTGTATTGAAAATTGATGAGCGATTCCCAACCAGGATGGAGTGCCACATGAGAAACGCCACTTAGAAATATGTTTTTTGTTGTTGTTGTTGTGTTGTTATGTTATGCTGATTTCCAAATTTTCAAGCGCATCATTTTTTTTTCTCCACAGCTAACTCTAGATAAGCAAAATTCCACTGATTAGCTGTTGGAAGACTGTGGTGAGAATCGCCGATTACAATTGGACCCATCTACAGCTACGTGGCAAATTGTGCAATTATGCAGTGAGAGGCTCTCATTTGGTCAGTAGGAGCAATATCTGTTAACAGAAAGCCAGCAGAAGTAATAGCAGCGATCGTGACAGAATGTGATCGTAAAAAACTGACATCAGTCTTCAATTATTCATCCAAAATTTAACCTAAAAAAGATTTTCCCCAACGTAATTGGAGATGCCACTGGAAACGACCCAATTCCACTGACATGATCGCAACATGAAGTACTAAGTACACAGGGGTGCTTTGAGATATAAAAGACTCGACTCACATTTTCAAACTACGAGAGAGTGAATTATTTACTATGACTTTATATACAAGCACTGCTTATGCTGTAGGTAGAGAACTTAACCTGCTTCACATTACTAGAACTTTGGTCAATAAAAAACATCCATCCATCCATCCATTTTCTGAAGCCCCTTATCCTCACAAGGGTCGCAGGCCCGCTGGTGCCTATCCCAGCGGGCTTCCAGCAGTAAAACAATTCTTTGAAAAATACCCTTGGAGTAGTTTACTGTCACTCCCAAGTTGAAAGTTACTAAAACACTAAACGCCAAAATTTCAAGTCCAAAACAAAAAAAAAAAAAACATTGTTTGTACAAAGCAATTACATAGCTTTGTCTTTTTCTCTGCTAGCCTAATGCTAATTCAATGTGCTGTACTGTATATCTTCAGGTAGACTAATTAAATTGCCAATCTCAGATTAAGTTTACTGTCAACTAAGGATGAAATAAATAGAATTACACCCTGTTTATTTAAAATAACTATGAAGCTTAGCCTTCTGTCCACTAGCTTATTGCTAACTTAATGCACAAAACAGCATCAGGAACACCAATTAAGATGCTACACCCAGCTCAAGATCACTGTCAAACTGAGGCTAAAGTAAATACAATTACACCGTGTGTATTTAGAACTAAATAGCTTAGCCTTTTGTCCACTCACACTACTGCTAACTTAATGCGCTAAATAGCATCAGGAAGACCAATTAAGATGCCGGACCCAATTGACGTTTACTGTCAAACTAAAGCTGAAATAAACCCAATTACACCTTTTGTATTTAGAAAAACTAAATAGCTTAGCATTGTTGCCCACTAGCTTAATGCTAACTTAATGCACTTTATAGCATCAGGCAGACCAATTAGGTTACCACCACCAATTGGTTTATTGTCGAAGTAAAGATAAAACAAATCAAACTACATTTTGTACGTTAATGCAACTACATAGCCTAGCCTTTCAGTCTGCTAGCTTAATGCTAACTAAATGCACTGCATAATGTCAGGCAGCGCAATTAAATGCTCTTGCATTAGATGACAGAAGGTACAATAAGTCTGTAGCTTCGCGCGTTCCCATTCATACATCACAATAAGTCACGGCTTCCTGCAAGTAAATCATTTGTGCGTTTAATCAAACAGGCCCAGATGTTATACTGAGTAAGTCAATCTGTGAGTAAATTAAGACAAGGTGATCATTATTTCAAAATTCATACTGTTGATGTTTTAATTTGGTGGTGTGCCGTGAGACTTTTTGAACCCAAAATTGTAATAAAGCACCTTTTAGGATGTTTTGTGGTCTTGTCAAACTCATTTTTATCGCGGTGCACATTGCGGTTTTAGTTTCTGTCATCGGGATGATAACTGTGAAGTCAAATAAATTTTAAGTGTGTTCATCACAGTTTTTTTTTTTAAATCAGAAGCCTGCAAATTGGTTATTCAAGCCAGAAATTCAAAGTCAAACACATAAAATGATAGGGCAGCTGGCCCTGGTCCCCAGGCCTTGTGGTTGACATCAGCATTTTAAAATGACAATGAATAAAGAGCGAAATACTGCAATGTTAATTAAATTAATGTTAATGAAAAAAATCGTCTGAAGGTTTTCCCTCTCTGTCGTGAAACCAATATTAAGGACAAAGTAATAAAAAAAAAAGTCGAATATTCTTTCTGTCTTGATTGTTATGAATATCAAGGTACTAAAAATAAACAGTTTATCCATTGTGTATGTTTTGCTAAGTGCAGAGTGAAAAGGCATTCTTCCATTTATTTATGTATTTATTTAATTTTTAGCTCAAGATATTCTTTGTTGGATGCCTTGTGGCACCAAGAAGACGCCGAAATTGTTCTTGTCACATGTGGCTCTCCCACGTTTTGAAAATCGCTACAACCGCTCGAGGCTAAATTTCAATAGCAGCGTTGCGTTCATCGTACACCGAGTTCTCGATCACCCGAAATATTCACACTGATAATTCACAACAGTTTTTCAGTAATTGCTACAAGCGAAAAATATATGACCTTGTCACTATTTAAATGTGTGCAACTTAAGTGTTTTTTCGACGAGTGCAAAACGCCATTATTCACCCACAAACGTACAGCCCGCCCACGTAGGTGTTTTCACTTATTTGGAGCGATTATACCTGAGGACGGTGTGGGCGGCAAATGCGCCGCAATTGATTGACACGCTAGCCTTTCTAGCCAGGGGGTGTTTGTTCTTATTATTCCATAGCTTCTGTTATTATGCGTCATAAGGCTTTGTTCCGAAGCGTTACGGGTTACGGATGGTACAGCAGATGGTGACTCACGGCTAAAAAAAAAGAAAAAAGAAAAAAAAAGAACTACGAATAAAGCACAATCAAGACGATAGTTTGAGGTTTTAAAATCGATCAGATTGGCGGCAATTTAAAAAAAAAAAGGCCAAAAAGCCTCAAGCACTTTGGTGAATGAGATTATCTTTTGAGAGAAGAATTCCCGCGCAGCGAAGGAAGGAAGCGTTCATCAGACGGTAATCGCAACAAGTGCACAGGAATAAGGGCGCTGATGAATGTGAATGGAACATCTGCACAGCTGCGTAAAACGACGCGCAACATGTGTTGAGCATGACTTAGCAGCATATGAAAATGGTCTCCTTCATTTTGTCAGTATCTCATTCACAAATTTAGCTTTTTCTTTAGCTGTGTTTTATATTTGGCGTTTCCATGCACTGTATCGATTAGAAATACTTTATAGCTGTATTTTTGCATTAATCTTAATAAGAATAATATTTATTATAGGTTTTATCACAGTAACATGGAAAATAAATAACATAAAATAAATGATTGAAATCATTTAAAAACAAGAAAAAATCTGTATTTTAAAAGATTTTAATATATTGTAGGCTTTTTTTTGTTTTGTTCTTTTTGCCATGAACATATGTGAACTGATTTTAAACATTCTGCTGAGTACATTTTGTTGGTATCTGGAAGAACTGTGATAATCAATGTGACTTGCTTCGTGCTTTTTTTATTATTATTATTATTATTATTATTATTATTATTATTATTATTATTATTATTATTATTATTATTATTATTATTATTATTATTATTATTATTGTTGTTGTTGTTTATTAATAATAATACCTTCAATCCCAAAGACACATTTTTATGTTTTGTTTTTGTTTTGTTTGTTTAAGTTATCCCCCAGGTAGGTTTTTTGTGTTCAACTGAAAGATTGCTTAAATGGCTAAAACTTCATGAAGTGCTAAAGGAATTTATAACTTCAGGTAATTAAGGACCAAATAAGCACAAAAGTAATTAATAACGTTGGTAATTAAATATTAAAGCAATCGATGACTTTAGTACTCACTTGCCTGAATTGATTGCGATGATACTTATTGAAGTAATTTATTATATTAGTACTCATGTACTCATTTAGTAAGACCCATTTAGTAACACACACGTACACACCCCTGGGCTGGAACCCCTATACATTAAAAAAAAACTATGAAAAAATGTGTTAATCATTCAGAAATATGTTATATAAAATAATAATAATAATAATAATAATAATAATAATAATAATAATAATAATCCCGTGAAACTGTTAGTTATCTTTAAGGAGATTTTTTTTTCCCCCACTATTTTTCAAATTTAAATAAAGAGTCACTGAAAGGTAGGTTAAAAGATTTAGAAGATACTTACAAAGGCGTGCCTATAAATACAAATGATACCCATCGCTGTATTGACAAACTAATTTAGACTTGTCACATTCCTATTTTTGTATATGAAAAAAAAATAGGTATAGCATTAGCTGTGGAAACATTTTGCTTGCCCACTTTGACGAAGTAGTGCTAGGAAACACCTTTTAATTGGAGTATAAAGATATGTAGGATTTTTGCACTCAATTGAGGAATTGGATATAGATTTCTCATTTTCTTACAAGTCCTAGTTTTACATGTTAGGTGTAACGAACCTACCCCCCCCCACCCCCTCCGACATCAAGAATAAACGAGCCCTTTTTTGAATCTCAGAGCAGAGGGGCTCTAGCTGCATAGAGATGAGACGCATCAGACCAAAGGAAAAATGTATTAGTATGCATTGTGACTCGAAATTGAGCCCTGTTGTTCATTTTGTACGGGTGGCACGCCTCGAGATCTGGATTCTTCCAAAATGAGCTTGTTGACGGCTGTGCATTCATTTAGGGACGAAGGAAAAAAAGTAAATGCAGACGCAGCCGTGCCCGACACAAACAACGAGAAGACCTGCTAGCAATTCATCACATGGCTGAGAGATTAATGTTCATTTCAGTGTCTTGAAATGTCAATTAGCTACCCTTTTTCCAAAGGTAGTCATTGTGCAGTATTTGAACCATTTTGGGTTCATTTTAGCAAGGCAGGACACATACCTGTAAACTAAGTGGTCAATCATGTTCCAAATTTGACATGTTGTCATCATCTGGGTGAAATTTCAGCTCCCAGTGTCTTTTTTTTAATCTTTTTTAATGCTTTTCCTTTGATGTGAAATGCCTTAAATTGATGTAAAGGTCAAAGGACTGGGATTAAAAAAAGGATAGGTAGGATTGTGCTGCCGATTCATATCAAATATAATTAACTTTTAAAAAGTAATAGCTATGACAATATTGCTAGCGAATGTTTTAACTACAGTTTGTGATGATGTATCGGCCAACTGCTCCGCATCGTACAGAGACGGTCTAATACTGAAGTGATCATAAAAAGCTTGTCATTACCATTTTATCTTTTGCTAACATGCTCCGGATTTAAAGGTGAGGTTTAATGAGCTTTTCAAAGACTAACAAACGGATTATGAGAAAACAGAGGGTCATAACGGCACTGAGTCATGCTGAAACGAAACTTTATGTAAATGTAATATCACATGAATGAAAACATTGCAATGAGTTAATGACACAGAAAAATAGCCATTAAATGCTGAAAAATACAACATATTTTTACATCTGTTTTTTTGTAAGAGCCTCTCTCTCTCTCTCTCTCTCTCTCTCTCTCTCTCTCTTTTTATATATATATATATATATATATATATATATATATATATATATATATATATATATATATATATATATATATATATATATATATATATATATATATATATATATATATATATATATATATATATAAAAGGCTGGTACTAAATTGAATAAGTCCTAAAGAAAATGATTAGTTCAGGTACTTATGACTTAAATGTATAATGTAATTGATCACCTTAGTATTTAACTAGTTTAGTTACCCTTAGTAACTGTAATTAACATTTAAAAATAGCTTTGAAATCTTACTTAACTATGAGTACTTAATTACCTAAAGTAATTCATTACTTTGGTGCTTAGTGAATTCAGTAACAGTGGCTTTTTGACCCTTCTTGAGCCAAACACTTGAATAAAACTGGGAAAAAAATAGTAAGAATAATAAAATAAATACCCCGAGTTGAACTTCTGGAAGCTTAAAAAAGAAAATATAAAAATGTCTTTGGGAGTAAATGAGTTCATCAAAAACTTTCAAGTTTGGTCTGTGAACTTTTGCATCAGGTCATGCGGGCGAATTGCTGTTTAATTGACATTGTTGCAATTAATTCTCAACCAAATCATCACAGACAAGCCCATCCACCAATGCCGCAATTTATATTTTACATTACCCGGGTCGTGACACGCTCGTCATTATGTTTGTGTCCGTGGGTGCGTTAATTGCATCACCTGGCAAGTTAGCGGGCATGCTCAAGATGCTATTTGCCTCCATTAATTTTTAACCATGTTTGGGAAATTGGAAGGGTCTAATTTCATGCCCCGCTGGACTCGCAGTTTTATAGCTTGCAAACAATCACACGGGGGAGACCTGAGGGAATCATTAGTATGGTTGCATCTTCTGTTGTTTACTTAAAGTCCGGCTGGAGCATTGGAACTATGCCAGCCATTTGCTACACTTATACAACAGTCGCAGAAAAAGGCTTTTTGGGTGGTATCTGGACAATACTCAGACATGCCAAGAAAAAATTCAAACGGGTAAGTTACATTATTCAAATCGGCACTATTAACGTAATCATGTTGATGTTGGGCCAACAAGTGGAAAACAATTGCTGCTCGTGTCTTAGCTATTAGCTCAATCAAAGCAGGCTCGCCAACAATCATTAGGCTTAATTGGACAACAGACACTGACAATGTCACCATTAACAAACAGAAGGACAGCCAAAGTAGAAAAGCTAACCATGTAATGTCAGTTGTGCCTTTGCTAGGTAGTGAGCTATTTAGGAAATTAGCCTTCAAAGAAACAAGGTTGACAAAACATCCAATTATCTATTGTTTATTATTGTTCTTTAGGATCTGGAGCAGGAAACTTGTGAAAAACAAATCGATAGATGAACCTCAAAATCTAACCATTTTTTGTCAAATGCACTAGTAAGCAAATTAGCATAAAAATAAACTAGGTTACCATAACACACAACCATCTAATTTGGTTTCTGATTATTTTGTTAAGGATTGAAAAGAGCTTAAACCGGTAACTTGACAAACAAAAGGATTAATTACCACATTTCTCCGACTACAAGTCCATTTTTTTTCTTCATTTTAAACCCCTATATTAGGGAGGTCGACTTATAACCGCATAACTCAAAACAGATCATTTTTTTCCCACATACTTGTGTTTAAATAACATTAATTCAAATGCAAAATAAGTAATATCATGTCATTTACAAGGTTTAAAATGATTATCTATAACTCAAATTCGATATAGTATGCATCTAGTCTTTGCACAGAACATCGTAAAAATGCAATTTTTGTCACTTAATTGCCTCTTTGTTGTCAACAAAGAAGCTGCATGGCTTTTTATTGACGACCTTTGACGCATTATGAAAAGGAAAAGACGGCTTGACTTGTGTCATTCAGCCCAAGGACGTTTGCTTGAAGCCGGCATGGATGTCGTCAGGTGGGGGGAGAAACAGCAAAGGCAACCTTCCACGCTCAGATCTCACAGCAGTCGTCACTTGGATAAAGAAAGCATGGGATAATACCTCAAGTAAAATGATGGGCAAATCCGGCCCCAACTCCTCTCCCCATGATCGCAACTGATTTCAATTGATAAGCGAGGTCGACTTGTACTCGGAGAAATACGGTAAGATATAAAAACCTGACTTTTTCTGTGAAATGCAGCACCGGTAGCGTGCCACTTAGCAAATTAGCATAAAAACAAACAGAGTTACCAAAACAAAAACAAAAAAACCCCCAAAAAGTCAGAAACTTGAGAAAAGCAAAAATACAAATTAAGTTGTAACAACCTGGTCATTTTCTGTCAAATACGGAACAGGCAATTAGCTAAGTAACACACTGGTACGCAAATTGACATCAATTTTAATAAGGTTAACAAAAGACCCAACCATCCATTTTTTCTTCAGATTATTCTAGTCAGGGTTGAAAAGAGATGGTGTAGTTAACTTGTGACAAACAAAAGGACAGATTAAGCAAAAAGTCTAGCCATTTTTTCGCAAAGACGGTAATGGCATATAGCTAAGGAGCTAACAAGTTAGCAAATTCACAACAAAATAATCTAAGGTTACAAAAACATCCAGGTCAAGTCAATTGTATGTATTCATCCCTTCACTACAAAGGTCTTAAATGTCTCCACAAATGTGCAACAACATTCCTACAGAGCAGCAAGGAAAAAAAAAATCTGGGTAAAAATATCTTTAGAAAGGGCCGTCCAACCATCTGTTTTTTATTCCTATTATTCTGTTCAGGGTTGAAGCTGGAGCCACAAACAAAATGATATTGCGAAACATTGTCACTTAGCTAGGTAGTAGCTTGTTAACAAATATCCAAGGAAACATACTAAATTACTAAAATATTCAACCATCTATTTTATTTTCTATACAGATTATTCTTTTCAACGTTGAAGGAAGATGGCACTGGTAACTCATTGCAAACAGAAGGACAGATAACGATGAAAATGATAACGATGTAATTTCCTGTTAAATGTTTATTTTCAGTTGCGGCATTGGCAGCTAGCTAGACCAAAGGAAGCTAGCTAGATACCGTACCAGTTAGCATATGAACATCCAACCAATTAATTCCTAAGTGGTGATTCTGTTCAGAATGGAAGGGAGCTGGAGACTCCAAACACAGGAGTTGAGCTACACGAGGATGACATTCCAGGCATAAATCTGAGCCGATCGTGACGAGTTACCGTGTTCTGTGTTTCGTCCGGTAAAATAATGACCCTGTCGTAATGAATCATGTGGCTTCAGTGCTCTCTGCTGTACGCACGACTACCGACGGCAAAGCCTAATTTACACGCCTGTCAGATTCTTCTCAACTCTCTGTGCTGATGGCTTTGGAGACGCCAAAGAGCGGTTTCCTCAAATGGGCGCGAGAATAAATTATCTTTTAATAACCTAACTGATCATTTTGGGAGAAGAATAAAAGTGAGTCAATTATTCGTGACCTGTTAGTCACCATATTTCTTGCTACTATGAAAATAATCATACAAGTTTGAGTTCCCTTGTGTAACAAATTGTATGTTCATAGAAAACTTTTACATAGAATTTAATAGATGAGAATCAATGGCTGTGCTCAAAAAGAGAGAAATCTAGGATTAAAAGTAAAAAATTTACATATACTGTATTTTCCATTCTATAAGGAGCATGTGAAAGCCTTATTTTTTTTAAAAAGCTGACGGTGCGCCTTATAATCAGGTGCTTTCCAAGTCATTGTCATGTTGATTTTGTGTTGTTGATTGTGGTGTTGATTTTTTTTTTTTTTTCAAAAAACCTCTATATACCATCTTTCTGCTTGAATATCTGATGGCGTGGCTTATTCATAAATAAAATGTTATTTTTGTTCAATTTTTGCAGCTTCGGCTTATATACAGGTGCAGCTTATGAGTCCGAAAAATAAGGTCAAATATTATTTATCCTTCGCTCAGAAACCTCGTGGTCAAAACGGAGTACACAATTCTGCTGTCAGTTAGATTTTTAGGCCTCAGAAATGTTGCGCCAAGTGTGTGTATTGCCCTGAAATAAACCCAACTTCAAGGCTTGTGACCGTCAACAATATGTTATTCATCCACAAAAGGTTGCACATCAGACAACCCCTGCGCATGTGTGTGTCACACGCATTTGCAGCCATTGTAGCATTTGCCACAGGGAAAACGTTCCACAATACGTTTGATTTCTTTTTTTTTTTGGATTACACGAGTCATTTGAAGACTGCCAATGTGATGTTGACAACGAGAACATTCACAAGACATTTCGACTCGTGGCTGTTACAGCATCACACAGCTGGCCCACTTTTTTTTTTTTTTGGATCCGTGACATTTTCATTTCCCCTCGCCTCATGAAAACCGGTTATATTATATCGCCCAAAGCACAGCGGTGTTAATTCATGCTGAAACTCTGTTCTAAAATCCCTATTTGAACTCTGATGCACCCGCTGGAAGCTCTCTCACCTCGACCGGTGTTCACGCAACCAACCAGCAACCCAACAACAAGCCACAGGAGCCCGGAGCCCGTTTGGTTCATCTGCTCGCCGTTAGAGCAAAAAACACCTGCTCTCTTCGCATCGGAGGCTGTTTAGACAAACAGAGCCTGGACTATATTTGGGCAATCATGTCTCTTGAGATTTTTTGTGCTTCTACTACTGGTAACATTTTCCAATCCAAGACTTTTTGGGGCACATTTCATTAACTCATTCAGAGTCGCTGTCCGATGTCATACTCCATTCAAATCAAATCATTTTATTTGCCCTTTGCCACAAAAAAAACAACAAAAACAATGACTTATTATTCTGAAGTAAGTCTAGCTTCATTTATTTCTTCTTTTACTATGCTTTTTTTGTATTTTTGACAGTTTAGATGCTTCCCATTGCTGCTTCTCACAGGTCCATTTTGGTAAGACGCCATACATCTGCTTCGGGGCAAAGACTCATGATTGTTGGTCAACATATGTACTGTGAGGAGCAGTTTGGACTTAGAAGCAGACAGGACACGGACGTGAAAAAGTGAATTGTCTTTATGCTAAAAAAATAAAATAAAAAAATAAAAAATTAGACTCGGAAACTAAACTCGTAAATCTAGTCGCAAAAGTGGCTCAGAAAGAAACTCAGAAGACAGCTGTCTGACATAGATACATACGTTGGGCACCGGTGGCCTGTAAAAAAATAAAATAAAACCTACAGATAAGTCGCATCGCGCTATGCGCCGCAGGGCTCAAATCATGAGAAAAAAGTATATCAACCGATATCACAAGGAGTGTGTCATAACCGAGCTTTTAAGATTCAAATTTCCAAGCGTCTAAAAAATAAATAAATAAAACATTCAACATGATTTTGGGCACATTAAGCCGGTCAGCCCACTCCACCAAAAGTTGTCCTTCCATACATGGTCTTCTTCATTAACATCAAAGGTAATCCTCCTCTGCGCCGGCGGCTTCCCGAGCTTCGTTAAACACACGGCGATGAGCTCGTTTACTTGGCCGCCTCCGTCTTTGCTCAGCAGGCTACTTTAAAGAGTGAGGGCCCCTCTGCGTGCGTGTCTTAAGTTTATAGGCCAATAGCTCTATTAGCTGAGCTGTCAGCGGCCATATTTCAGCCTGCGTTGCCACCCCTCCGCTCCGGGTGACGTTATAAAGCGCAGACTGAATGATGCCCCGGGTTTCTGCCTACTCATTTTGATCATGGATTCGCTCATAAATCGCAGCGTTTGGTGAGTAACGGTCGGGCTGGCGGCTTGGGTTTCCGTCCCGTGTGAGCGTGAGCTCATGCACAAACAAGATGCCGCCGGATGTTTTGTTGCTCGCCCTATGCGGTTTTACACCGGAGGCTGCGCATTTCAAACGTTTCCATTGGCTGCAAAACCGAAGATGATAACTGGAGAACGAGCGGCGGGGAGAACGAGCGGCGGGGAGAACGAGCGGCGGGGAGAACGAGCGGCGGGGAGAACGAGCGGCGGGGAGAACGAGCGGCGGGGAGGCCGGCGCTCCCTCAGCTCCTGAGCATTAATACAAAGCAGGCAGGACCCCGTTTCCCCACTCTGGTAAATGGATCCTGGTTAGAGTAGTGGAAAACCACCACTCAGCAGTGACACATTTGCTTTGTTACTTCCCGCAACTAATAACTTGAATGTAAAAAGATTGATTTGGTGTTACCAAACCCCCGGCGTCCCCCGCCGACTCCTTCCGCCCACCGCTCCTTGCCTGCAGACTGTTAAACAGGACCCCCGCCTTAGCCTCCCACGACCGCCCACCACCACTCCTGCCACAGCGTCTGCTCGACTAATTTCGCCCGTTGTCTATCGATATCGATCGGTTTTTGATATTCCCCAAAGCTGGCGAGCCTGTGCAACTCGCCACTTTATGACATTGCTCACCCACATGCCAATTACTGCCGGATGGAGAGAGCTGCTCCGTCTTAATGAAAGTGGAAAGGCTCAGGAGTTGAACGGCTTGTTGTGAATATAAAAGCACTCGGAGAGCCGTGTCACATGTAGAAGGAATTCAGCCGGACGGAAACGGGCCGAAACGCTCATCTAAATATGGTGGTGTTTGTTCAGGCTTAAGGGTCAAAGCGCTTGTCGTTCAAATATTGAATATCATCATTGCAACGCCATTGTTTTTTAATTTTTTGGATTATCGTAATCGCACAAATATAGGACGCACCTGTGTATAGGACCCACTCTTATTTTTAGGGTTAAATTCTGGTATTTTTTAAATTAGTTATGCTACGAGTCAAATGTCCTGTCCATGTTCTCTAACCGATGTCAATAGTGCCGTACCTTGCCACGCTTAATTGAATCAACTGGAGACATCATAACGTTCACATGATTCTTTCCGTTTTAGTCATAATCCTGTGCAACAAGGATGGATTCAGACGTTGGTTCAGTCTGCACACTTCTTTTATTGAAAATAATGCCAAACAACCTCAGCTATCATGAGCTATCATCGTTTGGTAAACGATGACAAAATCAAAAGTCGGCATGGGATGATAACCACATTGGCAATATAGCACGATTTTAGACATCACGGTTATTTAAAACCGTGCAAGTTTGTCAAAATCTGTGAGGTTTTTTTTTTTTTTCGCATCATCTGTGTCTAGCTCTCATTGCATATCATACAAATCCTCCTCTGGCGCAGCAGCCAATCACATCGTCCTTTTCCTGGGTTGACAGCTCGAGTACCACTGTAAGTTTGCTACTGCGGCTAAATACCACAGTTATGTGGCTAACATGATATCACATGTTACTTTCATGGAGCATTTGATGTGATATCGCAAGAGGACTCATCTGGATAAGGGGGGAGTCAAAAAAATAAATGAATTGAAAATTTCCCCCCGTACAAAAAAACAAAGTCGCATGTCTAAGAAGTTTTTAGCTTTCGAAAAGGAGCAAATGATATTGTGAGTGAGCTACGAGCTAGTAGTAAGCGAGCGAGTGAGCGAGAGAGTAGATGAAAAGGCGAGCTTTTTTATGCGAGCATCTGCGTGCGTAGGGGAAATCGTCAATGTAAAATGACAGAAACAACATTGTACTATTGACTGATACACACAGTAGTTGTCATGATTGATTTGATCATTTCTTTAAATTATGTTAATCTATACTGAGTGCCCATATTTCAGTTAAAATTGGATGTGTTTAATCAGAAAAAAAAAATCACACATATGTTTATTAGTGAGCAAAACCTGTGTTGCTCACGGAAGTTTTGTTTTGATTTTATTTAATAATGCTGTATATTTTGTTGGAAAATAAAGCAGTTGTAGAAATATTTACCCCCGAATATTTTTGAGCAGTAATTTCAATACCATGATACCGCGCTATTTTTGCTCAGAATGATCATACCGTCAGAATCCGATGTCGTCCCATGGCTAAAAGTGTAGCTACCTTCGCTGACACACCAACATTTATCCCTAAATAGGATAGCGACTTCAGATTTTCAAAGCCCGTGCCGTCTCCATCAAAGCTATCTGCCACTACACTACCAGTGCAAAATCACCCTAAATAAGTAATAACTCAAATTTGCATCAGCACCTTCAAAGATACTCACGTTTCGCATGCCAGAATTTGAACATGATTCATCGATTTTATTTCACATAAATCTGCGGAGGAAAAAAGAAATTAGCCTTGACAATGGGTAGTTCAAATGAATTCAACTTCCATGTGAAGGGTAATGATCGTTTCCGGCATTGCGCTATCCACTATACATTTTTAATGTAAAAATTAAAAAAGCTTGTCAGGAAAAATCCACAAAGCCTACCTTCAGCGAGAACTCACTCATTATATAGAATTAAATAATAAATGAAGAACTATTCACGTTTCTGGATACATGCTACACCTCATTAAAGCTCCCATTTCTGGTATATCTCATAAATTATTGATAAACATGTTCCCGTACCACAAAAAAGGAAATCTCTCGCCTGTGGCTCTTTGTCTCTTATTTCAATATGATTACGTAATTTGCTTTGATTCCATTCTGCAGCATCTTCTAATGTGTACATCTCTTTTTGTGATTGCGGTCTGCGCTCTAAACGCATTTCAAACGCTTACGGACAAAATGGACACTTTGTGTGAAAAACGAAAGGATAATTCCAAAGGAGTGAAGAATATGATCTGGCTCTGGTCTTCCTGGCCCACTTTGTGAGGATGCCAGCCAAGGAACCTGCGCCAGGATTTTCAGCTTTAGGCCAGACTTGGTGCAACAGCCGTCACGTTGGAAAAAAAAAAAAAAACGCAGCACTACAGTGTGCATCTGCTACATTTGGAGCGTCGCTTCTCACTTTTCACTCGCCGTCATTGCTTTAAATTGCAAGACGGCTGCTCAGGAATCGCGCACGCGTCTTTTATTAGACACGAAGACCTTTTGTACAATCACGGCTCCTCGGCTATTAGTACAATTTACTCTGATGAGCTATTAACACGTGTCAATGGTGATGATTGCCGAGACACCCGTTTCCTCGCCACCTGCGGCATTTGATTGTCACTGGCGGGAAGGCGGAAACGGAAACTTTGCAAAGTTCTCATCTCATAACAATGCGCGCAGCGTTGGAGGTACCTGAGGTGCTTTTGTCCCAAAACACAAGGAAGAATGTTTTCTGCTCATTCCATCTGGCGAGAAAACAAAGAAACTGCATAATAGAACGGTAAATGCATACAAACGTACTTGCAAGTGCATTTGAATGGATCTGAATATGTTCAAATATTCATGCATGTATGATCAGCATTATTTGGGGTGAGTTAAAAGCAAATACAGTGGACCCTGGGTTGCAGCGTCCCTGACTTACATTTTTTTCACGTTACAAAGTGGAATACGCCACTACGTGCGTCACTGCATATGTCACTAAAATGCTGGTTTCCTATTGGTCGGCGTCATGGCGTCACTAAGATGCTGGTCTGCTATTGGTCAGCTTCACGACATCCCAAGACGCTAGTCTGCTATTGGTCGGCGTCACTGTGTCACTAAGATGGTGTCACCATGTCAAAAAAAATTCAAATTAGCCTACATTATACCAATATGTTCATTAATTACGTAAGTAAAAATGGTTTCTTTTTCGTTGTTAGTTATTATGTTTGCAATGAGTAAAGTTGCATTCAGCACTTTTTCCCTTTAATGCCATGGGCTACTGACTTGTGCATGCAAATGTATTTGTTTATTTATTTTTAGCATTTATTTCATATCATACCAATACGCTCATAGATTAAGTAAACATTCCTAATTCATATCTTATATTCTTTATATTTATATTTATATTCTTTATTCTTTATTTATAAAACACCACTGTGTATTGAATTGTACATGCACGAGGAGAAAAAAATATGCATTTTCTTTTAGCCTTTGTTCTGGATTATTATAATGTAATAAGTTGATTATTATAAATGTATTAAACATTTATTATCATGTTTACATTTTAGAGAAAATTATCCCAAATAAGAATTATTCTTATGGCTAAACAACATGTACTCATTTGATTTTTGAACTTATTTAGAAGTCAATATCCTATGGCATAGGATATTGACTTCTGAATAGGTTGTACAGTTACGGTAATTATTGTAAGTAAGAATACGCCGATATAAAAATCCACATCCGTACGTCAAAACTTGTGACTGGCATCCTCAAATGCTGTCGAATAAGAAAAATGTGAATCTTTGTTATTGTTAATAGGACACACCCATACTTTTTGGCTTTCATTTTTGGGGGTAAAAAGTGGGTCTTATATTTGGGGAATTATGCTTAACTTTCAAATGTATTGTTATAATGTAAGCCAAATGCTAAGCGCAACATTTTTTTTTCTCACTGATACATGAACAAGTCAGTACCCCTGGGCGTTAGCTTATAAATACACTCACACAGTACATAATTTTGAGTGTGTTCAAATGTATGTAGGCTCAAAGGTACTTGCAAATGTGTTTGAACCTTTTACAGAGTATTTTCAAACAAGTGTGTCGGTTGTTCGCTCTACATTAGCAGTTCTATACTGCCATGTATTACAAAAGAGAAATGTGGACTCAACTCCCCCCCCCAGCCCCCACCACCACCACTTTGATCAGAGACACTTTTGAGTGGCAGAACCAGCAGGCCCTTGCTCTGAGATTTAGTATAGCACTGCAAATGACTCCTTAAAAGCAGCTCTTGTGTCTTATGTGCCACGTAGCGAGATGGGACATCAGAGGGACGCCGAGGGAGACGTCTGGCGCTGATGATACGAGAAAGCCCTCCAAACACAATTGGTAATGGTATCACCACTGATCACCCCTCACCTCTGCCATTAGATCACACGGAGGCTCAGGGGAGTGAAAGTCTCTGAACCAATAGCAGACAAAAGTAGAAAATGAAATGGAAGCAACACCGCAGATGCTAAGTGCTGTTAGCAGCTAAACTTCACATGGGCTATAAAGTAAGCAAGCCGAAATGCTTTTCAAGGGGGGTTTAGGAAGGAAAGTTTTCTTTTTTAATTGTTTACTGTATATGCAAAGATTTGGGTCTGGGTTATAAGTGGACCCCCTAATAAGGGGGTTGAAAATGAGAAAAAAAAATGTTGACTTGTACGCAGAAAAATATGGAAAAAAAAATTCTGAAAACAAACGTACTTTTCAAAGAATGACACCCCCCACTCCCCCAAATTTGTTTTCTTTCACTAAAAAAATATTCTGAAAAAAATATTTGGGGGTTTTTGTTTTTCTTTTGTAAAGCTGGACAAAAAAAAATAACTTTTTTTTTTCATGATCAACTTCTGAACTCAAATTTAACACGCTGTATTAGTTCAAAGAAAGTAAGGCATGTAAAGTACCACATAGAGTATTGGTTTGATGTGATTTTTATACTGTATATTATCTTACATAAGAAATATTAATCAATCAAGAATATCAGAAAATATATCAATTTTTTTAGGCATATTTATTTTGTCATTAAAAAAATCATACTTATTTCAAATAACAGGAAAAATAATAAAAATAGTCAAATATTATAGTATATATAATTTTATATAAAATATATAGCAGTAGTAAAATATTTTTAAAAATTATGAAAAAAAAAACACATCCTAAAATATAAAGTACTAAAAAACACAAGTGAATGAAGTATGCTTAAGTAGTCTCAGATGAAAAACAATGGTGAAAAAGTTATTCTTTATTGGAAATTGATCTATACTGTTATTCTTTTACTGTTTTTTATGGTTAATAAGGACTCGATGATAAACTTCATTTTTCTTGACCAAATAAAGCCCATAAAAGAAGTAAATAAATAACTACAAAATGTAGTGTTAATCGCTAATATAATTTGGCACAAAATAATAAATTGAAGGGCACCCGTTGAATCGACCCCAAATGACATTATGGGTCAGTAAAAGCAGCATGGCGGGAAAGAGGATGCAAGCGGCTCAACGGGGGCTCGCCAAAGATGGCGGCAATGGACTTGTCGGCCAAACGTCGCGCTGGGCCATCGATCCGCCATAACACACCACGGCAACTCCATTTACACAAGCAATCACATCCCCCGCTGATTGATGTGTGGATAATTGAGCTGTCGCTGAGGTTTTCATGTCTCTCCTCCGGCTCTGCCCCCCCCCCCCAGACTTGAGCGATTGTATTGTATTTTACTTTAACGTCTCTCACAACAAAGGCACATCCTGATGTGTATTTACGTCAATATTCTGCCAGACGGCTGTCAGAAAGACCAAGGGCCACTAAGTCTCGTGGCCCCACGAGCTTGCCCGGGATAATTAACCTCACGGGCTGCGGCCCCTCCGAGCTTGCGGGGTCAGCCAATGAGCCAGCTGCTTGGCAGTCACATGCTCTTGGGCTCAGAGCTATGGACAAACACTAGGTCCTAATTGACAAAAGGATGCAGCATTAGAATTTCATTCATTTTCTGACCAAAACTTATAACTAATCTTAATAGTATAACTAGTAATGATTTTTGAGGCCATGGCAGGAACAGTTTTTAAATTAAGAGCAAATATATTGGAAGATGGTCAGCCTATTGCTCCTTTCCATAACAAATGTTTGACTTTTTTTTTGTTCATTTGCCACCTCGTGAAAATTACTCTAAGTTTTGGACTACAAGTTGCAACTTTTTTTTGATGCTTTAATCCCTGCGGCTCATAGTCCAGTTCAGCCCATCTGCATTTTTTTTTTCAGCAATTAGGGAGCAATCCACCGGTAGACCAAATGTGTGTGTGTGTGTGTGTGTATATATATATATATATATATATATATATATATATATATATATATATATATATATATATATATATATATAGATAGATAGATAGATAGATAGATAGATAGATAGATAGATAGATAGATAGATAGATAGATAGATAGATAGATAGATAGATAGATATAAAATTGTCCAAATCCTTGGAATTTCAGCTGCTCAACAGTACATCAGTTTTCTTTTGTAGTACTTCACATAAGCAGAATTATTTAAAAAATTATATAAAAAGGTGTAAACATTAGATCCCTTTTTTTCTGACACTGTCTGGACCAAACCGGACGCTGAATCTTTATTTGTTTTTGTTTTTTGCATTGTCAATTTGAAATGTCTTTTTTTGGGTTAAATGAAATACATTATTTCCAACCTTCTTTATTAAGACTATTGTGATATTATTCTTAGCAACACAATTAGTTTGATTTCCTGGTATTCTGACTATATATATATATATATATATATATATATATATATATATATATATATATATATATATATATATATATATATATATATATTTTTTTTTTTTTTTTTTTTTTTTTTTTCCCTGACAGTGTAGGCAAGTGTGTCTCAGAGTTACCTGAAGGTCCACTTGCACCATAGTGAACAGAGGCCTCTCGCTCACTTTCTCAGGGAATGTGTCACATTTCCATCTCGCCCTGTCAGTCACTTTCTTTTACCTTAGCTGGTTTCTTGTTACCTGTACGGAAAAAAAAGGAAAAAGCACACTATTATATAGCTGATGCATTTGACTTCATTCTCTTTCCCTGGTATAGTGACTTAATGCAGGCAACCACCAGTCCGCGGCCTGGAGATCATGAATGTCGGCAGCCTTAAAAGTAAGCTATCTGTACGAAGTGGACTTTTCTGCAATGACCGCACCAAAAACAAAACAATGTCGTCAACTGGATATAAGCAACACACTTGCAGTGTCATTGTCCCCCGTCATTCCTAGATACAGAAAAACAAGCTTGGGGCTAGAATTAAATGAAATTTGTATTAACGCTGACTTCAAATTCTATGAGCGCTTTATATTCTTTTTGTGTCGTATCTGTATATTATTTCGAGGAAATGTTTACCCTCAAGCATGGACTGGTCGGTGGTGATAAAAAGGTTGGGGACCATTGACTTAGTGCACGAAAATGTGATATAATAGACCTTAAAAAAAGTTAATAAAATAAAACGCATGCTACTCAACATGTAGTTAGGCGTGCCTACCAGGTTTGTTGACTGAAATCTGTGAATGGATGAGAACATGTAGCAGAACTTTGCCGGAGGGTCTGTTCTGCTACTACATGAGTGGAATTTATTTATTGAAGCAACAACAGCCTGAGCATTAATGTTCTTCTAGTTTTGAAGCATTCTTGTTCAGACTACATTTAAATGGGGCATACTGTGGCAAATTGACTTTTTACTGTTTGTATAGTTTTGTCAGGAATGCCTACTATCCTTTCAAGTGTGAAATTAAACACTCATGTCAATCTTTGGCTTTTTGCCTATTTATGGAAGTGTGTCAGCGGAGAGCTGAGAAGTGTCTGCCCGGGATAGGCTCCATCTACCTGCCAATCTGAGCAGTGTGGACCACGGATGGATGCTTGCAGACGTTTACAGGCACCTTATACTCATCACCCCGCAGTCACCTTAGTCTCAATGATCGCTTACATGTGGATGTCAAGATCGTTTCTTGATCACATGCCGTTTACTTGACCCTAGTAGCTATATTTCATCCTAATGTAAATTCATCCATTTTCCATGCTGCTTATCCAGGGTCAACATAGGGACTGGAGTCATACTACTTTGAAGTGAGACCAAAGAGGGTAGTAATTTACATTTCAACAAGTCGGTTGATTCAAATACAGATGGACTGGCTCTTTTGATGATGAAATGAATAGCACGCCGTGGAGGTAACATTAGCAAGCAGACTAGACATTTGATTCTGCTTAAAGAACTATCATGAAATTTTAACGTTCCACTGTTAAATGTATGCACATAAATTATGAAATCTTACCTTTGGAAAATTGGTGATTTAATTCCTTATGAAATGTGAGTTTTTTTCTTGGTTGTGACATTTCTAACCAGCAAGTGAAACGTCTCGTTGATTGAACGCGAGCATGTCACCGTGTGGTTATCATGCCACCTTCATGACGTTGTTTTAAAGCTGATCGGCCACGAAAAAATAACAACAACAAAAATTAACAAAACATAATCTTGAGGTATGCAAACTTTGTGCACCACTGTTATTCTATATTGTCAAGAAACTAAAAGTAACCAAAATCCATCTGCTGGCATTGGTACCTGCTAGCTTAAAGCTAGCCTTGCGAGCTATGCTAGGTGCGAGTGGCCAGACTTCCTTTTTACGAATCCCACTGTGATTGAATGAGAGATTAGCAGGGAAGTAACAAAAACATTTTCTATTTTAACAGAAAATTACAGCCTAGCTTAAACCAGGAACTACTGTATGTAGCATTTTTTACCTTCTTCCACATAGTACATTCAAAACGCTCTTATCAGCTCAAGAAGTCATTGATGAAAAATTTACATTGGACACTGTTTATGTTCTTCGAAAGCCCTAAGCTGAAACTTTTTTTTCGCTAGGAAACGTTTAGCTACGTCTAGCTAGCTGCGCATGTAAATGTTAAAGTCAAGGTGTTGGTTGGACGTCCATTAAAAAAGTATTCACTTTCTCTTTCATAAATCTCGAGATCAAACTGCAAAAAAATACAAACAAACAAACAAAAATACAAATAGCGAAAGATATCCTGCCTGACCGAATGCTAACCACCCCCGAACTAATGACCGTAGAATCCCCCGTGGTTCTTCCACCTGAAGCTACCCTGGTGCTAATTGTTAACAAACATTTTTTAAAAGGTGTTTACTTTAAGAACCCATAAAAGGCAGCTGTTCAAAACTGAATGATTTAGTAGGGGAACACTTTGTCGCTTTGCAAGCCTTCTGTCCTCATAAGTCCCAGACTTCTGTCGCAAATAGCTTGAGACTCATTCATATATAATGAAGAAAATGGAAATCATAATGATGGCTCTCATATTCAAGCCAAAACAAGTGACATTGTTTGGGCAGACAGAAAGAGATGGGTGGGGGGGGCTGAGAGACAGCTCTCTGTTGTGATGAAACATTATCACTCGGCATCTTTTCGCATGGCCGACTCCTCTGATGAAGCCACCGTTGCCCGAGAGCAGCGGTGCAGTTTGTTGGAAAGCAGCCTTTTATACTACGGCGGCTGTATCAGCAGGCGGCAGATGATAATCTAGCTGGAAGCATAATCAACTCACTTATGGCCGTCGCGAGAGGGGAACAATGCACGTGCGGCCACGGCGAGGCCCTTTAATTATTAACGCTCCGGCAGTGGCCGCCGTTAGCCGAGCGGCGGCCTCGGCCGCCATAGGAGGCTCTCTGCTTGGAAATCTGCAGACCACTGAGAAAAACTGTTTCCATCATTATTGCGAGAGGGCTCATGCAAATTGTAGCAGGAGTAAATGTACCCTCGACTCCTGTTAACTTCCATCTGGCCTACTTGTAGCCAACCTACATAAAAAAAGCTCATTCAGGCTTCTTCTTTTGTTGGTGTTCTTTCGTCTTAGCACATTCCCAAGTTGCAAGTCCAACTAAATACTTTCCAGCGGGCTAAAGGATTAGGTGTTTGAAATTGTTTTCCCCATCCAAAATAAGAGATGTGGAACTTACCATGAAGCAAAAAAAACTTTTAAATGCTCTCTAAAATGAATTCAGGGATTTGTTTTGAAACATATTGCGCATGTTTGAAAGTGAGAAATATGCAAAGACAGAAATCAGTTATGGAGATATGCTGGAGCATTATCTGTCTGCTCTACAACAACTGAGTGTAAGCAGCACTGTTGTAAAACAAAAACCCTGTTTTAGTTTACTCTTTTGTAAATGCAAAAAGTAACTTCATAGATTGTTGAAAGAATTCTGGGCTTTTTGAACCATTTTTACTAGTATTGTAATCAAGACCATACTCAATGAGAACAAGACATTATAAAGATTGGAGATTATCAAGACCGCGATGATACCAACAGTCACAAGTGAGACAAGACCAAGATATTTGAAAGTCGAGCCAAATACAAAAAAAAACAAGACTTTTGAAGTTGAGCCAGAGGAAAGACCAAGGCATTTGAAGTTGAGACCGAGAGAGGACCAAGACCTTTGGAAGTCGAGACCAAGACAATAAAGACTTAAGGAGCTCGAAACCAATACAAGACAAAGACTTCTGGAGACTGAGTTTGAGACAAGATCAAAACTTTTGTATGTTGAGACCCAAAAGAAAACCAAGACTTTTGAAGTTGAGTCAGAAAAAAGACCAAAGCATTTGAAGTCGAGACCGAAAGAGGACCAAGACCTTAGATGATGGGAGGTCGTGACTGAGAAAAGACCAAGGCTTTGGAAAATAGAGACAGAGATTTTTTTGATTTTTGGAAGACTTTTGTAAGTCAAAGCCAAAACAAGGCCAAGACTCTTTAATGCGGAGAACGAGATATGACTTAGAGCTTTGGATGTTGAAACGAAGACAAACCAAAGGTTTCTGGAGATTGCGAGCAAGGAAAGACTAAAACAAGACCAAAATCTTTCGGAGCTGAGACAACACCAAGACTTTTTAGGTAAGACAGAGGCAATAAAAGATTGTTATTTTAGGACATTTAGATTCAGACAAGACCAAAATCTTCAGAAACTGAGGCAGAGACGAGACCAAGACTGTTTATTTGAGACTGAGACAAGACCAAAATATTAGGAGTGAGACCGAAACCTTCAGAAGTCAGACCTGAGACAAGACAAAGATTTCTGTACATCGAGTCTGAGACAGCGCCAAGACTTTGTGAATTCATAACCAAGACCTCTGGAGTTTGAGATCAAGACAAGACCAAGTCTTTGGTAATCGAGACCGAGAAAAGACCAAGATTTTTGGAGGCCAAGACAGAGACAAGACCAATTGCTTTGGAATGTGAAACCGGGACAATTCAAAGACTTCTGAAGGTTGAGACGAAGACAAGACCAAGTCTTTGGGAATTGAGACCAAGAAAAGACCAAGATTTTTGGAAGTGGAGACAGAGGTAAGACCACTAACTTTGGAAGTCATAACTGAGACAAATCAAAGACTTCTGAAGATTTAGACCAAGTAAGACCAAGTTTTTGTTAATCAAGACAGAGAAAAGCCCAAGACTTATGGTAGTCAAGACCAAGAAAAAACAAACACTGTTTGTGGTCAACACAGATTCCGATTTTACAATAGTTTTCGTCACTTCACTTCCAGTGTAGACTAATCTGCTCCTTCTTAAAAACATTCAAAAGTAAGGCGGTCAGCAGAACCCCAGTCGTTAACGCATTTATGAATTCGAAGATGCTTTCATTCAGTAGTAAAAGACCATATACGGCGGTGCACATATAAGCTATTTGAACACACCTCCGCCATAAGATTGGAGCCGTACTTTATTTCTCTCGGGATGTAGGTGATTGTCGAAACTGCTCGAAGATGCAAGCTGTCGTAAAATGAGTTTCCGCTGTAGAAAACAGAATTAATACAAAAGTACACCTTTTTACGACTCCTGAGGGCGCGCCGGTGGACAAACGTGAAAGCGGAATAACAGACTTGGCTAATATGTCTACTCGCGGCCCCGGGAGTCTCCCCTACTCCCTTTTTCCTTCATGATCATCCTCACCCCATGAGCAAGAACTTGCGTGGAACTCCAGATTGAGTGTCATTAATAGACATTTATGTGTTTTGCAACTCGGCCCAGCCTTATTCAGACCTCTAATCTTTTGCCTGACAGCTCTTTATTCCTGCCCATGGGGTTATAGAAATTGGAAGGGGAGAAATGGTTTTCTAGAACTGATGTACTTTACACACATGAGCTGAGATCTGAAGTATTAGTAATTGGTTGATTTAGCACAGATGTTTGCCAGTTGGGCACTCTCCAATCTGAATTCTGGCTCAGTTGTTGGCGAGTTGCTTTTGACTGCTACTTGAATGACTTTTTTTTTTTTAACTGTTCTATTGCGTTTGGGTCTGTGAGACCTGATTTCAGTTTTTATCAAATGCCACGTTTGCGGTCCAAATTACTGGGAAGAGGGATGAAAGAAACATGTTGAGTATTTTAACAGAAGATATAATTACCCTAAATTTCGAACTATAAGCCACCACTTTTTTCTCGCTGACCCTCCAGCTGATAGTCCAGTGTGGTGTATAAGCCACCAGGGGGAAATCTGTGAAAAGCCATTAAAAAAAATATTTGCAGCAACTGGACATCAGCATAAATCATGAACAGATTTAGTGCAGAGGGTGAAAAGGAAGATAACACCCAATAACTTCTGCTAGGCTTTCACTTGGGCATGTTACTGTTATGTTGGCGCAGAACTCTAACAATCTAAGTGTGCTGGTGTAAAGTTGAAAGTATGTTAATGCTGCTCTTATTTTTAGACATGCAGACATGTTCAGTTCAGTGTTGATGTTTTCAGTGTACCATCTTTTTGCATAGATATCTGATGTTACAACCTGCATCTTATAGTCCGGTGTGACCTATAAAAGATAAACATAGATTTTCTGTGTACATTTTTGTTGTTGCAGCTTATACTTTGAAAACTAAAGACTAGCAGCTCCATCTGAACCATGAACCTCTGCTGAGAAACAAGTACACTAAGACCACACAACAGTTCATAATCCCCTTTGGGGGGGAATTAATGTTATTTATTTATTTCAATGACCAATAAAAATATGAAAAGCAGACACTGTTAATGTTTGTTTTTTTCAAGTGAGCAAATAGTTGCGACTTACCATCATAATCCAAAATTTGCAGTGTGTTGTTTTGAAAACCAAAAATTTTAGTGGATCCACCAGAACCATGAGGTTTGATGAGTAACAACAATATTAACACCTCAAGGTTGTCATGGCATGGTGGGCAGAATTGTGGTAGGTGTGGGATGCAGATGCAGGGAGGCAGACTGGCAAGGTGTGCTCAAAATAATAATTTAATATGAAGATGACAACAAATAAACAAAATCGAAGACTGTGTAAAGAGTAGCAATCAAAAAAAAAAACTCAGAAATATACATAAGACTATAATTGTGCAAAATCACAGGAATAACACTCATGAGGACGACGAGGAACTGAAACAACAATAACATCAACATCGGCAATACTACAACAAGAAATTATAGGAAGCTAATACACTCAAAACTGACGAGAACAAAAAGGAACACCTGGGCAAGACACAATAGGAACAGGTGATTGACCAAGATTAAGGCGGGCAGGTGGACACAATCACATTTACAAGACACTGACATCCAACCAACATTAACAAAACACCAAACAACCCAGAATGTGAAAAGACACTAATACCAACTCAAACGCTGCAAATAGCACAGAAGACATAACAAAGGTATAATAATTTTTTTTTGGGCAAATGTTCCATTTATTACAATGACCAATAAAAACATGAAAAGTAGACCCTGTTAAAGTTTGTTTTTGGAAGTGAGCAAACTTACAAATTCAGCAGGGGATTAATTTGATCTTAATTTGAAGAGAAAAATGTTCTTGACACGGCATTTCAAAGCATTATATTAAATTTGCTGATACCTAGGGAAACCCTGATATAATCTCATGTACCCCCTGAAGTGCCTTCACACCCAGGGGTACTTGTACCCCCATTTGAGCGCCATTATCGTGCCTTAATTACTCCCTTATTTTATTGATGCCTATTAAATAAACCTTAAGTGGTATTTCCACCTCAAAATTAGCTCTGGTCTCACCTCGCCCGTGTTAGTAGATGTTTACGGAAGGAAAAGCGGGTAAGGAAGGACGGATGCGAACAATTGTGACATTTGTTTCAGGTGCCGTCTTATTCCGGCACGGATCAGTGTCCAGCAACTCATCAATTTCACACGAGTTAGACGGAAAGGCGAACAGAGCCTGAGGGGCTGTGCAGCCTCGGGATGTCACCGTCCGCAGAGGAGGGAAACGACATATGACTTGGCGCCCGGCTCTCCTCTCCGCATTTCCTCAACAGGTTTCCACCGACGAGTACACGGAGTGGGATTTACTAGATACAGCAGGCATATATGCCGGAATGTTCCGCTCCAGAAGAAAGCAATATTAAGCCAATCCTCTGAGGTGCATTTAAGAGGAAATGGATGATTAAGAGGCAGGATGTTTACGCTACCTGACCTTTATTTCTTCATATGTTATGTTGAACAGTTATACAAAGACAATTAATTGAGTAAATCAAAGTTGCCCCTTATATATTTATAAGCAGCTAATAACACGATACGTCTTGTTGACGTCGCCTTTATTGCTGGCGTACATCTTTGGTCGAGGAAAATCATGTTAAAGCGACACAAACAATAGCGCGCTTTATTTAGAGTCTCTCCTAGGGTGCACATTACGCAGCCTGGAGGTGTTTACTGCTCAGGTGGAATGCAGAGATGCGTTTGACACCCTGCTGGATGTCGACATTAAAAAAAAAGATGAGAGCGGGCGGGCCTCCAGTGGACAAGCTGACGTGAGGAAACGGACAAACTGGTGCGCCTGCGGGAAGGAAGCGAATGTGCTACTCTCCGAGTTTGAAACTAATGAGCCGTGAAGGCAATTTGGTCCGTTTAAGATGTATTGTCTTTGTGAGTTTGTAAAGTTCTTTGAGAAAGAATAGATGGGAATTAGACAAGTAAATAATGCTTATTTTTTCAAAGTGGAAAATTTCTCGGATTGTTCTTAGTCTATTCTTGTGTTTGAATTGGATGAATCTCTGAAAGCAAGCAAAGTTAATTCTATACCACCATGTAAGACATCATTGGAAAGGCCAAGATGTCCTCTACTGACCACATGAGAAGTTTGTAGCGTAGCTCCAAAGACTCAAAAATTGTGTGGACACAAACATTGTAGACATAGTGGACACAAACAAAAAGGCTTATCAGGAGGATATGAAAAAAAATTAATGGTATTAGATAGGGAAGTCCAAATCTTGATTACGTGATTAGGAATCCGGCCCCCATCGATAATTTTTTAGGGGCAGGAAAAGTATCGAAATATTGCCAAAATAATTTCAATATTACTGTGCAATATATTTAACATGACAACATGGAACTATCGGAATTAACACAGCCTGTTGGGGAATGTGATAATGTTTTAGGCTACTTAGTTTAAACATTTGCTTCATGTCAATGTAAAAGTTTTCGTACAATTTTTCTTTAAGATGATAATACATTTAAAAAAAGGACAAAAAATAATAAACAGCATACCAGGAGGATACGATTTTTTTTAAAATGTTACAAGAATAAAGTTAGACTATTAAAAGAAAGAAATGTACATTTAGTGAATAAAATATAGCACATCAAGGGCTAAAGATGTAGTTTTAACAGCATAAGTTGTATTTATTAAAATGAATATTGTAAGATTATAATGAAAGTACCAAAAAGTGTGAAAAATAAAAGACGAAAAACAAACGCAAAAAAAGACCCGATGCAAAAAGTGGTTGCGGAATACAATAGCGATTAGCCTCATTAGCCTTGGCTATTCTGATTGCCGCTACATGCTAATGCTACTATTTAAAACAACAACTAGCATAATATTGATTTGTATTTCTAGTCATAGGTTATTTTTAATGCCCTTCCTTCGAAAATGTTATTACGTTAAACTAGACCTTGACACATATAAAGGTGGGACTCGGAATGCACTAAAAAAAAAAAGTTGATTATTGATTGTTGATTGTTGATTATTGATTCATTCATTCGCCACGAACAAATGTCCAGCAGAGTGGACACGCATGAACAGAATTGGTCTCAAGAAAATGGCAGGAAATGAGTTCAGTAAAGTAAAAATAGCTCATTGACATCTATAGTCGTCAATGGCAGTGAATGATTTAAAAAGTAAACTGACCAATGTCCCAATTCTTTTGTCCATAGAGTGCATATACAAACACAGCCTTATTCATGTAAAACCACATTACCAGTACTTACTTCTTTTGCGAACCCCAATCTATACAATATCTTAAACAAGGCACTATAAAAGTGTTATTATAAATCATGTGACCTCTACAACAAAGTTTTTCACAGCCCACATTATTACAAGCACGCCATGTAGTTATACACCGACTATAACGTGTCGACATTTATCGGGATGCAATAAACGTTGTACTTTTGCCTCCAGTGCAAGTCACGACACATATGCAATCAGAGTTATGTAAGAGAGACAAATGAATTAATGAAGCGCTTTAACATTTCATCAGCGCAGCCGAGGGTGAAACCGCAATCACTCACAAGCTTTTGGGAGGCGACACCAGCACACAGAATAGGACTCAAATAGGGCTGATGCGCGGTTCCGCCAGTGAAAGTGACTTCCTCCCAATCTCTTTAAAGTCAGATAAATAATATCTATGTTTTGATGCACAACAGGGAAGAGTTGTTCATGAACCTGCCAAATGTCAATGATTAAAAGTATTCATTCATATAAATAAATAATATATTTGTGTGTGTGCATGTGTATATATATATATATATATATATATATATATATATATATATATATATATATATATATATATATATATATATATATATATATATATATATATATATATATATACGTACGCATTACTGGCCGTTGAATCACCTTAATTGTGTACAACACAGGCTATTTTTCGAGCATTCAAACATCTATAAACCCACATCACTACATGTGACATGTGATATCCATTAATTGAATATAAGAGAAATAAAATGACAAAAACATTAAAAAAAAATAAAAATGCTTGCACCCACCAAAGCGGATGTCCCTCAAAACACTTATTCCAACTCAAAATCCATTTGTGTTTTTTTTCCTTAAGAGGACTTCAATGACTTAGTTTGATGTTTTCCTCTCCTTCAGCCATTGTGGGTTTAAGATAGTGAGTAGATATATCTGATTTTCTGCTAAAGGTCCCCGGGTCTGGCTCATTTGTAGGCTACACCAATGATGCAGATCAACTAAGCCGACACCCTGTAGCTTGGATGATCTGCATAGCGCTGTCTCCCATCCAGTCACAGGGTGCGTACATGTCTCGTTCAACCTGAGGCCTTCTTGCTGGCCTTACTGTTGCCAACTCATGATCTGATTGGCTATCGCAACTATCTATTAACTATATGTGCTTGTTCACTTACAGTGCAGTGACGCCCGCAAATGTGGATTTTGAAGGCCTCGGGCATACTTCATACAGCCTCTCAATTGTGTGGCAATTGTGAATTCAGCTGAATTTTGATTGGATAAAAACTCTAACCTAAAACTACAACACTGGAATGAGCGTGATATTTAGAAAAAATACGTTTAAAATAAAATTGACTTTATCATAATTATATTAATGATGTCAGGTTATGTTTGGCCAGCAGATAGGACCTTGCTAGCCCTGAGGGCCCACAACTGCCACTACTGATATGTAGTATATCTCATATGAAATACTATATTAAGACCATATTTTTTGCATGATTTGTGCCCCCTCCCTCCTCCCGAAAGTGTGAAAAATAGCCCCTCCCCACAGCATTTTATTTGCCTTTTCCTGATGTAGTCACAATTCATTGTTCATTTTGCATGTTCATTTTTAAAAAACAGTTATTTATTGTTTTCATGTTCCAAATATACATGGAAAACAAATCAAATGTGCATAAAGCGGCAAACTCCCTCCCCTGACTCCCACGTCTGAAAAATGCTCTATCACACAGCCCTCCCCTATGGGAAATGCTTCCATTGCCCGTTAAGCCACTTCATCTCAGCTCCACTTGTGATGTCGCCAAGTCAGCCAAGAGCAACCGGAGCGAGGGCGGCAAAGCACAGGCAACACATTTCACTCGCCCCGGAACAATATTCCCCATGCCTGCTTTACACTCCGTTGTGAGACAGGGCAGGATATTGGAATTTTAATGCGCGTGTGCGGCCGACTGTATGGCAGCCGGGTGAGACGCATGAGCGAAATGATGAGTTGGGAGGCCGTCATCTGAGCAGACAGAGCAGAGCAAAAGGAGGAGGGGGGAGGAAAAAAAAAAAAAAAACAAGCCGCAGGTGCACAGTCTTGCCCGCTGCTAACATAGTTGATGTGGAAAAGCATAGATCAAAAGGGCGGGGTGACGCTCATGTCCCGGGATGCCTCCCCAAAAATATTTGATCCTTAGATGACATAGCAATTACTTCTGAAATTAAATGTCTCTCTTTCATGTATGCGTCACCATGTAAGCCTCACTTTACTACTTGGTGGAAAAAAAATGTCCTGAATTGCAGATTAATGCTAAAGTCATCAACATAATGAAGAAAAATTCATGGAATTATTTGGTAAACAATAAAGTGTTCATCAGAACATCAAAGTAAGAACTTTTTGCCTAGATTATAGTTTTGCACATCTTGGTATTATGCCAGTCAGCTTTATGATCTGGGTGATACTTCATGGCATGGAATAGCTTTCAGTTCTCAGCTGTAGATTTTCAAAATTATAGAGTCATCCATGACCCTTTGCCAAATAACCACCTTGCTTTTTTTCAGGCAGTTTTATGATATGGATGACGCTTCATAACTGGAATGGCTGTGAGGTCACAGTTGTATGTTTTCAAGAAAAAAGATTCTTAAAGGTAGGCCCCTGTTGTTCAGTTAACACCTTTGCACATCTTGATATTTCTCGGTCAACTTCATGATGTGGATTACAATTTAGAACTGCAAATTTTCAAGATCAAAGATTAAATGTAGGTTTGCTTGGATAACAGCTTTGCACATGCTGGTATTTCCTTGTCAGTTGTATCATGTGAATGATGCTTCATGATCTGTAATCATTTTCAGTTCACAGCTATAGATTTTTCAATATAGGCACATACTAATCATACAACAACTTTGTGCATCTCTGTATTTTCCCAATCAACTTTGTGCATCTCTGTATTTTCCCAATATGATGTGGCTGACACTTCATGATTTGAAATGACTTTCAGTTCACATCTGTAGATTTTCAACATTATTGAGTCATCTAAGGTGGCACTTTGCGTATAGCTCGGTATTTTATCTGTGAGCTTTATGATGTGGATGACGCTTCATGAGCTGGACCTTTCAGTTCACACCTGTCGATTTTCAAGATTATAGATTCTTAATGTAGGCCCCTTTTTGCCAAGATAGTGGGTTTTTTTCACTTCTTGATGTTTCTCAATTAACTAAATATTCTTAAATGTATGTTTGCTTGGATAACAGCTTTACACATGTTGTATGACACGGATGACGCATCATGGCCCGTAGTGACTTTCAGCTCAAAACTGTAGATTTTTAAGACGAAAGGGTCCTCAATGTAGGCCCCTTTTGACCATACAACAACTTTGCGAATTGTCAAAGTTTTGGATTCTTCAAAGTAAGTACGTTTTGCCCAGATAACAGCTTTATTGATTCCCTAGATTATAGATTTTTTAATGTAGGCCACTTTTGCCCGGATAACATTTTTTCACATCAATCACCTTTATGATGTAGTTGACGCTCTATGAGCTGGAATGACTTTCAGTTCACAGTGGCAGGTTTTCAAGATTATGGATTATAGATTGTTAACATCTTGATATTTCTCATTCAATTTTATGATGTGGGTGGCGCTCCACAACCTGAAACAACTTCCACTTCACAACAGTACATTTTTAAGATAAAAAAATTCTTAAATGTTGGCCCCTTTAGTTTGGATAACAGGCAACAGACATCATTTCAGTTCAATTTCATAGTTGCTCCACAATTTGAAATTTTGAACAGATAAACTGCAGATAAAGCCCAAGGCTCGAATCATTAGAACAAGTTGCGGATCATAATCCGAAATTTTAGGTAAATGATTTTGCTGAGGATCTAAATAAGAGTTTACACTTTAAATTGAAAAACTGTCAGGTGTTTTCACCACTGAGATTGCGATCATTATCATTGCATGACTGCACCTTCACATCCAAAGCCTGAGTGCACTAATTAGAATGTTGCCATAATCCTAGGGTAGCATGAGGCTGCCCCGGAAAACCGGCTTTGGATAAGCATTGTTGAAGGTCATCCCCTCCCCCCTTCAATCAGCTCAGCTGGTTATCATGTCAGCCTACAAATGTCTCTCTCCCAACAGAACGTCTTCACCTGTGACTCGCGTGCCCTTTGTAATTTGCCAGAACAAACAGAGCACGGGCTGAACAAAAGCAAATTAGACCGATGCGTGACAAGATATTCTCTCTGCCAAGTATCATTGCGAAGTTATTAAAAATAAATAAATAAAACTTTTGATGAGAATGAAGTCAATTTAGTTTTCATTTTCTGCAACCTGCATTTTCAATTCCAACCGTTTACAGTTTGGATATTTTGCCAATTTTCCAGTTAAGAGTCCCAGTGCCAAGAAAGTCTTATGCTCAATTGAATGGAACTTTCAAAATATTTCTTTTAATATGATGCCTCATGATGCACTTTTGATAGAATTTAACTTGTTGATAAATTACCTCCTCAAACTTTGTCAAGAGTCTAGACATGGAACCTGAGGTCATTTTTGTGCTTGTGTGTGTGTGTGTGTGTGTGTGTGTGTGTGTGTGTGTGTGTGTGTGTGTATATATATATATATATATATATATATATATATATATATATATATATATATATATATATATATATATATATATATATATATATATATATATATATATATATATATATATATATATATTTATAATACTTTGGGTAATTACTAAAATAAAAATATTTTATATTTATCGCACTTTAAATATACTGTACTTTAGTACTTTAAATATTGAAGTAATAAATTACATTAGGTGATTAATTGCTAAAGTATTTGATTTTTTTTAGCAAATTAATTGATTATTAATTTAGAAAATGAGTAATTAAATAAATAAATATATAAATGCATGAATACAAAAGTATGAGAATATAAAATAAATAAATAAAATATTATTTTTTATCATATTCTCTATTTTTTTTCCATTATTTTGCAAGCTGAAAACAATATATTTTGGTGTGCAACCGCATGGGCGTGTGTATGATGCAAGGGAACCAAATATAATATATAATGTAATACTTCACATATCTGATCCCTTCTCTGTCATTGTTAATTCAACCAATTGTTAAATGATTCACATCCAGAGATTTTTGCTCCACTCATTATACGTCCTTAATGGAGAGTCTTGCTTTCTGAGTGTTGTTGTCGAGAGTTAAGATTCATTAAAAGGCTGCATTTTGGCAAGGCCAAATCTTCGAATGCTCTATTTGAACAAGAATCTGTTTAGTTTTTGGAGTATATCAATAAGCGGTATGAATGGAGATAAGGGGAAACTTTGGATGTGGTTTTTGCCAATATTTCAAGCTCCTAACGCAGCCAGCGGCAAGGCCTGGGAGCATCAGTATGATGGTCTGTAAAGTTCCTACATAAGTACATGCATGAATATTTGATAAAAGTAATTATAAGGGCATTCGCTTACGCTCGACTGAATCGCGCACCAGAATCATGGATCAAGCCATGGCAGCTCATTGTGAACTCACAGCAGAGGTACACACTCACACTGCCCACATAACTCGTATGTTTTAGTTTTTCAAAATTCTTTGAAGAGACTATCTTCAATCTATCTATCTATCTATCTATCTATCTATCTATCTATCTATCTATCTATCTATCTATCTATCTATCTATCTATCTATCTATCTATCTATCTATCTATCTATCTATCTATCTATCTATCTATCTAGCTAGCTAGCTAGCTATCTAGCTAGCTAGCTAGCTATCTATCTATGTATCTAGCTATCTAACTAGCTAGATATAGTCATCAATTACTCAAATCCCACCTCCCCTCACTCCTGATTTAATACTAAAGTACCGAAAATAATCCGAATTACTTAAATTAATTGACTTAAATCCAATAAATTTACTTTGGTAGTAAATTATAATCGATCAAAAACTGTCTAGGTAATAAAGTAATTAAATTATTAAATAACTTAGTTCTAAGTTACTTAGCGTAGTTTATTACATATTGGTTAATTTATAAATTCATTTAGTACCAGCAATATCAGACCTTTCTTTAGTGAAACAATTAAAAAAAAAACTGGAAAAAAAAAAAATTACATAGTATTGAATGTCTGGACCCTTAATCGAATACACTGTAAATCTCTCAACGGATTGGCATAGGTTACAAAAAGGACTCAAGTACAAATATTAGAAAGTGAATGAATTGATATTTACTGTATATTAATGTATAGTTAAAACTTGCTTAAATAACTTGGCACAATTAAAAAACTACATGAAAAGTTAAACTTACATAGTGCTTGTACTAAAAACGAAAAATAAATCCTGCTACATTTCAAGTGTTTTTAACAGTTAGCTAGATAACCGTTTTTCATGGTATCAAAATAATGCTCCAATAGCACCGCTAACTAAAACATGCTAAAATAGCTAAAGACAACAACTAGAAACAAAACACCTTATTTCAGCTTTTTTTATTTTAGATTAGATCACTTTGGAATGTGAGAAATTCAATCAAATTATTAAAATTTACAATTACAAAAAAAAAATCCTTGTAAATGAGAGAAAAAAGAGAGAAGAGTGTTGTTAACAACCTTGCCAAATTTAAATGATTATAAAAACGTCACCAAGTATACGTATAAAATGATTTCTAGAATCTTTGTTACGGATCTTCGGAACGGATTAGGCTTTATACAATACACTTTGCAATACACTACGTATGAAAAATGTACGTAACGAAATGATTAATTTCATAGGCAGAGGTACCACAGTATTTTTTTTGCTTCCCACTATTGGCTCACAATGATGCCACCATGGCCTAGTGTATTGACAGCAGCAACAATCTTTTGTCACGCTTGTCGCGACCTGTCAAAATTAAACGGGGGATGATGAATGTGCCTCTCTGCGCGTCATAGTGATTGGACGGATGAGGAGGCGAGGCCCTCGTGAAACGGCCGGGGTCCTGACAAAATGATGGAGCCGCTAAGTCAGCACTGAATGAATAAATGGAGCTATGATTGTGTTTCGGACCAGCGTCCCACTAACAAGCGAGTGGAATGAGGGGAGGATTTATGGTTTATAGCATAATGACGCCACATCCTTTTGGTACACAATGGACAGCAGTCAAAATCCAATATTCTAGCTGTGCATCATAGGCCGCAAACTTTAGTCGCACACTATCCGTTCCCTAACAAAGTAGAGAAGTGAAAGAATTCTTAAGTCGAAATTTAAACATTTCTTACACACGGACCGATTTTCAGTGAGTTACGGGTAGTTAGTTATCCAATTGTATTCATTTTTTTTGTTTTGTTTTGTTTTCAGAACAATAATGAGAGGTATCTATTTCCATTACAATGGTAGCTCTGAGTCATTGCGTAATATTTCTAAAGTAGTTTTACATGTAAATAGCCTAATCAGTTCCAAGCCCAAAAAATCCCCTCAAACCCATTAAATCAGTGGTTCTCAACCTTTTTTCAGTGAAGTAACCGCTGTGAAATATGTTGTCAGCCAAGTACACGTTAAACAGTGCTAAGCATTTTTAGTTTCAAAAAATAAATAAAATAAAAAGACTTAAAACATGCCATCAGTGTCTGATTTATTAAACTTAAGAACTTTTCAAAATGCATTTGTATAGTTCTACAAAACAAAAATCAACTTAAAAAGGACAAAGGAAAGGACAAAAAAGTACATTGCTTCTTTGGATCGTAGAACAGATCTGTGACCAAAAATGTAAATATTATTAAATATTTGTCCACAAAAAAAAAGAAAAAAATATGTCAGACATGTTCTAGAAAACAAATAATTCTAAAAATAATTTGTCCACAGAAAAAATATTAAACACAGTTTCCTCTTTTAGTATTACAGTAGATTATTTATTTTCACAAAATGAATAGTTAACTTATTTATTGTAAATAATTAACTTAATTATTAATAAATATTTCTCAAATCAAACATGAACATATATATGTCAAATCAAATTTAACAAAAAATAACATAAAGTGTCAGAAAAAGAAATTATAAATAAATGTTTGTGCATGGAAAAAATATTAAACATAAAGCATCCTCTTTTGAGATTACAGCGCAGATCTGTTCCCAAAAAATAGCTCAATAACTTAATTTTTAATATAAATTTGTCCACAAAAAATATTCAACGTAAAGTGTCCTCTTTTGGGATCATAGATCTATTCACAAAAATAAATATTTAACTTGACAGGTAATGAGAGGTGGCAAGTAAGGTCGAACCATTCTAGTATCGGGGAAAATCTGGCTTTTTAAAATAGTGACATAAATAATGAAAGATTTAATTAATTCAATTCAATTATTTGTACAGGTCTTTTGCATATTTGTTATTTTTTTTGTTTAAATAAAATCTGGAGTTTAATCAAGTACCCCCAGGGGTACTCGTACCCCCATTTGAGGATCGCTGCTTTAAATGAATAATATTAATGAATTATAAAGATGCATCAAAAACTGTAGTGCATAATAATCATATAATTCTAAGTAAATAATGTAAAAAATAACGTAAATAAAAGTAGAAAAAAAATCAATTAAGATAAATTTACAAAGGTGCTTCCTGTGTCATGTTGTACAGCCCACTCGCTAACATGCTACTGGCAGATACAGAGGGCAGACATGCAAACCCAAAGTGGTATGTTTTTTGGGGGGTTTTTTGTAAATATGTACAATCTTGTCAAATTTATGCTTGTTAATTCCACAATGTGAACTGTTGGTGGAAAGTAAAGGGTGAAGCGTGTAAAGATGAAAAGTGAAAGACCACAGAAAGCATCGGTGCAAAGATCGTATCTCTCCTTTGTGGAAAAGCGGGCATATTAATAAATTATCAAAACGCATCAAAAACTGTAACATAGATTTCGCGGGTTGTGACGACCTATTACATTTCAGTCTTAGTCTACAATTATTGTACACTGATTATTTTCGCCTTTCGTGTCCTGAATTTTCTTTCATAACAAGAGACAATATTTTTCTGAAGAAGCGTTTCGTAACCTGAATTTTTCATAACAAAAGATGTTTGTAAGTAGAGGGACCACTGTATAGGGGTTACAGTATACGCCAGGAAATGGTATTCACTTGTACTCAAATCACTCTCTACATTATCATGCAGCTCAGATTTTGGCTAGCAGACATGCTAGCTAGCATAGCCAGCTAGCCTATATGACGAAATCATTTGAAACAGTTTAAAATGAAAAACTGTTACGTATTTTTGTATTATTCTCAGAAGATATTTTAAAACTAAACAATTAGGCATTGGACGAGATCCCGTACGGTGAGATCTCGTCAGATTAGAACAGCACGAGATTTCTCGTGCGTGCATAGGACAATATCTATTTTCTTTTGACTGTTGTGTCGAGGGGTACTTAGGAAAATGCGCGTAAGGATTAAATGACTAGATAATGTTCTGTCAAGTTGGGTAACAATTCACTCCTACTTCGTAAATACGCTGAAATTTCTTCTCTGACGTCCTGGATTTGTTTCATCATTCTCAAAGGAGGACACACTTTTAAGCTGCATCTACATCACATTCGCGAGCCGTGCGCTAATCGCCAGATAACAACGGAGCCGGCGAAGAATCCTCTCCAATTCCACCGAAGTGTTTAAACGGCAATGGCGTCATAAAAGAAGCAATTATCATTGTCATGTTGCTCATTGAGCTTTATTGTTGGAAGCGTGTCTGACGTGGATATCGCCTTGCACCTTTGTCCTCTTTATAATAAGCTCAGAATAATAACACACTGACAAGTGAGGGGAAGGGTTATTAAAACATGATCAACCTTTTACGTCACTATCTCCGAACAGCGTGTGATTGGAAGCCATTAGTTGAATCCCCAGGAGCATTCACTTAATATTGTATGATAATAATAGTAGAACTGTTCATTCTGAATAATTTTAGATTAGGACTACCACCTCCGAATTGCCATGGCTCTCCGTTAAAGTACATGAATTTAGCAGAGAATGAGGCAGGCTTCACTCCTTAAAATAACAAAATCAATAAACAAATAATTATTATGCTACGTCTATTTAAAATTACACATTAGTACTATGATTAATAGGCTAAATTGTCTCACCAAAAACCAACTGTATTTTATAAATCCTCTCGAAAACAACTCCCAGATTTGGACGGAAACGCATACGTCGGAACCTCGGTCCCACCGTAATTCCCGGCAATCACGCGTGATAAAATAGGAGGCTGAATGCTGCTCCTCCCAGGACATCATCCATTATCAGCGTTGTCCTTATTATTTCGGAAAAGTGCTTATCAGATCGAGCTCGGTTTTCAGTCGAGTGTTGCTCTTGGGTAAATACGAGGGAATATATGATAACACCGTGAGCCATTTAGTTCGGTTCCTGTGGGAGGGATTATGAGGAGAAACCATCTTTAAACTTCACCCAAGTTGGAAAGTGAGCCTCAATTTTTATTTCCCTTTACTAATATATAATACTCAAAAGTGGGGGATAAAATGTTCTAATCAGCCCCACTAGTCCAAACACGGCTTTGTGATTAATAATTGTGTTTGTGGCATATGAATTAAGCGGCGAAATCAACCTATTTTAATTGAACACTGGGGGCGGCCATTTTGCCACTTGCTGTCGCCTTACCATGACATCATCGTTGCTCAGCAACTATGGAGTGTTGACAAACATAGCCTTTAGCATTAGGGGAAAAAATGTTTTCAGCATTTGGCTTGCAAGTACATTTCAACATATTAAAAATAGCTTCAAACTGTTTTTTTTTTGTTTGTTTTTGTGTCAACTGAAAATAACACAGTAAGTGGCTCAGCTTGCAAACCTCATATGACCGAACTCCGAGAGCAGGTAAGTTTTTTGCAATACACTTTAATGTAAATAAAATTAAAATTATTTGAATAATCGACAGAGTATTTGATAGAATACAGTAATCACCCGAATATAGAAGGCACCTGTATTTAAGACGCACCCTTATTTTTTGGGTCAAATTCTGGTATTTTCTATGTAGCGTGTATACATAGGCTGCACCAACTGTTTGGTGACAATTTAAAAACTATAGCAAAACAGAATTAATCTTCAACATCCTAAACTTTTCATATTTTCTTGTGTTCATATCCATAAGTTTTGTATTTACTGCACGTTAAGTGTGTTTGAGATTTCCCATATCGTGAAAGGTCAGTGACTCCAGGCCAGTAACAAATGTGCTATAAACAGTTGTTTTTCCCTTGGTTTGTCTCTGGTCGCGAAACGGCTCAAGTTAATTTTGCCATAAATACGGTTGCACAGCATCCTTGTTTCCTCGTGTTTATGATTATGTGCATATATATGCAAAAATACCTCAATGAAACCCCATATTCCTGTGTGTGAACAAGGATGGACTCGGACGTCGGTTCAGTCTTCTTGCTTCTTTAATTGCCAACACACACACATATTGAGACACACGGGGGCTGCTAAGAGCCAACTTATATTTGTGAAATTAGTGTTATCGATTCTAAAAATATTCATCCGCAACAGCCCCCAAATTGAACATCAAGTTTCTCCTTGACAGCGATGATATGCAGTTGAAATGAAAAGCGTTTATCGACAAGCCTTTCGTAAAGTTTTGCTGGATTCCAGCCGGCCTCGAGCAAAGAGACTTTTAGCTTTCCATTCGTCAGAAGTATCGACGCCTGCGTTATGAGCCTTGACGAGCGTGATGAAGTGACTTCAGAGGCCGAAGCCTTTGAGTCCATTGCGGGCGCATCTGTCATAATTCTACTAAATTATTCAATACGCCACAAGCAGGCGGCATGGCATGATACGACGCCGCATGCATTCCACATGCCAACTAATGAAAAGTGATTAGCATGTAATGGCTGTTTGAGCCTTAAAATAGATCCAGGCAGGATTTGTGACATGTTTACCGAGCGTCTCGTGTTGTGCGCGAGGTGTTGGGGAGTATGCGATGCGGACGCACGCGCGGCGTCCAAAATCCTCGCCCGTGCTTGTTATCAGCGGCGACACATTCCTGCCGCGTTGGCCACGGAGCAGCTTGAGATCTGTGAGATGCTCAAAGGCACTTTCAAGGATTCCCTTCTGCCTTTTGTCTACTTGGAGTGCTTGCCAAATGGAAAAAAAAATGTAATGACAAAACAGGACGACTGTGTCAAAATGTCTGCCTTTATAAAGGGAATAATATCCAGTTTTGATTGACATTGTCAGAGGTATGGATTTAACTACAGGGCTACAGAGCATTTTAACATGAATCTTTTTGTTTATTGCGGAAATAATGATGCATAAATTGACATTGGAGTCTTTGAATTGTTTGACAGCTGCTGATTCGTTTTTTTTTTTTAATAAAAAAGATAGGACTCTATGGCATTAAGCTATCAGAATAAAAGCGACACTAGGCGCTCGTTTATTGACTCATTCATTACGAAAGGAATATTTTTCCGTGTTTTTTTTTCCTTTTTTCTAGATTTTGGGGAGTTCTCAAAATGATTGTTAGTAAATGAATCAAAAAATAAAGTATTGAAACTAAAGTAACTTTTTTACTTAAGTACCTAAAGTAATTCACCACTCATGGTACTTACTTTAGGCAATCAAATACTGAAGTAATGACAAGTTACTTTGTGTATTTAAACAATAAAAGATTACTTTAGTACTTCAGAACCTAAAGTAATTGATTAGTTTAGTCCTAAAAGCAATCTATTATAAAGAGAGTAATTGCTTACTTTTGTACCTACATTAATTAATAAATTTAGGGTTATATTACTTTACAAACTTCAGTACTACCGTTATTAAATTACTTTTGTACTTCTTCACCTAATGTTAATTACTTTAATACTTGATGACCTCAAGCAATCAATTACTTTGTACTTGGTTACCGAAAGTAATCAATTCATCAATCTTAATACTTAATTACCTAAATCAATTGTTTTGATCCTTAATTTGTGCAGTATGCATACTGTATATATGTATGTATAAGTATATATGTGTATATATTTATATGTACACATGTACACATATAAACATATACACTCAAATTTATAAATATACATATACAGTACTGTGTATATATATATATATATATATATATATATATATATATATATATATATATATATATATATATATATATATATATATATATATATATATACCGTATATATCACACATGCACATCGACTGAATGACCTGAAACTTAAACAAAACTTAAATGATTAAAAACTATGTCTTTGTGGTCGAACGAGTCAAGTAAGTCTCCTATGTTTTTTTTTTTTTTTTTACACAAACCACCAACATAAGCGGCATTAAACAGTTTAAAGCCACTATCTTGAAAAATTGTGCCCTATGACAGTACTGCCTATTTTTTGGGGGTGAGCTGAGTTCGCTGCCACTATGCAGCACCAAATCGCAAGTTAATCATGTTTTTTTTTTTTTTTCATGTCGCATTACATCAGTCTACATTTCTAGAGCTTATGCCTACTTTTTTTCCACCTGTTGCACACTTCTAAATGCACCTCTTATGTACAAGGCATCTTTTCCGTGCCTCTGAGCGGTGACTCAGAAGCATTTCCGAGGCTGAGTGTATCCTGTTCCCGTCTGACTGCGTCGCTGACAAACTGGCAAAGATTAACTATGACACTGTGTGCCAATTCTCAAAGTTAAAGTAAACAAACAACTTTTTCTTCCCTCCGTCGCCTCCCTCTGGCGTTTTACAGATATATTACTTTTGGCACCGCTGTCGAAAGCAGACAAGTCTCTCCCGCAGAGCCTTGCCGACTACTACCAACAAAGGACATGAAACAATTAACACCACTTTAGAAAATGAGGCAGAGGAGGCGTATGATCAGTGAAGGGGCAAAAAAAAGTGTCAGAAGAAAATATCCAGTAATAAGCTGGTTTTAGTACTGCCTCACAGGGCGGTTGGTGTTTAATTGGATTTTAAATGGAAACACAAAAGCATCAACTGTTTTGTTGTCGTGAAAACAACTGGACAGGGTTTTAAAACGGTTGGTACTACAAAAGTTTATTGCGAATTGCCGTTGCAGCAATCGTCAATATGTTTGGGATGGAAGAGCAATTACCGATATCACGAATCGGTGCACTAGTGTAAATTTCATAAAATAGGTACATTTTAAAGTAAAAGGACTATATTTGGTCACAGACTAACAAGAGTAAATCTTACAACTGAATTTACTGTGAAAATGTTTTCTCTCTTACAAGAAATTTCAGACTATAAGCCGCCACTTTTTTCTCACAATTTTAGCCCTGCTGCTTACAGTCCGCTGCGGCCGTTTTGCCGTCTGCTGTTGACTGAAAATGATGCTCAAGGGTCGAGTAATGACGAACCACGGCTCAGCTTGTAAATGTCACAAGACCATTATTAGAAAATAGGTGAGCTGTGATTTGTTGTTACTGTACCCTGAGCAACCGTGATGTCATTTTCAGCTGACAGCAAGTAGCAAAATGGCCGCCACCTGGGATGAATTAAAAAAAAAAAAAAGTGGTTAACCACGTGATTAAACACGGTATTAATCAGATTATCTTCTTGTGGAGCCACATATAATAACGAGTTTTGACTTCCCTTTTAAAACGACTGTCGGCTTGACTAAAAGTGGTACGGGGTATCCATAGTTGTTGTTCATTTGAGGACATTATGGACCAAATGAGTCATCAAAATCAATACATAACTGTTTCTATTTACAGGCAATCTCAAACAATATTGTTCAAGTATATATATACGTACACTTAATTCTTGAGTATTCATCTATATCAATATCAAGGATCAATACAACTATACTTTTAATACACCAAATCCCCCCAACACACGTGCACACACAAAATGAGAGAATTTTATATACAGACCTACTGCATACTTTCAATCGTAACAAATTTGCTTAGTGGAGCAAGAAAATAATGTTAATTTTCTATTCTTCAAATGCCTAGTTTCTGGTGGTAAAACAGTCATAACCGGGCATTCAATACTGGTATTGGCTTCTGTCACAAGTACCGATACTTTGGAATAAGGCTGGTATCGACACCAATATTGATAACTGGTATTGGTACACGCCCATCCCTGATTGAAATCATTGGTAGTTGCGGCACTTAAAACATCAACTTTTTTAAAACCGAGACCTACTTCTTTGGTACTGAGTAACACAAAGGGCTAGCAGTTTCTGTGGATACTGATCATGTTAATTGATTCCTCACAATAATTGAGGGACAGCAGTAGTAAATATGTCAATGAAGTGTAATATGTAATACATATGTATTACTGTTTATGTATAACTGTTCGCAAAATTCCTAGAATTTACAGAACAGGGGCCTCGTGGGCCCGACACTTTGGGGACCCCTGATCTAGATCAATGGCCCAAATTGGGTCAAAACTTATACTGAGTTAAACTGCTTTATGGTGAAAATCAATATACTGTACGTCTTAATTATCAATATTATTTTTGAAGTTTTATATGGCTGCATATGATCTTTGGTGACACTATTTTACGATAGATGAGCCAGAAATAAACAGATGCTTGAAGATCAATCTTCTGAAGTTCCTGAATAAAACATGGCCACAAATACCACCATAAGGCTGGTTCCAAATGCAACAAATCAGATAGCATTTTTTTTTAATCGAAAAATGCTTTGTGTGTTTGAAGTACCGAGATTCCCCAAAAATAAAGGCCGTATGAGCGCGTCTTTTAAACAGTACCAATTTTTTTTGTTTTTTTTTTTAGGCCATTCAAGGAACATTGCCAGCCACATTTTTGATGTATTTTTATATCGGTTGAATTCTTACTTACAATAATTACCATAACCATGAGCGCGGATGTCAATTAGCAGCCAGTGCCTGTTGCCGCTAACAGCAGCTCGCTCGTATTAGGTGAGGTTGTTACGGAATTATTTTTTATAAGACGCGAGCAGGCTGAACAGTGCACAACTCCGGGTATTTATGGCAAGATGAATTCAAGCTGCGTTGCGAGGAAAAGGAAAAACAGCTGTTTCGAACGCAGTTAACCTTACACTGGCGCAGCCTTCACTGACCGCTCACAATGTGGGTAATCTGAAGCACACTTATCTTTACCCGCAACAAATATATAACTTAGAGATATGAACACAAAAAAATATGAAGAATTTACAAATATGAGATTTATTCAGTTGAAGGTGCCTCCTTTACACTGGCACATCCTATATTTGGGGATTATGGTCGTTTTTTGAGTACTTAGCAGAAAAAAAATATGACAAGGGGCACGTAATTGCACACAAAAAGCTTGTGCGTGTGTAAGATATGAGAAAATATATAACAGTATCTAAATGAACATTTTCTTCAAGACGTAGAAATAAAATGATTCAAGTAGGGTCTGAAGGGCCTTCTGCCTGCTACTAACATAGAATGTTATTGGATCCTCCTGGAACATCTCAATCACAGTGCCCTACTTTTGATGAGGACACACACATTAGTCCAATGTTCTATTTTGGAATGTGCCCGTAACCTGCGAGGAGTTCATTCAGCCAGGGTAACATTAGCAAATCACACGTGGCATTACACAACCCCTTGAAAGCAGCCTGAAAAAAAAAAAAAAATAGGAGCTTTTCACACAATCATCTTGGCAACTCCGGAGAAAAAAATCCTACCTGCGTGCAACTACTTCTTTATGGCAGAAAGTCATCTGGCAGTTTAGGTGAACCCGAACACTCAGAGTGCCCTTTTCCGGCAGCCGGAACAATATCCATTCTCCTGTTCACCTTCAAAGTGTCAAGCCTACTTGTGACTTTCACTGAGTTTTACCATGCACTCTCTCTTGAAACTTCTTTTTTTTCAATCCTCACCACTCAGGGATCTATTACTCAAACGGCTGGCTTTTTTTATTTTTTTTATTTTATTTCATGTGCTACCTGTAGCCGAGCGCCCACGCCGCTGGAGCCCTTTGCATTTATTCTCGGGTTATTTTTAGACCGGGACACCCACGAGAAGGAGGGTTGCCGGTACTGAGAACACCTAACGCCGCACCTTTTGCCTGAACCGTGCTTGAAATACTTGGAGATGATGGGTGAGGAGTTCAAGCAACAAACTTTGGCAGAGAGCTTCATCTGACAGCTCGGGGCCCCCGCGGGCTGTCTGCGCCCCCCTGGGGGGCCGGCAGCTCTCCGCCCACTGGCAGCTTCGAGAGTATAGGTACCAGAGGCGTTCTCGACCCCTTGCCCCCGGGGACAGAGATTTGTGAGTCGGCTGTCCGTCACAAGTGACAAGTGTCAAAAAAAAAATCCTAGTAAATCCAATAGTTTCTGTTTCATCATCATTTATGGGATTTCATATACTGTACTGTGACCATCTTCCTTAATTTTATGGAATTATTATGGAAGATGATTAGAGCTGATGAAGGAAAAGGAAAAGGGGGGCAGGATTCTCACTATTATCTCAGAATTCTATCTTCACTCTCTGTATTTTCACTTTAAAATCATAATTCTCACTTTTAAGTGTGATTTTAAGTGGGAATTTTATTGAGAACTGACAGTGCAGTGAAATGAAGTGAGAACTTTAAAATGAGAATTCTGTGTCTCAATTTTAACTTTCAAGAGTAAATTTTAGGTGAAAGTAAGAATTTTCAAACGAGGGTTCTGACACATACAATCCTCGCTTTAAAATTATAATCCTCAATTTAAAAAGAGCTTCAAAATGAGAAATCTGACATACAAACCTTTCACTTAGTCAGAATTCGCTCATGAAAGTGAGAATTTTAGGTAAGAGGTTTAAAGTGAGAATTTCACAACTTATTCTCAGAACTATCACTTTCAAGTCCGAATTTCAACTTTCAAGAGAATTTCAGTGAGAATTTTAATGTCAGAAATCTGACAATAAAGTGAAAACTTCAAGTGAGAACTGAGATGAGAATTTGACTGGGAACTGTCTGAAAGTTAGAGCTTTCTGAGTGAGAATTTTCATTTTAAACCTTTCACTGTCGATTCTTTAAAATTTATGTTATGTAGGTCTAGGACATGTGGAAAATTAGTTTAAAAAAATTCAGAAATTAATTTCCACCAAGAAATACAATTGGGACTGTATAGCCCATAAACCACAATACTTAGACCAAAAATATGCCAGAGAAGTGAAATTGATCACACCTCCAACACATAGTAATCAGTGTAAACTAGAGTAACACGCATTTATAGCACATAGTATCAATATGGAGCTGAAATTTCACCCAGATGGTGCCAATGTGTCAAATTTCCACATGGCACAACCGCCTCTAGTAGTTATCACAAGCCAAGGAGTGTGCAAATTGGAAATCCGGACTTTAAAGTGAAAATTCTGAGAATAAAGTTAGAATTCGAACAAAGTCAGAGTAATGTCAGAATTCCGAGTGAGAATTCTACCTACGTTTTTTCCCCTTCACTTGCTCTAATCCTCTTCCATAAATTTAACAGGTCTCTTTTTTTAAGTGCGAAGATATTACCATTAAACCACAGTGGATTTGCATGGTGAAAACTAAAAGCAGCCGCTGCCTAAAGCCCCCCCCACCCCCCACCTTGGGGCCAATTAGTGGCGTTGCAGTGACAAGTCAAGCATTACCGGCCCACGGCAAACCGACACACTCTTGTTTATCTCCTATTTCAATTGCAGAAACCGCATTAGAATTCTCCATTAATAAGGCCCAAAGACAATGTAAGCTGCGTGGCCAATATACAATATGTTCAATTAGGATTAACCACAGACGCCATTTGTTGGCTGTATAAAGTTCAAATCGTGTTGAAGCTTGACGGACGGCGGCCAAACTCGGGCTTTAAAGAGTTTGCATTTGCAATTAACTGACAGCAACAGTGAGACGGAACAATATACCTTTTAAAACACACACACACACACACACACACACACACACAGCACTTTCCATTATTTTAACAAGCCCAAGCACAACATATTGCATGTTAATAGAAATCCTACCGGTTTTCCACCCGCTGCCAGTCTTGATGATTAACAGGGGCACAATTTGAATTTCAGTACTTAACGTTGGTATTCCGGATACGGCGGTAAAGTTCCTTGAACCCGAGCCCAAAAGTTGCAGTTAGACTACCGTATTAGTGAAAAACAAACTTTGGAGCTCCCCATTAGCCATGTGAATGAGTGAGCAGATGGTTCTGCCAAGGGATATTAAGTTCCGACTGACTCTCAGTCAGATGTATCTAAAAGTCTTTGTGAACGAATGACTTATCCGATCTTGAGCAAATTTAGACCCGACTGTCTGCAGGTATTTACATAATAGTCTAATACACAGTTAGCGATAATTGTAAGAAACGTTTTAGGTAACAAAGTGTTTGAAGAATTTCTGGTATATATGGGCGTAAAATATGGATGTAAAAATTGTAGATTAAAGTGGCTGAAAAGGTCGTTCCTTACAGTCTCATCAAACTGTAGGTCTGATGGTCTATAGCACAGGTGTCGAACTCCAGTCCTCGAGGGCCGATATCCTACATGTTTTCAAACCTTTTCCCTCAAAAACACCTGATCAAATGTTTGGGATCATTTTGAAGCTCCTGCAGAGCTTGCTAATGAGCTAATCATTTGAATCAGGTGTGTTGGGGAAAGAAAACCGGAAAACATGCAGGATGCCGGCCCTCGAGGACTGGAGTTCGACACCTATGGTCTATAGGGTTTAAGTTTGGGCATTCATTGTTATTATATATATCGTATTTTATGCACAACAAGTCACACCTAAAAGCCTTAATTTTATTTAAAAAGCTGATGGTGCGCCTTATATATAGATCAATAATGAGATTGGGATTGGTAGATGGGGAATGAACTGATAAAGTAAGCTTTACCTGTTTCCTTTGTGTGTTTACAGTTGAACAAGGTTGGTCATACTGACATTGAGTTATCATGCTATTGAGAGTTTAGAGTTTTTATTGTTATGACTTTGAGTATTACTACATTTTGATTGAAAAAGTTTTAAAATATGTGATTAATTGAGGGTGCGCCTTATATATGGAAACCAGTTTTAAAACATGTGATTAATTGAGGGTGCGCCTTATATATGGAAACCAGTTCTAAAACATGTCATTAATTGGGGGTGCGCCTTATAATCCGTGCGCCTTATAGTGCAGAAAATACGGTGTGTGTGTGTGTGTATATATATATATATATATATATATATATATATATATATATATATATATATATATATATATATATGTGTGTGTGTGTGTGTATCTATGTTTATACAGTACGTAAAAGTAGAGTTCAAAGGAAAGTTTCGTCAAATTCAAGCTGTGCCTGTTTCACAGAACGGCATGTGATCATCATTGTGTATGTATTACAGCGACTATTTTTAGTGTGAAGACTTCTACCTGACCCAGCAATGAGTATCATTTGCTGTGTTAATTGGAGACGCGAGTGCTTCTCAAATCACACCGAGTCTCCTCTGAATAGTAATAAGCAGCATCCTATTAGTATTTCCGAGGCATGGGTCAGAGGGGAAATTGTTTCTTTTATTTTAACAGGTAACGCTGGCGCTTATTCCAGGAGATTTTGAACTCGTTTTGTGTTTGTGAGCAGGATTTTTTTTTTCCCCTCCCAGCTGAGCCACCATCGATTGAGAAGCTTTCAAAAAGTGAAGAGAGCAAAATAAGGGTTTGTGTTATTTCATTTTTCTCCGGGCGGCCGAGCGCCGACCACCTGAAGCAGCCACTTCAACGTGTGGCTGCCAAGGTGATGAAGACAGCTGCTGGTCGCCCCCGCTGCTTCCTCGCGCATCCTCCACAATTATCTGATGCTATGAATAATCTATTCGCCGCACACGCTGGTGTGATGATCCATTGGAAGGAGCCGACAGTTGATGATACACTTGGAATTCCGTGTGTGCCTTCTCTGAAAACGCATATTATCATGCCAGGACTGGCTGCACTTTTGGACAAAACGGTACTTCGGAGTGCTTTACATGAAGCGTGTAGGAATAAAAATACTGTACCACAGATGGCATCATTAAACTGTTTTTTTTTTTATACTTTCGGGTCAGATTTTTTTTTTTTGTACAGACACATTCTGCTTTCTTCAAAGAGGATTTATTATAGTAAGTGGTGCTGCTGTAGGTCACTGTGTAACTAAACATAAAAAAAGAGAATCAAATTACATGATCTTTATTTAGAGTAATGGGATGAGTTGAATGCTAAGAAATACAGTAATTGAAGAGTTTATAGGTACAATTGGGTGCCAACCAGTTTATTTTTTTAATTTATTTTTGAGTACCCCCTAACCAGCCCAAAGCATTTCTTGGACAAATAATAACTTGAAACGGTGCTGTGCTATCTTTATCTGATATAATAACTTTGGAACTACTTTTGTAGTGGTATCTCAAATTGTATTTTTTCTTTTACTAACTTGTCGACCGGAGGATTTATCATTAATGACAATTAAACAATAAGTTAATTTCATGTTCAAATTAATTTGCTCTTAATTTGATAAGAAAAATGCACTTTTCCTGGCATGGCTATGAAAGGCATGAAATTAGATTGCTGATACCATCAGAAACTGATCAAATGTCACATATCCCGGAAGTGCCTTGACATACCCCCATTTTATAACCACCACTTTAAGAAACATATATCTCAATACAAAGGCTGCAACAACATATAAAGCCCGATCAAATAAAATATACGATGGCATATATTCTTTATCTTCTGTGAAGAATGACTCAACTCTTGTACAAAGTGCGGTAAATGGTCAAATACAACCATGCAATAAACACAGTGAAAGCAGAAAGTTAATAAATTAAAATAATAAATACAAATAATAACACTATAAGTAAAATATAATACAAAAGTGCTGTCACATATTGAGTTGAAAGCCAAAGATTTGAAATGAGTTTAATTTTTTTAAAAAAGTGTAATACTACTGCCGCACCGAGAACTCCTGAGAGGAACTGCTGGGTCATTTTTTTGTCATCTGTGCCAGGCCAAGTAAAATAAACGAATGAAGAGTCTACCATTTGTACTTTATTGTAGCCGATAATGGAAGTGTTGAACGGGTAAGCTCCTGCAGTCCCCGCCGTTAAACCATCCGTCTTTCCTTTTAACTGCACCTGCAGCTTCCATCATTTTCAAATGGCTCTGGCGGCACAGTAAATGCAGCAATTAGCCCAAGCCATTTGCATCCCTGGGCTTCAATCCCAAGACTCGCTGGATCACCCTTTTTCCCTAAACGACGCATTCAGGTGTCCGCGCTGACGAATTGCCGCTTCACTCGCATTGTTATTCTTAGCTTTCGAGCCACAACATCTCCGGGCCATTTCTTCTGAGAAGAGAGATGAGACAAACCCTAATACCGGGGCCCCCTTTATGGATCGTAGCCTAAGCAAGCAAACGCCCAGCTTTGATGTTAGCAATCCCATCAAGAGTTACGGCTACGCGACGGGAAACGGCCTGGTGAGATTACTGGGGATTGTCGGTCCGTTGGAGTACGCCCGGGAGATGTTTTTAGTTTTTTTTTTTTTTTTTTTTTACCCATCGCCCACACCTCAGCTTGCTTAACAGCTACGCTCTAAATTCCAGCAAGCTTGTAATAAAACACAAAAAAGAAAAAAAAACCTGGAAGTGAATTGTTAAATGTCACACAGCAGGCGGTCTGTCTCCATCCACTTGCACCTGTGTTTGTCATTGATTCCCAAGTAAACAATCATCTTGCATAACCACTGATTGCTTTTAAAGCACCTTTGTATTGCACCCGGCATGTAAGAATAAAAAATAATAATTTACAAACAAGCATATGGAAGAGGAAGTATGATTACAAAAGATGATGACAGATAACTAATCGAATAGTGTGATGTAATGTGTTAGGTGCTGATTTAGTTTAACATATATACCAGAAATAAGCAAGCTATGGCGTGGCGGCTATATTGGCTTTTTATATAAGCTTTATATAAGCTTTTTAATTCGGCCCACCGAATTTGAAGAAATTAACAATAAGATGAGTAATAATGTTAAATACAATAGCGGAATCAATGTTTTTAAATAGCTGTAGTTCAATGAATTTTTAATTATTGGAATAGTCATTCCAATCAATACATGAAACTTGAAAAACACTGTTGTAATGCGTTTGTTAATTGTCTATCGAAATTAAAGCACACATTTTCAAGATATCCCACATCCATCTGCTTCTGTACCAAGTGTTATCGGAAAAGGCAACCTCTAAAATACCTAGTACATTTGTATTGTCACTCATTTCTTAAGGCCGACAGAAAATCGTGTGCTATGTCTATGTAAACATGACTGTATATGTGAAAACACTGCCATCCAACGGCCATGTTTATTACTACAGTGCTCAATTGGCTTAATATGAGATAGGCACTAGTCAAGGGTGTCAGCTACTCTCCATGAAAATGTATTTGACAAGATTTTTATTATGTTGATTACTATTTTTAAAGATGAGAATTTCTCATCCATGGCACTGAAAGAGTTAAATTTTAGAACCCTTGGCAGCCCTCCAGTCAAAAAGTTTGCCTGCCATGGTATAGACTGTATAAATAATAGCTGGTTACATAGGAATTCTGTGTGTATAATATGTGTTTATATTAATATCTGTGTAGCAAACGCATACATAGGAAAATTTACTACATTAATTATATGGCATTGTGTCATATATATATATATATATATATATATATATATATATATATATATATATATATATATATATATATATATATATATATTCATATATATATATGTGTGTGTGCGTGTGTGCGTGTGTGTGCGTGTGTGTGTGTGTAACTAGTATATTTTTATCGTAGGAATATGTTCATATGGATATTTACAAAGTGTTTATATTCTATATATGTACGTATATTTATACTGTGGATATTTATACATGATTATATATCCTACATTTATACAAGCATGTATCTGTGGAGCAATACTGTATATAATAGAAGAATACGTAAAATGGATAGGATATAAAGTATTTTTTACTTCTCTCCACTCCTTTTCGAACAAACTATTTTTTGTGTTATGTTTGGCTTTATTTTCAATTATATCTTATTCTTTGTATGAATAAACTATAGATTTTTAACATACAGTAGATATGTTTGAATAAATTCCTTCATTTGTTCATTTATTCATTCAAAGAAAGCCACACCTCCAATGAAACCCAAAACCAATATTTCCTCCGCGTCCACCTTTAGTTTGACGATGTTTCAAGCTGGCACGGTCTAAGCAGAAGCTCCATCAAGACAGCCATAAGATATTACAGCAAACTGAGCTCCAGCTGTATGTGCTTTAAGTGCCATGCAGAGCCAATTAGTACTAAGTTGAAGGGGGCTATCAAACCCTCCATGGCGAATCTACACGGTCGCCTGAGAGAGCCCTCAAAGAAATAATTACATATGTAAACTATGGTATCTCTGCGAAGAGGGAAAGTAGAGTTTCACACAGTATTAAGAGGGACTATTACAGGGGAGAAACCATAAAGAAAAACGAGGCAGACTGGGTAGGAGACGATAAATATGTAAATTGCACCAGAATCTAGTGCCGTGCAATACCTGAGTAAATACTGGCACCAGTATCGCTGATACCAAGTAATTTTCTTCTACATTTAGCCTGATTTCAAAATAATAATAATAAGAGATTGCAATCAAAGCAGGATTAAACTAGAATTATAAATTTGTAAAAATCAATAAAGTGAGCTCCAAAATAATATCAAATAGCCTAATAAAGAAAGTAGAAATGATTGTAGCTATACCATCAGCGGGCCAGAGAGGGTGTCCTACATTAAAAAGGGATTGCGTGCAGGACGCATAAAAAAATTAAATAAATTTATGTAATGAGTGATTCCAACTCTTTTGATATCGATATGAGAGATTTACTTTAGTAACAATTGTATTGATACCTGGATCGATCTGCACGGCCTTATCAAAATCTACTACACTGCTAATCATTGCTAAAGACACCCTAGCCGTATTTGTAATCTGTCAACATGTGTTGTATTTGGTATGAAGTAGGATGGAAAATATTCCTCAAGTAATTGAAAAACCTTGGTTAAAAAAATGTGATGTGATGTTATGTTATGTTGACATCGTTGCTAGCAATTAGCGAGAGCTCCAAAATTAGCGGCTAGCAAACGTAAGCGCAGTAGCTGCTAGCAGTATTAGCGGCTAGCAACACACAACAGCTCCTATATAGACTGGCGAGAGATGTCATTTTATTCTTAAAGACAGTTTCATTGATGTAAATGACTCAACTGGCACAGATGCTATTCCCCATTATCATGTTTTAACTAACTTAGCTTAATCAAATGTGTTGTTTTAGCTAGCAAATATCAGTAATGTGGTTTTACCGTCACTTCATTTCATAAACCAAATTGAGTTATGTATAAAATGTCATTGATATTTCAAGAGCGTAAAAGTCTGCTGATCTTTGAAGTTTTTGTCTTCAATATTCAAATTGTTCTAAAACACACACACACACACACACATACACATATATATATATATATATATATATATATATATATATATATATATATATATATATATATATATATATATATATATATATATATGTATATGATAATTCAATAGAATTTTCAATATGACATCCAAATATCACAATATTGGTTAGCTGTAGCTATTAACAAGTTTCTGCATGTTTATAGACTTCATAAACTGATGTACTTACGTTTACGACACATTTGTTTCTGACACAAAAATGACATTTTGTGCCAGACATTTATTTTATTGGATGATACGCCGGGGGAGAGTCATTGAAATATACGCCGCTCCAGAGAGGCGGGGAACTCAAGTCACATGACTTGTATTAGAAATACTAAACTAACCTCTGGAAGCAGAGGTAAATTTATGACACTTTGCTGCTTTAGCAATAAAAAAGGGGGCAATCGTGAGCCACTGTCACTCACCGTAGATTATACTAGCGAGTTTTTACCCATGCAATCAAACGTCCAAAAAAAGAAGGAAAAAGTTTCTAAGACACATTTAAGCACAAATACTTCAAAGGTGTTGACAGAGCACTAATGCTATCAGCGCAAACTATTAATAAAAATGTATTTATCCTCCAAAAGGACACAAAGTGTCATTTGAATACATGCGCCACTAATTTTGGCTTCAGCTGGAGGACAATCCAAGAAAGTAGAGCCGCACTGTGCGAGTTGCACACTTTTAGTGGGCTCGTTCATTATGTGGCAGTTAAGGCAACAAATCCCCAAGGCGTCCCTGCACTTGCTGCAACCGTACCTTATAAATTGCTCTTTGTTTCATTAGCAGTCGTCTCTTTAGTCCAGTTCAGATAAATTAAAAGAGTGGGCTGTTTGTTAAGGCTGCAACCATCACAGAAACTCTCTTAGGACCCGCAACTGTTTTTTTGTGGGGAGCCAAACGTTCTCTCGTTAAAATTTACAAGGAACATTATGGAAAATTTACTTGGTTTGTATACAGACGCTGTGCTGTTGTTTATAGAACACAAACAGCAAACAAGTGAGCAAAAATAAAAAAAGATGTCAAGAGCTATTATGCCACTCTGAATTTACTGTCAAATTTGAAAACTATTCCTAAAAAATGTGTAAGACTGAACATCTGAATGAAAATTTTTGAAAGATATTGAATAGAAATTACAGGGGGGTGGAGGGAGGTGGTGTTAACGGCAATTTGTGTGTGTGTGTTGGGGGTGGTGGGTGGCATTTAGTATCAGTGGATGTAAACTGAACAGTTTCAAGTTTTTGAATTTTTGGAACGTGAAAAATAGAAGTCCTGAATAGCAACAAATTAAAGGGCATATTGAAATTGAAACTGTGTTCATCAATGAATAAATTAAGAAATAGTAGTGAACTACATACAACATAATAAAAATTTGTGAATTTTTCAGGCTGTAAGTTCCGTAAAATTCCACCTTAAAAATGTCAAGATTTTTGATGTGTGATTTAATTTTTTTTTTTTAATGCTGGGTAATGCTGGGTAAAAAAAATGAAATTTAAACCGAATGCCTCACATTATGACCGATTAAATAGCTTCATTTTAATATAAAATGAAATTGCTATTGAGATGCTAACCATTAGCATCAAGAACTCTAAGTGTTGACAGAATTTAATAGTAACATATTGAGATGTTAAATACCACTTTTTTCAAACCGATACCAGTATGAGTAACCATTTCTTGAGTTTGTACAGATACCAAGTACCGATACCGCTAATACTTTTGTTCGTCAACATTTTCGTTTTAAAAACGGACGTACTTTTAAATACCTGTAATGTCCAATGTAGTATTTTTTTCCTTAAAATTTAATCAAATTCTTAACAGTTTTTCTGTCATTTTTAATTTCTAAAATTGCTCAAACAATACGGTCAAAACAAGTACTGTACCGATACTTTGAAATAAGAGAGACCCAATACTGATACTTGGTATCAGTACACGCCCATCCCAACTCAGCCATATATTCTTTATCCTCTTGTGAAAAAAAATCTATCACAAAAGCATCTTACTGAAAAATAGTTAAAGAAATACAATTACAACTTTTTCATTTGTATCTGCGTGTCTGAACTTTACTTCCTCCCGTTAGCTGAAGAAGGTACACCGAAATAATCAGCATACTAAAATGAAAAATGATGTTCTCTTAGCATGCTACGTATCATTTCAAAAATGATATGGAGCAATAAACCGCTGCGTTAAAACGGCACCTAAATTTGGGGACTTCATTCACTCGTGAGCAGGAAAATGAAATGCAGAGCCCGTTTTGTTTTCGCCGCTGGAGATAACGTCCACATTACACATCGTTCAAATCTTTGCGTGTAATACGAAAGCCGAGACTCATAAGCTTTCCCAAATTCCATCAGGAAGAAAGAAATGTAACGTAATGGACTGCGGGCCCAAGGCGCTGCAGATGAGATTCATTGTATTATCCGACGAATGTCTGCCAGGATAACCTGATGAATTTTGTAAGAGGCGGCTAATGAATGAAGTCGGAGAGTCTGTGACTTTATGAACCCCGGAATTCGAGGAATGAAGTCATGTTAATCAAGCAAGGTGACCCGCTCCCCTATTCTACTCCTAAATATTCAGCCCAGGCCATCATTAGTCCTCTCTCGCTGTATAATTTACTTTTGGATCCTAATTAGTTAAAACGAAATACACGGGGACTTTCTATTAGTGCAAAAAAAATGCATTTTTAACGCTTGTACCTTTCATTGTGATGGCATTAATGAGCCACCGAGCCAATGCGGATGCACGGCGATGAAGCAAATTTGCACTAATTGGCAACTTAGTGAGACTCAGTGATTCATACTTTTTTTGTGTTTCACGCAGCAATGCTCCATTCATCATTAGAACTTTTTCGTCTTGGCGGTAATGCTAATAAACAAGGCCATCGCTTTTGTGTGTGCATGGAAACTTCCCGTAATTACTTCCTTCTGGAGTAAATATCCAAAGTAGGAGTTTAGGGATGAGAATACTTATTTACTGTGAAGCGAATTCAGATTTGTTTTTCTAAGTACATTTTGCTCGGGATGTTCCAAAACACTTTTTTTGGAACAATACCAATACCGAAACTGACACTACAGGTGCTTTTGAGGCATACAATTCTTAGACTTTGAAGCAAAATAAGAATGCGCAAAGAATAAACCTGACATCATACAATATGTAGTGAGACGTAAATATAGTCAATATATAACGAAATGCAAGACAGGCAATAGAATGACAAATGATCATATCAGCACTATACAGTGATAACAGCCCAATAGCCAGTTTGACGGTACAACTTAATAACCTTAAGTGATTGCAAAATGGAGCAGAACCTACATTTTTCTTGTGTTTGTGGTGTGTTGTGGACTGTGATTGTGTTGTGGTTCTTGAGTTGTGGTCATGACTACAGTTGTTTTGTTGACTTGTTGTATTGTGTTTATGGTTGTGTTGTTGTGGTTATTGGTGTTGCTGTGTTGATGTGGTTTTGTGGTGTGTTGTGATTATGTTGTGTTTGTTGTTGTGTTGTGGTTGTTCTTGAGCTCTGGTTGTGGTGTTTGTGGTTGTCAATTATGGATGTGTTGTTTGTGGTAGTGGTTGTGTTGTTGAGTGTTGTTGTGGCATTGTGGTGTTGTGGTTGTAATTGAGTTGTGGTTGTGTTGTTTTTGTATTCACGTCATATTGTTGTGGTTTTTAGTGTTGTGGTGCTTTGTTGTAGTTTTGTTGTGTTTGTTGAAGGGATGTGTTGTTGAGCTGTGGTTTTTGGTGTTGTGTTATGATGTTGTTGTGGTGGTGTTTTGGTAGTGTCGGTGATTGTGTTGTTGATGTTTCTGGTGTTGTTGTGGCATTGTTCTTGAGTTATGGATGTGTTGTGTTGTGTTTTTGTAGTTACTTTGTAGTGTTGTGGTTTTGTCTTGGTGTTGAGGTTTTGTTATGTTTGTTATAGTGGTTGTTTGTTGAGTTGTGGTTTCTGGTGTTATGCTTTGATATTGTTGTGGTTTTTTGTTTTGTTGTGTTTGTTGTAGCAGTTGTGTTGTTGGATTGTGGTTATTGATGTTGTGGTGTGGTTTCTGGTGTTGTGGTGTTATGTTGTTGTGGTTTCGTGGAATTGTGGTTGTGTTAGTGATTGTGTTGTCATGGTTTTTGGTTTTGTTGTGGCGTTGTGGTTGTTCTTGAGTTAGGGTTGTGTTGTTTTTGTAGTTTTGTTGCAGTGTTGTGGTTTTTGGTGTTGTTGTGGTATGCTGTGGTCTTGTGGGGGCTTTGTTGTGTTTATTGTAGTGGTTGTGTTATAATACATGAATAACAAACTACAATCATATATATATATATATATATATATATATATATATATATATATATATATATATATATATATATATATATATATATATATATATATATATATATATATATATATATATATATATACATATATATAAATCCCCAGTACCCATTTTGGAGCCTCCAGGAGTCCGTGGCGTCATTAGCATCTGCCCTATTTGGTCTAAAGGGTGAGTCGGCACTGATGATACCATTGCACATCCTAACAGTTTATTCTCTTTTATTCTATTACTTTTGTTTTTAACAAAGTGGCAAAAAAGAGATTCAATTTTTCCTTGATCCAAAGAGTGGAACCTGCATTTGTTTTTGTATTTGTTTTATTATCATCACGCGACGCGCTGCTGCACGGACAAAAGCTGCCGATTATTTTCTCCCGCTGCCAAAGCAATATGGCCGAGCGCCCGGCCGCTGACCTGAATAATGCCGTTTGATGCCCGTGCTCGCACCCCGAGGGAGAATGGCAGCCAGGCCACTGTTTTCACACCAGTTTTCTGTCAAAGTACATGGAAAAAGCTGGGCAATGATTGAACACGAGCGTAGAGCTGTAATGCGGGAGCTCTCATCAACGTTACACTTCAAGTCGAGAAAAAAGGACTTAAAAGTATCACAGCAATCAAATATTCCCTCGTAGCCTTCCAAAAGAAAATGAAGGTGACTTTTCCGGCAGCTAGACCAAGGTCAATTTCCTTTTGTGTCTGCCACGCGTTCGAGCTCGTGGCAAGCACTTCATTTCGCCGACTGCATCCCGAAATCTATTTTGAAGAAAGGAGTCACATAAATCATCTCTGGTGGGACCTTTTAGTAATAAAATATATAGAGCGTGAATATAGTACACTGTATCCCACAAGAAATTGGGATTCTTCTCCATAGTCTGATAATTAGGATCCGACTACAGTTTTTGTTTTTCTTCGCACCGATGGTATCACCCAATTATTTTAAAAAAAATGATTTATTTATGTATTTATTTAACCTTTGAGCGGCATTTTGTCCAATCTTATGATCTTTGCATCAAATGCATTTTACATGTCAGAGATAACATCGAAAGAAGACACCAGGAAGCTGAAATTTCACCCAGACGGTGACAATCCGTCAAAGTTTAAAATTTAGTGATCAAGCTACCAGGAGTGTGCCATCCATTAGATGAAATACTGATGATAATGATGTGGAAGAAAATGACCCAATAAAATGTCAAAATACTGCACAGTTAAATTAATTAATGAATAATTATTATTGATTTTAAATACATATTTATGACTTTAGTATTTAAAAATCAAATAATAAAAATATACTTAAAAAGATAACATTGTTTGTCTAAATCAGTGGTTGTCAATGTATTTTTCAGTTATGTACCCAATGTGAAATATATTTTTAGTCATTTACCCCTAACCTGTGCAAAGCATTTTTGCATGGGTAGGGGGGGGAACAACTTTGAACAGCATTTGCAATATCTCTTGGTGTATTTTATTCACCACCTCCAAAAGATAGATCACGTAACATCCATCTGATTTATTTCCAGCTCATTTGCTGCTAAATTGCTTCGCTAATGACACTGCACACTTGTTCAAAACTTGCCAAAGTAAATTCAACCAAAATTTACAAAGGAATGACACCATTTACAAAAGGGTTGTTTCATGTTCCAATTGATTTGCTCTTAATTTTAAAAGAAAATGCATTTTGCCTGTTATGGCATCAAAAACCATAAAATTTGATTTTCTGCAAAAAAAACTGTTAAACTCTCTCATGTACACTTATTTGAGAAGCACTGCAGTGTGTGGAGTTTGCATGTTCTCCCCTTTCCTGTGTTTTTACTCCGGTTTCCTCCCAGTAATGGATGAATGCTCGAAATCTAAGGTCGTTTACCTTTATTTAATCAGGTCCAAAGCTCATCGTGATTTATAGTCTTTGTTGCAAGAGAGACCTGCCGAAAAGTTTTTAGTTTTCCATCCCCCGCAAAAGGACGACAGTAATTTCCCAGTTTATCTTTCGAGTGCCTTTTTACGATGAGACTCACGCGTATCCTTGGTTACATCAGCAGTTCTCAGATACTTGGATTGTGCATGTGATCCTGTGGAGTAACCTCCCAAATCCCCAAATCTCACCCACTTGATTTTTATCTTTAGGGGGCATTTGAAGGCCGTGCTAAATCACAGAAAGATACAAAACATAAATCATGTCAAGGAACGCATCACCAAGGCCATTTCGAGCGTAACTCCAGCTGGAGTGAGTTGCTAGCATTTTCACTAGTGGAGGCAGAACTTCATACATACTTCATTCTACCCTGTGAAATATTTTTTCAGCAAGGCGCGAATTATTTTCAGATGAGAACAAAAAATCAAATTTTGAACTTCATTTGTAGCGGTATCACTAAGCGTATTCTATTCTGCAACTGCAGAAGAAAGTGTGCAACATCATCTGTTTTATTTCTCACCGTGAAAACGTGTGCCTTTATTAGTATACTTAACCCCTGCGGGAAATGTTGACCCAACTCTGACTTTTTGATGTTTTTGATGTGTGATATCAAAGGAAAAGCATACAAAAAACACTAGGAGGCTAAAATATTGCATAGATTGTCAAAATATGATATATTTCAATATGCCGCACTGCCGTCCATTCTAAATGCTTGCAAACAGGAGGTGGAGAAGTACACCTTATAGGGTCAAATTTAGCCCATGTTGGGCTCATTTACTGCCATTCAAAATTGGAAATATTGTCAATTTTGGGTGGTGCAAGCAGCCAACCAATGACATTTTAAAGCCTTTCAATGACTTTGATAATTGGCTTAGCCTGGACTCCCATAATGCCAAAGTCTTTAAATGTCATAATACTCAAATTGAGACATAAGAAAATATTCATATGTCAATTTCATAATCATGCAAATGTAATGCGTAGCTACCACCAGGCTACTGAAAAGTCCCTGGACACCCAGGGTTTAGTAACACACATAATAAATGCAGATGTCTTGCAAAAGGGTCACTATACGACAAGCAATAAGCCATTAGCAATATGGTGCTTCATGTTCAAACTAATTTTCTCTCAGTTTGAAAAGAAAAATGTACCAGTAACTGTGTGGCTATAGCCAAATTGTGACAGTTTTTTACTTTCTTAATCTGAAAAGAAAACAGAAAACACTGAAAAGCATTACATTACTTTACTTTACTGTTACCCATTTAAAGGTCACATGTCTCCCCTGAAGTGCATTAATGTAACCCCATGGTACACGTACACCTATTTCAGAACCATTACACTACACTGTGTTCTGTATATTGAGCTCATTAAGCTGCCAAAAAATCTAGACGTCTGCCATGGCACATATCAAACATTTGCAACTTTGTGAAATCAGTTTAAAGAAATTGATATTGGAATTTTGATAAATGTGATTTCTTTTTCACCATAATAATTCACTCCATTTTTTAAAAAAATAAACTTCCCTCATGTGCAGTTGTGGGTGTGTGTTTGTTTAAATTGCATGATACAACAACTATCGACTGCATGACGTGCACACACACGTTCGAATGCCTATACTTGGTCATCCATGAACATAATGAATTTCTCCTAACCCTAACCCAATTCAAAGCTACACTCTAAAAGCAAGTCTTGACCCTCAAAAAGAGGTCTGAACAAGTGAGGACCGGCCTAAATGTCCTTACTTCTCCAAAATGTCCTCGCTGTTTTGGTAGAAAACTCAAATCGGTTCTCACAAGACCAGCCATACGGGTACACACACACACATTGAACACTGATGCAATCTGCTACGGAGGATGATTTTGTAAACACATTTGGAATAATGATCCACTGTTTATTTTCTAAATGATTCTGCAGATGAGCAGGCTCACAACCTATTTCACGGTCATAGCATTTTTTATTTTAACAAACACCTGTTGCTAGGTAGATTTTAAGCATGCAAGTCACACAAGCCAGGGTCTGAACAATCACCCTGTAAAATATTTAACTGTAAAGAACCTTCTGGCTAGAGATAATTGGGTGTACTATATTTAGTTTTTTAAAAAAAAATGGCTTTATATGCCAGTAGCTGTGAATTAAACATGCTGGATACTGATTGGTTTGCGTTTTTTCCATCAGCGACTGGACGTACAGATTGACTGAAATCAATCAATTAAAAAGCAACTTAGGCTTTCATTTCCATCCGTGGCGCGTCCCGTGTGACAGCGTACTCCTGATGCGTTTCACTGGCTGAACCATTCCGTGCGGCCTAATTGAAAAGCCCTTCAAATAAATGCAAAATGGCCAGGCATATGGAAATTAGATTATCCCTGAATTGATTTTTAAAAATCTGATCATTCCAACTAAATCAGTAGCGAGACTAATTAAGATAATATTAGCATGAATGTGTGTGTGTGTGCATGTGTGTGCTAATTATTCACTCCTTTCGCATTTTTTGCCATTCAAATTGAAAATGCTTGGGAAAGGTCTGTGGTTTTTGTATTCATTTGGCCCGACTCGCTCAGGATGGATGATGATGGTTAATTCGGTTTTCTGTGGCCAGCTGGAGGTTGCAAGTCATTTAAGAGTGACAAATGTAAATGCGACGTGCGTAAGTGACAGGGATGCAATCACCGCTGGAGTAATCACCTCAACGGAAACGATGTAAGTGATATTTTTAGTAAACAATGTTCAGAGTTGCTGAGCTCCGGGCCTGGCAAGGTAAATTCCAGTTTTACTAAGTATTAGGGGGTGCTGAAACATAATTTAAATATGGCTCGGCTAATATTTTACTTTGAGACCAAAAATTCAGCTTGATGTTGAGTTTTACACCTCGGCTATTTGGGTTTGAAGAAGCCAATTTGGAATGTATTCCAGCGGCCATATTTTGACAAAATCCCTCAAAGAAAGTTGCCCAAATTAGCTGCAGCCAAAAGCAAACGGGTATGGGCCAATTGAATGGGACCACTTGGTGCAATATTCAATTAGTGTTTTCTTTTGGGGTTTTTTTGCTGCGCATAGAGAAGCAACATGCTGAAATCCCGGTCGAAAACTGGTTTGTTTTTTTTCTGTATTTCCAGAGCTCCCAAACAAACTTTCGCATTATAATATTCAATGGGGTTCAGTATTTCATGCTTCAAAACAGTGAATGTTTTGGAAAATAGCATGAAAAATGAACTGACGCCGCTTCACTGTCTTTGATGTTGCTTCTTGTTTTTTTTTTTTTAAATCTTTTTTGTCACATGGGAGAGAGAGAGTATGTGAGTGTGTTTTAATGCTATGACGGGGACATCGTATTTTTCTTTTCGAATTAAGAACAAATTAGATGAAAGATGAAGCAACTCATTGACAAATTGTGCCACAGTGACTCCTTTGTAAAACACTATGCTTTTATGTTAAGGTTTATACGGCTATGCTTTTGACGTTACTATTTTCTGGTGCTTTCGAATAAAATACACTACAAATGTAGTTCCAAAACGTAACCTGCCACATATGGCACAGAACAGTTTAATAAAATAGCTTTGCTGGGACATGGCCGGACAAGTATTTCCCACAGGGTTACATCACTTAAAAAAGACTACTATCCTGGAAAATTAGGAAGAGCTTAAGTGTCAAATGTTGGGGTCTCTGCCATCCAAAATGGGCAGAGCGTGGCATGAAAATTTGATGAACATTTTGGGGTTACTCTGAAGTATTAATGTAATTGAAAGTAGTCCCGAGCATCTCTTTCAACAGTACGCACACACAGATACACAAACACATACACACGTCCCAAGACCCCAGATTGAAACAGGAAGTCGGCCATTTTGGGCGCATTCCATGGCTCGTGCTTAATTTGACGAGAGAATTTGCAAAAACGAGCCTCAATTGAAAGCATGTGTCCTAGACAGATGGCCAATGCTAAATTGTGGTATGCCATCCAATGTGGGGAGAACATCGTGTCCGTTTGATGATTGCTTCAAGGATTCGCCATGAAAATCGGGTGCTAGGTCCCCCCCCCCCCCCCCACACACACACACACACACACACACACACACACACACAGCTACATGTTGCCTCTGTGCGTTTGTTTTGACCTTTTGCTGCTCCATTGCTGTCAAGTCTTGCAGCACACCATAATTTTAACAATGTGGGGCCGTCGCTCCGCCACACTAGGAAAAAAGCGCTCTCGTTTAACCATAAAGCTCAGTTTTGTGGGCCCCAAATATCCAAAATGGTGTGGATATTTCCCAATGGGAGTCAAAAATGCGCTTTGTCGTTCAACCCTGAAAAAAAAGTTTTATTTTGTGGCCCAAGTGATGAAAAACAAGACATACAGAAAATGCAAATCAATGAGAGTAAATACTCCAAGATGGAAAAGGGTTTCTAAGATTTATACAATTTTAGGTGTGTTCAGGCGGATTATAATATGGCGAGATTCTAATTAGGTGCCTTAGTAAGTAATTACTTTAGGTATTGAAGTTCTAAAGTAAGCATTTTTGGTAAACATTAAACATTGAAGTAATTACTTACTTATGGTGATCATCAATAAAGTAATTGATTGTTTTGGGTACTTAAGTATGAATGTAACACTTTAGGTACTAGTTAGAAAAGCAATCCATTACTTAAGTACTTCACACCAATAATTGTTTACTTTAATTCTTAATTCATATAGTGCCAGCCATTTTTAGAGGCTCCTTTAGCCAAACACTTGAAAAAAATCAACAAATATATGGTGGCTAGCAAAAAAATAAAAACACACAGATAAGACGCACTGGACTATAAGCCGCAGGGCTCAAAACATGAGAAAAAAAAATTGCGGTTTATAGTCCGAAAAATACAGAAATTACTTTGAAATGACAGTAACAAGTAATAAATAATACATTACAGTTTTGAAGTAATTTACCAAACACTGCATACAGGTATGTTTTTGCCCAATTGGTATCAAACATCCCTACATAATTGTATTAGCTGAAAAACTGCTATTTTTTATTAAAACTCCCGACATGGAACGTTGACATGACGCCAAAGGTGTCCTAGCCTTTCTTCCACACTGTGGGCATTCAAACCAAAGCGTGCAAATCAAGTATTCACGGCTGCTTCCACAACAATATTGCCGTCATGCTTCTCATGCTCCCTAGTTGGTCTTTACACGCACAGGTGATCCGTGTGTCTTATTCCCGGAAAACATTAAAAAGGACTCGTGCCAGTGAATAAATTGAGCTTTCTCGCCTCTCAATCTTGAGAAAAAGATGTCTTTCTGATGTGGGAGGAGGGTTAAAGTGACAGAGCAGAAGCACAAAAAAAATGAAATAATGCAGAATATCGCTTCCCTTCGACGCCTGACATTTATTAGGATGTGACTGCACAATCTTAGTAGCGCTAATCACATGTTCATGTTGTTGAGTCGAAATCCGTTTATCCCACTATCAAGCCCTGAAGTAGAAGATAAACGTGAAGATATTTAAGTATTCGTACACACATGCACTCCCTCTCTCCCATGTGACAGCAATAAACACTCAACAACGCCATAAAATGACTAACGCTGCTACTAAAATATGCAAGTTTTGTGTGTGCCCTTTATGCTCAATTCATTGCTTAATATCATTTAGATTACCGTATTTTCCGCAGTATAAAGTGCACCGGATTATAAGGCGCACCCTCAATTAATGACATTTTAAAACTTTTTCCATATATAAGGCGCACCGGATTATAAGGCGCACCCTCAATTAATGACATGTTTTAAAACTTTTTCAATCCCAATATAGTAATACTCAAAGTAATAACAATAATAACTCAAATAATAACTCGTAACTCGCAATAGCATAATAACTCAATGTCTATATGACCAACCTTGTTCAAGTGTAAACACACAAAAGAAACAGGTAAAGCTTACTTTATCATTTCATTCCCCATCTACCAATCTCAATATTGATCAGTATATAAGGCGCACCATCAGCTTTTTAAAAAAAAAAATAGGTGCGCCTTATAGTGCGGAAAATACGGTAGCTTTATTTTGCAAAGACAGGGGGACACTGATTTCAAGAAACATGAAAACTAAAGCTAATTTTTTCTTCACTTAACAAAAGGTCTACATCAGCAGTTCTCAAACGGAGGTAAAAGTACCTCCAGAGGTATGTGAAGGTACTTCAGGGGGTACATGAGATTTTAACAGGTTTTCTGGTGGTATCAGCAAATCTTATTTAATGCTCATAAAAGTTGTAACAGATTCAAATCATAAGCAAATTAAGTAAAACATGAAACAACTGTTAAGTCGTGTTATAATGACGCCATTGCATGCCTTTACTTAGTAAAGTACTACACTAAATTATATAAAGGTGGGTATAGTCATTCTTGACAGTATTCAAACCTTAAATAAATTTGATGGTTACACTATCTATCTACAAAAGTTGCAGAATAAAATACAACAAGAGAAAGGGTGACATGTACCTCCATCCTTCGTCCATCCATCCATCTATCTATCTTTTAATTTACTTATTTATTGTGGGGAGAGGTTGCTAATTGCCGTTTGCAATATCAGCTTTGTCCTTGGACAGACAGCAGCTCCAAAACATCACCTAGCGCCTACAATAAAAGCCTAAAATGCGGTGGATGTATTCACAATCAATTAATCATCATAGCAGGACCTAACTTCTGTAACTAAGTTCTCCTGTTTGATTGCTTCAGGAAATATGGAGAACAATAAATACATCTTAGCTCAGCCACATTGAGAGCAAAAAACAGTGGCACCTGCACATAGCATGATTTCACCATGCAATCAGCCACTGCAGCATGCACACGAGCTCTCATTAGGTAAATACACTGGTATAAATAATAACGAAAACATGTATTCCTAATCCTAATAGTCCCTAATCTTAATAACTGCTTTTGGTGAAATTGTCAGTACAATATATACAACATATAGCCTGTATAGTTACATACAGTATGTGTCAAGAATAAGCCTCAGAACCCAGGTGGATACAGGACCCCTAACAGACAGGAAGCTTGAGCAGTTCAAATAAGGAAAATGGATAACACAAAACTCAGAGTAAAGTACAATTAAAAAAAAAAAAGTAAAATAAAAATAAAAAGTACAGAATGCAGGATAAAATAAGGGAGCGACACAAACTGGTCGAAGCAAAACCACAAAAATAGAATGAGAATAAAATACAATTTAAAGCGTGACTAAAAAAACGGAACTAGCGAAAACACATGAGTTAGATGGAGAGGAACAGAGTTCGCCGGAGAACGACTGATCGGAATAAAAGTAGCAACTGAAAATCAAAGAGGAAAAAGGCTTGGAGCATAAAAGTACAACAAAACTGTTAGGCACAGTGGCTCAAGAGAAATTGTTGGAACCACCCTTCGGGAAAGTGGCAACGCAGGGAAGGCAAGGAAATAACTCGGGGCGTCATTCTCCAGCCACCGCCGCACTTAAAAAAGGCTCATTACAGTGGGCCCCTGGGTTACGAGATTATTTGTTCTGCGGTTGGGATCGTAATGAAAATTCCCTGTTGGGCATTCCAAACTTATGTTAAATACTGTAGCTAATGCGTGTAAAACCCCAGCTAAAACATCAAAATTGAATATGCATATTAAAAATTGGTATCAAAATAGTATAGTAAGTGCTAGGTATATATCATATACATGTATAAAATTGAATAACATCAGAAATAAAAAATATAGAAAGGATTTATTTAACTTTGAGTGAGTGACAAGCTTATATAGCCATATTCTCTGTTGAGGGTAGCCTACCCTTGGCTAGGCTAGCTTAGCTTTCTTCTTATTTCCTGATTGTCTCCAGCTTCGTTTCCGTATAAATCATCTACTTACTTCTCTCTTTAACATCACTAGCAATCTTGGGGCCCATGGCTAACCCATTCAAGTTTGAATTAAGCAGTAAAATGCACCATAAATACGTTATTTTTAGCACTCAAGACGAGATCCAGTCTTTAGCATGTGGCAATTTTGACCGACCAATAGCAGACCAGCATTGTAGTGACATAATCTACCAATACTACATTTGTAGTTGATCATGATCAACGCATTGAGCATCCCTGGCTTACAAATGTAGTTCCAAAGATTAACAAATCATACGTAAATGGCAGAAAAAAAAAAACTTGACACTAGCAAGGAGGTACTTCGCTGAAAAATATTTCACAGGGGGTACATCATCAAACAATGTCAAGGAACCACTGGTCTAACTGCACCTAGCAAAAAAGGTGACAATTCCTGTTCACTTGAAATGCACCTCCAAAGGCTGACAAGTTCATAAATATTAATAATAATAAGACTTCTTTCATGTCATAGCCTTTGAAAGCCAAAAAGACCTCCAGAGCCTTCATACACATCTCAAGTGTTTTTAACAGAACATCGCGTCCCTCCAAGTATTGCGCTCATGAATAGGTATGATGCGGGATTGTGTCATGTTTTAGTACATGGTGTTGATGTGGCGCTCATGTCTGTCTGTGAGCCCTCACGCAACGTAACATCTTGGCGGATCCTAGTTTGACTCAGCCCACATTTATTAATATGAAATTGCGGAGCCACGTCAGTTTTTAATTAAATTGTTATTTCAGATTCATCCTAGCCGAAAGAAGTGATGTGACCCGTGGTTAGAGGTTAGTTAATTGTCTCCATCAAAAGAAAGAGCCCTCATGAATTTGAATCAAAGCAAGATGGCAGATTGAGCAGGTCGTCGTGTTTTCGTTTTCAGCTAACCTTCCTTTTTCTTACATTTAATGACAAAAACACAACATGCAAATGCCAGAGAGAGAAGAACAGCATGTTCCCAAGTCAGAGTACTTTCAGATATTTTCTTTGGGTTTTTTTTTCTCAATCCATTTTAACCGTATTTTCCACACTATAAGGCGCACCGGATTATAAGGCGCACCTTCAATTAATGACATGTTTTAAAAGTTTTTCAATCACAATATAGTAATACTCAGAGTAAAAACAATAATAACTCAAATAATAACTAAAGTCTCAATAGCATAATAACTCAATGTCAATATGAGCAAAAGGAGAAAAACACACAAAGGAAACAGGTAAAGCTTACTTTATCAGTTCATTCCCTATCTACGAATCCCAATCTCAATATTGATTCATATATAAGGCGCACCTGATTATAAGGCGCATCATCAGGTTTTTTAAAAAATTAAGGCTTTTAGGCGCGCCTCATAGTGTGGAAAATATGGTATATGTTTTGTTTTGTTTTGTTTTGTTTTTTACAGGGGAACTCAACCCAAACCCTTTCTTAATAATAATATATTCTATGTGACCCTACTCATCAGAAAACAGCATTTTGATTGTGTTTGTAGAAGATGAATTAAGGCAGCAAAATTCAAGTTTATCAATCTCAGGAGGTGGCCATTTTGCAATTACCTGATAATGACAAGAATCCTTGAAATCGCTGTAATTTTGGCATGAACACACTACCATGGGTGTGGCATCCCTTGGCTAAAATACTAGAAAAGTGATGCGGAAGATGTTTAGCAATGTTTGCGTTACTTTGTTGTGTGAAATAAGTGAAAACAAAAAGCTTTGTGAACACTTTTCCTTGTTTCAGCCTGTCTAGGGTAAGCAGTCTTTAGTTTAAGTGTGCGGAAATGTACAGTAATGAAAGCTTGCTTTTAATTGGCATGCTTTCTTCTGCCCATTTAATGAAGTCGTCACTGGGGTTATTCTCTCGGGTCCGGTTGCCTGTTGGATGGAAGGATTGCGTGTTCCGAACGACGTTGAAGCTCCGGACTAATTGCCGTCTTGCTTCAAGTTAGCAAAAAAAAAAAAAAAAACGTACCATTATCCACGTTCTGGCGGCGTTGTGCCTAAGTAGCTCCAGGTTCGCTCTTTGTATAAATCATTTCATTTGGCTTCATTTTAAACATCGAAAAGGTCAAAGTCGCTGGGGAAACGTCCACCTACAGTATGTTTCCACTTCTTGCATCATCAAACAAAGGGTGTAATTGTATAAAATACGTGTCGATCAGGAAAATCTTGTGGAAAAATTGAAAAAGCAGGAGAGCCATTCATCTTTGTAAAGATTGTGAAGGCAAGGCGAGAGGGGGCGACCGTGTTTGGCAAGGCGTCCGACATTGTCTCGGAGCAAAGCGCCACGGGAGGCTGATGAAACCAGGTGGAGAAGCGTGTGCTCCGCGCTGGAATTGCGCTCATCACCGATCGGTAATGATGGCGGGACTCAAGCTGCGATTGTAAATATTCACGTCATTTCAAACCATTTACATAATTTGAATTCCTCACGTATGCTACGGCACATGCTTCTCTCAATATTAAAATCAATCCAGGATAAAGTCTCTTGGGGGCGGGGCATCATAAAATAATTTGCTATGTGTACAGTAATTGCTCGGAGATGTTTCTTGCTTGTAATTGCCGTGGGAGCTTGCAAAACAGTCTTTGAAGAGAGCAAGGAATCTGTGTAGGAGATACTTACTGTCATTTTAAAACCAGTCTAAAGTGGAATGATCTGGAGTTTAACCAGATTTCTATGGAATTGACTTGTGCTTGTGTAAACTCCATGGGATTATGGAGAAAAACCAAGGCTGAACGGACATCAAAATAAAACCAAGGAAATTACAAAAATATATTTGCTATTGACATTTTTTTGATGCATTAGTATAATGCAGTGCTTCTCAATTATATATATATATATATATATATATATATATATATGTGTACTTGTGCATGTTTAGGTCAGTACCCCATGGAAGGATTAACAATGCTATATATTCATCATTTAAGCAACAAGTACGTTTGAACCAAGTTAAAAATGCTCAAACATATATGGAACTATTTTCAAATGTACTTCGAAACACGTTGAACAAACTAGTTGGCTCGGTGCTTTTTTCCATAATGCCACAGACTTGCATATGTGCATACACTGTGGCCTTATGGGAAAAACATCAAACGAAAATAATCATGGAGTCTTTTTTTTTTATGTATTGGTGCAATGTAAGTCAAATACTTAAAAAAGTCATGTTTTTTACTTGCACAATACACATCTTGCGGCATTATAAAATGCTATATTTTTAGAATTAAGTATACAAGTATGTTTTAATGTTTTTTCAATGTGTTCAAACTTTCTGGGTAAATCCAAAGAAAAAAATTAAAATTTAAAAAAATACTTTTTTCCTCAGCTGTACATACGCATGTCAATACTCTGTGGTGAAAAAAATACTACACTTTTAGCATTTAGCCGACAAGTAGATTTGAACATATTTGCAAGTACGTTTAAATGTAGTTGAATGTTTGAAGTAACTTGCAAATGTGTTCCAATGTACTAGCAAGAAGGTTTGAACGTGTTCAAATGTTCAAACTTACATGCAAGTACGTGAGGGTGGTGATACGATGGTATGGTTACTCATCAGAAACTGGCTTTGCTTTTGCACTGCAATGCACAAATATGGCACCAGGTGGTGCAGTGGCGCTCTCATTGTCAAAGTCTGCCGGAGTTCTAAACTGTATTTCCAATCGCTGTCTCTTTTTTTTTCTAAATCATATTCATGTTTAGTGAGATTTGGAAAAAAAAAAAAAAACAGCAGTTAGTCAAAAATGTTTCTAGATCGAATCAGGATTGGCATGTTTTTATTTCAGCTAATTTGATGCACTTAATTTCTCCAGATTCAGAATAAGATGTAACCTGTACAAACCCTATAAAAAGAAGTGTTAACATTTGCTGTAAAGTTGATTTAACTGTCTTTTTTCTTTTGTTAATGTTAAAAAGGATAACATTTTAGGTATATTCGTACAATTTTCATAGATAATGATCTCATTTATAGTCACCGCAGCAGCAGGGCCTTTGCAAAAAATAATTGAGAAGCTCCCCCTTAGTCCAAAGTCAAAAATCTTTAGAGGATTTTTACCTGTTTTTATAGGCACAAGCTGTTCTTAGCAACCAGCCCACATGGTTTGATCTTTCGCTGGGCGCGTTTAATTAAATGAAATATAGTTTATTGCTGCAGCCCCGCTCTTCATGACTTCTCAGGTCAAGTCTCGGCAAAAGCTGCCTCGTCCTTTTTTTTTTTTTTTTTTTTTTTTAATGAGCTGTCACACCTCGCTCGGCTTCTTCCCGATGTTACAGTCGCCATCTTTTCTCGCAATCATGTATTTCCCTCCTCCAGCCTGCTTGGGGATGATTGAACATTTTTCTTGTCACGCTTGTGTGGTTAGGGAAGAAAGCATAAATGCATCAGTCATTGTATGCTGAGGGCGAAAAGGGCTGAGGGATGATGCCAACACATGCCAAAACAAACGCTCTTTCCGCACACGAGTGATTCTGAAGGATGTCCGACACCAGTGGACAAGGCAATGTGGTGTAAAGCTCCAAACCATATTACTTCAGTTTTGTAACATTTTAACAAGCCAGTGGGTACAGGGTCCCTTATAGCCACACACAAACTGATATTTGTACCTCTCATTTGGAGGTCGGTCTTCATACGACACTGCTGGGAAGTAACTAAGCGTGGCTACTTTATTACTGCTTGTAGGTATAAGATTTTTCAGGGATCCGCATTTTCTTGAGAATTTAATGTTCTAATGAACTTCTGTTTTGGCATTCTCCATTTATAGAGCAGACTTTTTTTTTTCCCTCGAGTCGGTCCAAACTAAAAGTAATGGGAGAAGTGATGGCTAATGAAAATAAAATAACTAAAAGATAAATTAGAAAAATCTCTCAAAATTAAGTAAATGAATACAAAAGGAAACTAAAAAAACGGCATTCTATGTCAATTAAACTATTGAATGCTAAAATTACAGTGAAAGTGCTCATTTTCATTCTTCTCGCCAAATATTGTGAGATTTCAGGTTTGTTTCCGATATATTTATGTCATCATTTCTGCTAATCTGTAAAGAAACTAAACCTAACGCTAAAACTAACAAACACTCAAGCATTTTCCCTAAAAATTTGTACTGATACCAAACATTAGCATCGGTGCAGAGACCGGCCTTATTTCAAGGTATCAATATTCATTTCAGCAGCCAATCCTTGTGTGAGAGTTATCAATAAAAGAGACCAAACAAAAGGCAAAGAACTAGAGATAAAACTTTTGCAAAAGAGGCAGAGTAACTTCTGGTCTTCTTTTCTTTCTTCACAGTAATAATCATATAAAGGAATTGTTTGTATGTGTATGTATTACTACTACTATACTACTTCGGGTATGAAAGTCTTCCTCCCATCCTTGGTCATGAGACATCCTATCTCAGGATTTTTAGCCATTCGTTCAGACGCACGGTGGATGTCCAAAATTGGCTGCGGCTTTTTAATGCCCTTGCGAGTAGCTCCCCTAATCACCTTCAGAGCCTGACTCCCCGTACTTACGGGGGAGGCCGATGACATTACGGACTGTCGATCCTCTTCCTCAGCAGAAGTCCCTCCGTCAGTGCCTGCTGTTTCGGGCACTCGCTCATCTTCGGATGTTTCGTTCTCATCATTGCTGAGGTTTTCTTCCTCACTCTGCGGGACCTCTGGTACTGGTTCAGGGAACGCAGCCATGCCTTCGTCGTCAGTGTTGTTGTCTGCGCTCTGAGGTGCTGCTCTTAGTGCTTCTAAAACTTCGACACAAGGGGTTCGCGGTGGTAGAGGGCAATAGGAGTCCGTTGACTCCGGTGGTGTTACGGCTGCAGGGTCAAATGTTACCACAGTGGTCTGACGTCTTTTCCTCTTTGCTTGCTCCTCTCGGGGCGAGCTATTTTTTCCTGGAGTCGCAGGTATCCCGCTGGGGGTTGGTGCTCCTCCGCTCACGTTAACCATTCGTTCTGCTTCATCTGCTATCTCTACTTCTTCATTTCGTACAGGTACTGTTTTGGTTCTTGGTGTGGGTACAGGCGATGGTGTGACACTCCTTGGCGTGGAGGTCAAAATGGATGAAGCCACGCTGGGTGGTTTCAGCCTCGCAGGTTGTCTCATTTCCTGCTGTTGTTGAGCTTCTTGTAGCTGTTGCTCAGCTTTCTTGAGAGCTTGTTCCAAGTTAACTCTCATGGCTTCCTGTTCTCTTTCTTTTTTCTGCCCCGTAGATATCCCTATGACAAACTCTACGTTTTCTCTGGCAGTCAAAGAAGACACATGTACCTTGAGGGCTCCGGCGGCGATGTCTTCAGCAATTTTCCATGACATCCGTCCGGACTTGATTCCATTTACATCAATGGCTACTCTTCTGGCTCCTCTTTCCAATGCCATGTCTACTGCAGTGGCAAGGCTTTGGGCCATTTCCTCTAGGTAGTTTTTCTGTTCCACTTCGATTCCCCACTTCGGGAAGCGAACATGTACCAAAAGATAATGATTGGAGGCTCCGCCGCTCAACACGATGAAGCGATCTCCGGTGTCTTGGTCCAGGAAGTCTATTCTTTCTCTTCTGTAATCTTCTGCCCCTTCACTTAACAATTCCGTTCGGAATTTCTTGTCATAAGGGAATAGGGTCTCATCCGTGATCATGATGAGGGCATCCCCTACTATGTCCCAGATACTACCATAGTACTGGTACAGGGTGATTCCGTTTCCCATGTAGGTTCTCTTGGAAGACGGTATAGGTGGCAGAGATTCTGTCCTCACGAGAGGGCTGAATTGTGATAAGTAGCTCTGTCTCTTGGGAGGTTCTCGGGAACTTCCTTCGGTGCCTGTCACCACCTGGTCTTGATCTTCCTCCTGATCAAGATTTGTGATTTCCATGTCCGAGTCGTTTCTTTCGGGCAGGGGTGCGACTTTTCCTTTTTTCTTCTGAACTATTTGAGCTATCTTGTTGTAGAACTTCTGATGCTCGGTGTAACGGGGTGACGCTTTCGTCTCTTTTGGGCCGATCAGCTCACTGGAAATTCTTGCTTCAGCGGCCAACATCTTCACTACGGCGTCCCAGACTTGCGCAGTGCTTGATAATGTTATCACATTGTATTTTTCCAGCATTCCAATCCACCATTTGAGCCACCCCTCGGCTTCGTCCTTGGAATACTTCACTGTGGGGTGTCCTGTCACTAGGATCAGCTGGCCTCCAACGCCAGTGAGCTGGGTGTAGAAGATTCCGCTTGTTCTGACGGCTTCTTCCACTTTTTTGTCCAGGTCTTCTGGTTTGGTGGATGGATTCAACAGTTCGAGTGTTCTCTTTTCTTCTTGGGGCCAATACTGCAAGCCCCCTCCGTACAGCACAAGCTGTACTGGTAGGTCATGTTGTCCAAAGTCTTGAGGTGTTGGTGCCTCTTTCATGGCTCCCTCTTCAAGGGAGAATAGACGGTTTTCTGTCGTCTTGCTGCTAGTGGCCATTGTCTTCCCTAGCAATTTCTTCTTATGTTGTAGGAGTGAAACTGTCGTTTTCCGAAGCCTCCCCTTTGCGCCTTGGGGCAGGGACGTACTACAGTTTCTGGTTACTCAGCTTCACTTTCTATAGCGTTGCTTCAAACTTTTCCAAGACTTCCAACTTAAGCTCGTCGTCTCTTCGTTGGATGTCTTCAACGGTGGGATGTTTTCTTGTCGATGGTTCTAGAGTGTCTTCATTCAAAAGTCACTTTTACTTGTGCACGCTGGTAGGCGAATTCCACGCTGCAAGTCACTAGGATCCACAGGCAATAGAACCCAAGGGACCAACTGGTCCCGTGTAGGCTTGCAATTCCTGGAAGTCTGTATTCAACAGAGTATTGCCAACCACTGCAACAAGTGTTCATTAAAAATCTTGTTCCTCGGATGATTGCTGTTCTCATCTAGGAACCCAAAAAAATCAAAAAAAGGGAAGCTTTGGTCTAAAACTCTTTGAGTTCTTCTGACTTCCAGTTTTCTCTTTTTCTTCTGCCAATCGATAGATTACGCAATCCCATGACACAGTTCCTCTGACTATAGCATTTTCAGCCGCTCTTTCGGCTAAATACATTAACATTAATTTTACTGCGCACCAAAGCAGCAATTGGCAGCGCATTTCAGCCACACTAGGCACATCAGCCACACTAGGCACATACACAATGAGGAAACTGGTCGCCGTTGTCTCACTTTGATACAAGACAGTCTTATTCTTTTCGCCGCAAGACCGCACTAGTCTCGCTTTGAAAAGTTCTTTTCTAGGACGGGCTATTCCTTAAAGATACTATCCTGTATCAATTTAAGCTTTCAGTCATGAAATTATTCAAGGTTAAGTCGCGCTCGCAACGTTTTGGGAAGAAAACGTCTATAAAACCGACTTCTATTTTTCGGAACCGTGGATTCAAATACTCGTTTTTACGCAATATCTGTTAATCGGGTCCCATCTGGGGTGCCACATGACTGATCTGCTCTTACCGCAGTCCTGTCAGCTATCTGAGGACAACTAACAGTCCTGACCGACTCTCCAATTAAAGGGTTAAGACGTCCCGTTAGTCCAGCACAGCTCTAACGCTGTATCGCCAGGCGACGGACATCTGCGTAAGCCGGTGTCGAGGAGGATACGTTCTGGTGCTCACAGCCTTTAAGTTTTTAAGCGTCTACCCATCTTACTTTAATCCGCCGACTCGTCGAGTAACCGTTGAGACGAGAAGGTAGAAAAAATACGCAAATTATATATGGCTGCTCCTCACTCTAAAAGATCATTTGCACTTGTTAAGACCAGAATAGGGTTTAGCAGTCTTATACGACCACTCGGGTACGTTTGTTTTAACTTCAACCAACTCTGAGTAACTAAACTTTAATCAAGAATGGCACTGCCGATGTAAAGGCAATATAATTATTTCACTTACAAAAGACTAGGAGGTTCTCTAATTTTGGTCTATAAAAATGACAGAGATAGAATAAAGAATGAAATTTTGAAGTATTTATTTAGCGAAAGCAAAGCAGATAATTATTCACAGTATCAAAAAGTACATGGCTGGGCCTACCATGCCCTCTTAATACATAATACACAAAAACACATTCAATACATTTTGTCTTTCAGCTAATAAATGATTAAGATAAAACTTCGTCCAAGGCTATGAAAAACCATGCACAAAAACAAGTATAATGAAATAAAGATTTTAAAACATAATGAAAGGAGTGGAAAGTTTCTAAAAAGTCTAATACCAATTTTGAAAGAGGATCAAAGTGATCAGTTTCAATCCTCCTACATTGCGAATTAATGACATTATTAGTTGGGCTATCGGATGGATTTATAATTTAGAATGACTTCCTTACCGGTTTGCTGCTTGAAATCCTCCGAAGGCTAACGACGTCGCAAGAATTTAAAAAGTGTCCAATTCTGAGAGTGACAGAGTCCTACTCCGACTTGGTGGTTTACACCCGAAGCCTGGAGAGGATCCTCACGCTTTTGGCAGGCAAAGGCAAAAAGGAAGCTACGAGTCTTGGGTGTTGGCCTTTTTATAGGACCTCAATCCCATGACTCGATGTACGCGTAATGGAACATACTTTGAACGATCTTAACCTTAAATGGAGGACTTTGAACGATCTTAGCCTTAATGAACGATCTTAGCCTTAAATGGAGGAAGTGAAAGTGTCACTGTGACACTTTGAGCACTTTTAATCGAACGATCGGACATGACTAATATCAACTCAAGGCCAGGCAGCAGCCTTTCCACCAAGAATAAGCATACATGGGCATTTGTTCCTCTTTTGGTATGCTGACCTGGCAGCTCAGTGTCTGTGCTGGCCGTTTAGTAACTTTCCACTTGAACACACGAACATTCCGATATGATTCAGCTGTATCTTGATCAAAGATACAGTTTAAAATGGTAATAACAAGTTGCATATTTCAAATCAGGCTAAAAAAGGCAATAACATATCATATGTGCACATTTACAGAATAAACATGAACATAGGTCTTAACATTTGTGATCAATTGACACTTTTTCCAATGGCAGTTACAGAGTAATATTGAGCATGACTTATTGCTAAAAGCTTGCTTTGATCTTATGGCCTCACAATGTGTCTACATTGTGAGTTGACTTCATGGACTTCTTTAATGTTGGTTGTCTTCAGAGATGATTTGGTGTCTGCTGTTTATGATATATTTATTTATATTTATATTATATTCATTTATTTGTTTCATTCCAGTCGAGGTCAATTCTGACTGGTATCTTAAGCCAATAATTTACATGATAATTTTACATCAATTTGGCTCAATGTTACATCAACATGGCGCATTATTCCATCACATCGCTGCACTACCTGCGTTCACCACTATGTGTCGCCATTGCCCTCATCACATGACAATATATATATATATATATATATATATATATATATATATATATATATATATATATATATATACATACATATATACATACATACATATATATATATATATATATATATATACATACACACACATATTATATATATATACATACACACATATATATATATATATATATATATATATATATTACATGCAGCAACTTTTATGAATATTTAAATAAAATAATTTGTTTGCATCTGCCTGTATGCTCCCCATGCCTACTCCCACCTTGATTAAACATTTCTTGATGTGTTACTCCCAATTACTGCTGCCACTTTCACAATAATTTGAGAAGGGAGACGGCTAACACAAGCGTCTCATCTCCCAGGCAGAAAAAAAAAAAAAAAAAAAAAATCTTCTGCGGCCTCCTTACACGACAAAACACAAAACTTATTGATGCAATTTCTCTCCTTTTAATAAAGCTCTGCGATGCGCCGCACACGGCGGAAAAGAGATCACTGGGCCCTCGAAGGTTTCGTTAGCATGCGATGAGTTTATCAGTTCAGGTATGCTCTGCATGCCATACACTAGATTACTTGCATTATGTTTATAATTATTTCCTCTCCGCCATAGCAATGATCCAATGAAAATGAAATGTGCAACTTACTCACTAAAAGTTAAAGTGTTCGCTGAGAAAGTTTGCATAGGACCAAAATCTTTGAAACTTTTATCATTCATCCATTTCGTACAGGCCTTGTCCTTACTGGTCACTGCTTACTGGTCACGGCTAACAATGACATACAGCACCCGTTGCCAGTGTTTGCGGGGGCCCCAAGCTCCTTTATAGCTGCATCTAGCATAGCCGCTACCTAGCAAAGTTGAAGTGCAAATTCGTCTCATGGACCGAAATTTATGAGGAGTAATTTGTCGAAGAATATTTTTATTTTTATCCAAATAGTTACCAGTGTCATTTTTTTAACCCCAATTTTCTGTAGGGTACCCGATTTACAAAGATACCCAATCGCTATAGTCTCAGCACTCAAATTTTATATAACCGGTTGGTGAGACTTCCGTCGGGTCCATCGAATTCGGGCATTCAATTTTAGAGGCTGCACTGTAATTGTTAATAATACTCAACAGGGGGGTATAGTTATGCCTATGCCGCGCATTAGCTGAACTATGAAAGACAAATGAGGCAAATAGTCAGTCCTCCGCCGAGTGGAGTTGGGGAGAGATCAATGCCGCGCTACGGCCAGCCACAGCAAATAGACTCCACGGTGCACCGCTGGAGGCCAGGACGTCAATGTCTAGTCAGACTGTTGAAAAGTTTAATCCAATTGCAGGGCCTGGCGAATCCGTCTTTGCTGACATGTGCGGTCCAATTTGTCTCTATCCTTCTTTTCTCTGTATTCCCACGGCGCCCCGACCATCCAGGCTCACATTTTGGGACCGAGTTAAGATGGTGTTTATTATCTGGGGTCCAAATCAAATGACGGTAACTGCTGGAGGGGAGCCGAGCGATGGTCGGCCGGGCATCTCGGGCATCCGTCTCTCAAGTTAACTGTAACTGACAATCACTGTCAATACGGCTTCTGGAGAGTCCCCTCGAGAGCAGGCCGGTCACCAGAAAAGAACGGCATTGTTATAAAAGTCATGGGAATAGCATGCCTCGCTTTTCAAAGTAATAGTCCTTGTTTTGTGGCATGGATATCAGTGCAAGATGAAAAATAAGTTAACAACAACGATGCCAAGAATAAAATCGCATCACACCGGCGTACATACCGTACATTCTCGGTAATGTTTTCTGATTGGTTTATCGCTGCTAGCGTACGTACTGTTCGTATTCCATTCTTGTGTCGGCGGGAAATGGTCCAAAATTCAGTCAAGCGGAGCCCCTACCAAAACATTTTTTTTAGATTTTTGGACACAGAAGGCACACCAGATTGCTTGGTTGAGTTTTGAGAAAATCTAAGGCTTTTATTTGTGCCTGAAGATAAGGAAAATACAGTACCCTCAACACCAAGTATCAATTAATGGACAATTACCACACTTGAGATAATACCAGTGTCCCAAAATAGAAAAGTGTCCCTATTCTAAAATCGGAATAATACTCAAATGTGTTCAATTTAGTGGGTTTCGCCTGAACCCTACGGAATGCTCACCTCTTCAGGTGAGTGACAGAGATTGCTTAGTTCGTCGTTTTTGTTGGGTTTCTCGGCATACATCAGCAAAATGGGCGTCTGTCAGTGACAGATCAACAAGACAGTCCTGACAGATTGCCAACCTCTGTAACAACAGAAATAGTTCCATCATGACCCAAACAACGACCATACTTGCCTACTTTAGGGTTGTCTCAGTTATCAGTGAGAGAGACTATAGACAAGAGCTCAAACTGAGTCCATATGTCTTGTAAAAGTAGACGAGTTTACCTGGTCAGGTCAAACCATTCTGACTAATGTTTGCCTCCTCTGGCTTTTTTATTTCTTTCTAGAGCATGGAGTGGTTTACAATATTTGTGATTGTGGTATTTGCCTTTAGGGAGTGTGCATATCGTCCCAACTGGTCGAAGAACTTCCATCATTGACAACAAAGTGTTGCCTGCAGCTCTTCTACACAATCAACACATAAACCTCTTACCACCCTCAAAGCAAAGAATAATAACTAATAAGATGTGTTTAGATTAAACATGTGTTTTTCCATCACTGTCACTTCTGAGTATTTTTATAATCGATTATTACGTTGCTTCATCAAATAATCGGCTAAAATTAGATTTTTCATCAAAGTTTATCGATAAGATTTTCCTTTTACTGTTTCTCTCGCGATTATTGGTGTTTATTTGGTGTTGTTTAGTGCAGGAGTGTCCAAACCCAGTTATCAAGTGCTGCTAACCTGCATGTTTTTGATATTTCCATCCTCCAAGACACCTAGTTCAAATGAGCAGGATCGTTATCAGGCTTCTGCTGAGCATGCCTTTATCAAGTGTGTTGGAGGACGGAACCTATAAAAACATGCATGGTAGTGCCCCACGAGAATTGAGTATGGGCAGGCACGGTTTGGTTTAGTGATTCAAAAAACAGCTAAACGTCAGTTAAAACAATGTCAAATAAATCGATATTCAATGGTCAATATTTTCAAAACAAAAACAGACATTTGCAAATGTTTTATTTTGTTTCTTTGCCATGTGAAGTGTAAATGCGATAAAATAGGGATTGATTTTTTTTTTTTACTTGCACTATGATGGACTTAGTTTTTTTTTCTACTTTAGACAAACCTGTATAAACACTGCAAAAAAAGTAGTTAACAGTAGTTGAAAATCGATTTATACTGTTTTCCTTAATAATACAGTTTTAGGGTATACATATACAATTTTAAGGAATAACAATCCTATTTCTAGTCAGCTGTGCGAGTGGAGGGCCATAAAAGGTTTTCTCTTTCCTAGGGGGCCTTTGCAAAATATAATATCCAAGAACTTGATTATTAAAATACTTGTGGATGAATTTGGAATGGATTAGTTGTCAATTGATCTTTGAATTTTGACAATCATAGGTGTCGAACTCCAGTCCTCGAAGACCGGTATCCTGCAGGTTTTCTGGTTTTCTCTCCTAAACACACCTGATTAGGGTCATTTTCAAGCTCCCCCAGAGCTTACTAATGAGCTAATCATTTGAATCAGGTGTGTTGAGGAGAGAAAACCGGAAAACCTGCAGGATACCGGCCCTCGAGGACTGGAGTTTGACACCTATGCCAGGTGTATTCAACATCCCTGCTGATATCGATTACATAAATGTGAAGCCGCATCTGCGGAAGCAACAAGCAGCAGTAACACAGTAAGATTAAAATTTCATTTCAATTTCAAAGATTTCATATAATTTTGCTATAACGTGGCTCGCCGGGGCATAGGATGCTGCTGCTCGGGAGGAAGTGGGGGTCACGTGACTGCTTAGCAAACAGAAGGCCATCGATCGCAGTCGCGACGGAAACAAGCCCCTGAGACTCCATTTGAATGAAGTGAGTTAATCAACGGAGCAAGTTGCCGACAGGGCGTCAATATTATTGACCTCTCGTAAATATGAGGCGTGTATTTTACCCGCGGCGCGGCTTCCTAGTTACCATTAGCCTTCAGCGTGGAAGCAAAATATACGAGAGAGCTGACGGTGCTTCTTAAAAGTGCAGTTTAGTACGCTGTACATTTCAAAGAAAGGGAATGTGGTAAACTGGAACAAAATGTGCCATGCTTTGAAAAAATCAATGGCGGTCAGGACAAATTCTTTTGAATGAAAGCGATGAGTCAAAAAGCGGCATCAGCCGCTAAGAACTGTAAGAATCTTGTGTCTTAAGCGCAAACAAAGTCGCGTAATCCGTATAAACCTCGACAACAACACAAGTGAACATCAAACAAAAGTTGCCTCAGAGGGGATTATTACAAGGGAGTAAGACAGGAAATTACACACTTTCATCAAAGCCGACACATCATTAACATATCATTAACTTTTTTTTTTCATTATTATTTGGATTTATAATTTTGTGTGATTTTCATTTTTTGTACATTTTTCAGTTCATTTTGCTTTTTTTTTAACCTCATTTATAAGATATACTTGCTACTTTAAGTTCTCATTTCATTTATTTAAAGAATATTTTCAGTTTTTGTTGCATTGTTTCTATATGGAAAAAATAGGGCAAGTTAAGAAAAATAGGAATAGCAAGTTAAGAAAAATAAATTCCCATCATTCTCTGACTTGAGATTCAGACTATACTCAAAAGTCTGAATTAAATTCTTAATTTATTTTCAATAGTCTCACTTTAGAGTTAGAATTCTGACTTCATTCTCAAAATTTGGACAGAATTTTAATGTATCTTTAAAATGTGTCACGGGGGTGCACGGCGGGTGTGAACGCCGGCGTGGTTGCGGAGGACCCAAAAGCAGGGGAGCGTCGGGACAGGGGGTTGATGAAATCCATGTTTATTAATACAACGAACGGGAACAAAAAGCGGGAAAAACAGGACGGCAAAAACTAAGGGCGCAGGCAAGCTGGAAAAACGGAAAACAAACACTACGGGCAGGCTGGCAGGAATACACGAAACTGATGGGCGAGACGAGACGGGACTACAAGACGACAATGACCTGACACGACAGAGACAATGATCCGACACCGGCTGTAACAGACACTAGGCTTAAATACATTCACAAACTAATCAAACTAACACATGGCAGCTGGGCAGGGACAACAGGCAAAGGGAGCAGATTGGAGGACACGAGGCGCAGGTAACAGACAGGTGGACTAAATCAAAACTAACGCAGGCAGACGCGACAGGGGCAGAAACCGGAACTATAAACGTAAACAGAAACTGAACCCCTCAAAATAAACCCACAACCCAACAAACCATGACAGAACCCCCCTCTCAAGGGACGGATCCCAGACGTCCCAAAACAAACCGACAAGCAAACAAAACCGAGGCAGGGTGGGCGGAAGGGGGACCGGAGGAGGGCACAGGAGAAAAACAAAAACAGTCCAAAAGGCACCCCTGGTGCCAAACGGGATGCACCCGAGGGGGAAAGTCCAGAGGACGACCCGGTCGCCAGAGCGAGTCAGGCGGGCGACCCGGTCGCCAGACGAAAGGTGCCCTGCGGGGCGAGTCAGGTGGGCGGCCCGGACGCCAGGCGAGAGGTGCCCGGCGAGGCGAATCAGGCGGGCGGCCAGGACGCCAGAGCAGATGTGCCCGGCGGGCCGAGTCAGGCGGGCGACCTGGGCGCCCGATGGCTAACAGCAAGCCACCCCAGGTAGGCTTGTATCCCGGTTGCCCCTGGAGATCGGCAGGCGGGAGCATCGGCAGGGCGGCGTCAGGCGAGAGCGGGGGCGTCGGCTGGACACCGTCAGGCGGGAGCAGAGGCGTCGGCCGGACGCCGTCAAGCGGGAGCGGGAGCGTCGGGTGGACGCCGTCAGGCCGGTGCGGAGGCGTCGACTGAACACCGTCAGGCAGGTGCGGAGGCGTCGTCGGGGTGCCATCAGGGAACAGCCACTGGGTGCAGGCCACAGACACGAGTGAGAGCACAAGACTGACCTGGGACAGGGGCGACCACAGGGAACCGTCTGGCATCTCTGTCGTCTGCGGCAATGGTGGCATGGCTGACAGCTCAGGAGACTGCGGCTGCCGCGCCGAGGCTGGCGGCTCAGGAGGCTGTGGCAGCGGCGCAGAGGCTGGCGGCTCAGGAGGCTGAGGCGCCGTGGCTGGTGGCTCAACAGGCTGAGGCTGCGGCGCCGTGGCTGGTGGCTCAGGAGGCTGAGGCAGCGGCGCAGAGGCTGGCGGCTCAGGAGGCTGAGGCGCCGTGGCTGGTGGCTCAACAGGCTGAGGCTGCGGCACCGTGGCTGGCAGCACTGGGAACGGCAGGCTGGACAGAGACAGCCACTGGGGGCCAATCAGAAACGGCGGGGATGCCAGGAGACTGACTTGGGATGACTGAGGCAGACGGGCGACTGGCTTTGGAGTCAGACGGGCGACTGGCTTTGGAGTCAGACGGGCGACTGGCTTTGGAGTCAGACGGGCGACTGGCTTTGGAGTCAGACGGGCGACTGGCTTTGGAGTCAGACGGGCGACTGGCTTTGGAGTCAGACGGGCGACTGGCTTTGGAGTCAGACGGGCGACTGGCTTTGGAGTCAGACGGGCGACTGGCTTTGGAGTCAGACGGGCGACTGGCTTTGGAGTCAGACGGGCGACTGGCTTGGGAGTCAGACGGGCGACTGGCTTGGGAGTCAGACGGGCGACTGGCTTGGGAGTCAGACGGGCGACTGGCTTGGGAGTCAGACGGGCGACTGGCTTGGGAGGCAGACGGGCGACTGGCTTGGGAGGCAGACGGGCGACTGGCTTGGGAGGCAGACGGGCGACTGGCTTGGGAGGCAGACGGGCGACTGGCTTGGGAGGCAGACGGGCGACTGGCTTGGGAGGCAGACGGGCGACTGGCTTGGGAGGCAGACGGGCGACTGGCTTGGGAGGCAGACGGGCAGGGTTCACAGAGGCCGGGGTCCGGCTCGCAGGGTGCACAGAGGCCGGGGTCCGGCTCGCAGGGTGCACAGAGGCCGGGGTCCGGCTCGCAGGGGTCACAGAGGCCGGGGTCCGGCTCGCAGGGGTCACAGAGGCCGGGGTCCGGCTCGCAGGGGTCACAGAGGCCGGGGTCCGGCTCGCAGGGGTCACAGAGGCCGGGGTCCGGCTCGCAGGGGTCACAGAGGCCGGGGTCCGGCTCGCAGGGGTCACAGAGGCCGGGGTCCGGCTCGCAGGGGTCACAGAGGCCGGGGTCCGGCTCGCAGGGGTCACAGAGGCCGGGGTCCGGCTCGCAGGGGTCACAGAGGCCGGGGTCCGGCTCGCAGGGGTCACAGAGGCCGGGGTCCGGCTCGCAGGGGTCACAGAGGCCGGGGTCCGGCTCGCAGGGGTCACAGAGGCCGGGGTCCGGCTCGCAGGGGTCACAGAGGCCGGGGGCCGGCTCGCAGGGGTCACAGAGGCCGGGGGCCGGCTCGCAGGGGTCACAGAGGCCGGGCGCCGGCTCGCAGGGGTCACAGAGGCCGGGCGCCGGCTCGCAGGGGTCGCAGAGGCCGGGCGCCGGCTCGCAGGGGTCGCAGAGGCCGGGCGCCGGCTCGCAGGGTTCGCAGAGGCCGGGGGCCGGCTCGCAGGGTTCGCAGAGACCGGGGACCGGCTCGCAGGGTTCGCAGAGACCGGGGACCGGCTCGCAGGGTTCGCAGAGGCCGGGCGCCGGCTCGCTGGGACAGGGGCGGTCTGCCGCCTTGGCGCTGGGACAGGGGCGGTCTGCCGCCTTGGCGCAGGGACAGGGGCGGGTAGCCGCCTTGGCGCAGGGACAGGTAGCCGCCTTGGCGCAGGGACAGGTAGCCGCCTTGGCGCAGGGACAGGTAGCCGCCTTGGCGCAGGGACAGGTAGCCGCCTTGGCGCAGGGACAGGTAGCCGCCTTGGCGCAGGGACAGGTAGCCGCCTTGGCGCAGGGACAGGTACGGGTAGCCGCCTTGGCGCTGGGACAGGGGCGGGTAGCCGCCTTGGCGCTGGGACAGGGGCGGGTGCCGCTTCAGCCCGCCGGCAGGAAGTTTGGGGAACAGAGACCGGTGGTACAGACGCGACAGGAGCTTGGGACAGGGTGCAAGAAGAGGGTGGTACAGGACAGGAGGAAGTAGGCAGGGCGCGGCAAGAGGGGGACACAGAGACAGGAGGGAACGGATCGGAAGGCTGAACAGATGGGTTCTGGTGGTCACTGGGGCGGTGGCCTTTTCGCGGGCCCCTCCACCGGCGGCCACGAAATGCCAACCGGGAGCCCACGAAAAGGTCACGGTCAAATAGGGGCTCTGAATCGGAGTCTTCGGACGAACTGTAAAAGGACTGGCCGGACTGATAGTCAAAATCTGAATCAAAATCATAATCAGAGGTGCACGGGCTCGAATACGGAATATGATAAAAAGTGTTGACGGAAGAGGGACGCGGGTAAACAAAATCAGGACCGGTACTGGAACGAAACGTGACGAAGGGAGGGCAATCCTCGATGTCGGAAAAATTAGACTCTAACGTGTAGTGAGGAGCGCGAGCAGGAGAGGAAGAGTGATCAGGTGGACGGACGGAAGGTGAACTACGCAAATCAGCGAAATCGGAACTACAAAAAACGTGCGGGGACAGAATCGTGTCGTAAGGGAGGTCGGAGGAACACGAGGGAAACGCGGAAGTGACGGACGCGGGGGACAGATCAGAAGCGGGGACAGGCGCGGACTCCGAGGGGAAAGACACGGAAGAAAAAACAAGAGGTCTTACACTGGGGGAACGGGGCTGGCCGGCGGGCTGAGAGCGGATGCGGACGGGGCGGCGGCGTCGTGTCCGCCGCCGCGGGCTTCCCGCTGGGTCCTGCGTTGGTCGGATCATTCTGTCACGGGGGTGCACGGCGGGTGTGAACGCCGGCGTGGTTGCGGAGGACCCAAAAGCAGGGGAGCGTCGGGACAGGGGGTTGATGAAATCCATGTTTATTAATACAACGAACGGGAACAAAAAGCGGGAAAAACAGGACGGCAAAAACTAAGGGCGCAGGCAAGCTGGAAAAACGGAAAACAAACACTACGGGCAGGCTGGCAGGAATACACGAAACTGATGGGCGAGACGAGACGGGACTACAAGACGACAATGACCTGACACGACAGAGACAATGATCCGACACCGGCTGTAACAGACACTAGGCTTAAATACATTCACAAACTAATCAAACTAACACATGGCAGCTGGGCAGGGACAACAGGCAAAGGGAGCAGATTGGAGGACACGAGGCGCAGGTAACAGACAGGTGGACTAAATCAAAACTAACGCAGGCAGACGCGACAGGGGCAGAAACCGGAACTATAAACGTAAACAGAAACTGAACCCCTCAAAATAAACCCACAACCCAACAAACCATGACAAAAATGAGGTTTGTGACTTAAACCTGAACCTTGAAAATTCAGAGAATGCAGAATTCTCATTTTAAAGATGGATAAAATTAAGTCTGAAATTTGAAATTGTCAGAATTCTAACTTTAAATTGAGAAGTCATAGAATAAGGTCAGAATTCTGAGATAAAAGTGTTTTTTTTTTCCGTGACTGGCCCTAATCCTCTTCCAAATTTGTATTATTCGTCGACCAGCAGAATTCGCCATACGTCGGTCAATCTCAGCGGCAAGCTCACACAGTTACGCAATAGGTTGCTGAGGACATCCATTTCGATCTGACGAGCCAAGTATAGACTTGCTTGTTGGTGAAAGCTAAAGGGAGACTTCACCACATGCATGTACATTACACGTTCGTTTCCTAGAAAATTAGAAAAAATTCCATCTTCATGAATATGTGTTGGAAATCTTGTTTATACATGCCTTTAAATTGAAGATAATACATCAACAGTAAAGCAATATATCAACTTTGTTTTGCTGCAAAGCTCCATAGATTTAGTGATTAGCACACCATAAGATGTGCTCAGGGAAGGAAGTGTAAATACATGTAGACTAAAAAGTCCATTAGAATTATGAATGCGCAGGCAACAATGATGCGACTCTGCATTATGTCGCCACTGGAAAAAGCTCTATTCAATCCCCCGCCGAGGACATGAAAAGCCGCTCCCAAATGGCGGCTTTTGCCTTTTGTAGGAAGAGTCACGCACATTTGTGGCACAACAAACACAACAGACTGCTTAATTTAAAGCTTATCAAACTCCAGAGTTCCATTTTTTTATGTTTCCTCTGCAGCATACATCAAAATGGAGCAGAGCTGTGAATGAGGCCGCAGTGGCTTCACAATCGGCCGAGCAGAAAACATTGTTTGTCCACGAGGCAACTTAAAAAAAAAATTAAATAAAAAGCTCACTTTGGACTGCTTGAATATGTTTTTTAAACTTTTTGTATCAAGCAGTGCATAATTTAAAGAAGTATGATTTATAACTCAGCAACAAAAGCAAAGAAAAAAAGCTCAATTTGGTCAGTTGTTTGTACTAAGAGTCAAACTCTCATTGTTGTATATACAAGCACCAGTCAAAAGTTTAGAAGCACCCTCTAAGTGTTTCATCACTATTTAAAAAAAAACAAAAGATGTTGATTAAGACCGACTGTACATTATTAAGAAATCTTTCTGGGAAACAAAAAAAATGCATGTTTTCTCATTCACTTCACAGCTGTAGATTGTCAAGATCATAGATTTCTTAATGATATTCAATGATAAATAGCTTGCTCAATGGAGACACTTTTTGCCAAGATAACAGCTTTGCACATTTGACGTTTTCTCAATCAACTTTATCATGTGGATGACGCTTCATGACAGGAATATCTGTCAATTCTCAGCTGTGGATTTTCAAGATGATTGCTTTTTCAATGTAAACAATTGCCCAGATAGCAGCTTTGCAAATGTTGGTATTTTCTCAGTCAACTATATGATGTGGATGGTGCTTCATCAATGCCCAGGAATGACTATCATTTCACAGTTGTAGATTTTCAGTATTATTTCAGTGTTATTGATTCTTCAATTTAGGACCCTTTTGCCCAGATAACAGCCTTGCACATCTCAGTATTTTTTCAGTCAGCCTTATGATGTGGATGATGCTTAATGACCCAAGAACTACTGTCAATTCACAGCTGTAGATTTTGAAGATTATAGATTCTCCAATGTAGAAAACCTTTACATCTTTGCACATATTGGTGTTTACTCAGTGTAGGTTATGATGTGGATAACAGTTCTTGATGTGAAATCCCTTTCATATCACAATTGTACTTTTTCAAGATTATTGCTTATTCAAATTAGGTACCGTTTGCCCAGATAACACGCTTTAAACATCATGATATTTTCTCAAGTCAATTGTAAGATGTGGAAGATGCCAAATGACCAAAAACACCTGTCAATTTACAGCTGTACAATTTCTGTACAACTATTTATTCTCCGATGTAGAAAACCTTTAGATCTTTGCACATGTTGGTGACTTATGATGTGGAGAACACTACATGATGTGAAAAGACTTTCATTTTCAGCTGAGTTTCAAGATTGTTGCTTATTCAAACTCTGTACCATTTTCCAGATAACAAGCATTAAATGTTATGGTATTTTCTCAGTCAACCTTATGATGTGGATGAGGCTTAATGAACAAGAACTACAGTCTATTTACAGCTGTAGATTTGCAAGATTATAGTCTCCCATATAGAAAACCTTTGTCCAGACAACATCTTTGTACATGTTGGTAGTTTATCTGTGTGAGTTATGATGTGGATAATGCTTCATGTGAAATTACTTTCAATTCAAAGCTGTAGAGTTTCAAGATTATTGCTAATTCAAATCAGGAACATTTTGCCCGGATAACAAGGTTTGAACATCATTGTATTTTCTCAGTCAACTGCATGATGTGAATTATGCTTTATGAGCTAAAATTAGTTTCAGTACACAACTGTAGATTTTCACTATTAGGATTTATTCAGTGTAGACACATTTTGCCCAAATATCAGCTTTGCTTAATTTGGCATTTTCTCAGACAGCATTATGATGTGGATGAGCTTGCAATGACTTTCAATTCACCAAGATAGATTTTCAAGATAGTACAGCAGATTCTTCAAAGTAGGCATATTTTATCCAGATAACATTTTTGATACATTGTGGTATTTTCTCACTCAGATATATGATGTGGATGATGCTTTAATGACCGAAATGGCTTTCAATTCACAGCTTTTCCTTACTACGAGTTCTTAGCTTGAATGTATTGCCTTTTTAATGTGTGAGAATTTTAAGTTGGTGGTTCCAAACTTTTGACGGATACTGTTCACTTCCTTTTACACATCTACGATGGTTAAGAAATGATAAAAAGAGACAGTGACTCTTGACCTGATCATTCCCATTGGTTCCAGTGTGGAAGAACAAGCAAAAACACTCCTGAGCCTCTAGTTCTGTAGTTTCTCAAGTCAACTCACGTATCGGACTGCTAATATTTCCCTTTTGCCTGACAGCAGCGACACTCCCTGTGTGCCAACTGCCAAGCTCCACCACAGTGCTCCTTCCTCGCATTAGTCATGCAATATGTGAGGGTTCTTCTTCTTCTTAACTCGCCCTCAATGACGGACTGAGATATTTCTACATGGCCGCCGGTACTAATTATTAGCATGAGCAGTGCCGGTGAATGTCTATTAGCTCTCTTCGCAACCCAAACGGCAATGTGAATGTGTAGGACAAACACTGTGGGCCGACGAGGAGGTTCAGTGGACCTCTCCGGGTATATGCTTCTTATTGTAAAGCTTTATATTTTAGTAAGTCAGTGTTGTTGCAACGCCATTTGATTTGCAGGGAAGCAATACAGAAGAGCGGCCTCTCATTTTCGCCTCAACAGTGTCACCTACTGATGGTATGGGCAAAAGGGCATCTTCTGTTTATTCAAAAACAATGTTTGTCAGCGTATCCGAAAATTATTATCTTTTTTTTTTTATCATCTACTGCTGCATTTTTTTTTACCATTTTTCAACAAATAGTTAAACGTACAAGCCATTAACATAGTTTGTGTAAATAAATTCAGTCACAATTTTTATTGTACTTCCAGTGATGTCCTTCTTGAAAGGGTTGTAAAAATATTTAATAAAAAAAAATGTCAACCCTGAAAATGTTCAGATTACCCATTTCTACACACGCACAGTATGTAGATTGTCTATTATTATGCTAATTTACAGAGGGTAACCATTGGGAAGGTACAGTACATCATAGTGATATGCATTAAAACAAAAAATTATATATATATATATATATATATATATATATATATATAATATAATAGTTAAAAAAATTATACCCACCATTAATCAGTTTAACATTTTCTTGTTTATATTCGTTTTTATTGATTCATACATAGTTTATACTCACAAGCATTTAGTTAATGAGCCTGTCTGCAGCTTTCTTCTTCTTTGTTTTTTCCTGTCCCCTTCTCCCGGCTCGGAGAGAGGGCTAGGTAGATGGTGAAGGATGACTTGGCCCCCATTTGGCCCTGCACTGATCAACCATCGCGGGTTAAGAGATCAACCATCTGCGGTCCACTTGGCTGGACTGTGGGAAGGTTCCTGCCCAATGGCTTTCCCTGCTGTCAAGACATCATTGCACTATGTAGCACAATGTTTTCTGTAATCTATATTGTGCATCTGTATTTGGTACATGCAGCATCCACTTCAACTTGTGGGCCTGGACAGGGGCTCCTCCCACCTGTGGTCCCTTCTGAAGGTTTCTGATTTTCCTCAAATTGGGGTTTTTAAGTTTTTCCTTCCTTCTGGGAGCTTTGGCAGGGGATGCTGTTGTGTACCTTAAAAGAAGTCACGACGTGACCTCTTTTCACCTGTGAAGCCCTTTGAGAGTTCGGTGGTTCAGGGCTATACAAATAAAATTTGACTGATTATCATTTTAAGTGTTTTTTGTTTGTTATAGTTTTTCTTTGTTTTCTTACTGCATTTATTGAATGTTTTGTTATACTGTTTTTTTTTTTTTTCATTTATGATGTACCTTTTTGTATTGTAAATCTATTCTAAACAAACTTAATACAATATCAGATGGGGTCAACATTTTCTCAAATTTCACAGTTTAAATTCTAAATTCGTAGAAGGTAGATATAATATTGCAATAGAAATAAAGTGAGGGAACACTGAACTAAAGATATGTAGTTATATTTTTCATGTTAACACAAACAATCATTACATAATCCTTTCTTTTTAGTTTTAGAATTTAAGCAATACGTGCTGATTGACGAGAAGAAATCACATGGTCATACAGACACAGTGAAGAGAATGTTGATAACAAATATCTATCAGAAACATTTTTTTTAATGACAAACTAATATATTTTGACAGAATATGATATGATTTGACAGAAATACATAACATGTCAAGGCATACAACTTGATTTTGTGATCATCTGGAAGGTTGTGTTTGGTCTTAAATCTGGATCAAATCGAGATAGGATTGGTTTGACATGACCATGTAAACACAACACAGACCTGATGCAGAGTTCTCTGGTTTAAAAAAAAAAAAAGAGAAAAATTGACAGTTGTAGCCATGAAATTACTCATGGAAAAAGAAAAAAAACAACCCAAAAATAAATTATACAGGCCTTGGTAGAGATATTAAAGTTCACTGGCGGCTTTCCGGTAGTTTCTAGCAAGGAAATACCTCTCGGCAGAGTCTTTGCGGCTTGCATGTGGCTTTAAACTCTGAACTCTCCCAAACTTGAGACTGAGTTTATCCTGGAGATGATGGGCCAGGGCACCGTCCCAGTATTTGCACAACAGCAAGCCCCTGGGCCGCAAAATTTTCTCGGCCAAGTCCAGCAGTGACGAGCACAATCCCACGAGCCTCTCGTGGTCCAGCTCCCGAAAGCCACTGGCGTTGGGTGCCATGTCGCTAAGGAGGACGTGAGCCTGGCCGCCAGGCAGGAGGTCAGGCAGCTTGGCGTGTGTGGCAGGGTCGGTGACGTCGTGGTTGGACAGAAAATGGGCGCCATCCAGAGGTGGTATGTTTAGGAGGTCAATGCCAACGACTGTACCCCGGGGTAATGTTGGATCTTCAGTTAAAACACATGAATGTTCATTCGTCTACTGTTAAGTGGCGATGGAATGAATGCACAGAATGAATGGACATGCCAATGTGTAATACTGATAGTTTGTTATTCTGTCCAAGCTATCCAGTTTTTCTAGTTGTGGATTTTCTTCAGGTCGTAACCTCTAACCCTTGTTCAGGTTAGGGTTTTTTTTTTTTTTTTTTTTTAATTGCCGAGGCTACTACAGTTCAGTTGTTGACGTCACTACGCTACGGAAGTCACGTCAAAACATTTTTTCTTCTTCTTAATTTGTTTGATTTTGCGTTATGTCGTTTGTAAAATATGTTTATTTATGTGTTTAAGTAATATAGCAATTTTATTTGTTTATATACAAGCACTCCGGTTTGTTGTTTAAATACATGTACTCACCGGTCCCCGCTGAGTTGACGCGGTGCACCGCCACCTGGCTCCAGGCTCCCGGCGCCGCCCCGCAGTCCACCACGCCGCATCCCGGAAGTAGGAAGCGGAACTTGTCGTCGACCTCCAGCAACTTGAAGGCGCTCCTGCAGCGGAAGTTTAAAACGTGCGAAGCTTTGACGTAAGGGTCCTTGGCCTGCCTTGCGAGCCACTTTTGTTCCGCGTTGCTTTTCTTCTTCGGGAGGCGACACGATGAATGAAAAAATCTCCGGTGTAGAAGACAAAACATGTTAGTTTTTTGGGCGATTGAACGGCCGGGGGGGCTAAACCGAAAGCGGAATTAACTGCGCACGCATTTCTTTGAATGGCGACCATAACTATATATGTCCCCTGAAACAATGCAATGATAGACTAGTTCCGCCCCAAAGTTTATTTCCTTTTGTGAACCACACTACTTGCCTACTTTACAAACTTTTGTTATACATCAAAAAATATCAAAAGTGTCTGTACATTTTCGATTAACGTCAGATAAAATTTTAATTTCGGAATTGTTTATGTGCAGGACCGCATTCCATTTGTATAGAGTGGGACGTATTTCGGAGTGATGCATTCCAACATGAGTCCGTTTATATGGCTGAAATTGAGTAGGTGTTGATTTTCAAGAACTGAAAATTCGTTTCGTTTGATATCATTCGTATCTTAAGACAGGGGGGATGCTGACTTCCAAGCTGCTGACTCTGGTTTTGGTGGTCGAGCCTGGCAGGGTGCTACTGGGCATGAAGAAGCGAGGATTTGGGGCTGGAAAGTGGAATGGGTTTGGAGGCAAAGTCCAGAGTGGAGAAACTGTCGAAGAAGGAGCAAGAAGGTACGCTTGTCTTTACAGTAATATCAGTAATATAAGTAACGTATAAAATTTTAACATGACAAAACATTGTGAAGCAAAACTTACCAGCGATAATTTAGCAACACCGGTAGACTGATGAAAAAACTAAACTCAGAAACATGTTTTATCCTCAAGCGAGTAGCTACTACATATATTAGTAATAAGTACGACTTAGTGAATCAGTTATAAAACATCCTGTCTATCTGTATTATACTGTCCTCTAGTGGTATAAGTGAGCACACCATAAGGATAAATCAGATTTCCATCATTTAAATTCGGAACAATGATTTGAGATACAAGCGTGGTCATATAACAGATTCAGACCTTTGTAAGGTTTGTTTGTTTTTTTCTCAGGGAACTCCTTGAGGAAAGTGGCCTCACAGTCGACACGCTGGAGAAAGTGGGAAACATACAATTTGACATGGTCACCGACAAGCAGTTGCTCGACGTCCATATTTTTAGAGCCGACTCGTACAATGGAGAACCAATAGAAACGGAAGGTAAATTTTCCACAACACAAATTTAACGAAGCACTTGATTGTAAACTGGATTCAAACATTGGCTTTCTCCTGCTGTAGAAATGAGGCCGCAGTGGTTCGACCGTGACAAAATCCCTTTCGACCAAATGTGGCCCGACGACAAATTGTGGTTCCCACTGCTGCTGCAAAAGAGGAAATTTGTAGGCTACTTTAAATTCGAAGGCCACGATGTCATCCTGAGTTACAAGTTGAATGAGGTGGATATGCTGTGAGATGGCGATGATGATGATATGAAGCTGTGTGGGAGGTGTCACATTCCTCAGTACCTGCTGTTCAGAGAAGATGCGGAGGTACTGATGTGAAAAATGTTGTTTGCCAGAAATTGCTCTTACTGGAGAGATATGTTAATATTGTTTTTTTAAAAAAAAAAAAAAAAGACTAAAATATCAGAGCTCATATACCGATGAGCATATTATCCGTCCAAAGGTTTTCTCAATTCAGTTAGAGATGACAAATGTGTTTATTCCGTAGGTTTATTTGGCGCCTTGTGGTGACATCATGTATGTTGAATGGATGGTCTTAATTTCTGCAGATTACTGTATACCTTTGTCATACTGTGGAGAAGAGTTTTGACGCCATGTTGTGGCAGCCACAAGTCATATTTTTTGTGCTCATAACCTGAAGCCGATGTCGAGCCATAATTCCGTCCTCAGACAGCATGAAAATATGGCAGCTAACGGTTCTTAGCATACTACCAAAAGTATAATACTGCTCCATAGTAATGATGGGTCGGCATCTAAGTGCAATAAAAATTGAAGTTCTAAAATTGAAAAACACAAAATAAGCATTTTTCATTCGTTTTATTGTTCAGCACAGCAAAAATATCAACAGAATCATCAGTCATCTTCTGAGTTAATTTCTTCCTATCACATGCCACCAAAAATTGTTTGTGCATTATTGTTTGTAAACTGTGCAAATCAGACCAAGTGTTCCTTTTCTACAAAGTGTCATTTTTAAGAATAAATCTGTTTTGAAACTGAAAGCACCTGATTGATCAGATTCCTATGCTACATATTGCAGACCTGCAGCGTGATGTAGTGTCATTCAAGAAAGCTCAACTCGTGTTGTCACATGATTGAGTATAGGCACTTTGAATTCACGTATAGACCAAAACACATTGGAAGTCGTCATGTTGACAATTAAACAACTGCTTAAAACAAGACGGCAAAATAGGAAGCACATAGATAAAGACGTGTATCATCTGTTTCAAACCTGAACTCCGGGAGTAAAAATGAACAGTATCTCCAGGGTTTAAATAAAACACTTATTTTTTTTCCCCTGCTCTCTTAATTCCCAATAACTTAAAAAAAATGGAATGTCCGCTGTGCTAGCTGGTCCCTTACAGCCTGGAGAATTTCCCTCCGAGTTGGCAGTAAAAGTTCATTTGGGCATTTGAGCATTAGCAGACAGCCAAAAGGTCAAACCTAATAAATCCAAAACAGTAAGTGATAAGAAAAGCCACTTGCATTAAACGTAATGTGCACTGTGCAGTAGGAAAGCATCCCCCATCCCCACCACTTTCTTGGCGTGAAAATTTACTAGAGGGCAGGTTTCAAGCCGTTGCTTTCACTGAAGAGACAGCCGAGCTTTGGCTGGAGTTCGTTCCACACCGCGCCCATCTGGAAAGAGAGGCACATCTTATTTCTCAATCAATATTTATGAAGCTTAAAAATTATAATTAAAAAAAATAAATAAATCGGTCAGTGGAGCTCAGTTAAAACAACCCAGGCTAAATGTATCTCTTCGCCATGACAAATATCATTTCAATAACATATCAAACCAGACACTGTTAGGGATTTCCAAACAAGATACTGATATCGGCTATAAGTCTGATGTCACCCCACCCCAAGATGTAAAATTTAGACCGTTTTTCATTAAAAAAAGAATAAATTATTATGAATTTAAAAAACTTGCAAATAAATGTCTTCTTAATGACCAAAAGTATATATTAAATATAACTGTAGGTCTAGTTATCATTGAATTATATTACATGGGGGGTGGCACTCCTCCGAAGGCTGCCATATCTGTTATAGCTACGGGCAATGGTAAATACAGCACCTGATGCACCTTCTGCTGTCCATAATGAAAAACAGTCTAAATCTTACACATTGTCCCTTTAAAAAAATAATAATAATAATGATAAATCTTTGGTATAAGCACAATCAATAATTCAAACAATATACTGAAAGAAATATGCCAAACATACTGAAGTAAATAAGAATTGTTATTTTGCATAAGGCCATAAATTTTAAATTGACATTTTGACTTTAAGAGTTCTTTAATTAATTTTGTATTTTATTCAAGTGCAGTACACGACCATGTTTTGAGGTTTATTTTATGTGACCCAAATGTTTGTTGCTGACTATGGTTCATTGGTTGAATAAATGCATGTATAATTCCTGCTGACATCATATCACATGTGTCAAAGTGCCGGCCAGCAAGAAGGTTTTCTATAGCCCCCGGGATAATATTGATTTATTATTAGAACCAGCCCGCAGGCCTACTTCAAAGAGTGTTCTCATCTGAAACATTGGATTCATATCAGAAGTGAAAAAGTTTCATCCGGGCATCCCTAATTACTGTATATTTACTGTATACATTTCCATTCCAACAGGGTTTTGGCGCCGCCTTGTGGCGTTTTGGGGATTTCCAGAGAGCACGCAATAATGTAATAAGGTGATTCATATTTAAATGTCATGATAAGCAGCTATACGAAATGGAAGGATGAATATGTCAATACTGAACAACAATAACGCAGGAGCTGACTACAGATGTATTAAAAATAAAAAACATTATGAACAAATAACCAAATATTACCTCTCTGTGTCCTTGAACTTGGGAATTGACAAACGCTCCCAGGATGTGGGACGTAATGGGCAGGTAGGTGAAGATGAGCTGCGTCTCTTGGTGGAGGCAGAACAGTGAAAAATAGTTGCGCAACTCCATGATCTGTATGGCATTCTCTTGCTAGGAATAGATCCAAAGTCCAAGAATAGAAAAAAACGTGAGCATCCTTTCTCAGCATTTCTCATTGAGTAAGTCTTACCTGAATAATCCTGGATTCCAGCTGTTCCACGGACGCTTGCTCTTTGTTGTTCACAGCGGTGCTCATCATCTGCCTCTTCATCATGCCGTACTTGTGTAACGCCCGCTGATGCTCGTGGAGCACGCCCTTCTCGTGGCGCTCGCACAGATCCTGGAGAGGAAGTGTGACGATTCTGTTTCTTACTTAAACCTCCGCGACACAAGAGGCACTCACTCTGTACGACTGCAGCAAATCCAGGAAAAGATTCAATCGTTCCACAACATCATCTTCTTCCCGTCTTCCCTAAGGACGGTAAGCACAACCACTTTTACTTCCCACTGCCGCTTTCGAGATTGGCGACGCGTTGTACCTGCTGAGCCGCTTTGTCCGAGAGCACGGCAAACTCCACCGATAGACTTTTGAGAGACTGAGACAGGCGGCTCCATGTACTCTGTGACGAGGCCAACGACGGAAGGGACGAAGTGTCCGAGCTCAGCGTGCTGTGGATGAAATAGCTTCAATTCATGCATGTTGTAATTCCCGGGTATTCAGTCGTGTAATATACCCTGCAAAAAGTCCATTTTGAGAACATAAGAGTCTTAGAATAAGAAATACATTCTTATTTTTGGACTAAAAAGGAAAAAATAGCTTGCATAACAATAAAAATCTTATAAAATAGTCATACTTCAAAAAAGGTAAGATTTCCTTGCTCATAACATTCTTATTTTTTTTTCCCATAACATAATAAAAAGGACAATTTTGAAGTATCATCAGCTTAAAAGCAAGGTCATTTTCTCAAGGAAATGATAACAAAAAAATTTTTATTATAAGAACGGACTTACTCATAAGCATTGTTTTAAACTTTTTTCCTACTCTATAAATTACACATTAGAATTATGTTTTCTTAAATCTTAAAATTTAAATTACAGTTTTACTTGGGTGTGTAATTTGCAACTGTGAAGTTATTCTCAGGTACAGCAAGTGGCAAAATGGCCGCCTTGAGATGGATAAAATCTGGTTGATTTTGCTGTTTAATTTATATCACACAAATAATATAGATCAAAAAACCATGTTTAAACTAGTTGGGGCCATATGGGAGCCATATTTGTATTTTTTTTACTTAATAGAGAAGATGAAAAGTTAGCTAAATGAGCTTGAATCTTCTTTAATTAGCACTGGTATCTTGACCTTGCATTGCTATCCACACTTGCAGTTGATGTCCATAGAAAAACAGTAAAACTAAAAAAAACATAGCTCATCTGGCAAAATCTGTTAGCTTCATGCTAACATAATAGAAGACGTTGAAGAGGTGCTGACGTGTAGCAATGCTACAGTATAAAGTTTTTAATGACTTAAAAGTCAGTCAATTCCTTTTGACTGAGACATTTATACTGTATGTTTTTTTCTGAGTGCTCATGGATGGATGAATGGATGCATGCATGGATGGTAAGAAAGAAAAGCAACCGAGCCTCTAGAATGACACTCATGTACTAACAAAATACCTGAGCTCCCTGCCAAACATGAGGAGGTCACTGGCGTTCCCTTTGGACCGCTCAGCGATCCTCTCAGCTTGTTCGCGCAGCTTGCAGAAGCTGTTGTGAATGCCCTTGATCAGCTCTCTGCTCATAGAGAATTGGGCTTGGATATTGGTGGGGAGGTGTTCCTGGGCAAACGGACCAAATATCCTATCAGCAATTCTCTGGTATGACTGAGAGTAGCAAAGTTACTTTTTTTGCAGAAAAAACAAACCTTTGCCGTAGTCGCGATTCTGTTCGTCATGAACTCGTCGCCTGTTTTCTTATAAACCTCACGCAGCTTAATCTGGACATCCTGTTTACAAAGTGGGTTTTGGTTGGAAAGGGGAGGAGGGGGCGCAAGGAACAATGAATTACTGGAAGTTTCCATGGCGATATCACTCCTTGCTTTGCGGAGCCAGCAAGTTCGGAGAAAGGAAAAGACATACAGAGCCCCCGAAGGTGAAGAAGGTCTTGACCAGCTCATCTTCTGGGAAGAAAGGGTGCTGCACCACCAAGTTGAGGAATCTTCCCAGCGCCCGCCTCCGGGCCTCGATGAAGTCCCGCTCAGAAATCGACATCAGAACTGTGGCAAAAGTCTCGGTTATATCACAAGTATCAGCAAGTCATACCAAGCGCTCGCAACGGCTATGAAAAGGAAATGGGTTCCATCGCAATCAAACTGTCAAGATCTACATCCTGTTTCTTCGGAAGTGTGTGGAGGTTGGCACACCATACCTCCTTTTAACATTCTTTTGGGCGGAAGCGAAGGCACAATTCTGTAAGCGAATCGCTGAAGCAGGATCTCGTGGAAGACGTCAAAGTCACTGTAGCGGCGATAAACTGACACTTTGTAACGCTGGAGGAAAAGAACGCAAATAAATATTCAGTCAGTGTGATTGTGGTCAAATTAATTTCAGTGGTAATAAAGTGAAGGCAAATTGAAAATGATAACACTAGTACCAGGACTTCAATGGCAGTATAGTGCAGAAGTTTAATGCCATCGCAATTACATACTGTCGAGAGATGTTCGATACTATTTTTTATATACCGATACAAGCCAATTACTTAACTCGCGGAGTCATCGATACCAAGTACAGATACCACTAATGCTTTCGGTACACAAAATTTCCCCCAAAAAACAATGCCATCATTCTAAAGACCTTTATATTTTAATGAATACTTTTTACTTAAAATCTCAAAAATGAATGCCATTTTTTCTTTTCTAATTCTAATTTGTCATTTCTCCTTTGTGATTTTAAAACTGCTCCATGAACAATCACATTAAGAAATCTAGACTGTAAAAGGAAACGTCAACACAAATATTTTCTTTACAACAACATTCTACGCAGTCCCACTAGTCTAAACAGTATTCTGATTAATATTGCATTTTTGGAAAATTAAGTAGAAAAATCAGTCATTTTGCCACTTGCTGTCAACTGACAATGACGACATAGTTGCTCAGGAAATAATATCAGTGATTGCTCCAGACTTTGGCACAGAATGAGAAAAAAAGATAACTCAATTCTATTCCCTGTGGAAGTTGAACTCTGTTAACTATTTGCGCGCTAATATTTTCGCTAAATCCAAGATTTTTTGCAAGTTAGAAGCTTTGCATAAAATAGTTGTTGAAAAAAAAGTGATTCATGATGATTAAATATAGCATTTTATGTGCTTTACAACACGTGTAAAAAGTTACAATAATCTAAAGCTATCAACCATTTGGCCGATTACTTTGATAACAAACTCTGCATAGAATAGTTGTTGAAAAATGAGATTAATTTGCATAGAATAGTTGTTGGAAAATGTGATTAATCGTGATTAAATATGGAAAATTTTGCGGTTTAAGACAATTTTAATCACTTAACAGAACTAGTAAAGTTAAAATAATCTGATAATATCGACCATTTGGCCGATTAGTTTATAACAAGCTTTGTATGAAAGTCATTGAAAAATGCGATTAACCATGATTAAATATGGAAAAATGTTGCTGTTGAGACTATTTTAATCTACTGACAAGACTAGTAAAAAATTAAAATATTCTGAAAATATTGATCATTTGGACAATTATTTTTGCGAGCTTTGCTTTAGTTGTTAAAAAAATGCAATTATTCATAAATAAATATGGGAAAACTTAGCAATCTCGAAAGACTGGTAAAAAGCTAAAATCTGAAAATATTGACCATCCATTTGGTTGATAATGTTTCATATATATCACTTATGATGCTATTGAACATTTTGAGTGGTCGAAAGTATAAAGACATTCATAAATGGTTTTGTTATGACACCTCAAAAGCAGTGCGATTTTTTTTGTATTAGAAAAGAAAGCATACTATGTTTTTCACAATCCAAGGGTTACAAGAATGATTGGTTGTAGTCCTACTGGCTTCCCTACCATGGAGGTGACCTGGTACTCCACGTGCTTGAGGAACAGGCCTTTCTTCTCCGGTATGAGCTCCACCCTGATCTGATCCCTGTTCAACAGCCTGTCCAGGTTCAGGGACAGCATCAGCACGTCCTGCTGAGCCGGCTGCATCCTCAGCGCGCGCAACTCGCTCGGCTCCCCCAGCTGAGGCTTCGGAAACTCTGAAACGCACACAGCCGCCCCCTGACTTCTAATATTTACACAAGATTGTAGTACCCGCTACTGCTGGGCTGTCGTGAAGCAAAGCCTCAGTTTGCAAAGCGGCTATCTCATCTTTACGAACAGAATACGTGCCGATGGAACGCTTCTTTCACCATGCGTTCCGATATGGCTAAGAAGTGAATGTAATCTTCTGGGACAAATGCAGAAAAATTGCTCTTGTGCACAGGGGAGGTTTCGTGCAGTTGGCCGCTACACAGCCACACCTGGAATAACAGAAAGGGCCTTAAATAATACCGCAAAGAACTTGACGCACGCCTGCCAAATGGCTACCTACACTTTATAAAAACCAAACACTTCCCGCATCATCTTGCCACCATGTGTGTAGTGGAAAAGTGCATCACTTAACAGCAATGTTTGAACTGTGCAAAAAATATAGTAAGTGTAAACATGGCTCTTGTGGAATTAACAGCTTTTTATAATGGAGAACTGTAGGATTTTAAAATAATAGCTTGTGCAACCCGATCCAAACGAATACTGTAAAAAATGAAAGCAAAAGTTACTTCAACACAACAAAAGTCGAAAGGTGAGCAATGTTCTAACTACATTTCTCTTTGTTGGTCTATATAAATCAGTGCCGTCACATTAAATGTTACACAAGTATAGTGAAAAAATTCAGTTGTATTTTACTTTTTGCTATGTATTATGCATCCAATCTTTAACATTGTTTGTTTTTAACTTTTGCAGTACCATTTTAATGTAATTATGCGAACAAAGCTTTAATCTTCATTGATCTATGTTGTTTTATCATATTTAATCAGAATGTTCAAACTGGGCACAATATTAATGTGCCTTACTATAATTCATTAAATAATTCATTAATATCACACTATTAAGACATACCTGGCAATGAATGTCTGTCTGGATTCTTAAAAAACATGCGTTTTCAATATACACTAAAATTTTTGAAACATTCTCTTATGCTTTGGAGAAGATTTTTCAATGTCTTTATTCTTAAAAGTCTTGAAAATACATGCTTGGGACTGAATGATATTTAAACATAAACTAAAAGTCCAAGGTTTAGAAACACTTTTGCTATTGGAAGGAGTGGTGTTTTGAATGATGGTTTTAAATATGCACTAGTTAAAAGTCACTAAGTCAAAACTACTGCAATACTTTCATATCCTATTAAATGAAGAAGTATTTTACAATGTCTGGTTTCTAAAAAGTCATTAAAAACGTCCTTGGCATTGGTGAATTTTAAATATATATTTAGAGTCAAAACTTTTGAAACACTTGTTTTCCTTATCAGATTGAGAATTTTTTTCAAATGTCTGAATTCTTGGAAATGACAAAAAGCTGACCATGGGATTGAGTTTTAAATATACATTAACATTCAAAAGTTTTGAAATACTTTCTTATGCTATTAAATGGAGAAATGTATTGAAACTTCATTAGTAGTGTACTTTTTAGGAATAAAACCTCTTTCGTTTTTGATAAACACTTTGGACTACAGTGCATTTTTTATTTTATTTTTTTAATGACAGGGTTATTTGGTGTATAATGTTTGTCTTAGGAGTGATGACAGTTTCAACTCCCAAGTTTTGTTTTGACACCAGCAATCATGCAAGACATTTCTCACACACTTATCTACCTTGTGTGTAGTTTTCCAGAACTTTGGGACTGGGCTGCTTTCCTTGCTGGGCGACGGCAATTAAAGTGAGCGCTTTGTAGAACGACAGCTTGTTCAGGGATCCGTTGCCGGCCGCGTCGACATGTTCAGCAATCTGAAGTGGAGGGGGAGGGGGGTGTCAAACAAAAACGGTCAGCGCTCCGTGAGAGGGCCAATCTAAATGCAACTGTGGTTTGCATTCCTGGTGTGCAGGAAAGTGAATGCAACGCCACAAAGATTCTGTAATGCTGCAAAGATAAATGCGCCACTAAAGTTTGAATCTGATGTCTTGTATTTACAACATAGAGTGGATATAAAAAGTCTACACACCCCTGTTCAAACGTTGGTTTAGCTTTCATTCTGATCAAACACATTATCCAACTGATTACCTGGTTAGTGACAGTGTTTCATAAGGATAAGGTAACTCTTTTATGACAAGCCATCACAAACAAACCTGTGACATCACTTTTCATCATTTCAATCAAACAGATCATTTTGGAAATAACATTTCCCACCTTTTCTGTTCTTCCTCGAAGGTTTATGAGTCTTATATTAATTTTCTTGACATAGAAATAGGTGTCACAGGCTTCTGTTTTACACTTGCTGCCTTTTCTTATTAGTTTAAGTCTTGTGAATTTTCTAGAGTAAGTGCAATATCCCAACACACTAAACATGTTTGTTTTGGGTACTGTATCATCGCTGTGTTTATCAAAATGTGCTTTCTTGCTCTAAGTAATTATGTGAGATTTACAAATTCAATTATTTATCATGGATTGTCTCTTTTTATTGAACACAGTTTATCTAAATCATTTTCAAGTACGACAGTAAAATGGTAACTTTACTTTTTACAGGGTTTATAGGGGTTACAGGTTAGTCTGAAACAGCAAAAAATAACATCAAGTGCATCAAAGTGCCAGAAATAAATCTGGAAAAAAAAAGTCAATCTTATTTAAACTACAAATATTTTTAACCTGCTGAATTGGGAAAAAAAAAAAAAAATCAATAAATAATAAATAAAAACTGATCTGGAGCATTAACACGGGAGCACCAATATCTTGGAACATTTTAACCTGAAGAAAGTTTTCTAATGATGATATATAATATAATATAATATAATATAATATAATATAATATAATATAATATAATATAATATAATATAATATAATATAATATAATATATATATTTTTTTTTTTTTTAAGTTCTTAACTCCGCCACAGATTGGCATTGAGGGTGCCATTGAAACCACCTGGTGTTGTGGATGTGCAATTATACATTACACATGCAAAAGCAAAGAATGTTACCCAGGATCATTCACGGCCCCAAGACAGCCCACCCCACTATTTCTGATGGATTACAGCAAATCTTCATTTACAAGAATAAAATGAAAGTCAGAACCTAACAAAACCTACACCGATAAGCCGTAACAAAAACAATGATGTCACACTTTTTGTTGCATATAATATTCATTAAAGAGCATCTCACCTGTGCTTGAACCGCCTTGGATAACTTTGTGCTCTCAAGCAACCTTTGAAACACTTCAACCTTAACCTTCTCATCTTTCTGGCAACTAACAGCCTCATACACCTCTCTGTAATAGGCAGGAACTGAGCCTGGAAAGGAAGAACGATGGTTAGATATTGAAGTGAAAAAAAAAATACAGAAAATAGCAAAATGGCAGCTCTTTGCTTAATTCATACTCCACAAATGTAATATTAATCTGAATGCCGTGTGTCGACAAATGAAGCCACTAAAAAGATATTGTGAGGAAAACTTTTGATTTGATGACAGGTGGGCTGGAGCCTACCCAGTTGGACTAGTCGCCAGCCAATCAAAGGGCACACAGACTATCACATTCACACAATGGGCAATTTAGCCTTCAGTAAACCTGACAAGCGTGATTTCGGAATGTGAGAGGAAGCCGGCATATCCGGAGAAAGCCCAGGCTACAACATGCAAATGCAGGCCGGAGCCAGATTCGAACCCAGAACTCAGTCCTGAGAGGCTGATGTGCCATTCCATCACTACGTTTCCACTATCTGCCCCATCATCAAAAATCATATCACTTGCTTCTCATGTGACGGTTATGACTTAGTTTATGATCAACCCTTACGTGTCAGCTCCCTTCACATTGTTTGACTTTTAATTAGACACATAAAGTGTGAACCGTTAGTATTCTTCCCCCAAAACAAAATAGCGTCAAACATCAATTTCGATCCTTGCATTGGACTTACGAGTGTAATTTTCGTCTGGCTGTAGTAGTGCATCAAGTGAATGTCAACTTTTAGGAAAATTGCATCAAAACTTCGTCGGTTTTACACGACTTTTGAAAGCAACATGCAGGTGGGGGGAAAAAATACAAGTTGAAAACACCGAGTTCTCGTCGCGACTTCCACCGAGTAAGCACACGCCAAGAATATCTCTAATGTAATTTCACGCTTCCTCTACACACGGTTTTATGCGATTGCGATTATCGATTGCAAAATATCGTCCAAAAGAATGATGTGAATGAGAAGTGCACAAACTGTACCTTCATTGATCTCTTCAGCCATGGCTCGGACTGTCATGTGAGCGCAAGAGCACCTCCATGTGATTTCCTGCAGAAGCGAAAAAACAAGTCATTTATTTCTTAAAGTTGTAGGAGGCTGCTTCTGGTATAAAGTCCACATGAGTAATTGACCACTGTAAAATGTCAGGTTTCCAGGTTTAACATGATAAGCGTTTTATGGCGTTTTTTTTTTACGTATGGAATTTTTCACTGTACGCTATAAAAAGCGCATAACTTATTAGCTGCTTTTAAAAAAATCAACTCACAAGAAGTGTCTATAGTTCTCAATTCAAGACTGCCCATCAGTATGACTGAATCTACGCAGACGTAAAGAAAACATGGTTTTGTTGGCCAAGATAATATATATACAGTAGCCTATCTATATTTAGAGATCATTAAATCAGATCATTTAAAAAACTAATGCATTCATTGTGTTTTCCATGAAAACCCTTGGGTAAAATGGGAAAAGAGTCCAGAAAAATTATAATCTATATTTAAAAAAAATATTGACAAAATCTGCGAATATGCCAAGTTGCGTGCTTAGCTGGAAATATGCCCCGTTTTAAATAGTCAACAGTAGATGACAGACATGCGGATTTGGAATGATTATGCAGAACAAATACATTAACTCAATAAAATTACAATTTTGAGTGATTTGATTTGTTTAAAACATTTCACAAAACGAGTTTTTGCACTCAATGTTGTTGGTTTGCTGTTGATCGTTTTCGTGTCGTTTTGAATGGTTCTTTTTTCCGGCAGTTGCCATTTCTCCGAAGGTTCATGAATCTGTCATCACCCGCAATACAATAGATAACCACTCAGTGGCGCTATTGGGTCATCTGTGCTGGATTGAAAATGGGAGGAGGGGTAAAGACGGATGTGATCCAGCCCGGCTCGTGAGGATTTGTCAGCTGGCGGAGTGTCGTCAACAGCCGCTGCTTTTGCGCAAGACTCCAGTCCGGATGTATAGAAGCTCCGCTCGTTCGCTATTAAAGGCGAACCCGCGGCGCTGGAAGTGAAAAATTTGCGAGAGACGAACCGTGGAGACTGCTCACTTTGGCTCCACGACGCAGGATGTAAACAAAAAACGGTGCAAGATGACGAGAGGAACAAAAGGGACTTGTCGCCTTCAACTAACCAGCAGCTAAATCGGCTAACATTTGCCGACGTCACAGAGAATATATTGACACTGGGTAACGTACACTTCAAACGCCTATTTTGTGACGTCAAACAAATGCTGCTTTCGTGTGCGTGCCCGAGAAGCTTCAAAGTATAAAGTTGAATTAGTCGCTAGTGGTGACTAGCTTACTTACCAGGTGATGCTAGCAAGCTAGTTTTTAACTAGTCTACCATCCGTGAGAGAACAATAACCTATCACCAGTTGCTAAATTATGCATGCTCTGTCCGGGATGCCATTTTGAGAATGTTGTGGAAATAACTTGCAAGTAGTAGATGGTTAATTTGTCTTTTTGAACGTCATTTGTGATGGGTTTTTTTTTTTCAATATCTCAAATTCTCTCCCAACAGACTCTTCTGGAAAGACCCAGTTGCATCTTTTTTCATCTGAAGACGAACTGGATTGACTGTCGGTTGGCCATGGCTGCTGTGGTTGGTTACACGCCACCCTGGTGGGTCAACTTGATGCACCGACTTCCACATTTCAATTTGAAGTTCGAGCATACGAGCAGCGACTTCCGGCCAGATGATTGGACGTATCAACAGGTAAGATTCCAAAATCAACCACTTAGCGTTTGGTAGATTATGGACGGACTCAGGATTACTAGGATCCTTTGACAACAAATGACATGTTTGCACCTGTTCTTCCGCTTCACCTTGTCACCATCTGCTGACCTATTTCCATCGCTTGGCCTAGTCCAACCTGGAGACCAGATGGTATTTTCTAATCCAGGCCACCAAAGCTATCCATCCTTGACTTGCGCGGGGGGTCTCCATGCCATTTTAATCTTAAACTTAGTGACAATGTACATTTTTATTGCGCAAAATCACTTTGGCACTACAATGTTGTAAAAGTCAACAAAAGTTTAGACTTAGGTAATAAGTCTTTGAAATCTCATGACAATGCTCATCACTACTTGATAGCAGATTATATGGTACACAATTATGAAAGAAAGATTATCAAAGTACACTGTTCTTTTGACACTTAGACTATGAAAACAGGATCACGCTCACCCGTCACCAAAGTGAGGATAAGTGGCACGGACGGACTTACTTTAAAAACCCCTTGTACAAGCTTACTGCTTTAAAGATATGTTGAGAAGGAATTGAGTTATATTGTATTTAAAACCACATTTTCCGTAGGTGATGTTGCACTAAAAAGTCCACAAAAAACTAGCGGCTATCTTGCTTTGGTGTTTGTTGAGCTCTATTCCTTCCTATTTGCTATTTCCTAACTAGACGTATTGTCTTCTGTTGTCCACAACCATACCCCCTCCTCCTCCTAAGCGATTCAGATCTCGATTTCAGTCTGTTCAGAACAGGAAAACACAAACTACCCTGAAATGCGTCATCATCTTATTGTCTTTATACTGACAACCATAAAATAATCTCCAGAGGCACACTAAAGAGTACACTCAAGCTTTTGTTTCACTGTTCACACATTTGTCAGTTCCAAACGGAAGTTGTGTTTATCATATTTTCCCAGAGTTGGCACATTTGTCTTTGTTTTCAACTCCCCAAGGTGTCATTAAATTTAAAATCACCAGGTTGCATCCTAAATGTTGTGATGAACACAGAGGTAACAAGTAAATTTGCTCTGCTACAATTTACTTGGAGTATTTTTTTAAATAACTACTTGGGATGGAGTGCTTTTTGCAACGTCTTGAGTATTTTTAAAAAGTAGAAACATTGGTTTTATTTTGTTGCATTGACCGCACAACATCTGTCGCGTCACGCAGAAGTACTTCTCTAAGTGACTCACTGAAGTAAGACATGGCACACTTGGTGGAAATCTCTTCCTGTTGAACTAATTGTTACTGTTGCATGAGTGCAAACAAAGGAAATTGAAGTCAATTTTTTGCCGCTGAATTTCCCTTAACACTTTTTTTGTTGTTGTTGAAATGATATAATTAGTCAGTGTTTGTCGTTGCATATTCCTTTATAATAGTGTATTTTTTACTTTATTTCGGATTGAAAAAGTCACCAGTTAGTACGCAAGTAGAGATTTGGGCCTATGTTTTTTTCAGGCCTGAAGCCAATTTTTAATAGTCAAGATAATTAGTGTTTAGATCCAATCTCATTTACAATAAAAGAGAAAACGGGCGGCTCGGTGGCGCCGTGAATAGCATGTCTGCCTCACAGGTATAGGGACCCGAGTTCAAATCCACCTCGCTCAGGGCTTCCTGTGTGGAGTTTGCATGTTCTCCCCTAGCCTGCGTGGGGTCTCTTTGGGCACTATGGCTTCCTCTTATCCTCCAAAAACCTGCCTGGCAGGTGTATTGCACATATTAAATTGTCGTTAGGTGTGATTGGGTGCGTGAATGGTTTGTTCGTCTTTATGTCCCCTGCAATTGGCTGGCAACCAGTTCAGGGTTTCCTCCACCTACTGTCCAAAGCCGGCTGGGATAGGTACCAGCAACCCTGCAACCCTTGTGAGGATAAGCGGCTTTAGAAAATGGATGGATGGAATAAAAGAGAATGTTGGCATCAAAATAAAAAGCAAAGTACTTGCGAACTCTGTGCCAATTGAATGCCTCCCTCATTTACCCATTGTTTCTCATTTTGGGGACTCCGTTCTTTTATTCATTAAGTAGGCGTATCCTTACTTACCCGAGTACAATTTTTGCCAACGATAGCCACCTTTGGTGAAGCATTTGTAAGAAATGGCCAGTGTGTCCATATATAGCATCCAATCACGCAACACCTTTGGTGAAGCATTTTTAAGAAATGGACAGTGTTTCCATATATAGTGTCCAATCACGCAACACAGGCATCGATTTGAACAACCGAAGTGAAACCACGAAATTATTTTTAGTATGTGGCAATAACCGCATGGCATTTTTGGAGCCGGGGGCTATTCCAGCACGCCGAGTGGTGTTTCGCTCCCAAACCCTTAGGTAGTCCATTACCCTCACATTGTCGATTTTAATGGGATCCATTATCGCTCCATTACTCTGTTCGCTATAGTCCATCCTATTACTGGGAGGTGTGGCGCTGCTCTGTCTGACTCTGGACCTGCTGTTCCTGCTCTTCTACTCCATTTGGCTGTGCTGCCGACGCAACAAAAACCCGGACCAACCCTCGGCCGACTGCTGCTGCACCGCCTGGTGCGTCATCATCGCAACGCTTGTGTGCAGGTGAGCGCAAGGCGGCATTTGCAACATCAAACAAAGCATTGAAGCACAACGCATATATTCACAGGACGTCAGTATTTTTGCTGGTGCCAATTCATTTTGGTCAAAGCGTGAGCCCGACCATCTGGACTTGTGTTGCTGAGCATTAGTTTCCTGTTTTCCCTCCATATGCTAATGGGCCGCTAGAGAGCCATCACAGCTGATTTGAAACCGCACAAAAAATTGCTGCAGGGCCCTGATGTGGACAGCCAAATGCATTACAATCATTCTGTCCTTGCATCCGGTTGCTCCAAACGGCGTGTTTTCTTTTATTTCTTTAAACTCATTCAAGCCCATGTTTTTTTGTTTGTTTGTTTGTTTTTTTAATACAAGCATTCAAATCCAGGTACTTATGTATGTGTGTGTGTATGTATATATATATATATATATATATATATATATATATATATATATATATTTTATTTTTTTTTTTCACATTTTTGCTGAAAGGAAGTTCTAAAAAAATGGCTTATACTTCACGATGTAAGTATTAAAAGTATTTAATTACTTAAGGTAATTAAGTACTAAAGCAATCAAAAACTAAATAAATCAATCTCTTTTGCTATGTAAGTTATAAAGTAATTGATTATTGCGTATAATAAGTACTATTGTAAGTATACAAGTACTAATGCAATAGAATTTATTACGTACTGGAATGCTAATGTATCCATTAATTTACTAAAGTATATTTTGAAAGTTTGCTGAAAGAAAGATCTAAAAATGGCTAGTACTTAGTGATTGAAGTGTTAAAGCAATCAATGACTTTTGGTAATTAAATACTAAAGTAATACATTACTTTAAAAGATCTCTCTAGCTCTCTAGGTAATTTAACACAACTGTACTTAGAGTAATTAATGTATTGATCCTTTCTTTAGGTTTTGTTTATTTCGATGAAATGTGTGTTTATATGTTCAATTATTTGTATAATTCAGTACTAAAGTAATGGATCATGTTATGTACTGAAGTACAGAAGTACTTATTATTGTAGATATTAAAGTAATCGAGCACTTCAGAAATACTAGCCATTTTTAGACCATCCTTTAGCCAACTATATACTGTGTGTGTGTGTGTGTATATATATATATATATATATATATATATATATATATATATATATATTGGGCTTGAATGAATTAAAAGTAAACAAGATGGACAAAAGAAGCATTTGTGCTTGCAAACATTTCACTTGTTACACACAGTTAGGAAAATGACTTGGAAAAAACAGCTTCCCTCTTTATTAGAAAAACTGCACATATTTTCCATACTTCCACCCTGTGTCTTTTTTTGTTTGTTTTGTAATGGCTTTTGTCCACCACTTTTCACGCAGCAGAGTGTGAAAGCAGGAGATTAATAGCCCAGGAAGAGGAAAAACACAACGATGCACTGTTGTGCAGCTTGAAGCGGTGCTCATATAATCACCCCACTTTATTAGAAAATGTGATGCTCTAGGTGGATGTCTGTAAAATATGTGGATTCGGATAATTGCAAGCTCCTCAAACTACTTCTGTGGTCATAGTTAGAAAATATGGAAGTAGAAGTAACATGTAAAGTCAAACTTATAGTGTCACTTTAAATGCTTTAATACACAGGACCAGTCAAATGTTGGTTAAAATCGTCAATGTTGGTATTTAATAGTTTAAAAAATGTCATCAATTTTAAAGTAATATAAAGTCACCGAAGTTATGAATGCATTTTGATGGAATTATTTAGGAAACAATCATTGTTAATCAAAACGGATTGTGTTATAATTGAGATTATTCAGACCAGTCTGCCTTTATAAGAACTTTCCACGTCAGGCAGATTCAGGATAATGTTTTGATGTGGAATGACTTCTCATTTTTAGGAGTTTGTTTTTTAGGCTATTATAAGGCATTTTAATTGTAATAGTTTAGACCATGATGTAATGAGGCTAATAATTTAGTTCTGGTAAATCAAATGAATTGTAGATTGAAATACAAAAAAATTCTATCCCTTTTCCATCCATCAGAGCTGCTTTTCTGCTACCCGAGGCCTCTCATTCCAAATACGATCTGATAAACCAGCTTGAGTGCTGCCTTTGTCAGGACTGAGGCCTTCAGGGCACATATCCATAAGAGTCGGTTCGCCTGTGTTTCCATGGTTCCATGTTGGCTGGATCAGGCTTCTGAACTGACGGGGTTAATGTTACCCCCCCCCCCCCCCCCCCAAAAAGAAAAAAAACCCTGCCTCCACACTTCCCTCACTCATACTCATCTCCTTTTGCCTTTTTAAGTAAATCCCCCACAGGGCCCTTCTTACCAAGATGTCTCTCCTCCCTTATTCTTTGTCAGCATCGGCATTGCTGTGGGTTTCTATGGGAACAGCGAGACTAGCGACGGAATGAATCAGCTGACTTATTCCCTGCGCCACGCAAATCGCACCATCGCTGATGTACAGAAGCTGGTGAGACTTCAGTATTTAAGAAAAAAAATCATGGCTGTTTTCCCACTTTGCCCACAAGATTTGTGAATTCCCTCACCTCCTTGATTGTGTTCCCTGGTCTGGTGCAGGTTTTCAACATCACATACACACTGGAAGGGACAATAGATGATGAGCTAAGGAAGCTTCAGACAGACAACAATGACAACGGCGATGTCGACGGCAATGTCAACGGCAATGTCAACGGCAATGTCAACGACAATAACGACTCCCAGGCCAATATCATCAAATACGTTCAGAACCAGCAGGAAAACCTGGTTGAACAGATGAGAGACATTCCCTTCTGGAAGAAGAAAGATGTCAGCCTGGGGGAGCTGGCTGTCATAATCGAGCTGTATGATTGGTACAGGTGAGCTGCTCAATAACCAAGAGGACCATTCAACATTTGGAAACCATGCAACCTATGCATGGGAAAAAAGATCACTCCTTTTTTTGTCCTTGAAGATGGGTGGCCTATCTGTGTCTGCTGCTGTTCGATGCCCTCATTTGTCTGCTGGTGCTGTTGGGCCTCTTTCGCAACTCCAAGGGGACGCTCATCGGGTGAGTTGCACGGCAAGATTAAAATGCACATGAGACACAATGAGGGTGTCGCTGCAAGCGATTTGTAACCACTGACAAACGGACCTGTAACGATACTACATAAAAGTCCCTGTCACCTTGTCAGTTTGGTTAATCCAAGATGATTTCATGCCCTATAAAGTTAATGCAGTTGGTTCAAGGCCTGTAAAACTGAAGACACTCCACTGCCACTTCTTCTTGCTTTTTAACTGATTTAAAGACGCTGTAAAATCCACCAATTTTTATCCATCTCAGGAGCGGACGTTTCGCCGGTTGTCATCCACTGAAAATGATATCACAGGCCTCAGGTAATGACCAATCATGGCTCAACTTTGTGACATTCGCAAGATGAGCAGTGATTGGTTGTTACCTGAGCAACTGTGATGTTATTTTCAGTTTACGAGTGGCAAAATGGTGCCCCTGACATTAATATTTATTACTGTGAAGAACATTCTTGAATGATTTTACTCCTTGGCAACAATATTAGGTATAAATGCACTGCAGAAATGTTGCCTTGCAAAGATAATGCTTAGTTTTGACAGACAAGAAATGTTTATTCATGTTTATATAATATATTGAATACTATGTTACAACGCAGTCTCTGTATTGCAAACTACAACTGCAATATTAATGAGCATAAGGATAACTTGATTTGTCAAATGCAATTTTAATGTTAGTTAGCGTTGCCAAAATTGCCTTTTTATTATTTTTTTCAACATTCCATTTATACATGAATATTAATGGCAAAAACCTTATGGAATTTTACTGGTAGAATTATATGAACTCATTCAGTCCCAAAGATATATATATTTATGTTTTTGCAGTTCAGACAATCTGTCCCAAATGACAGTTTTTGTTGTCTAAAAGCTGTCAATGAATGAGTTAACTGTGTGTGAGTATGACATCAAAGTTTGGTTCACCTCACACTCCTTAGGATGTGCATGTTTGGTGTTTTGGCTCTGGTGGTCAGCTGGGCCTCGCTGGGGCTGGAATTGGCCGCCACTGTGGTGAGTGTCCGCTTCTGAAGTCGATATCACACGTTGTTGTTGTTTGTTTTTTTTTTTACTGGTCTGAAATTTTCCCTGTAACACACTCTCCTAGACCACCAGCGACTTCTGCGTGTCTCCTGACACATTCATCACTCATGTGGCCAAAAAGCAGAAAATTGTTGAAAAAGGTATTGGTCACTCACTTTTGATGTGTTATGTTTTTTGTCCCCCCCCCCCCTCCCAAATTGCGATCGCTAAATGTTGCCTCCTGGTTTTTAAAGTGGGCACTCGCGTGAGTGATTAGCCAAGTATCGGCCCCCTATGATGTTCTCAATGATGTGATTATTGTGCAGCAGTGAGACAGTATTGTTCTTAAGAGCCAGCCCTTGTCTGCCGCTCATAAAAAGCCTCTAAAAGTGGCTGCCAACAGTGTCGCAGGGCAATGCGATGCCTTTTTAGGCTGAATAGAAGCTTCTATGCTACAGCTCCTTGTAGTAATTGCCTAAATGATGGCTTGGTTGTAAAAAAGGAGACATTTATAGAGAGCACCGTGCAGTGGATGAGGCGAGGAAGATGAATGGATTCGAGGGAGGGATTGTCAAAGTGGATTATAAAGACACCAATCTTCCCTTTTAAAAAAAATCTATTTGTGTTTTTTTACTTTTTTGCCTCTGACAAATGCAATCTCTGCTTCAACTTTTGCTGACAGCAATGTGTGGGTGTTATCTTGAATGCTTTATTATGTTGAATGAAGTGGGTGTTTTTCCAGACCATCACTCCAATCTCTTCTACCTGTCTCCCAATGTGCAACTGTGTCAGTCAGTTAACCAAGCCTCTTCACAGCTGTAGGTGGTTGCTTTATAAAACAAGGCTTCCAAGATGAAACAAGCATTTGACAAACGCTGTAGGCAATGGCTGATTTTTTTTTTTTCCAACTGTATACAGTACCAATCATTGGTTTGGAAACGTCTCAATTTGTTTTTTAAGGCAAATAAAGTTGTTTTTATGACCCAGTCAAACTGACTTAGGGAACTTCTACTCCTGCTACTGTCATCTTGTCAATATTATCTCAACTTTGTCATGACTCAGCCCCTGTGGGAACAAACAATTTGTATTTGACTATCTTGGCTTGACAGGACACAAAATGTTTAGAAGCAACGGAGTAAGAAGCACATTGAGTGACCTCACTTGTTCAGACTGATGAAATCTGAAGTACTAGCACACTTACACCCTGTCTTTTGACTTCTGTTTTATTCACAGGGATCCTCAAGTACTACCTGAATTGCAGTTTGGAGTCAATCAACCCCTTCCAGAAGGTTTGTTGCTTCTAATGACTTCTAAACTTTTGCTGATGTTATTGAAACCCCAGCATAGTCCACTCACAATTCTTCAGATTAATGCATGAGTGCAATACACCCATGCTGCAGTGTTTCCTGTGTCTTGCTTCACTTGGTTTCTGTTGTAAGCCAAAGATGACCATGCTAAACTGGGATTTCACTTCTGCAACAAATTTTTAGCTCAACTGCATGAATAACTGAAAGCCTTTTGAGTGCTCATATGCCTCTCTGTTAGCAATGCTACTGTATAGTAAAAGATGCTATGCCTACACTGTGTGACTTGCATCTATAATTTGTTAGCAATCCTCTCACATGACTGCACAAGAGAGTACAACTAAAAATACAAATAATATTCTTTTTCAGAAGCTTTCCGCGAGCCACAAATCGCTCATCGAGATGCAGGACTACGTGCTGCAGCTTTTGGAGCCGACCACCAAGAAATCCAGTGAAACAATGGTACGTCTCGGTGATGCTCCTTGCTGGACATGAGCGCTGTGTTTGGGCTCAATGTTGTCATTAGTAATGAGTGGCGGTGAAGTGCAGTGCCCTTGCTGACTGCCCACCTGGGGCCTCAGATTAGCCACATTAGTCATTTGTTCAATACAACGTGGTGTTATGTGTTGTGTTGTACTGTGTTGATGGGCACAAAGTGAAACTCGTTGCACTCTGCATTCCCATGCACAAAAAAATGTGCTGAGCTGGGAGAACCATTTGTGAGAGGCAAACGGGCATATTTCATGCTCGAACAGTTGCAAGGACAGTGAGGTGTGCTCCTAAAATGTAAGTGCCTTGAGATGCATGTGCTTCATTCACAAGAATCATCAGTTTGTCAGCGTTAGTATTTTATATAAGAGAACTTTTACTTGACACAATTGTTTGTTTGTTTGTTTGTTTTTTTACAAAAACAAAAGATAAATACTCGTGTATTTAAAACTATTTTGAGATTTAGTCCACGAGCATGATGTTAATGCCAACACCTGTTATTTGCCTTTAGACAACTATTTGAGCACAAATGGTGCAGCAACTCATGTAGGCACACACTGTATATAGCAGTCATTGATCCAAGGTGAGTTTATTAATGTTATGAGGTGTCATTTGTCTCCCTTCTACTGTGTGTCGCATAGTGCCCCCAGGTGGCCATGGTGTCAAAAATACAGGAGGTCCTCTGGTTACGACGGTCTCGACTTACGATGTTTTGAGGTTACAAATGCGCACCGTAAACAGTAGCAGACTAGTTTCTATTTGCATGGTGTTCCAATTTACACTGAAATTCGGGTTACACCGCATCTTAAGGACGGAGTCATTTCATAAGTCAAGGACCCCTATATCCTTTCGATTGATTCAGAAAGTTGTACAAATAATTTTCATTTGTATTATGTCATTCCGTTTTTATAAATGTGATATTACAGTACAGCGGTGATTCTTAATCTTGTTGGAAGTATCTGTATAGGCATGTTCGAGACCAGTGTGAGTGCTCAATTCTTCAATAGTTATCAATCCCAAGATTTTTGATACTTAAAATTTGATGAAAAGAAGACACTTATATTTGCCAATATAGCAATTTGCCTTAAAACTGCAAGATTAGTTAAATTTTTGAATCAATTTTTTTGTTTCCGATTGCAAACTATCCTCAAGTGGGCTGCCATTTTGAGTACCGATACCTTGAAATAGGCTGCTATCGGGACAGATATCCGGTATCTGTACTTGCCCATCCCTTGTGTCGAGACGCGCAAATTTCACTGAGCCTCTGTAAATGGAAACCTAAATTTTTCACACTGCTCAAGGCAAGGCGAAGTTGATTACTGCCGTTAGCGTGATCAAGGAACACATTTGACTTGTATCTCAAGGTACCACTGGAAAAAGACTATAACACTAAAATGGTTAAAACTGGTTAAAGGAGACACCAAATGCTTTAGAATAGAGGAATGTAATGTACAAACTTGGTTATATCACTGCGTAAATAAAAGTGTCACTACTCATTATCCTGCATAGTTAGCTGCACTCCCAATCCTCATTCATTCCAGGTTCTAAGTTTGAATCAGATCCAGGAGACACTGATAACCATAGAGGGAAGCCTGCATCAAGTGACAGCGTTGGTGGACTGTCGCAGCCTGCATTTGGTGAGTAAGCCGACATACGTAGCTTTGAGGGAAGGTGGGCCGTTTGACGCTGATTTGTTGACCTAAAGCAGGGGTGTCTAACTAATTTTAGCTAACGGGCTACATGGAGGAATATCTATCTTCAAGCAGGAGGAAGGAAAATGGCCCTATTAAAACTTGTTTGCACAGCTTTTTCACAAGGAGTGCATATTGTGAACTTCTTCTGGATGTCTGTGAAAAAATGTCCAGCTTCCTGTGCGTACATGCACGCCAACTGTGAGCTCAGTGCTTTGACCTAGTTTGACTGCAACGTCTGGAAATGAAACCACAACGTCCATGTTATGAAGCAATTTTCTGGGGGTGGTTTTAAATGCTCTGGTTCAATCTCCCTAGGACTATGTGCAAGCTGTGACCGGCGTGTGCTACGACGGAGTGGAGGGTCTCATCTACCTGGTGCTTTTCTCCTTCGTGACGGCCCTTATGTTCACCTCCATCGTTTGCAGCGTGCCGCACACCTGGCGCAAAATGGGGTAAAATTTCTCTGAAACGGCACATGTCAAAACAGCATAAAAGCTTTGGAGTGACGGTTTTATGGCTCATGTGTGCCTGTGTATTGTTAGGAATTATTTATGAGGACAAACCAATCAATTAATCATGTGTTCACATCATTTATTCCAAGGTTTTGTTTTGATGTGGCCACAAAAGTACTCATAGTAAACAAAGACCCTGAAATATTTTTCCTTAATTAACCCTTTAAACACTACATTCCAATAAATAACCACAATTAAAATTTCACAGCAATTTTTATATATTTTTTTATAATTGCTTTTCCATTTAGCATGTTTTCCTCTTAGTGCTTTTTCAATTCTACTGTATGTTTTTCATTTACGGTATTTATAATATATGGTGTCTTATTTTTTTTGTTCACTATATATTGTTTGTATGCATTTTTCTCATTTCATTTATAGAATTTTTTTTAATTGTTTTTTCATTGATTACGCCCTCAACAGACCCAATTAGCTGTAAAACCACTCCCTACAGTTTATAGTTTTTTTTCATTGAAATAACCTCAAAATTCAAAAATTTTTGTACACTTCTATAGAAAGAAACCAAAGGCTGAAACATTGTGTGAGGGGAAAAAACAGCCATTCAACTATTTTCTTCATCAGTTTGCTTTATCTGGATGATATTAATACTCCTATTAAAAAGAAAAAAAAATACTTACACGATAGCTTATAGAAAGACCAACTAAAGATTTTCATTAGTGACAATGGCCTGAAATCCCTTATCCAATCAAGACACAGAACAAAAAGTAGACTCTTTATTGGCGATCAGGAAGCAGGATACCGCACACTGTTCTACTTATTTAAGGCATGAAAAAAAGTTGTGTGAAACAGCGAGGCGGGGTTACAGCGCCGAGACACTGTATAAACCAGCTGCATCTTCAAGTACTCAAAATTGTCAAGTGTTCATCGCAGTCACTGCCAGAGTTGTGGTGAATTGACTCATGTCTCCCTCCAACACGTTTCACTCTAAATTGTTAGCACCCAAGCCCAGCTGTTGGCCGTAATTAACAGACCTCTTTGAAGCAATGGAGGGGGGAGCACTCGTGTGTTTTATCTCAGCCGGAGCGTCCTGTTAGAGCAGAGGCAGCCTGTTCTCAGCACAGTAGTCCCTGTGAAACTTTAGTTTCTAGTGGAAAGTTTGTCTCTCATATTGAATCTCTTAAGGCATTGATAAATCAGGAGATGAAAACACTAATGGCTTGTCTTGCTTCACATGCATTTACAATCAAATTTTATGTTAGTAAGGGTAAATCTTGTGCCCTTGAGCAAAAACAGGGAAGAGTCTGCAAGAGCCTGTGTCTTGAGAACACAACAAATGTGACCACGTGGCATCTCCCTGATTCCCTTTGTCATTTTTTGAAAGTAGAGCAGCAGCGCTTTCTGGTGGCCACTCACAGCGCTTGTTCTGTATCTTGACAGTGCGGACGAGGACAGCGAGTGCGACTCACTCAGCAGGGGTGGGAGGCAGAACCACGACAACCTGTACAGAGTGCACATGCCCAGCCTGTACAGCTGCGGGAGTAGCTACGGCAGCGAGACGTCCATTCCCGCTGCGGCGCACACTGTCAGCAACGCGCCTGTCACAGAGTACATGTACGTAATACTTTGGGTGTTTCAGTGTCCAAACATTTTTATCTCAAGCACCAAATATTACCACTTGAGATTTTCTTTCACTATTAACCCTCTCCAGGAAGGCATTGCAAATTTGCAACAATAATACTGTATGAGAGTCCCCTAGGTATTCCATGTTGCATGTTATTGATTGAGGCTTTTTTAATTTAGAAGTTAGAAAAAAAATAATAATTTGAGCCTTTAAACACACTAAAAAGACAATCATCACTCAAAATTGAAGTGTTGCTAAAATATGCCCGAGAATATAATATTTTGACTTTGCATAATTCTTTCTGTGGTAGGAGCAGGGTTTCGCTCGTTTGTTATTTTTCATTTTTTGGTTTGTTTGACTTTTTTTTTTTTTAATCAATTTTTCATGGAACTTTGTTTTAATTTTTGGAAGGTGATGAGGAATGCTTAGTTTGCATTTGTGCTAGTATGATTTTTTTTTTTTTTATGTAATATTAATCAAGTGCCAGATAAAGTATTTTGTAAAAGTATTTACCTAATGTCTGACCTACCTTCTGCATGGAAGTACAACAAACCAAAGAATATCTAATCTCAACTTTTCACTATAAACATTGTTTTATAAATTTATACCTGTGGTTTTTAGGTTAATTTTAGATTTAGTGTCTAAATTGTTACTAATTAAAATAACCTCAGATGCAGGAATAACAGTCTGCAGTCTAGGCTGTAGTTTGTTTTTGTTTTGTTTTTTTAATTGAATGCTCATGAGTGGAAAGTGTTCAAAAGAAGTGGTCATCTCGGTATGTGCAGCTGTTGCTCTCCTGCTGTGAAACCTAATACCTTCATGAGTGATGGGGTCAAAGGGCAGGGAATTTCTCCACTAACCTCAACATAAAAATGCTGCAAATGGATCTTTTTTTAAACATATACATTAGGTTTATAGCTACACAAAACAGTGCATCCGGTCTCCCTTTTGACCTCTATGCTTTTAATCCCGCAGGGCACAAAATGCCAACTTTCCCAACTCGCGTGCCGAAAACACACCATTGATTGGACAAGAGTCTCCGCCACCCTCGGTGAGTTGAACACACAAACGGCAAATAGATAACGTGACCCCTTGAGCCACGTGTCCACCAAGCGTTACGGGACACTAAACCCTAATATGGTTACCGCAGTTTTGCCACAATTGTTACATATTGGTAAATTGGCAAATAAATATTTACAGTAGAGCCACTCAAAGTTGAAAATTGTCAGGTCCCCCTTCTAACAGCACCTCCAACCTAAAACCTCTCAATGCCCGCCCCCTCCTCGATGCCTCCGTGTCTGACCTGGACACGGCTTCACAATTCTTGTTCTACGTTCTTGTGGTCTTTTCTTCTCCCATCCCACTCCTGGCTAATCCGTCCAGTTGTATTTGACTCCCGCCCACACTAACAGTGGTCACAGCTGGCAGCTAAAGCCTTCGGACAACTCCAGAACGTTTTGGTAACCTCGTCTGCTATGTAACAGGTACACAATTATGCCCACCCTCAACCCCAGAACTACCCCAAAACCCAGCTGTTCTTCCACCATGTCCTACCTAATGTTTGTTGCCTGTGGCCCCTGACCCCCAGGCTGCATGTTTCCCTCCCAAATGTGAGCAATGTACACACACTAATGTAGATATAATCACGGAAATTGGGCAAAAAAAAGACAATAACTTGTTGACTTGCTGGCACTGAAATTTCTTTTGAACAGTTAAAACATGACCCTCTTTTTTTTTTTTTTTTTTTTAAATACCCCTTATAATAACCAACACGTTTACAGGTGCATCTCAGTATCCCAGAATATCACAAAAAGGTTTAGTAGTTGAATTCAAAAAGTGAAGCGCATATCACACTTTGCTCTGAATCTACATGCATATGAATTCCCTTTTCGAATTGAGCACCTGTGGAGAAAAATAAATCTACAATATTCTCTTCTATTGAAATATACCTTCATCCTAAATGTTCTTGCCAGACCTGAAAACAGGACCTTTTCAAAGCCATGTTTTTTTTGTTTTTTTTTCATGTACTGTATTTCAAACATTTCACAGGTGACATAAAGGAGGTCAACCCAAAAAATGTCTTTTCAATAATATGGTATTTGTGGCTACATTAGCCTAAACAAGGCATTCTAATGCATTTGAGTTTTTGGAATCATGAGTTAAAACAGCAAAGTTCACCTGTTTTTATCTTTAGTGGCCATTTTGCCACTTGCAGGCGCCTGAAAATGACATCACAATTTCTCAGGCAAATGACCAAAAATGACATCGTAGCTGCTCAGGGCTCACATGTTTTCCGAGCTGTCATTACATGTACCCTGAACAACTGTGATGCAATTTTCAATCAAAAAGAAGTTGCAAATTGACTGCCCCCTCAGAAAAGTATGTAACTTAATTCATAATTCCACAAATGCGATTTTATTCATCATAAAGCTGTGTTTAGACTAGTTGAGTCACAGATATATTTTAAAAGATTTCTGTGCGTTTTACTTTACCTTTAATGACATCAATTTCTTACATGCTTTGGTCAAAATACCCGAAAGATTACAGATCGCTGCACATGCATTATTTCTGTCTTGTTGAAATCAGTCTGTTTAACTCATTCACTGCCATTGACGGCTATGGTTGACATGATCTGTTTTAACCAAGCTGGTGGCGAGTGAATTAAGAGCAGAGAAATGGCGAGGCAGCACTCGAAAGAAAAACTACATTTCAAGCCATAATGTGTCCTTTTTCAAAAATGAATGTACTATACACGCACTTCCCTTTCAGTACTGTCCTGTAGTGCTTCCCAACCTTTACTGAGCCAGGCATCTTTGATATTTAGATTTTAAAAAAAAAACAAGGATTCGTGGAATATAAGTTAAGCAGTAAAATCGACTTCTTGTTTTCTATCCATCACATGTTGCAGCCGTTTCGCCTCTTGATGTCGAGTGAAAATGACATCACTGTTTAGATCTCACGTAAAAAACAATCACGGCTCAGCTTGCAAACGTCACATGACTTTTTCGACCATTAATATTTCTGGAAAGAAAACCTTTAGGTTGACTTTCCTTCAACTTATTCAGTGCCAACTATTTTCTGGCGCTTCTTTGCCCTATTTGAAATCAAATTCATTCATAAATAATAAATGCTGTACATAAGTACAATTGCTGTACATAGGTACCAGTGATTGAGTGTCTGAACGATGTAAAGACGTATGAATGTGTGTCTGACATTTTAGATTCAGACAGTACAGGCACTCCTCTAAATATGAACAAGTTGACGGATGTCGGTTAGCTGAAATTGTAAGTTGTTAGTTTAAAAATTCATCCAAAAGAAAAAGAAAATCCTTTAGCTGCTTTGGGAAAAGATCCAAGTTGACTGTTATCGCTATATCGTGGTTCCGGGAGGAACTTCAAGTAAAAGCGCTCCAAGCATACGCTTCTTGCTATGGTACAGTTTGTTTTGCGGCAATGACTGGCCTCTCGCAACATCCCCTGCCTAATTCTAATGGAGTTGTTACTCTTGTTACTGCTGAGGTCATTTTACTTTGTTCAGTGATATCACTGCAAAAGAGCTGAGCTTAATTCGGCATCCCTGCACTAAACTTATGGGGGACGACGCCTGGCCGTAATGTTATTTTACGATGGCAGCGCCGGCTTTGGTATCACAGAAAAGGCGCTAAATACAAAATCTGATTGACAGAAAACTCTATTCGTAAAGTCGAATGTTCAGATGTAGAGGAGATTGAATGCCTTAACTATGTAAAAACGTTTACTTACTACTTCAGATTTGAAGGAGTTACTGAAGAAATTCCTTTCACACAAATTGGATAGTTGTCTGACAAGTCTCACTTGGGTTGGGAATCACTGGCCCTACTACACTCCCTGGTGTTTAGCTTGAAAAGCGAGCAGCTTGCAGCCATAGTGGGTGGTGCATGTGTAACCTGTGTCCCCGCCCTACCTCGCCCGCCATTAAGAACTCCTTGAAATAACTAGGAAACCTCTTTGACTGATTGCATATTTATTTACATTTATCTTCCATGTGCTTTTCACTCGCAGTACACGTCCAGCATGCGGGCAAAGTACCTCGCCAAAAGGCGAACAGAGCCCAACATCCCTGCGTCAGTTTAGCCGGAACTGGAAACAAATGGCCGCCACATCTTTTCAAGTCATCCCATTCCCACCCCATCTCTTTTATTGCTTCCTATCGTCCTTTCTTTGGAATATCTTTGGATCACCCGCACCTTTTAATCCAGATACTTTTGAGTCAAATGAGGATTCATTTTTACTTAACACACGTCAACAATCCAAGGAGGATTTTTCTACTTGAAAGAAGACCTTTGACGGAGCACTGCCTCAGTCTCACATTTGACCGACTGGACTTTATGACGAGTGTCTTGGCTCTACTTTTGTCTTAACTGGTGTTTTGGGACCAGTCTGCATGTCTTACAAGCACACAACAGAATTTTTTTGTCGTCGTCGTCGGGAATAGTCCGACGGCACTCGTGAGTTGCAAAACTGTGAACTTGGAAGGTTCAATGAGCTATCAAAACCCTCAGCTAGCTAAGAAGCGGTCAAGAAGAAGGGAGAGGAGGGGCTAACTCGTTCATACTTGACATTAAGGTAATGTACTACTGGAAATTCTTTTCACGGTTTTACATGGGATTTTGTTATATTCAGGCATCACCACAAAAAATGTGTGGCTTTTCGAAAACCTGCCCGGCGACAGCTAAGGCAGCTAGCACAATGCTATCACCGTTAAAGTCGAATTTTTATTTTATGTAATTCAAGCATTTTTACATTGGCATCAAAAAATGTGTTTTAGCATTTCTTTTAAAGTTTACACCCTTTGTGCATCCTATTTTATTTGCAGGAGAAGTTGCAGGCAGTGCCAATCAAACTTTAAAAGTCTTAAATGAGCCTGATTTTTTTTTTCTGAATCTTTTATGCTATGTACACTGTTTTTGTTTTTGTTTGAACGTAATGTTCTTGTTTTTTTGTGTTATTGTTGGATGATGAATATTAATTTTAAAAAGAAAAGCCTACTTTGAATAATTCCATACATTTGTTTTCATTTGCTTTTTTTTATGAATCTGAATATGGTAGTTATTTTATTTTTGGTCTGGTTTGCTCTCTTGAAATAGTTTCACACACAATCAAAAACATGTACATGGGAGAAAAACAAAACAGTTGTGCTTATATTCAGCTTGACTGCCTGTCGTGTATAATTAAACGAACTTGAATAGTAATTCTTATTGATTCCTAAGGTTTTCATTCCATTGTGAGACCAGTAGATGGCAGCAAAACACCTTTTTTGGGTGTGCGAGTCAACCAAAAGACGGTGCTGTTATTAGTTTGACTTAAAATTTCTCATAACCTCTCAAAAGGCTCATAGTTAGTTAATTGCGTTCATGGAAATCCTTTTACGTGTTACTATTCCGCAAACTTTCCATAGACCTAAATAAATCCAAATCTTATCACACAGTCCAGCCTAATGCGGTATGTGATCAAAGCTTTCTGTGGACCATTGGAAACCAAATTTTTATTAACAGCACTTTTATTAACATCCAAAGTTTTTGACACTATTCCACCGGATGACTGCTTAAGAAGCTGTATTTGGCTAGATTTACAAGTCCAGTTCAATATGCACCGCATTCAATAGAATTACGCCAAATAAGTGCACCCCCCAAAAAAAATCCTTTTTACAATGTTTTCTCCATCCCTCTAGGCTAAACTCTCAATATTGTGTTTGTATGAATTAGGTGATTAAGCAACAAAATTCACCCGTTTTTATCCATCTCGGGAGGCGGCCATTTTTGACACTTGGTGCCACTTGCCCACAAATGAGATCACAGTTGATCAGGCAATGATCAATCACGCCTGGTTTCTACCCTGTTTTGTGAGTTTTATCATGTATTTACAAGCTGAGCAGTGATTGTTTATTACCTTTGTCCAGACTGTGATGTCATTTTCAGTTGACTGCAAGTGCTAAAATGGCCGCCCCCGATATGGATGAAATTTCACGGCTTAATGCATATTCCAAAACCCAAAATATAAAAAGATGACTGTGTGAACAATAGTGGTGCCATATAGAATATTTTTTTGGGAAAGAACAAGTTTTCAATTGTTCTTGCAGACCACCACCGAAGTAAAACTATGTCGAACAGTTTTTATTGCTACATCTGCTTGCTTGTCCTATGATGAGGGGAGGCTGGAAAAAAAAATGTAGCGGTGACATCATGGCTCCTGCAGTTGGTTGTTCTAGTCGTGCCAAACAAGGCAATAAACAAACATGGCAGCAGAAGAGGGAGGGTTTTTTTGGGGAGGGGGAATCTCATGTCAGGAGGGAGGTCATTATCAGAGTCGGGATGCAAATGAAATTTCACACGGTCTCGCCGTCGAGGAAATTTAATTACCTTACTTGTTGCCGGACTAAAGGAATGCGACACTAAAGCTTTGAGATGACGATCTGAATGGTTTGAAGGGGGTTGTTGCAGACAGCAGCAGCCCACTTGCCCCCCCCCCAATCCCACCCTTGCAGACACTTCCTGGGGTCCGTTAAGGCCTTCTGCCAGCTGCTTGGAGCACAGAGCTCCTTGTGACACCAAACTGGACAGCTGCAGCGTGAAAAGGATTGAGACGCACAAGGCTGCATCTATTTCTATTCAACATGGCCTCCATAGTCCAGGCTCTGTAGCGTCAAATCACCCCCCCGCCCATTTCATTCTAATTGAGCTCTCTGGTCATGACCCTCTTTGCTTACTGCAACGTCACCATTCAGACAGGAATAAAACAGTCTGACAATGAGACTTGTTTTCCTGGGTTACTCGTAACACTCCAGTCCAGCTTGTGGATGTGGAATAAAACCGCATAAAAACTCATTTGATTCCTGAATGGGGCTCACACAATAGATTTTTTTTCTTTTTTTTTCTTCTTGGTCTCAATAACAAGCCAATTAAGAAGAAAAAATGTGTGTGGTACCTTTGGTGCAAAAGCTTTTTTGGGGCTATAGGAGTAGTTTGTATGTACTTTAAAGAATTCTTGCTCAAAAGGGAAAATTCAGACTTCTGAGAGAGATCTCAGAATTCTCCCTTTCAGAATGCTCAGAATTCTGACAGTCAGAATCAGTTAGAATTCTCGCTGTCAGAATTCTGAGATTAAAGTCACAATTTTCACTAAAGTCACAATTCTGACAATCAGAATTCCCTCAATTGCCTATATTTTCAGAATTCTCATTTTAAAGTGTGAATTCCACCCCTTAATCTGACGTCTGAATACTGACTTTGCCAGCAATTCTGAATATTCTCAGAAGTCTCACTTTAAAATCAGGCTTGTCAGAGTAAAGTCAGACTTCAGACTTTTGAAATTAGAATTTCGAGTCTAGTCAAAATTCTGACCGAAGTGAGAGTTCTGAGAAGAATCCAAATTCTGACTAAACTGACAATTCTGACAGTATTAGTTAGAGAATTGCCTTTGCTCTCCAAATTCTCAATTTCGATTCTAAATTCTGACTTTATTTCCATTATTTTTAGGGAATAACTTCTGAATATTGAGATTAAGGTTAGAATTTTGCCCCCCTCATTCACTGGCCCTAATCCTCTTTTGTTTAATCGCATTATATTTGTGTCGCATTGTAATGTTATGTGTTAAAAAACTGCAAGATTAAATTGGGCGACTGATTATTCAGGTCAGGCCCAGTTCATGACCACATCTACTCCATCTGCTCACTGTCACACCTGACCACAATGTGAATGCACTGTATTGATGAAAAAATATGAAATCTGAAACACACTTACCCTGCAACAAATACCGTAACTCCCCAAATACTGGACGCACTTGTGTGTAGAACGCACCCATAATTTTAGGCTCAAATTCTGGTATTTTTCTTTATTATGTATGAACAGTTTAGCGGCATCTTCCTAAATTGTTTATATGTTTTTGTGTTCATATCCGTAAGTTGTATATTTGTTGCAGGTTAAGTGAAGTGTGGTACAGATTAATTGCGAGCAGTTAGTGAATGCTGCGCCAGTTTAATGTTGACTGTGCTGGAAGCAGGTTTCCCCTTTCCTCGCGACCCAGCTTGTGTTCATTTTGACATAAATACCCAAAGTTGTACAGCATCCGTGCTCCATTAAGTTTATGATCGTGTGTATATGCCAAAAACGACAATACATGTCAAATGGAATACCTGGAGACCAAAACCTTTACACGATCCTCTCCGTTTTAGTGATAATCCTGTGTGTGAACAAGGAAGGACTCGGACGGTGGTTCAGTCTGCTTGCTTCTTTTATTGAAAGTAATGCCGTAACACCCTCGGCTAACACGAGCTGCTGTTAGCTGTAACAGGCACTGGTTGCCAACTGACGTTCGCCCTCTAGCTCGTCCTGTTACGGTAATTGTAAGTATACGGCCGATATAAACATACACCCAGCCTAATCATTTGTGTCCATTTTGTCTCAGCAAAGTTAATTGCAACCCACCAAAACATGGCGTCAAATCTCAGTTTATGTGGCTGACAGATCAATCTTACTCGAATGGTATTGAGTTATTTGGGGGGAAAAAAAATCGGATGGCTTCAAGTGCTAGCTGTATGGAAATTTTGCAACGCTATCTAATCACATGATCGTCACTGGTTTTGAAGTGAAAAGGGAAATCAATTAGGTAAATGTTAATTTGCTATTAGTTGATAGGCAACTGCTCCCTTGTAGCCGAAGTGTGTAGCAAGAGTGTGTACTGTGTTTTCAAAGAGCGGCAGCTGTGTCCTGGATGACTTTTTGGGAAAGGGGGTTGGGCGCTGGTGTCACGTTTTTCACAGTCCACCTCCTCCTTTATACGCGTCAGCCATACCAGTCAGAGGGCGCAAGCATCCAATGAAGGATTTATGGTGCTGTCCACTTAACCCAGAAAGCGAAAGCGAGAAGCTCCCGCTCATTAGAATGCTTTGTGGCTCTCCAAAGCATTTCTGCCCTTTGTAATCACATTGTGTGTGCCCGCAATTGGCGTTCCAACACGCACAAAGAAGCAAAGGCCAAATTTGTAGCATTTGTTGTACGTGCAAATGTTCAAATAATTTGTTGATCATAAAATTTTATTGGTTTAAAGTAGGTCTGTAGTATGCATGAAAGTTTACTTGAAAAAGAAAAGCAGCCTTCGGAAAATGTGATTGGCTTAATGCTAACATTCTATGCAAAATACCAAAAATTGGCGATCGAATAGCAACAGTGCTAACACTTTTAAGGAGGGTTTTTCAGCACAAGGTTTTGAAATTTAGATTGATACTAATTTTATTTGTCCAATTTCAATCGTAAAAAGTTAACATATAATTTGATGAGTGTTTGTCATGCCAATTATTACATTTAAACACATTTTCCATTTGAATTTAATACTAACACACTGTGAAAAATGGCTCAAATAGCATTAGTGCTAACACTTTAAATGAACAGATTTTTGAACTGAAAATTAAAGAGATGCTAGTTTTATGTAACTGATTTCAGCAGATAGTATAGTCGGTTGAAATTGCAAAATAAATTTAACAAAAAAACAAAACGAAATTGCATCATTCAGACTTTCCAACTGGAGTTTCTTTTGAACTTGAAGAACCTTCTCCTTATGGAACGTGTCCTCTCCAAAGTTCAAGTTCCAAAGGGGACACGTGATAGGGGTATTAGACTGTGTGTGTGTGTGTGTGTGTGTGTGTGTGTGTGTGCGTGCGTGTGTGTGTGTGAGGGGGGTGCCTGCACGTCAAGAGGGATCAAGGCCTCTGCCAGTTGTTGCGGGACGTCTGCCGAGGGCCGACACCCGGTTTGATCCAGCAGACAATACTGGCGTTTATTGGAAGCCATAAAAAATTTCCAAAGTGAAATTATCGTCCCTCATTGGCTCGCTTTCATTCAATCGAGATCATTACACCTGCTGTGACTTCCAACTGTTTTGCTCTTTGATTCACTTGTCAAGCTACCCAAGTCCTAGTGTGCTCATTAGAGGACATGCTGGTCTTTTCAGTGATGTCTCAAGTGTTTAGCTGGGATGCGATTACCTTTGCAGGGACAAAATGGACAACGGTGGACGCAAATAAATAGGCTGGGGATCAGGAGGCTATTGTCTGTCTCCATGTGTTTTTGTTCAATTAATTGCTTAATTATATGGCTAAGATTCAACCTACATATTGGTGTCATTTAGCAGTGTCATTAGTGGACATTTGTTTTTGGTTTATGTCTTTTGACTCATTTGAGCTACCCAACTAAGTTCTAGTGTGCTCAGTAGGAGATCCAAGATCCAAGCAGTTCGTATATTTCATCCTAAAAATCTTCATGACTGTGAGCAAGAAAGCGCCTCGACTGATCAACAAGATGGCGGAGGTAAGTGAAAAACCTTTTTTCGATTTTGTTTAATTTTGGAATTATATTTCCAATGGCGTCTTCTGGCATGTTTTATTCAGCATCTGTAGAAGAAAAACCGTGCAGCAACTGTTTTATTTCGCGCTTATCTGCCAAAAAATTAAAAACAATTATGACAATACGCACTGATTTAACATTCTTGAAAACGAGCCACTATAACACAATTTAGTGATAAGTTGCTTCATTTTCCAGTTTATTTGCTCTCAATTTGAGAAGAAATTGTTTTTCTCATGGGAATAAAACACATTCAGATTTGCTGATAACTACAGAAACCTTAATAAAAAAAAAAATTCTACCAATTTAAGAACAATCTAATTTATTTTTAATGTCATGTATTGTTTGGCTTTGGATGAACTTTACTTTTACTGCGTACAAATTCACAATGCTATTACCAAGAGTTTACAAGTTACATTTCTTGCATTGTAGAAAAAACATTTTGAAAATGATAAAAGTCTGAACTGAGAACTTCAAAACGTCTTGAGAATTAAGATGTGAGCGTTCTTTGTACTAAAGAGGATGTGATTGTGTGGAAAAAAGTCCGTAAAAATAAACTTTTCCCTGAGTGACTCATGCATGAGAGACAATTTAGAGTGGTGCAAACATTCCCACCACAAATCATAATCATAGTTTTTTTTTTTTTTGCCTTCTAGGGAATGAGGAATGTGGATAAAGCGAGGCTCTTTTTGTCGTTTCTAACACATCCATCATCTCTGACTCGTTTGATGTAAATCTTCCCAGATGACACTGAATCCTCCAGGCTGCCCGACGGGTGAGTCCATGACCTCCCTCGCTCGACTTTGCTGCTTTCAGGGACACGAGGAATCGATTTTTAGTCATTAGAGTGGCAAGCGTTAAATGTGCATCTAGATGGGTACAGGAAGGGCACAGGCTTTGCGTTTGCACTCCCTAGTGTAATTGCACATCTACAGCACCAGGTGGTGCTGTGGCGTTCTCATCAAAGTCCGCAGGAGTTCGTAACTTTTTCTGTCGCTGTCAAAATTTGTTTTCGTCCAAATCAAATTCTTGATAAATGTGATTTAGAAAACAAGCAGAACAATGTCTTCTTTTCTTCATTTTAAAATATTTATTCATTTTAATGTAACCGATCAATTTACATTTTTTTTAATTATATTATTTTGTTTTGCAACATCAAATGATTCAGTTGGACAAACATGTTTCTAGTTGAATAAGGATTGACAACTTTTATTTCAGGCGCTTTGATGCACTTAAAACTTTTTTTTCAGATTTAGAATAAACTGTAACCTGCATTAACCGCTGTAAAAATGTAACGTTAACATTATTTTCATTCATTTCTTTTGTTAATATTAAAAAGGATACAGTTTTAGATATATTTAGGCCTTTTCCATATGTAACCAGGGCTATTTGAACCCTCATTCTCCTTTCCTCTGTGTATAAAAAAATTCCATCCACATGGCTTTGTTCATTGAAAAAATTTCTGCGACATGAATCTGCTTATTGTGGTTTTGTTCATTTTCAAGCTTAAATTGCTTGGCGGCAGTGGAGTGGTCAAATTCTGTCCAATCGGAAAGAACTTCCTTATTGTCACTGGCGAATGTTCGCGAATTGTGCAAATCTGTACTTTAGCTGCAGTTTTTGTGACTTTCGTTAAAAAAAAAAAAAACAGGCATGTATATCAAAACAGAGACATTTGCAACACGTTTGCAAGACCTCCAGCTACGTGTATACTATGCCTGATGCAATTTTTATAGATAATGATTTCATTTATTTTCATAGATAATTATTTCATTCATCGTCATCGCAGCAAGTGGGGGGGGCTGCAAAATGTTTTCCCTTTCCTTGGAGGGGCTTTGCAAAAATAATTGAAAAGCACCGATTTAGATGCAGTTTGATCTTTTCCAGCGATGGAAAGATGCCCCGCCCCCTCGCAACTTCCTCCAGACTGCAGGCTCCAGTTCATGAACTGAAAGATATTTGTACAATAATCCCTCTGCATCCTTCCCTGTCACATGTGTGCAGCAGGCCATTATTAAAGCTAATTACAAGTCTTGAGCGGTTTACCAAAGTTTGCCGTTGCAACGATGCGTGTTCCCATGCTCGCCGCTGTGGAACAGGGGGGGCTGCGGGTGCCTACCACACGAGGAGACACTTTTGAGGGAGCGGACCTCCCACATCAGAGCAAAGAGCTAGCATTCCCGCTTGAGGTCAAATAGTTTCATCTTCAAAATACAGACTGTGGTTTTCATATATGGGAAAAATATACGTAGTCGGACACCAACCATGATAACAGTCTTTGCGGAGAAAGGATATGAAGGGTTTTGTCTTTTATGATTCCACGGATTGTTTTTTTTTCTCAGATACAGTAGTATCGTTTCAGCGCAATATTAGTATTGTATAGCGTCAAAAGTCAGGCTTTCAATATCTTGACACCCCTGACATGGTATGTTTTTCTCCACTATGTAATGCTCATTTTACCTCTAAAAACTGTTGGTCCTCAGGAGTCGCAATACTAAAACACTATGGGTCCCGACAGAAATATTTGGAGTCCCAAAAATTGCGCAGTAAAAAGGACAAAGTAAGTCCAAGGTTCAAACTCCATTTACAAAAACTAATTACAAATATAAACAAATGTCAAGTTTATTAAAATAGAATGAACTTAAATGTAGCATCCGTCATCATCATCTTCGTATCGCAACCACTGATATTTTGATAGGAACGTCTGATTTTTACTTTGAGTGTTTGTTTAGTTTCAACATGTCTGTTTTGTTCCTCTTCTCGAGCTTCTAAAGCATTTTGGTCTCACTTCTTTACTTTCTGGCTCATTGTTACCTGATTGTGTTTTATTTGACTTCTCATTGATACTAAAAAAAAAAAAAAAAAAATGCAGCGTTTACTTTGTTTTGGGCCTAAAGATAACACTTTTTAGAAGTGGGGGTTAAAAAAGCAAAAAACATATCCCAAAAAGTTTGTTAGGACAAACAACTTCACTGTGCAATTTTTCTGTGACTTAAATTTTAATGGTTTAAAAATTTGGCCCATAACTTGATGATGGGTATTTTTTTTTTTCCTCCTGAAGGTAAACCATTTGGGAACGACTGCACCATCCAGGAGTGTCAAACTCGTCTAAGCTTGCGGACTACATGGGGGAAAATCTATTCCCAAATTCCCTAATAAAATCACGATATCCATTTATGTAACTTTAAAACAACAACTTCAAATGTGTTATTCTATTTTTTAATACTGTCCAAAATAAAACAAGTAAATTTATCACCGTTAGTCAAAAAATATTAACCTTAAGTACACATATAGTATACATAAAGTATATAACTAAGTATACATAAGTTTTTCATTTATTAAAAAATTTAGCTCATTTTTATCGAAATCATCTCGCGAGAGCACTGACCATGCATTAAATGTTAAAATAGTTGCTGTAATGTATCGTCAATATCATTATGAAAAATGTTGTTTCGATTGTTTACAATTACTGTTATTTGTGACATGAAAAGCAAAAATAAAAGGTATTTGTGCAATATCATTAACATTTAAAAAAAAAAAAGAAAAAGAAAATCATTTTGGAGGGATATTTATCATAAAAATAATGACTAGGGTGATATTTTCAGATTGAAAATAAATAAAAATAAAGTCTGCGGTGTTAAATTTCCACGCTTTTACGAAGACCGCATCTTTTATAACTACTCGTTCAATTGGAATCTACATTATACGTATATCACATATAACGTATGTTTTAATCAGAAATCAGTCGCTGTCAAATGTGTTTAACAGAATTCATTTGAATTTATGTTGTGCAAAAACGTACTCGATGACAATGTTAGTTGTCATAAATGTGGTAAAAAAATATGTACAAAATATGCATATACAGGAATACATGTTAATTGTAAAGTACTTGTTGGGCATTGCTTTTGTCTCGTGTTCACGTGGATTGTGATGGAGGAAAATGAAAATCCAGACATTACTTAGTGGTTATGCACTTTTATTTTGAACGTTTTAGGCCCCTGACATGAAGCCCATGTTAGTTAAATAGCAGGATCAGATCATAATCCCTGAGACGTCATTATGGGGAATGAGCTGTTCCAACCCTCCAGATGCTGGAGAATAAAAAGCAGGACGACACAATTCCAAAAAAAAAAAAAAAAAAGCAGACATAAAAGCCGCGTTACATTCAAAAATGATTCCTATACACAATGGCCGCTAACGCAATCACAGTATACAATACTGTGGTCGTCATCATGTGCAGCGCAACCCAATATGGGCCGACTCCATGCGGGGGACGCTGATGTTGCTCCCGTTAAAAAAAGTTATCGCCTCACGCAACTCAGCAAGATGATACAGTATTACCGACTATCATGTTTTTGTGCAAGAGTACACATGATTTTCTAGGCTTTGAGTCTTGGGAGGCGAGTTTCTTTCCCAGAGCGAGCAACAGTTCATTTGAAATTCAGCGGTGCAATTTTTCACCCTTGTGTGGTATTGATAAAATTGATAAAATGACCCCCCCCCCCCAAAAAAATGGTCAAAATACTGCACAAGGGCTAAAAAACTCAAAATGCAAATAAAGCACAAAAAAAGCCCAATCAAAATCTCTCTCGTTCAATATTTCCATCCTGATTGTAACGCATATTTGTAAATTTCACATGAACAGAAGAGATTTTGTAGGGTTTTTGTTAGTTTTGACACAAATCTGAAGTCCAGGATGTCTTTTTTTGTTTTCCTTTTGATGAGGTCAAAGTGCTTCATCCTGATAAACTTCAGATCAGGTCAGTCATAACACTGATCACGGAAAAGCACAATAAAATCTTCACATGAGAGCGTTTGTCCGGAGTCATCCAAATGCTTTGAGGCATTTTAAAAAGCGCAAAAAAAAAAAAAAAAAGACGTAAAGCTGGCAAAAAACGGCGTGAAAATACATTCTATAAGAATTGCAAGACACATTTACAAGCAACATACACAAAACATGCTCAAAAGGATTGCCTGTAAATATTAAAGAGAAAAAGTCCAAATCCACCTGAAAGTGGCGGTAGTCCCGTAAGCGGCGGGCCGCACAGCAGCCCACTTACATGAAAAAGGCCGTCATAGCGCTCGCTGGAAGAACCCAGCGGCGGAGCGGTCTTCACACTTGACCAAAACGCTGGTCCTCGCCCGCCTTTCAGATACCGAGGCGAGGCGCAGGACGAGGATGAGGGAGGAGCGGTCGTCCTAGAAGGCAACCTGGGGCGGGCACCAAGGCGTGTCCGGGTACAACAGGCAGTGCACAGACTTGAACCTGCGAGACGGACCCACGGGAAGGCAAAGTTACGATCCGTATCGTTTCAGCCTGTTTGTTTATTCGCAAAGTTGTGTCCATCGGCGATATGTTGCCTTTTCAAAAGTCGTGCTTATTTAAAACCGTCCAATTCTGTCAAAAGCAGGAAGTTTTTTTCCCCCTCCTGCCTCGTCTGCTTTAACAGGCAACTGCAGTGTGCAGCGCTCATTGTGCGTCATACGTAAGTCCTCTGCTGCAGCAGCCAATCACATTGTCCATTTCCTGCTTTGTGGACTTTAGTATGAAGACAATTTTGCCCCTGCCGGTCATGTGGCTAACACGTTATCATATGCTACTTCACAGAGGGTTTTATGCGATGAATTATGATTGCAGTTTATTCATTTTTTTAATATATTGTTGTGCTGTAGATTTATACTCATTTTATACTGTGTCCATTGGCCATCAGTTTAAATTGGTTGCGTTCTATCAAAAAAAATTCATGTTCCGGTAAACGTTTAAACATGAACATTAGCAAACAATGAACCTTAAAATGATATATTTTAGAGCAGTAATTTCAATATCGTGATACAGTAAGGAAATAATATTTTGCGCAAGGTTATGATACAGTCAGAATCTGATAGCATCCCATGCCTAGTCTCAGCACATGAGACCTCATTTGAAAAGCCAGAATGTCCTCTACGGAGCACATCGGGACTTAGTAGGGTAGCTCAAATGAGTCAAAAGATGTATACCAAAAGTAGTGGACACTAATGAATATCTCAGGAGGATATATGAATTAGCAGGTGTACCAAGATTTTATGTCTCACCTGGATGGATCCTCCTCTACAGAGAAAGCTCCTTTCAAACTGATGATGTTGCTCTTGTTTTCAAACATCCCGTAGCTAAGAGTTATCTAAGGGAAAGATGGATGAAGACATGACAAGAGATGTCATTGACTATTTTTGCGAGTACTGATTCTTGACAATGCCATGAAAGTATCGGTGGGTAGTATCAGCGCACATGACAGCAAGCATCTCTTACTGTTGCCTATAGCCCTCACCTGCTTGTGGAGCTCGGACCTAGACACCTGTTGAAGATTCTCCAGGTGGGAATGGAACAGGTTGCTGCGTATGAGCGAGACGCCCAGGACCGACTCGATGATGTAGCCCACCGTGCAGTCGTCGGGCAGGCGGATCTTCTCCGCCGTGTTCATGAAATGGCCGCCGCTGGAGAGGTGGCACATGGAGGTAAGAAGCGGACATATAAATGTTAGGGCCTGACCGATACGAAGCGTACTTGTTTTTTATTGTTTTTATGCCAATGTTGATTTTTGGGGGGGAAAAAATAGTGATTGCAGACTAATCGAGCGATTAACGGTTTCTTAACAAAATAGCATTTGCTTCCTCCCAGAGCATTTCAATAGGTCATTTTCGCAATTAATGGACGGCCTGGTACCTATTCCCCACAAATAACTTGGGTCAACAGTAAATATATTGTTTAAAAAAGAAAAGAAAATGGTTCACATAATGCATTGCATAGCCTAATCAATGAAGTTAATTAAATTTGGTGGTATGTGTGTGTTATTATTAGTCAAATGATTGTCATCTAAAACATATATGCTTAATTTATGTTGCATTATATGTTTTGTAATTTTTTAATGTATCTGTTAACAGTGACTAGGATGTGTGTATAGTCGTGAAATCCAGGTCAATTTTTTCACAACTTTCTACCATTGCTCACTAATCATTGCATCATTACATCAGCTTTATTTTGAATGAAAAGGCCATAGAATGAGCTTAATTTCAGGATATATATATATATATATATATATATATATATATATATATTCTTCACGTTAAATCCCAGGTAGTTTTTTTTTCAAATTTGTTCACCTGTTTGTCGAATGGTTTGTCTAAGAACGGCTGCTACTAAACGAATTAAATACTAAAGTAATTAATTACTTACGTAATTTAGAACTAGATTTAGCAATCAACTTATACAATAATCAATTACTTTCAGTATCTTAGTAATTAAGTACTCATGTAATCGATTATCTTAGTGCTGAGTATCTAAAGTCGTCAGATTCTTTAGTACTTTTATCCAAAGTAATCCATTGAGTAATTCACTACCTAAAGAAATTGATCGCTTAAGTACTGTAGTACCTAAAGTAATCAATTACATTATCAATTACTTTAAGTATTTTAGGTAAACTATTATTTTAGAACTTAAAAATAATAATTAAAAGAACATAGTAAAAAGTACCTGGAATTGAATGTCTGCACACTTTAAAATAAATAAATAAATATGTCTTTGAGGTTTAATGGGATTTTTTTTTTTTTTTTTAGCGGTGTAAATATATAGACGTGCTTATCTTACCTGGCCCACGGGCTCATCTTGAGCGCCAGACCGCGACTCACACAGAAGCCTGCCCCTCCAGTTGCAAACCAGAAGTTAACTGGTTTCTATAACAAAGACCGAGAATTCACATTATAATTCCGTTGTAGTTCCCCCACTTTTCAAAAGCGGTCGTCTACGCACCATCTTGTTGTCGCCCAGCCTTTCGGTGGCCTCTATGGGTCTGTCCAAGCTGGGCTTTCCGATGTACACGTCCTGGGTGTGCTGGTACCGAGAGAGCTGCTTAAGCAGAGTCCGAACGTTCACGTAGTTGTCGTCGTCCACGTGACAGAACCACCTGAAGGTCAAATGCACGGTGAGACCCCTGGCCGAGCGCGCGCGTCGCTGTCTCGCGCACTCACTTTTTGCCCGACTCGATGAACTTGTCGTACTCCACGGCCATCTTGCAGGACAGGGCCTGCCGGCTGTGAGCGGCCGAGCAGTTGGTGTTGATGGCGTGACTCCCTGCGGCCGTACATAAACAAGAGTTATGACAAGCAGCCCTCCCTTAGGCCATCAATGGCGCTTTTCTTTCCTTGCACATCATAACAAGGGGTGAGGGAAAAAAATTCTCCATGGGATTTCTCACCGATTTTCCTTTTGAGCTCCTCGTCCTCGCCATCTGTGAAGATGTACGTCTGCGGGAAAACAAGTGGAATTACGCATTAGAATTTGTAAATGTAAATATTGCAAAAATGAGGTATACCTGCAAAAAATACAGTGACTGATTTTAAATATTTGGCTCTTGAAAGATGCTCTGTTTTGATCGATGCTAATTTAATGACGCTGATTTGATGCTAATGTACCTTTCACGAGTAAAGATGCATGAATAAGATGATGAACAAAACACCCTGCAGAATATAACCAAATGCAAGTTCCTCTTAAGGAATTCTTCATAATATAATTTAAAAATTCAGATAATAGAAATGTTAATACAGACATTGCTGAATTCACATTTTTTAGCAATAGCGAGCTAGTTAACAGTTGACACGGTATGTTTCTTTTTTTGTTTGTTTTGACTTAACTCAAGTTACATCTTTATAGAATCCAGACATAAATACTAGGTGATTATTTACAGATTGTTTTCAAATGATCTCGGTATCATCACAAGTCCAGGGGACCAATAATATTTCTTTTGGGATAATTTTGTGCATGTAACCTTACATAAATTTAGTTTAAGGTCATGCGAAGTACTTTTCCTTTCTGATGTGTTGTTTAGCCTTCTCGCTAACACCTCGTTAATAAAGGAGGGTCTCAACACTTTCTGGCAATCTGAAGCTGCTGTGGCTCACTAGGTACAACGGATTATCCAGTGACGAAAGGTTTCCACTGAACTTTTTTTATATATAAATATAAAGAAAACTATCAAATGTCAGCTGATACATATACAGTGATACATATTTTGTAATTTCGCTAAAGCTACGTAGCCAAATAGCTGAATATATATAGCATTAGCCCTGACTACTCAATTAATGTGTACTGATCTTTTCAATTCTTTTCTAACTTTGTAAACATTTGATACAGCTGCTGATGTCCTTGTGTACTGAATATTATGTGCACCCGGGCCCCATAATGGCCCTCCCGTGCTTTCATTTATGACAAGCGCAGCGATTAGCATCATTCAGCGGCGCTTTTATGCCGGGGGAAAACACATTGCGAGTTAAACAGCGTCCATAAAAGCCTTTTTGTGCCGCTTCTCACTCACTCCATGGCAACTGCACAGCCACCCCCAGAGCGTCCAAGACAACGGAGGAACACAAAAAACAGGGGGCGGGGGGGGGGGGGCGTCCAACCGCCAACCCGTCCATCCTTATTTGCAATCTCATCGGAGCCAAGTGTTAGCTCATATATGACTCCAGGCGTGAAAAGAAGTGTTGTGCGGCGCCAGGTGATAGCCAACAGTCGAACTGTTTACCCTCCAGGTGAGCCGGCAGCTGCCGAGCAGCACGCGCACGTTATTTGGCGCCACGTGTCTCTACACGCCTTTTCCAAGGTGTGTGAGTCGTATTTTGGCCAGGGGAGTCTAACGGAATATTTTGGTGCGGATCCGAGAAAAACATTTTCTACCTTTCAGCTTTTAACTTTTGCGCCCTTTTTGTATTAGTGGTTCTCACCTGTGTGTGATTTATTAAACGTTGGGATTATATCTGTATTGGTATACTGTAGCTCGGGCTAATTTGCTGAGCAACGTATCTATTTTATATCTGGCTCATCTGATATAAAATTGCATCAGTAATGACAACGCGCATCTGTAAAACAAAATAAAGGGCATACGTTTTGCAAAGGGGGCACTGTAACACATTTTAGCAATGTGTTGTTACTTGTTCTGATTCATTTGATCTCGATTTGAAAAGATCATTTCTGTTACGGTATATCTATTTTGGTCATGTATAGTCCACACCTGCATCTGCGCCTCGCCTCGGTATCTGCATCATGGTGCATGGGAGTTTTGAAAATTGTTGTTTTTATTAAAACTTTTTTTTTTCCTGACTGCCTGGTTAGAACGTCATCATTCCTTTAATGCAAACTGAACATGCTTGCATGTTTAGAAGAGCAGCACCAACACATTTTCAACATGACATCAACACACTCAAATTGTTAAAGTACTGCACCAATACAATGGTAACATGCTTGATTGCATTATTTGTGGAGAGTGCCCCCTGGTGGCAAGTAAAACAGAATTTCAAACTCAAAATCAGTACTTTCATAGCATCTTCTGTCTCCCTTTGTTTAATGAGAGATAACACCCTGGTGGCTAGTTAAAAAAAAACTGCAGATACACAGCACTTGATTATAAACTACAGGGTTCAAAGCGTGAAAAAAGGGTAGCATGTCATCTTACAATATTTACGGTATATTTGCAGAAACCCCATTAAAATTTCCCACACACCCGGAAGTACCCTTATTTGACATTTCACTAGGGATGAGCGAATACCCATACCAGTCTTACTTCACTGCATCAAAACGTTTAATAATACTTATTTTGGGATAATTTTGTGCATGTAAGTTTACTTAAGTGTAGTTTGAGGTCATGCAAAGTATTTCCTTTGTTCCTAGCCTTCTCGCTAACACTAATGAAATTCAAATCAATCCATTTTGATGTTTGAAAGTAGAGGTACATCTGTACCTGGGACTGAATGTTTGGACTGAGAGAAGAAAAAAAACGTAAAAATGCGTCTTTGGAATTGAATGTTAATGCATTACAACCGGCCTTGACCTCTTTCTCCCTGCACAATGAGAGACGTCTGGCGCTGTTTGTGCGGCAAACTCACTAAACGCAGCGCCATGAGACTTTATTTGTTCAGTCACACAGGGCAGGAGGCCGGATGACGGCGCCGCAATGAGCGAGATAATGGCAGGTGGCGGGCGCCGGGACGCGAGGGGGGGGTTGGGATCCGAGTGTTGATTAGTAAATCAAAAACTATGCCTTCATTCATTCCCTCGCTGCGTCATCCCCTCCTCTTCTGTAAAGAGAACAATGCGGTGCGTTGCCATGCCGGGTAAAAGTCTGGCCAGGGTAAAGCCTCAATATGTTTGCCTGGATTTGCATACAGCTGCGGGAGTTAACTCTGCAACACCCCCCCACCCCCCACCCCTCCTTTTCCCCCCTCTCCTCTCTTTGTTTCGAAACTGACATAGAGACGCGCAGTTACTTTCACTACATGCAAATCAAGTGTGTGTGAAGCGGAGATAAGAGAGGAGGGGTCCGGCGGGGGGGGGGGGTTTGCTTGAAACCACAGGAAAGGCTCAGAATGCCCCCCCTCCACCCCCGAAGTTCTCAGTCCAAACATTCAGTCCTAGGTACTTTGTTATCTACTGCTTGTATATGCCGTATTTTTCAGTATTAAAGAGCAGCACCAACATATTTTCAACATAGCACCTACACACTCAGATCGTTAGAATACTGCATCAACACAAGTGTAACGGGCCTTAGGTGTTTACTATTGAAGATTGCCCCCCTGGCGGCGAGTAAAATAGTAGTTTAAAGTCAAAATCAATACTTCAATAGCGTCTTCCTTTGCTTCCCTGTTTTCCAAGAGATTGCACTCTGGTGCCTTATAAAATAACTGCTGATAAGGCACACTGGACTTTAAGCTGCAGGGTTCAAAACGTGAGGAAAAAAAATAGCAGTTGAAATTTACAGTATACGATGCTTTCAAGTGTTTGGCTAAAGCAAATTGTACTCTCAAGCCTCTTCCTTGGGGTCATCTGAACACCCCCCCCCCCTCCCCCCAATGGTGCCTGCATGGCTGCCTCCAGCTCCACAGGAAGGAAACGCACCAGTGGGCACTCTTCCCTCTATTCACAAACTCCCTCCCCCGTGTAGCCCTCACCCTATTGTACAGACTTACACAAGTGTCCTAAAAGGAAAAAAATAAAAAATAAAAAATCACTCTCTCCCTTTTATCGAGGTCCACCCATTTCTTCCTTGAACATCCATTGTTAGATTGCTGCCTTATTATTATTATGATAATGATTATTATGATGGTACGTTGTTATAATCATATTAACGTCATTTTTGTTACACCAATTTGAAAGAAATGATATTTGATGTTTTGTATTAAATGAAAGTAAAAATCACCATTAAAATGTAGTTATTTTATCATGCTACAGAATTCGAATGACACCATTAAGTCACTCAAGTGGGTTTGAAAAATATTTGTTCAGAATTTTTTTTATACCGTCATAATTTCAAAATGTAATAGGCCATCTAGAAATTGAAGTTTTCAAATACAGTATAAAAAAAAATCTTTCAGTAATGTACAGGGTAGCTGACAATTTGTTTCAAAATATGAAATTAAAATTTCAGGATTTCAATATTGATTTTTCTTTTTAAAGATTTAAGATTGTAAAATAAAAGTTGGTAATGTCCATGTTTTGGAAAAACAATCTTTCTTGCATATATATATATATATATATATATATATATATATACACATATATATACACATATAGTACACGTAGTGTACACAGACACACATACAAATGTGGTGCAGAAAGAGTTATTTTTTGTTATATTCCATATGTATGATTTTATATATGTTATGTAAATGTGTAATATTTTGATTCGTAATGAGTTGAGATGTTTTCAAATATTTGTAATATATTTTGAAAAGAAAAAAATTTAAAATAAAGTTTTTATTTTAAAATGAAGTCAAGGTTTGAAAAAAAAAAGTAAAATGATGTGGAATCGAGGAGGATGACAGGAATTTTGAAACTGAAAACAGCAGTTCTGGGTCTCATTGTCATCTGGTAGAACACGTAAGCGTTCATCAAATCAAATTAGCACTTGTTGCATGTGAAGCTAACCAGTTGCACTTTGCCCCGACCTAAAGATTAGAAGAGCAGGTGCCATTGTGTCAAACCGAAGATAATCTATACGTATGTAAAGAATGAAGACATCCCACCCCCAGAAATAAACCCCCCGCGGGCATTAAAGAGGCGCAGATGCCGCGACCACGCCGCAGATGTTCATCAGCTGAGCGTGAGAATGAGCGGCGGCCATAATGAGCAGCGGCGGCGGTGGGAACCCGGGGCATCCTTTGTTCTGTGCCTTCTGACCACCTGGTGCCCTCCCCGCTAGAAACTCCCTCTTGCATTGTGGCCACTCGCCAGCTGCCTTCCAGGACATCGTTGCAATCTTATTGGTCAATGTTTTTCCCAGCCACCAGGGGGCTAAGACGCGAAGGAAGTTTTGATTTTGAATTGTTATTTTGCTCGCTACCAGGGGGCACTCCCCACCAGTAAGTGTAATCAGGCGTGTTGCTGTTGTGTTGGTGCAGTATTCTAACCAACTACAGTGGGCCCCCGGGTTACGAACTTAATCCGTTCAGCGGCTACGCTCGTATCTCGGATTGCTCGTATAGCGGGCAATCCAAACCCATGTTAATTCGTGAATGCGTGCAATGCGCGCAGAAGCCTTAGGTGAGAACATCACGCTGTATACATATACTAATATTGAGTCACATAATCTACTGTACGGTTTCATTAAATAACAAATACAAAGGAATAATGACTTTTACCTTTGGTAAGATGTGACTTGAGCTGAGATAAGCAGAAGTCAACACTGTAAACCAGACATGCTATTGGTCTTACAGTGTCACAGTAACTTTTTCAGTCAGGGTTTTCTCTACTTCCTTCCATCCCAACCAGCTGTGCCATCAAGCTAGATAAAGGCGTTCGGCCAATAGCATATCGGCACTTCTGTGATTGACGTGTGATGCCGGCCAATAGCATCTCCGTGAGTGAGACCGGGTGACCTTAATCGACCAATAGCATATTGGCGTCTGACTGATACTGACTGATACTTATTGGCACGTTTTTTTAAACGGTTGGAATGTATTGACATCTAATTGATTAAAACACATTTAAACCTGTGACGATTCTTTGTCCTGCAATCGGCACACTTAATTTCATGTCAGCTGTTTTTCCCGACGTGAATTGAGCGGAGTGAAGGCGGAGGGGAGGGTGTGTGTGTTGTATTAATTAGGCACCATACTTATAGCTTATTCGAACATTAGTTCACTCTTGGTTTCAACTCACAGCATTGCAACAAGGTCGCTGTCCCAAAGCATGTCGGGAGGTTGCCGTCTAACATGACATGCAGTTATGTAGAACGACCATTAAACAGCAATGAATTTCCACCCGTAAAAGGATGCGGAGATTAACGCTCAATGCCATCATGGCAACGCAAATAGGCTATTGGTCTTACAGTGTTACAGTAATTCTTTCAGTCAGGGTGCAAATCACGGAGATACTAAAACATCATCCTCTTATTTCTTCCTTTACCGCTGCTAGTAATTTTAGAAGCTATGTCTAACAGATAAAGTTTGCAAAGTCTTCAAAACATTCCGTTTTTCACACATTTTCTCTACTTCCTTCCATCCTGTCCCATCAAGCTAGATAAAGGCGTTCGGCCAATAGCATATCGGCATTTCTGTGATTGACGTGTGACGCCGGCCAATAGCATCTCCGTGAGTGAGACCGGGTGACCTTAATCGACCAATAGCATATTGGCGTCTCCTTGACTGACTGATAATTATTCGCACTTTTTTTTAAACGGTTGGAATGTATTGACAATTAATTAAAAAAAAAACACACATTTAAACCAATGACAATTCTTTGTCCTGCAATCGGCACATTTAATTTCATGTCAGCTGTTTTTCCCTTTAGCTGTACAAACACTACACTTAAATGGTAATATATTTAGACACCGTGAGTGAGACAGTCAGTGTGACGTTGTAAGACCAATAGCGTTCACGTTACCGCCATAAGTACCTGTTAATGATTGAAGACGACACAACTGCTGAATATGATAACGCAGTTAGGCGAGAACATTTCTACATACTCAATGGCTGGTTTGTCGGAATGCTCGCAAGACGAAAGGTTTGCTCGTAAGCGGAGGACAAAATTCTCCCTGATCCACGCTCGTAAGGCGGAATGTTCGCAAATCAGGATGCTCGTAAGCAGGGGGCTGACTGTATTTTGGTGCTGCTCTGATTTCTAAACGCGTGGGTATGTTCAATGTTTGTTGAAGGCATGACCTTGCTGTAACCAGGCAGTTTGAAAACAAAAAGTTTTAAATGAAAACAAAAACGTAAAAAACGTTCAACTATGTCTTATAGCTCGTTGTGGTCTATGCTTGACATAAATAGATCTATAGTCTAAAAAAATGCCGTAACAAATTTCAACCTTTGGCTGATAGACGGTCCTGGCGAAAAATTTGAAAAAAAAAAAAAAAAAGGTTTTGAACCTTGACCTGTTTTGACGATATGTTTATTTTCCTAGTGTTTTGTAATGATGAATCAAGATCAATGGCCTAAAATTGGGTGAAAATTAACAAGGAGATAAATACATCTCTTTGACATCTTTAAAGGTTGTGAATGGGTTATTGATGTTAAAAATTGATTCTGTAACTTTGAGTGTGTGTGACTTCTTCCCTGGTGTGGGTATTGATAAAAAAGAGCAAAAGAGTCAGATGTTGTGAGCTCAGATTTACAGCTAGCTGCGAGCAAGCTATAGTATGAGTTAGCATTTTTTTTTTTTTTTTTTTTGGAGGGGGGTGTAAATTTGAACTTTGGAGGTTCAGTCAAACAGAGCCGACATGACACCCCTGTCTACAGGATGAAATCACTTTGACCGGGCATTTTTGGTCAACCACATCTTCACACGCTTGAAACCCCCCCCTCCCTTTTGTCCCGAAGGCGTCCCCCTTGAAGACGAAGCCCCCCGTCCCTCCATTAAAGCTTGACCCAGACTCAGGCTCTCTAGCATTCCCATGAAAAGCAAGAGGGCAGACGGGGAGCTGGGAAAGCTTTTCTTCAGTTCCCCCCCACCCTTCCGTCCCCAAAGAACTGTCTTTGTTTCTGCGAAAGAGGGGGGACAGGACGCTTGGAGAGTCGGCGCTTGCCGCGGAGGCATCCATTGCACCGGGTGGGGGCATTCATAAGAGACACCTCAAAAAGAGTAGGCATAATAGAGAGAGATGGGGGGTATCGGGGGAGTTCCCCTTTGCTTGAAAGTGCTTCCTTCTTTCTCAGGCACATCACTCAGAGGAAGATAAAAAGTGACATATGCAAGATTGGGGGGGGGGGGGGGGTCTTGAGAGCCTACTTCATTATCACCTATCACACACTTTGTAGCTTGTTAAAAAAAAAAAAAAAACAGACACACGATAAAACATTTTTTTAAACGTTAGGGAAGCTGGAAAAAATGGGCTAGAACCGCCCATGGTAGCCACCCCCAAATATGATATAGCCGTCATTAAAGTTCAAACTTACCTGTTGCATACTCCTGGAGATCCAAGTGTCCAGAAGTAGGTTGAGTCTGGACCGGTGGAACTTCTTGGTGGTCTTCACAGCGATGAACAGATCCTCGGGTCTGACATCCTCAGCCGGCGTGGGCGCAGCGGAGCCAAAGGAGCGCGCGGCGGCGCCGGCGTCGGCGGGCTTCTCAGCCTCCCTGCGCCCGCGGCTCAGCTTGCCGAAATACGCCGAGAATCCCTTCTGTCCGCCGCCCGCTTGCTCTTCCCTTTCGAGCCCGGCTAGCGAGCGAGAGTCCTCCTGGCCGGTGCCCTCAGCGACCACTTGAGCTCCGTGATGCCGAACGGCGAGCAACAACATCAGCAGCATGCACAGAATCGCCGCGGTGCCGAAACAGACGGCCGTCTTCTTTCCGTTATTCTTCAACATAGTACAACTAAAAAAATTACACAGTCCATACGGTAGTTTCTTTACACTGATACTAAAAGTGCCGTAACTACCTTCTCAAAACATTTCTAACAACTGACCGGCGACGTCAGTGCGGCAAATTTATAAACTCCCTCTTGGCCACGCCCACTGGGAGGTCCCTGACGGCAACACGCGCTCAGTGATTGAATTAGAGCAGGTGTTCGCAAACGGTTTCCGGGCAAGAGACAAAGGTGACAAAATACACACTTTCAGCACACTTACACCAGTGCTTCTCACTTATCTTTTGCAAAGCCTCCGCTTGGAAAGACATTTCACACAAAGCATCAACTTACAACATTTCACACCACCCCACACTCCTCAGCGACCATAAATATGGTTATTGTAGATAAACTTATATCATTTATAACGACAACAAAATATACATCAACTTTCAACAAATGTTAACTTTGTGCAGGGTTTATATAGAGGTTACAGCTTAATCTGAAGGAAAAAAAAAAAACTTCAAGTGCATCAAATTTCCTTGGAATGAAAAAATATGCCCATTCTTATTTGTGCTAGAATAGCTGCCTCAAACATACGGCCCGCGGCCCATTTCTGGCACGCTAACGGGTTGAATCTGGCCCGTATGAAAATGGGCTGAATTTTTTTCAATATGTGAAAAACTTTAATTAAATGTTTTATGGTAAACAGTAAAGTCAATGTTTTCTGATTAACAGTGATGTTGTGCTTGCACTGTTTTAGACAGTTACAAAAATACATTTGAAGTTGTTCTTTTAAAGTTATAGAAATATTCACCTTTATTTTATTGGTCTGGCCTATTTGGGAATAGATTTTCTTCCATGCATCCCGCATGCTGAAATGCGTTGGACACACCTGAACTAGAACTTAAATGTTTTATTCTGAAGCAAATGAATGTAATGAATGTAAATGACAAAATCAACATGACAAAATCAAAAGATTTATACACACTGGTACTGAGTAACTTAATGTGTCTTTTGAAATCATCCACTTTATTGTGTGCTATCCATTAAGATTCATTTGACCATGAGCTGTGTCCGGCCTGCTGAAATATCCGCCATTGTTCTTTGTTGACCAAAGGAGGAACCAGTAGCAGTTGGTCATTCCCGCACGCTTGTTATTATTCAAATGGTGGCTTTCACCAATGATGCTGGCCCGTTTGGAGGGATACACAGCTGCCGGGAGGCTCGTCCAACGCACAGCGACTCTGCAATGATGAAGGTAGCTTTTGGAATAGCATCCTTCCCCACTGCAGGTGTTGGATGGCGGGACACTCGGAACATAACTTTACAAGTGCTCTTTGTGCTTCTGACAAGCTCTTTTGTCCTCGTTTGTGCATGTGAAGGCGTCCAAAAGGGACCGCCGGCAACAAAGCGGAGGGGATCGTCTGTGCGCTCTTCATTCTCTCAGCGTCCAAAGGCTTCTTTGTGCGGAGCTCGCGGGCCTTCCGTCCCACCTTACAAACTCCTTCAGGTTTGTTTTTTTTCTTTTTTTGCACCCGTTGGCTGTTTAATGTGAAAAGTAGTCCCGGCTTCCTCCGCGGTGAAAACAAAAAAAACCAAAACCACAACTTGTCTCCCACATCCAAACACAAACTCACTTACTTCCTCCCGCTGGTGAGCCGCAAAAATGCCCGCAGTGGAGGGGTCTCGGAAGGTTTTGTCGGATGTTGAAATGAAAACCTTGCTATTTTGAGGTTTTGTTTTCACAAAGCTGATTGCATCTGATGCACGTTGACAAGGAAAATAATCAGTGCGGCAGCTCTGTGATCATCACAACATTGCTGCCAGCAGGCTTCTGGACTCTTCTTAAGGTACACATGCACAAGCTTTTTAGAAGCCCAAAATGCAATGACGGACCCCTTATCAAATATTTTTTTTCTGCCAAGTACTCAAAAAACTACATAAAAATCTCTACGTAAAAATATGCTGATTTGTTGCACTTGGAACTAAAAGACTGATCCGGGGTGGGCCAACTTTTTGACCCGAGGGTCACAAAGGGTTCTAAAATTGGACAAAAGAACCCAACCAGGAGCAGATGGGTGGAGCGTTTTGATAATCTACTTCATAAGAGAAAAAAAATGTGGGAATATATAGAAAACGTGCTTTAATATCAATGGAAAATTCACAAAAGCATTATAACAGTGTTATTCAAGTATTGTATTGTATTTAACTATTTATTGAAATGAGTCTTCCAATAAATGAAAATTAAATAAAAAAATATTTACAGTGGTCCCTCGTTCATTGTGGCGGTTACATTTTAAAAATAACCCCCAATTTTTGCAAAATTTGGCGAAATTTGCAAAGTAGCTGTGTTTTTTATTAACAATTATTATACATGTTTTAAGATTGTACAAATCCTCACAATACAATTCATTGGCATTTTCTCACATTTTTCTCTTATTTATCTATCATTTTAGACATTATTTTACCAAGGCACAGCAAAACACAACTAGTGAATAGACAAAACAAAATTTGCATACAGAAACTTTGTCCAAATGTGAACCGTGGAAAAGGATGCCAGCCCTTATTAACATATCCTTGAAACCTGGTATCCCTTATATTTTTGTACGGCTTCAATATTTACAGTTCCATATATGTGCAAGATGTGTCGTTGATCATTGCACAAACTCCGCCTTAAAAATTTAAATTGAGTATGTCAGCACTGGTTGTGGTCAGGTGACCACAGGTATTAAGGCGGACTGGAGTCCCTTGGGTGTCAGAGTTAGCAGCCTCTGGGAGCGATACTGTCAGGAGCTGCTTGATGGGAATTTTCCCTCTGATGTCGGGCATCCCCCCCTCCCAACCCCTTGAGGGCTGTATCCCAATATTCCCCCCTGATGCCACTCTATATCCCACAGAGATCAATGGCAGATGGCGCCACAATTTCAAGGTCATCCATCTGCGATCGACCACATCTGTTGCTACTTTGCGCCATTGCCAACCAAGATGAATTGCGCGCTGTTCGGCGGATTTTCCACAGGCCTTTTGCACGGCTCCGGCGGATCCCAGTTCATGTTTTGCGAAAAACCGGTGTTGTACCGCGGCGGGAGGGGGGTAAGGGTGAGATTCGGCAACATGAGAGGCCAGACAAAACGAGGGAGCCGTCGCAATGAAAAGCAGATGCGCCAGCAGGGCCACTTCAATGACTTTATTACCATGCGAAAACAGCGAGGGGCAATCTTGTAAACGGCGCCTAATGGCCGAGGGCACACTGCTAATCTGTTAGACACGCGGGCCTTATTATGGACCGTAAACTGTGACTTTTCTTTGAGGTCCGAATATTTGCCTGCTTTATCCCGCTTGAGTAAAGGTCAACTGAGCTGTTTTAACAGTTAAAAGTAGTTTTTTCAGCATGATGTTTAATAAAATGACATCCCCCTTTACATTGAAAATGATTCCATTCAAATATTCGCAAAAATATGGGATGGAGTGGATATAAAAAGTCTACACACCCCCATTCAAATGTTTGGAATTTGTAATTAGAAAATGATGAGATCGAGATTAAAAAAAATATATCTAAACTTTTTCACGTATATTATGTATGAGTAGCATTGTTAGTCATTTTTAAAATGTATGTAAAATTTTGATGTTGTTACCTTGGGTTGTATATGCATTCGCTAATTACCATTTCTATTGCCCATCATACGACAATTTCGCCTTACGATCTCAACCCCGGAACGGATTAATTTCAAATGGTGGGGGTCCTCCGTATCACAATGGTTGAAAATTACTAGTGTAAAAAGTGCAAAATTGCTTTACCACTGCTTCAGCTAAATAAACACCTGTGGCATTGACACTAGCAGTTTGAATTCCATTTTTGCAATCTTTACAATTTAAGTCACATATATTCGAGAATTAAAATCTGCTTTTTACTGTTTCAATGGGGAGGCATTTTTTTTTTTTTTTTTTTTTTTTAGTTTTAGGCTAACCTGTAACCGAAACAAACACTGGAAAGAGTAGTTAGTTGTTAAACGTTGTTTTACATTGCTTTTGTTTCTTTTGGTTCAAAGGGATACAGTTTTACAAAATATGGAATATCCAAACAGGGTTAAAGAGATGGATGGACGGACGGACGGATGGATGGATGGATGGATGGATGGATGGATGGATGGATGGACGGATGGACGGATGGATGGATGGATGGATGGATGGATGGATGGACGGATGGATGGGACTGACTCAAATGCCTGGATTATATATTAAGCCTTATGAGTTGTATAAAACAATAATTAAAAATTTAAAAAAATCATCCTTCAGGGACCCAGTTGAATCATTTGTATCCGATACTGTGGATACTTTTGGTCTGTATTTGTTTGCTCCAATACCCTATTAAGTCCTAATGTCCTCAAGAGAGGACATCACGGCTTTTCCTATAATGTCGCATGTGTTGTGTGGCACTCAATTAAATATGCAGTCTTGCTGAGACAAAACGGACGCAACAGGGGACTCTAATGAACAGTTTGAGTTTCCAGTGAATGTAAATTGAAAAACAATACGTATTGAATCAAATATTTTGAACGTTGTCATTTACCAGAGCTCACACGGCTCAAATAGGAAAGCAAAATCTTAGCAACAACCCAAATTTTGCATGTAATCAATGCAAACTCCAAGCATAATTTTATAAAACATGAGTACTAAAATAACTTTTTTTTTTTTTTCCATCATGATTCTCATGGTATGCAGGCGTACATAATGTATTGTCCTGAGAGTGTACATTCCCTCTTTCTTCCCAGATCATCCAACCTGGTCTGTACAGGGAATCCCCCCCCACCCCCCTCCACTTTTGGGATTAATTCCTGCCGCTGGCTTTGGATCAAGCTCCCGACGGAGCTCCAGCAGAGTAGCACTTTCTCCCATGTGGTAAGTCCAACCGGGCTGATCCTCTCATATTAAATGGATTAGCAAAAACCATTGTTCTAATGGCGTACTGAATATGGATTTAGAATGTTATGTATGTTTTGTTTTGTTTTTTGAAGTAAAACTGATGATAAATCCTCTAATTGTGCCCGCGGTTCCTCGACTGACCTCGGCGAGGATCAGCCGAGCTCACGTTAGTAGCCGTGGGAAAGCGAAGCAGTGACACCGCTTATGAGCTTTCCCGATTTCCCGTGGGAGACGTCAACGACAGGATTTAGCCGAGCCCCACAGACAAAAGTAACGAGACACCTGCAGGAAGTGAAAAATGGGCTAAACTGTGGTAATAGAGCTCCAGCTTCCACAATTCTGGGAAAACCTTGGTGCGCTCCATTGTAATCAAAATTAACAATATCCAGTCGGGAAAAAAAATGATAAATTAGCATTTTGGCTAATATTGAAACAAACAAAAGATTGCTTGTGAAAGTGAGATTTTTTTTTTTTGCGTATCGTAACTTTCATTGTTAGGTGCGAGGAAGCCCGCGGGTGAAGACTTGAGACATTTTTTTATTTTACACAGTTAGCTGCGGCTGACAGCAGCTTGTTAACTTTTTTTGGGGGGGTTTCTTTCGCTAAAAGAAGTGATCGGACAGAACTACGACAAGGTGATAAGGTTCAAATTGTGTCCGAAAAGTGGAAACATCACGTGAATGATTCCAAATTAACTGCTTAAAACAGGTGAGCTTCGGATAGAATAGCTCATGATTTGGTTTTGAAAGCAGAGAAGGAATTGATGTTCAGTGTAGTGGTTGACATTTTCTAGTGGACTACAGGATCTCTTACAATTCCCAAAACTTGTAATCCGATTTTTCTTATTTTGGCCCTTCGAGGGAAAGGTTTTGACTTCTTCTGTAAGACGTTTGGAAAAACAATTTGAGCAGATGACATAAAACAGCCATTTTGTTTTTAGTCACATCATGTTCTGTTGTGCAGTCAAGAAAGAATTTTGTTATCATTAAAACTGTCTAAAATTTATCCACAAAAGTTGTAAGGTCACCTCGGCAGTCAAACGTCATTCCTATACAGCAGCAATAGTGAACGTCCTCTCAAAGAGGAAGCTTTGTACTATACTGAGAAGTTGGACCAAGTTTCTGGAAAGGAGCGGCGGCACGAGGTCACATGACCAAGCGGGGCCTAACAATTCCTTCCTGAGTATGGAGCGGGCCCCCCAAGATGGAAGCCACGCTCACTCGCGGGCCCTTTTCCCACAACCTCCGAGCACCTCGGAGGAAGTCGCCCAAGCGTGACGGCGCTCTTTGATTAAAAGGCTGAATGTCCGAGGTTGTCCCGGAGAGTGCGGCATTAGTGCAAGCACATGCTCTCCTTTCAGGCCAGAACAATGGCGGCCATTGTGAGCAGCGCCGCAAGTGTCTGTTTGGATTTAAACGGGGGGGATCTCGGCGGAGAGAATAACCAGGGAGGGCCGCACGTGAGCTTGGGAGTAGTGTCAAGATAGAACCGACGCTGGTGCAAAGAAAATTTGAGGAAATGCGTCCTGAACCACAGATTTAAAAAAAAAAACTCATTTGAAACCCCAATCCTACTTTTAAAATGAATTTGAAGTCCTAGGCCTTCATTGCAACCCGACTATGAATACCATACAGTAGTTTAAAACCTTAATTTGAAACACTTACTTTGGTTAGAAATCCCAATTTGGAACCTAGAGCTAGTTTAACACCCTACTTTGAAATTCTAACTCTAATTTGAAACCCTACTGTGAAACCCTAGCCCTAGTTCAAAAGTCTACTTGGAACTGGCTTTCAAACCTTTCTTTGAAATGCCAGCTCTAGTTTAAAACCCATTTGAAACGACAACCTGAATGTCAAACCCCAATTTAAAGTCCTAACATTACTTTGAAAACCCACTTTGAAATCTTACCCTAGTTCAAAACCTTAATTTGAATCCCTAACCCTCATTTCAAACCCCAATTTAAAATCATATAATAAATAACATTACTTTGATGACTCAGTTTGAAACTTTACCCTAGTTTAAAAGCCTAATTTAAACCCCCAACCCTTATTTTGAAACACTATGTCCAGTTTAAAACCCTAATTTGAAACCTTGACAGTACTTTGAAAACTTTCTTTGAAACGCTTACCCTAATTTAAAACCCCAACCTAGTTTAAACCCTTATTTTACAACACTTTGCCCAGTTTAAAACACAAATCTGAAACCTTAACATTACTTTGAAAACCCACTTTTAAACCTTACCCAATTTTAAACCCCCATTTTTTAAACCCCAACTTAGTTCAAACCCTTATTTTCAAATATTATGTCCAGTTTAAAACCCTGACTTAAAACTTTAACATTACTTTGAAAACCTACTTTGAAACTCTTACCCTAATTTAAACCCATTTGTATACCCTTAACCTAATTCAAACCCCTTTTTTGAAACCCTAACTCTAACCCTAAAACCCCAACCATACTTTAAAACCCTAATTTGAAACCTCAACCCGAGTTTAAAACCTTATTTTGAAACACTTAATTGAGTTTAAAACTCTAATTTGAAACCCTAGCACTAGTTTAAAACTCTACTATGAAATCCTAACCCTAATTTGAAATCTTCCTTTCAACATAGTGTTAACCCTGATTTGAAACCTGCTTTGAAACCCTTACCCTAGTTTAAAGCCATACTTTGAAACTCTAACTGCAGTTTAAAACCCTGATTTGACCCCGATTTGAAAACTAGCCTTATAATAATATGCTTCGGGCCCCTTAAAATGGATAGTGGGCCACAAATGGCCCCCTTGCCACTGTTTGGACATTTGTGGTCCAAAATTTCACATTGAAACCCTAACTCTGGTGTAAAACCCAACCCCGATTTTAATTGATGTAACAGGCTCTATTTATTTGCTCCCACGGAGATGTCGCAATCAGCGCTTAAATAGATAATAACGCCAGATTTTTTGGATTAATGCACATAATAGCATTATAGTCTACATAGATATCATGGAAATCACACATTTCCCGCACACCATTTTTCATTGGAATGGAGGGATATCTATTGCGTTAAAACACTCCCCCACACCATCAAGAGATGAGAGCTCCAGTTGAAGTTTAACTCATTCAATCCCAAACACGTATTATTACGAGTCCAGACATTCAATCCCTGCTTTTTATTTATAGCATTTTTTTTTTAAGTGTTGGGCTAAAAAAGTGTTTACAAATTCATGGTGCGAAAAGAATGAAGTACTAAAGTAATCAATTACTTTAGGTAACTAAGTATGAAAGTAAAGAAGTTGTTTATGGATTAAAGTAATCAATTACTCTCGGTTTTTAAGTATGAAAGTAAAGAAGTTTTTTGTGCATGAAAGTAATCAATTACTTTAGGTACTGTCTCACTACTTTAGGTAATTAATTATGAAAGTAAACAAGTACTTTATGCATTAAAATAATCAACTACTTTAAGCACTGTAGCATTACAGCATTGCATACATTACTACCTAAAGTAATTGGTATCTAAAGTAATAAATGTAAAGTAAAAAAAAAATGTTTGCGGGTGTGTGTATGCAAGGGATTGAATGTCTGGACTGAAAAAAAAAAACATAAAAATACTATGTGTCTTTGGGATTGAAAGAGATAATAAAGAGACAGCTTTATGTAAACAGTGCAGATGCTAATGCTAGCTGAAGCAAATTCTTGCTTGGGGCTAATGCTAGCTAAGAATAACCTCAGCGTCAGGCTAGCATAAAATAATGAAAATCTCTGTCTTGAAAAGTTTACCTTCACTTTTTGGATTTTCTGCGACAAATTCATCAATAAATGGTGACTATTGTAGGCTTGAATAGTTTAACTTGCAAATCTATGGTGCAATATCCGTTATATGATTAAATAAATAAATAATAAATGTACTCTAACCACAGTAACAGTGTTGCAGGTAACAGGCTTGCATATCTGCACTAATGTTAGCTTTCAGGACGAGAAACTATTTGTTTAGCTAGCTATTACTGCTAACCAAGAGAACAAACTTATATAAATAAGAAAGAAAGAACAAATTAAAACCTTGTCTTATTCTGATTTTATGCATAACAGGGTTGCATGAGGTCGAGTGAGACATTCAAGTAAGACTCATTATTTCATAAAAATATGAAAAATTGAAGAGATTACATACCATTGGAGAACATTCTTTTGGAAAACTGACCATGGCAAGCTTTTTTCTGTTTCTACCATGCCAAAAAGGTGATGGTAACAGGGTTGCATGCATGTGGGACACATTCCATCATTTGTTATTTGAAATGTTACGTTCATTAAAACAAATGTTTCCAAAGTTGCAAGAGACACCAATGAAAGCAATAATACCAAAAATAGACATTTAAATTCCAATTGAACTGTTTTATTTGAGAATCATTTTGTTCATTACAGGGTGTGGGTCAATGGAAAAATGTCATTTTAGGGGTATTTTAGACTTACTTAGCCTATTTAAAACTATTTTCAAGCATTCCTTTCTCTTAATTATTTTAGATTCGGTCTTAGGACAAATAAATGGACTCAAAAAGTGTATGTTTCTGCATGTTTTAGTAATTTGTATGTGGAATATTTCAACTTTGATGGATGGGACCTAAAATGTCCTCTGATTCTGGAATGACCGGTTTTAGCAATGTTTTCTTTCTCTCACAATGAAGTATGGAGGTGAAATGCAACTTTGTTCCCCAGCGGGACGCCGAAGAAGGAGCAGCAAAGGTCCCTCGCCTTGATCCCTGGAGCACAAACAATTGGGGCTCGGCAAAGATAGCCCCCAGGCAAAGCCATCTGCTACCCGAAAGTGGGAGAGAGACCCGATAAAGAGAGTCTCCCATTGTGGAATGCACAAGCAGATTGAAGAGAAGCCCCATTGATTACTTTACAATGGACATGGCAGGAAAACAAAACAAAAAAACTTTTATTCGTCTGCTAGGGAATGATCTTGACAATATGCATGAGTATAAAACTTAGTGTAAGCTTCAACTAACACAATTTAGCAAGCACTTGCTTCATGTTCCAATCAATTTTCTCTTAGTCTGAAAAGAAAATGGTCCTGTTCCTGTAATATTAAAAAGCATTTGTTTAGATTTTCTGATAAGTGCAGAAATCCTTTAATAAAATCTCTTGTACCACAGGGGTAGTAGTATCCTCAATTGAGAGCAAATGTCTTGCATAACTATTGCTAGAAATTTAAAATGATAACAGAAGTTTTAACTCTGACATCGGACTCTCAGCAGGTGCTCTTTTTCCTGACTTTTGAAGAGGGAGGAGTCTCATATTTTAGGGATGGTCGTGGATAAGGCAGATGTTGTTTTCAAAATCTCCCCCCGGGGGAAAGCGTGCCGACAATGTGGGAAGAGGTCAGGGCAAAAGGGGACGTCTCTAACGACGCATTGCACTGGTTGCCGCGGCAACAGGCAGCATCACCAAGCTGCCTGCTGGGCCCTAGTACGAGACTCCTGAGTCACATCAAGAGTTTCTTGTAGATTTGATGAACTTTTCACTCGTTTGGTGAACTTTTTTTTTCCTTCTCAGGTGCAGCACATTTTGACCCCAAAACTAGAAACTCTCAAAGCCCCGTCGGGGTACCCTGTGGTACTTTCTTGTTGTATTTGCCTTTTTTTCACCTTGCTTATAGCTACAAATTAGATGTTTTTCTGCATTCGTTCATTGAGAAAACAATCACATTGTGAAGTGTATCCAGGATGGTGCAGGGAGAATTCTTTCCAGAGGTTGCAAACACAATCGCTTCCAGTCTTCTTTTTGTTATGAAAGCCCCATTGTGCTTTCCAAGTAGAGTTCTTGGATCAACCACAAAGAGCCATTGCGACAATGCTGGCAGGTCACAGGCTCACCTCTTGGCCCCCCATGATGGATGCTTTGTATAACATTAGGCGGGTCAGAACCTCGGGTCAAGATGTGAGGGCTTTTTTGGAGTGGCAGAATGTGGAAGAAAGGCACATCGTGTCTCCGCTGAGCTGTTCCGAAAGAAGATGGAGGAGGAGGCCCACACATTGTTTGTGGAACTTATATATATACTTATACAAACATACCAATATGTGTGTGTGTGTGTATATATATATATATATATATATATATATATATATATATATATATATATATATATATATATATATATATATATATATATATATATATATATATATATATATATATATATATATATATAAAAGGAGAGAGAGAGAGAGAGAGAGAGATGGCTACTGTAGATAGATACATAGAGTAACGACAAACAAAGCTGTTGAACCAATTGTTGCCAATATTAAAAACGCCAATATAAACATGGAAAGCTCATCAGTCGCTTAAGCAAAACAGGTAGGCCTCCATTTCAAAATAACACAAGCAGGAAGACGGTTCACCATCCTCCCTGACTCCTCTTTGTCTCCGCAGTATTGACGGAAAAGCTCCCGACTTCCCGGGTCACTGTCTCCGGACCGACCAGGACATCTCCAGGAAGACTCCTTGACGTCTGTGAGGTGCTAATGGAGCTCGCCTCCACCGTGGTGGAAATAACATCACGCGGTTACGCTTCCTAACCGCTTCATAAGGTACAAACGCTTGTGTGACTCCGCCACCAGGGGCAGTGTAACAAAATCGTTGCAGATTCAGAGGTATGTCTGTTTTTTGTTTTTTCAGAGGCGATATAGCTTGTTAATCATTAAATAAATAGATCCGTGAAGTTAACACAGTTTCAAAGAGATTTATTATCAGCCAGTAGATTTTTTTTAATGGGCTGACGGCGGTAGTCGTCTTAATATCGAACATTGGTGCCGATATCAGACCGGCTAATAATCTGTCAATCCCTAAAATTCAAAGATAGTAAAAAGTTCTTGGAAACGTTCAAAGGTGGTTTTTCTTTGATGCCTGCCTTAACTAGGTCTCTGTATATTCTCAGTTTAACAATTTACTGGATGCCAGAAAGATCAACACATACTTGTGGAGCTTTTTTGGACAAATGCGGAAAAATTTCTACCTAAATGTGTTGCTTATTCATTTTTATTTTAGTCACGCCAACGTAGGGAAGCAACTTTACATCAACCACGTGAAAGTATGTGGCCCCGTGGTTTGAACTGGAATCACCTCATATGAGTGCCATCGATAATGGAGGCCAAGCAAGGTGAAAGACCTGCGACACGACAGCCTAATAATTTCCTGATATGTTTAGATACGTGCTTCTCAAATGTCTATGAAGTAACATGTGGTGTGCCTCAAGGCTCAATTTTAAGTCCTTTACTTTGTTTCATGTATATATGTATGCTTCCCCCTCCGGTATTGTCACTCAGAGGCACACTGACACTGTGTACATTTTTACATCTCCTTTGCGTCCTGATAACAATGGTTCAATAGATGCACTTTATAATTACAGTATACCCATAACAGAGAACTTTCTCCAACTTACCTAACGAGGACAAGAGTGATGTTTTAATTATTGGTCCTAAGGCCCAGAGAGAGAAACGTTTTCCTTAAAGGGGAACATTTTTTTAGATGAATCCTTGGACTCCATCCAAGGTCAAGATTCTTTCAGTGTGTTGGCGTGGCCCAGAATAATACGAGGACAAACATTGACTACGAAGAGAGCCGGCAAACTTTGACCTCCAGCTGCGCTACTTCCTCTCCGGCCTCCCTGGGTGGGACTAGCCGCGGGCTGCAAAAATTCTCACATATCTACTGTTCCCATTCTCCTCACCCCTCTCTGATCACATCTTCCATTATAGCCTTAAGTGCCATGTTTTTCCACTCGCTTCACGGTCAATGAGCGTATGGACGCTAGAGACCGGCGGGGTTGTTGCCGTTGGGCCGCTGCCACAGCAGATATCCATCTGTTGCCGTGGAGTCCGGAAGTCAAGAATAAGCCAGTGAACAAACCAAAGTAATGCGGACAGCCAATGTAAGGAAGTTGTCATTCCGAACCCAGCTGCAAAACCATTACGGTAGTTAAAACCCATCCTTTGATATCGTTACCCGAGTTTAAAACCCCAATTTGAAACTCTAATCCAAGTTTAAATCCTTACTTGAGGGGCGGCATGGCTCGGTGGTAGAGCGGTCGTCTCCCAGTTGAGAGGCTGTGGGTTTGATCCTCCGTCCATAAAGACCATGTCGAAGTGTCCTTGAGCAAGACACTGAAACCCCCAGTTGCTCCTGATGCTGTGTCATCAGTAGGTAAATGGCTAATTAATGTAGAGCACTTTGAGTACCCAGGGTAAAAAAAGCGCTGTAAAAGTGAAAGTCCATTTACTTCGAAACCCTAAACCTAACTTAAAACCCATAATTTGAAATCCTATCCGTAGTTTGTAACACTCATTTAAGACCTTAACTCTCATTTAGAACCCAATTTGAAATCCTAACCCTAGCGTAAATCCATAATTTGAAATGCAAACCTCAGTTTGAAACCCTATTGTAACAACCTAACAGGAGTGTAAAATCCTCATTTTAAACACTGACCCTAATTAAAACCTTTTTTTGAAACTCTAAGACGAGTTTGCAAACCTAATGGGGATCCCTGACTGTTGGTCAAAACCTAATTTGTAACTTCTACCTTGTTAAAAATCCTACATTGAAAACACACCCTTAGTGTGAAATCCCACCCTTAGTTTTAAACCCTAATTTAAGACCCTAACCTTAGTTAAAACCTTATTTTTTAAAACCCTAAACCGAGTTTAAACCCCTAATTTGATCTCCTGGCTGTTGTTCCAAACCTAATTTGAAACCCTAACCTTTATAAAAACTCTATTTGAAACCCCAAGTTTGAAATCCTGCGTCTAGTTTAAAACCCTAATTTAAGAATGTGACCCTAGTGAGAACCTTTTTTGGAAACCCTAAACTAATTTAAAACCCAAATTTGAACCCCGGTTGGTGTTCATGATCAAATTTGAACCCTAACCTTTGTAAAAACCTTTCTTGAAACCCCAACCCTAGTTTGAGATTCTACCTCTAGTTTGAAACCCTAATTTAAGACTTTGACCCAATTTAAAACCTTTTTTGAAACCCTACACCAAGTTTAAAATCCTAATTTGAGCTCCTGACTGTAGTTGAAAATCTAATTTGAAACCCTAGCCTTTGAAAAGCCACCCCCTTCGTATCTCGAGGTACGACTGTACTCCTTCCTAAGTGAAGGCATGTGTCCTCGTGGTGTCTGTGACCAAAATAGACAGTAACTTGAGGACGTTGCCGGCGGTGGAAGTGTGTGCAACAGGAAGTTGACTCTGCTGTCATGTTTATGCTGGGCGAGGATGCGGCAGAGCAGCTTTGATTACCCCCCGCACCCCCTTCCTGCACCCCCCTCCTTTATTCCATGCCTGTCTCATTAAATCAGCCCCCCCCCCCCCCTCCCTTGTTTTTTTTTCCACTGTGGATGAAAAGCAAACAAGTGAATCCCTTGATAAGAGTTGATCGGTGGTTTAAACCCAGTTGATTTATTGCAGATATTATGTAGCGATACGATAACATCTAGGCCCGGAACTTCTAGTCACGTAATTGCGCTCAAACCAATGCACGTTCCACTGGATTGACGCGTTGATAGCTGTGAAGCTAGCACATGAAAAAAATATTCCTTTTGCCTTGAAAAAAACAACAGTCATGTCTTGTTGTTTTGCATTTCATGCTATCTTCCGCATTAGCTGTTAGCATGTTTGGCTTGTTCTGTAAAAGGCTAAAAAAATATATTATTGGAAAAATCTATATTAATCTATTCATTATTACCAAAGTGCCTGGAGTTCAATCTGCTTTGTGAGCTCATTTGTAGCTTAAAATATTTGTAACTCAAGTCATTGTCCCCCATTAAAATGAATGGAATGCCATAAATCCGTTCCAGCCTTTAAACAAAGTAAAACACCAAAACTGTTTGTAATGTATTTTTTATGGGTAAAATACTATTAACTAGGTAATGTAGTACATGTGCAAAAAAAAAAATTGCAATGATATGGAATTATATGAAAGGATGTGAAATGAGATATATATTTTTTGTTTATTTATTTTGGAATTCTGAAAGAAATGTAGTTGTAGGAATAACCTGAAAAGTTTAAAGTTGAACTAGTTCATCAAACAGACAGTTCAAACTCAGAAATTATGAAATCACTGCCTAAAAAAAAAAAACAAAAAAAAACACATTTTTGGTTTTTGTGTTGGTTTTTCAATAATGTAAAAGAATAAAAAATATTTCTATCCAATTTTGGCTTCGATTGAATGAAGCACTGTTGAGCACAAAATGGCCGCTTCCGCATCGCTGAAGAAAATATTGACTTAAAGCATATTGTTTTGGCTACGGACTGTTCTTGCACTCGGGGGTTTTCCTGGCGCGGGAGGTAGCAAGATTTCCAAATAACAGACAACTCAGCAACTCAGCATGTTTGCCTGTGACCAAAGGTCTGATTGCCCCCTCAAAAAAAAAAAAAAAATCTTTATAAATACAAGCCGGCATTGTTTCAAAAGTTTGTTTGCATAGCTGCAGCTTATCGGTGTGTTTTTTTTTTTTGTTTGTTTTTTTTTTTAAGTGCATTTCTCAGAATCTCAACACAAATTTTCTCTGTTCATATTATCAGGCAGTATTTTTTTCTAATCGAATTTACTGAATACAATGTGTAAGGTTATAATATATTTAATAAAACAAGAAATAGATGTAAATAAAATTACATTGTATGGTTAAAAAAACATGTAATTATGTTTTGTTAAATTGTACATCCTTTTCATAGCGCTCATTTCATAGCGCGAGCTAGCTCACTCATAGCTAGCTCACTAGATAAATAGAAAGAAAGATAGATAGATAGATAGATAGATAGATAGATAGATAGATAGATAGATAGATAGATAGATAGATAGATAGATAGATAGATAGATAGATAGATAGATAGATAAAGTAATGCAGATACTGTAATGCAAATTAAAGTAAAAAATAATACACTGACTATATATTGTATATATTGTATATACTATATTGTTTAAAATAAAAAAATAACTATTCCATAAGTTGAAGAAGAAGAAATATATGCTATTATAATTGAAATGTAAAAAAAAACATGTATTTAGATTTTGTGAAAATCAGTGTATCCACCCTTCAATGTTCATTTTATTTAAGGGCCCATAAATAAAATAATAATTAAAAAAATGTGCATACACCAGGGGCTAAAGGGCTAAAAAAATATTTTAAAAAACTACAAATAAATATTCCATGAATTGTCTCCTGCTTATGTACATTGATCACAAAAATTTTCAAAAACAAATAAAATAACATTAAAAAAAATTAATTTAAAAAATAAAATGAATGGCCCATGTATTTCCTACCATGGTTTGTTTTTAAGGGGATGAAAAATAACAATTTATGAAAATATAAATTAAAAATAAAAATTAGCAAGAAAATTATGATTCTGTACCAAATCTCATTCCAAAAAAAAGCATGAATGTGAATGACAAGATCAGGCCAAGGTTCCATTCGTTGTCACGTGGCATAGATTAGCATAGATTAGCTAGCATGCTCCAACTGCGAGGGGTGAGCCCTCGCTGACCACTATCAAAACACAGGCCTTCTGTAGGCCCAGCAGGGGACAGGGGTCAGCCATGAAGGGCACTGAGGCCATGAGTGGAGTCGTGACCCCGATTGTCATCTCATATATCTTCACATATCAATATTTCAAACTATGGGTTTGGTTTTGTAATTAGGGCTTTAAACAATAGTTAGGATTTCGAAGAATAGTTTTAAATCATTTCTACGTTATCCCATAATCTTTGATTGATGAGAGATGCATACACTAAAAATGGATGTCAAAGCACCTGATACGGGCCGGATACGGTTTGACTGGCCCGCAACATGTTTTTCAAATCACCAAAACTCCTGAGCCATTTGCGCCAGTAACGGAATTCCAGTCGATTTTGAAATCAGAGAAGCTGAGCTTTGTGTTGATACCACATACATTACGATAGCCGGCAGATTTTCAAGTGTTAGGGAACGCGAAAGCAGTGCATTGTAGTGGTGACAGAGGCTAGATGTATTTTATTACGTGTTCCAAAAATATGTATCTTTATGAAGGAACGGAAAAATAATAATAGAAAATTTCCATTCATTTCATGACACCCTTGCCCTAATATACATATATAGTAATAGATAGATAGATAGATAGATAGATAGATAGACAGACAGACAGACAGACAGACAGACAGACAGACAGACAGACAGACAGACAGATAGATAGATAGATAGATAGATAGATAGATAGATAGATAGATAGATAGATAGATAGATAGATAGATAGATAGATAGATAGATAGATAGATAGATAGATAGATAAAATATATAACCAAACAATCTGTTACTGTTCAACTAAATACCGGTGTACTTGCTAAAAGTTGTGTCTTTAGCAACTAGCTAGCTCATTGCTGGGCTACATAACAGAACCTCAGCGGACATACACACTTGACATCATCATTTGGCCTTTTCCGCCCCGCAACAAATGTTCCCTATGATGCAAGCACACATGTGCATACAGTACGTGAGGTACGTTAACGAAGCGAATCAAGAGCAATGCGTTGGCGGTCAAAAGGTGCCGGTCACGGTTATCGTGTCCTAACTGATTTAAAATGCTTGGCCAGATGTCTCCCTTGCTCCACTAGATCGCGTTTCGGACTCATAAAAGCATGTCGACAAGCAAGACAAATCAGCCAATGGGCAAAATTACGCACCAGTGTGCATCATTTGCAGTGGTGGGATTTGTTTCTTTTGTTTGCTAATTTCATATTCTTTGCGCAATGTACTTTAAAGCAGAGGTGTCCACAAACCTTTTCCACGCGGAAAAATTCAAGGATACAGGGGCCATTTTTTTTTTTTACTTGAATTTGTCAACCGCACAAAAATCATCAATTGCATATTGTTTAATTGCCCTCTTGCAGAGTTGATTCAACAAGCCACCTGTTTGAATATAATTAGATGGCAATCGTTTGTTTGTTTTTCTTTTTTGTTTTGTTTTGTTTTTCACCTTCTTAAAAGGAGGTCTTTGTCTGAGAACATGACACCTTTAAACCAATAAATACGCAGAATTTTGATGATGGTACCCAGTTCTGAAAGATGACTGGATGAAGCTTTACCAATCAAAATCAAGTTATGACGCTTGGCTGCTTGGCCTTTTTTTGGATCTTACAAGATGGCTCTCAAAATTTCAAACAAAACTTCAAAAAGGCATAAGTGCTCTTTTTTTTATATTAAAAAAAAAATAAAACACACATCAAACTTGCTTTATCATTTTAAGGGTTACAGGGGATAACATTCAAAGTCATTTTAAAAACATTTCATTTTTTAGAGGATTTATTTTTCCGAGTATTCCTCGCAGTGGACATTTGTGGGAACGCAGCGCAATAATCGGACGAGAGCAGGAGTGGGCCAACGTTTTGACTCGAGGGCCGCAACAGGTTCTAAAATGTGACAAAAAGGCCCCACCACGGGCATTCACCAAAGCATTACGACAGTGTTATTCAAATCCCGTGTATTGAACTATTTATCGAAATGACCCATCAATAACTGAAACTTAACAGAATATTTTTTTTAATTGCTAACAGCTACTATTTTAAAGCACTGATAATTCTGCTGTGCTTCAGGATATTATCATTATCACTCTCCTGATTGTTACATCATTTCTTCAAGTTCAGCGGGCCATAAGAAGCTTATAGCGGCCTCATATGGCCCCCGAGGCGTAATTTGCCCATGGCTGGACGACAGGATACGGTATCACTAGTGTTTGCAGAGTTGACTCAACAGGCAGCCTCTTAGAAACATTTTTTATTTTATTTATTATTTTACTTTCTTGATATGCATGCATGCGTACTGTGACTTGCTAAAAACAATTCAAAAATATTCAACACTGGCACACATTTCCTAATGTATGAAATTATTTTGTTGAAAAAGAAAGCCGATGTTCAATGGAAAAAAAAAAAAATAGGGCTTACCGTGATATTTTTGTCTACTCCTAATATACACATATACAGCTAAGTGTATTTTTAGGATCGCGTTGAGCTTCGGATGGCGAACTGCCCCCGCGGTAACACAGCAAGTTTGTTAGCGGGAATTCAGGCCGGCAGATGGTGGGGCCGAGGCCTCCCGAGGGCCCCGGGGCAACGCTACACCCTGGGACCCGGATACCTAATCGGGCCCAGTGTGTCTCTCACCTGCTGCTCGGCCCGCTCACAATGTTATCTCATCTCCCTGACCTATTGTGCGCTCCCGGCGGCGATAAAGACGAGGCGGGGGAGCCGAGAGAGGCGCCGTCATGGGAAACGGCGGGGCCATCCGTCCTTGCGGCCGGCTCGTCTTTCGCGTGCTTCCGTGAGGCGGCTGAAGGTTGTTTTTCGGCGTGAACCCCGAAGCTTCAAGGTGGGAGTTGACGATCGGCGCTTGTAATTGAGCAAATACCGCTAACTAGGGTTTCAAAGTAGGGTTCGTGTTTAAAACTTGGGTTGGGGTTTCTAATTAGGGTTATGAATTCTATAGGGTTAGGCTTTCAAACTAAGGGCTGAAATTTTGTTGGTTGGAATTTCAAAGTATGGCTTTTATCTATCTTAGTGTCTTAAATTAGGGTTGGGTTTTCAGAGTAGAGCGTTCAAATAAATTATGATTACAAGTTTGGGTTTTAAGTGTTAGACTATCACTGGGGTTTCAAACTAGGTTGATGACCTGTAATTAGGGTTAGGGTTACAGAGTATGGTTTTTAACTTTTCACAGTAGGGTTTTAAACTTTGAAATAGCAGATGGTTTTAGCTGAGGGTTGGGGTTTCAAAGTGGGGTTTTAATCTAGGGTTGGAGTTTCAAAATAGGGTTGTTCAACTTAATGAGTTTTTGTAGGTATCACAGAAGGGTTTGGAGTGGCAGTTAAGGTTTTAAAATGGGATTGGTGTTTCAGAGTAGGGTTTAAACTATGGTTGGGTTTCGGACTGGGATTGGTGTTTCAATCCCAGTTAGGTAATGAAAATTACAATAGTTAGGGTTTACAAGGGGGTTTCAAACTAGAGTTTGAGTTTCAAATGACTGTTTTCAACTAATTGTTAAGTTTGAAACTGCAGTTAGGGTTAAAATATCAAGATAGGGTTTTAAACTGGTGTCATACATTCACTCACACAATGGAGCCGAATACACTTTGCACCTTAGTTTGGTGTCTAGTTGATGTTTCGGGTGCCATTGTTGTAGGGGGACAAAGGCGAAGTTGAACTGAGACGTGGACAATGATTCAAGTGTGGGGACAAAAAAAAACAATCTTTCCCGTTTGCTACAAAGGAAAAACAAAGAGCAAGGAAAGGAAACTGCCTCAGTCACTGTCATTTGGTTGCCTTTGTAGTCATGCTATCAAATGTGCAAGGTAGTGTTGCCTTTTCCTTGCTAAGACTTAACTGCTTAATATCCAACCTAAGGCCAGAGTGCCATTTGTGGCCAGCCGTTTACTTTTAAGCGGCCCGTGTTCTACACTAAAAATGACATTTGCTACTAATATATATATATATATATATATATATATATATATATATATATATATATATATATATATATATATATATATATATATATATATATATATATATATATATATATATATATATATATACACACACATACACAAGGACCATGTCTCTCACCCAGTAGGCATGTTGCTATGATCCTTTGATGCTTTGAACCTGTTGGTAAATATTTTTTCCCCAATATCTACTCTAGTAGCGATGGGAAAACAAAAGCTCGTGAAGTACTTCTCATTTTGTTTTTACTCCTTTGGATGCTGCTAATAGTTTGAAAATAAAGGCTAGTGCAGTGGAATTGAATTCATTTTCCAATGCGTCTTTAAACTCCCCAAAACATGACAAGTGTCTCAAGACACATCATTAACATTGTTAAATAACACTTAGACCACTGCTAAACCTTGTAAAACCCTAAATATTCACAAAAGATAGCACATCTTTAAGGTCAACACATTTCAAATTCAGGACACAAATCCGATGACTCTCGCGTGTATCTTAAGAAACAACGCTTTTTTCTTTATCTTCTTGAAAGCAGCGCTTTGACTGCTTTGTGCTGCTTTACTTTTATGCATTTTTGCGTCTAAAAATCGCATATTTAAAAACGTGTTTTGTCTCCCTCGTGTGTCTATTATGAGAAGTGCATGTTCCGTATAATCGTTCGATTACGTCCATTTTCTTAATCGTGAGATCGAATGAATCGGAGGATCAACTTGGAGATTCTTACGCTTTTGTAACAAGTACGGGTTGTTTTTTATCGTCAGGTTTTTCATGACGGATTTTTAGGTTATTATTCCACTTTACCGCACAATAAACTTTTTTTAAAGCTTAAAGTTAGCCTTATTAGTGGCCGCAGTAGTGAATTAAGAAATGCCTGTGCGTGCCTACAATCGCCTCCGAAATACTGCTGTAGAAAATGGGGTTATGCTCCCATCTGTCGGCCATTAAACCACATTGCAACTGCTGGGTTTCCAAGGATGACTTCAAAAAGTTAATTTGATGAGGTGAGTTTTTAAATTAGATGGGCAGGATTCAAATTGTGGAGTTAGGATGACGAATGGATGTTTTTTTTTCTTTTCTCAACTTTGAACCAACTATGCCAAGTAATTCGCCAGTTGGACAACCCGGAAGAATCCTGGTACATACATTTCTAAATATAGAGCCATAGGGTAGGCCTAATATAAATTTTATGATTTAGTATGGCTGAAAAGTTTTAGCGTAAAATGGGTTTTATTTCGGGATTCAATATTATTGGAACGGATGTGGTGTAAATCGAGTCATAAACACGGCATTGTAGAGCAGGAGTGGATAATTCAGTCCATAAAACAATCTTTTCCGGCGAAGTTCCTCGTTTTGGGAAAAAAAAAAAACTCTATAGTTTATGCTTTCATAAATGTACAAGGGGAGAAAAAAAACGTTTGATGCTGCTTTATTTGAACTAAAATGGAGAAACAAGTTAATGTGACACATTGAAAAAAAGTGAAAAAAACGGAATTAAAATAAAGTTCTAGAGCTTCACTCAGTACAATATCTTAATGCATTGTTAAACTAAATAAATATGGTCATTGTAACTTTGTAAAATCGTGTCACCTATTGGTGGCAGATGCAATTCCTGTGGACAACAACAAATAACTCAATTAAGTTCTAAAATGATCAGTTAAGTCCGAAAGTAATTGATTACTTTACTGCTACAAACTGCTATCTATAGTAAGACATTTTTTGCAAAAAAACGCCTGACATGGTCAATTTTTGTGAATCTTTCCAAACAAGATCTGTTGTAAAAAAAAAAAAAAACCTTCCTGTACATGCTCATTTTTTTATAGGGAAAAAACCCTCTCCAAAATGCAAAAACATGTAAAAAAAAAAAAAAAAAAAAGGCATTACCAAAATACAAGTCTATTATGTTAAAAAAAAAAAAAAAAAACTAACTCTTGCATTTACATATGGTCCTTTTTTGCCTAACTATATATATAGTCGATTTTTGTGAAAAAATGCCTTACCAAACCTGGTCCTTTCTCTGTAAAAAAGAATGCCTTACTATAAATTTTTGTTTTAATTTTTTTATAAAATTAAAATAATCTTACTACCTTGTTGGTCTTTTTGTGAAAAAATGCCTTAATGGTCACAACATGTTGTCAAACTGAAGGCGATGCACGCAGTGCCAAAGAAAAAGCCAAGTCAAAAGTGAGTTTAGTTTATTGAAACGACTTGTTTGAAGGAGACACGCTCCCGCTGGCGCGCTTAAAACTTCTGGAACTGTTTCTTGGCGCCAGCAGCCTTGGTCACCTTGAGGACGTTGAACCTCACAGTCTTGCTGAGCGGTCGGCACTCCCCGACCGTCACGATGTCACCGATTGAGACGTCCCTGCAAATGGCGAGAAAGGACGCAGTTAGCAATAAGTTAAGGTCCAGATTGCTTTCACAGCAATGAGGAATCAACTCAAGGTCGCATCAGCATTGCCGTAAGGGCGATGTCGTCACAGTTGACTTGGAAGACCATCGTGAGAAAAACATCATTTGCGAAAAAAAAAAAATCCCTCCTAAATGTAATCGTGATCTAAGATACCTGAAGCAGGGCGACAGGTGCACGGACAGGTTCTTGTGCCTCTTCTCAAAGCGGTTGTACTTGCGGATGTAATGCAGGTAATCGCGTCTGATGACGATGGTCCTCTGCATCTTCATCTTGGTCACCACGCCTTGCGTGACAAAAAAAAAAAAAAAAAAGTTACCACACCAAGCTTTAAAACTGGGCAGACGCAGACAAACTGTCCCAACACTACATCAGCTTTCGCCATTTGGCAATGTCGTCAAAGCCCGAAAGACTTGGAAGACCATCGTGAGATAAAACATCATTTGAAGGGCGGAAACACTAAAAATAAAATGACCAAATTCCCCAAATATAGAACGCACCCTTAATTTTAGGGTCAAATTCTGGTATTTTCTTGCTACAGTGGACACACTTAACAATTTGACAACAATGCAAAAGCTATAGCAAACAGAATCATCTTTCTAAACTTTTCATATTTTCTAGTTTTCATATCCGAAGGTTATATATTAATTGTGGGTTAAGCATTAAGCTTAGCGTGTTTAAGATTCCCTACATTGTGAACGGTCACTGAATGTTGCGCCAGTGTGACATTGAAAGCTCTCCAAGCAGTTGTTTTTCCACGGCACAACTCTAGTCCCTTTTGACAAAAATGTCTGGTTGCGGGCCATCCGTGTTTCAAGTTTGATTGTGTGTGTATGCAAAAAAAATCAATTTAGAAATGACCTATGTTCTTTAAGTAGTACACACAGCTGTACTCTTTAATGGATCTGCAGGAGACGTTGCAACCTCTCCATTTCAGTAATATTCCTATGTGAACAAGGGTGGACTCGGATGTAGGTTCAGCCCGCTCGCTTCCTTTATTTTTATAAATAATGCCAGATAATGGCATAAGAACCTCACTAGCTGCTGTTAGCTGCAACAGGCACTAGTGGCTATCAGCCAACTGATGACCGCGCCCTCTAGTTTGTCCCCCTACAATCATTACTTAAGGAAAGACCACAGCACTATAAAAGTGCACATCTATATGTTTTAGTTGGCCTACATGGCTGCAGTTACAATATGAAGGTTGCACCTATACCCCTGGGGTGTTTTTATATATTTTTTTTTGGAGGGGGGGTTACGGCAAATCGTCAAGGTATCAAATACAGACCTGAGAGAATACGGCCACGGATTGAGACATTTCCTGTAAAGGGGCATTTCTTGTCAATATAAGTGCCGTCAATAGCCTGGGAAGACAAAAGGAGAATTTTAAGACTGGTGGATATATGAATGATAAGTGACATTTGTGTCCTATGTTGCTGCCTCAGCTATGCCAAAAGGCGTCGTCGTCAGAGCCCAGCAGGCTTGGAAGACCATCGTGAGAAAAAACATCACTTGCAGCTTCAATTGAGAATCGTACAGGGCTTCCAACATACCTCTCTTGGGGTTTTGAAGCCCAGCCCGACACTTTTGTGGTAACGGGGGAGCTTTTCCTTGCTCTCCTTGCCCCCATCAGCGGCCAGAACACGCTTCTTGTTCTGGAAGATGGTAGGCTGCTTCTGATAAGCCCTCTCGGTCTGCGAAAATGACAAGAGAAAACACATTCAAACTCGAACACGTGACCACCAAACATATATGTACTTAACTATCAATCAAAAATAATTATTCACGGCTAAGGATGTGACCGAAGACGATTGCTAAATAAAACAAAAAGTTGCATAAACTATGAAGGAAGCCGGGCTAGCCACTTTAGCATTCCGACAGCTAGCTTTAGCGTCACACGAGGGTGCGCGGAACCACAACAGATTCCTCGCGGTAAATACATCCGAGTATTCCAAAACATACACCGATCGGTTTATAAGAACCACGTGCAAACGTTGATTGAATAAAATTGTCGATTTTTGTGGGTTAAATGGTATACATGTCGCTTAAAGCACGCAGGCCGTTTTCTTGAACGTACCTGTACGTCCGCCATTTTGGCCAGCCGAGTCGTAAAGAGGCCTGTACATGCGCGCGACGCACAGAAGAGAAAGAGCTGCACCGGAAATTGCGCTATAGACAGTTTTTTTAATTGTTATTTTAAAAACAAAAAGCTATTCCTCAATTTATGCATATTAATAAACGTATTTGCATACGTTTATTGATGCTCGCATTAATGTGTGTGGATATTTCTTCTATTTCTGTGGAATATATAATGTCAATTTCCTAAAAACTTGTGAACCAAAAAAATAGATTTTTTTATTGCCCACACCACAGCAACTCAATTCCATTAATCAAAATTACTATCGTTATTTTCGTAAGTCATAAGTTATTAAGTTATTATCGTATGTAAGTAACAAATGAGCTGACACAAAAATGAAAAACATTCCCATACATTATTATTATATTTTTATTATTATTATTATATTATTATAGTATTATTATTATTTTGGAATAGTACTACGAATACATGTTACATATACATTTTAATATTGATAAATATGTTATTTTCTGTAGCCTTCGGTTTCAATTCAATTGTTATCACACGGTTCCGGACATTGTTTCTGACCGGACTCCAAAAGAGGTAGACCACTTTCACGTTTCATGTTTTGATTCTGGAATAATCGTAATTCCCGTATATTCTTGTTTATTGGTGTCCTGTTCCACCAATCGTGTTTTGTTTTTTTGGCCTCGATATTTTGTCAAGCTATTAGTTACACTAAGTCTTCGCAAACATGCTTCTTTTTTGTCCCACTTGCGGGAATGTTTTGATCGTCGAAGAGGGCCAGAAGTGCTTGAGGTTTGCTTGTAACACTTGCCCTTACGTGCACAATGTCACGAGAAAGGTGGGTCGAAATCACGAGATGCATACAACGTGCAACTCGGTTTTTTTTAGGTGAATTCTGACTTGTTTGTATCATCTACAGGTTAACTACAGAAAGTATCCCAAGTTAAAAGAGGTGGATGACGTTCTGGGTGGAGCTGCTGCCTGGGAAAACGTGGATTCCACTGCAGGTAAGACGACGTGACAAATAAAAATGATAAAAATCATATGTCGTGAGGAGAATGTCCTCTTTATCTTAATATATCGTAAGTATACGATCAAGTGTTCCCTCACGACATCGCGTTTCGCTTGTTCAGGCTTCACTCTATCGTGGGTTTTCATTTATGACCAAAACTTTTTCTATAGCATAAAAATAATAAATAAAGTAAAAGTTTACATTTCTGTCTACATACTTTATCAATTCCCCTGAGAATTTAAGTGACAAGTTATTGCACCTTTTATTTTCCTTCTAGAAACCTGTCCAAAGTGTGAGCATCCTCGAGCCTATTTCATGCAGATTCAGACAAGATCCGCAGATGAACCCATGACCACTTTCTACAAATGCTGCAACGCCCAATGTGGACACAGATGGAGAGATTAACAGAACATTTCTCATTGCAGCAATTTATTTAACACTCATGTTGTGGAACTCATCTTTTGTTTTGTCTTCAAATGTGACCCCAGCTGCTCAGTGCTTGCCAACCATATGCATATGTATAAAAGAATTCCACTAGATGAAGTTTCAGTGATGTACTTGATTTTTATTGATAAAATAGTACCTATGTACAAGCGTCAAAACAAATTCGACGTTGACAAATCACACATATTGAGAGAGAAATGTAGACCGTCATTTTTACCATCACAATGGTATATACAGAACTTTGTAATAAACCTTTTTTTTTAATGAGTCGCAATTAAGCAAGTCTCAAAAAAGATGCAACTGAAATGCACATTTAGTAAATTTTCAACATTTTTGCATGTAGATGCACATTATCTGTTAAGTAGCAAGCTACTCAATGGGGGCATGCTCTTCATGAAGGGTCGCTTGAAGTCTGAATATATTATCGCTATGCAACTGTGACTAAGATATAAATATGTAATAGCATTTTGGCAGCTAGTTCCTATTATTAACATGCTTGTTACTTGTTGCCCAACATTCATGTCTGCCTCTAGCACCCTGTTGAGAAACATTCAGCCCCAATTTTCGGGCGTCGAGGCCATCTAGAGGGATCAGATTCACGCTCGGGTATCCGTTAACTTCATCTAAATTGCACCTACATGGGGATTCATTGAAGATAAAGCCAGAAGCGTGTCAACAATAATGACTTTCAGTTTTTGCGATGCATTAGAGGAGGTTAATTTGTCCTTAAAGTGCAAATGCCGTCTTTTTTTTTTTCCCCCTTAAAGTACATCACGAATAGGGGAAAGGCTCAACTGTCAAATCACTTTTGTGCATGCTGAAAGAAGCCTGGGAAAATCAAAATACATATATGATTTGTGAAAAGGAAAAGCAAATACATCAAGATGTTCACATTCAAAAAGGGATCCAAAAAAAAGAGGCCGGTGACAAGGACACAAATGTTCACAGTCTTCAAGATGAACGTGTTAAAATAAATCTTTTAAATACTCTAGATAAATAAGAGAAAATAAACTTCACACCCAGATGGCTTTTATGGCAAGATTTAACAAATCATTTCGGATAAAGTGACCAGTTTCACAGCCCTTCCCTACAAATGTAACATAACATTGCACCAAAGCTTCAGTTTGCTCGACAAAATATGAAAAAGAAAAAATGCTGCCCATCAAACATCTGCGTACATATGAAGCAAACCATATCTACAAAGTACAAACGGGTCCATTAATCATTGGACATGGACACAAATTCCAAGATTCCAGCCCTGATGTTTATGGACCTGACTGTACTAAATGTGTTAAGAGAAACAAAGGGGCAACAAGGTCAGGAAGAGAAAAATAAAAATAAAATACAGCGTTGCGAGCATCAGTGGTTAGCATATACGTTTGTATGTATAGATATAACCCTTACAGTAAGGACAGGTGTGCGTCACATCCTTCAAATCGTCGATCAGACAGGGAATCAAGCAGCAGCCCAGATCGCACCTGGAATCAACAACAGCGCAACTTATTTGCACTGAAAATGCACTTGTATTTTGAATTGTCCGTCAAATGGATCTTTGACGTCGATAGTCGCCAATGGCAGTAAATGAGTCCAATTTGAACATCCCACAGAAGTTTGATAAGTTCAGTACTTTTACCTGAAAAGTGAGACTCATTATATTCATTAGACAATAGTTTTCAGAAAGCCTCTTTTATTCTCTTGAGAGCCAGCCTATTCATTTGTGTCCACTGCTGTGTCCATTTTATCTCCGCAAGACAGCAAAGCTAATTGCAAACACGAGACAGACCTCATTAGAAAGTTCAGGATGGCCTCTACTGAGTACACTAGGACTTGATAGGGTACACCCAAAGAGTCAAAAGATGTAAATCAATACCAATGTCCAATTCAATGGACACAAATGAATAAGTGAGCTCTCATACCAATCTCCCAGTAATGTGTTGTTTATATTACTCCAATCCACCATGTATTCCATTGTTTGTTTTTTAAACTTTCATGACAATTATAGTGAGTGTCCGTTATGTGGTGGATTTTATTTTCTCAGTGAATATAGGAAGCAGGAAGCAGCGAACGCAAGCTTGCAAATGTACCTACTTAGCAAGAATGAAAGACTTAAAAATCATGTCCCCATCTGTATGTAGTCCAAAGCAGATGTGATATTAAAAAACACTTTTTTGAACTATTTTGTAGATTTACAAGAATATCCTACTTATTTAGCCATTTTCAGCAGTAAAAGGCTACTATTTTGTCTATACTTTGAGAACTACAGTTTCAATTATGTACAATTAACACAAACAGATCTTTTACGTTTATAGCCGTCATTGGCAGTGAATGAATTCAATGTTCTTCCACAAAATGGCAGATTAAGTCTGCTATTTACTGCAAGTGATGCATTTTTATTCTACAAATGTCAGTGACAAAAACGTAGAATAACTCACTGCCAACCTCGTAAAGTGAATCTTTGACGTCTATTGCCGTCAATGGTAGCGGATTAATTGATACCTTTAAAAACAATTTTTTTTCCCACTTGATGTCGACTGAAAAGGACATGACCTTTTCTCGTGGCTTAACTGTTGGTCATGAAACGTGATTTTGTGCTTTTAAAAGTTTTAGTCATTGAATTAGACAAAACCAAACGCATGGACTATCGTTTGAAGGAAACTGCAGCTGACATAAAGCAGAAGCGCGCATTATTGCTTCCAAATTCTCAAAATTTCACAAGATGGGGCCTTTGCTGTTTTTGTAAACATAATGATTGAAATATTTGTCTCACCCCACGAAGAAGCAGAAGAGACAAAAGAGGGTGTTCATGAGGCCCACGTCGTGGGAGATGCGCGTGACGATGGCCTGCTGGCAGTGCGGGCACACAGTCTGCACCGGCGCCGTCTGGAACATCTCACCCTGCAGCACCGTCACCGTGGTGGCGCTGCCCGGCGGGGCCATGACAGTGGTGGCCGTGTGGCCGCCCATGTGCACGAAGGGCCCGGGGCCGCCGGGGCCCATGTGGCCGGGCATTGGGTGCGGGAAGTGGCCGGGAGGTGGCGGGTAGACGCCGCCTTTAGGAGAAATGCAAAAGAAAGTAAGATGAGGGCATTTACATTCAATAAATGTAGTGTACACCCGGTGGGATATTTTTTTTCAACCAAGTATTCCTCAAGTATTTTTGAATGGAAAAAAAAAACAAAACGATTTACTGTATTTTACAGACTATAAACCGTATCGGATTATAAAACGCGCCAACAAATTTAACAGAACATAATTTTTATCATACAGAAGCCGTTGGTTGTAATAGAAATTTAAACAGAAAGTTCGTATATGGACGTTCTTTTACATTTGTGGTTTTGTTTAAAATTTCTTTTTTAAACTGTCTGGCTTTAACATCATCAGGCCTTTGGAACAGAATGAACACACCAGAATGTTGCAGAATAAGAGCAACAACAACATATTTTCAACATTAACACTTACACTTGGACTGTTAGAATACTGCACCAACATAACTGAAACATGCCAGATTGCGTTTAGCATTTGAAAGTCAAATTAAATTCTTTGATAGTGTCTTCTTCTGTCCCATTTTGTTTACCAGGAAATTGCCCTCTAGTGGCCAGTAAAAAAAACTGCAGCTAGGCCACACTGACTACATTGGTTTACCAGGAAATTGCACCCATATTTGAGAACCACTGTCATAAAACAGTCATTGCACTCACCTTCTCAAAAATTACCCCCAATCCCACCCGAAAAAAAAAAAAAACATAAAACACATTTTCCCCCTGTACTTGTGCATAATATGGTGGCATAATATGATCATCAGTTACTTCCATCACTTTATTATATATTTTATGTTTTTTCTCCTCAAATGGACAGCTCAGACAGTGCTCTAAATGTATTTATATTTTTTTTATTTAGTGACTTGTTTGGTCCATAACATAACCGAAAAAGAGCAAAGATGCGAGATGTTTGTAAATTTTTTGTTTTTCGTCAACAGAAATAGTTATTATTCTCACACTCAAGAGATCAGAATCTTGTCATTAAAGTACTGCTTATCAAAAATATTTATTGGATTATTTGGTTGGTTAGTTATCACTATATCATTGTACCCATATGTAAAATGAACGAATAAAGGCGCGAAATATACCTTTAAGTATAAAAGTACCTTGGGGTGGTGGGGGCATATGCATGGGCATGGACATGGGCATTGGCATGGGCATGGGTCCATCCCCGGGGACATGTGGCGGAAGGAAGCCAGGTTGCGGGCCTTCATATGGGGGCGGCCCATAGTCTGGAGGTAGCGGTTGACCCTGAGGGGGCCCAGTTCTTACAGGAGCTAGTTTCAAAGAAGCCAAGAGGAAATGAAGCAACGTGCTGCACTGCAGACATGGTCAAAACGACGGAAAATGTGTTTTCACCTGCTTGGCCGTTTTTCTCCTCGATGAGGGGAGCACTTGGACCTCCAGGGTATGGCGGAGGAGGATCGCTTGACATTTTGACCGCAGAGACCGGACTCTTAAGGGAAGGGAATATGTCCTTTGAAAGGGAGAAAACTCCAGAATTCTCCCAGGCTGCTACAACACAACACACCCAACAGTTTGAGCTGTTTGTTATTTTTGCAACTGAGAAGGTTAATAACCATTTTCTATAAGGCTTTGCCAGTTTAGGCTAAATATCTGCATACACATAAGGACATGCAAAGAGGTTTTTTATCTTTTTTATAGCCATTGAGCAAAAAAAAGGCAACTCGTCCAACCAACAATAATAACTCACTTATTGTGCTTTACACTAAAGAACTGTTTCTAATATTTCCTTTCCATTCAATCAAGAACCTTCAAAGAGTGAGTTTAACTTGTTAGAGTTTAACCACAGCATTTGCGAGTACAAAAACTACCTCAGTAGAGTTAAACGTATGCAACGCTCGTTGAAATATTTGTGCTTTTAATATTTGGATTTTTTTTAATGCATCAAAATTTACAAGACGTGCTTGCTTTAAATCACTAACTATCAACTTTAATATTTCAAGTATTAAATTATTCCGTGCGAAAAAACAGTAATAGCTTCATATTGTTAATGGATAATATTTTGTACGGTATTTATAATTTTAGTATACTGTTTTCCAGAGGCAAAACATTTATTGAGTCGACTGTACTACACCACAATGCAGCCCTTCGAAAATTTAACACGGGTGTTTACTAAATTGAGTACTTTCCCTTTTTTAATTGAATACTTTACTTCAAATTTTAATGACACATTCCGTTCCGTGATTCTCGTCGTGTTCTGTTTCATTTTACACAGCTAGCTAGCAGCCTGATGTTTAATTTAAATCCTGAGATTATCCAGCTCAAAGCTTCCAAGCACAGGCAGCCCACGATAACTTTTTACGTAATCGACAACAAATGGAAAATATACTAACGAATTAAAAACAGAAATCGGCGCGCGTTATCGTTTCCAATTGACGATTGATTAAACGATATAAGTGACGTAATAAATCGCCGACGCAACCGCAGCTCGTGACGCTAGCTAGTTGACATCAGACGCAAGAAATCGCTCTTTGACCGAGGCTGCCGTGACAAGCAGGGCTTGATCGTTTTGACTTTTTTACACAAGTGTACCTGCGAAAGCGTAACCCGGAATCTCCCTAATGGCCACACGGTTGTTTTGCACAGATCAGTCCAGCTTGTTTTGCTAACGTTAGCCGCGTTGCCATTCGAGCCATTCGCGAAAAGATGAGTTACTAGCGAGACACACACACATTATTAATATATAGACTCTTCTAAATAAAATAAAGTAAGGAACGAAGAGTTTGCCAGCTTTTACCTCACGAAAGAAAGGCAGCGTTGCGTGTGCTGGATGGTTGTTTCTCCTATACCGCCATCTAGCGTCCGCTAACCGGACTTGCACGTGATCGTCAACATGAATAAATAAATAAATACGATATAATACAACCTTCACGAATAACATTTAACGGTTTCATATCTAGATGCTAAATTCTAAAGAAGTCAATCCAAGAAAGTCGCCGTAAACAAATTATTTTGAGTGTCATAATCGACAAGAATGCTTCCTCATCATCGAAAAATAATAAATAAAGAATAGATAAAGAATGAACCAATAATATAAATGACGGAGAACATAAATTTATCGTGTACCCAAAGTGCCTGAAAAATACCAATCGAAGTCGGTGCTTGCGTTACTGCAGTTCCTAAATGAGGCCGTTAGAAGGCAGCAATGCGCCACTACATATATAAAAAAGGTCACATCAGTTTCCTCTTGTAAATAGCGTTTTCAAAAAAATACTCGCAGTGACCGAAATCCGCGAAGTAGAGATTGAATTTCTCCCATCCCACCTCCTTTTTTTAAATAGTTTGTTTCTTTAGAAAATAGATGTGATTATAAATCAAAATCCATGTGGGTTTTTTTTTTAGATAAATAAAATTGCTATTTCTTGACTGGTCTGTCTTAAAAGGAAGAAACATGCAAGCAAAAAAGCAAAATAAATATTTAATAGAAAAGTTTATGGTCATAAATGAAAATCCATAGAGTGAAGCCACAATTAGCAAAACGCTACCAATGTAGTGAGGGAACATTATAATCCGATCAGTTTATACTAAAATGGTAACGACATTTAGCCTTTAAAAGTGAGAAAAATGTTTTTGGGAAGATTTTTCTTCTTCTTCAAAAAATGTTGATTTATTGACACCAGCCAAGATTTCATACTCATATCCGTCATGTAAATTGTTTTTAAAAAAAAATGCATTGTTGTATGTCTTGTCTCGTGGTACGTCATGTATGAATTCACAAGAGTATTACATTAAAAAAAATCTTCCTTCAATCCAATTAAAAAATCTACCGGACAACGCAGGTCTAAATCGCCGCCTGACCTCACTTCTCACCGCCCGCTTACGGCCACCGCGCTACTGCAAAACGAACGCTCCCAAACCCAGTAAACGCATCCTTCTTGGCAGCCAATCAGATCACGCCACTGCGCTAGCCTTAGCATCTCGCTAGCTAAACAAGAGCTCGTTCAGTTTCCTGTTTGGTCTCGGCGTATCGCCATCCTCAAATCAATCGCGATGTCGAATTAAATCGAGTTGTGTCACGTGATTGTTTTAGTTGTCGTTTGTGTTGTCCGAGCGCGTTTGTCGGAGCCGCTGACGCACCGTCAGCCGTCTTGGCTGCTAGCTAACGCACTGCTAAGCGGCGGAGGAAAACGAAGATGGGTTCCATCCTGAGTCGCAGAATCGCTGGCGTTGAGGATATCGACATCCAAGCGAACTCGGCCTATCGTTTCCCACCAAAATCGGGTAAGGCATCTGTATTTCATGTCATTAGGGCTCACTATTACAGCTCCAAATGAAACCGAGTACTTGGAGTGGTCGTAATGCTGATGTAGTGCAATACTTATGTAATTGCAATTAATTATGACCCTCATCGTATTATTTTTTCTTTAAGGGAATTATTTTGCGAGCCACTTCTTCATGGGAGGGGAGAAGTTTGACACACCGCATCCCGAGGGGTACCTATTCGGGGAAAACATGGATTTAAATTTCCTGGGAAATAGGCCAGTGCAGGTAAATTCAGCTGCGCTAGAAATTAATACCAATGAAGAATTTCGATTAAGCATAGTGATGATACCTTATCTCCTTCTAGTTCCCCTACGTCACCCCCGCACCTCATGAGCCCGTGAAAACCCTCAGGAGCCTGGTGAACATTCGGAAGGACTCCTTGCGTTTGGTTCGGTACGAACGATCAGGTCGACTCTTTCGTAGAGTTTGACTCTTGGAACCCTGAAGGTTGTACGACTATCTGGTCTGCAGGTACAAAGATGACTCTGACACGCCTGTGGAGGAGGGCGGCAAACCAAAAGTTCAGTACGGCGTGGAGTTCACGTTCGACTCCGATGCTCGGGTGGCCATCACCCTCTACTGCCAGGCCTTTGAGGAATTTTCCAATGGAATGGCTGTGTAAGAATCCGTTTTTGTGCAACCGCATTTGTACGCGTTCTAGTAAGTTGCATCTCTTTCAAAAGCATACCAAAACACTTCTCATTTTGGATCAAGATCAGGGGTGGGCAAACCTTTTGACTCAAGGGCCGCAAAGTGTTCTAAAAATGGAGTGTTTTGGTAATTCACCTCCTGAAAAAAAATGTGGGACATCTAGAAAACATGTGCTTTAATTTCAATAGAAATTGAATAAAAGCATTACAACAGTGTTATTCAAGTCCCGTGTATTAACTATTTGTTAAAACGATTTTACCCATAGCTGATCATTAAATGAACAGAATACATTTTTGTTTTTTTGCGAAGTTACTCTTTTAAAGCGCTGACAGTTAAGCTGTCCTTCAGGATATTAACTTCATTCTTCTCCCGTTTGATCATTTGCTCACTGGATTAAAAAAGTTTGAGGGGCCGCATATGGCCCCCGGACCGTAGTTTGCTGATCAAGATTGACGACGAAACACATTTGCACGTACGCTATTGTAAGCATCTCCAGTGGGAAAACGTCAAGCTTGAACATTACAATGGATTTGACTGGTCCATAGCAACCGCTAGTTGCCATGGATACTGCGGCAGAGACTCAAGTGAAAAAGACCAGGAAATTTGTGTGAGGTTGTGTTGGGTCACAGGAGAAGAAATTATTCAAACAAAAGAATAAGGGCGACGCTTCATTTGCTTACTAGATTTGGAACGATTTTAATACTATCTTTAAGATAATGATATGTGATTTATTTATTTTTTATCACAAGCAATAAGCGAATCTGGAATACAATAAACATCATGTATTTGCTGCTACAGCCAATCCTGGTTTCTGTTGACGCTTTGCGTAGGTACAGCCCAAAAGATCCATCCATGGCCTCAGAGACCGTCCACTACAAGAGGGGCGTGAGCCAGCAGTTTTCCATGCCGTCTTTCAAGATCGACTTCAGCGAGTGGAAAGAGGAAGACGTCAGTATTTACACTCCACAACTTTCCTCGTCCATAAACAATATGCCCATTGGACCCAATGTCCACCACAGTGGACATAAATAAATAAGATGGGTCCAATATAGAGAATAAAACCACAATTAAATAGTGATCTGTGTTCTTTTTAAAAGCTCAACTTTGACCTCGACCGAGGGGTTTTTCCCATGGTGATCCAAGCAGTGGTCGACGAAGGGGACGGTAGGGGACACAATTCATAAACCCTCAAAACGCAGTGAGCTAAATCAGCTAATCTGTGCTTTCTTTCCAAGACTGCCTCGGACACGCTCACGTACTTTTGGCAGCCTTCGAACGGGTAAACGAAACATCCAAGGAATCGTTTTGCGTTTGAGGCAGTCGTTTCATGTTTTCTTTGTTGTGCTTTTGTCCCCCGCCCGCAGCACGTCGATGGCAGTTTCTCCGTCAAGCCACTCAAGCAGAAGCAAATTGTAGGTTTCATCTGAGGGACATTTTAGGATGAATTATTGTTTAGAATGACTAATTCATGAAATTAGCCAAGCTAAGATCAACTCATTCAGTGACAGATATTTCTAGAACCTTCTTTACCCTATTAGTTGGGGGAAAAAATGTAATTAAAAATCTGGGATCGAACATAGAATTTTTTAAAGATGTATAAACATGTCTTTGGGATTGAAAGGGTCGAGTGAGAATTTTAGAACATTTCAGAAATTGAAACTTCCGATGGGAATTTGGGGTGAATTGACTAGAAATGAACGATAATTCAAAATTTGTGGTACTTATTCAAGCGAGCAGGAACTCGCAGTGGGGTTTTACAAACTATAATTGAGAAGCACTACCATAGATCTTGAGGCAAAAAATGGTGGGCACCCCTGATCTAGATGATCAATTGACTATCAAAAACAGTGATCGCTAATGATTAACGGTTGATTAATTGTTGCACCTGTAATATACGGAACCCAACAAAACATTAACTACGTTCATCTGGCTGCCTGCAGGTGGACCGTGTGAGCTACCTCTTACAGGAGATTTATGGCATCGAGAATAAGAACAACCAAGAGACAAAGGTAGGCGCGTGGACGCCATACGGGACGGGAATGAAGATGTTTTGAAAAGCCGCGTACCGTCTCCAACGAGTCCTCTCCGCGCACAGCCGTCGGACGACGAGAACAGCGACAACAGCAACGAGTGCGTGGTGTGTCTGTCGGACCTGCGCGACACGCTCATCCTGCCGTGCAGACATCTGTGCCTCTGCAACTCGTGCGCCGACACCTTGCGCTACCAAGCCAACAATTGTCCCATCTGCAGATTACGTAAGTGGACTCGCGTTGTTTCTGGAGGGATGCAGCGCAGTCTTATCCACACACGTCTTTGTACCCCGATGTAGCCTTCAGGGCCTTGTTGCAGATACGAGCGGTGCGGAAAAAGCCCGGGGCGCTCTCCCCGGTCTCCTTCAGTCCTGTTCTGGCTCAGACCATGGACCACGATGAGCACTCGGTAGGTTTCCTGAACTATCTCCAGTTAAATACTTATTATGAGGACAAAAATCACACATGGTGTTCCCCAGAGTTCAATTTTAAGTCCAGTGCTTTTTAGCATGTATCTGCTCCCTCAAGAGACCTCAGGTCGTTTTTCAGTTTTGTTAATGGTTGATTTTTTTAAATGGGTACTTATACTTGAGAATTAGCCAATGCCAAGCAACAACCCTTGACGATTGCATTTTGTTTTGTTTTTTTAACTCATTGACTGTCAAAGATTTTAGAGGATGGGCGTGCAAACTTTTGCCCTGAGCTCTACTTTTCCCAGCAGCCAACCTCCCACAATCTACTGATCTATTTTTTTTTAAATTGCACCGACATATATGACAGTGCACCGCTTGGCGAGCCACTGTATCATAGTAGCAATCCAACACTGAGAGCAAGTTAGCCGATGCTTCAAAATAAACTGTACCTAAGGTACGTTTTTATTTTGAAGTTCCTCGTAGAAACATAGTCGCAACATTGCTCAACTAATTTTATAAGGTTTGGCTCCCTGAGCGAGCAGTCTCCGATGTGAACAACACAGTGTTGTTCTAAAATCACGTTCACAATGATGTCGTTCTGAAATCACGTTCAAACTGTCAATACAGGGCAAAACTAAGTGACGGCTGACACTTGTTTTTCCAATTGACGTTCTTTTTTTCATCAAACACCCAAAAGCGGAATTGACAAGCGTACTGGTTAATGGCAGTGAATGGCTTATCTTTAGAAAACATACCATGGGCAATGTTTCCAATGTCTATGTTAATGTAACTGTTAATTACAGGTGTTAATGCCACCTGTATTTATTTATTTATCTTTTAATGGTCACCACGCAGGGAACTGACTCCGTCCCGCCCGGCTTTGAGCCCGTTTCTCTGCTGGAGGCCCTGAACGGCCTGCGGTCCGTGTCGCCCGCGGTCCCCTCTGCGCCACTGTACGACGACATCAACTTCTCAGGCGGCGACGGCGGCCGGCAGCTGAGCTCCCCGGAGCATCTGAGCGATGGCGGTCTGCAGAAAAGCAAAGTCAGCAAATCACCTGACAGGTAACTAGAAAACAAACAAAAAAGAAAAGTGTAATTGCAATCTTGAGACAATTGATTAGAAATTAACGTATTCCCCAAAACATAAGATGCACTTTAAAAAAAAAAAAAGAAGGCCAAAAGTATGTGGTTCATGTACGTGGGTTAAGTCTTATTAACGGTAACTCAAAAATCTGAATTGATTTATTTCAGACCATTTGAGGAAGATTGATCCATCAGCATAAACTGAGTTTTGACGCAGAGATGTGCATTTTTATATCCGTCTTAAATTATTACCGTAACGGGACGAGCTAGAGGGCGGACGTCAGTTGGCTGATAGCTGCCAGTGCCTGTTGCGGCTAACAGCACCTCGTGTTAGCTGAGCTTGTTACAGCATAATTTTCAACAAAAGAGGCAAGCAGAATATCACACAACAGAATATCACTGAAACAGAGAGGATCATGTAAGGGTTCACTGACCGCTCACAATGTGGGAAATCTGAAACACACAACCCGCAACAAATATATTACACGGATATGAACATAAGTAAATATGAAGAATTAATAACTATTAGATTCATTTTGTTTTGCTGTAGTTTTTACATTGTCGTGAAACTGTTGGTACTTCCCATTCATGGTAACATAGAAAATACCAGAATTTGACACGAAAATTAAGGGTGCATCCTATACACAGGTACGCCCTATATTTTGGGGATTTAGTCAATCATTTGTAAACATTTGTAAAGTTGAATCATTCCGTTAATTTTTTTTTTTTCATGTTGCCCAAATGCTAATTTAGTGTTTGAGTTTTTCCAATATGAAATGTCAGATACAATTTCTTTCATACACTTTGAAGGTGAAATATCTCTATGTTGAATCAAACTAAAATGATGTGCTTTTACACTATGCAAATCTACTGGCAACTTTTCGTCTATTTCCTGACTTATCATGCATCAAACATGTAAATTTGAAATGTTATCACATTTTTCTGACGTGTGTAAATTACGCCGCAAAATCGCAATTGCAATAATTGGGGATCAAATTTCAATTTGACTCTCCTTGCCTCGCCTCCTTTAGCACCCTGAGGTCCCCGTCGTCTCCAATCCAGGAAGAAGATGAGGAGAAGCTGTCGGAGATGTCGGACGCTCAGCAGCACACGCTCCTGTCCAGCAGTCCGGCCCCCACAGACGTAAGTCGGCGCCGCTCGCTCCCGCGTCCTCGAGAACAAAAAATAACGCCAAGTTTCTCTTGGCTTTAGGCCACGGCGACGGAGGATGTGGCGGACTCGCTGTCCCCGGATGACGGTGAGTTGCTCACTCTGAAGCGTGCGCGATGTGTTTGGGTGACGACGCGTTTCGGGTTGCGCTTCAGAGGACAGGATGCACGCCGGCGCCGACATCCTCCAGGACTGCGGAAGCGAGCGCAGCAGCTTGACCAAAATGGAGAGCGAGCCGCCCGGCGAGCTGTCGTTGCCAGGTGAGACATGCCGAAAATGACTGATTAACGCCGCCGTTGCTTTCCTGAGGGTTCGCTGGACGCTTCATTAAGTACGTCTACGAATTTGATTGACAGCCAAAGCGAGAGCTGTGCCAATGATAATACAGCTCATTTGGATTGACACGGCCTGAGGTTAAAAAAAAATCAGATGCTGGTATCATAACGATGCTTTTACAAGATTTAAAAATGACTATACAGTGGTACCTTTAGTTATAAATGAATTTGTTCCAGAAGTCATTTTATGACACAAATTCTTTGTAAGAGAGCCACTTTTCACATTTAAATAGCCTAATCCGTTCCATTCCCCAAAAAATACCTCTAAACCTCTTAATCGAATAATATTAATGTTTTATAAAAGTCCGTCAAAAACCGTAACAAGTACATATTAGAATAAATTAGCGCATAAAAATCATGGCAGTCAAATGACATCAAACACGCTTCTAAATCCTTATAATTAATTATATGAGTAACTGTAGCAGTTGGCCATATGAATGCAGTTCATTTGTTTGCCTTGTTGTCATTTTATCTGTAAGTTTTTATTTTACATTTCCAGTGATCTCGGCATAATTTAGGAGTCCACAAGATCAATTGGCTTTATTTTTGGATCATTTTGAGCATGTAAGTTAACTTTAGTTTAAGGTTATGCGAAGTAGAGTGGAGCCCCAGATTACGACATCCCTGCTCTACAATTTTTTCACCATACGACGTGGGCCGCGATTTTTTTTTTGCCATATGACATAAAAAAACAACTTCTCTTCTCAAACACAGCCGTAAGTGTGCGTATGGTCTGCTATTGGTCAGCGTCACGACTCCCTAAGGTACTGGTCTGCTATTGATCAGCGACACAAAGTCACTAACATGCTGGTCTGCTATTGGTGGCCGTCATGGCTCAAAATGGCAGCATTTAAAGCTTTGTTCTCACGAGAGCGCTTAAACTACCGTATTTATTGTGCATTTTAGTGCTCAATTCAAAATTTAATTGGTTAGTCATGGGTTGTCCCTCCCTCCTGATTGGTTTGAAATCAACTACCACCACTCGATTGTAGTTCAAGATGTCAAATTGATATATTTTAGAGCAGCCATTTAAATAGCGCGATATACCGAGTAGTATAATTTAAGGTGCTCAAATTTGAAGGTGTTTCCGAAGGCGGGACTAGCTTAGTAGGTGTTTCCAAACTTTTGACCTGCTCTGTAGCTCTTGCGTCGATGATGCGGGCGTACCTCATGTTGTGACCGATGAGCGTCATCTCTCACCTTACGGGCTCGTCGGGTGTTCGTCTTGAATTCACCCCGGACGCTTTGCACGTGTGCGGTGTGCGCCTCTTGTTTCCTAACATTTCCTCTCCTTGCGCTCCTCCTCGCCGCCCTCGCTCCTCACCAGCCCTAGGTCCCGACTCCTGCTCTATTGGTATGGAGGAGTAAGCGCGGTATGTAGGCTTTCCTGTCGCGCTCTTGCCGCTTCCTGTTCTCGCACGGGCGACGGGCTCCCCCCTTCTCACGTCTCCCCGTCCCGCCAGGGTCGTCCGAATCCACGGAGAGCCTGAAGAGTCAGAGCACCAACTGCTCCAGTCAGCCTCTCCTGTGCCACGCCGGCAGCTTCCACCGGGAAGACGAGCATCTCCTCCCGTGACGTCCGCCGCGCTTTTCGCCTCTTCGTTCTGTAGGAAATGATTTTCCCTGTAATCGCAATGTGGATTTTCCAGACTCAAAAGCACACTTACTCTGATTTAACTGCACATTCAGACGTACGGTTTATATATTTTTAACATCTGTCTTGTGTTTGAATCTACTACTCATTCAAAAATGTTTCAAGATGTTATATTCTTAGTGTGTTCTTGAAGTGATTTTTGCACTCTGACCAAAATGTTTATAATCCATTCCAGACTTTGCCATGAGATTTCACAAAAAGGTGTATTAGGGCTACGATGAAAAGAAAAAGGAAATGTTTTTTGTTTGTTTTTTTTTCTTTGCAGTTGACCCCCATGTGCCGAAAATTGAAATAACTTAATTAATGATAACACTAACTCATTCGCCGCCACTGACAGCTATACATAGATGTCAAAGATCCATTTGGACTGGACTGGCATTGAATGATTAAACATTATTTCAGAACAGTACAATAGCCTGCAACTTTGCAACAAATTGATTACCGTTCACATATTATGAAACATAAACATCAATGAAAGTAATGGTCGACTAATCAGTTTAACCCTTGCTGTGCATCGTCGTTTACAGTACGTAGTAATCATACGTTATTCTTGATTAAAATATTTTATTCAGTTTTTTTCCAGTATTGTTAATTTATCATAAACAAAATTCAGTGACTTTTTACTGCTTATTAGAACTGTATATAACTGAACGTTTCTTTTTTTTTTTCTTTTTTTTTTTTTGCTTTTCAACGTGGCCCTAATACACCTAAATCATTTTAAACATATTCATGACTGGTTTTATTATTTAAATCATATGCAAGTTATTCATACATGTATTACAATAATATGTTACTTTTCAAATTGTATACTTATAAAACAAACATGTTATTTAGGGAATACTAAGACACTGATGTTGACATAATAGACTAGATGCATTTACGGTGTATAGTGAACAAGCATTGGCTGTGAAAATTGAATTACCTTGCAAGCGACAGTACTTAAAAAAAATGTAATTTCTAGTAGTTGCCACAGGATGGCGACAGAATACTTTCTAAACGAAGCTCCTCTCCTTAGTTTGTCATTTTGGCACCAAGAGACTACTAAATGGCACCAAAGCAACATTTGGCTAACAGGATTTCTATCATGATTGGTTCCCCCCGAAATATCCGCAAATAGGTTTAATTGGAGAAGTAAAAGCGTGAAAATTTGAGGGTTCACTGAAATATGTGAAAGCAACAGTTATTAGTTACACCTTGAATTCTTACACCGCTAAGATGCTTCAGCTGCACGTATGTGATGCTTAGCTTATGTGACATAGTTGCAGGGAAAAAAAATAAGCATTTTGTATATCTCTGTGCCTTGAGTTGGTTTGTTGCATTTAACAGCTTTCTCACTAAGCCACTAAACCGGAGATTCCATGCAGTTATTGTTATTGAGCAATATTAAACATCGATATCGATTGCCTAGGTAGTATTTCAGTTACGCATTTGATCAGTACGCGGATTCTATAACCATGCAAGCATTGCGTAAATGGAGGATTTTTGTTTGTTTTGCTCCTGTGTGCCATTTCAAGTCGACGCCGTGCCTTCCTCTCCTTGTTCTGACCATATTTGGACCTGGTATCCAGGACAATGCCACACCACGCCGTTTATTTGTCTACTCTAGCCCCCACTAGAAGACTTGATTTCTCTTGGATGTATAGCAGCATGTGCATAGAAGAAGAATAAACAGCAAACAGTCGTTATGTCAACGGTGTCTCGACTTGTGCCATCTCATTTAGAATCACGTTCTTTCTAATCGTATTTGCACTTTCGACTCAGTTATCATCAAGAGTATAATGAGATTTATGATGTGAACTTGTATATTATTTTTGGTTGAGTAGTTGATGAAGCCAAACAATACAATTCAAAACAGAGGGGAAAGTCAGGGTTAACGTAGAAATAAAAAAGCAGACATCATTCCACAATCTGGTGGAGAAGGGGCCACATTTTCGCCAGGTGTCCATCTGTAATATCAAAATGTAATGTAAAACATCGCATGAGAGGATACCCAAGATGTATTAAGACAGAAACTGTAAATAATAATATAAAACGCAATTTAAAATACACACTGTCAACCGCGATTAAAAATCTTAATAACAGCCTTATTGGACATGATATTCTTTGCGATCTCAGGCCACCTATGCATAACAGAAGGTCATCTCCTCTTTCTGGATTGTGATTGGCCGGCTGCTGTTGCTGCTGCTGCATCCAGGGCCAACATTAAACCCCATTAAAGCTAATCCTTCATTGTCAGGTGTCGTGTTGAGTCAACTGTTTTGGCTCCAGATAAACAGACAGACTGAAGAAAAAAAAACCGAAGACATTTAAGGTGGGGCACATCCTTACAAAATTGCACAAAATTTATATTTGAATTTTTACACACTGTGTGGGTCATTCCACTAAATGTGTTTGTTTTAAATCGAGTCATTTGTCCTACTCTAAAATAAAACAATGTTAATGCTAATACATTTTAATCAAGATCGTTGGAGTTGGAAAGGTTAGATCAGGGATGGCCAAACTAAGGCCCAGGGGCTATTTGCGTCCCCCTGTGTATTTTTCAGAAGCTCGTGACAAAATGAATAAAATTGACCTTTTAAATCTTGGCTATTTTAAACTTGAGTAGTATTTTCTCCAACCCTTTGATCTTTCCATCAAAGAAATATCATTGAAAGATAACACCAGGGAGCTGAAATTTCACTCAGATTGTGACATGTCAAAGTTCAAGATGGTATGACCACTTAGTTATCACAGCACCAGGAGTGTAGCTAAAATCCTGCAATGTGGAAGGAAATGACCCAAAATGGTCAAAAAACTGCACAAGGGATTTAAAGAAATAAATACTAGTGGGCAGCGTAATAGAGGAAGTCAAAAAATAGTTACCACAACTAATAATCATGTACTTTATATACTGTAAAGCCATTCCAAAACGTTGAAAAATCCTAAATTATTTTCTTCATCATCTTTAAAAGAAATATGTAGTGGTCAAAAATAATTTGCCCTTGCGTCCATCCTTTTTTTTTTGCCATATGAGGCCATCAAATAAAAACGTTTGGACGCCGTTGATTTAGATGTTCCTAATATTTTGACGACCCTTTTGCTACATCAGGTCAGTTGGCACGTGCGGGTCCCCTTGGAGCCATGATGAGGAGGGGGGGTCGTATATGTAAACATGCTTAGCTCCATTTCATTAGCGTCCCTTAAACCTCTTTAAGGGGGTCAAATCAAGCAGACAGCAACCCAAGCAAATCTCCCATGAGCTCCCCACGTCCTCCAAAAACTTGCGCACCCACCTCAACCACACCAAAGAGCTACTTGAGTGCACCCGCTTGAGCTCACAGAGCAAACTCAACCCCGGACAGCGACAAGCCAACCGGCGGAGGACAAGTCGGCATCATGACCCAGCACCTGAGCGGCTCGTCGCCCTTCCTCAAGCCCTTCTTCCTGAAGAGCCCCGTCCGGGTGGTCAACCCTCTGCGCCAGAGGCGGCACACGCTACCCGCCAGCGAGTTCAGGAACCTCACGACTCAGGACGCCATCAGCGTCTTCGAGATCGAGAGAGAAGGTCTGGACTGTCTTTTGCTACCATTTTGTCCTCTTGAGTCCATTTCCGCCACTAATATCGCCATTACTGCCATTTGATTTATATATACTGCAATAATCATGCCTCACTCAACATCTTTGTGTATTTTAACAATATTGTGTGTCCATTTCCACCACTGAGTCAATTTTCTACCGATTCAAATAAGTACTACCACTAAGTATATTTACAACCTTTCCCAGTACAATACTTAACTATCACTTAAATTTATACCCTTATTTTTGGACTTTACTACCAACATATGATAATCACTACCATTTGCAAGTAAATTATTATGTACATTAGTACTTTTTTGAGTACTTTTCTAACTTTTCTATTATTACCTCTCATATTTGCATTACTACGATTTTAAGTAGATTTTCTCCTATTATTAAGTCAACCATGACCATTAAAATCATTGTCCGTTAAAAATCACGAAATAGATTTTTTTATATTCTTTACATCATTAAGAATGTTAAAGAACTATATGTTTTAAGTTTATCACTGTAATTACAAAGTACATTATGATCACGAGGTCAATTTCTACCTCTTACCTCTAGTTTGTCAAGTGCTACCATTATTATGTACATTACTACCGTCATTAGGGCTGTCTCCTTTGAATATTTTTAGAATGGATTATTCTATGAAATAATCGAATATTCAGATCAAAATTTAATTTGCATTTAATTGTGGCGTTTTGTAATTGCACTGTATTTACCAATCACTGTTATCAGTTTTCTGGCGCCCTCTTGTGCCTTGATTTTGATTTGCAGAAAAAGCGCTGCACTCAGGGACAAATAAACACTCAACCAATAAAGTTTTTTCTGACTCTTCCTCATCAATTTAGCTGGATTGGTAAATTTTGACGGAGTATTTTTGAGAAGTTTAACAACGAGACGATTAAAAAAAATGCTAACTTTTCCTGGGACTTTACACAAAGTGAGTTTGGACTTTGGAAAGTCTTATCTAAGTGGAAGAAAAACATTTAACATTTCTCAGTGTGACATGTGGTTCCTGTCTCTGACCTGTTTCTCCAGCTTTTATCTCGGTGTCCGGCGAATGCCCTCTGACCCTAGAAGAGGTGCTGCACTTCGTGAGTCAGTGTCCAGAGCTGTCGCTGGGCTGGTTCGAGGAGGGCCAATTGGTAGCCTTCATCATCGGCACCGGCTGGGACAAAGAGAGACTTTCGCAGGTCCGAATGTGAAACGAAATTTTCACCAAGTAGTCCCATTCTATTAGCCTATACCTATAATCTGTCATCACATAGTAGTAGTCTAGAATATTTTCCAAAACAATTGGATGAAAAGATGGGTCAATATGGCCCAAATTTCTGGATTGTTCTTGCACAAAAGAACCCCCAAAATGGGTCGTTTTGTAAGAAAACCTCAACATTTTATCTATCTATCTATCTATCTATCTATCTATCTATCTATCTATCTATCTATCTATCTATCTATCTATCTATCTATCTATCTATCTATCCGTCCGTCCGTCCGTCCGTCCGTCCGTCCGTCCGTCCGTCCAGTCATTTAGCTAGCAACAAGTTAGCTCCATCCAGTCATTTAGCTAGCAACAAGTTAGCTAGCCATCTAGCTAGCTACAGTAGCTAACCAGCTAGCCATCATCCATCCAATGACATTGTGTGGTATATAATTTATTAACTCCTTCAATCCCAAAATAATTAATAATTAATTAATAAAACCCAGGTATCTTTTTCTATTTTTTCAAATTGAGGACTTCCTGTATTTAATGAATCAATAATCAAAGTAATCAATTACTATAGTTAATGAGGTATCAAATAAAGCAATTACTTTCGCTAATAGTTATAAAGTAATTGATTTTCTACAATTAAATATTAACATAATAGATTATTTTAGGTATTGAACTGCCAAAGCACATGATTACTGTAGGTAATCAAATAATTTAGCAATCTATTACCCAATGTAATCCATTATTGTTGTACTTGATTCCTTTAATACAAGCCGTTTTACACCGTCCTAAAACACTTGACAAAAAATTGAAAAAATTAAGAGTACATGGGATTGAATGTCTTGACTCTTAAATAATGTAAAAACACATTTTTGGATTGCATGAGTTAATAATGTGATTTTAATTTTTTTTTTTAATGCGCATCCCAAAGGAGGCCATGACCCTGCACGTCCCCAACACGTCAACAGTGCACATCCACGTGCTGTCGGTGCACCGCCACTGCCGGCAGCAGGGCAAGGGCTCCATCTTGCTGTGGCGCTACCTGCAGTACCTGCGCTGCATGCCGCGCCCTCGCCGAGCCCTGCTCATCTGCGAGGACTTCCTGGTGCCCTTCTACCTCAAGGCCGGCTTCAAGGAGAAAGGCCCGTCGGCCATCAGCGTGTCCAACATGCGCTTTCAGGAGATGGAGTACCTGCTGGGCGGGCAGGCCTACGCTAGGCGGAACAGTGGCTGCTAGCTTGACCAAACACCAACTGCCCGAAATGAACTTTTACACCTGCAATTGATTGCAACAGACTTTCAAAATACTGTACACAAATGCATGCCATTCTTCTATTTTTGTAATATGACACCAATATTCATAATGATTAAAATGATCAACTGAAAATGCATTCTTTTGTGTGTGTCTTTAGGGCTGCACCTACCGAAAATTTGGTATCCTACTGAAAATTCCATCAAATAATAGAGTATTCGGATGGAAATGAAAATGCCTATTTTAACTTGGCGATATATTTATGAAAATAGAAGACAAGAAAACACATTCACTCGAAAACAATCTCCATTTGGTTCTACAAAACAAAGTGACGTCAAACCCATAGTAGCAATTTTTGCTAGCTAAAACAGCACTATTGAGTAAGCTTGGTTGGTTAAAAAGTGATCAGTAGGAACAGCAACCGTGTCAGTTTACATCTATTTTACTTTCTTTTAAAAGTAATCTGATCGTTCGTGACAGAAGTTGAGCGCTTCTACTGTAGCTGCTAATGCTGCTAGCTAGCATCTCGCGCTGCTCACCATTTCACAGCGCTAACAATACTGCTGTTAATTCCTGGCAACAGGTGACGTATATTATCATAATTAGGTGTTTTCTGAAAGATTTTTAATTAGTATAACTCAAACTGAACTTGATTTCAGGGCAACTTAGTTTCGTTGACTACGATGAATCAAGTCAGAAGTAGCGACACGCTGCCTGGACCTACTTCAAAATAAAAGTGGTGCAAGGCATTGATGTCCATATTTTATTTGCAAAAGAAAGTTTTAATTTGAAGTTGGCCTCACCACATTGCACGGCTTGAACGTCGTTTTCCTGACGGTGTACATTAAATAAATGGCCTGAGGCAGAAAAAAAAAATCCTCAAGCACTTTTTTCGATGAACGTACTTTGTTGATTTCTTCACTGTGTTCTGTGTTAAAGGCAGAGCCATATAAATGTCGCCTCGTGCTAGTGACAGTTTTGCACAATATGAATAAATAATAAAGAGCAAGACGCACACCAGGTTATTTTATAATTTGTTTATCTTTTCAGTTACATGTGAGTAGACTGGCAGCTAAAACGCTACCGTTTCCAAGACGACCATCACTTCTGGAGAAGCAATCAAACACAAATTACCAGGCAAAGGAAAACATTTTGAGTGCTCAGCATAATGTAACAAAAAATATGGCAGTAGTAGTTGGTACATTTCTCTTTCAACAAGGCACCAAAGGTTTTGATATTGGATTTCTTTTTGTCCCTGCTTATAGTTTGAGGTCGCCTGAATTGAATTCTGTGGAAGAGGATCGGACACAAGTGTGGAAAAACGACCGTTAGAATTCAATTGTGATGAAGGTTTTCAAAAATGTCGAGTTGTACTAAAAATACAACATGAATATTAATGAAAACGGCCATTCGGTCGCTAAATTTAAGTGAAAATGTCACAGTTCTGCATTTTACAAGAAAGAGACGTGACGTGTTACATAGAATGATTAGGTGTTGAGCATGACGTCCAAACAAGTGAAAAGATATGGGAAAATGTCAAATAGAACTTTAAATATAATAAGGCGTGAATTTGAAATATTTTACGCACTCTCGTGGAAGTTTCACATTCAACCAGATAAGGGTAGTTTACAGATATTGTTTACAGTTGGAATGATAAGAATTCTGAATGTAAAGGCTATTAAAGGCTGGTGAAAATTAGAATAATAATGTCTAAACACAAAAACACAAAAAAATGGCTGTTTGTTAAGCCATTAACAATGCATCATTTAGGTTGGTTTCAATTTGTGATAAAATATGAAATTGACCAAAGATGTCGCCGCTCGACAAGAAAAAAAAAAACTAGAATATTAACACCTCATTTGTGAAAAAGTGCTGAAACGTGTTTTCCTAGTGACTCTGATGTTAAAAAAATATATTTGAAGTTGTAAAACTACAGTGCCCAAACATATGAATAAATATTTGACAAAATGTTCTAAACATTAACTCATTCAATACCAAAGATGGACTTATATGTTTTTACAGAGTCCATTTTTGTTCTTTTTTTGTTGGATTGTTTTTCATCCCAGGCTGACAAGCATTGGCACTTGTGGTGCCAATGGTCTGGTAGAAATAGAATGACAAAACTGACAAAAATCTTTTAGAAAATTTAGTGTACTTTTGTGAATATTTTTTCTTTGATGTTTACAATTCCACCATTGGAAGTAGTATCAGTAGTCTGCATCTGTTTTTAGCTGGAATTAAAAGTGGAAAAAGAAGCAATTAGGTCTTTTTTTTTTTTTGTAAGTGCTGTTGTGAAAGTACAGGGGTTCAAATTAACGTGAAAGAAAAAAAAAGAAAGGGAATTATGTTAGAACTGTAGTTTATACGTTTAACCACAAGTCCCGTGTTGTCACTTTTAAACGGCAGCAATTTGATTTTTTTTTCCACATGTGGTCCTGATCCCCCTCCTGTTAAAAATGTCCCAGTTTTAAGAGTGAAACACAAACGACAACAAATGAGCTCTCTTTCTCCTGTGTACCAGCAGCGGCATCACAACATCAGACACCCGGTGAAATGCCGAACCCCGAATGGAGCGCACGGAGGTGGCTGAGCAAGTGGAGGGGGAGGGGGGGATTAAAACAAGGTGACACATTTCTCGTATATTTACTGGAGTAGAAAAACAACAAAGCGTCCCGCCGTGGAGTTCAAGTGGTTTTCAGACGGCGTGGGGGGGGGGGGGGGGGGGCTCAGTGGAGGTGCGCGTTGAGGTCGTACTTTTCGCAAAATTTGTCCGTGAAGGGGATGCAGGTGAGCAGCTCGCACCACTCGCACTTGATGGGGTAGACGTAGAAGAGCACGGCCAGGCCCGAGAAGAGGCCCACGAAAACCAGCAGGAAGACGATGATCTGGCAGCGCTTGCGGTACAGGTCCATGCGGCCGAAGCTGATGTAGGGCAGGAAGGCGAAGGACAGGAAGAAGCCCGAGACGAAGCCGCTGAAGTGCGCAAAGTTGTCGATCCACGGCAGCAGGCCGAAGGCGAACAGGAAGAGCACCACGCACAGCAGCTTGGTGAAGGCCACCCAAGGCTGCGCCAGGATCTGCCAGCTCTGGAACAGCTCCACGAACAAGCAGGCCAGGATGCCGAACTGGGAGCCCGCCGGTCCCACCTGCGCAAGGAAAAGGCTCGTGTCATGACACCAAAAATAAAAAGCATGTTTTCCCCAAAAATAGTGGCCAAAAGTATGGGTGAGACCTATGAACTTAAAAAATTGATTTTTTATTTTTATTCAACGGCATTCAAGGAAGATTGATCCGTCAGGCACATAGGTCGAATTTTGACGAACAGATGTGACGAACTAGAGGGCGGACGTCAGTTGGCTGTTCGCAGGCGGTGCCTGTTGGGCCAACAGCAGCTTGTGTTAGCTGAGCTTGTTATGGCACTATTTTTAATAAAAGAAGCAAGCAAACTGAACCACTGTCCGAGTCCATCCGTGTTCACGCACACAAATATGACTAAAACCAGTAAGAAAACACGGAAAGGTAATACATGAACTCATTTATTAGTTGCGATCTTTTGGGATATACACACTAACATAAACTTCGGGTATTTATGGCAAAAACAACTCAAGCCACGTCGCAAGGAAAAGGAAAAACAAATGCTTCGAGCACATTCAACGTTACACTGGCGAGGCGTTTACTGACCGTCCAGTCATTCACATTTTTAACTAGCTTCACTGGCTGTCTCACATGATATTTTTAGCATATGTCATGGTCCAGTGAAAAAAATGGATGGCGGGCCACAAATGGCTCCCGGGCCGTAGTTTGGACACCACTGCAGTAATGTCGTACGTCAAAGCCTGCAATGTCTCTTCTCAAATCTAAATATGTATTTGTTGCAGTTTTTAATGCATTTTTTTATTTTATTAATATGCCAGTTTGTCCACAAACGAGACCATAGTTTTTTACGCTGATGTTTGCTGTGGTCTTGCACTTTTCATTTTTACACGCTTCATTCATACTTTCCATCAATAGAACACACCGTAGATCTCACAAACATAAAACTGACATTAGCTATGGCTAATATTGTACATATTCACATAACGCATAGATAGCACTTTGGGCTGCAGTAAAATAACCGCTGAACACTTAAGCTTGAATTGCTTGTTAACTAGCGTGCTGTCGCATCCGACGTTAGCGTTAGTGAGAGGGCTGACAACATAACACAGGAAGATAAAAAAATAAATAATATTGCTCCTTTGGACTTGTATATCATGCTTATATCACCGGAAATGTAAAATAAAAACATACAAATAAAACAGCCTAAACAAAAGTTCTCTGCAAGCACCACCAATAAACCAGCGCCATCTCAAGACAACCGAGTGCACTGCATTTTTATTATCAACTGCTGCAATTAATATTATGAATTTAAAGGAGAATTTTTTTTTGGGGGGGGGCTTGGAACGGATTAGGCTATTTACATGTGAAAAACACTTCAATTTATGAAAAATTCCGGTTACGACATGACTTCTGGAACAAAATAATTTTGTACGTAGAGGTTTGTTTGCGAGTGGATCACCTCGGCTCTGTACGGCAAGAAGATGGCGGACGCCAGATTGCCGGTGATGCCGCTGACAATGTAAATGATGGAGATGCGCAGCCACCCCGCCAGCTTCTCCAAGTCCCTCAGGATGGTCATCTGGAATGCCACCGACACCATGCAGTGAAGGACCCTGGCGGGACGGCACCGGGGGAGGCCACGTGACTTACAAATCATTGTACAACGCCGCGGCGGCACGTGCCAATGAGGTCAATCCTATTAAGTCAACGTGATGTAAATCTTGGCGGGGCACTTTCTTTAATGAGCCAGACACGTATATGTCTCACCCTGCGTGCAGGAAGAGTGAGAGCCAAAGTCTGTAAAACTGATCCGGGATCTCAGGGTTGAGGAAAGGCAGCAGTCCACACACGTCGTCCATGCAATGCACCTGCGAGATCACACCGGGATAACAATCCTATCTAAAAAACCTCACGCTTGCCATTTGGAGCTTACTTGGGAGCAAAGAGTGGCTTCCTCGTGAAAGTAGCCGTTCATAAAGTCACAATATTCCCGGGATGTGATTTCACACCTTGGAACGTAAAAATGCCGAGTCAGAGCTAATACATGAATGAGCTTTTTTAAATGTTTCCACTGAAAACTTTCCATACCTTCCTTTGGTTCCGATGCAGCAGGGTCGCCCCGTGATGGTGCAGTCGATGTGAGGCAGGTTGGTGTGGTTCCCTGTGTTGTACCTGGTGCAAATCTAACAACAGATACACACATTCGTCACATACGTTTTTTAAAGTCTTGTTTAAAACCCGTGGGTGTCACTGGTTGTGTATATATCAGTGGCGGTCTGTGCCTTTCACACTTAGGCCTTCAGTGATGTCCTGCCTTGTCCGACACCACGGCTGGAGAAATCACACGTGCGCATCACCATAATCGTGTACTACACAGGCAATTTTCTGGAGCATTGAAAAATCAATAAACCCGCATCAGCAACTTAAACTTATCACTACATGTGATACATGATACTCATTAATTAAATATGATCAAAATAAAATGACAAAAACATATTAACAATAGATCAAATGCTTCACCTCACCAAAACGACTCGCACAACACTGATTTCAACACAACAGCCATTCTTTTTTCTTTTCTCAACAAGACTTCAATGACTTAATTGACATTTTCCTCTCCTTCAGCCATTGCGGGTTAAAAAAAGTGAGCAGATATCTTGGATTTTTCAGCTAAAGGTCCCCGGCTCTGCGTTTTAAACACCGTTAATGCAGAGCAACCTCCCAGCCAATCACAGTACATGTCACGTTGAACGTGAAGTCTTCAAGCTGGCCTTACTGTCTCCGACTCATGATCTGATTGGCTATCGCAACTGTCTATCAACTCTATGTTCCCATTCACTTCCCATGCTCCCATGCACAGAAACCCACACTGTTGATTCTGAAGGCTTCAGGCAGATTTCATATAGCTGGGCGAAGCAAGTTAGCTGAATTCTGATTGGATAAAAACACTGGAAGGAGCGTAACCAAATGAACATAATATGACTCGAAGAGAACAGAAAATGGAGGATAATTCTCTCTCTCTCTCTCTATATATATATATATATATATATATATATATATATATATATATATATATATATATATATATATATACACACATACATACACACACACACACACACACACACACACACACACTGTATATCCTCAGAAAGTAAAGAATAGTATTCTTCCTCTGCTGGGGTTGACTAAGCCATTAGGTGAAAAGATTTGCACTCACTGGCCACTTGGTGATGTCATCGGGCCACTCGTGCGGCGAGACCGAGGCGGGCTCCAGACATATCCTGAGAGAGAGGATCCACACCATTAGCGGCCTGCTCGCACTTGACAGTGTACAAGTCAAGTGCACTTGGGGATGCATACTGTACCTCGGGTCCTGATGGCAGACGGAGCCGTATTGTCTGTCTTTGCCGTTTAGCTGAGGCGTGCTGGAATGCCGCGGCCACTTCACCCACACGGCCAGAGTGCTCTGGACGTAGAACGGAAAATTTGGAATCACTCAGAATCGGCGCGGTCAACTAATAAACGAGAAATCTACGGACCGAGCACTGCTCCTCTGAGGTCTGGACGCAGCCGGAGCGATCGTTGCGCACGCAGCACGCCGAGTTGCGTTCAATGTCTCGTTTTTCCCTGATGAACTCATGCACTTGCTTATCCTGACGCATGCATGGAGAGTATTTGGCCCCCAGGTGGATCAGCGCCTCCTGTAGGGAACCAAAGGGTTCACGTTATCACCCCAACCAATTTCTAAAACAACCGTCAATATTAAAACGGTTTAGAATTCATATTTATCTGAAACTTAATGTGAAGGTGCCTTGAGATTCATGACTCTAATATATATATATATATATATATATATATATATATATATATATATATATATATATATATATATATATGATACAAGACGACTTTAGGAAGTTAATCGCTTCACAATAAACAGCACTTTTGCATATTTTGCACAATATTTCAAAAAAGGCATCAAGATGTTACTTGCTTGTAAAGAATTTGCATATTACTCATATTGATATCTTACTTAGAAAAAGCAACTAATATTAGTGTTAGGGGTGTCCCCGATTACATTTTTTGCACCCGAGTCACATGATTTTGAGAGTATAAACATCTTTCTATTTTACACACAAGGGCACACGAGGGCACACAAGAGCAAAAGTACAAAACTATGAAGTGGCCCTTTTCAACATTAAAATCCACGTTAATTTAATTTTTGGTTCATTAGGAGGGGATTACAGAACTGATTAACAGCATTTCCATTCATCAAAACCAGAAGCAATGCATTATGACTGCAGTCAATGAGTGGGTTTTGCTTTTGTGTTTTTGATAACGGTCTAAGATTTGTTAATGGTTCGCTCTACCTGTCCCAGCTCAACATTATGAAACCCAAGCTATATAAAAAGGCAGAATTCAAATGTAACGCTGTTTCTTTGCATTACGTGGGCTTACCGAGCTCGGCCCGATCCAGAAATTCTCCTGCTGTACAAACTTGACATTTTCATACACGCCTTTGTTTCTTAAAACCTGTCCACGTGTGAAAAAGAAGAGGGAGTCAAAATTTACAGCACTGTCGTAAGGACGTCCAAAGTGAAGCGTCCACTCACAGAATCAACCGTCTCATGCTGAGAGAAGCCCACTGGCGCGATGCCGTAGATGCACACGGCCAGGATGGTGATGAGCATGTGGACAAAGGTGATCCAGTATGTAAAAAAAGGCCTGCAGGCAGGACAGATTTAAAAAATGAAAAATGCAAATAAAAAAAGCCATGTCTAGTAAGTACAGTAAGTTTACGACCACAAGCCACAACTTTTTTCTAATGATTATTCTAATGATAGTTCAGTGCGATTTATCTGCAGTTTTTTTTTCTTCTAACTACCACCAGGGGGCAATCCAACAATAAAGCAATTGTGGTTATCCATTCAAGGTGTCAATTATGGATCAACTATGAAATAGATCTGAAAAAATGTGAATCAATGACTACGTTCAAATAGAGTTTTAAAACTAAAGTACTAAAAATACAAATACATATGTGTGTGCATATATATATATATATATATATATATATATATATATATATATATATATATATATATATATATGGATGGCACGCACCTGTGGTCATCCATGTCCTCGATCTGCCTCTTGACGTAGCTGTCGATGCGTTTGCGGTAGGCGCGGTTGGTCAGCTTGCCCACCATGCCCAGCCCGTAAGGCCTCTTCTCGCGGGCGAAAAGCTTCTTGACTGGCACGGCGATGCGCTGGCCGCGCCGCTGCCCGTTGACGCTCACCACCTCCTGACGCAAGGGCACCTTGGGCGGGCCCGGCGCGCCCTCTTTGGCTTTACGCCACCCTCGCTCCAAAGGTCTGAGACAGAAATATTACTTCAAAAAGTGCTTTACTTCAACATACAAATAGATATTTTTTTTAAAATTTGTTCTAATTCATCTACTTTTACAGTATACACTGCATTGGGGTTATCAATATCGAATATTTTTTAAATGAATAATTACGATTATTTCATCGATCAAATTAATAATTGAGTAAAATAATATTTTACAAATGATGTTTTACTAACAAATTGTTGTTTCTTTTTGTTAGCAAGAAGCAACAACAAACAGTTAAACCATCACACAAAATGGGTTGATGTAGTCACCAAACTTTCTGAAATCAATTCAGGTACTGGTTCGGTAATTGTTTTCCAAAATATGTTTTATTTTGATGAACATAAACAAAAACCACTCTGTTTTCATAGAGTCATACAATAATTAATAAGTATTCTTGAGAGAATGAAATGAATGATTTGGAAAAGTTACGTTAAAAAAGTTGTAAATTCACTTGATTATATTGATGAATACAATAAAGGGCTAAATAAAAATACATAAATGACAAGTTTATGAATTTATTGGAGTGTTACAAATATTTATTTGTCAAGTCTATTTCATCCTATATATATATATATATATATATATATATATATATATATATATATATATATATATATATATATATATATATATATATATATATATATATGGTGTCTGAATTTATCAGGGGTAACTTTGAGATAAATTTATTTTAAATGCAAAAAACAAACAAACAAAACAAACAATTCATTCTGCATTTTTAAAAATGTTATCAATCAGCCAGGGATATGATTGACACACACATTATGACCTCTAAATGGCCAGAATAAATTATTAACACAAAAAATATACATTTTTAATTTAGTGTAGTTGAATCTAGTTAAAATAACAAAAAAAGGAGGCAGAAATACCAAACAATTTGGAGAAAGTAAGACACTTATTTTCATTCACACTTAAATCACATAAAACTCTGTCAAATTTGAAAATAAATAAATATATAAAAAATCATAAAGCGCAACCTGGAACAAGCAAAATTATTCATTTGGCTGATCAATTTAAGAGTCTTCACTCTATTGTCAATCTTAATTTAAAAAAAAAAGAAAAAAAAACATTTTTTTGGTTGTAAATCCCACAGTGCTTGAGATTTCCTTTAGCATAGCGCCATCTCCAGGCGGTGCACTCACAGCATCAGGTGACTCCTCTCCAGCGCCGTTTTATCCAGCGCGCTCCCCGTCAGCTCCATCTCATCCTTCTTGTCACCGTGCTCGGCCACTTTCATCGCCGCCTCCGACGGCGACTCGAACACTTCGTCCGCATACGTGGACAACTCTTCGGGCATCAGAACATCCTAACGAAATATAAAAATACATATAGACGTGCAAATACAGAGCGAAGGGGTTGTCCTTTTGACTGATTTACTCGAGCAAAGAAGGACGTGTCCAGCTCATCGGGAAAGTCGATGTCTTCTTCCATGAAGCTGGCGGGCGTGAAGCTACGTCTGTGGGCTCGTCGCAGGGTGCTGTCCCGTATGGAGCGCCCCTGATACAAAAAACAAAAAAACAAAAAAAAAACCCACACAGACATTCACTAAGGCTGAATGAATTTGGAAAAACGTCATGTCCTGCTGAGACCCAGCTTACTCATTTGTGTCCCAGGTAGTGGACGCAAATAAAGAAACACGTCGCATTGAAAGTCTTGACTTAGAAAAAAATAGTAATAAAAAAAACGTAAAAATAGGTCTTTGGGATTGAACGCGTTAACTTGCCTGTCTTGTGGAGACAAAATGGACATCACAGTGGAAAAAAAAAATTAAAATAATGACCATGACGTTTCCCATGTTTGTCATCATTTGGAGACAAGTGTAATAAAGTGGGCAAAAGGCCGGCTCACCTTGACGAGAGCCGCCGCCGCCCTGAAGCTCATCTTGGCCACGGACTCCCTCTTGCGTCGGCGGGGTATTCGGTTGAGGCCCGAGCGCGAGCTGGTGAAGGAGCAGAGCGAAGCGGCGCCGGGTGTGATGGGCGTCTGCGGCACGCTGTAGCCGTCCACCTCCTCCACCATGCGGAAGGCCCGACCGCGAGCCAGCGGGTCGACGATCTGGGGGAAGAACAGAGCGCCTTTCAGTTATGGCCGCCGAGCACATTTTACACCAAATGTTTAGTGCGCTGGAACCTCTAAAAGGAATGATTTTTTATTTTTTTGACCACAGAAGGAAATAGTTAGGTCTCATTGGTGCCCCCATCGTAACAGCAGTAAAGTACAGTAACTATTGCAATCTTTTAACATTACAAGTACATTATATGACAAAAGGGGCTCCGTTTAGGCCAGAGGTGTCAAACTCATTTTTGTCACGGGCCATTTTGTAGCGAGAACTTCCTTCATTGGGCCGATATGTTGACGAAACCAAGTCGATTTTAAATTGTCTCATAGTATTTTTACTGTTCACAGCAAATTGATGGCTTAGTTGTTTTGAAACTAGAAGTAAAGCAGTCTAGTTTGTTCATTTATTGTTTACATTACTGTAACAGAACAAACCTTAAAATTTCAACTTTATTTTTCATTATACACGACAAGCCAAAGTTTTGGAACAGAGTTTAGCAAGGGTCATGGAAACTTACATGATTTGCTTTCGCGGGCCACATAAAATGACGTGGCGGGCCGGATTTGGCCCCCGGGCCTTGAGTTTGACACCCGTGGTTTAGGCCATTGGTGTCCAAACTATGGCCCGGGGGCCATTTGCCTGCCACTCACATTTTAGGAAACGTTTTAGACACCCTTGTTATAGACTGACATTGTGCAATTTTTATAAATATATATATTTATATACACACAAATTCATTGCGGCCATAAAAAACACTGCAGATACACCGCACTAGCCTATAGGTGGCAGAGTTCAAAGCATGAGAAAAAAGTAGTCTTGAAATTTCTGGTAGGTGAATTTAAGAATACTTAAGATTTTTGCTTTGTTTTGTTTACACTTGTATGTTAAGACTGTTAAAATGTCAACCCAAGGTTTTATGATGTAAATGAATGAAATCTAACTTGCATTGACTTTTTTGAGGATTCATTGTAGTGAGTCAGCGATAGCGCCTTTTTTTTTTTTACCTTCTGCATGCCATGCGAGGATGAGGGCACATAGAGCGGAGGCGGCGTCTCGGTGCTGGCCAAAGAGATGTTGTCCTGGCTGGGCAGGTCCATCTCGCGGATAACCTGCGGCTTGAGCTTGCCGTAGCGCAGGCTGCAGTGGCGGAGGCTCTTGCGCTGCCATTTCTGCGTAGCGTCGCCATCCTTGCTCACCCCGAACCAGTCGGCCGTGCCCCTGAGGCCACAAGCAGCCGCCGTTCACTACGCAGGTGCAATTATGATTCTTGCGATAAGATAAGAATATGAACGGAAACAGATTGACACTTCCCCAGATGTCATAACTCGAGGGTGAGGGAACACGTCTGGGCATGTTTGCGAGTGGAAAAAAAGAATAACGTGTCACTGTGACAGAGAGAACCACACACACGCGCACATGTGCACGGACACACTCTCTATGTCAGAGGTCACCAAAGGACTTTTCAATTTGGCCAGCAGGGATTTAAAATGATACTTTTGGTCCGCGAACATTTAATTAATTAAATGAATCTTGTTTTAATGTCAAATTTGATTTGTCATGTACGTATTCATTACTTTGCTTTTTGGCAGAAATTGTGAACTCATTCACAGCTAGACCAGCGAAAAAAGGGGAAAAAAAAGTATATTGACGTCTATAGTTGTCAATGGCAGTGAATGAGGTAATGATAAGAAAAACAAAAAAAATTATTAGATGCTATGGACCAAAATTGCAACTAAGAATCATTATAAAAATGTTGTTTTTTTTATCCATTGTGCAGTATTTTGACCATTTTTGGTCTTTTTTTTTTTTCCACATCGTGTGGTATGTTGCAGTATTTTAGCCAAGTGATGGCACATTCCTGGAAATGTCATTCAAAACTTTGATATGATGTCAACGCCTGGGTGAAATTTCAGCTCCATGGTGTCTTTCATCAATAATTTCCCTATGTTGTAAAATGGCGTTGATGTAAATATCAAATGATTCAGCAAAAAAACATACAAGGGTTAATAAAAGGATGTACTTTTTTTTTTTTTGTAAATCTGATTCATCAATTATTCAAAGTAATGTCAGATTACCCCGGTAATCAATTATTGGCTGCAGGCCAACTGGAGTAAAGTAAATTGTTTACTCAATTATGTTCAACTTGATACAAAAATTCCCCATGAAACAATTGTATTTGTTTTACACACATCTATTCTGGTGTAATCTCATTTATAGTACAAACAACCTTACCCAACTGATTGTTTAGATAAAAAATCAATTCAGACCCTTGAGAGCAAAACGCGCAAACGAATCCACACACTAAAACTTCCTCTCCAAATCCACTCGGTCCAACACGCGTGGGGCAGTGCACAGTGAACGTTAAAAACAAACCAGCAAGGACATAATGTAAGTCGGGCGCCATGTGTTGTCCGGGCGCTTCCCTGCATACCTGAGCAGGGTTCTGGAGAGCGAGTGGTGCTTCCTGGCGCTGCGGCGGGCAGCTCGCTGGCCCTTAACGGGCACCGTGTTAATCCGCTCAAAGTGAACCCGCCTGCTGCTGTCGCCAGGCAGGAGAAGGTGCAGAAGGGGAGGAGAAGAAAAAGGAAACACAGAAGAACAGGAAGTAAGAAGCAAGAGTGCGGTGATGGAGTCGTCAAGCGAGGGCCAAGCAGACGGCGAAAGCGGGGTTAAAACGACAATCGGGCAAAATTGCTATTGAAGCTTCCTCGCCATGGCGGTGTACGTCAAATAGATAGAAGTTTATGAATAGAAAATAGATTTTAAACCTTAAGTAGCCGCGTTACTCGAGGACTCCTTTCACCCCCTGTTGCCATACGTGATGAGATAAATGCTGCTTATTATTGAAAGAGAGTGGTACCTCCACTTATGAAAGTCATTTCGTACCGTAAATTTTTCAATAGTAGAGACGGTTTATATGTGTGAATAGCCCTAATGCTCATAAACCATTAAAATGAATGTTATTAACGAATTATAAAAATGCATCAAAAACTGGAATGAATACATATTATAATTACTTTTGTGCATAACTATCATTGAATTCAAAGTACACCATGTTAAGAGTAATAAAAAAATGCCCTTAAACCCTTTAACTGCCATTTTTTTTTCAATAAAAAGTAAGCATATATTACTTATTCATAAGTACTGCATTTTCCACACTATAAGGCACACCTAAAAGCCTTATTTTTTTTTTTTAAAAGCTGATGGTGCGCCTTATAATCAGGTGCGCCTTATACAGTATATGGATCAATATTGAGATTGGGATTCGTAGATGGGGAATGAAGTGATAAAGTAAACTTTACCTGTTTCTTTTGTGTGTTTACAGTTGAACAAGGTTGCTCATATTGACATTGAGTTATTATGCTATTGAGACTTTAGAGTTATTACTTGAGTTATTGTTATTACTTTGAGTATTACTATATTGTGATTGGAACAAGTTTTAAACTGTCATTAATTGAGGCTGTGCCTTATAATCCGGTGCGCCTAATAGTGAGGAAAATGCGGTACTTGAAAAATCAGTTAAAAAAAATTCTAACTTCCATAAATAAGGTTACATTTTTTCGGTTCATTGGTATGTTATAATAATAGTAATATTAATAACAATGTTATAAACGGACTAGAGAAGTGAAAATGACCACCACACACCTACAATACATAGTGATCAGTATAATCTATTGTAACACACATGCATAGTAAATATTATTAATGTATATCCGCAGTACTAGATCGTTATTCATGAGAAATTGTATGACACAACCTACCTTGTTGACGGTCAGCCTACCATTGGCTTTTTATGTATGGAAAGGTTACTAAATGCCACTAGAATTTGTAGATAGGTGTGTCATGAACTGTTTCATCTTAATTTTTTGAAAACCTGTTGGACACAGTGTCCCAACGGGAGTGAAAGGGTTAATCATACTGATTGAAGCAGTTTACAATTTGAATGCAATTCATTTGTTTGCATTGAGATGGGGGTGATGTGTTGGTCTGATGTGTTAGGTCTTTTTATTTGTACATTTTTATTTTACATTTCCAGTCATCTACGCATCATTTACAAGTGCAGAAGAGCAATAATTATTATTTGTGGTCAATGCTGAGCATGTAAGTTTAGTTTGCAGTCATGCGAAGTGCTTCCTATGTGATGTTGTTCAGCCCACTTGCAAATGTGTTCACGGCAGATGTTAACATCAGACCCCACAGACCAAAGGTGCTATGTGTGTGTTTTTATGTAAATATATACAATGTGAGCCGCAGCTAATGTCTATTTTTATGTTTGTTTGTTCTACAGTGTGAAGTATTAGTGGAAAATGTGGATGAAGTGTGTAAAGATGAAAAGTGCCACTGTAATCATCGGTGCAAGCAAGTTGTGTCTCCTCTTTGTAGACAACCCGGCAAAGTAATCAATTACAAACATGCATCCAAACATGTAACAAAGACACCACAATATCCTGAAATTTCTTTCGTAACAAGAGTATTTAATATTCTTCCGACAAGGTGTTTTGTAACTTGAATGTGTCGTAACAAGAGCTACCACTGTAATGGTGTTTTTTTTTTTAATGTGTTAGCTTGCCACTAGATGGTGCTAAATTCTACACACTGCCCCTTTAAGGGGTAATTTTGTATTTCTTTATTGATTTATTCCTAACTACTGATGAATGAAGAAAAAAAAAAGGATTTTTTTTTTTTGAACAGGGTCAAAGAGCAGGTGCTTGAGCAGAATCCTAGCGGCGACAATTAAACCTTAAACCTGTTCACCCTTTACCACCACAAATCTTCATGTTTGTGGTCAAGTACACAATGCACACACATTCTGATTTGTAATATCTTGAACAAATCGCCAATCTCCTCTCCAAACCAAAAGTGCATTGCAGAAACCCTTGTTGATCGCATGTTAGTACGCAGCTAAGGTCAAGATGTTTCAATCAAAACCAGCCATGCAATTTGCATAAAAAGATGGAAACACAGGAAAAGGTAAAGAGGTTCTCACGCAAGTGAATAAATCAAACGTGCTGGCCTCTCACCTCTTGATGGTCTGCGTGATGGACGACTGGCGCTGCAAGACCGGCCTCCGAGTATCGAAGAAGTCTCGGGGGGGCGACTGCAGGTGAGACGTCTCCACAGGCATGCTAATGCTGCGTAGGAAGCCCTGCCTCTTTATTGGCTGCGACATTAAATAACAAACTTTAGATCGCAATGATAGCTCTATTTGCAGCTCATCTATAAGTATATTGATCTTTTTTTTAATTTCAATAATAAACACGGCAATTGAATGGAAAGACAAAACTTAAAAAATATTTTTACGTGTACTACTACAATAATACACACAACAGTAAATTCAATAAAAATAGAGTATAATTGTGAGATATTTGGGAGAACAATAAAATTTCAATTTAACAGTTTAACATTATCATTATAAAGCTAATACTTAAGCATGAATAATCACTTATTAGCATTTTTCAAAAAGCACATTAAAAATGACAATTTAATGGAAAGACAAAGCTTAAAGATAAAATTCAATTTTTTTTATGTATATTACCCAAATAAAAATACAATAATTTGCTCAAACACCTCTTTAATGTAAACTAAAAAAAAAGTATCATTGTGAGATATTTGGGAAAATGACTGACAAACTTAAGCAAAGCTTGTGATGTAAAAATAAAAATAATAAACTGTCATTATTACTTATACAAACATAAAAACATCATTAGAAAGCTAATACTTAAGCATGTATAAACACTTAACATTTTTTTAAAAAAGCACACAAAAAATGGCAAACTAATGGAAAGGCAAAGCTTAAAAGCAAAACAAACACATTTTTTTATGTATATTACCCCAATAATATACAATAATTAGTTCAATAACATTAGTAAATTAAAAAAATTAAAAAGTATAAATGTTAGAACCTTGTACAATCTTAAAGTGCAATCCTAAAGGACAATCTTAAGCAAAGCCCGTGATGTAAAAATAATAAAAAATTGTCACTTTTACTTATACTAACATGACACAATCACTAGGAAGCTAATACGCATGTATAATCACTTCTTACCATTTTTAAAAAGCTAATTTTATTAAAAGCACCTCAAACAAAAGCCTCTAATGTTTAACAATAACAACAATAACCTCCCAGTAACACAAAATAATAAAATACATTTCACAAGTCACAACACATTAAACGTTAGACAACTATTCGCAATATATAATTTATTATAAGTCAGATTGACCATATTTTTTTATTTAAAGTATATTTATCAAACACTTTTGTAAACTTGAAAGCAAATGTGAAAAAAAACAAATTACAACTCTTTGAATTTCCTTTCATGTGTTTACTGCCGTCTTTGACTTGTTACTTAAAACAATTTTAATGTTTTATTCTTATAATTACGACTATTTGAAACCTCATCCTCATTACAGTGCAGTATTATTATTAATACCATGATTACTATCATTATTACAGATATTGGAAACAAAAATATGTTGCATGTGATAGTCAATTGTAAATCGTTCTGAAGACATTTAATACATAGATAAAATAATATAATTTTCCATTAAGTATCATATATTCCCAAGATTCACCTGAACAAAAGTTGGCGGCTCGTCCAGCGACATCTGGGCGGTGGGAATGTCTAATCGCAGCCATGGAGGCTTCTTCCTCTGCAGACTGCTGGTGCTCTCCCGCCGCGCTTCTGCCATGTTGTCTGTCCCCACCACAGGCCTGCCAGCTACACATTCACACACACAGACACACACACACACACACGCAAAGGAGGGAGAGAAGAGTAATGTTATGTAATATGTCACTGCAAAAAAAAAAAAAAAACCTCAAGGAAGACAAATGATGGCTCAGTACAAACAATCTCCGCTAGAAGGTGCTGTTGACACTACAGACGATTTAAGAAGGAAAATAAAACGATCTTTTGCCGGAACATTGCATGTCAGTATCTATATTTAGTCCATGGGAATTTTCTCGGAGACCCACATGTGGTTAGAAGAATGCGGACACAATTCCATTCCACCCACAGGAAGTAGAAAAAGAAGAAAAACAGTGCTGTGCCCACCTTTCGCAACAACTTCCACTTCCACCTCAAATTGAAAGTTGGACCTTCACCAAAACCGAACAAGTGTGAGGCGCAATAAAAGCTCGCTACTTGACTCAATGTTTCACTTCCGGTCTTCTCCTAAATTTCTACAATAAAATAGTGTGAATCTAAATGATTTTTGAATGAAACACATTACTGTCATTACATGTATGTATATACTTCATAACAATTAAGTACAAAAGAGTACAACCCTTTTCAAAAGCCATCTTTTTGGTAAAAAAAAAAAAAAAAACACCAACTCATTCAGTCTCAAAGACACACTTTCGCGTCTTTACAGAATTTAGACATTCAATCCCAAAGCTGTACTGTATTCACGCATCTTTACAAAATTTAGGCCTTTTCTCAAGCAACTGAATTGAAAAACTGAGTTTGTGTTTGCATAAGTGTGCAAACTCTCTTAAAATTGCAGATGAGGCTCTATTCAACAGTCAGGATACAATTTTAAGTGTATTATACAGACAACATCCGAGCAATTTAATCGTTCAGTCGTACCAGTCAGGAGGTTGTACAAGCATTTCCAAGATATTGACTATGCTATGGGTCATGCTGAAGGCAGTCAGACAAGGAGCAGAAATTGACGTTGCGAAGAACTTGTGGCACGCCAAAATTGATGTAAAGAGGCTTATTGCAAGACTATCATTATTATCAGAGCTGCAGGAATTTCTGACACGTACTGGTCATTTTGTACCTTACAAATTTCTCATCTTTTTCATACGTCATTCTCATTCTCCAGTCATTCTCATATAGTGGGGCAGGAGGGCGCCAAGCGATGGCAGGGGGGACGTGTAGGGAAACGGCCTGTGCTTTTGCCTGCAGAGCTGTGCAGGGGTTAGAAACTTTAAATCGCTGTTAACATGATTTCAAAATCACATTCAAGACTAATGTGAGTGAAAAAAAAACAGCACAACTTTTCGATTTTTCTTCAGGTTAAATATTTAAGATATTGGTGGTTAATGTTCAAGGTCAATTTACATGTATTATTTACTTATTTAATTTTATTTCCAACTCAAATGGATGTTGAACAAAAATGTTTCTATTTTGAATAAGGATTGACATTTTTATTTCAGGCACTCAAAGGCACTTTGAGTAATTTTTTTTCAGATTCAGAACAAGCTGTAAACACTGTAAAAAGGTTAACATTTGCTGAGATGACTTTGTTCTTTTGTTAATGTTAAAAAGAATACACTTTTAGGTATACTTATGAAATTTTCATAGATAACGATCTCATTATTCACTACAATGGGGGGGGGGGGGGGGGGGGGGGGGTTAGAAATGTTTTCTCTTTCCTTAAGGGTCTTCACAAAAAATAATTGAAAAGCACCGGTGTGGTAAGGTGGTTACAAAGGAAAAAATATACATAAAATCTCCCAAAACGCAGATGAGAAATTGTGTTATAACGTTTCATTTCCGACAGTGCTTGCAAGCTCTACAGAAAATGGATGTGTGAGCCTTTCAGATGAAGTCATTGCCATGAGACCGAGTCACGTCCTCACTTGCCCCTGCTGTGATCTGCAGTCCTTGTCCTTGCTGTGGACCACATCTGCCTTTCCGCTGCCATTTCGACTCACCGCAAGCTTCTGAACTTCTTCTTTCGACCCAGTGACAATTGGGTGGATGTCACACAGCGGCAGAAGTGAAAACCACGAGAAAAAAGTACTTCTCATGGGTTCAGGACACTTTTTTAGATCCACTCATGTGGTCTAATGCAAAAAAAAAAAAAAAAATGCTCATTGTTGATTGACAGAAGAGGTATTCATTTCAGAATACATTTATCACGGTGGTTTTATTAGATTACATGCGGCAGAACAGTTGTGCGACCTTTCAAACTGCAACCACAATAATAAACCTATTGTTAAATTAGCCAAGGAAGAAAATGATGTAGTAGTACATTCCTCCCTCCTACATTAGCGGCTAAGATTACATTAGCAGCTGCAGTTGATGCGTGTTATAAACCGGTTGCCAAATGCCAGACCAATGAACAAAGATGAGGAAGGAAGGTCTTTAGCTCGAGTAAAGCAAGGTACTCGCACACCCATTTTTAACATCGGAACCAATGTTTATATTTTAGAAGACTCCAGGCATGATGAAGACAAATAAATTCCCATGCGTGTGTTTACAGCTCTTTTTGTGTGGGTTATATGTTGAGATGACCAATACACCCCACCAGGCACAACCATACCTCCACCCACAATCATGAATCAGATTTAACATTTACTGTTGTTGGCAAGACAGTTCTTCCAAACGGATAGTGAAGGATTCAAAACACACTATCACAAGGATAATTCCTTATAGTTTCAAAGGTATCCGATCATTTTTAAAAAAAAGGATAAAAGTACTCAAATTTAACCCAATTGTGAGAAGAGGTACGTTGTCACTGGCTAAGCGAACTTAATACAGTGGACCCCTGTGTTGCAGCGACCCTGGCTTACGTTATTTTCATGTTGCGATGTGGAATACTGAGTTTTTTCATCCCGTCTTTATGGTATTTTCCTGGTTATGTGACAAAAACTGTCATGACCCCAGGGGCTTGGCTGTATTTGTGTTGTTTTGTCTCCATCTGCAGGCGTTTTTAGGTAATTACACTTATTTTCAGTTGCCGTCACACTTGCCTCCCTGCAACGCTTTACTACAATTCTGCTCTGCTATTGGTCGGCGTCTCCTCTCGGCGACGGTGGTCTGCTATTGGTCGGCCTCAGTCATTTCAAAATGGCGGAGCGGTAAAGCTTTGTTCGATTGTGAGTGGTTACAAAACCGTATTTATAGTATTTATAGTGATTTTTTTTTATAGTGAATTTCAGCTATTTAACATAGGTTTGGATTGCCCGTCATACGGTGAATTCGCCTTACGACTTACGGAACGGATTATTTTTGGGGCCCATCTTAAGCACCATCTATAACTTTTTGAACAATTTGAACTAGCGCCAAAGAAAACGCTACCGTGGTGAGCGCTCGCGTCAGATACTGTAACTGAGGCTAACGCCAAAGATATTGCTACTAAGGCTACCGCCAAAGACATTATTACTGAGGCAGGATGAATATCACATTTTACAAAAGCACCATCTATAACGTTTTGAACAATTTGAGCTAGCGCCAAAGATAACGCTACCGTGGTGAGCGCTTGCGCCAAATACTGTAACTGAGGCTAACGCCAAAGATATTGCTACTAAGGCTGCCGCCAAAGACATTATTACTGAGGCAGTTAACTAGCATAGCTAACATGATATATTTCCTTTATCAATTGATATTTATAAGAGCATCATCAATAACCGAGCGCCAAAGATATTGCTACTGAGGCTGGTGCTAGCGCCAAAGACATTGCTGCTGACGCAGATAATTGACTAACTAGCATGGCTAAGTTTGATTGGCAGGAAGAAGATCACATTAAAAAAAAGCACCATTTATTACTTTTTGAAGAATTTAACCTCGCTGCAAAGATATTGCTACTAAAGCTAGAGCTGGTGCCAAAGCTCTTATTAATGAGGCTAGTGCTAGCACCATCCATAACTCTGAAGGATTTAAGCTACTGCCAAAGATATGATGGTGTATTTGAATGAACCTTTTTTTGATCCACTGACTTGGACTTTGACAATGTTGTTTGGTACCGCGCCAAAAATATTAATACTGAGGCTAACCAACCAGCATGGCTATTTTTCCTCGTTACATCACAAAGTGGCGAAGAACAGAGAAGTAACACATTATTTTGAAAAATGAATATTTTCACTGTTGTACTACATTTTCCTTTTATTTTGATTTTTTTTTTTTTTTTTTTTTACTACTGTACTTGATATTAAAGGGTAAGTGCAGTTAAACTTTATTTTCCATGGCCCGATTCACACCTGTTGCGGATGGGCCTGGCACGTACAAATGGTAAATGATTCAGGGTATCCCGCTTAAACAGTTGTGTAAACCTTCTGTTTGCATGCTATCTCACCCAAAAGGCATTTTTATCTTTGCAAAGGCTAACTCTTTCACTCTATCTACTTGTGAATGGCCTCATCAGTGGCGTCGTTTTAATAGCGGCACTCTCTCGCTTCACAGTCACACTGCTGCGACACAGCTTGTTTGCTATTTAATTCTATTTCATCATTTGCACATACAGCACAGCTCGCCGATTGCACAGTTTGAATCAGAGCTAAAAAGGATGCACAGACAACTCAGTTTTCCTTCCCTTTTAATCAAGTTTGGTAGCTCAGAATTTGCAGTGCAAATGATGGATGCTGCCTACTGGCAACCCGGGTGGCTTTTTTGTTATTTATTTATTTTTGTTTTGCACACACTCTTTTGTTATTGCTTCAGGCTTTTTCTCCTAAACCATCCCTCCCCACAATCTGCCTCCAGTATTGCCTGAAATAACTGTCATGTGCTGCTCATGTAGGACAATTAAAACCTAAACAACAATAAGATGAGCAATTTGTGGCAGCCTGACCACAGCACTGTTCCAAGAGAGCCCGCTGTGAAGTTTATTGCGTTCTCTTTGGCTCCACTGCGTAAATCTGCAGCATTGCGAGGAGAAAGGGGATACCACATGGACAAAAATATGGAGACGTTTGTGAATTACGCAATCAGGAGTTCTACATTTGATGTGGTGCCAATGAGAATCAAAATAAAGCTACTTTTTCTCATGGTCTATTGTTCTAGCTGGGACTTTTAATGGTACAGCAAAAGTCTGTTTGGCACATGTCTATGTTTTTGGGTCAAAGTTCAGGACACAGTAAGGCTTCGTCGTACAGCCGGCGACACTGGCAAAACCGAATGAACCGTCGCAGTGTGCTGGGTTATGCAGGTAGTTTTCATGAGAGGCTGACTGTCGGCCACTGGCTTTGCTGATTGATTATTTGACTCAGCGCTGAACAGCGTTGCAACATCATAGCTGTCACATCCAATCAAAACAGTATGAGCTGTCAGCCATAATTTTTCTTTGCTCTCAACTTTTGAAATGTGTTTTTACGTTTGTATGTATGTATGTATAAAATAATCTGTAAACGCAAGTACCATGTTTGACAATCAAACAACTATATTTGTAATTTTGTATGTATAAAGGGTAGAAAGCAAAGTGGGGAGAGTCTCTGTCGCCACAATGGACAAATGCAAACTGAATGATAAGAGTCAACAAAATTTCTTGCTTCTTAAACCTCACTCATTTGTTCCTTGACATACATATATACAATCGCAAACGAGACAAAGACAATCTGTTGAAATGCAAATTGTGTTTGAAACGGCCACTTCAACCTCTCTACAGCTCAGAAAAATCTTTGAAAATCAGATGAAGTGTTAAGAAGAAATTGAGCCTTTTGTGTGTGGTTCCAGTTGACAATATCCACCAATATTTGGGGTCCGAGACCGCAAAACATGAAAACACGACATTAACTTTGAACACCGACACTCGCGCAAAAAATGTCAAACTAACTATCACAGATGGAAGATTATCGGTGAAAAAAATAGTACTTTACAAAATATATTAGCTGGGGCCTCAAACCATCTCTTTATGCAAGTTATGCACAAGCTGAATGTTACGTTGATATTAATTGAAACTGACTTTAGCCCTTGAGCAATATTCTAACCGTTTTTGGGTCATTTTCTTCCACATCATTCACATAATATCTTAGCCAAGTGGTTGTACCATGTTGAACTTTGACATTCTGTCACCATCTGGGTGAAATTTCAGCTCCCTATTGTCTTTTTTCAATGCTTTCCCTTTGATGTGTAATGATCAGGGGATTGGACAAAGTACTGAACAAGGGTTAAATCAGTATTCATTTCTTTGGTGTGACTACTTTCCATAGATTTTCTCGAAAACAAATCAAACGTTGAAATAAACGACTGTTGTCTTAATTTCTAGCATCAAAGTCGATTAAGATCGCAATCATACAGAACGACCGAAGAATTGCCGATTCCCTCTTATTCTACACAATATCCGAGCTCAACGAGCTAGCAAATCCGCAGCCTCATTTCTCATCTGTTTATGGCGTGAATTGAAATGAGTAGGCCTCAAGGCTGCCATTCTCTCCTGTGGCAGCGATGTCCTTGCTGTGGAGGAGAGTTACAGAAGAACGCATTTTTGGCACCTACTCAAACTGGAGGATTAGCCTCTTTCATCAGCAAGGGCACACTATCTGCTCACGGCCACATTCAGACCCGAGAAGAACTCTTTAAAAGCCCCTCGCCGTTTTTCCCGATGATTTCACTCAATTGCCCCGCTTGAGTCGTAATCTCACTTTCAAGGCGATGCGCGTTTTATCCGACTGATAGGCGGCGTGTTTGCGTTCCGTGTCGCATTCTTTACAGCGCCGTGATTTCATCAAGTTGGGATTTGTTTTGACTTCACGTGGACACGCTTTTAGGAGTCTTCGTGAAGCCCCCTCCCGTTCCGAAAAACACAAACTTCCTCCTCAATCAGGATACAGGAGGCAGCCACGCATGGCGTCTTTAAAAAGTAGCATCCATTAGATGAGAGGAAAACGCAGACAAAACACACAGCTGACATCTCGCCAGGTGCACGCTTGTCCGACGGGCCCCGATGACGAAGTCTGACAAGCGGAACAAATCGCCTGGACGTGAGCTATTGTTGTCATTGAGGGCGCGTAGCCCATAGCATCTTTTCAAAGAAATTGTACTCCAGTCAGGCGCATAAAAACACTTGTTACAGGTGGACCTACTGAAACAACCTTGGGCTCGACCAAGAGCAAAAAACAAAAAAGCTTTAATTCGCCTTCAACAAAAAGCACTTTAGGAGCATTATTAAATTTATGTCATTTTGCTCAGTCATGACCTTGAGCACAAGCACTCGAGAAAATGGATCGATGGATGTTTGAAGAATTATATTTTTAGACTTCTAACACAGATTTGGACATCTTGTCTGGCAACAAACGTTCCAATCGGTTTCAAGTACTTACCTATAGCTAATTAAGTGAAACGGGCACAGTGGAAACTTTTTGCAATTAAATAAAGCCTAAAGATACTACAAACTAAGTAAGTCTGAAAACCACGGACAACGCGAGTGTAAAACCTGGTAAATATACAGTGTTTCCTCGTTTATCGCGAGAGTCACGTTCCCAAAAATACCCGCAGAAACCGAAATCCGAGATTGAACTTTTTTCTTTTCCCTGTTTTTGTTCTGTTCTCTTTTTTTTAAAAAGTTTCTTTCTTTTGTCAAGACAATCATAAAATAGTCTCTTTTTTCCCTCTGCTCGATGTAGAGGAAAAAAATAATGAGGTAAACCTGCAATGGACCATCACTAAAAATCCAGTAGGTATGTAGTAGAGTTGAATTTTTTTTAAGAAATGGAATTGCTCTTCGTGTGGGGTGAGTTGTTAGCACATTCACCACACAGTTAAGAGTCCAGAGTTCAAATTCAGCTCGCTCCACCCTTCCTTTATGGAGTTTGCATGTTCTCCCCATGCCTGCATGCCTGCAGACTTCCTCCCACATTCCCAAAAACATGCATGGTAGGTGTATTGGACACTCTAAATTGTTAGATGCTATTAGGTGCGTGAATGGTTGTTTGTCACCGTGTACCCTGTGAGTACCATAACCAACGGGATTGGTCAAATTCTATCTAATCTGTAAGATTAAGTAATCAAAATCATTTTACACAACTACATTTTTTAACCAATCCATTTATAGAGTGTTGAATGTTTATCAATGTTTTAAAATGAGAAAATTCACAAAATAGCTCCACGTTGCTAATTACACGGCTCCGAAGTAATTATATGTTGCAATTACGGGGCTAAAACTGGTTAAAGGTACTGAAAGATACAAAAGAAGCTACTTTGTATACACACATTTCAGCCTTAAAAGAAACCGTGCGGTATATTGTGACAGTGAATTACACCATACAACACTGTACTATCTTTGTGCAAAATTCAGTGAGGTCATGAATGTTAGGGATGGTCTGTTGAAAATCCTTTTCCCAATGGCCATGGTCACGGTGCATGCCATGCCCAAATTCCACAAGTTCTCAAGTTTAGCAGGCAGCTTAAAAAAAAAAAAAAGAAGGCCAGATGCCACATAAAGTATCAGCATTACGGACAAGAGCTGTTTGGTTTCCGCACACTGCACGTGTTCCAGCTGTGGTCGCACTGGTGGGGGGTGTAATTGACGGAACCGAGATATAGGGCAAGTTTTACGGAGTGGGCCTCTGTGGACAGTCAGAAGGAGGAAGTGGTTCTTCTGATGTACAACCTCATTAATGTGAGGAGTGAGAAGTCCGGCTCGCCAGCCTCGGGCTTCTGTCTGTTTCTTCTGTCATAACGGTTCATGAGCTATACACCATTTTAACCGAAAATCTTACTGTAACTTGAAAATACAGAAATAGTAACATGACTCAACCTTAAACATGAATAGTCAGGCCACTGCATTGGGGGGAGTCATTTACTACAAACGCAGCTAGAAGCAATTGTTTCGTCTTTGTTCGTGTTGGGAGTCAGGACTCGATACTGGGAACAATACAAGGAAATGACACAATTAAACTGGGTTTCCCCCTCACCCATGGAGAACTGAAAATACCCTATAGAAAGGACCTTGTTATTTAGAGGAAAAAAAAACATTTTTAACATGCTTCACTCACGAGGTGGATAATTGTGAAACAAATCAGAAAGAAACCCCTTTCCTTTACATATGATCTCCCAATGAGGATCAAATAAAAACCCTGGTTTCTTTTATGAAACACATGACATTTACAATGTTCATGAGAAAGCACTATAGTTTTTGCAAAGTGTATTTTTCTGTAACCTTGCATGCAAGAGAAAGAGGAAGCCTCACACAAACAGATAAAAAAGTAACTTGAGCCACTGTCATAGGATAATTATATCCTCATTATGCTATTTGACCACTGTCTAACAAGCTAGCTAACAATGAAATTGCTGTCTACCTTGCTAGCGAGCTGGCAATCAGATCACGAGCTATCAGATCACTCTGATAGCTGAGAATCAGATAACTAGCATTCAAAAACCAACTAGATAGACAGCTGGACAGATACTATGGCTTGATTATAGCTTGATACAGTAGTCCAATAGATCAATAGATGGATGAGTCTGTTTTCCAAGTTCTTAAAACTAGCTGACAACGTACAAGAAATTTTAACACAACAAAAGTTACGATTGATGAAGTAAATACAAAATTGGGATTTTTTTTTTGACACAGCCGTAGACCAACATGATCTGGGGAATTCCAATGGACCAGGAAGTCTCACAAAATAGCTAAAAGAAAAAAAAGTATCTCAAGCCACTGTCATTGAATTATTGCTTCCTCCTTATGCTGTTCTCATGTTCATAGATGAGATACTGCAGCCAGCTAGCTAGCTGATCACTTTCTACCTAACTTGCTAGCTAGCTGTCAGATTTCTGTCTAATAGCTCACAATCTGATAAGCTATATGATCAGTCTTGTAACGAGCTGTCAGGTCGATCTGCTAGCTAACAAAAAAAGGATCGCTATGTAGTAGCTGGATGGATGACTCGATCATAGCTGGATAGCTCAATAATCAATAGATGGGCGGGTCTGTTTTCCTCCTATTTCTAGCACAATATTTGTATTTTAATATGACAAACACGACGATTTTTCGGAAAAAAGTACAACTGTGAGACAGTCCTTTTTTTTTTTTTTTTTGCCGCAGCCAAGGGCCAAGAAGAGCTACCGAGTTGGAGTAGCGTTGCTGTCATCGAGAACGGCCGTGGTGATATGTGACAGGCTGTCACGGCCATCCAACCTTTTACGACATTAAAACACACACGCAGCAGAAATATCCCACGCAGCTGACCCCGAGATCAAGTGTCACGGCAGGCAGAGGGGCTAGACGCCGGGCATGGCGGGCGCAGCCCAGCCAAGACGTCTGCCGTTTACAGCACGCTTTGTTTTAACTGTTTTTCCGCAGATTAGCGCTTGGTTAGACAGAATGCCCTTTAACCCCGTGACTAAGGATAGAGTACTTACTCTTCCCAGACTACCTCACGATCATAACAGTGTTTACCAAATGACAGTGTGGTGCGCCAGAGATATGAATAGCTCCTGAAAGTATAAATGGCATCCTCAAAGCGGGCCTTCGGCATGCAGTGTATTTATAGACGGGAATTTCAAATGTGCTGCTTGGTGCGACGTAAAAAAGGCTTGAAGGAAAAGCAAGCGACTAGCCCACTGTGCCGCCTTATTTTGCTTTTGAAACAGATTGCGTGTGGCATTTTGGCTGCCATGCCACTCCCAAAATCAAGATAGCACCCATGAAAAGGGAGGAATTTTTACATTATGTTACTTCAGTGCAAGGCACAGTCAATATCCTGCACAGGAAATCAAATAGGAAAGTGAGCTTTGGCGACATTATTATACGCAAAGCTGACTCAATGCTTTGAAATATTTAAACCCCATAGGTTAATTATTTACCCACTGCGACAGGCACACTCTTTGATAATCTCATTTTTGTTTCGAGAGCAGATAAGCAAGTACAATGGTGTGCAGAAAGGCCGCGGCCACCAGCTTTGTTGTTTTACTGACCTTTTCCACGCAGCAACTCACTTTGACACAGTGAAGATGGTAGGACACATATGCATAGATTAGATTCGTGTTATATCTAGAAATGCAAAGATTAATTGACAATGACAATGCAATGACTTTATATATATTTTTTAAAATCCATTAATTGAGATAAAATTGTCCAAATCCGTAGAATTGCAGCCTTTGACAGTAAACATTTTCTGATTACTTAGTCCTTGTTGAAAACAGGCTGATTATTAGTGTTTGAAATCAAAATGAAATATTTGTAACAAACATCAGCTTGTACTTCAGAAAATGCTTTTCAATGTTTTAGACTATTTTGTGACATGTTACAAACCAAACCATTAATTAAAATGAAAAATTCTACACTGACAATTTGAGAAAACTAATACCAGCTAATACTCAACTTGAGTAGTCATATCACTAGTACTTTTCATACCCCTGCCACAAAAGAAAAACCAAAACAATCAGTGACTGATCACTTTTAAAGAAAGACATAAATATTCTAATAAAGCCTTTTCCCTAAATTTTCATAAATTTAGTGGCAATTTTCAATTGTTCTAAGAGCAGCCAATACTATTATTGGTTGCTATCGCGAGTACCATGAACTTGACGTGAGGTAGTGCTTCTCAATTATATTTTACCAACCCCCCCACTAGGAAGGAGAAACCCTTTGCCCCCCCCCCCCCCCCCCCCACTACCCCTCCCCCCTACACACACACACACACACAAACACTCAAAGCTGACTATAAATAATATTATTATCTATAAAAATGTTATAAATATATGGAAACATCATACACACACAAACAAGGTCTATATATTTCCATAAAAGATGGCGAAAGAAGCAAAACACGTCTAGAGCAAGCCCCCTCGACACGCTATCAATGTCCTTCTTTTTCGCATTTGGAAAAATAATTACAAACAGTTAGCATGGCATTGCACAAAAAACAAATCTAATGAGAATACTCTTGGAAAGTACTGTCTATCGTCATGTCAGCGGAAAAACAAACCTCGCTAAGTGAATCTGTATCATGTCTCAAGTGGCGGCGAGTCTTGTTTGTTTCTGCAATCTGGAGGAAGCAGATGACCGCGGGTTTGAGAGTGTTTTAGAGATATTTTAGATGAGGGAAACACCCTGTTAAATCAAACGGCTGCTTTGTGAAGCCGAGCCGCTGATAAGCAGCTAATTTTACCCGACGAGTGCAGCGGAGGCTCCTGAAAGCGCTTTGTTTGCTGTGAAGGCTTATCTTACAGTGGCTGGACCTCCACCTGCACTTCACTGCCTAATAGCATGTATGTGTGTGTGTGTGTGCATGCGTGGCTTGTGAGACCAAGTATCCACCGGGTCAGAGAGAGTTTATGCACGACAAGCACACTGCGGAGAAAAGGCTGAAGGCCGCCTGGGGCTGACTGTTCAGGGCGATTCATGAAATTCAACAGGACCGTGACACTCCCCGAGAACTGACCTCAAGCCAGAAGCGAACAGACAACCGCGGCCGAGCTTTAAAACCAGCAGCTAAACTAGCCTATGATGTCGAGGCAATAATTCACGGGTCCTGGCAGATGGAATATGTCCAATATGTCATTGGCGACAAGGACGGAAAGATCAGAAGATGAATAGACGTCAGGCAGGATGACAACGGAAGAGAAGCGCAAAGAATTTTGGCAAAAAAAAAAAATCACAGATATGAAAATTATATCAGCATTTTCATTAGAAAATCCCATTTGATACATATTTAATCTATAATTAATTTGGTAACTAATTTTATTTATTATTTTACTTGTAGTTTAATACCTTTAATGTAGGGGTGGTGACTAAATCAAATTAATTCCTTATTTTAAAACCAAAGAATTGTGAAATCAAAGTTTTGCCAAAATGGCAGATTTCTGGACGAGTGGCTTACAATAGAGGTCCCCAACCACCAGTCGGTGGATCAACTGGTAATGGGCCGCACCTGAAAAAAACGATGTTTTGGAACTGATTTACTTTATCCTTAAACAATTATAGATATGTGCTTTATTTGTATTTTGTTTGGCTTGATCTTTGCTTTTTTTGGTGCCACCTCTGGCCACTGTTGGTATTACATTTTGTGGTGAGGAAAGACTGTGACTTAAGGGCAATCACAGTCGGTGACACATACGTTGTTCTGTCTGTCTGTGAATGTTGTCTTTTATGATAATATGCCCAACAAGAGTTTGTTTGTTGATCCACCAACTTGTGACTGTGGATAACATGCTCGCTAATGTTAGTTCTTATCTTCAGCATGTTATATAGTCCCACCTTGTATGTGTTTAGCTCGTTATCATTTTTGTTTGTGCCAGGTATTTTCCTTTGGAATATGTTAGCATAAGCAAAGGTTTGGCATTAAACAGTACTCATTTGCATTTAATTGACCTTGTGTATTGAAATGAATTGCATTTGTAATTCAGTTATGATTGATTTAAGTTAATCAATGTAATTTGGTTACATTTTTGTAAAATAACTGAGTTATAGTAAGTGAATTATAGCGAAGTATGATATTGAAGAGAGAGACACAGACAGCCTTTGTTTGGTGTATCGTTAATGGTGAACTTATATTTGCATTCTATACTTTATATTTAGTCATATTTAATTATCGGCGATTCGTGAACCTTTTACTGCTAAAAATGGTCAAATTAATAGATAATCCCATCAGCAAGTTATGTACAAGCTATGGATGTTAAGGTTACATTAAAACTGATTTAAAATCTGTATTTATTTTTGTCAGAATAAATTCTACATTTTTTTAAAGAAACCTTTTAACAAATGATTGCTGGGTTTATTCCATTAAAATCAATTAAAATCGTAAATTTCGAGATTGACTGAAAAAAAATGGAGATATTATTTTTCAGTCTTATCTTCCAGCTCTACTATACTACATTGTACTGCTGCTGTTCCCCGAGCTAACTTTTAATTTCCAGTTGGGACTAGAATGACTTGGCAGACCTGCATTAAATAGATCGCACACAAGACATTGTGACAAGGTTTGCAGAGTGTATTTCTCCCCTATGACCGATTAAAGGGGGGAAAAAACGAATTCTGGCAATGAATTACGGCACTGACCTATCCTGAGAGTCTCTTGATACAATGCTCACACCCTGCGAAACAACATAACTCAAATAAAATGAGTGCGTTCCGCAACTCCCGCACGCACCTTAAATTGCCCCAAAACAAGCCATTGATTGTCCGGAGGAGGTTTGACATTCTCTCGTTAAAGCCAGCAAGAGGAGAAACAGCATGTGATAGCCGTCCAAATAGTTTCCAGCATGATATCAGCCTGAATCAAGGCCACAAAAGCTTGCATTGTGCCGCCTGATGTTCAACGAAGCTCATTGTGCTAAATGATTGGACGGCAGAAAAAAAAGGGAGAAGGGAGCTATAGATTATATTCTTCCAATGATTGGAAATGGTGCGGCAAGCAAATCCTCATTAGGGGTAATTGTTCGAATTTAGTAGTGTAAGCCAGTCCTTCTCAAATAGTGAGTCGAGTAGGGAACTGGGTTTTTGCGTTTGCGATGTGTAGTGTAATTGCACATCTATGGCACTAGATGGTGCAGTGGCACGCACATTGCCAAAGTCTGCATGAGGTCTAAACTTTTCCCAATCACTGGTAACACTTTTTTTTTCTTCATCACATAATAATTCATGTCATTTATTGCATGTCATTAACTGCAATATGAATGCAGTTAATCTGTCTTGAAATGGCGCTGATGTGTTGGTGCAGTGTGCAGAGACCTTTTGGGTCATTTCATCTGTACATTTTTTTTTTTTTTTACAGTTCCAGTGATCTAGGCATCATTTACAAGTCCACTGGAGGAATAATGATTGTTTTTTTGGAAAAGTTTGAGCATGTAAGTTTACGAGTTTGCGGTCATGAAAAGTGCTTCCTGTGAGATAGGTGTGTGTTTTTATGTGAATTTGTACAATGTTAGCCATAGCTAACGTCTGTTTTATGTTTGTTGGTTCTACAGTGGGAACTGTTGGTGGGAGGTGTGGATGAAGCATGTAAAGATGAAAAGTGCAAGAACATATAGCATGATAATTCATTATAAAAATGCATCAAAAACGAACAAATAGAGATTGTGGGTTGTGATCACGTATTACATTACAGTCTTGTTCAAGTGGGCGCTCTCGTGTCTCATCACCATACACCAACAATTAAAGCCTTTCGTATCCTGATTTTTCTTTTCTAAATTATTTTTTCCTAAGAGGCATTTCATAACCTGAATTGTAAGTAGAGGTACGACTGTATTATTATTATTTATTCTTTGTTGTTTGTTTGTTTTTAGAATCACACGGTCCAGTTGATCAAAAATGTTTCTAGGTTGATTGACTTCTTTTATTTCAGGTACTTTGAGGCACTTGAAGCTATTTTTTCAGATTCACAATAAGCTGTAACCTGTAAAACAGTGTAAAAAGTCGTGATCTCAATGATCTCATTTATAGTCCCTACAGCAAGTGGGAGGGGCACAAAATGTTTTCTCTTTCTTGGGAGGGCTTTGCAAAAAATTAATTGAGAAGCACTAGCGGAAGCCAAGATGATTACATTCAGAGCAGCAACACGCGCCGTTCCCGCTTGGCTTTTGTGTTGAAATCACTCAACGGGATTAAAAATACTCCACAAAGGGAGTCAGCAGCTCTGTCATCCCGCTTCCTCCCGGGGAGCCCGCCAGCACGTAGAGCTCGGGTTACTGGGAGTACTGGAGGGAAGGAAGCAAAGAGCAGGAAACACACGTATAAACACACACGCACAACGGGATGCGATCAACACATCCAGTCCACACGACCGCGGAAACGACGTACCTACATCCCATCCCGTTCAGTCCAGCTACCGCTCGTAAAGGGGAATTTGCCTCGTTGGGTCGTCGGAGAACAGCTGCCGAGTGTGACGGAGATGAAGAGGGTTGCAGAGTCAACACGCAACAGGAGTTTTGGAGGGCAAATCGGATTTAATATGACGGATTCAGATTAGCTTGCTTGGCCGCACCCGTCAATCAATGCAGCCATCAATTGGGGATTGGTCCCAGAAGGAAAGTTTGCGGGAACGGTTTGGGTTTACTTGTGATGGCAGGCGACAATACGAAGTATAAGCCGCAGGGCTGGCTACATTCCCGCATAACGCCGTAAAATCTCGACTTCCTGGTTTTCCGTGGGCCAATAGGAAAAGACCGCTTGGTGAAAACACAAATTTTACAAGGGAGCGAGAAAAGGATGAAAAACCAAGAAGACAATAAAACTGACACGAGATTTTGACCTTGGGTTTTCGTCACAATGTCTCCCTATGTAAAATGGGGAAGAAAAAAAAAGCACAAAAAAATGAAAATTTCACCGAGCTTCCCTTTCCATGAATTGAAAAGATATATGAATATGTCATTTGGGCGGAAACAAATAAAAACAACATGAAGTAATCCTGCGAGACTAAAATGTGAAGACTTTGACTGAAGTCCCTGACACATTGGGTCACCAAGATGAAGTCCAGAGAGTCTGAGCACAAAGGAAGGATGGAGGGGAAGGAGGAGTGACAGCTGGACCGAGAGATAGACTGTGTAAAAGCCCAGGAGAAAAGCACAGGAAGACTGGGAAGACCCGAGCAGTTCCTCGGGGACCGCCCCAGTGAAAAATACAAGAAGGACGAGGGCCTCTCACGGAGAGACTCGGTGGGCAGCCCAGCAATTATTGTCATACGGCGGGGGCACCGAGCAGTCAGGAAAAATGACGTCAGCAAGCACGAGAGGAAAGAGGGAAACAAAAAGACTTTTCTCCTCTCTCCAACTGGGAGGACAACTACAACTTTTGTTTATCTTCACCGCATATTCAGAGCGACGCCTTTGCGACTGAGGAGGGCACCATAAAAAGAGACTTGACATCATTTTCCACCAGTGTGCAAAAAGAAGAACTGAAGAAAAAAAAAAAAACTGGCACCGTGAGAGTGAGCAGGAGGGAAAGGGAAAGTTGGATTCCGGGCTCAGGTGATTGTAAAAACCCGCCGGCGGCGTTTGGCTGCCATCCAATTCGGCCGCGTCTTGACTGACAAACATTCATCGGGCGCCAATGGATGAAAAAGACGCGGTAATCTAAATGTGCGACTGGCTCTTGTGTTTTAAGACGGAGCGGCGAGAGTCCAAAACAACACACCCTGGTTTCTGGGAAAGCCTTTGGCGCATGCTACGCGATGCTGGTGGGGCCGCTCAAGCCGTCCGCTAAAAACTCCCCAATGCTGTGCCGTTCACACAACACATATGGGCACCATTAACAGAGGAGACGCGACGTTAGAGTCATACTAGACGGGTTTACGTGCTGTGATATGGATTCACTTTGGCTTAACTGTGGCAATCAACTCCCAATTCTGATCCAGGATTTATGTCTTCACTTCCAATATAGCCCATATCTGATATCATTAAAGTATGAGTATCAGGCGGTGGGAATGCCTCGCTCCTCGAGGGCCTGTTTTCACATTGCAAAGGCAGAAAAAAATGTTTTTTTAGTAAGAAGTTGAGAAGCGCAAACAATTCACTGCTGATAACTAAGAGTCATTTTAGGTCATAAAGAATTATGCACATAATCAGGCTCACAGAGAAAAAGCTGCCCACTAGAGCTGTCAAAATTAATCAATTAATTGACAACTATGTATCACATTACCCGATATTTGATATCGTTACAGTCCGAGTATCAGGTGGTGAGACTGAATCACCTTTTTGGGGGCCAGTGTCATAGAACAGAGTTTTCACATCGCACAGGCAGCGCAAAAAATATTTTGAGTTAGTATTTTGATCATTAAAGTTGATAAGGCACAGATGTGAACAAAAAGTCATTTCAGGTCATAAAGAATTACCCACATCAGTATTCTTATTGAGACAATACCCCGGCGTGAAATGCTGTTATCTGGGCAAAATGTGCTTACTTTTTAAATGTACATCTAAATTAGAGCTGTTAGAATTAATTAATTAATCGACAACTCGTTGTCAACTTAATCGATGTCTGATATCATTACAGTTCAAGTATCAGGTATTGAGAATGAATCACCTTTGGGGGTCAGTGTCGTAAAATTCAGTTTTCACATCGCAAAGGCAGCAAAAAAAGTAATAATTTTTAGCTAATTCATTATTATTGTTTTACATACCATTTTTATTGGGAAGGGCAAGTCCTGATACAGAGTATTGGGATCAGGCCCATAGCTGGCCTTATTTCAAGATATCTGTGCTTGCAATCGTGGCCGATACTAGCATCAGATATATAAAAATAAAACTTTCTGATTCATTTCATAACATCTTCAGGGAAATGCTATATGTACTTTTTAAATAAAATGATGTGTGAGATTCAGCGTATATACTATATAATAATATACTAATGTCTCGATACTTGGTATTGGTGAGCGACTACTCAAGAGATGAATACTCGTACTGGTATCATCTGTGGAAGGTGCCGTTGAACATCCTTAATTTTTAAATAACTCGATTAAGGGTTTATCAGTTTTACATAGTTTGGAATGTATTTATTTTAGGATGACGCTAATTACAAAATCAGTTGGGCTCTAGATTTTATACAGCACGACAGCATAGTTACTTTCTCCTTTCTGAGAAGTGAGTTTGCCACAGCGATTCGTTTCCAAGTTCCGCCTCAAGTTACGCTGGTGTAACGGAAGCTTGTGTGAACCTCGTAACGAGAACCGGCGTCAAAGGGATTTCACCCACGTATGGCATTTGCGCTTGCAACATGGCCAACATGGATATTTCTGTCCCAAGGTGTCAGGTAAGACATTTATTGGCCGTTCTCCAGCCGACACGCCCTCAGAGAGTTCCGCTCGGGAGTCAAAGTTCAAGGAGTCACCGCCGCTGCCGTTTCTGGGAAATTCTACAAAGCGCTGGGAAAGGAGCTGTGCCCCGAGGTTAAACGGCTCCGGGCACCATGACCCAAAAACAACCATAATGACACGTCTTCCTTCCCGCAAACGCCGCCTGTTCACTTAAATTATGGAAAATTTACTTTATAATGTTTTGTTTACAAATGGTTGGGTTTCCAGAACGCCTGGCCACCCAGCAAATGTGAAATTTGGCAATCAATTCAAATTAGCTTCTGCCTATTTCTGAAAATATGCCTATGAATAGAGCATGCCCGTCTGCACTTTTAAACAAATTTGCACCCACATTGAGTGTGTTTTCCCCCCACACATGATTTCAAGATCTTTCAAGTCTGTTCCATCTCCTAATTCAACCCCCCCGCCGTCATGGGAATGAAATCTGCGCTCACTATTGGCCCAATAGTTTATTATTACCTATCTATCACTTGATTCACATGAGACAGGGCTAAATTCAACAAGACAAGACAAAGGTACAGTATGTCATTCAATCCTTGAGGTGTTTTAATAAGATAATAAGTTATTATAAGACCTTGAAATATTTAAAATGCAAAGAATGCATTCCCAGGCAAAATATTGGAAACACCTTCAAATTCTAGAGATAGACTAAAATGTTTTAATTTTTAGCATTAATTCCGACATCAATTATTAGTAGTCAAGGAGGCCGATAACCGATACTCTATTTGGAGCTGGTAATAACTTGAAATATCTTTCACGATTGTTATGTTACGAACTTTCAGATTTTCAAAACGTGATCTGGGTCCGTCTGTCTGTCAGTCAGTCCGTCCGTCCATCATCTCTCTCTAACTCACTAGCTAGCTAGCTAGCTATAGCATCTATCGTACTGTACCGTACATCTATCTATAGCATCTCTCTCTAACTTGCTGGCGCATTATCTATCTATCTATCTATCTATCTATCTATCTATCTATCTATCAATCAAGTTCTCAGATATTTCAAAACAAACTTTCATGTAAAGACATAGAGTGCTCCTAGGGTTAGCATAATCCCTCATAAACTTAATCACTGCCATTGACGACTACAGACACCGAACATACGATTTTACTGGACTGGCAATGAAGGTTATAGCTGGAAATGGAAATGTAGTTCCCAGAAGTTAACAGAAATTGATATTTCATCGGCCATCAGATTAAAAAAAAAAAAAGGCGGATGCTGACATTCATCAAAATGCTGAATATCTGCGGATCGTTGGTGTATTGCTATAAAATTCTAATGTTTTCAAACACAATAACAGGTCAAATAATGCATTCTATTAACTGTCATCCCATTCCAGTCATAAATCATCACCACATCATAAATCTGATAGAGAATATAGCAAGATGTGCAAAGCTGAGGCCGGCGGCGTGGTCAACCCTCTCAGAGGTGGACCTGAAAATAGCCACCCTGCATGACATCACATCGACCGTCATGACCGCCGCCTGTGAGTCACACAAACCCACGGGAGGGACACTTGCGCCGAGCCAAGTGTATTTCCAGGAAGAGCGAGCGGCAGCCGTAGAATGCTAATGCTATTTGCTAATGCTAATGCTATAATGCTTCAAAAAGATAGGAAAAGACTTCCTGTGTAATTAAAAGCAGCGAGGACATGCAAAAGCATCTGTTTACATTCCTTTTAGAGGAGCATGCATGCACTAGTCACACGTCATTGTTCCACCTCTTATTTGTTCCTAACTTTGTCAAAAGCTGAACTGATACTGCATGGTTCAAGGGACACAATCCATTTTTTAAATTTTTTGCTTTCAAGGGGCACAATTGGAATATGCGTCATGGCAGCGTCAGGAGGAGTAACAGCGGCGGAAAAGCTTGACTAGTTTTTCTACAGCAACTATTGTTCCGACTCCCAATACAAACAACACAACATTGTTCTAAATCCACATTCAATCGCCAATTCAGGGCGCTAATGGTAAGTTAATTACGCTGACACTGACGTACAGCATAATGGCAATGTTTACCTTTGACCTAGGCTCCATTATAGCTGCATCTAGCATATATTAGTTGCTAGCTAGCCGCTCTCTGTGCTCCATATTGGCTAGCATGATAGGCGCACACTGATGCTGAGAGTCTGACACAGTTGCCGTTCCTACTGATCATTTTTTAACATACCGGCAAATTTGAAAAATCTCCCCAAAAAACTGCAACGTGTTTTTAAAAGCAAATAAGCACGCTACAAAATTCAATGGAGTGTAAAACAATGTAACTATTTGCGCATTGTAATTGTTTGCTTCAATGTCTTGTCAGTGCTCCTTCTGGAGGCCCAATAGAGCGATGGCAACATATATGCTGATGCTGTTAGCATTAAGCTAGCAGACTCTTGAATGTAATGTGATTTGATTAAATGCAGAATGTGTAAAATAAACTTTATTTTATGTTTAAACTTAATTGACAGAACTCCTGCAGACCTAATTGAAGCTTTGGCAAAATTCCTGCTTAGTACGGTTAGCTTTAAGCTAGCAGACTTTTCAAAGTCATGTGGCTTGATTAAAAACAGAACGTGTAATTGAAACTTTGTTTTATGGTTAAACCTAATTGACATAGTGCCCCTGACGGAGGCCTAATATAGCTATGGCAACATCTATGCTTATACTGTCAGTATTAAGCGAGCAGACTTTTCAAAGTCATGTGGTTTGATTAAAAACAAAACGTGTAGTTGAAGTCTTGTTTTGTGTTTAAACTTAGTTGACATAGTGCCCCTTATGAAGGCCTATTATAGCTATGGCAACATCTATGCTAATACTGTTAGCATTAAGCGACTCGACTTTTCAGAGTCATGTGGTTTGATTAAAAACAGAATGTGTATTAAAACTTCATTTTATGTCTAAACTGAATTGACACAGTGCTCCTTTTAGAGGCCCAAGTATAGTTATGGTAACATTTACACTAGTACTAGTAAAATTAAACTAGCAGACTTTTCAAAGTCATGTAGTTTGGTTCAATTTTACATTTTACCTAAAGATGGAAAATAAACAGTCGAGTTTTAGGGACAATTTTGTCTGGCGGCATGCCATGATTTTTCTTTTGTATAATATGTGCTTTGGTTCACTTAAGGTTTGGAAACACTGACATATACACATTCATATGTCCATATGACACAAATAAAAATAAGCACATTGCAAAACAACCACTGTCAACTCTAGCAGCAAAGAAAGCACAGTCAATTATATATGATGTAAACATGCTAATTAAGGGCATGCCCTTCATTACTTAATCCAAATAATTGCCAACAGCAACCGGAGAAGAAAAGCGGAGGTTGATCTCATTCAAATTAATACACTTAATGCTTTGTCATGTTTGAGATTAAAATCATTATTTGTGTAAAACGATTTACTTGCTGTTGTTGGTGTTTATAAAGTTATTTACATGGAGATTGTTTCAATTTGTTACACCGAAAATCATTTGAGAAGTGAACATAGAATTTTACGAGAAAAGAACTAGCAAATGAAGAATATAACACAAATAGGCATTATATCAGAATTGGACATTTGGACTTGTAGTGAAAATCCAGATGATAAACCGGCTCGCTATTGTGAACAAATGTGCCAAGTGTCTGTATTGAGACGTGGGAATACTCACAGTAGGCGGCAGAACAAGTTGGTTAACATGTCTGACCTCTCCACACACACATTCACGATTTGTGATGTCACAAATATGTGAAAAGAACTATGCCTGCCAATTATTTTCTTTTATAGACATCTTATGTCATTTACCTCGCATTTGAAAAGGATCTTTTTTTGGGTTCACATCCTGCTCTTACTAACCGTGACTCCCTTTAGCAGGCAAGCCTATCATGAATCCAGCACACAAATTCAATTAGATTACTGTTGGGAATATTAATGAATTAAAAAACAAGTTGATTGGATCCTGGCATCTCTCTTGTTGCAAGACAATCCCAGATGCTTTATTTAATGGTCTATAAAATTGGACCAGCCAGGACACTTGAACGAGTGGTATTGTGGTTTCTAAGGTCATACTACATAAATAGTAGCACGAAAACAAGTAGAGCTAGACTGATGTTTTAATTTTTCAGGCCCCATTATGTATATTAGTAGTCAAAGATATTTAGAGATGGTATTAATTTTTAGCAAAAGGAATAATACCGGAGTCAAAAAATGTTTTCTTTACGTCTAAAATGAAAACTGATTCAGGTTTGCATAATATTGATTTAGTTTCTCTCTTTTTAAAAAAAAAAATGAAAAAACAAGCATTTCTTAAGTTAAATTAACACTTAAAAAGTAGATAATTTTCTACGGTAAAAAGAAAGAAAGAAAATAACTGAAATGTTCAAATTTCACAGATCATTGTTAAAATAAAAAACATACAATGATCTCAAAGTCAGCAAAATATTGCATAAAATTACCTAAAATTTTTGACAAATACTTATGGGAAGTTGATTTGTTATTAGCAATTAGATTTTTTTTAAAGTAGACAGATTCTAATACTTGTCAAAATGACGAATATCGTCACTGATAATTATCCCAGCCGATATTCAATCCATCCCTAAAAAATGAGGCCATTTTTATTTCTTTATAGAACAAATTCAAACTCACTTGTATGTTTATTAAGACATTTAATCTCAAAGACATATTTTAATGTCTTTTAAGAGTCCACACAAGCAGTTTGATTGCATACTGACATTTCTGCAGGACTGCTTTTATTTATTAGTCTTTAATATTGGTGGACCAGCTAGAACATCTGTGCCAGTGCTAGCGTCAATGTTGACGTTATTGCAGCATGAAAACAATTATGCCAGTCTCATTTCTGTGTATAAATACGTTGCAGGATACAAAACGGGTAAATTCCTGAAGTGTGTATCACATTGATTAGTACCAGAAGTAGCAGTTTTAAAAATAAATAAAAAAGGTAGTCATATGCCCAGAGTATTGGGTAGGCGGAATAACCACTGCAAGAATGATGCTTATTGGCTTCTGGCTATGTCTTGTTCACAATTTACTACCACGGCAGCAATATTGGGCGCACCTGTTCATAGTTTGAGCAGCAAATCTATGGATGAGTAAAATCAAAAAAAGTTATCGAGGGTAAGAAAGGGTCTTAGTTTATTTTTAGAAAACATGTGTAGCACACATGCAACAGTTTTGATCCAGAATCGGCAATCACGCAAGCGTTTTAGAGCACAGGTTTTTTCCAGGAATCCTATTTGCAATAATGACGTCTGCGTCGTATCATAAGCGGAGCGCCAAATCCAGACTATTCCCGCGAGTCATCATCTTGAAGCTATTAGGCTCGCTTATCGCAACGAGATGAGGTGGATGGACTCGAGCAAAAAATTTGTTTCTGATGTGAGACACGTTTCCACCAAACCTTCCAGGGCAGCACAGGGGGCCAAGGTACCGTTGTGTAAGCTCATATCAGACAAAAGGTTAAGTGGACGCGGTGCATACTGACGACGGATGGATGTTTTTATTTTCTCTTTTTTTTTCCCTTTAGACACTTCAGTAACTGTTTTCCCACAGTGGCACGCCATCAGATAATTAGACGACGTCGGTACCATCATCTGGTGTAACATCTAAAATATTCGGCAGATGAAGCATTGAGAAAAGCTAACAAAATGCCAGTGGCCAAAAGCAGAAAAACCCTCAGAAATGTTAACAATGGTGAACCAAGTGAACTGAACTTGACCAGATAGGTAATGGTTGGTCATTTTTCTTTTAAGCCCATTATCACAACTTTGACTTTTACACTTGCTGAAAATACTTAAAAGTCAAGCGGCAAATGTTTACCTCTCATCATATCATATAACTGAATATTTGTGGACAACATTGAAATAGGGTGGCAGCTATCAAATATTTTATTATTTGGATAGCAGAAAATTCTATCGAATAACTGGGTACCGTGTTCCCTTGTTTATCGCGAGGGTTACGGTCCCAAAAAAATACTCAAAGTAACCAAAATCAGCAAAGTAGAGATCTTAAAGAACTTAAAAAAAAAAATATATATATATATATATATATATATATATATATATATATATATATATATATATATATATATAATATCCCTATTTTTTTGGGTCAGTCTGACTTAGGAGGAAAAATATCAAAAAACACAGAAAGGTAACTCTGAAAAAGATATGGTCAAAAATGAAAATTCATGCAAGTAGAGGTTGATTTTTTTTTTAACTAAATAAAATTGCTATTTGTCTGACTGATCCTATTAAAATGAAGAACAGTCGCAAGATAATTTGCAAGAAACATAGCGACTCGATTTGGTTTATGCAAAAGAGCGACGTCAAAAACCACAGTAGCTATTTTTGCTATCCAAAACAATACACATGAGCAGTTTTCCTTTGTTAAAAAGTGATCAGTAGGAACAGCAACTGTGTCAGTTGAGTCCTTCACGTCTGTTTAACTGTCATTTAAAAGTAATCCGACGGTTCTTGCCAGCCTACACAGGGAAATTGAGTGCTTCTAGCTGCCAAGGCTGTTAGCATCTAGCGCTGCTCTCTGCTGCTAGTGCTTCTATCTGCTAACATTGGAATCGCCACAATTTGCTGAGGAGTGCCATATAATACAATGTCTGCCCAATTAGGTCTTTTTTAGGTGTCCTTAACTAGCATAATAAGCAAATGAACTCAATTTTAGGACAACTTAGTGTTGTTGACTTTGCTGACAAGTCAAACTCTCAGCTGCGCCACGACTCGTGTTGGGATCTACTTCAAAATAAAAATGTACATGTACATTGACATCCATATGTTATTTGGTAAGGTAATGTTGGCGGCATGTTAATGTCATGCATAGCATGAACACTTATTGCTGCTGTTAGCTTGACTTCTTCCTAACGGTGTACATTAAAAATGGTACCTGAGGCAGGAAAAAATGCCTTGAGCATATTTTTGAACAGAGGTACTCAAATAACTGAAGGACTTGTTTCACCTCTACAGTAAATTAGAAAAAAGATTTTAAAATGCTACCTTTTGCAGAGTGTCAAAACAAGGGATGTAAGAAATCTAAGGTGTCACATCAGGCCGATACTACCCCTTTAACTCATAGGTCCCAAACTCCAATCCTTGGGGGCCGCAAACCTGCATGTTTTCCATTATTAGCTGATGAGCTAATAATTTGATTCAGGTGAGTTAATGACAGAAGCATCACAAACATGTAGGACTGCAAAAATGAGGTGAATTTTTTTACATGTAAATCATGTAATTCATTCCAAGCCCCAAGAAAACGCTTCTAAACCCTTTAAATTCATCATTTTAAATGTAGCAGTTCATAATACAAATGTAGTTCATTTTGTTGCCTTGAGATGGCGCTAGTGTATTGGTGGTGCATGTTTGTCTTGTTTTATTTGTACAATTTTATTTGAGATTTCCAGTGATCTGGGCAACAAGCCGGCATATTTATTAATGATAAAAATGCATCAAAAACTACCAAGTAGACATCATGGGATGTGATGACGTATTACATTACAGTCTTGTTCGAGCGAGGGCTGGGGTTCCGTCTCTCACTATTATACGCCAACAATTTCGCCTTTCGTTTCCTCAAATTTCTTTGCAAACTAGAGACAATATTTTTCCGCAGAGGCGGTTGATAACCTGAATTTTTCGTAACAAGAGACATTCAGGTACCACTGTAGTTGATGCTATAATGCGGAATCAGTCTGAAAAAAGGTTCCTGGTGGGAACTGGACCATACATTAATTTTAGACTACTGCTGATGGGGAAAAGAAAAATCTTGAAGAATTTTCACATCATAATCTTTTATTCAATCAGACAATTAGATGTCTGACATCAAATGCCCCAAGATAGACGACCTTTTACACTTAATGCGGTTGATGGAAACGCCAACAATTATGTCTGAACCAAACTGTACTGTACTACGTGGTGTAAACAAGTATTTGGTGAACTCGGCGAGACAGCCAGGCAGACAACATGCCAGGCATCATGTGGGCACGACTAGCAGGGCAGACCCCTCGGGAAAAAAAAAAAAAAAAAAAAAAAAAAACTGGCACATACCAGACAGTCAACACAAGACCCAGACCTAGACACCCAGCACGGTGGCCCGGGACTCGCCCGGCTTTATCGGTGCGGTTACATCATGCCCAGCTATGAGCGCCGTCCCCTTCCTCCATGCGATAAGGTTTCAGGCCCATGTGCTCCTGTGTCACGGCTGCCAAAATAACTCAGCAGTTTCTAATAAACCCAGGCGGGGAGGCGGGGTGTGGGGAGGAATCACAGCCCACCTGAAGCATAGTTCAAAAAAGGGGGCAGGAATAAAGTTTTGAAGTTCAAACGAGCGCGAATATGAGAAGCATATGGCCGCGTTCTCACATGCCTGCCTGCTGGTTTGCTTCTTTTTAAGCCAAGGTTTCCAAACTATTGCCCGGAGCAATTCCATTGTTCATTTTCAAGCGGCCCCCATTATATCCCCAAAATAACACTTGCCAATAATACATCTGTTCTATATGATGTACGGCATTTCTAAATATACAATTTACAATGCTAACTAAACAGGTAGAATTTTTTTTTTTCAAAACTGTGATAACGAAAAACTTTTGACATACATAAATTGTTAGCTATACAGTACTTTCTGCACGGTGACCTTGTAATAATTACAAAAATATCACTGGAATGATGCCCAAGTTAATGCTTAAAAATGGTCACCCTACTGCTTCCGTTTTGGTTCTGTTTGTAGAGATGGCATTCGGCTGATGTTCAGCGCAGATGTTGATCATTTCTGCTGGGCCACATTGATTCTGAATACACCAAAATCTAAAATGCTAAACTGCGTTGTAGAAATCTGTTAGGGAGGCAACTTTTCAAGAAAATTCACGACTAAATAATATGTGATTAATCTGATTTTGGCATGTTTGATAAATTAAAGTAAAACTTTTTGAGTGGCCCCTACACCTTTCCATTTTTCCTTATGTGGCCCTCTAAGGTAAATGTTTGGACACAACAATGTTCAGGCCCACCAGGAGTGCTATGAGGATTAACCAAGCTATATATTATTTTATTTCAGATGTGTTTGCCCATCTATGCTAGAGACATATGGTGACGGGCATTTGTTTAGGAAATTTTCTCGCGCAAAATGCGTGCCTTGGCTCAGTAAACGTCAAAGGATGATGAAGATGAAGAAGGGAGGAGGTTGATGGAGTGGGAGGGAGACGACGAGGATGATGGCGTGACTTCACCCCGTGATGATTATTCAGCAGCATTCCTCATTCCTTTACACAACATTCCCTTCAGCAGCTAAAATAACACCCCTTTCCCCCCTCAAAGTTACAAGAAAGCCTATCAAGTCAACTGGACTGACTCATGCATGGCACACTTACTTTTCCAATGGAGTAAAAATGAAATAAATATATTTCCATCAGTGAAAAGTCTACACACCATACTCTCAATAAATAAATAAGAGTGAATGAGGAGAAGAAGAGGAGGAGGCTCGCTCCTCTTCCTCGACCTTCCCCAAGCATGACCGCCGTGCTGGTGGAAGCGTAGCCGCAACTCACCCTTCAAAGCCGGCGGCTCGGGCGCTCTCCAGCGGCGGGGAAATAAATCCGATTTCCGCCTTCTGCCTCGGGACTTGTCACATCATCCCGACGCGTTACAGGCAGGAAATAAAAACGTCTTCTGGGTTGCTTTTTTTTTCCTCCACTCCGCACCAGCGGGTTGCTTCCTTCCTCCTCCGGCGTCGCCACAAATCCTTCGCCGGCGCCGCGTCGTCAAATCCGGCCACGCTTGTCAAACGCAGCGGCGTCCCTGGAGGATGGAAGCGGGCCGTCCGCGTCTGAGCTTCCCACCGACGGACACAGCCTCCCCACACTGCTCCATTCATCGACCCGGCCCAAGTTTTTCTTGTGCCGGGTTTGAGCGTGTGAGCCCCGCCCTGGGTTCCGAGACCGTCTGTGGGAAGGAGGCGAGGCCGGCAAGAGGCGGCAGCCAATCGGCGTGGGAGCGGGGAGGCGCTCCCCCTCTACATCTCCTCCTTGTCCGTGACTAAGCGACGTCCTCATCCGGACTGGATATCACCGAAACTGGACTCAGTACCGCCGAGACGTGTGACAAATCGCAACGTTGACGTACAAAAGCAAAAGCAAAATCAAAAACAACAACAACCCTACAGCGTGAAATTAATACTGATATAAAATTTCAATTTGGTGTGTTGCATATTCTTAATTTTATGCGAATACTGACTTTGGGTTACAATATACAATATATTTCATAGGTGTCAAACTCCAGTCCTCGGGAGCCGATCTATTGCATGTTTTCCATGTTTTTCTCCTAAAACACCTGACTAAAATGATTAGCTCATTAGCAAGTTTTGCGGGACCTTAAAATGGATTCTAATCATTTTAGAATCAAGCAGGTGTGCTTGAAGGAGGCATCGAAAACACGCAGAATACCGGTCCACGAGGAATCGAATTTTGACACATATGATATATGTGAATGATGGTATACAGTACAAATAGGAAAAGAAAATCTCATGATTTGGTTGACAAATTGTGTGAATGCTGAGTCACAATGATTCACTCTGACGTCACGAAGTGACTTTTTTCTCAAATCTTTTTGAGAAGCCTCACAAACAAGCATTTATACGAAAATATACATTTGTAATCACTTAAGGTAATTAGGTAAGGTAATTACTGTTTGTAAAAAGTATAAGGTAATTTATAACTAAGGTAACTAAGTATGAAAGTAATCACTTACAGTAGGTAATTAGATACGAATATAACCAATTGTTAGTAAGGACTAATGTAATCACTTAGGTCCTATAGTACTGAAGTAATTTAGATCCTAAAGTACTTAAGTAATTGATTACCTTCGCTACTTAAAAACTAATAAATTATTTCAGGTACTGAAGTAATCAATTTCACCAGTACTGTATTGGCTAGTGCTTGATTACCAAAAGCACCAAACGTAATTGATTCTTTTTGTACTTAACAACCTTAAGTAATTGATCACTTGAGTACTTGACTACACATTCAATTACTTTAGTACTTAATTAGCTGAAGTAATTGACTATTAGTACTTGTGCAATATATTCACAATATATTTTTCAGGGTCAAACGTATTAGGTGAATGTTGAGCAATAAACACAAACGTGTGATGAAAAAACGATTTTACAGTCTTTTTCCTTTGTCCCGCTGATTTCTAGGACTTTCACATTCATATATTTTGGCTTATGTGTGCTTCAAGAAGGCAGAATATGGCCTGTTATTCATCTACAATAGAATATGAAGCCTGGCATAAATCAGGGGCGGAGCTACGTTGCGGTCAGGGGTGGCCGCGGATAGCATGAATGATCTAATACAAAGGGTGGAGAACCTTTTTCGTACCCTCTGACACCCAATGCAAAATTCATGAACAAATATGATGCAATGATGTTAATCACAAAGATTTATTGGTGCAGTGTTTTGAAGCATTTTATGTCACTAATTCATCCATTTTCTATAGCTGCCTGTCCTCAGTAGGGCCACTGGAACCTATCTCAGCAACTTCAGGGAATAGGAAGGGAACACCCTGAACTTCTAGCCAGCCAATCGCAGGACATACAAAGACAAACAACTACTCACATTCACAATTACACCTCAGGACAAGAGTGTCCAAAATACATTCCAAGCATGTATTTTGGAATGTCCAATGCTTGGAGGAAACCCACGCAGGCAAGGGGAGAACATGCAAAGTCCAGACAGGAGCGAGCTGGTATTGAACCTATTACCGTAATGTACGTAGTACGGGATGAACTACAGGGTGTAAGTTGCCGCTAACAGCAGATCATGTTAGCTGAGGTTGTTACAGCATTAGTTTTAATAAAAGAAGCAAGCAGACTGAACAAACATTCGAGTCCATCCTTGTTTACACACTAGAATATTACTGAAACAGAAAGGATCATGTAAAGGTTATGATGTCTCCATCCGATTTAATTAAGAGTGAATGGGTTGGAAAACACGGAAAGGTATTCAATTTGACTCGTTTATTAATTGTGTTCTTTTGGCGTATACACACGCAATCATAAACTTGGTGGAACGCGAATGGTGCGCAATTTTCTGTAGTTATGGCTGTAGTTTTAACATTGCCGCCAAAGTGTTGGTGCGTCCTAAATGCGGTAACATAGAAAACACCAGAATTTGACCCTAAAATCGAAGGTGTGTCGTATACACAGATGCGTCCTATATTTGGGGAATCACGGTAGTCTTTAGGAGTCTGCTGCGGAGGGCTACCAGGTCGCCAAAGGCAGATGGAATGCATCTTCCATTGCGCTACGGCTGAATGTGAGCAGCAGGAAATGTAAATCACAAGCAAGCGATAAAAAAGGACAACATCGACGTGGGCAGATGGAGGGGATGAAGATATCAGAGGACACACACACACCCAAATGAGATTCCCATGTGTGGAGAGACAATATTTGAAATCCTAATTCCCCCTCACAGATCATGCTTTGTCACTTTTTTTTTATCATCTAAAGCCCCACAATTAGCTAATCCCGCTCTGCAGAAAGACAGTGAAGCTTCAGAGTGATTTAATGAAAAGACCAGCGCATTCCATCACAGCTTGAGCGACAGCTCAGCTCCACCTGGGAATATTCTGGTAGGACGGGAGCTGGATGGTGGGAAGAGGAGGGCTTCCGACGTGCTGACAGGGGAGGGGGGGGACAAGGCGCTCGTCCTCGCCTGGGGTTTTAAGTGCACCAGAGGCTCCGCTTCCTGGAAATGTCTTCTTATCTGTGTCTCCATTAAGGCACATGAAGACAGATGTTGTAAAGTGCTGTCATGTTACGACTGAGGGGTCTCGGGATAACGACTTTACTTAAAGGTCGTTTAAAGTAAACCTCAAGTACGATCACGTTTAGTTAATATTAATGTGCAGGGGGACTTGGGAAATCTATATCTAAACATACAACATAATAGGAAAATAATACAAGAAAAACATTTATGAGCAAATTAGTAAAATCATTCATAAAAATAAAAACTGCAATACAGCAGATGGGAAAAATATAAAACTACTCAATAAAATCACTTGAAAAAGGCAAAAAAAAGAAGCAAGATAAAAAAATACAATGAAATTCATAAAAAATTAAAAATGTACAAATATTACAAAAAAAGCAAAACAAAAAGCAAAGAAGGGCTAAATATACAAAAAAAAATACATAAACATAAAAAAATATGAATGGACACCAATAACTTACCAATCAAAACTTGGGAAACACCGTCAAATTCTGTTTTGTTTTTTATTTTAATAATTCAAAACCGCTTCATTTTTCATTCAAAGTCAACGTTGTGAATAAATAAATAAATGATGGATCTAAATTGGTAAAGCAATGATTTTCAAAATAAAATGTTGTATAATCTTGATTATTCGACATAAGCACATTTTGCATTCTTTGCACATCTTTATATTTTCTCTGTCAGTTTTATGCTGATGATTTTATGACCCAAATGACTTTCAATTCAATTAGCAATGTACTTTTTTTTCAACAGGTAACAATTTCTCAAATCTGGTATTTTCTCAGATTTTCGGATTTATGATGTATATGATGCTGTATGACCTGCAATGACTTTCAGTTCACAGCTTTGCATTTTCAAGATTTTAGATTCTTCAAAACAGGTAATATAAAACCAGATAAAAGCTTTGCACATCTTGGTATTTTTTCTCTCAGCCAGGTTTATGATATGAATGATGCATTATGACCTGGAATGACTTTCAGTTCCCGGCCATGCATTTTCAAGATTTTAGATTCTTCAAAGTAGGCACCTTTTGCCTAGAAAACAGCTCTTCACATCTTGTTATTTTCTCAGTCAAATTTATGATGTGGAGGATGCTTGATGACCTGCAATAACTTTCAGTTTGCAGCTACGCTTTTTCAAGATTTTCGATTCTTCAAAGTAGGTACTTTTGGGGCAGATAACAGCTTTCCACATCTTGTTATTTTCTCAGTCAGCTTTATGATGTGGATGCTTCGCTATGATCGGGAATGGCTTTTGTTTTAAGATGACTTGACTGATACAGACCCTTGCACAATTACAAATGAACATTTTGACCTGCTCTCACATTTCAGGCTTCAAACACATGATAGAAATGTATTTTTAAACTTACAAAACTATTTTTCAGTTTTATATTTGAAAAGAAAAGAAGTTTAAAATACTGTATAAATTTTGTCTCACTTCAAGATGGTGTCCCACTTGATGACGATTCATTACAAAAAAGGCCGGGGGGTCCTAATACTTTTGCAACAAACTCAAGCCCTGAAAAAAAATAGATAGTTGATGTTTGCAAGGAAAGGTCGTAGATGTTTCCAAACTTTTGACTGGTAGAGTTCTTAGAAATCAGTGTATACTGTAAAGGGCCGGGTGAGTCAAGAAAACCCAGAGAGATTTTCCTAATTGCAGCTGATCTACCGCAAGAGTCCATTTATTAGACTTTGCGGGACAATTGACTTAGTGTGCACTGAAGACATGTTCACCATCCTGTTGGGAGTCTCTGATTGGTAAAGCGTGAAGCCGCCAGTGGTATTGGGGAGGGGGGATAATGAATGGCAACATTTCCCCCCCAAGACAGACACGGGTTAAGGCCGGGGTAACAGCTGCAATTAGGAAGCGACTTGGGACCTTAAGAAGCACTCAAGCCGCCCCCCAAACCTCATCTATCAACGCTGATAAAAGGGCTTGAGCGGCAGGCTAATGCCTAACTAACTGTCCTAAGAATAATGAAGAAATGTTTCCTCTTTCCTTTGACCAAATGGAGAACATCTTGGTGCAGCACAGGGTGAATTTCTTGTAAGAATTCGCAAATTAATCTCTCACCTCAAAATTCTACACATAAAACCCATTGTGACAATGTGTGTAGATTTTTTAAACATTAGAATTTATGATAAATAGTAAATTAAGGCAGCCGGGGTTCTCACAAATGGGCGGTAAATGTCTCTGATTAGCCCTATCTGCTATACGTGCAGGCTTTTTTTTTTCTGTTCCAAACCGACGGTCACATAGAAAACTCTGAAAAAAGTGGAAATTTGCCAAATACTTCAGATCCGCGCTTGCGTGTAGCAAGCGTAAACCTGAGATTTTCGTCATCACTCTACTCTAGTTCCCGCCAAAAACACCGTTAAGAGACGAAGGTTCTTTCTGATTGGACATAATTTGGTGACACCACTGCCGTCTAGTGGCTTAATCAGGTGTTTCAAACTCATTTTTATCGTGGGCCAAATTGTATTTCAAGTTTCTGTTAGAGAGCTGGGACTGTGGTCAAATAATTTGAAGTGTGTTCTTCACACACCTAATTTTGAGATCAGAGGCCGGTAAAAAATGTTTAAAGGCGAAATTGGGAACAAAAAATGTATTTTTTTTCCTTGCAGTTTTTTAAAAGTTGAAGACAACTTTTATTTGAGCCAGAAATTTGAGTCAAATCAAAATGTCACGGGCCACGTAACAAGATGTGGTGGGGCAGATCTGGCTCCCGGGCCTTGAGTTTGACACCTGTGTTGTAAATGAATAAAACCGCGTGGTTAGGCTGTAATATAAAAGGCTGTAATATAATAAAATGTAGGAAAAGTGAAGCGCTGCAAATACTTTCCGGATGCACCGTATGTTTACGTAGCATTAGCATTGAAAACCGTTCAATGTTTGTACCCCAAATCTTTTAGATAAACACACTTTGAAACTCAGAAATGTTCTGGATCAATGAACGCACTCAAAAATCTTGTACAAAATCTTGCCAGAGGAGTAGCATCTTTTCAAGCTGCAAAGTGACTCGCTTCTTGTAGGTGTCAAAGAGTGAAAGATGTGATTTCTTTTTTTTTGAGGGGGGGGGGGGTTGTCTTTGCTAACATGGTGGTTTGACCCTCAGCGAGACGCAGACCACCTGTGTATCCGCACGCCACACCTTCACTGTCTTGAAAGGGCCGCATGAATCATTAATCATATGCCATGAATCATTAAAAGCTGAGGAGATACACATGCCCTCATCGCTCTCGCCGTAATGAGCTTCACATGTTTCGTTGGAGACTATGAATACGCCTTTGCAAATGTTGTCTATTCATCATGTTCATGAAAATTCTCAACAGAAATGTTGAGATTAGAACTAAGTGCGGCTATGATTGTGATTCTAAAGGCTCAGACTTCCTTCTGCAGCTGATGACAGGCTGCAGGGAGTTGCAAAGCAAACAGCGGCCTCTTCGCCGCTTCAACGGTTATCCCACTCAAAAAGTCAACAATCCAGAGGAGGGACTTGACTTGGACACGGTCAGCACATTTCCAGATGACTGCCACGCCGGCTCAAAACTGAAAATTGTTTTCTTGGCATTTTTACCAAAGAGGAAAGCAAAAGCAATGATGTATTATCTAACTCTAAACAATAAGAGCTTGGTTTTATTTGTTTTATTTTTTGCGTTACGTCAGTAACGAGAAGTTGGAGGGATCCAAAATACCTGAAGGTTACAAGTTCACGCAAGCTCTATTCATAACCTTTCACTATGGTCAACTCTTTCTAAATAATAGAGAAATAATAACTTGAAAGGAACACTTCGACATGAGAAAAATGCCATTGAACACTAACATATAAAAAATATTACCCATCAAAGTCACGCACATTAAAAATGCTGAAATTATATTGATCTAGTTCCAATTTACTCACAAATTTATCGTGTGAACTCTTGTTTCATCACTGGCCCAAAAAAAACGTACAGTAAGCGTTTTTTTTTTTCTTTTTTGTATTGTGCCATCTAGTGGAATTGTGTCGCCTGTTACTACTACAGCATTCCAATGACAAAGCTATCTGTCATGTGATCATCTGACGTGACGTGGAAAATAATCAACTTTCACTTATTTATCTAAAAAACATTTATTATTCATCACAAATATTTATGTTGCAGCATAAATGGCAGAAAGGTCCTGCAAAGGGAAACTCCGAACTGTGTAGCATACGTGCAAAACAATCGTCCCAACTGGAAGAATCTGATTTTAAATTGAGAATTAATTTAGAGTGTGTATAAAACGTGGATGCGGTAGATTTTACACAATAATACCGGTCTTTTGTACGAGAACGATCAAATGGTGCGCTGTCCCTTTAAGCGCAAACTGCTCTTTTCTTACTTCCTGTATTTACTTCCTGGTTAGCGGTAGCTCATTCGAATTAGTACTTTTTCCATCCACCCATCCTTTTAGGAAAGAGGACAAACAGGCGCATTAAAAAAGAAAACGAAAACTAAAATGTCGAACATATATAATACATAATGACAGAGCGTAAGAGAAAGCTGCCGTCACGCAAACGTGACCAAAAAGCAAACAATGAGCGTGAAGCACACGAATTGAATGAGACTGTGCACAGTGTTTACTTCAGTGGTTGTCAAACGACTCACATGAGGAGGAGACTGGGAAAGGATTTCTTCACACAACCTTGTGTCGCTTTGGCGAAAGCTTTCCTCGGCAAGGTAACTTCGGTGTCGCATGGTGTCTAGAACTATCGAAACATTCGTTAAGCTTATCTATAGAGCATATTAAATTGTAAAGTACCTTCGAGACTAACGTTCCACAAGCACGGTAATATTTCAAAGTATTAATTCAACAATACGTTCAAGACTGTCAATTGTATATAAAAAAAAACAATAAAAAAATACTGTATTTTGTAATAGTATGTTATATGTGGCCCTAAACCAATCGCGGTTCTACTTTGGTCAGTACCTTAGCTCTGCAGCTATTACAGTATGTCATCTTCAGGCGCCCGCTAGTGGCAAAATGGATGCCTTGCTGAGATAGATACCAAAAACGTGGATTTTGCTGATTCATATTTTCACAGGTGTGTTTAGACTTCTGGAGTTACATTATGATTGAAAAGAAACATTTCGGGTTGGCTTCCTCTTCAACATTGCCAAGTGTGCTATAACAGTTTACTCAACTTCATCACAGGACTGTAAATCTAATAAGATGGCCCTAACAAAGACAAATTGTTCATAAAACTGATTTTACAACTGTGTAATTATATCAAGAGCATAATTGGGTCATAATTTAAGCATTATGAAAGAAAGATGACATTTTGGCTTGAGTTAAGATCTCAAGTGCTGTCTATATCTGTTGAGTGTGAAATAATACCATTTTTGTTCCGTTATATGACATCTCCAACGAAAATCAAGCCCTGCGTATCCCAAAAATCACAATGAAGTAAATACTGCTACATAATCATTGTACTTGTAGAAGTTTGCTTAGAATGTATAAAAATAGTTTGACGTACTTTTTGTGTGTGCTGTTGCGTCATTCGCAGATCCTGGTGCGACGGCGCGAGGATGGCACAGAGCTGAGAGGACGCGTTGTGGAGACGGAGGCGTACCTGGGAGGCGAGGACAAAGCGTCGCACTCTGCGGGGGGCAAGCGTACAGAGAGGAACACGGCCATGTTCATGAAGCCCGGCACCATATACGTGTATCCCATATACGGCATCTATCTCTGCATGAACGTGTCCAGTCAAGGTCATATTAAGATTAAATGTGTATGATGTGCAATGGTACCTCAAAATTCAAGGGAGATGGTCTGGTGCCTCACAGGGGACGGTGCTGCCGTGCTACTGCGCTCGCTGGAGCCGCTGCAGGGCCACACCGTCATGAGGCAGCTGAGGGCCGCCAGACGCAAAGACGGAGCCCGGCCCCTGAAGGACAAGGAGCTGTGCAACGGTCCCTCCAAGCTGTGCCAGGCTCTGGACATCCCACGTTGCTTCGACCGCCGGGATCTGGCGTCCGACCCGGAGGTGTGGCTGGAGGAACCGGATCCCGCCGCGGGAGACGCCCGCCACCAGGTCGTGGTGGAGGCGGCTCGTATCGGCATCGAATCCCACGGGGAGTGGGCCAAGAAGCCGCTGAGGTTTTACATCCAAGGGAACGCTTTTGTTAGCGTGGTGGACAAAACGGCTGAAAGATTGGAGACTTTGTCTGACCTTCACTGTCAAACGCTCTGTAACCATACATAAACGGACAAACGTATTGAAAGGCAGATTCTCAATCAATTCAACTGATTTTCCCGGACATGGCCAATTTTTAAGTGTCTCTCTAAGCACATACTGTATACATGAAAAAAATATGACACACCACTAATTTCACAAAAAGTAAAGTACTTTTTGTCTACTGAAATAATGTGGAATTTATTCACAAAATGACCTTCTGACATCTGTGCCTGGTGTCCAAAATTGTGGTCCGGGGGCCATTTGTGCCCCATAGTTCATTTTTGAGCGGCCCGCGAGATACTGTATACTGAAAATGGCATCTGCTATGAACAAGTTTGATTATATATCAATATATATATTCCAAATTTACAAAACAATAAAACTTAGATATACTGGAAAAATACTTTTCATAACATTGTTGTGAATAAAGATATTTTTTTTTCTAGCAAAAACAGGTTAAAAAACCGGTTCCCTCCACTTTCTGCTGTGTCGAGGTCCAAATTGCAAACATACCACATACTGTAGATAATTCGCAAATAATTGCTTTAACCTTTTCACTCCCGTTGTTGGGACAATGCATCCCACAGCTTTTAAAAAAAAAAAAAATTGCAGAGGGTATAGGAATGGAAGCAATAACATGAAATGGCATCTCAGCGGTCATTACGTACCTATCTACAGATTCTCATGGCATTTAGCAACTTTTTGTGGTACACAACAAGCCAGTACAACAAGGTAGGTAGCATTGTACGATTTCTCGTAAATTAATCTATTACTGCGGAAACATATTGATAATGTGTTATATGTGTGTTACTATAGATTACACCAGGGGTCACCAACCTTTTGAAACAGAAAGCTACTTCTTTGGCACTGAGTAATACATAGGGCTTCCAGTTTATGTGAAGACTCTTATGTTTTGATTTGGATTCCCACAATAATTAAGAAACTGCTGTAGTAAATATGTAAATCATGTGTAATATGTATCTGTCATTTATGCATAATCGTTAGTAAAATTCCTAGAAAATCACAAAGTTCTATCACTTGTAAACTATTTGCAGAACAGGTCTGCGCGCTATTCATGTGATCCTCGGGGCTCCCCAGAACCCGCAAAGATCTTGGTGATCCCTGGATTACACTGATGTACTGAAGGCTTTTGGTGATGTTCAATTCTCGGGCACGTTTATATTATTATTATTGTAAAATACTGATGGGATAAAAATCCCAGGGCCTGTAACCTGATCTATGGAAGTGGGAATTTATTTTTTTTTCCAAGTATCCTAGACTTATTAAATAGTAATGTATGCCATAAATTAAAAAAAAAAATCAGTAGTGAAAGGGTTAAAAATGGTAAGTTTAGGACTGATTTTTCCTGTTTTGGCTTTAGCTCCTATTCATCGTGGTGGCAGATATCTTCTGGGGGATTACAGGTACTCTGACCACTCCCAAATCTTGTAAAACCCGTAACATAGACCTGTTCGGATATCATTTATTGGGTATCAACTGCTTGATTACTTATGGTATACTTGATTTATATATATTTTTGAAGTGGACCTTACATCCTTCAATTTTTCTGTATGTGGTCATCAGAAGAAAAAGTGTGGACAAAAAAAAGTGTGTGTAGTTTTGCTTACCTTCCATGATAGCTGACATGTTGAACATGTGTAGATGTGGACATTTCTGGATGATATTGACTTAAGATTGAAAGTGGATGTACCCATCCTAGCTACCAGGTCACAGGGGAGGTCATAATGAAAATACGTTCAAAGGAATTTATTACGAGTGACCCACAGATCTCGTGTGTGTTACAAATTTGAATGAATCATCTTAACATAAGATTTTTTTTTTTTTTAAACAATCGTTGCCTCCCAAAGTTAAAAAGAAGACTGCCGGTTCTCCTGGGTCCAGTATCAGTTCTTAAAAAGAAAAATCTGGATTAACAGGTCCATTATTTCTTCTTTTTTGCTTTCGTACATACCAAAAACAAGATCGAAGTCAACCCCAACCTTGGGGCTGAGGTCGGGTATCGGGGAGGGGTGTTGAAGGCTTGGGTCTTCATTGGATCCACAGATGTTTGGAGCGCCCTCGCCTCCCCCTTCAAAGCGTAAAAACAGCTCGTCTGATGTCCTCTGTCCTCTTCCCACCTCCGGGATCCGTGAGGGGCGGACGGTCTGGAAAGCTCATTACTCGGCGTGTGCCCCCCTCCACAGTCCCAAAGACATCTGCCACCCTCATCATTTCTTCTTATCTGAACACTCAAAGCCTCTTGACACTGTACATAATAATTTACTATTCAAAACTGGCTCATAAATAATAAAAAATAAACTATGGCTATGTCGTGAATCAATATAAATCAAGCTTTTTTCCCCTTCTCTTCAAACATCAGTTCCCAGCCACATCGGCGCTACTGTTACGACTACTGCTACTCTGTGGGAGACTGGAAAATGGAAATGATGGGATCTTCGTGATTGGTCACCACCAGCACGCTGCGGAACTTGTCCAAGAGCGTCTTGAGCTGGGAACGCCGCATGTTCTCATTGTACATGATCTCCTCCAAGTGGTGGTGGCCCCGGAAGTAGTGCAGCAGCCTGTGAGGGTTTTTTTTTTTTTTAAATGAAATTTTATGGGAAATTCAGATGTTGCATGCTTATGTGATCATGTTAAATCCAAATTGGTGCCCTGAGATGCAAGTTTGGTTTGTTCAGATATTGTATGAATTCATCTTTTCCTTTGACATGAATGGTTTAAAAATTAAGATGTGAAATAAGAAAAATAGCAATTTATCATATTTATAAAACAGGCAAGTGCAGATTGAGTCTCAGTGGTGCTTAAGTATCAACTCCTTTTCCAAGAATGAGAAAAGGGCTTTGAGCTTTTGTGTAGTATTTTAACAAATGTAGAAAAGTTCCCAGTTTTTTTTTTTAACTCATTCAATGTCAAAACATATTTTTATGTTTTTTTTAGATGTCCAGACATTCAATGACAGGCACTTATCTTTTTTTTTTCAAGCATTTGGCTAACGGAGAGTCTAAAATATCTGCTAATATATGAATTAAGTACTTAAGTTATCAATTACTTAGGCAACTAAGCACTACTCACTTAGTTTACAAATGAATCAATTGCTTTTGATATTTTAGTAGGTAATTAAGCAGTAAAACTAAGGCCTGAGGCGATATCATTTTTAGATGACAGCAAGACACAAAATGCCCAAGTGGTGCCTAGAACACATTATGATATAGAAAACTTTTGGGTTGACTTGCGCTTTAACTTTGAAAAGTTGAACAGCTTCTTGCTTGTTCCTCTTTGTAGTCCAAGATGAACACTTTATAAACTACAAGTGGCGAGCTATGAAATCTATTGTAGTCAAATGTTAAGCGTTGCGATAAATGACCTGGCAAACATGCGGAGATCTTCCTGGTTCTGTGCGGCGGGGATGTTGAGGATGAACTGTCGGTCGTGTTCCGACAGGCTGGCCAGCAGGGTCTCGGTCAGCAAGATCCTCTTGTTGAGGGGCGAGTCGTCGCCGCCGGGGGCCAACTCTGCGCTGGAGTTGTCCATGCTGGGGCTGGTCAGGGTCATGTCGTCGCTGCTGGCTGCACGCAACGCATGCTCACACACTTAGATTGACTGTTTTTTTTTCTTTTTCTTTCTTTCTTTCTTGGCCCTCGAGTCTAAAAGTTTGCGGACCCCTGTCCTCGTCCCTAGTTCCTAATCAAAACCATCACAACAAATTGCCGATCAACAAATCCTGAACTCAATCAATATAGTCTAAAAGCAAATCTTGATCCTCTAAAAGAGATCTGAACTTGTGAAGACCAGCCTAAATGTCCTAATTTCTCCGAAAGGTCCTCACTGTTAAAAAACAAAAACTCACAGCGGTCCTCAGAAGTATAGCCGCCCAAATAAACACACGCGAAGACACAGAGAGTGATGTCATACTTGGGGATCCGAAACTGAGGGCGCTGGGGGTGCTCAAGCCGCGCCCACCCGGGACCCGCGCGGCCAACGGCAGGTCGTCGTCCCTGTAAGCGGGCTCGTCCTCGGCGGGCGGCACCATCAGGCAGACGAAGGTGTGCAGCTGAATCAAAAGGCGGCGCTGCAGCATCCACACCACCATTTGGATCAGCTGGGCCTGCGCACACACGTCAGCCCCATCGTTTTGTTCCAGTCATACATACGGTAGTTTTGTCTAATATTTTGGGATTAGTTTCTCATATCTGAAGTATTTCCAATACGTTTTCATATTTCAGTAATTGGTGTTTATTATTTTATAGTGTTTGTTTTGATTATTTTATAATATTCTAATAAATATAAAATATTATTAGAATTATGATGCAATATATGATTTTTGAATAGTATAATTAACAAAATACAATTTTCTAAATATAATTTTAATTTGCTTTTTACATCTTTTGAAGCATTGCTTTCCCAATATTGAATTTAATTTTTGTGTTATTTTGTATACATTACTATTATGTATAAATTAATTTCTTTATTTGTAATAATATTGTTTTTTTAAAATATTTTTTGACGTGATTACTTTTGATATTTGCTATTTATACCTTTGCACATACTGATGTTGTTTTTAACCATTATTTAGTTTTTTTGTATTTTATCAAACTATTTTATCAATTTGATATTACATTATTAATTTGATATTAGAATAATATAGTGAAATAATATTATAAAATATTTCTTAATCTATTCTAATTCTGACTAGAATTATCAGATTATTATTTTCTTATCATTTGTAATTTTGCCACATATCTTTATTTCTAATGATTTTGTTGATGGCACTTTTAAAAATATGACTTTTATAATATTTGTTTGGTATTCGGTATTTTACTCATTTTGGTGTTCTTTTGCAAATGAAGATGGTATGTGAATATTTTTGAAGACTAATTGTACAAGAAAAATGTTTTACAGAGCTACTATATCATTTGAGGCCTAAGCTTTTAATTTGTCTACTGTAGAAGACATATCTATATCTATATGTCTATATCTTTTGACTCATTCCAGCTGCCCTACTAAGTGTGTTTTAGTGGGATGCGATTAACTTTGCTGTCTTGCTAAGACAAAATAGACAACAGTGGACGCAAATGAAGAGAATGTGTAAGTTGGGTCAGGAGGCATAAATGGATTGTAATGCTAAATAACCACCGACAGAGGGCGCCAATGATGCAAACCCAGCCAATTCAAAAGGACAAAAAGTAAAATGTTAACTGTTAAGAATTGATGGAAGGCATTCCTTTATTTCAAAGACATGTCTTTGTGATGCAGTCGTACCTCCTGTGCAGGGGCTTCCAGGGGGTTCCTGAACTCAGCCAGCGAGACAGGAAGCGAGAACTTGGCCAACATGGAAGGAAGGTCCTGACCGGGAAACTGCTGCGCAAACTGTTCGGCCTGAGGCGAGAATCTGTCGAGTGAGCGGTGAGAAACTGAGTGACTGGGGTCACGCGTTATTGGCCCATTCTGACAATTGAATAATATCATATTGCAACTCACAAGTAGAGGTTGGCGTGAGGGGACAGCATATAGACATTGTTCTCACACAGAGGGTAGATGATGATAGCCTTGCCCCAGTAAACCAGGTGGGCTGCAATTTGGAAGATCTGACAGCAAAGCAATACATTAGTATTGTAGTGTAATCCTAGGCCTCATACATATAACAGTTTCAGTGGCAACATAAACTGCAGTAATAGTCAATTTTCACAGAAGATAAAGAATATATGCCTGTGAGAATTGTTATGCAATTAGTCTACATGTGTTGCTGCACAATTTTTGTTTAAAGTGGAAGTCAAGCCAAAATCATTCTTTACAAGCAGCAAAATCCACTTTTTTCCATCTCTGGGATGGCCATTTTGTCACTAGCTGTCACCTGAAAATGAAACAAAGCTGCTGAGGCAACGACCAATCGCGGTTCACCTGTTTTCTGAGTTAGGTCATATGACAGTCAACTGCAAACATGTCATTTTCTGTCAATAGCAAGAGGCCGCTTCTTCTGAAGTCAATTAACATGTGGATTTAGCTGCTTACACCATATTCCACAAACACAATATTAATCTTAATACTGTGTTAAGACTATTGGGCTTTCACATAATATATTATTGTGAAATACAAATATTTGGATTGACTTCCACTTTAAATATCTGGTGATGTATCTCCTGCACCATTTATGGTAGTTTTGTTAACCTACTATGGCATATTCTGATGTGCATTAGCATTAAGCTAACATACTTTTTGATTTTGAAAACTACGCAAGTTAAATTAAAGGCACTTTTTTGAAACTCGATGAGGATCTGGACTCTAATTGTCCATGTTCTTGCACATCATTTGTGATCATTTCAAATCAAACCCTAAATTAAGATCGCATCAGGTAAGAAAATGCGTAAGGAACAGGCTGACCTGAAGCAGGGCTAGGTCAGTGTCCTGAGCCAGCTGCTGCAGGTTCTTAACCGCCGAGCATGTCTTGATGAGGCGCATCATGGCGGGCGAGCAGTCCACTGGAAGTTGCCCCAGCAGCGCCTTCTCGCTTTCGAGCAGCAGCAGCGCGTGATAGGGCCTGGACGACATTGAGATAATTAAGGCCTTCATTCTGGAAAAGTAGCCAAAAAAATAAAAGGGGAAAAAAAAAAAAAAGGCCTAGCAGAGGTAATGATATAAGACTACCATGAGGGGGCAGTAGACTGCAGTCAACACATCTTGTCCTCAAATGACTCCGCATATCAGTTAAGAGCACACATCGAAGCTACCAACCACTCACAGGCATGATATATGTGCTCTAACTTTAGAAATAATGAATGTGAATTAATTAATTATGGAGTGGAAAAAAAACATTAAGTGCACCTGCATAAACTGTCATTCTATCAAAAAAGAATTCAAGTTTTGAATCTTCAAATGTTACTATTTCCAAATTGTGTAAAAGGCTATTTTGCAATGTTAGTATTTTTCTTTTTTCTTTTCATGTGTATGTATTATTTTTGGCTAAAATTATGTAATGAATCCTCGCACTTTCTGTCTAATCACTTATTTTTTTGTACATTTCAAAGTACATATTTGTGTTTCATGTGTGACTATTTTAAAAAATGATAATACATTGGCATGGTTTATATTTAGTGCACTTTTATTTTTGTTGTATATTAAAAAACAATTTCCCCCCCAAAAAAGTGTGAATTTGTAATATTTCATTAGTTTATTTTACATATGTTTGTCTATTTGTTCAAAAATGAGTTCTTTTAACGTATTTTGCATTTTCTACCCTGATTTTGTTCAACATTTTACTTCTAAAATTAGTGCATCTGTAATCACTTGGGGTTTTATGTCCCGATTTCTCGCTATTTCTATTACTTCACACTATATGGATTTTTGTCTAAAAAATATATATATTTTATTATTTGTTCAAATACATTTTACTTTTTGGATTTTTTAAATTTTTGAATTTGTGCATTTGCAACAGAATACTTTTGCTTTTTTTAAATATTATTTTTGTACATTTGCACAAATATTCCTCTCCCTTTTGTTTTTTATTTTCTATTACTCCAATGTTAATTTGGATGGTTTTTTTTATTATTTGAAATTCATGCATTTGCAACAGAATACCAGAATACTTTAGTTTTTTTTTTAATATTATTTTTGTACATTTGCACAAATATTCCTCTCCCTTTTTTTATTTTCTACTACCCTAATGTGATTTTTTTTTAAGTTCGTGCATTTGCAACAGAATACCAGAATACTTTAGTTTGTTTTTTTCTTAATATTATTTTTGTATATTTGTCTCAAATATTCCTGTGCCTTTTGTCTTTTATTTTCTATTAATTACCCTAACTTTCTGGAGTTTTGCCATACTTTTTAATTTTCATTTCATTTCTTTCTGCCACTTTTTTTTCCTTTTACAATCAACGTCATAATTGTGACCCAATCAAAGTTATGTCGCTAACTTAATAATGTCACGCAATGCTCAGAGCGCCTCATGTCCTGATGGAGCACACCTGATGGCCTTAAGGCTGCGCTCCAAGGCCTCGGGGGGGATGTAGTTGCCACCGATGCGGTGGATCTTATGTGGGAGGCAGAAGCTGACCTCCAGCCAGTTGTTGATGTGGAGCCGCACCACGCCGGTCGTGCACAAACTGAAAAAGCATGCATTTGCACAAAATATTCAAAAAAATAAATAAATAAATTACGACCCTTGTGGGGATAAGCGGCTCTAGAAAATGGATGGATGGATGCCGTGTGCACACAAAAACCAACCTGTCATACACCTCCTTGAGGTCCTTGGCAAGCTTACATTTGGGCAGAATTTGCCTAAACGGCGATTGTGGGTTCACTATAAAAAAATTAATTAAAATAAGAGCACGAGTCACACACAATGATTTTTTTCTGGGGTTGTTTGTTTTTGGGAGTGGTGAGAGGTCGGCGGGGTCTCACTTTCGCTGACGTTGGTGACCTCGTCCTGCACGGCCAGCATGAGCTTGGCTTCCCTGGTGAGGTACTGGCAGCGGCGCTCCTCGTGCTGCAGCGCGATGGCGATTCGGCGCGACAGGTTTTGCAGGCAGCTGATGATCGACTGGTCGGCGTTGGCCTGCAGTCAAACAAATCACTACGCACATGGCTTGGAATGTAATATTCATGCCTTCATAATGTAATATTGAAGACGTCTAATAGCCTAAAAATTTTGCACTTTATTTTACTAATATTTTGGTAAGATTTTTTTAATGGCTACGCATTTTGCCCCACTATTTTTATTTTATTTTCAAATACCTGTTTTGTATATTATATGGGTGCTCCTTGTGTCGATTACCGGTTGACCGCAAGATATCATGCTGCATTAGCAGATAAAATTAGCTGATTAAAAAAAACGTAAATTGAAAAAAAAAATACACGGTGTTGTTTACATCGCCAGCTGTTCACTCTAAGGGAGCAAAAGATTATCAAGTAGACCTTTGTTGCAAACATGCTCCCAGAAGGAAATTCTAAAAAAAAAAAAAACATACTCTTCTTGTTATACATTACTTGTTATGGTATAGGTAATTTATTTTGAAGCATTGACTGGCCTTTTCACGTTTGGCTGTTTTAGCATGATGTCGTAGATTAACAGACAGTAAAATTTTTCCCTGTGTATTTCATTGCACCTCTGGCCCAACCAAGTTTAAAAAATAAAACAAAACAAAAAAACTGATCCATCCCTATTGGTTAATGCCTAGTTTAAATGTGTCTATCCTGCCTGGGCCAAAAGAGGAGTTATTAATTTATTATATCAGTGTTGAGCTGTAGGTGCCGCCCGTCATAGGTTTTTAGCCTGTCACAGGTCATGTCATGTGTGTGTGTTGCCCTAACATTAACGCTATGTTCAATGTTATTACAGTAAATGAATAAAACAAATAGATGAAAAAAATATTTTTAACAGGTCCCTATCATAAGTCTGCTTTTTTATTACTGTCACTAGACTATAAGTACTCCTACTATAGTCATTAATTTATTCCTTTATTTCACTTTTTTTGTTTTTTCATCTTCATTCAAATATAGTAAAGTTCGTCTGAGGTCATTAATAAGAATGATGCTTCTTCATCGGCAAACAAGCTTCCCCGAGTTGCTGGGCAAATCTCCCCACGAAAAACATGACTCAGCTACTTTTGGGCCCCCCCTCCTCCCCCTTGAGCTCGGATCAGCTGAGGGGGGCGCTCACCGTGACTCAGCAAGGGCAGGAACAGGTGGCGCCTCATCAAGCAGCATGATTACATGTGCAAAAATGTTTGTCCCCGCCTCCCAAGCCTACTCTGCCACCACAGATAGCAAAGACTCCGAAATTATCACTTGTAAACACAGCCCACCCCCACCCCTCCCTTCTTTTGAGGCACACCCACAGGCAAAATCATTACAAGCTTTGATAGTTATTCTTTTATTACAATATATGCAGTATATGAAGTATGCTAATAGGTGTCTGGTGAGCATGTAGTAGAATATGCAGGAAAAATGTTCCTACCCTTAGAGCAAAGACGACATTGAACATGATCATAGTGGGCATCTCCCTTTTGGGTGAAGGATCTGTTTTTGACATCTGAAATGAAAAATTAAAAAGATAATTAAATGTGACGTGTACTGTACAGTATATCTGTTAAATATTTGTTGGTGCGGCTTATTATCCGGTGCATCCTATAGTCCAGAAAATACAGTATACGAAAAAAACTCTAAATTGGTGTTTGGATTATTTTATGATTAACATATTGTTGTAAGTCCAATTATTTCTGATTTCAATAAATTGAGAAAGAGTAAAAAAAACAAACAAAAAAACACATTGGTGATATTAAATATTTGGTAATTTTTCTGTTGTGTATATTTACAATTTAAGAAAAATGCTTCAGTCATAAAAAACAACTGTTTTATCAGAATGTCGCATTGTTTAGGTGAAAATTTCTGTTATCTGGTAGGTTTCCAAGTGTTTTCAAGAGTGCAAAATCTACCCAATCCATAAATGGAACTTTAAAAAAAAGAAAAGCAGCATTACAGCACATGGATCCAAAAATGTTAGCATTATGTATGTTAGTTCTGTATGAATGACGCGTAGGCTGATGTTAAATTGAACAATTGTATTAAGACAGCCAACATGGCTCCCCAAAAAATAAGCGGTGCGAAATCAAAAGATGACCTGAATGATGGGTGGATGCTGCAGCAGAGTCGGGTGGCCCACGAAGCGAACATTGTCGATCTTCAGCTCGAACTTCTTGCCACACATGTCTGATTTGGTGGCCAGGATGGTTGCCAGGATGCTATCGGAAAACCTGAGAGACACAAAGGCCATTTTTTTCCCAGAAAAAAAAAAAAAATGAAGAGAGATTTCCAAGCTAATAAATTATCGGAGGCTGGAGAGGTTTTGATTACAATACCCACTTCCTGTGATTTGTATCAGAAATGACAAATTGATGTGTGAATGTTTGTGTGATGATCAAGAACATTCCATTGAAGATTCATGCAGCAATGAAAGGCAAATAAATGAAATGAAATAAAACACAAGACAACGTAATTGGGAAGAATAAAAAACAACAAGTGAATTTAATGAGCGTTTGCAGCCGATTTTACTGAGCGCAACATGCTGCAGCTTGACTGATTCCACTTGAATCCATTTCAAATAGCGCAGAGAATAGCGAATTAACGCACTGTTTCACTTTGGGAGTACGCACAAGAACAGTCTTACGTTACAAAAGAAGATTAAAACCACATCATTTAGTCGTACTGAAGACGTAAAGTGGCAGTCAAAAATTTGCAAACCTACAGTTTAGTGTTCCATTTTTTAATCTAAGTTTCTTGACATTATAAAGAAATACAGATGAGATTATTTGATTAAAAAAAGCAAAACAATGTTTTGCTAATTATTTAGATTCTTCATAACAGGCACTTCTTGCCGTATGAGCTCACTCAGCTTGATGATGTGGATGATGCCTAATGACCTGGAGTCACTTTGAGTTAACGGCTGTGCATTCCCAAGAGTTAGAAGAGTTTGAATTTTTTGACTCTTTATTTGAGACATTTGCATTTGAGGATACTTCATGAGCTGGAATGAATTTCACTTCACAGTGGAGCAGTTTTAAGCAATATTAGCTTCAATTAATTGACCTCTTAATGCGTTTGCAACCATTTAAATTTGATATGGATGACATTTTAAGATATGAAATGACTTTCAGCTTACAGCTGAACATTCCCAAGAGGAAATAACTTGATGATGTAGATCACGTGTTATGAACTGGAATGACTTGCAGGTCACAGCTGAGCAGTGTCAAGAGTTCATAGCTTGAATTTTTGACCTCTTATACATGATTGAGAAATTAGAATATGATGATATGTATGATCCTTTATGTACTGGAATGACGTTCAGGTCACAGCTGTGTGTTTTTAGAAGATTCTTAAATTTTTTGACCTCTTCATGAATTATAAAATATTTCAATTTGATGATGTTTTATGACCTACAATGACCTTCAGCTCACACTTGTGAATTTTCAAGAGTAATTTGTTTGGATTTGTTGACCTGTAATGTGTTTTGAAACCATTTGAATTTGATGATGTGGATGATGCTTCATGACCTGAAAGGACTTTCTTTTGACAACTCTTCATTTTCAAGATTAAATAGATAGGATTTCTTGACCTCTTAATACATTGGAGACCATGCGTATTTGAACAGGTTTCCAAACTTTTGACCAGAGTAATAAATACAAGAAAATTCAGATTTGAGGAGCAATATAAACAAAGGAAAATGTGCTTTTAAGGATTCCAAAGTCTTACCCCTCGACCAACTGTTGGTCAGTTAGTGAAGAAGGCTCTCTGAAATGGGAATGGAACCATAAAGAAAACAAGAACAAGCAAAGAGCTGCATCTTGCATGCACACATACTGACTAAGAAAGCCCATATGCAGGGGGAACCAGCATCTGTGACAACAAAAAAATGGTCCAAAAGTCTCCGGTTTGGACTCATTTAGTAAAACTAACAGTGATAGTGTGCTTTAGTGTGCTTGATTGGATTTAAATGACATTCCTGAGTTTCAGGAACCTACCAAATTGTAGAAACGTGGAATAGAAACTATTATCTGAAACCAGCCTCAGCTCTCAGTGAGACACGGCTGCTTGGTGTCATAACATTGCAGCTCTGCTTACCTGCAAGCTTTGAAATACACTGCTTTGTTTTTAAGCATATTGCAGTTGATGAAACAGTAACAAAACATGTAGACAACGGAAAGCAAGTGAGTTATTAAGGACACAATGAGAATGAGTGGACGGTGCGTTTGTGGTGAAACATATTTGGGAAGAAAGTACCTTGAATCTCCATCCTGATCTTCAACCTCTCTCGTTGTATTCAGCGCATAGCGATTCCGCTGTTTTGCTTATCGGGGAGAAATACTCCATAAGTATTGAAGCAAATATTTGACACTAAAAACGAGTTAGGGATATTGGGCTATTAAGTTATTTTTTCTAGGTGAACGAAAATTCGAATCGTTTTATGTTGCAAATAAGTTTGTTGAGGCGCTGCCAGTATGATGCTAACGTTCACCTGCGTGTGTCGATGCGCATTCGGCGGCTCGTTGGAAAGGGTAGCGGAAAAGCAGCTTGTTCCCGCGGCTGCCGGAGCTCACCAGGATGACACTTATGGGGTTGGTTTTGTGTCCCCATCGGGGGCCTCTGTACAAGCTGATAGTCGGCTGCACGACCGCCGATTTTCGTTGCTCATCTGCGGATCCGCCGCTGCCAGATGGGTTGAGCATCATGTTAGCATTGTAGCTCGCTAGCTAGCTGCACAACGATTGACACTTATAACGCTTTACTCTTTGCAAACAAAACTCTCAGCGACGCTTACTAAACGCTGATTTCCAACACTATTTTTCATATTCATACCGCACCAGGGCCAGTTTTCACGTTGCCAACTCAAGTCAAATGTTTTGTGTCAACTCAAAAAGTCCGACGTCAAACAAGGACACGAGCCACGATGCGCATGCGCGTAAACTTCACTAGTTCGGGATGCAATGCAAAGCCTAAAAAATAAATCACTCAAACAAAACAGGAAATTCCTTGTATACCAAATTTTAAGGTTTTGTGTGACTTTACACTGCCTTTAAGCACTGTTATATAATTTATTTAAGTGTGGAAAAAAAATCATTTCACATTTGTAAACATCTTCATGTGACGTCACGCTAACTCACTCACGGTCGCCATTTTTGAAGTTCATTCTGAATCGAGAAACTTCACGGCCAACATTTTGGGGTGTTTTGGCTCAAATTTTAAATCACTGAGAATTTTTCTCATATTTTTCAAGGAAAAGATGGCGATTGTGCCCGGTCAAATGTCTAGCTCTAAATTTTGTTGGAACACTTAAACAGATATTAGTGTCATAACCAATAAAATATGATCACTTGCATTAAAGGACATTTAGCTATAAGAAATTGCCTCAGAATACCTTTTATTAGACTTTATTATTTAAAAAAATATTTTATTATGTAGATTTTTAAACACCTCTCACAGGAGAATAAGTGTCTGACATCACACAGTTCCGAAAAACTAGTTTGCTGCTAGTCTAAAAGATGACACACACAGAAAAGAGTCAAAACACAGCACGTTCATCATTGCCTTTGACTTTTTAATCAATTTGAGCCCAACAGAATGAGAAAATTTCACACAATCATGTCGGCTTTGGTGTGGTTCATGACGTTTACCGGTACTTCTCACTAATAGCAAGAGTAAGGGCGGCCAGGAATTTGTCCACGGACACATGGACCTCTGGGGTGAACTCTTTCGGGAACAGCATGGCCATCACCACAAGGATGCAGTGAGAGAGAATCTGGGGATCGGAAATACAAGTAAATAAATAAAAACAAAAAAAAACAACTTTAGTCAAATCTAAAAAATTAAGTTCTCGAAGGTTTTCCTATAATGTTGCTTTTAACTGTAATGCACAATAAATGTTTGCATTTTTTCTCAGAACTATTGACAGCAATATGAAATTATCAAAATTCAGCGGAAAATTACGCATAGAATAATTAAACAATTTTGAAGAAAATGTAAATGCCGAGTTGGGTGACTCGAGTCAAGTGACTTGACTCAAGTCAGACTTGAGTTGTCAATATTAGGATTTGGAACTTATGACGACTAAGATTATGAGCCTTGACCTGACTTGAACTGCATGACTTGTTTACATTTGACATAGTTTCCAAGATAATGAGCCATTTCCAAATTTATTTTTTGGGGCGCAGTCCATCTGTGAATACTAGCCAATAAAATCTAGAGCAGACACTGAATACAAAGTGGCTAAAATGTATGACTCGACAACAATTACTTTATACCAAACTCGCTTGTAATTTGACTTGTAACTTTTGCTAAAATATGTCAGCTTGAATGACTTTTAAAGAGCAGCAAGTCGAGCGTGAAGAGCACCTTGAAATTGGAGGGGTCCACTCTCAAGGTGAAGGCGTGCAGCTCGCTGAGGTTCATCAGGCCGCTGGTCAGGTTGTCGATTTTGCCCACGGCGTCGTTGACGCCGGCCATGATCACCTTGCCGTGCTTCTTGACCGGAGCGGAGCCCAGGCTCAAGTCCTTCCAGTGGGAGAAGTAGGTCTTGGTCTGGGGGTATACAAAGATCATCCTGCGAGGGCAAACGAATCCGTCGTCAGGGAAGAGTGTCACGCGTGTCTCATCGGGTGAGGATTTACCTGGTCAGAGCTTCGCTCCCGATGAGGTCAGCCCTTTTGGATGCCAGGGCCCAGAAGGCCTTGACTGTCTCCTTGTCCTTGGTGGTAAGACTCATCTTGGTGATTTGGATGAAAGGTGAGTGCACCGATGAGGGCAAAATGGTGCATTTATATATAAACAGTGTTGGCAAGGGGCCATGGGCACACCTCAGATATGAATGTGTGCCAGCTGGATGGCATCCAAGTGGTGCAGGCAGCAGAAGATACAGGACACCGCTACTCACGCATCCAAAAAAAACAACACAAAAAGCTTCTTTAAAATCAAGACATTTATTTTCAATAGTCTGCCATTTAACTTATTCAGTCCCAAAGACATGTTCTTACAGTTACTTTTTAAGAGTCCAGACATGTAATCACATGTACTTTTTAAAAACATATTTTTTCACACCTGGTGAAATGAAGATGTCAAAATAGCTACAAACAAATGACTTAATTACTAAAATAATCAATTGCTTTAGGCAATTACATACTAAAGTTAATTAAATACTTTAGACAATTAAGTACAATATTAGTTGATTAAATTATGTAATTGAGTATGAACATAATCGATTACGTCATGTAAAAGTGTAAGTAGAAGTAATTTATTGCATTAGGTACTAATCTGGTAAAGTACTTGAGTACTTTATGCACTAAAGTATTGAGATACTAGGGCAATTGATTATTTCAAATAAAAAAAAACTAAGTAATCTCAATCAATCTCAAATAAATTATTTTACGTTTTTAAGGCATTTTCAACAAAATTATTAGTAGATTTTATTTTTTTTATGAGTATGGTCATGTGACGTTCACAAGCAAAGTTTTAATTGGTTGTTACCTAAGCAACTGCAATGTCATTTTCAGTCCACAGCAAGTGGCAAAATGGCTGCCCGAGATGGATCGAAAAGGGTGCATTTGGCTGCTTAATTCATCAATAATTATAATATTGCATAGATAATATTGAAAAATAAAAAAGGAGGGTTGACTTCCCCTCTAACTCATCCAATCCCAAAGGCATATTTTTATGATTTTTTTTTTTAAAGAGTCAAGACATTCAATCACAGGTAACTATTTTTATTTTTGTCTGGTAATAAATGCATCACGAACTGAAGTTATCAATTACTTTAAGTACAAAGTACTAATGTAATAGTTCACTTCAGATTACTAAACTACTAAAGTATAATCAATTATGTTACATAAAATACGGAAGTCATCTATGAGCAGGTTGATTTATATTTCACAAACAAAATATTTACCAAAATGTCATGTTAAGACTAGTAGTATGCACCGGATGTCAAATATTCTGGTGAAGAACATTTTAGGTTTGACCTCCCCTTTAAGGTCACGTCAAATGTGTTGAATGAATATTTCTGACCATCTGTTTATGTACCTTAAAATGACTGAAATATTAAAACAAAAATAAATTGATTTAATAAAGTTTGTTTTGTTTGTGTACAAAAACAATTAGATGCAATTTGTAATCATTTAATAGTAATGTACAACAAGCTGTGCTTTTTTGTTCTTATTTACACTATTTTTTTTTTAAATAGTGTACCATTAAATGTTTTCTAGGATCTTTTGAACTGTCTCTGGAAATAGGTACCAGCAAATCTAATTTAATGCTAGGAAATGTCAGGAACAATACAGTTCTTTTCAAATTAAGGGCAAATTAATTAGAACATAAGTCACCATCTTGCCAAGTTCCATTATGGTGACTCAAAATGTTTTATGCCTTTGTTTCATTTTATACCAATGCACATTGTCTTGAATAGCAGAAATTTAGTGCCAAAGTTTTTAATCTGTTATTATTGTTTTTCCACAAAATCAAAATACATGACACATTCATTACTGCTTCAGATCATTTATTGAATTTATTTTATTTGAATGATCATTGCCCGACAGAGAAATGCGAGGAACGATCGGGATCCCGTGGGTGTGGGGTGACATTGTTTATCTGTACTTCTCGGCAATGGCGAGAGTCAGGGCGGCCAGGAACTTGTCCATGCACACGTGGACCTCCGGGGTGAAATCCACCGGGAACAGCATGGCCATCACCACAAGCAAGCAGTGAGCCAGAATCTGGTGGGGGGAGAAAATGCATTTACTTCATTATTGTACACGCCTTTGTATCATTGATTTCAAGAAAAAATGGTTGGAAAAAAATGACCAAAAAGTAACCAAATACAATTGACGGACAGGGTTCATTGTTGAGGTGGTCAAAAAATAAATAAATCTGAGATTTTAGCAAAGCAAACTATGTATTTTCTTTGTACTTATTAAAAAAGCCAACTGTAAGTTTCAATTCAACAAAAAAAGTACAAATATGAAAACATCTCAACTGTTCAGGGATGTGAATGACGGCTAAATGATGAAAATTGTCAGGAAGGGTGGGACTGAAAACAGGTTAACTCAGTCAAGTCTTTTTTGGTTTTGAAATCATTCACCGGCTACAGACGTCAAAGAGTTAATCTAATATAAAATGGCTGGTTTTTATATAGGGCCCCGAATTGGGCAAATGTTCGAAACGAGCGCGAAGAAGAGTTTGGACCTTGAAGTTGGCCGGGTCCACTCTCAAGGTGTAAGCGTGCAGCTCGCTGAGGGTCACCAGGCCGGCGGTCAGGTCGTCGATTTTGCCGATGGCGTCGCCGATGCCGGCCATGATCACCTTGCCGTGCTTCTTGACCGGAGCCGAGTTGAGGCTCAGGTCCTTCCAGTGGGCAAAGTAAGTCTTAGTCTGGGGGTAGACATAGAGCAACCTGCCAAGGGGAACAAAGGCGACGTCAAGGAATCGGAGTCGCCGTCGCCGACGAGACGGGCGCCTCTCGTCAAATTTACCTGGACAGAGCTTCGCTCCCGATCATGTCTGACTTTCCGGCAGCCACCTTCCAGAAGGCCCTGACTGTGTCTTTGTCCTTGGCGGTGAGACTCATCTTGATGCTGTAGCTGCAAGTTTAATGCTGCCGCATGAGGACCAAATTGTGCTTTTATATAGTGTGGCGAGTGGGCATGGGCACACCCCAGATAGGATGTGTGCCTGCTGGATGGAATCCAAACTGTGCAGGCGATGGCGTACACACCCAGAATACCGGCATTCGAAATGACAGGGGGTTCAAAGGCAATTTGTCTCTCCTGTAGTGGACACATATTTTGCGTCAATATTATGTGACCCTTTCAAGCAACCCTTCTAAACCCTAGTGTGCTCAGGAGAGGACATCCTGGCCTTTCCTATGATGTATCATATGCTTAGGTGGAGTGCACTTAACCTGGCTGTCTCGCTGAGACAATATGGACAGAACAGTGGACACAAATGCATAGGCTGGGTCTCACGAGGATGAGTTTGAGGTCCATTTTTATGTGGGAAAAGAATATTCTCATCATTTTGGTGGTGTCAGTTTCAAGATGAGATGACCATACATTTTCATATTCGATATGTTAACCAAAGATGATCCCGTCCAATGGATTGGTACAAGTCCGATACTTGAATGGAGACCGATACCAAGCAGCGATACCACTCGTATTTTTGATAACTGTTCCACACCTACTTATTCCAATATCGCATTTTCCATAAGAATTCATGAAATTGTTGGCAATGAAAGCAGCACGCTGATGTTGAGTATCTCGTGTTTATCATGTGGATTGAGATCTTAGTTTCAAAACACTGGCGTCTTTAGTACGTAAACATTTTGCAAACGCATGCGCCACCCTTATCAGCTGAAATGCACTGCACGAAGAAAAAAATGCATACGTGATAAGCATAAATGTCCCCCCGTGGGGACGCAAACACGCTTGTGACATTTTATATGAACAAACAAAAACAACATTCATTCATTCAGATACTTCTAGAAAATAAAAAGATCAAACGTTCATTGATTAAAATGCACCTCTAAATGCAATCCTTATTTAACACAAAAATGTAAATAAAACACTGACTGAAGTCAAAATGTAAAAACCAATGATTTTAGAAAAAATATGTATTTTTTAATGTAAGTAGGGTGGTAAATATAAATAAAATATAAATAAAATTTGGCAAGTTTTGCAAATCATGTTCAACCTATATTTAATTGAATACACTGCAAAGACAATTTATTGACTGTTCAAACTGGTACATTTTATTGCTTTTAAGAAATAATATTCAACATTTCAAAAAAGATGGGTCATGTGGCAAAAAAAGACTGAGAAATTTGAGGAATGTTCATCAAACACCTGTTTGGAACATCCCACAGGTAAACATGCTACTTGGGCATTGCAATTGGGGTTGTGGTATGATTATGTATTTCTGAACATCAAAAAGGAATATCCCCTTGTTGCTTGAAAACATTTCGATTCCATGGCATGCCATCGATTTTGTGTACCTCTTATCTCAACTGGGGTGGTTGATAAACTGGCACATACCCCAGTTGAGTTTGGGCGGTAGGCGGGGTACACCCTGACTGGTCGCCGCTCACGTTTGTGTTTGGCTACCCTCTAGTGGACATCATTATACTTTACATTTGAACGTAATTTAAGAAAAAAAGCAGTTACCAATCAGATAAAATATATCCAATTAAGATGCGATAAAGTAATACAGGAGACACAAAACAAATGTAGTGCAACTCAAATGTCTCTATTGGACTTAAGTGGACTAGTGCTGGGCCTCAGTCTGCTCCTGAGTGATGGGGAATTCCAAGGAAGTCCTGAAGAGAGGGGGCGCCTCCTCTTGCTCCTCACTGATTGGCTCTTTGCGCTCCTCCGCCACTGGCTTGTTGAGCTCCTCTGCCATTAGCTTGTTGAGCTCCTCCGCCATTGGCTTTTTGTGGTCTTCCGCGATTGGATCGTTGGGCCCTTCCGCGATGGGCTGCCTGGCCACCGGGGCGTGGATCCGCAGCTGTCCGTCCTCCATGAGAGAGCAGGACAGCCCGGACAGGTCCAGGTGAGGCGAGAGATGGATCCTCTGCTGGAAGCCCACCCGCGACGCCGCCGTGGAGGCGAAGGAGGCCCGGGAGGTATGAGAAGCGCAGGAGTGAGTTTCCTGGGCGCCCGCCTGCTTGGCGGCCATAACCAGGAGGCTGCGGCCTTCCAGTTTGACGCTGATGTCGCCGGGGGCGTAGCCGCGGGCGTCGAGGGTCACTAAGAGGTCGTCGTGAGGCGAGGTCGTTTGGACCTGATCCTGCCGAACCTGACACTGCTTCTCCTCTTCTTCGGCTTCGTCTCGGTCGCCCATTCTGAGCACATTGAAAAGATCCTGCGTCAGATTCAAACTTCTTCTGTCTATGGCCTCAATGTGCTGCAGTTCTTGTCAAGAACTTTGTAATCTACACGAGTGACAGTAATTTGCTTTTACGGTCCATGCTCCCATATCTTCTACTGTATCTATCATTATTCATCTATCTCCTCCTCCGTTTTCTCTTGGTCGAGCTATACATCTAGCCACCCAGTCCATTCGCGAGTAAATCCATCCAATCCAGTAGCAATCCATAAAAGAATCATCCTTCTACTGATTCAGCCATTAATTTGTCAAATCATAGATCTGTGTCTGTCTACCTATGAGCTATGTAGCCATCCATCTAGTTATCATCTAACTAGCAATCAAGCTAACGAGCGATCTATCTATCTAACAATCTGGCTAGCTATTCATCTGACTAACTATCCATCTGACCAGCTATCCCATCTAGCTATTTCGCAAGTTTTCGTCTAACTATCTAGCAAGCTTTCCATCTCGCTATCTAGCATAGCTTTCCATCTCGTAGTTGTCTGCGTTGCTTTCTATCTCGCTATCTAGCTTATCCATCCATCCGGCGATCTAGTTTGCAATCCATCTACCTGTCTATCTAACTTGTGTTCCAGCTAACTAGCGATTCATCTAGCTATCCATCTAACTATCCATCTAACTATCCATCTGATTAGCTATATCCAGCTAGCTATCAATCTAACTTGTGATCCATCTAACTAGCGTTTCATCTAGCCATCCATCGAACTAACTATCCATCTGACTTGGTATATCCAGCTTGCTATCCAGCTAACCAGCAATTCATTTAACTAACCATTTAACTAACTATCCATCTGACTAGCTAGTATCCATCTAACTAACGATTTATCTGACTAGCTGTCCTTCTGACAAGCTATCCATCGACATGCTAGCTATCAATCTGACAAGATATCTAGCCAGCTTTTCACCTCGCTATCAAGCTAGCTAACCCTAGCTAGGTTTCCAGCTTGCTCACTTGCTATCTTTCCATCTAGCTAGCCTTTTCTAGCTAACTTATCATCTAGCTATCTAGCTTGCTTTCCATCTCGCTAGCTATCATCTGTGATGCATACAACATATATACTGTACAGTATTTGTCATACATGTATCCATCTTTCAGTTTATCCATCTATCCTGTCTTTCTTTGGTCTGTTAGGAACGCTCATCTACCAATTTGTCCATCAGCACATCAATCCAGCATTCCATCGTCCCTCTTGTCATGGATCAGTTCCTTGTTTCAGTCCAAGAACCAGCTTTTCAGTCATCTCTGGAACTCTTAACATTTTCCCTCCATTCTATCTACCTGACTTTCTGTCCATCTATCTGTAGTAACTACTCATCCATGACATACCTGAGGAAAGGTGAGGCCATGAGGGGCGAATTAAAGAGTCGAGATCCATCTTTGAAGAAACTGTCAGCCAGTTCTGCTTTGCGGTTGAGGAGGTCTTGGCGTAGCGAGGAAAGGGGCCACAGGAGCCCTCCCTGGCTGAAGAAAGGGTCGTCGCCAAAAAGGCTGCTCAGGACTCCGTGCCGGGACATGAGGATGACGTTCTTGTGCGGAATCTAACTCGGGTAGACGTCTTTTTCAGTTTCTTCTTGAGCTTCTTCTTCTGCCTCGTGTGGTCTCACCTCGCCTTAATATACCTCCACTATGAACGCCCCCCTCTTCCTTGGCGCTATTTCCAGAGGATGAGCTCAGGGCTGCTCCCATGTGTCACCGAGGGAAGGGATACCCTGGGAGTCATCAGATGGCTCAGCAAAGCTGGTGGCGACATCTTGTTTGTGTTTCGACTGAGTCACAACAGGTGGCGCCTCAATATTTCAAGACCCAAAACTTCCCCCGAAGACTTTGTGGGACTTACTGGACAAAGATCACAGATCTATTTTTGACCTTCTTAAATAAGTGTCGCATTATTGTAGACCTTTACAATGTCTGCTTGGGAGGTGGACAGAGAAAGAATTTCGCTGTGTGGTTCCGTGCTATACGTGTGACGATAAATCTCTTTGCATCTTTGAAAAGCGCACAAACGGGTGGTGAATCCAATTACTGTAAGATACGAGATTTGGATAAAAACATGTTTTTGAATACTAGTCAAGTTTGAGAGCACGAGGAGCAAAACAAAAAAAGCCCCCCTCCCCCCATGCCTTTTAAGTCTTAATAGTCATCTTAAATACATGTGAAGCTAGCAGCTGTCAAGAGCAACAAACAGCTGGCGGCCACGCAGCACAAATTTAGGTTACAAGGTCTCATGGCCGCCATCTTGAGGCCTGTGCTCAGCGCATTGGCATCCGGCATGCTAACGTTACAAGGAGCCAGCGTCATGAGTATTCACGGCTGTCAGACCTTTGGCTTGCACCAAAAGTAGCCTCTCGTGTCATACGTAATGTACGTTTTGGGCTTTTTGTTTTTTAGTAGACTCCTTTAAGGGGGCGTAAAGTGAACCCAGAACACTTTGGGTAGATATAAATAACATAGGTAACGTTGTTTTGTTTTTTTGAGACTTTATTAATTCCAGTAATGATAGCGTCACGCTACATATTTCTGTTTCTTATCTTATCCATCTTATCTTATCCATCTTACTGTATCTTATCTGTCTATTGATCAAAGATAACTAGATAGCAAACAATTATTTCAATCCCAGCTATTTTAATTAATCAATGAATTTATTTCTACAGATTTTTGAGAAATAAAATGTAAATGTGGCCACTGGCCAAGTAAATGGTGTTTAACTCATTCAATTCCAAATACATCTTTTTTAAACCCAGACTTTGAATCCCTAATACTCACTTATGTATACTGCAATTTTTGGGTCTAAAAATGTTAGTACCAAAGGAGGTTATTACGTGCTAAAGTCATCCAGTACTTTGAATACTGAAGTAATCAATTATTTTAGGTAATTAAGTACCGAAGTAATCAATTATTTTGTGTAAAAACTCATTCAAAACACTTTACTTAAACATAAATTGATTTAGCCAAAGTCTACAGTAACAGATGACATAATAAGTACTTACTCACTTCAAGTCAAATAGTGAATGTAAAGTAATGGATTACTTTAGTACCGCACCATCAATTTTTAGACTCTCTTTCAGCCAAACATGTAACAAGTTTAAATAAAAATGAGTACCAGGGATTGAATGTCTGGACTCTTGAAAAATGTAAAAATCGAATGAGTTAATCATCCAGCCATCAATTGTCTATGTCCGCTTATCCTCACAAGGATTACTGGTGATTGTCTTTGGGCAGTAGGCTGGGGACACCGTGGACTTTAATCATTTACGCACAATTTTTACATTGCAGTTCTCATCAATCTTTTTGAATCATTTTGTGATTTATTGGGTACTAATGAATGCAGAGGGCCCCAAATTTGGGAATGAAAATCACCTCAAATTAACTTTAATCGTATTTTCTTACGAAAAAAAAAATGATAATGTTCATCAACGTAAAGACCAACTGTAAATGTTAGATTTTTTTTTTTTTTTACTATAAGTTACCTTCATGAGCGCAATTGTGGCAGATTGCACTTTATTTTTTTATCCCAAAATGATGGTTTACGAAAACAAGCATAGGTTCTGTCCCTACCAGGGACAATTGGCGACAGGCCGAACAAGTAAATATTCTTCCACTAGATGGCAGGATTGGGACTAATAAACTGCGGTATTACACCTACCTGTTGCTGGTAGCATAAAACAATGTCCTGTATACAAACGCGGTGTTATCATTTGCGGTAATTGGGTATACAACATTAGTTAATGAGTTAAAAAAAATACTTTTATCCTACCTTAGCCTTCGTAATGCTCACCGCCGGACCTCGTCGTAGTCATAGTGTACTTTTCCTAGCCACAACCATCTCCGAACGACCCCAGGTCCACTTGGCAGTAATGAAAAAACACAATTATTTTGAAGATAATAATAATAATAATAATAATAATAATAATAATAATAATAATAATAATAATAATAATAATAATAATAATAATAATAATAAATGAATGAATAAGCATAATACCTGTATGGCCATTCCTGCTGCCGGAAGTGTTTATCACATACATCCGACTTTTCGCTGCAACAAATGTCCGTGCGGAAACATATCGGAAAAGTCTTCTTCGTTCTACAATTGTTGGCGGATTGCAAGCAATGTTAAAGTTAATGCCGTTACCCACTGCGCAACAAGCGTATAACGTATATATCGCCACCTTCAGAATCAATTTATCATAAGGAAAATGTTTTTTTTTTTTCAAAAATAAAAAATATTGAGGCACGCGTCCACCAGGTTTTTAGTTAGTCGTCTTTCATGTCTACTTATACAACAGAAAAACAGCTTTGTGTGAAACAAAATAAGACCATATTTCATATTCTTTGTATTATGCATAAGTTATCTTAGTGTATCTTAATTGTAGTATTTATCTTCAATGTAAACACTTTCACATTTTGTTTGATGTGCGATTTTTGGCGTGTACTTAAAATGTGTGCCTCTGCTCAAAAATGTTGGTAAACACCGGTGTAATGCATTTCTACAGTCTTTTAGACATAATGAGCCACTTTTTTAGAATGTTGATTTTTTTTCCCCCCCACGCTGAATTTCTGAAATATTATAATAACATTTAAAAAAATAGTCTCAAGATTTTTTTTTGTTTTTGTTTTTGCATTTATTGATGACATGCACACAGTAATGACATGCTGCCGCTGCTGCTGCCAGTTTTCCTGAGAGGTTGTTTTGCGCCCGTTTATCTGTATTTTTCGGCCAGGGACAGAGACACTGCGGCCAGGAACTTGTCCATGGCCACGTGGACCTCAGGGGTGAAGTCAACGGGGAACATGCTGGCCAAAACCACCAGAATGCAGTGGGTGAAAATCTGTAAAGAAGAGAATATCGGCCATGTATTACGTAGTCAACTTCAATTCACTGTTGGACTGTGGAATACTTTAGTTCACGAAACAAATTTACCAACTTGTGTTCTTTGCATGTGGGTTTTTGTGGCTCAGTTGCTGTTGTTGAATATTGTTTTTATCTATTACAAATAGCGCATTTTGTTCATCTATTTATGGTAATGGCGTGTGATGAAAGGCAGAAGAATTTTTTATAATTTTATAATATAAATAAATTCTGTGAAATATATTTTCCGTTGTAAAAAAAAAAAAAATCTGTCCCAATTTTTATTCAGCGCATTATTCATCTCCAGTGTCATGCCATTTTGGATGAATTCTAATAGGACCATGTTGTTTTTTAATTTATTCTTTTATTATTTGAATTATTCTTTAAGTTGCACTAAACTTGGGCATTATAGTGCAGCCAAAAAGACACAAAATAAGAGGACTTACACAATTGCTGTAAGTGACTCATCTGTAAGTGGGGTATTTTTTCGCAAAGGAAAAGGAATACGTATGGCAGTGAGTGTTTGATTAATTGTGTTTCCTGTTTAAACGTCTTGACTATCAATGGAAAATCAAAGTTGTGCATTTGCTTAAAAAACACAATGTGTGATCCTAATATTATCATTGACACTAATTGAATGTCAATTTGGAGTGCCGTTAGAAAGCTGGAACGCTCTTGCATGAATGCCTGTTTTGTTGTGATGCGTGTGGCTTTACCTTGAAGTTGGCGGGGTCCACCCTCAGGGTGAAGGCATGAAGCTCACTGAGGGGCAGGAGGCCTCCCTTCAGGTCATCAAGCATACCCACAGCGCTGCCCACACCGGCCATGATGGCCTTGCCGTGCTTCCTGACGGGATCGGAGCCGGGGCTCAAGTCCTTCCAGTGGGCAAAATAGGTCTTGGTCTGGGGGTACACTTTCAGCAGCCTGCACAAGAAAAAGAAGGCCGTGAAAGAGGACGCAGTTGGAATCGGGCCAAAATGAGAGCGCTGAGATGAGGCCTACCTGGAGAGAGCCTGCATGCCAATGTCCTCGGTCTTTCCGGCGGCTTTGTCCCAGAAAGCCCTGACGTTGGCCTTGTCGGTTACGGTGAGACTGGTCATCTTTGCAGTTGCTATGAGGACTGTGATGCTACTCAAGTGTGACAGGGGGCTTTTTATAGGCCAAAAAAGAACGGCCGCACCCAAGGACCGCCTCCGACGAGATAGGCCGATGCGCACCTACCGAAGAGATAACCCAACATCTGCTCATTGTGCCGCGTAGCGACTCCCCTCAGGCTCCGTTGGAGGAAATCTATCATGAGCCAATTTAAATGACCCGAAATGTATTTATGGTCGGCTCATTGGATACAGTTAGATAGCGCTGGATGTATATTGTATCAACAATTATATCAACATTTTTTTGACTGATGTACCCCCAACGACTGTCAGTTTTCTTACCCCAGCCCTTAACCAGCACAAAACCTCTTGGATGAAAAAAACAAAACAAAGCCAAATGCGTGTGATGTATTAAGATGTATTTTTTAATGACACCCATTAATTTTTTTAAAAAGAAACTTGCCAGCCAATTTGTAGCTTTCTGACTGACTATACTTTAAAAATGTCCCACTTTAGTGATCAAATCAAACATTTTCTCCACCAAATAAAAAAGGCGACTGATGGCACTTGTCACGTTCTTTTTTTTTCTTCCCCAGTGGCCCATCTTTTGATATCAACAGCACTGAAAGTGTTAAACTTTGGAACCACATTTATAGTGGTATCTCTAGGTGTATTTTATTTTGCCACTCCAAAAATACATTTAAACATCATCTCTTTTATGCTTTTTAATACCCTGAAAAAACATAAAACAAAAAAATAAAGGCATACAATGATTTTTGCACAAGAATTGCTTTGCAACACAATTTAACAAGTTGCTATTCCTCCCAGGTGTGTGTGTGTGTGAGTGTGTGGGTGTGTCTATATATATATATATATATATATATATATATATATATATATATATATATATATATATATATATATATATATATATATATATATATATATATAATTTTTAAGTTTTAAAGTGTTTGACTAAAGAAGGATCCAAAAATTTAGCTCGTGCTAAAAAAATTAAGTAACAGATTACTTCGGTAATTAAGTACATTATATTAAAATAATAGATTATTTCAATTGATTAAGTGCTAAACTACACAGGTGTCAAACTCCAGTTCTGAAGGGCCGGTATCCTGCATGTTTTCAAAACTTCTCGCTCAAACGCACCTGATTCAAATGATTAGGATCATTTTCAAGCTTCTGCAGAGCTTGATAATAAGCTAGTCATTTGAATCAGGTGTGTTGGGGAGAGAAAACTAGAAAACAGGCAGGATACCGGCCCTCCAGGACTGGAGTCCGACCCCTATGTGCTAAAGCACAGTAAAAATGTCTCTTTGGGAGTGAATGAGTTGATTTGCTCTTGAAAGTTAAATATACTGCATGGAAAAATCCTCAAATTTGATATGCTGATATTCTCACGTATCACCAGGGATACTCGCACCTGTTTGAGAACCACATCATTGATACAGGTGACATTTCAAAATTCCATCGTTTTTTTCTACACCCTAGTTACCAGGCGTCTCGGTAAAACAAGCTGGTAATTATTGTGTGCTCGTGACATTTGAGTAAATGCATTGTGATGCTACCCCCCCCAAAAAAACAAAAAAACAAAACGCCAACTCCTATCTGCATATTTTGAGATTTTGCGTTTTCATTTTATATAGTGAGGAAAAGGATGGACTCCACATCAAACCTCCTATAAGGAAAACAAAAGTACATTTCAGAGAATAGGTTTTGTAGTCAGATCATCGACATATCAAGAAAAACAGCAATCATGCAATGAATTAATTAATTGGCTATTAATAGGAACTACATCGATACTGAATGGGTTAGTACCCCCAAAACCATACTGAGATGTCTTTTGTGAAGCGATGCGTGCTCCCTTTTCAGGATGAGATAGGAGATGAGCTCCTGAAGCTGAACATGAAGCGGAAAGTGGAGGCTTGTGGACCAGTAAGCATCATGCGCACAATCCAGGCGGAGACAACAGACCTCAAAGAATACATCAAAATAATGGCACTCCGGGACTACTTGCTTGGTGAATGTCTCAAACAGCGCAAGCGCTGCAAAGAGAAGGAGCCAGATGGGCAGTCGTGGAAAGACAAGCCCTTGAATGGGATGCAACACTGACAAATTGAAAAATTGGCTGGGCAAGGGTGGACTGAAACAAGGTGCTAATCATGGGAACATTAACCCTTGTGTCATTATGTTACAAATTATGGAAATTCCTTAGATTTGTAATTTTTTCTGCGTGTTAATAAATTTAATTTACATATGTATGAGTAGAACTGATGGCACTTAACCAATTGAGTGGTTGAAGCAAACAAAATATTCATAAATAACTTAAATTATTACGCCTTTAAAAGCATTTACAAAATTAGCGTAAACATGCAATGTATAGAATCTGCAAAGTGTGTGCACATGGGTTGAGAACCGATCCAAAACACAATATGACAAGAGAAAGTTGAGAAAACCTGACGGCCATTATCCAGCAATTTGGGCTACAAAAACACTAGAAATGTGCCAAAGCCTTTAGTGAGGGAAATCTTATTCAATGCATTTTTTCAGAAGGTCAATATTTCTGTATTTATTCAAATTTTGCGGAACATTAGATTATGGTCTCTTTTCTGCCACAATTCATCAAAACTGAAACAAAACTCGAACAGATTTCAAATCTTGGCACATATGCCCCATTTATTTTATTTTCAGATTGTGACTTGTCTCTTTTTTGTGTGTGTGTGTGTGTCTTATCTGTGCTGCAGCTGCCAAGGGAGGAGCTGCTCAAGTGACACTGCAAATAATTCCAAGCTGCCTTTGCAGTAAAATTAGATTCATATTGTTATATTTTTGGTTGACAAATATTCACTTTGTGCAACTTTATGTAGGAAGACGGTAGTCCAAAATTTAGTTCTTCAGGGCCACACTTGATTTTTAAAACAGACAGATGGTCTACATCATTTGTACATGAGGTCAAAAATAGAAAATGTGTTTGTAAAATATGTAAGATGGCGTAGTACTAATGAGTCTTGATCAATTTTAAATTGTGTTGTGAACATTTTCAAAATTGTGAACCTTTATGCATTTAACAACTTGTACATTAGTTTTTTTTTAACTAATATTCTATTCTATTATGTACAATCACATTATTCAACCAATTACATATATTACAAAAAAAATAGGAAAACAAAATTCATGGGTACATTGATGCAATAACGGTTTTGTTGACATTACTAATGTGACTCAGCGTTATCTCAATGACTCCTCCCAAAGACAAGCAGATTCTTCAGAACACATTTTTTACTTGTGAGTGTAACAAAAGGGGCGTGGTTCCTGATTGTGTGGCAGTGGGCCTCCAAAGCTCATTTGGGATCAGAATGGGGGGGGCGGAGTATTTTGCCTGCAAACTCGCCATTAGAAAGTTTATGACTCACAATACTGCATATTTGAAGTCAAAATTCAGTGAGTATGATTTCAAGTCGCCCAAATATAGTTTTTTTTGCCCCTCTAGCTCGCAGCTACGTTGAAAACTAACTACAGTATTATTTGTATCCCTTTTGAGGAAAAGAAGTTGCACTTCACCGCCATCTTTTGGTCATTTGCGGAATTGACCCGCACACAAAACAAACGTTTTTCTGATGGAAAATGTCACTTAATAAAACAAAATCAGAGGCGCAGAGGTTTAAAAAAAACTTTATTGAACATCAATAAAATATAAATAAAAAAATGTGTATATACAAATCAAATCAGAATTCTGACGAGTACAACACAAAGCAGTCACTTTTTCCTGAGCCTTTTCGTGAACGTTACCTCGTCTCTGTTCCTGATCCCGTAGCTGAAAAACAAACAAAACAAAAGCCGAATATCAACACAAACATAACATATAGATAAAGTTTTAATTCACTTACCTTTTCAGCCTCATTCGGTCATCTTCCAATTTTTCCCCCTGGAACACCAAATTATAAGTCCTCCAAACATACCTCCTGGAAAAGATCATTTTATGATGATAATGATTTTATATACATATTTTTGCGACATGTAAAACGTGTTTACGAGTTGGAATTGTTTGTTACCAGCTGATGTGCGTTAAGCCGCCTTCACGTTGCTGCTTCAGCTGAACGAAACGGCGAATGGCTTTCTTCAGGTCAAGCACGGTGGCGTCTTGCACCACCACGATGGCTAACACAGATTAAAAAAAAAAATCGTCAAATTACAACGAAAAACCGTATTGTGCTCAAATTATTCTTGAGGTCAGAGAGTTTTGTATTTAAATAAACATAATAATCACAAAAATGGTAATTTATTTCAGAATTTAAAAGAAAACGCTTTTTCCTACAAAAATTGTACATAATTGTAAGAATATATATGCATATTTTCATAATTGGAAACATAAAAACAATAACAGGAAAAAAGTGCAGAGAAAAAAAGTCAGAATGTAACTGATCCAATCTACACACAGGACATAACTATTAATTTTGTCAACATCTTTTGTGCAATATGTGATGAAAAAACATTTGAAAATCATACGCATTATTTCACCGTCAGCCTTCAAAACCTTGACAGTCATGGCCTGGCCGTACTCCAGAGCAATCTGGGAATTTATTTCCTCTAATGTCACCTGTAAAATAAAAATAAAACAAATGAATTAAAAATAAAAATACATTTAAAAATATAATAAAATTATTTTGCCTGAAAACTGACTTAACTAACAACAAAATCGTTTTTGACACTTCATAATAGCAACAAATTTAAATGGTTTGAAAACGATAACTACAACTACGTATTGTTTTAAGGTGGCTTTGTAATACCAATGTCCCAAGCCTAAAAACGTATACTTGAACGCACCGTATGTAACCAAACGTACCTGAATAGGTAGATCGCAGAGTAATGGATCTTGCACAAGACGAGCAAGTCCTTCCTCGAACATATCCAAAATGTCAGCGTGAGTCAAAGACTCCACATCTTCTTCCTCCTCAATGGCAGCAGTTATTTCTGTTGTTTTTTGCTCTTCTTCTTCTTTCACATGTTTTTCTTCGGCAGCCTCCATTGCAAATGTACAGGTCACTTTGAAAGAAATTGTTTAATCTGGAATAGTGCTGCAGAGTCGGTGAATGTGTGCTGGACATGAAACACCGTAAAGAAACACATAGTCGGGAATTCCGTTCCGTGTAACTTTGTTTCCGGATGAATTACGTGTTATTTACTTACTATATATATATATATATATATATATATATATATATATATATATATATATATATATATATATATATATATATATATATATATATATATATATATATATATGATTTTTTTTATTTATGACTTTATTTCAGGTTTACCTCGCTATTTTTCATGATACTTTTCCTTCGTTGGATCAGACTAAAAGTACCGACTTTTACATGTTTATTTAAAAAAAAAAAAGCTTTTTTGTATTTAGACAAGAAAAAACTAAGAATTTCTAAGAAATATTCACCACTGTACAGTGTTTTTTGAAAACTCGTTGCAACGAACCTGCAAAGTCATTCGAATGCTCTTTTCCGTCAAAATGTTTAGAAACGAGATGGTAGCAATATCAAAAGGATCAAGACAGATTAAGCGTTTTTTTTAAGAGTTTGAAATTAGACTGACACAATAACAATCGCTTTCTAAAGAAGAACACTTTATTCACCAATTTTTACAGGACGTTTCTGGGCCCCGGAAATATTGTGGGCGCAGGCAACGCTTGTTTGCCAAATGCAAGTCCATCAAAGAGACGAGGGCGGGGCGTCCGAGGGGGGTTCCCAAGGAATGTGGGCCCTCCTGCCCATGGTGAGGATGCCGGAGGCGTGGTTCCGGGAGCCGTGGAGGAGCTGCTGGAGACGACTGTTGAAGGCGCCCTCGTCTTCCATGCGCTTGCCCAAGGTCAGGATGCCGACGGAGGCGTCGGCCGGCCCGCCGCCGACCGCGGCCGAGCGACACAGCAACAGGTGCAAGCGACACGCCCCCGAAAGCTGCCTGCAGCACTCGACGGACGCGCTGTGGGAGTCGCAGCGAGCCTCGTGGGACAGCACGACCAGCGCCAGCACCACAACACACACTTTCTGCTGAGGGAGATAAATGCATTAGTGCTGGGGACCAGAGTAGACTTTGATGTGGTTTTCACTTTGGAAAAAAAAAGCGCTTGTTGATAAATTCATCCAAACGACATGAGTTGGGCGCTAAATACTGAATTTCAAATGTGAGGGATGTTGAAATCCTAAAAATGTGTGTCAGAGGCTCTTATGTATGCATTTATATTAAAAATAGATTCAATATTTACTTTTCAGGTGAGAAACCACGATCAAAATATTTCAAAGTAAAACAAATGTAAATATATTTAAAAAACAAATACAAATATATATTTATTAATAAAAGAAAAAGGATAACATTTCAATCAAACTATTAAATGAAAGTAAAACAACGTAAACAACAGGAAACAATTACAGTTAAACAAGCAGAAAACATGAATTACGTAAAAGCAAATGTAAAAAATACAAATAAAAATGAATAAAAAAACATAAAAATATAAAAGATACTTATCTAAAAATAAATCGAATACATTTAGAAATGTTCAAAAACCAAAACAAAATCATTAAAATTAAAATAATGGACAAAAACGTGTTTTACACAAAAACAAATAATGTCAAAATGCATTTGAAACCTATACAAACATAAAAAAAATGTAAAATACATAAATATATAAATTATATATAATAAAATGTAATGAATTTTAAATTTAATGAATTATAATTATTTATTTAAAAAATAACAAATATGAAATAAATATGTCTGAGCTAGATATGCAAATATACTAACTAAAACTAATAAAAGAATTAAGTGGTTTTAAAATGAATCCTGAATAAATAATACATCGAAATTAAGCCTTAAATATAAAATCCCAGCAAGATCTAAAAACATATCCTTAAAAACAAAGTACATTCCAGTATAACCGGAAACAAAATTTTAAAACTTTGGATTCATATGTCAAATGTAAATGACACAGACTAATTACATATACGCAATATAAAACAATGATTCAAGCACAATATATTCAAGCGTACATTCTATTTCCAGCTGAAAGCCGGCCATTACATTTGTTTCCACTATACTGGACGTTTGTTATCGCTATATATCTTTTGTCTCATCAGAGCTACACTATGTCCTGGATGTCCTTAGTAGAGGACATCCTGGCCTTTCCAATCATGTCTCATGTGTTTAGGTGGGATGCGATACACTTTTCAGTCTCACTGAGACAAAACGGAAATGATTAAGCTGAGCGTTTGTGTAAAACAAACAAAGAAAAAAGGCGCTTCAGGGTTCTTACCTTGCTGGATGTATTTGAGCCAGGCGGCATCCTCAGTTTGTTGAACCACGTCATCTTCTTGCTGCTATTCGGGGAGTCATCGGCTCTTGCTTTTATACGGATTGGCGTCCAATGTGACATAAGAGTCCTCAGTTTTGCTCATCTCCCTGCCGTTAATTAAATCTCACCGAGTAGATCATCTCCAGGACTCTTGGCTCCCATGTAGGTATTTCTTTGTGGCGTCGGCTTATTAACACATGCCACATGGCCGGTTGTGAGAGAGTCGCGCTAATTAGCCGCGTGGCGTTCTCTTACACCAAATATCAAGTTGGCCTTTCTTGAATAAGAAGAAGCTCATTCACACTGATGCTTAATTGGCTAATTCCCGCATAGTGAGAACAGCTTATTGTGACAGTGGACACGCTATACATGGCTAGCAAATGTTTATTTCGGGCCCTGGAATGAAACGTCATTATGCAAGGTTATTGTTTGATGCCCTCTGATGGACAAACAAAGCATTGCTGAATTTCATTTCTTAATGGACTGCCCATCTATTAGGAGGGAAGGTGTTTATTCAATTCCAGCTATTTTTGATCATAATAGGATGAAAAACATTTTTTTAAATCACAAACAAAAAAAAAAATAGGTGGGAGAGACTTTTAAAACAATGACGCCACTTTTAATGGGTCACTTTGAATTTTACAGAATGCACACTCACTTTGCAGTGATACACATGGCTGATGTTTTTGTTTCACACATCTATTTTTTGTTAGTTTTTTTTGTTTTGTTTTGTTTTTTTGGACCCTGGTGTTGTGGCGCTAACCCGTAATCCCGCATTGTAGTCCCCTTCATGCGGCGACTGTCCAGATAATCACGTAACGTAGAATTAAAAGTAAAACAAAAAAAAGGTTATCAATAGAACAGACAACATTTAGAGCAGCCGCCATTCATTTGCACAAGAGTACTTGAATCATCCCTTCTTTCATTTGAAATAGTTTACATCAAGATTCACCGTGTTGAGTCACATTGTGGCTGTTTTGTGACATGGAGATGACAAATCCAGAGGGAATGATTCCAGAAGGGTCCTTCAGACCCGACAAACAAGCACGGAAGTAAAAAGTGTGAAGAAATAAACACGTGTGACCCTCAAAGGAAATCGGTCACCAGGTGCAGCCTGTACCCACGGAGTACAAAAAGAACCCATGGCGGAATTGTGTGGAAAAGGAATGTCACTCTGAGAGAGAACTTTGGAGAGAGCAGAAGAAGAAAACAAAACAGGATACTGATACCAGGGATTGGTATCATGTCTTATTTCAAGATATCAATACTAGACATTACAAATTAGAGCAATAGAAAATTGCCATTCATTTCACGAAATTTCAGGAAAGAAAACTTTAATAATTATATCTAGGTTGTTCTTGAATATTTATCTATCTATCTATATGTATATCTATATATTTATATCTATCTATATGTATATCTATATATTTATATCTATCTATCTATCAATCTATACAGTATCTCTATCTCTCTCTCTCTACATATATATATATATATATATATATATATATATATATATATATATATATATATATATATATATATATATATATGTTTATTTATTTAGTCTATAAATATATAGAATATATAATTAGGTGGCCTATACTCATGTAATGTAACATCCAAAAAAATGGTATGTGTGCAGTACGCATTGGTTACTCTGCAAAATCAATGTAACGAAGTACTCCAGGGTCCAACTTGGGACCAATTTCTTTAGCATGACTTGCACTAATTTAAAAAAAAAAATCATCAGGAACTAAACAGTTCCTGGATCGGATTGGTTTTCACTTCGAAAGTCCCACTCTATCTTCTATAATCGCTTTTAAAAGAGACAACTAAAAGAAGTAGCTAAAAACAAATGCTGGGAAACTCTTTAGGCTAAAATGGAGGTATTCCAAAACATGTCTCTGTGTCTAAAATAGGCATATAATTTTGAATAAAATGAGTGAATTCTAACGGCGAAAAACAGATTTGAAAACTTCTTCTGCTCTCTCAAGTCTGACCTTCACACTTGCGTCTCGCTTCTAACGCGACGAGTCTTCCTCTTCATCATCACCTGCTGGACGCTCTCCCCCATCTCCCTTTCTTTAGCGCTCGTCACGTTGCCCTCATTGTTTTCACTCTCTCTCGGGTGCTCATCTCCGTGGGCACAGGCTGCGAGTCAGCAGGTTCTCGCCGGATCTTCGCCGAACGTCTCCTTCTCCGTGATGGAGTCCAAGGGACCGGCTGCCCTTTGTTGCTGAAACTGGAAGTGCGGCGGCAAGGGTGGCGGGGGGGTGTAAGCGGGTGGTTTTGGAAGAGTTTGGAGCGGTGGGAGCGGGGAGTGAGGTGCGGTCCAGGGTTGGCTTTGCGAGGGGGAAGGTAGCGGGGGCTGCGGCGAAGCCTTGGCTTGAGGCTGCGTCTGGTGGTGCTGAAGATAAGGCTGATGATGCTGCAGCTGGGGGGAGGACGCTCCGTTCTTACTGAGGCCGCAGGACTGAGCCGCACAGTGGATCTGACGTAGCGTGTCCAGGGCCTCGCTTTTGGCGTGCTTCAATAGATCCGCCTGGCCCTGTCGCCGCCAAAAAAACAAAAACAAAAAACAAACAAACAAAAAATGATTAATATGTACACGATACAAAAGATATGTTACCTGAGGACTAATTTGTTAAGTTGGTTATTTTTTTACGTACAATTACATGCTCAAGGCTCAGGTATCACGACCAGTCACGAAGGATAGGTCATGTGACAGTCACAAGCTAAGCCGTGATTGGTGGTTAACAGAACACCGTTTACATACGATTTTCAAAGGGTTATTTAGTCATTGAATCTAAAATAAAACAAATCCTGACTTTTTACTGCTGAATAAAGCTTGGTCGCTCTTTGGGTTATCCAACACACACTAGTGCTACATGAGGCTAATCAATACTTATAATAGGTAGCATACTAAATAGCACACTAGCATAAACTACTCATGGGCACTTTGTACACAATAGCACTTTTCACAAATACCAAGTGATTGGATTTACATTGTGCCTATGATACATAATAATATATGCTAGGAAATAACTGTGCCAAAAAACGGCGACTACACGGGCTATTATGAGAGAACAACAAACATAACTTCGGTTTCACTTTTATTCTCCATGACTTGCGTACAAAGACAGTACATTTTTTAAATTAAATTAAAAATAGATTCAGGCGTTATTCGCTGTGAAATAAAGGACAATATATATATATATATATATATATATATATATATATATATATATATATATATATATTTTTTTTTTTTTTTTTTTTTATCAATGCTGCAGCGTTTACATCAGACAGGTTTTTGAAAAGGGATATTACCACTGAGATACACAAGAGGGCAGTGTAGCACCACTAACGCAAAGGGCCCTGGTTGTTTGCGCTCTTTTCTACTGTGCACTCATGAGGCTATAATGTCCTACAACATTTCTGCTGACTGTTTACCGCTATGTGTGGAGGAAATTGTTGATACAGCTACTTGGTCCACGCCAGTAAACCCAGACCGTAGAATAGTACAAGTAATTGTGTTTCTGGGACGCTTGCACAACCACCAGGTTTGATTTTTTTTGGAGAAGTGCTTTAATTCTAGGAACATTGCACTGCTTTTTCTAGTTTGTGCCTCGGCCACCTGATGACAGTACAATATATTTTTATGGACATACCGTGAATGCAATTTGTCAGTAATTCACAAGTAAACCACTGTACTATTAGTTGTGCAGTGCAGAGGATAAAGAATACATGCCGGTGCCAATTATTATATTTATCTACATGTGTTACCACTAATTGTAAACAAGGCATAAGACAATTCGTTGCCTTTAAAGGAGACATGCACAATCTGTGTCACGCCTAAAGCACGTCCCTCCCTTTCCCCCTCAGCACCGAAGCGTGAGTCTGCACATTTTTCACTCCCACTGATCTTCACCCGGGTCTGACCCACTGAGGAAAAAGCACTCCAGCCATTCCCGACCCATTCACCACATGTCAAAATGGCATGTAAATATAAAGGTAAAGTTGCGAGTGGCCTTTTGAAATGAGCCTCCCTGACACACGCAAACATGAATAAGTCATGTGTTTGGGGCGGATTAAAAAAAACGCTAACAAATTATGTAAGTCATGACTCACCGGGCATGAAATACGACGGCGACAAGCTTTGCCTCTGCAGAGCCATGAAGACGCACGCATTCAGCGTGCGACGATCCACGGGGGGCTAAACTGGAGTAGTAGGCAAAATCCGACCAATTTATCCTCATTAAATCCCTAATCCCCCCCCCACCTTGTTTGTCCAAACAAAATCCTCTCCTTAACAGAGGCTCGGTATTTAGACGTTTGTCTCACCCCCAATTAATGTCAAATTTTCATATATATACAGCAAAATTACACTTCAAAAACGTCCCGCAACACCGTTTAAGACACAGTTAGGTGAACTTAGAGAGTTGTTTGTCAGCACATTGTGCTTGTTTGAAAATAATCACGGAAAATGTGCAGAGTCTGAGAACTAGGAAGTGCTAAACTGTGGCGATTACTAAACTTTTTTTATTCCGAGTTGTACCGACCTCACTAGATAATAGAACGATAATGAGCTAGCTCACAAGCTAAATATCGATCTAAATGGATAGTTAGATAGCCAGCTAGATAGCTAGCTAAATATCCTATTTTTCCGGACTATAAGTTGTTGTTTTTTTTTCCTTGTGCCTCAAAACCAACCCAGTCAGCCTGAAAACCTGGCATATGGAAATTTCTAAAAATATACTGTAGCTGTTCATTGAGACTGTGCGTCATAATCTGGTTGCGCCTTATAGTCTGAAAAATAAGGTAAGAAATTTGGCTCCCGATGCCAGCATCACTTAATATTCAATTTAGAAGAAATGCCTGTCGTGTGTGGAGTAAAACAGACAGTGGTGTTTTACATTAACATTAGGTTATTTTATGTTATAGATTATTTTATTTTATTGAGGAAATTAGAGGCACGTGTTCTTAGAAATGTATAAATGCAATGATGACATACTTGACCTACATTAATAAAGCCGCTGTTTAGCGATTAGTTTCCTTTTGAAAAAAGCAAAAATGTGATGTGTGATATTTGGATGAGGTGACTTCAGAGTGTTTTGGCTTTAAAAAAAAAAGAAAAAAAGAAAAAAAATGGGTGCAGAGGAGGTTGTTTTGGAACATCACGTCTTTCGACGGATGCTTGCCAGCGTCCTTGAACTACTTGAAGCCAGTTTTTGACAAAAAGAAAGATCACAAAAATATTTTTGTTTATAACGAAGCGAGTTGTTTGCATTCTTTGCCCAAATTTATCATCTGCGTGCTTCACTAAATACAAGAAAATAACGTTGAAACATTCATCGCTGCACAGTTTTCATTATTTTACCCTTTAAAGGAGGCACATTATGCATTTTTGCTATTTATTAGGTTCCAAGGTGACTGATGTCTTTCGTCAAACTAGCCCGAAAATAAAGAATTGCAACATATTTCACACACCATATTTCTTCTCTTGCTGAATTTAGCACATTTGAGAGGATAGTATTTCAAGGCCAATACTGAAACTGTTTTTTTTGTCACCATGGCAACCACGGTTGGAGCCTGGCGATTGGCAAGCTAACATGTTAGCTGTAGTTTATCTCTTAGCCAATCACTTTGAAAATGGCCCTTAACAATGGATGCACTTGATTGTTTACGTCCATGTCCGCTTTTTTGCTCTATTTTTCTCATTTGCAACGAAACATCAAGCTGCCCTTGTCCTCCAGGCTTTGTGGGCTCCTCAACAACTAACAATTTACAATTTCAAACATCCATTTAGTGTCATGTGATGAATGCGACATCTTCGGCCTTTAATGACAGAAAACATCAATCTTTGTGTCATCTCCGCCCAAAAAGCTCAATCGAGGAAGCTTCCCCACTCAATACAAAATGATTTGCGGCGCAAGGATGCTGTGATAAAAATATCCGATCATCCGGTCGGGAGCTCCCCGTGCAGCATGTGGAGCTTCATCTCTTCATAAATTACGGCAAAATGGGAGGAAGAGGAAGCAGAGGGGGAACGTTTCTCTCGCTGGGTCTTATGAGGAATTACAAGGCATGTGTTAATAAGTCACCTTGAGCACGGTGATGTTCCAGGCGTAGCTCTCCATGGCCTTCTGAAGTTTGCGACCCTTCAGGCCCTCCTTGGCGCCGATGCGATGCAGATCTTCGTGGAAGTCTAGACCTGGGGTCAAGATAGAGTGTGATCAGTAAAATATAAATGAATAAGCTTGAATGACATTTATACAGAAATAGCACATTGATTAAAATACTAATTAGAGATGTTCGATACCACTTTTTTCAAACCGATACAAGTACGATCACTCAACTCCGGAGTCGTCACGATACCAAGTACCAATATCATTAGTACTTGATACGCACACACACAAAAAACCACACACAAAAATAACCACAATGACAGACCTTTTTAAAGAAATACCTCCCTATTCCAACATAGCATTTGCCTTAAAATTTCATGAAATGAATGGCAATTTTCTATTGTTCTAATTAGTAATTTCTAGATTGGGATTGTAAAAATGCTCCAGGGGTGTCGCAAGCACAGATACCTTGAAATAAGGGCATATAAAAATACTTGGTTCGGGTTCTCACCTAATAATAAATCCTAATAATAAATTATGTTCTTATTAAATAGCATAAGGCAAATTTAATACAATAAGTTCACCAGACAGATGTGTAGTTGTGGCACACTTCCTTGTTTTTTCCGTGCCTCACGTAAATGAGTTATGCTAAAATCTAATGAAAATGAAAAGTATGTTACGGTACACAATCTCTGTACAATTCAAGCAAAAATAACTGTAATTAAGTCAAAGTTGTTTTCACTTCAGGGGATAAAGTTATGTCACATTTTAAACAGGGTTTCAGCAGCAAATTTAATGCTGACGCATTTTCAAAGTAAGAGTAAATCAAACAGAAGATGAAGCAACTTGTTACTCAATTGCGCTATAGTGTTTTTTTTTGTTGTTGTAAAATGTTCTTGGCCATTTTGTCAGTTTTTTTTTTTTTAATTTGACACAATTCTCGAGCGAGAAACCCAGAAATAAAATAGATAATGTGACATGATCTATGCTCTGGAACTGCTGAATAAAATACGGCAAGGGATACCACAAAAAATGTAGTTCTGAAGTTGAGTAAATCAGGCACGAATGGTACAGCCTTTTTTTTTCATGGAAAAACGCCATGCTTTGGTAAAGGCAATGCTTCTCGATTATTTTTTGCAAAGCCCTCCCTCGGAAAGAGAAAAACTTTGGCGCCCCCCACTCACCGCGCCGACTGCAAATAACATTAAACTATATAGCATTAAAAAAAAACAAAAAAACAATAAATATCAACTTTCAACAACTGTTACTTTTAACAGTGTTTATACAGGTTACAGGTTAGTCTAAAACAGAAAAAAAATAACCAAATGCATCGAAAGTGACGGAAATGAAAAAAATAAAAATGACGCCAATCACTTTTTGAATTGCGATTACACTTCACATGGCAAAAACAAACCCTTTTCCCTGGGGTCGCCTCGCGCCCCTCTCCCAGGGGGGCCCACCCCCTATTTGGGAAGGACTGGGATAGGGGGTACATAATAATAATAATAATAATACTACTAATAATAATAATAATAATGCTTGCTGTGTTAAATGCTATTTTGAGGACATATGCTACAGGCCACAAAAAAAGGACATAATTTGCACACCCCGATGTACAGAACGCCACCAAGGAGGATTTACAGCCCAATACAAATCAATGGCACAACACGGATGACACAGAGCTACAAATCAGCGGCAACTTTGACCTTGGGCGACGCTCGGCAGGCGCGTTTAAGCGGGAGACGGAGGGGCGCTATTGCAAGTGACTGTGTAATTGGTCTTGAAAGCCATAAACATCATCCCATGCGGCCAGGCAGCAGAGGTTTATGTCACAAAAAAAAAAAAAGAAATGCTTTTCCCTTTCATTAAATTGGGCCTTTGAGCTAAGCTAAGCGGCAGTGCGAGGCAGACGGGCTCAAGCGCATTCTCAATGGGGAGCTTATGTTACTAATAATTGTTGCGGATTCGTCGGGAAATGTTCTTACCTCCTCAAAGGACCTTCATTATATCATTAAGGTTTGTGTTTTCCCCCACTGTATACCCCCCCCCCCCCAAAAAAAAAAAAAAAAACAAAAAACAAAAAAAAACGTCATCTTTGTTCCTAGCGGCAGGGAGATGCATTATTTCATTAAGAAGAAATTAAAATGACATTAAAAGTACAGAAGCAGTTAAAAGTTTGGGAACACCTTCAAATTCAAACATTAAAAGGTAAAAAAAAAGAAAAAGAAAAAAAGTACAGCTGTCGACTAAAAGTCACTCCAGGTCATAGCGCGTTATACATATCAAAAAGCTGCCTAACTATAACTGTTAGGGTTAGGTGGATCCTATAGTTGGAGAATTACGGTATTCGACCACTTCATTTCATGTGGGCAAAACCGGAGCTCATATGGGCCCAGGTGGCACGGCGACGAGTCCCAGAGTGCGTCTCAGCTGCATCCCCGGCCTCCCGTTAAACATGTGAGTCACGGCCAGCAATCATCCGTACCTTCGGGGAGGCAAATCATCCAACACCTCGCCATTCTCATCCACGCGTTGACCGGCCAAATGAAAGCCAGACATCGGCAGAGAGGATCATTCGGCACTCGCCGTCCATTTGTATTTTTAATCACGCCTGCCGGGCCGAATAATAGGCGGATTGTACACCTCGCCATTGTCATGGGCTGCTGTGAAAGAAGGCTGTGTCAAACAACGTCAAACTTTTAAATACTGGAGTCAAGCTCAGAATGCCGCTGGGGCATGAATGACTTTTGTATCCCCAAAGAATATTTCTTTGTTTCCACGTGGCTCTTTCTACAATGTACGCTGTATTGCGGAGGATACGAGAGCTCATGAATTTTCCTGTCAGATGCTAATACAACAATGTAGCCGCATAAATAAACGCTACAAGTATGAATGATGCCACAGTTGCACAGTGATGTATGCGCAAACCGTTCCAGGCAAGCATTTTTATGGGTGGAGGAAGAGTAGCAGGTGCGGGGTTAGAAGGCGATAAGGAAAATGCATTACATGCATTCCCTTTGCAGCCCGGCTTTATTACAAAACAAAATGGCTGTGCACCAAACTTTGCTGGCTTTTTGGTTAATATTAGCATCGCAAGTTATAACTGCTACAAACATGTGCAATTACCGTATTTTCCACACTATAAGGCGCACCTAAAAGCCTTCATTTTTTTAAAAGCTGATGGTGCGCCTTATAATCAGGTGTGCCTTATATACTGTATGGATCAATATTGAGATTGGGCTTCGTAGATGGAGAATGAATTGATAAAGTTAGCTTTACCTGATTCTTTGTGTTTACAGTTGAACAAGGTTGCTCATATTGACATTGAGTTATTATGCTATTGAGAGTGTAGATTTATTATTTGAGTTATTATTGTTGTTACTTTGAGTATTACTATATTGTGATATATGATATATTGTTATATATGGAAAAAGTTTTAAAATATGTCATTAATTGAGGGTGCGCCAAATAATCCGGTACGCCTTATAGTGCGGAAAATACGGTACTTGAATGTCAGTTGCAGCCTTTTGAGGCGGAAAACTATTTAGATTTGAATTACAAAACAAAATGGCTATCCACCAAATGTATACAAAATGGCTTTAAAATAGCATGTTGTTGAAACAGCTACGGTTACTTCATATTTAATTAAAGTTTCAATTTGCTTTGCAGCCAACGTTTTGAAGCTTGTTTACAAAAGAAAATGGCTGCGCTAAACTGAAATGATTTTCCATTTGACACACTCATCACATGTTGTTGGAACAGCTGTGGTATGTTTACTTGTGGAATCTGTGTTAAAGCGCAGGTACGACACTTTTACTCAATTTCCACTTCAGCCCGTTAAGGCAGAAAACTATTTGAATGTTAATTAGTGGTTGTGCAAAATTAGGATTGATTTGACATTCGAGTAAATGTTAGAACAGCTTAAGTGCCGGTACATTTACTGCCTGCATTTATTTAGGCAGAACTTTTTTGTAAGCGAAACTTTGCTCTATTTTTATTTGGTCTTAGCATTCATGTTTTTGGAACAGGCTTGAGCATGTGTAACTTATTTCTTGTTTTGAGTTCCTCTAAAGCCTTTTAGGCAGCAAGCTATTTGAGTCCAAATTACAAAACACGGGGGAGCAGCTACGGAGCCTGATTGACTTCTTGTTTCTAATGGTTCTGCAGCCCATTTAGGCAGAATACTATTTTGGCCTGGTTAATCTGCTTCTTTTGCTGACCATTGCATCACGCAGTAGCAAAAAAAAAAAAAAAAAAAGAAACAACAAAGAAACAATTGAGTTCTCCAATTTGGCTCGAAGGAAAAGGCTGGCAGTCTCTCCAGAAGGCAAAACGGGCAGCCATCTTTGAAGACCATCAAACCGAGTGTCCTCCCCTCCCGAGTCTGCGGTGGCACTTTCAAGCTCTGCTTAACTCCACACTCATCCCCTTTGAAGACGTCGGCGGCGCTGCGCCGCGGGACCCTTGGCCCCCGGGGGACGGCTCTGTGATTGAAGTCCTGATGTTCAGCCCACATGGCAGCGTAATTGCGCGGCGCCAATCTCAGCTCGCCTTTTCCGGGGTTGCGGGCGGAGCGCGTTTTGTGTCGCTCGGCACAGGAGGCTGAAATCGGGTTGTGGGACTCGGGAAAACTGAGTCGGAATGATCCGGCGAGCTTGCGCTTCGGGCTCGGTTTGATGACGTCACAGCTGTCTCTACACCAGTGATGATCAACTTTTTTTTCTCCGTGATGTACACCTGGTGAATTTTTTTTTCGGCCCTCCAAACCAGGAACAAGCATTTTTAATGAAAAATGAAAAGAAGCAAAATATAGTGCTGTTCCATCCATGTCTGATTTATTAAAACTTGGAACCAAATTGAGTAAATATATATATATATAAATATATATTATATATATATATATATATATATATATATATATATATATATATATATATATATATATATATATATATATATCTATCTCGCATTTGTTTTAATTGGACTTGCTGATACAACCAAAATCCTGAATAAAATGTAACGTACCCCAAGGTGCGTTCACGTACCCCAAGCAGTACCCGTGTTGGCATTTGAGAACCACTGCTCCGTACTATGGATATAAATGGCAAAGTAATCGATTGTTTGATTTGCGAGCGGAAGAAAGTGAGTGCACTCAACTAGTTTGCTGTCTAAATGAGTATGATTTGAAATGGGATGAGCGAGTATTGATAACGGGTATCGGTATTGGGCCGAGACCAGCCACCGGGAAAAAAAAAATCTAACAGTTGAGAAGTCCTCCTTGCCAGTGGATGGCGCTAACGCAGGAGTTGGGCATTAACGATTCCTGATTGCCATTCGCATATTAACCAAGTTCTATCAGCTGTTGCTGGAATTACGATAGACTCATAGTCCATAAAATATGGATGCCACTTAAATAAGCCGGTTTCAGCTGCCTTTTGCATTGAAAAGAGCTTCCAGACTTCTGCAGCCCAAGCCGTTTGTCTTCAGATGTCATATTAACGTCAACTGTATGGCTGAAGCTTTTAGAGCAACTTAAAAAAGGAAAAAAAAAGCACTCCACTCTTGAAGAGCTTTTGGTCCTCACCGCCGCTCCCCCACGCACAATCACAGTTTTTCATTTCGCCGCTTTCCAAACAGGCCCGAGCTATTCTATCTTTTCTCTCTGCTGCAGGCTCTTTTGTGATACGTGTCTGCTCGCGCATTGTGTTCACCTGCCCACTGACATGATCGACACTCGACGATGATTCACACGCACGACGCGGCATTGACAACGAGCGTCGTCGTTAGCGGCTGCGGGGGAGTAGATACGCGCCGAGGACAAAAGGCGCCGGCACATGTGACCGTTATAGGAAGTGGAGATGGACAAATACAATGTGGTGGTGTTCACATCTATTTGCAGTCTGTCAGTAGTGTTAACTGGACTCCCTATCCCTGTTCTAGTTCGACTGAGGTTCTTCCACAACCGACTCAAGAAAACAACTGTAAAAAAGAGGACAAAAACGACGCACCTATGTTGGTTCTATTTTGAGCTATCGTCCTCCCTTTTGATCAAAGGCCCAATTATCGGATTTCTTTAACAGATTACCTTGACTGATTATTCTGCTGTGTGGGCTGTCTTAAGACTGATTTTACAACCTCAATTTAAATCAGCAAAGGCGCAATTGATAATCGCATGCGTCTAAAAATGGGCTGTATTCAATTTTCCATGGGAGAAAGTGAGAAACAAGAAACGACATGCTAACCTCAATTGTCTTCCAAATGATTTGACTTGAACAGACGACAATAAACCCCTCTACGATGAAACCTGCGTGTGCAAAAATAATCTCCCAGTGTGAAATAACCTTCATGCATTGAAGTCTATCCCTATTTCTTATTTCCCCCTACAAGGAAAAATCTCCCGTTGCATAATACGAGATGTTTTTCTCTGCATTTGCCTAACATTGAAATTCACTACAGCGAAAACAAGCCTGCAACAAAAGTCTAGCTTGGTTTATGCTTGACGCGCCAGCAGAAGTTTTGCAGCATTTTACACTCAGTGCGGCTTTCCCCCGCAGTCAGGTGATATTCTCCCACACTCTAGGTGGCAGTAAATGGAGTCTGCAGCATATAAACAACAACATTCTATCACGGAGGTAGAGAATCCCAGTAGAGTCAAACAATCTAAATTCTTCCAAGCGTTTTTTTGACAGACTCTTCATCCCTCCCCAACGTGGTGCTCGCCAGGAGTTGTTTATGGTATTTAGGTCACGGTAGTCTTTTTCAATCATAAAGGTGTTTGAACCGGTGAACTTCTATAAGCAATAGTTTGTCCACCATGTTTTCTGCTTGGACAGAAATTACAGAAAATCTTTTCCTCGCGGAGGGACGTGGTTGCCCAAATGATGTCATTTGACGCGCGGAGGTCATGGGTGCAACAAGCTTAGTTCTTGTCAATTTTTCCGACGACTTTAAATTGAACTGCCATTAGCTAACTAAGCTAAGCTAACTCATGTCAAGCCATTCCTAGTCGGAACTTCCAAATCGGTCAATTTCCTCCTTTGTTTTGGCGGCCACATTTTGCTCCTTTTTTTTTCATTCTAAAAACTTATTAGAGGGGTCTGGATGAAAATCTCAAGAACAGTCAAGACACAAGTATGTATGTATCAAAATAAAATCGTGGCATAGTTTGTGTTTCATTTAGACTAAGCGAAGATTGTGAGGGCTGCTCAAAGAGGTCAAAAGGTAGGCTATCTTGCTAACAGCTGCTATTCCAACTAGTACGTCTTGTTTCTTTGTGCGGCATCCAATTACTTAAAGTTTAAGTGATATTATGCACCATAGTAGAGTGCAATAAAATACAATAAAATGTTATTTCATTTCAGTCCCTTGTTTGAATTCATACCTGCACGCTGTGCTTGCACAAGTTTGGAGTAGACCACGTCGGCCGACTCAATCAGTGTTCTGCTGGTCTGGATCATCTAGCAACAAAAACAGATATTAAAAAAAAAAAAAAAAAAAGATGCTAGAGCTGATCACAAAATATTAAACAAAATTTGATTCCTGAAAGCAGGTGAGGATTAAATTGCATGGAGAAAGAGCGGCTAATCTGACCCAGAACGCAACCGGAGCAGCTCTGTCTCACTTTCTCATTTATTTTCACTCAACATGTATTGTTGAAGAATATTGCCGCTATCACTTTTTTTTTTCTTGTTTACAATGCTACATCTACAAGCCTGAGGCCCTACTGCCTTCTCTCCAGCACGGGGCCGGCTGGCGTCCCCGGGGCCAAGAATACCTTTGGGTTAAGCCAACTGGAGGAAGAATCACGAAGATGTGATGATGAGTGTGGAGACTGTCACGAATATCATTGAATATGCATCGCTTATGCAAAACAGGGGTGTCAAATTCCAGCCAGCGGGTGGCCCACAAACGATTTTAATCCGGCCGGCGAGGTGATTTTGTAAAGTATAAAAGTGAGCTGAATTTTTTTTTTGAATATAGAAAAAACATTAAATGGGTCATGTCTCATGGTAATGTCAATTTTTTATTATTAATAGTGATGTTGTGTCTGTACTAATTTGACCAGTATTAAAAAAGATAAATACATTTGAAGTCTTTTTTTTTAAATTACATAAATATATATAATACATTTATGGTTGGGTCCACTTGGGAATAGATTTTTCTCTTTGCAAGCCTTGAAATCAAACGAGTTTGACACTACTGATTTAAGTGGTTAATCGAATAATCTGATCAAATATTATATTGCATCAAAGTATAATGAAAACCATTTCCCCAATTACTGTTGATTGACCAAATAATGGTGTTTATTTGGTAATGTTTACTCTTAAATAACAAATAAATTACAATTAAGCTGATATTAATTTTTAGTAAAAGTAAAACAATAGGCACCAAAACTTAAAAAAAGAAAAAAAAAACTTTGTGGAAATGGATTTATGTATATTATTGAACAACTCTCCAGATCTGTATAAGGTCATTTACATATTTATTTTTTCACAAAAATTTAGGCGGTATACATTTGTCTTAAAAAAAGAACAAAAAGTTCAAACAAAAGGTCTTAAAATTTAAAAGAAAGCTTAAATAAGTAGCTCTCTATACTTTTCTACAGTATTATTTTCTACAGTAAAATTCTCTAAAATTTGTTCACATGTTCAAATTTCAATGACCTTTGCCCTATAAAAAAAATCATAGAAAAAAAAAACAAAAACTGCAATGTTCCCACGGTCAGCAAAATCTTTTATAAAAAAAAGAGGACATTTAATACCACTTTTTCAAACCGATACCAATGTAAGCCCTCAAACTGAGTGTCATTGATACAGATACCAAGTACTAGTACTACAAGTACTTTTGTTGCATAAAATTTAGAGAGGCTGGTAAAACCTGTTCAAAATATAGATCTGAAACACAATTTTTTAATTTTTTTTTTAAAGAAAACCTGCAAGTTTAGCTAGAAACTAAATCAAATCAGCATTTGGCGGGCCACATAAAATGATGTGGCGGGCCGGTTCTGGTCCCCGGGCCTTGAGTTTGACACCAGTGGTCTTTGTTAAACAATGGGTCTAAATCAGCAGTTCTCAAATGAGATTTTGACATGCAGAAATCAGCAAAAGGACCCTAACAGTTTTTAATGCTGTGAGAGGAACAGTAGATTTTTCACTTCACTTAAAGGTAAATAAATCCTTTCTATATTATTTATGATGTTCTTTAATTGTATGCATGTATATTAGATAGTAGCATTTACTATACTATTTTGATACAAATTTTTATTATGTATGTACAATTTTGATATTTTACCTGGGGTTTTACACGCATCAGCTAATTAAGATAGGATTGGATTGCCCGCCATACGGCGAATTCGCCTCACGATCCCAACCTTGGAACGGATTAATCTTGTAAATTTGACCCCCAAATTAAGGGTGCGCCTTATATTTGGAGAATTGGGGTATGTCTTTAAATTTCTTATTTTTATATGGATGTGCGTGGTCATTCGGGATGGCATTTTCTAAGAGACAAAAAGAAAAAAAAAAGCTTTAAAAAAAAAAGCAATTAAGCAGTCCCTCACCATGTCATAGGCGTTGAGCACCTTGCGCAGCAACTCGGGCACCAGGCCCTGAGCCTCCATGGTGGGGTAGGTCTCGCTCAGGTCCACGGTCACCCGCAGGGAGCGCTCACTGTTCATGAGCCAGGTGGACACGGTCAAGATGCACTGTTTCATGTTGGCGGCAGGCGTAAGTCCGCACAGCTCCTTGAAGGACACCACGGCATTCTGGGAAGAAAAGAGCAAATGTGCGTACAACTGATATTTGCTGTCCTTGTTAATGCCAGCCAAAAACGATGAAATTCCTGGAAGGGTAATGCACTTAGAAGTAATAGTGTTCCAAATGTCTTTGTTTTCTGTCACTGAATTGTCTCCTTCAACGAGGACGAGAGAAGACTGCTTATTTGCCTAATGGCGACAGGAAAATGACAGCGCTTGTCTTCAAGTCGCACCGCAGCTGCAGAGCAAGCGCAGTTAGTCATTCCTGTTTGCCTTCGTTTGCTATTATTCCCTAATCATGGCATTACAAATCGGCTTCATTTTCTATGATTCCGTTGATATCGCATCACAAATCAGCTTCGCGACAGCAGACCAAAGTTCTTGACAGCTTGCTAAATGTCATTCTTTTCATAATGAGATTATTAATATTGCAGCGTTATGAGGATCATTTGTACCAGCAAGGCAGCCAGCATCATGCTGGTTTTTTTTGTTTTTTGCTTCAAACTAAGTGTTAAAATAACTTGGAAATAGTAATATTTAAAAATAACTTTATACAAAGTACAAGATTCACTATAGCGAAAAATTTACAGCAGTATGGAAGTGCCAATGAGGCAAAGTCAATCGAACATATTTGTAAAGACATTCAAACATATTTAAATACAAATGTGTGGGTTAAATGCTAAAATACAGCATTATTTGTCAACGGCACAGGATATTGATGTGCATGCAAAAGTGGAAAATAATGCTATTTTTTAAGCATTTGGTCAAAATTTTGACATGTTGTTCCAACAATGTTTCGCGTAAACGATGTACTTAATTTTCTAAATGTTATGTAACCCAAGAACAAAAAAAAACCATTTTTTAAAATTGCATATTAGCAAGTAAATACCCAGCGGAATGATGGAGATAATGCTAAGATTTGATCATTCAGCCCAACAATGTTAATTTATATATATATATATATATATATATATATATATATATATATATATATATATATATATATATATATATATATATATATATATATATATATATATATATATATATATAAGCATTTCAGTAGTTAAACACACTGCAACAATGTGAGGCCAATGCTAAATGAAATGTTTTTTTGTTTTAAATTTAAATTACCAATTCAATGTGGCCCTATGGGACAATTCTTTGCAAATTGAGGCTTTCAATTATTTTTGCTTTGATTTTTTTTCCTCCTCCAACATAGTTAACAAATCAAATTCTAAAGTGTTTTTTTTCTGCATATACCGTAGTAAGTACCCTGACTGTTATCCATGTCATTAGAATCTTCTGGCTTGATTTTGACCCCCAATCCAAATTCAAATCCATCACACTGTCTTTGTGCGCATGCCATTCGTCACCTTGATTGAAATCACAGCCAGCACAACAAACTAGCAGCAAAAACAAGCTGATGAATAGCGACCTAGAAGCAAACAAACTTTGAGGCAAGCAGAGCGTGTTGGGATTTAAGAACCCGTCCACGCTCGCACTGTGGGAACCGTCCGTCTCCCCGGGCCGGACCCGAAAGACAATTCGGTCCACATCCCAGGAGGACGTGCTGTGTCGCTGCGGCACCTTTGCGGGGGCCGGGGGACCGATGACGCCGTCATCTGTATGCCGAACCTGGACCACGGCGAGCACTTTGAGTAGCAAAGAGAGCGAGCAACTCAAAGGGACGAGGGAGCAGCACCGCAGTATAATTACATGTGCCGGCTGTTTTCGCGTGTCCCATTGCGCTTGTAGCGCTTCAGTTATTTGCGCTCATTGGTTCGTTCTGTTGTGCAATATAAATCCACAGTAGTGTTGCGAAACCCAACAAGAGGCTTGTGTTTTTAATTAGGCCTCCCCTCCTTGCTCCCCACTTAACTCCCCTTCCCACGTTTCCCCAATGGAAGCTTTGTGTCCCCTTTACAACACTTCTTTTGTTTCTATTCCGATGTATCCCCCCCAACCCCCTCCTTAATGGGAAAATAGCATTGCGAGGAGGTGTATGTCAGATCGGCGTATAAGAGAATGCTGTTTAGATTGAGGCGAATGCAGTAAACTCTCCACGATGATTCTTCAAACTGAGTTGCTCGCGCATTGCTCAGAGCAAAGCATTATGGGAGGCTTTTCCTTGCACCTTGACCATCATGGCATCCTAGCACCCAAAATCTAGTTGGAAACCAGTAGGGTCACACGTAGTCACATGGCCAGGGCCAAATAAGCGTAGGTACCGTTTCGTGATAAGAAAGACCTTCTTCCACTAACAACCGTATAAGGCTTCACAGCCGTGTACTCCATCTTCTGGTAATTACTTTTAGCATAGGGAGCCTTAATGATAAAAGAACCAAGCAAAGGTTGCCATCAAACACACTCACAGTAAGCCTACTACAGAGGACGAAAGTTCTGAAATTAATTAAGGAAAAGTGCTATTAAATAAATAAAAAATTTAAAAAGTAATTAATTAATTAATTGATTACATGTTTGATTAATTTTTAAATTACACTTACCCACACACACACACACACGCAATTGTTTTGACAGTAAAGTTTTGAAGCTACTGGCAAGACATAAAGCATACGTTAGAGGATTCTTGTTTTGTGCATAAAAAAGTGTTTTTTTTTTTCCGTTTAAGATTTCATCTTTACTTTCCAGTTTGAGTGAAGAAACCCCTCCAGAGAAACGGCGGTTGATGCCATCTGGGTTGTTGGCTGTCGGCCTGGCGACGCAATCCAGATCCAAGTCGCAGGCTCCGCACAACTGGCCACTACAAAGCTTTTGCCAGCGATTTTTTTTTTTTTGTATTTATTCTTACATTTAAAAAGCATTATCTTTTATTTATTGAGCTGGGAGATCTTTTCACTTCCCCTCGACTTTTATCTTCTCGTTTCAAAAACGCGCATTTCCATTTCAAAAGCAAATGGAGGATTTGGTTTTGGGAGGAGAAAAGGTTGACAAGCTTTATTTGATTGGGTTAAAGAATCAACGGTCCGCCGACTGCTAATTTCCATGTGATAAAAGAAATGTTGTGACAAACGCAAAATTTACACGACCTGTACGGATGGAGACATTTACTTGTGCCTATGAGTCAAATTTAGACAATGAATGAGTTTTAAAGTAGTTCTCTGAATGCCTGGCAACGCAGACCATTTCTCCTGGGTGATAATTGCCCCTCATTAATGATTACACTATTCATACATGGACTAATTGCATACCATTGTCACACTATTGCTGCCCTCTTACGCAACATTAATGGAGCGCAATTAGCCACAAGGCTGCGTACACAATGGTAAAGTGGTGGCCAGTCCAAACATTTCATATCAAGTTGGAAGCACGTGGCATACTTAGTGAGGAAGGAAGTTTGCCATTGTCTGGCTTAATGTATCATTCAAAGTCATTGATTTTTTTTTTTCTTCAATTAGGATATGTTTCTGAGAGAGCAATGTTGAGGACAAGATTTACTATATAGATACACTGGGGAACATTAAAAAAAATCAGTTGCTTGTGAGTTGTTTTTTTTTTTTTGCCAGTTAAAAGATAGGCATGCTTATTCCAAAATTGCAGACAATTTTCTTTCTAGCAAGTCAAGTTTTTTCACCACAGTTTACCACCTAGATTAGAAAATTCCACTGATTAGCTGCAGTAAGACTTATTATTTATAATTGGACTCATCTACAGCTATGTGCCAATATCTTTAACTCACAATGGAGTAAGTGTGAGAAGTGAGAGGTGTGTGCAGCTCCCAGTATGTCAGTCCTATCAAAATCTGCAAACTGAAAGCTAGCATAAGATAATATAAGCATTTTTTTAATAGCTTAATTGTGGGCATACTGTTGCACGTTCTATTTTGCTATAAGCTGTATCGACAAACGTACACTTTCATTTCAGATTTATGTAAAGAAAACAGGGGTCCCAAAGATCAAAAACTACACATGACGATGGCTAAAGTCAGGCTGCCAAAAATTAAAATTAGTTGTCAGACCTAACTTAAAATAAATGTTTCCCCAGTGTTTTTTTTCAGCTGATATAGTACAAAATGAATGAAACGACAAAGCATTAGGTAGAGAAGACATTTTGAAAAAAAAAAAAAAAGTGTCAGAAATGAGAATTTGATCCTTACCTGTACATTTTCTCTGAGATCTGTGGCCTCTCTCAGGGGTTGAGTCGATGCTCTAAAAAGTTCATCCACCACTTTGATTCCCGTAGTCTTGGTATTGGTATATTCACGGGCCTTACGACCTTTCCTGACAGAAATTCCTCTCTTATGGGCCTTTCCTCCTCCCCTTCTGTTTGTGATAGCCACGTGGACAAATAGTGTAGTGTTGGGTAAGAACTCCCCTGTCAGAGACTGCAGGGGGACATGCCTGTAGCCGGGCTGCAGGCACTCAAACGGGATGGTGTACTGGCCAATGAACTCATCTCCAATATAGTCATCGTCCAGCACCACGAAGCGCAGGACTGCCAGTTCGGGCAAATTGATCTGGAATTCAAAACTCTCATCAAAAATAGGGTTGTCGCCATTTTGGGAGACGGTTTTGGTTCTTTGCTCGGCACAATCAGCCGGGATGCCGTGAATCTCCACGTATATATAAGGTTCCACCACATCACCTTTGGCAGCAGAGCCACGAGGCTTGGGCAGGTTCTGCCCGCTGATGACTTTGATGTGGAGGAGCTGGGCGGAAACGCCCGGGAGGGAATCCCGAGCATTGGCACTGAAATAGGACACCTCCTCCCTCATGATGGCCGGCCGCAAAACGTAGCCACAGTTGCCATTTTGTCGAAACCAGCCAAGGTTAAGGTCCATCATCAGGCCGGGTGTCTGGTAGTTCATGGCCACAATCTGGCAGCCACACTTCCAAAAATCTTGGGGGTTCATGTTACTGGCGTCAATCCTCATCGGGGTGGGGTACACTCTGGAGAGAAAGCGCTTGTTGTAGCAGACAAATTCCTCCGGAAACTCATTGGCAAATCTGTTTGCGTCTACCTCATTGAAAGAGCAAATCTCCCAGTATTTTTGGTCTCTTTTTGATGAGTCAAAGTCCCTGAACTGTACCGACTTACAGAGAGACACGAGGTCAGAGAGCTCCTTGCACAATCGAAGTCTTTTGCACCCCATGCCATTCAGCTGGTCCCTGTCGTCTACGCCGACCCGTCTGGACATTTCCAGACCTTCTTCCTCTTCTGTCACATCGCCCTCGGGCTCTGTGCAGCTGGATTCAAGTCTCTTACCCTTGAGAAGAATTTTGCCTTTGAGTTTCTCAGGAGACGGAAGGTAGTTTTCCTCTTTGCTGGGGGAATCCACATAGAGTTTGTCCCCAAGAATCTTTTTCATGTGTTGGGCCATCACCCTCTGCTGAGGAATGGAGCAATGCGCCACTAAACAGAGGATCAGGGGATACTCTGAGCTCTCAAAAGCATACTGGTTGATGATATCGAGGACCTTGGAGAAGGCTAGCTGCGAGGCCACAGAACTTCCCACATACACCACCGGTTCGTTATCAGGGCCATCCCAGACAATCACTTCGATGCTGCGACAGCCCATCCTCAGAACGCGGATGTAACTACTGATGTCAGATGATCCCCAGAAGTGGTCCTCCAGAAGAGAGGCATTATGTGAAGAGTTGATGTAGTAGTGGGACAAGGGCTGAGTCATATCCTGGCACACACGCTTGTGCTGAGGGTCAAAGATGTGGCACTCAGAGGAGAGGAGGTAATGAGTAAAACCGTCGATGGAGAGGTAAATCCGTTCCCTGCCTTCGGCCGATGGCTCGTATTTTAGAACCATGTCCCTGCACATGTCCTCTGTTACACCCTCTACACCTTGCTCCACCTCAACAAACAGCATGAGGTCTTTGCAGTCCAAGTACTCCTTGTTACTGGAGAACTGCATGAGCAAGAAGAAAATTTCTGGACGTGTACAGAGCTCACAGTAGGCCTCCACAAATGTGTCCATGTTGATGGCCTCACCATATTGGTCTTTGGCTTTCTGGAGTTCTTTGAACTTGAGTTCGATCATCGCCTCTTTCATTCCAGGGTTGAGCCCCTTGATGATTTGAGTAGCCCTGAAAAGGTCAATATGTCCGTCTTTTTCCATGTCTGCCAGCTCAAAGACTGAGCTAATCCAAGATGTCCGAACACTCGGTTGGCTTGGCTCTACCATGTCCACCGTGTGTCGGCCGTAAGACACCAAATATCTCAGGCCCATCACCCAGGTGCTGACCACGTCAGCCGTACTTGCGACCAAATCCAGCGATTCATAGTTGTCCCCGTAAATGATCGAGAAGGCACATTCATCCGGGAATTGATCCGAGAGCCCGTTGCTGCGAAGCACGGGAGTCTTTTTCCCTAATCGGACCTCCTTAATGCTCTTGATCTCAAGCTTTGCCTTCTCTGAGTCCTTTTTGGAAGGCTCCCAGCGGAGCCAGTGCATGTCCGGATCCAGCAGGAAGTATCTGTTGTACATGCGGGAATTGGAGCGCACCTTCTTCATCTCGCAGCCCTCCATCATGAAAGCCATGCATGCTGCTGCGCTGTTGATCTTGCGGTCGCTCGGCATGGAGCTGAAGGAGACCGTCTTTTTCCTCACCTGCCTCTGTTTGGACCCGTCCTGTAAACGAGAAGGGGAAAAAATGATTTTTGTTTTACTATTAACAATGAGTGAAGAAGGCGGTTCTCTAAAGCTAAAACCTGACGATAATAAAATACAGAAACTGAATCATAAACACATGTCCCTATACTTGACATAAAAAGAGCTCGACAGTTACAATGGGATGTTCAATCTCTATGACGTTAAATGTGGCTGAGCGCTTCTGATTTCACAGAAAACCTGGCTCATAACCTTACACAAAACTACATCCATCTCAAACTAAAATCAAGAAAACATCAAATAAGCCAAATTCTATAATTTGCCAAATAACAGAGATCTCAGTTTATATTGCCAAGAATGAAAGCAATAAAACACGGAAGATCAATCGAAACCCTTTTCCATCTTCAATTTAAAAACAATAAGCCAAAAAGGGCATTCAAGAGGTTACGGGGATAAGATGAACTACTGTACTGTATGTACAATTACGATATGTCTTAACACAGCTGATGCTTGTACCAATCTGATGGATCGGCCTATAGAGCTTGGTTCAACCCAAGGCACACAGGCGCACCTCTGAACCATCCATCTTCCTTCTGACAGTCCTGGGAAGATGAGGCCCCGTACATCATCCTGATTAATGAGCAAACCTCAACGTGAAGGAAGAAAAAAAATTACAGCATCATGGCTCTCTAATGTCGCCTTCCATTCTTGGATATCTCCTCTTTCTTATTCAGCAGGTGGAAGAAGATGAACGGTGACAATGGTCACGGCTTGCTGGTGACATTGAGACAAGCTGGGTCTTTATTATTTGTTACTATCAACGTTAGCTTAGAAGCGCACATTAAAATGTATAGTTCTATCATATGATACGTTCACACCTATGAGGAACTTTTAATCTTGACTTGAACCGTATTTTTATAAGGACACTTCTAACGACACTGCATGGTTAGTGATTTGTTTTTTTCCTTCGATTGTTTACTCTAATTATTAAAGTACTGTAAATCGAGTCATTGAGACCTATGATGTTTGATTGAAATGTACGTAGTGCATTATTAATCAGAATGTGGCTGGAATTTCAGGTTTTCATATATGACATTCCAGCTTGATATTTGTAGCTCGTGTACGTCTTAGGCAACTCTCTTAGGATATCTTCGACCATCTGATACCCTGTGAAGTCAGATGCCACGGAATAAACCTTAACATGTACGCTGTGATATACGCTGACTCACTCAACGTGTACTTGCCGAGCCTCTTAAATGTCAGATCTTGTGGGGGTATGGTGCAACCTTTGTTTGAACACATGGAAGATGAAGCTTCCCTTGCAAATATTCCCATTGGATTTGCCTTCATTCCCTGCCATGGCCTACTTCCTCCCCATCCCAACAAAACGCTAAGCCTATCTCCTCCTTCTTCATCCAAGTCCTGGCTTCTTATCATCTGCCATATCGTGCACTTTGTTGGGAGGTACCAGGTCCTTTATGTGTGTATGCGTACGTTGTGGGCAAATGATTTTCTAGGGCAACCTGATAATGTGAAGACAAAGCAAAGACCTTGTTGATGGCCTGCTTGCTACAACTAAATGTAATTCAGTACAAGCTATCTTGGAAGCGTTAGCAAAATTGATAACTAGCAACTAGTTATCAACTAGTTATCAGAGAGGTTGTGTACTAATGTTTTTAATGGCATTAGTCGGAATATAATTCTAACCATCATTGACCCAAGTTGGGAGGTAAAACAAAGAGGTAACTCAATTTTTTTTCCTCCATGAACAGAACGGTATGATTTGCTCGTACTTGAGACGCCGTTATCGTTATTACACGTCAAATACAATGAATAACAACTGATTGCAAAGGAAGCAGACACACATATGTAAGATTTACAATTTTAGTTACCTTTACCAGTAGTAGTAGGGCTGGGCAATATTGCAGAAAAAAACAACAACAACAAAAAACATGATTTTTTTTTTCAGTAATTCTGGATGATGACAATTTTATTCCATTTTAATCTAAGTAATAAACAACAAAAATTTATGCAAAGAAGGTTTGCTTGACTAAATAATTTGTCAACAAAATGCTCAAACAACAAAACTCAATTTAAACCGGTTTTACCATTAACTTATCATAGCATCCACAAAGATTATGAAATTGCTTGTTTATAACTTTCTTAAATGCCAGTTAAGTATTTAATACTTACTGTAAACACGTCTTGTAATCTAAGCATCATTCACCTGATTTCAAAATTTAGCTAATTGTCAAATGGTCACTTCTAAAATAACAAATTAATCAAATTAATTTGAGTCATTGCCCAGCCTTAATCAGTAGATGCCTCCCATTCTTTTATGTGCACCTCTACTCTTTTCAAATGTCTTTTGAAATCTGAAAAAGAATTATGTAAATTATATAATTAATTTGTTTTAAGTAAATAAAATGCGAAGTGTCACAAAACAAAGGCTGATGTCAGCAAAAATGAAAATTGCTATGTTCTAATTCTACAAATATTTTCTTTTAAAATGATATATATTACATGGTGGTAGCTCAGAAATTGTCAAAGTTATAGCAATTTGAAAGTTGAAAAGTGGAAACCCCAAATTCGGAGAGTTTTGACACATCTTTCAATTTGAATTGCCTACTAATTCCTTATTTTCGAAAGCTTCGATTACGATATCTGCGGGAAAGTTGACACCCTAAAGGGACAGCGTGTAAGATTTAGACCGTTTTTTTTATTATTCAAAAGGAATAAATGAAATGATTTTAAATTTCAAAAACTTGCAATTGAATGTGTTGTTTATGACCAACAGTATGTTTGAAATATAATCATTGGTCTAGTTATCATTACATGATATTACATTAGGGGTGGCAGTTCTCTGGAGGCGGCCATGTTTGTTATAGCTATGGACAATGGTAAATGCAGCACCTGCAGCACTTCCTGCTGTCTGTAAAGAAAATCGGTTTACACACTGCCCCTATAAGGAGGTTGTTTTTGTAAAAATCCAAAATGGGCATACCTGTCAAAAATTCATATTTTCATTATTACCTTCAAGACTACTTTCCCAAGCATAAGCCTGGAGTTGTGAAAACACATCACAAATAGTTATTTCATCTGGTAAAAAAACAAACAAAAAAACAATTCAATTACTAAGTTACCTTACTCAGCAAGTAATGAGCAACTATAATTATTTTTTTAATCAAATAACATTCGTGACGAAGACTCCTTGACCATTTGACTTCATCCGACGTGACGGCTGAGCAATGTGTTTCGGTGCGTCAACTCTAAAAAAGGTGTGGAGATAAAGCAGATTTCAAACTGGTTGTTTACGCTTTACGCGGTCAATCGCTCGACTCGGTTCCGAAAACTCATCAGCGACAGACGCGGTAACAGAAGCGGCGGGGAGTGAGAAAACAGGTGCAGATGGCGAGGAGTCCTCCAGAGTCAACCTGTCCCGCTGGTTCCTTCAAATCATATCAAGACGTCGGAGCGTAAAAATCGCCCGTTCTGAAACTCGTGAAATGGAGACACAGGAGGACTAAATTTGATCGCACGTGTCTCCAATTGACTTTACAGGTCATGATCAGAACACAACCTCATTGACCCACCGCGGACACCGGCGTGTAAGCTGCCACACTCAACCGGAGGCGGCCATCATTCAAACACTAATTGACTGCACGCCCCCTAAAAAAAAACTGCAAAGACAGAAGCATCCGAGGAAGAAAGAGAGGTGACGTGGATCTATGCTAACAATGTTTATTCGCAGCAGGGTGGTGGGGTGATGTGTGGGGGTGGGAGGAGACGCAACTGGTGAAGACTGAGAAAAAAAAAAAAGCGGCTTTAATGAGTTGAATAACTGGATTTGTTAAGATGTTTTAGACAAGCTGTGCAACCTCAACGCCAATAAAGTAAATTAAATCTCACTGAGGAGAAAAACCCATGTGGGGGGTGGGGGGGGCGGGGTGCAAATGAGAGACACAACAGACAATTAGGGTGAAGACGGTATGGCAAATAAGCGTGTTTATACTGGATTTTTGAAACATGAAGTGGTTTAATTTGCAGGAGTGGATCTAAAGGCCACTCTAATGTAATATAAGATGACACAAATACTAAAAAGATAAGCAGCTCCGGCTCGGTCGAATACAGTAAAACATCAAGGTTATCCTGCTAAGTGATTCAGCACAGTCGGCGAATGTGTTGTAACAGCTGTTACTGAACGGTCCACCGTTTATTTGTATATTGTGAAAATAATGAGGAAAAAAAAACAACAAACTGCCTTCCGTCAATTATTTCATGATTATGAAATTAGAAGATCGTGTGGAATTGATTGCTGACACTTGAGCGATTGTCCCGTGGAGTGGGGTGTGTTAAAAAGTGATTTTTTTTGTCAGAAAATGGTTGGGCCTAACAGTCGTAAATGTTCAACCGGTTCAATGTTAACGATTGCACATCGTTATATGTGTGGTCAACACAAGCGGGGCGGATCCATGGACTCTGCCCGTGAAATTGAAAGTGAACCTCTCAACTAGAAAACTACCATTTCTGGGAAAATTGGGTCGAAGCTGGAATGATGGATAAAAACATAAACATCCACTGAACGTGATTTCAAACAATGTGGAATGATATAGTAAGATATAGACTGATGTGAATGTGCTATATTTTTTGAATGCGTTATGTCAAGTAATGTGGGTGCAGAAATGCTGTCATGTTGAAAAACGTTTCCAAGGTGAAAAGAATGAAAGATCGGAATCAGTTTTATGGAATATGATATTAAAAATGAATCTTTTTTTTTTTTTGGTGTGAGGGGGGGGATTTTAAAAAATTCTAAACGTCAGTCGTAATTTTTGCCATGGGGAAATTTTTGAAAAAGGTGAACTGATGGAGCTGAATGATTTAACATCAAATGTGCAATGTTGAATTTTGAGTACGGCTTTGGTGTGAATGATAAGCAACCACAGAGCGCCATTGGAAATGAGTGGGGAATTTTTGTTGAAAAATGTTGAATGATTACAAGAGAACAATACTTGCCCACACGGCATGTTTTTTGAATGATGTTGACATTTGAATGATGTGAATTGGATGGATTATGTGGAAAGAGATGCATGTTGACAATGCGAAAATAGGTCTGGGAAATCTTTAGCTTCACAGTCTGGTAATTTCACCGTTGCCTTCGTGAGATTTCGAAGGGCGGAACAGAAGAATACAGCATAGCGGCAAGTCTCTGCAAGTCGGCCTTGTCACCATTTGTCACCCAAATCTGTCGCATGGGCGGAAGCCTAAATTCTCAGGCATCACAGCCACGCTTTGTGCAGCACATCCCAACATCTTAGCGCGGTATCTAATGTGTGAATAGCCGTTAGAGGTCTGGGAGGAAATGTAAAAAAGAAAAGTGTGACTCCAGTGTGTGGACATGCCTCAACACCCGCCCGTGCTCTGCAGAGAATGGATTTACACTTCCATTCTGGAGGTCGTTTGACGCTAGGTCCCTTTTCCTGGAATGCGAATCTCCCGCTTGCCAGTTAACACCACGCGTTCACAGCTAATAAGTGGAAAGCCTCCAGAGCACCTTGTAAAAGAAAAAGACAATCTGGCTAATTACCGGCCCATCGAGAAGGTGGAGGTCAATGCTATCGAGCCGTCAAAGCGCAAAAGGCAAACATGAGCGACGCGGGCCGGACTATCTACTTAGCGCAGTCACGGCGTAGGTGGCGAAACGTCTGTTCGTTTCCCGAGGACGTCCGATAAATTTATGAGCTTGGGTCGTAACTCACACTGGCAGATTTTTTTGCGTTTGAACAGAGGTAGCAAAAGTAAACACACTTTGCACTCGAGGACAAGTACGAACATGTGTATATAGATATATTTGTGTATATACTTAACCTGCTACGCATGTTATTGCAATGCCACCGAGCCGCCCACTGATCAAAACATTTGCGAATATATTGATTTGAACTTGTTGATTTACTGTACTGTTAAACCTTGCTATTTGCATTGGAGCGAGAACAAACTCATTCAAACAGACTTTCAAAGAAACGTTCGAAACGTACTTGTGCAAATGCTCAAGCCTACTTGCAGAAATAAGTTTGGGCGTACTCTTGAAAATATGTTCCAGCGTACTTGCAAAAATCCATTCGAGCGTACTTGCAAAAAAATGCATTTGAGCGTACGTGCAAAAAAAATCAGTTTGCGCATACTTGCAAAAATACGTTCGAGTTGAGGTGGCCAATTAAGCAAATTTTAATTGCGATTACGAGATTGGCTGCCACCATTAATTAAGCTGATACTGATGCGATATTAACATTTAAAAAGCCGGCTTCACTACACGCCAAATCAAGCACTTTGTCATCCTACCACCAGGGTGCGATGTGTCCTACATGTTTGCCTGAGAAACGTCTCTGATTTATTCACCCTTGTATATTATTGACCAATGTGAAATGGCATTGAGTTTCTCACCTGACTCCAAATATATACAGAGCTAGCTGTGAATTGAGAACCATTTTTAAAAATCTGATTTTTTATTTGGGAATAAATTTGGTTTGAATTGACCAAAAATGACATTTTGATTGCTAATTAATGAAAATGTGCTTAAAAGTAAATAATGTGCCTGTTTCTAAGTAGGCTTCATTCTTTTAATTGGTTTGCACTTGTGGGCACAACAAGTGCCACTCAAAGGTAAATAAATCCTTTCTATATTTTTTATGTATGATGTTTTCTGATTGTATACATGTATATTATACATTCGTAGCACTTACGAAACTATTTTTAATATGTATGTACACTTTTGATGTTTTGACCATTAGCTATTTAACACAGGTTTGGATTGCCCACCATATGGTGAATTCGCCTTGCGAGCCCAACCTTGGAATGGATTAATCTTGTAACACGGAGGCCCACTGTATTTCCAAGTGTTATTTGTAACTCTTGCAAACATGTTCACACATACCTGCAGATAGGAGTACCTGTTGGCTAAACGCGAAAATATAGCATTTGTTGATGAGCATACCCCTGCAGGATTACGAGGAGAAAAAAGGCTGTTTTTCAGCATTTAGCTTACAAGGATGTTCAAATGCTCGTTTGAACCTATTTGCAAGTACATTTAACCATCAAAGAAGATAGCTTTAACCGTATATAAAAATGAGTTCATATTTAAATGCATTCAAATATACTAGGAAATATGTTTGAATTCTGGTCAAAAAATGTTTACTCCACATCCATAAAGTAGGCTTACTAGTAACTTCCCACCTCTGCATTTGAATGCAGCGCATGCACGGCCACGAGGAGCTCTCCTGTGACCGCCCTCCTCGCGTTTCCTTCACTGTCCCGCGCTGCCACTCCCGTGCTTTTCCGTGACCTTGCGTTAGCAGTGGGGCCAATTATTTTCCTGCAGCATCTTTTGCACAAAGGCTGTCAGGTGAACGCACGTGCGCAGGCGTGTTGCCGAGCAGCAGGGCCGAGTTCGGTCCATTTCAGGATCTCCTCAAGGTCGACGCGTTTTTATCAGAACGGCCGTCTCGGACCTTGTCGTGCCGCCAGATTGGTGAAAGCTGTGTTAAATCATAACACAGCAAAGGCGCAAGGAAGGGCTTGTTTGTCCCCTAGTTGCCTCGCAATCCCCTTGCTGATGGTTGTCTCGCTAATTCAGCGGGGGATGTTTGAAGGTCGCTCATTTGCCTCCTCGCTCGTCTGGGCGCCCACTTAATTAATGTGTCTCCTTGTCCCGAAAACACAATGAGAAACTCCACACCACAGGTTCCCAGAAACCATGATGAATGGGGTTGCGGCTATTTATCCCGGTGTTTACAAATAATATAAAGAAAGTCAGTCATTTGGAAAAGATTTCATCTTGACTTCAAGCACCACTTTATAAGAAAAAAAAAACAAAATAAAAAAAAATACTTATAAAGTGTCTTTTCAAGGTTTCTTATGTAAATGTTAAAGTAGCTAATACAGAGTATCTGCAGGTTGACAAAGGATTAACATATTAAGCCAAGGTTAAGCAGGATACATATTGATAGGTAAGAATAGTTTGTACATTTTCCATCCCTGTAATCAACGTTTTAAAAAGACTATTCTCAGCATCGGGCAATTATCTTGTGGTGCAGGAAATTTTAGGTAATGACCAACAGATAAATGAATTAAATATTATTTTATGCATTTTTGTATATACATGCTAATGCTAATGCTACATGCTAATAATTTTCAATGTTTTAAGGTACCCCCTTTACTTCAGATGGTCTCAAAAACATTAATGGGTCAAGAAATTTCAGCGAGAAACTTTTGATAATGCAGGGGGGGGTCAAAATTGAAAAAAAAACCAAACATAATTTTAGCAACAATCATTTTATTGATTGACTAAATACTTATATAATATTAGTACTTCCCTGCTTTCAACAACGATTTTCTCAGAAAATCTAACAACAATTGTTTATTACATCTGCTGCGTTTTTTGAATGCAAACGGCTGACACCAGGATAACCTGGCATTTGTAAGCATAGCTACATTAGTAAAACTGAATTCAAGATTTCAGAAGAATGCATGAATTTAGCAACTCCAAACTACTATATGTTTCGTATTTTTCGGTTGGATTTGAAGCATGACTTTGTTTTTCTGATTTTTGTATTAATTCTATGTTAAAGGTTTCCACAATTAAAAATAAATGAGTAAATAAAGCTGCATTTATGATGAACCTCATGGCTCAGTATCGAACCCCACATCCAACACACACACACACACACACACACACCAACGCACACCCACACTACCAGAGGCCTTCTGCCGCTCAATGTTTAATACTCCCTCGTGGTCCAACAGTGTTTTCTCCTGCATTCATTATCACAGTGGTTTTCCTAATTTCCCGAATGGTTTTCCAGGCACAGGCCACTGAATGTTTGCCAGAGATGTTGTAGAGCGAGATGTTTGTCCAAAGATGGCCGATCAAAGTGTTGACACACGGGTTTTGTTATCGCTCATTTTCACAGCCGGTCATTTGCATATCCTTTCATGTTATTGTTCGGTCTCCCACTTCATCTTTTGGATGTCACTCAAATATTTTCACCGAACCCCCCCCCCACCTCCATCTTGTTCACTGTGTCACATTTTACAAAAAGGTTCAACGTGGGATGACAATTTCTGGCAGGCAAAAAATATATATATATATTTACTGACAACCGATTAATCGGCCAATTAATTTCAAAAATAGGTTGGAAAAAAAATTGTGTTCTTTCCTATTGCATTTCAGTATGTGTCAATTATATGTAGATTTTCACTATTCAAGGACTGGCCAACAGGATATATATTGTTTAAAAAAACAAACAAACTTGCCTAGCAGAAATTATGAAGTTATGAGGACATTCATTCTTATCATATGTGTTTGTGCTCCGCAATGTATTTATTATTGTTTCTTGCACAACTTCCTTGCGTTCCTCCAGTTGATACACGGGCTAGTACAGAGATGCGGGCAGGTGATAGGGGACGAAGACGGTGACTTAGAAATGACCAGAATTTGAGCCTCAAATTAAGGGTGCCTCCTATATTTGGGGAATTTGGGTAATCGATCAGGCCCTAAAGCAAAGGATGCATCAATAAACAGATCACAACAACCTTCATAGACATATATTTTGTATCCTGTGCAAAGAATCACTAACATTACTGCTGTTCTGATACTGAATGGATGGATGGATGTCTGTCTGTATGTCTGTCTTCTATTCTGCCCAGAAGGTCAATGAGTACATGACAGAATAAGCAACACAACATGTATTGAATGAGAAAGTGTGACAAAAACTATTTGATCATTTTTAGTTGCATTTAATTATCACAGTAGACACTGTTGAGACTTCAAATCAAGGAAGCTGAGTGCGTCCAATTAATATAGCAGTCCCCGGCAAGGAGAAACTTCGGAGTAGATCCTTGATGCAATACCGTACTCCATATGTGGTCATCCGCTCTCATTCCTACTTCCACTCCAATTTCTCACACTGCCGCGCTGACCACACACAGCCCCGCAGGCCCGATATCGCAACCAGACAGAGGAAGTTGAAACCGGGCAGGAAGCTGACGGACACCAAAATGTCATCCTGCCAGTCGCATTGCCACACAGCCTCTCGCTACGTAAGATGCAAATAAAATGACAAGCTGCCACCAGATTACAAGCACAGAGCCAACTAATAAATGTCATCTAAACGAAACCAAATGCGTGTTGTTATTTATTTTGTTAACCCCAAGAAACATGAGAGGGATGAAGCAAGTCTGAATACATGATAAATGACCTTTATGGAACACAAGTTTTCCATTAAACGTCAACTATCTGACTGCATGACACCGCAGCCTCGGTTCTTGCCAGCATAACCTTGACTACGAGTCTGCATTGCAGCGAAGAAAAGAAACATCCATCGCGCCCCCCTCCTCAATGCAGTCCTCCTCACACTGGCTTTTATATTCTCTTTTCTACACTTTCCATTTATGAGTGCTGTGTTTATAACAACAAATCTCCACAACTGTCCAAAACACTTTTTCTCTAGAGCACATCATTTTTTATTGAGGCAAATAAGTTAAGCTATTTACATGAAAAGTCACGTATAAAAAATTGTTAAAAAAAAAAAAAAATCTTTACAGTAGAGCTTGGGCAAAAAATAAAAATAAAATAAAATTGTGGCATTTAAGGAGGGAGTCCACGAATTTATACATTTTTAGCAGTAAAACGTGAACATTTTGTCTGGAAAATAACTTTTGTTACTAGCCATTTTTACACACGTCTCAAGACTAACACCTAAAAATTCTAGAAAAAAATAAATAAGATCCCGGGATTGAACATTGGTTCTTAAAAAAAAAGAATAAAGAAAGAAAGAAAAGAAAAAGTAAATACGTCCTTGGGATTGAATGAGTTAATATAAAGTCTAAAATATTTTTTTACAATACGTACTAATTACTCGTTTGTGGCATTTAAAGGGCTAGTCCACCAATTAAAAATAAATCAATCAGTTTTTAGACATGCGTAAATTCTAACACTTAAAGATTTCTGAAAAAATACAATAAAATAAAAGTACGTTTTAAAGTATGTAAATATAGGTCTTTGTGACTGAATTAGTTAATTTGCTAACTAAATTCTTTTTCACATACAATTAATACTTTCTGTTTTCACTTTCTGTTTCTGCAGGCCCTGCTTCCACATAATCAGCAAGATCTAAAATATCTCTAACTAACGCTCTTGAAAACTTATTAAGGTCCTCTGTCATCGTAGCCGCCATGTTTCCAACTACTTCAGGCAATGGATTGGACAAGATTTGAGCTAAGCAGACTTTGGCTCTGCCAACTAACTTTGACAAGCGAGCAATAAAATAAATACATAAAACAGCCCAACAGTGAACCATAAAATAATTAAATAGAGGAATATTTGTATGTATTATGAAGCGGTCTAAAAATGGTGAAACGCAGACGAACAAATTGTTGCGCGCATGAGAGACCGTTCTCGTGCTATGTTCCGTTTTTGGGTAAGCTGATGTAATAAAAGTGACGGTTGAGATCAACCCATTGCCATTCTTGCCGGCCGCGGGCACGTCCACATGGATTGTAACAGAATGACACACGCGCACGCCGGAGCGAAAATGGCCGCCGCGCTGATTTCGGTTGCATGTCCCTTCAAAACAAGAGTTCTCTACAAAATAAAATGCGGAGCGAAAACAAAGTTTATCTGACAAAACAGAGGCAAAAAGGGGCAGAACAAGAGTACAATACTTTACAGTACAGTACGTAACATCTATTTATTTTAGTTATCTAATTATTTTTACAAATAATCATTGGCAATTTAATTAACATAAAATAACATTAACATACATTGAATGAAACACTTAATGACACTTTTATTTAATTATTTCATGAAACATGGATTTGAATTTGGCACTTTCACCCCGCCATTCGATCAAAGAGTTGTTTGCAACTCGTACTCGTTGGTTGCTCAGCTGAACCAAATCGCTGTTTATTTATCGTTTCGTTCCGTTTCATTTAACGCGGTAACCCTGAAAATCAAGCTAAGGATTCTGGAGGCAGAATCAAGTCCAAGATACGCTATAAGGCTGAAGGACCTTGTACATGTTTGAAGCTACACTTTATGTCTCTCATGTGTTGACATGAACACCTACCGCTTCTATGCAAAGCCCACACAATATACGCTTCAGCTTCACGCCGAGCGCGTTCACTCTCCAAACGCCTACCGTGTGTGTATTTTTAAACATCCAAAGAGCAGCAGCCATTCAGAACAGCACAGAGAGTGGAAGGCGGCTAGAAACTGGCAGGTGTTCAGTGGAGCCCGGTCACCTGTGTAGGTGCCCGCGACTCGGAGTGGGCAAGGAGAGTAGCGCCGCTCACCCTCGGCAACACCGGCTATTGTTTGCCCCGGGCAAAAATAAAGACTCGGTGTCTGAGCTTTGATCAATGATGCGTTTCTCCTTTCTGACACATTCCACGCCTGCGTCCGCGAAGCCCACTCAAGTCTATAAATAATACCCGTGAGCCTGATCCTTGGCCGGGCGCCTTCCGTCTCGTCAAGAGGCTGGCAAAGCGATCGGCGGAAACAACTCGTGCCAGTGGAGGCAAAAGCATCAGCGAGGGGACTCATTATTCCTTGTTTGGATAATCATTAGGCCTTGTGTGCTTATTGTGCTAACGGTTTTGAAAAAGAATGATTACTACTTATGTTGAATGGGTTCGAAAAATAAATCAAATCATTCAATCTCAAAAATGTTTTTTTTTAAAAGAGTCCTGACATTCAACCAATTCAATAGCTGGCACTAAAAGAATTACCGTAATTTCCCAAATATAAGACACACTTTTTTCCCCAAAGTGCGTATTATAAATGGTAATTTAAAAATTAGAATCTGTCAGCCATATAAGCTGAGTTTTGACACATAGATGTGCATTTTTATAAACAATAATTATGGTAACGGGAAAAGCTAGCCATGTAATGAGGTTAATTCTAAACATGCCATAATTCCCCAAATATAAGATGCACTTTTTTCCCCAAAATAAAGACCAAAGGTATGGGTGCGCCCTATACACAGTAACTTAAAGATTTTTTTTTTTTCTCTTCATTATACACCAATCAATGATGAGTGATGTGTCACCCACATAAGCCGAATTTTGATGCATTTTGATGCAATTTTTAATTTTGATGAATTATCGTAATGGAACGTGCCTGTTGCAGATAAAAGCAGCTTGTGTTAGCTGAGGTTGTTTGCATAGGAATATTACTAAAACGGATAAAATCATGGAAATGTCCTCCATTTGACTTGTTTATTATTTGTGGACCTGTGGCATATACACACAATCATAATAAACCTGGTGCAAATGAAGTTCGAGTTCAATTCCACTTTGCTCTGGTCTTCCTGTGTGGAGTTTGCATGTTGCCCCTGAGCCAGCGTGGGGCCTCACCGAGTTTCACTCCAAAAACCTGCATGGCAGGTGTATAGGACATACTAAATTGTCCTTAGATGTGATTGGGTGTGTGAAAGGTTGTTTGTCTCTGTGTGCCCCACTATTGACTGGCAACCAGTTGAGCGTGTCTCCTGCCTGAAGTTAGCTGGGATAGGCACCAGCAAGCCTGTGACACTTGTGAGGATACGCGGCTTAAAAAAACAACAGTTGAGGGTGTTTTGACTGCTAAAACCAGCGGCATGACATGACGCCACATGAGTCAGCATGTTTCAAATGAGCTCAGTTTCAAAAAGACTTTAATGTCAATGTTGGACTGTGAAGATCCACAACGATGATTTATGACCAAAAGAGACATTATTATAAATATGCTCCGTTCCGAAGCTCATTGCGGGTCATTGACATGCTCGGCCCTGGCATTTTCTAATATCTGGGTCAGCTTCCGGCATGGCAAAGATGTCCATGTGTCGTTCTCCTCTTCCTGCTGTGTATTTCTCTCTGGAAAAGGACTCCCCCTCTATTCTGAGAAGAGGTCCTAAAAATAGGAAGCATTGTTTTTCCTGTTCTTTTTTCTTCCAAAACAGCCCCCATGATTCCCCACGCTCGCACCCGTTTCACCTCCCGCGTGTCGATCTCAGGCCTCTCGGATGCCGAATTTGCTCTCCACGGCCACGCCGGTCAGAGAGTAACTCCAAGATCACGCTGACCTTCGCAACGGAGCACTTTGCACTCTTGTCCTCCACCCTCCCCTTCAAAGTCCATTTACAGCAACACGCACACACACCAGCGCTTCCTCTCATGTCCTACATTTGTGTCCACCCCTGGGAGGAAAGAAAATAACTCGCCTCAGCAGTAATTCAACCTACTTCTACATACAGTGTTTGGCTCCGAACAGCCCTGTAGACTTAAGGTGTCAATTGTGAAGATGGATTTGCATGTGTATTGTATTTGCAATCCTTGTCATATCACCATTTGGTCACTACACAAAGGGTGATTATTCATTCAATACAATGGTACACTGGCAGTGTTGCATGCTGGTTTTTCTATATATTCAGAAGAAAAGGGCAAGACATTAATTATCTTGAACCAATTAAGCTTATAATATACCATTTTAACCTTTTAAGTTGAAACCATATTCTCTTGGGAATTCAATATGGGCCAAAAATTCTGGCCTTTTCTTTTATTAGGGCTGAAAAATGAATAAAATTCAAACCAACATCGCAAGTGAGTAGAATGGAATTTTTAAAGATTTGGGAAAGAACACACAAAAAACACTCAGACTCACACAACATTAGGAGGAAAGGAAATTCAAGCTATTGATGATGCATAACTTTGAAATAAAAGTCATTTCAAGTCATAAAGCAGCGCCCACATCATAAAGTTGACTGAGAATTTGAAGAAACTTTAAGATTCTATCGATAATGCATAGCTGTTAACTGAAAGTCATTGGAGGTCGTAAAACATCACCCACGTCATAAAAATGACTGGGAATTTAACATGGAATATTGAAAAACACTTAGGGCATACAAAGATTAACTAAAAGTAAAATGTTAACTAAAAGTCATTTCGTGTCATAAAACATAACTCATATCATAAAGATGACTGAGAATATAACATGAAATCATAGGAAAACAGAAAATTAGGTTCTTTTGATAATGCATTGCCGTGAATTGAAAGCCATTCTCGGTCCTAACGACACATCCATATCATAAAGCGGATTTAAAATATACCATCTAAAATATATAATACATACAAAATAGAGGGGTTTATTTTAAGTATTGCAAAATCTGATTCTACTGGTTCTGATTCTACTAAATGTGAACTGAAAGTCATCATCCACATCATGAAGGTGATAATATAAAATGTATGATGTAATAAAAGAATATAAAATGGAATGTTGAAAAACGCTTAAGCATACAAAGAATGTTTTATTACTAACGCACAGCTGTGAATTTGAGGTCATTCCAATCCAGAAAACATCATCCGCATCGTAAAGCCGACTGAGAATATACCCAATGGAATACTGCAAAACAGGCTAAAATAAGCTAAATAAAAAGTTAGTTTTAAAAGCTAAGATTTTTATATGTATTTATTTTAGACTCAACTTGGCAACTTTGGAATTTTCAAAACAAGCGAAACTTTTCCAAACACACTGCATTATCTGAAGCGTGAGGGCTAATGTGAACGGACAGTCTAGAGGGCCTAATTAGGGAGTCTTTCCTGTAAATATTCGTGTCACCTAGTGAGTGCACTGAGTTCCTGTGGTCAAGGATGAACTGGCCATCTGGCAGATAGGGCTGACCTGCCCCTTGGGCCAGTATGACTGTTTCATTTATTTATTTCATTTTGGCTTTTGGTCCAGCAAAATGACCCAAATATTAGCTCCGTTGCTACCAAATGATAACATTTTTGACTTTTTTTTTTTTCTTCTCCAATGCTTTTTTTTAAAGCACTGGCATAAGATGAAGATTCCAAAGAGCTGACTGTTTGTCTCTACAGAATGTACTGAAAGATTAGCATGATTAGCATTAAGCTGCGCTACTGTCAAGGCCAGGAGCCCATTAAGATCCATTTGATAAAAGTGGAAAAAAAAAAAGTGGTGGTGTGCAACTCTCAAAGCACCACAAGCACTTGCATGAGTTTTCCAAACTCAATTTCTTCCACACTTTTAATCATCAGATTTCTAGTCGACGGGAAAACGAGAAGCCCGTGATTGAAGGTTTCCTGAAGGACATCATTTCGGACCATATCGACTATTGGATTGAATTAGAGATTCCACACATGGAGGGCAACAGGAACTATCTTGAAAATTCAAACCTTTCTCCAAGGGCAGGAATTTGTTTAGGAATTCGGCTTAAGCGAGCGGTGCAGAATGTGGAGAAGGTTCACAAATGAACATCCGAGCGTGGGAATCACAAGGGCGACGAGGGTTCACGGGTTGTTTGCTGGACAAAATAGAGTCGACCTTTCAAAGAACAACGTCCTAATTCGGTGGTAAATTGTGTTCTGCTACGGCTTGGAACAGAAGGCCGGCGAGCGGCGCGGGAACACCTCCACTCTGTTACACATATCGTGAAAAATCGATACTCCTGCAACACTGGACAGTCTGTTGCAGAGATGATAAATCTTTTCCACTAAAGTGATCTGAGCCGGCGTGAGGCTGGTCTGGTGACACGTACTGCTCTCTTCATCCATCTGTTGGTCTACCCCCCCCCCCCCCCCCCCCCGCGCCCCTTTTTGCTTCCTACAGACATTCATTTTTCTATACTCAAGCATACTTATGTGGAGGGTATTCATTGGAGGCCTTATGTGAATGCTGAGAGACATGCTAATGTGCATTAAAAATTCATTTTACTTCTCAGTATGCGTAATACAAGTTGTCGGCGCATACACACATGCGCACAGGGATATACCCTGTACATAAATGCATAATGTTTGGCTGTCAATTGATTAAAATTTGGAATTATAATTCATCTTAATTCATTTCACATTAAGTTTTTCTGACCTGTTGATAAAATTGTACAGAGTGCTGACCTAATACCGATATGGTGGTGATTTTTGTTTAATGATAGAGTGACGTGAAAGTAATTTGAAGCTTAATACGTATCCCAAGCAATAGAGGTGCTGCGATTAATCAATGAATCCATTATCGATTAGGGGCCTAAAATTGTCCAAATTTGGTCAGATTTCTTGAGTCCTTTATGATAGCAGACGGATTATAATTGTGTTGAATCAAAAAAAAGGGTGCTTTTAATATGTAAAGCAATAATCAATATGTCAAGACCAAACAAATAAACAAAAAAATTGTGCATTGTCAATTAAAAAAAAGAGTCCTGTTTTTGAATGGGGGATTTTAAAACCTATTTTTTAAAAACCTGATTTATCAATTAATCAACAAAATAATGAACAGATTAATTGATCTTTAAAATAATTATACGTTGCAGCTACTATATATATATATATATATATATATATATATATATATATATATATATATATATATATATATAGTTAAAAGACAAGGTTAGATTTGTGCTGAAGGAATTTCTGCCTGCCGTAACGTGGCAATAGCGCACCCTGTTGGACTGACAGGAATGGTAGATTTTACTTTTCATAACAAGAGCAAATTAATTGGAAGATGAATGAACTCATGCAGACCCCTTTAAGAGTTTTTGCAAGTTCTGTCAACATTTTTTGCTTTTGTCATGTATAGGCCACACCACACTATAAGCTGCAGGTTGTAGCATCATGACAAATGGACATTTTTTTAAACGTGTCTTTTTATTTAAAACTGCCTGGTTAAAATAACATCTTGTCGTCAACAAAAACTGAACATGTATGCACATTTAGAAAGAAGATTACTTCATTAGAATACTGTATCAACACAACAATAACATGCAAGATGGAGTTTAGTAGTGCAGAATGCACCCTCCTGGTTAGTAAAATGGCAGTTTATATTCCAAATCGATGCTTCAAATGCATCATCTTCTGTCTCGTTTTGTTGATTGGGAGATTGTCCCCAGGTGGTTAGTAAAAACAAACAAACAAACAAACAAACAAAACTACAGATATACTGCATACCGGCTTATAGTCCGAAATTTACAGTAATGCTACTGGACACTATATTTAACACTTTTTAAACTAATTTAAAGCTTTAATTTCATTGTAAATAGCTACTTTGCTTCAATAACTAATTTGTGTCCCAGTGGACAATACGCTTAGATTTAGGCATATACTCAAGGAGCGGTATCGACAAATGTTGTATCCAAATCTGTACTGCAAAGTTTCAACAAAATAATGCTGAAAATACTGACTGGCTTCAAAGATCAGATTTTAGACTCAGGCTTACGTGACAAGATTATTCTGAAGGCATCCTTTGAAAAGATCTATAGTGAGCCTTCTTGTCTGATATGTGCTAGTATTGTCTTGCACATTTTTTGGGAGCCATAATTGACTAAAGCTGCGTAACTGATCTTTTTTTTTTCCCTGGCTGTTTCAGCGGTAGTCGGATAAGCTAAACACACCCGAGAATGAATTTGGTGCCAGTCTAAGATGTGAAAACGAGAACTTAATTTTGTTTCATGTTGATGTTTTGAAGTTTTGGGTGTAGTCATGGTTTTATTCTTCATTGCTAATCAGGCGCTGACCTGCTACATAACCTTCCTCGCACAAATGCTTGCCAGATAATCTGATTAAAGAAGAATGAGGGAAAAAAAGAGCACCCAGCAGCATCATAATCCTTTAAGATAGTCATCAGTGTGCAACTATTGCAGGAAGAAACGCGTAATGCATAGCATAGCATAGCTGAAACCTAAATAATAATAGCGCTCCATTCTATTGATTTTACATTTGCCTCCAAAGCAGCTGCCACATTAGCGCCATTTTCTGATTTCTCCCTATAAACCACGAGCAAATCTGTCAATCAAAGGACGATATGCTTGGACCCAGATTACAAGCGACTGCCATTTCCCGCCGCCAGCTCCGCTAATTGAAATTCATCGGCGGCGACCTTTTCTTCAGGGGAGTCGCACGCCGCGTTTACCTTGAGTCACATAAGCCGCCTGCCACCAATAACGGGGGGAGATTGCCAGCTGGAGATGGACTCAAATACACACGCAAATATGTGTGTGTGTGTGTGTGTGTGTGTGTGTTGCCAATAGGCTCATTAAATGATAAGGGTGCCAAGAGACAGGGGTGGGGGTGTGGGAGGTTCAAAGAAGGTAAGGCAGAACTCGTCAGGCAGTTAGCAAGTAATTAAGCCACCAAAGAGACGGTTAAAAAGACATCAAGTCAGCACCTCTGTCAGGTTGCACCGCTAGGAATTGGAGCTGGAAAATTCCCTTTTCCAATTTTCTAGTGCGGTCCTTCTCAAATAGTAGGGCGGGCCCCACTGGGGGGGGCGAGGCGACGCCATGGGGTGTGCGGACGACACCAGGGAAAAGATTCGTTTTGCTATGTGAACTGTAATTGCAATAAAATACGGTGGAACCGCGGGTCACGACATTTTTTTTTCACGTTACCAAGTGGAATACTACCTTTTTTCATCCCCTCTTTATGGCATTTTTCCCGCTTTACGGAAACAACGGCATCAACAAAATTCTAACTTGGCGGTCAGTGTGCATGCGTATGACTCTGTGAGCCGCACCGTGCTCATACGTCACCACATGCGTCACTAAGATACTGGTCTGCTATTGGTTGGCGTCACTAAGATGCTGGTCCGCTATTGGTTGGCATCATGGTGGTCACTAAGATGCCGATATGCTAAAGATTTAATCTTGTGCGAGTGCTTACAATATGGTATTTATTGTGCATTTTAGTGCTTAATTCCAACTTCATTTGGTTATCCGTGGGTCCCAAGATTGCTAGTGATGTTAACGGGAGAACTAAGAAGATGATTAGTATGGAAACGAAGCTGGAGATAATCATTAAATACACTCGCTAGGGATTATGGCCGTAAGTAGCTCGTCACGTCACTCCAAAGCTAAATAAAATTTCATTTTACCTTGATATATTATTTATGATGTTTTTTAATTATATATATATATATATATATGAGTTCTGGCCATTTAGACTGAAGTCGTATGTCAAAAGATTGGGCACATATCGGATTTAGTACCACATAAACAAAGTGGCCTGGGTCATATTGGATAAAAAATCAAATCTGTGTTGTTCAAAGTGCCATTAAAAAATCACACACAGGTCACATCAAGGCAAAAAATCGTAATGGGGTCACTTCAAACTGCTGCCTGAACATAACAGTATCTGAAATGGATTAACTAGATGTCAATTTTTTTTTTCTGACAAGAAGAATCCTCCAGATGATTTTGCTTCGGAAGCATGGAGAGATTAATCAAGGTAAATTAAATATTTTTGACTGGAAAACCCATTCAAACATCCTTGCAAATGCATTCAACAGTTGTAGGCTCGATGCTAAAAACATAACATTTGTTTCCTAATTGCCATCTGGTTTTTACAAGCATTCTCATTTTTGTCATACTGAATGGTATGACAAAAATGACAGTTTGTAGTATTTGCTTTACAAGTATTTTTGAATATATTTAGGAATACATTGCAACTGATAATTTGTGAGAGTACTCGTTCAAACACGTGTTCCAGCATGTTTGAAATATGTTGGATGGTATTCGAGATATGTTTGAAGGTGTTTGAAATGTGTTCTAAGCTGTTTGAAAATACATGCAAATATACATGCCGATAAATCTAAACATACCTGCAAATACGTCCAAGCGCACATGCAAATACATCTAAACATATTGTGATTAAATCCTAAAAAACACTGCATACCACATAGATTTAAGGGGGAAAAAAAGTTTAACCATTTTAGAATTTACAAGTGCATTTAATGTATTTTCAAACAGATCTGATAATAAGTTCGAAGTTGTTTGTACATATTCAAAAATACCTTCGAAGGTATTCGAAAATACTGTAAATTGGATTGTTCTTGTAAATATGTTCAAAAAAGTTTGCTAGTCAAAAATGTTGACTTCAAATTGGTAGCTCCACACTTCCATATTATGGAACTAAGGTGAGGAATTACTACATTAATCATTTGTTAATAACCCACCTTATGATTGTTCTTGGCAGTTAGCTTCTTTAACTTTTCTACTTCGTATTGAACTTTGCTGCCACCACCTGGAGTGGAGTGGAATGGCAATGCCCCTCAATTAGTAGGCTGTGGGGGAGTTCTGGGGGGGATTTGAAACTCTTAAATTGATTTGTGACTGCATCTTCTCAAGTGTTTTATAACACTTGCTTTCAAACCACTGCTATTTTTTTTCACACTTTTGAGATTATTTGTGAAATGATGGACAACTGGAATGATCTTTAAGTAACACCTTTTTCATTAAGGTAAATAATGTTGATTTATTGATGAAGGCAAACTTCTTTTAACACTTTAATGACATGCCAGAAGTGTTAGTTAAAACATTTGTCCATACATGTTTTATGATGGCGATAGTGTAGGTTTGGAATGCATTTGCCATAACTTCCAAAGGCAAGACAAGGCAAGGCAGCTTTTTTTTTTACGCTGCATTTAATGCATGGTGCAAAAACAGGATTTGGGGACAAAACTATAGAAATGCTACAACAAAAGCAAACAGGTTTTAATCCGTATTAAAAAGCATTTACAGTTGGATACTTTTGTGCAGCATAACAGCTAAAAGCTGATGCACCACATTTGCTTTGAACTCTGAGCTCCACACAAAATTATTTATTTATTTATGTGCCATATTCAACTCCACGCACTTCCCTCTGGTTTTCGTCAAGCCTGCTTCTCAACATTTCAGAACAACAAACAGCAGGAAGCCTCGATTTTGAAGGGGAATCACAGGATATTCTGCTCTACCTTTGTAAAGAGAATTGTTGATACAGCTCACCGAATGTATACCAATAGATTCCGTGAGTTGTACAGTTGTATTAAAGGAAACATCTGACGCGTTCCTGTTTAATATAAATACCCCCAAGATTTACTTTATTCTTGTGGTTCAAGGGCAGAAAATCCTAACCATAGGGCAACATCAAAACATGCTGCGATTATAAAAACATCACATAATGAAATGCAATATTTTTCATATATAATTTAATAGTTTCTCCATTCTGCCTTTATGGCATTCATTTGATGACCAAAGGAAACGAAGAAAAAAGTGACTCTATGGGGAAATATTGAAGTTAGGATGTAGGATGATGATGATGAGCACCAGAAAGGAACATGTATGCTCAAATGAATCAAACGTTGAGTCTTATGCAAGTAGTCAGTCCTGAGCTGTGTATGCGTGTGTGTGCGTGTGTGTCTGTGTGTGTGTGTACAGCGGTGGTCTGAAGGACAGCTGTGTGAGTGCCGCTGCAAAGTGACTCATCCCCGCTTTAGTTCTGCACGAACGGCGTGAAAATGTTGAGAGGGATGATGGGACCGTGAGGAGGAGGAGCGTGGGTAGTGCAAAGGTGGAGCTTTTCCAGGACTGAGTGTGTGGACACAGGTGGAGCTGTGCTGCCAACATTCAAAATATCTATCCTTCTATCTTCTATAGACGCTTATCCTCATGCGCGTCGCAGGCTTGCTGGTGCCTATTCCAGCTGACTTCAGGGGGGACTCCCTGAACAGGTCAATTGCAGGGCACGCAGAGACGAACGATCGTTCATGCGCCCAATCACACCTATGGATATTTTAATATGCATGTTTTTTTTTCTTTGGTGCTACTTTAAAGAGTGTGGGAGGAAACCGGAGTGCCCGGAGAGAACCCACACAGGCTTGGGGAGAACATGCAAACTCCATACAGGAAGGCCGGAGCGAGGTGGATTTGAATTCAGGTGAATGTGAGGCGTGCGTGCTAACCACTGGTCCACTGAGCCACCCATTCAAAATATATTGCGCAAATTGCGTATTAGTTACAAAAAAAAAAAAAATTTTAAGAAAAATACCATTATATGGTACTGTACTTTATAGAAACCCAAAACAATGACATTATTTCCCATTAAAACAGTTAAATAGAATACACTCTAATATCGGTATATACGGCTATTCGGAAACCGTTTCACTTCCTCAGTAAGCCGCGATAAAATTGATAGTTGTTCTTCGAGGGGGATGAAAAACAAATGCCTGTGAATATGCTTGTTGATTCGCGATTGTTTTTCAAAAAAAAAAAAAAAAAATTAAAAGGATTTTGACACTGCAACACCAATGCTATTTGTTAGCCTGTTTCAGTATGTAATAGGATCAAGCTAGCAGAAGTAAGCTTACTTGGTTTAGCTAACTTTTGTGACCTGTAAATATTTTAAGAAAATGGGGCTAAACCTTCACAAAGCATTTTCCACAACAGTAAAATAAATTGTATTTTTGTAAATACCAAAGTAAAAGCTAAAGTTCATTTTTCCACAAATATACAGTTATATATTTATTTAATTGAATAAGACTTCATTTATTAATGTTTGTCAATATGTCAGGTATTTTCCTTCTGCATCCAGCTATCTTTACTCCAGCTCCCTATCAGATTTTGTGGCTTCTGTTCCCCTTTTCAAAAAGCTGAGTCAGCATGACACATACGTAGGCCAAAGCAGGGTTCACCCGTGAAACGCCACCAAATCAGACCCGTGTTGACGCTCAAAGCGATCGAGCGTTTTTCAGCCCGTTTGCCTTTGGGTAACTGTTTATACTCTGGGGGCAACGTCCAGCTGTCACTTTGTCTCTTCCTCGCGCCACAGAGCGCACGACGTTTTCCTCATCCTCACATTACAAAGCCAAACGGCGTCGCTAATGAAAAGGGAAAAAAAAAAAAAACAGTTTCATGTCTTTTTGTTCATCTTCTGCTTTTTTCTTCAGTCATAAGATCCGGTTACACATCCTCTTTCGCTCTTGAAAGTGACACTTTTGTGATTTTGAGCATAGTTAAAAATATCCTGACGTTGAGAACAAAAAGAAGCGAAGTGAGGACGGTTCATTGAGGTTTTGTTGAAATATGTGGGCTGTTTATTTATAGAACACGCAAGAAAGGATTTTTTTCATTGGCAAAACCAAATTACTACACTAGGAAAAAACAACGGGATTAAGGCTTGATGTTCTTTTTTAGTTTCATTGCTCAAAAATGTGTTTTTACCTTTAAATAGGCATAAAATAGACTTGCTCCATGAAGCATTTTGTTTTCTAAATTTTGTAATCAAAAATCAATTGCATTTTATTTTTACATTTACTAATATAGCTTTTATTTGTGTTCCAATTTACAACTGTAGTGTGTTACCTGAAAACTGCGTTTTTTTTCGTTTCGTTTTTGTTTTTTTAAGCTCACAGTCATCATAACATCAAACCTGGTCACAAACACTTTAAAGTTGAGTTAAACTGACCCATTTATGTGTCAAAAATACAACAATGTATTTGGGTCAAATAGACCCAAATTTTTTGGCTTGTTTTGCACACACACATATTTTATATATATATATATATATATATATATATATATATATATATATATATATATATATATATATATATATGTATTTTTGTACCCTGCTGTTTGCAGAGTGCAGAATAGTTTTTTTTTCTTTTTAATGCATTCAGTAATTTTTTTGGAAGGCTTGCTATTATTTTTTCTAAAATCCTTTGCTTTATTGTTTTAATGTGTCATTTAACACACGTATACTTTATTGATGTTGCACTATGCATTTTATTTTTTCAAACAAACAGAATTTAGATTGCGTGTAAAGCAGTGACATATAGGTCAATTCTTTGCGCAACGTTTTTGCATTGCTAACATGATGTCAAAATGAAGATTTGCTTTGTTTTGAGCTTATTAAAAAATTTATGACACAGTATATATTTAAAGGGAGTATGTGTAATTTTGCGCCTGTGGGAGTTTTAGGGGCATTACAGTAAATGCGGCAAAACACATTCCTTCTCCGCCTGTCAGTAGATATAACAGCCATGGCAACCTCTGGAGGAGTGCCACCCCCCATGTAATAATTTAGTGATTACTAAACCTACTGCTGCTCATTAAGAACACATTGATTTTTTCAAGTGTTTGAAATTTTAATGATTTAATTTATTCATTTTTAATCTTACATATTGTCACTTTAAGGGATATACTGCTATGATATGGATTTATGTGTAATAAATTACACCAATGTTACTTTGATACAACAGCTGCAAATGGTTAGAGTACATAAATGTAAAAAGGTAAAATATTCAGAAAATAATAGGGCCATAATCAACTGATTTAATGGGCGGTCCGGCTTATCAGTCGGGCCCTTGTTTATACTGACTAATAGTAAATAATCGTTTTTTATTATAACCTTGTTGAGAAAATATTCAAAATGTAGCAAAGCAGCCCCAGACAACAAGCCTCACCTTCCACTGGCAAACGCCTGTGAGGATGCACAGAAACATAAAGTAAACATTTGAAATCCATTCAGGTCATTTTCCATTGTTGACATCCTGAGTCACGCATGCCCGACCTTGTGTATTCATCGCGTGGAACATTTGGTGACAAAAACTGGAAGTGGCTTACAGATGAGAAGCCCGCTCAAGGCCCTGTCTACCACGCATCACTCAAGGCTGTCCGTCACATGCCCGAATGATTAGTATTCACGGTGTTTTCACTCTTAGCTCACGCTGCGCTTGGCGAAGGCCCCCCAGGCTTTGCAGATGTGGCCGAGTGTTTGTGTGTGCGTAGGAAACAGGTGTGCGATTCCCCATTTGTCTGCCTTTGTTTACATTGTTTGTGGCCGTGAGGAGAATGCTTATGTATGTTTGTGTGTGTGTGTATGTGTGTTATTCTTGGTTAAGCTATGGAAGTAAGCACACAGCCATCGGCCCTCCCGCCCTCCGGAGGTGCAGCCTCAATTACACCCGCCACTTATGCTACAGCCTCCAGAGAGCCTCGCAGTCTTCATTTGAGTCTTCACACAGCGCTGACACTTTGGATCCGCCCACTACTTGCAGAAACAAGGCAGGGGATCACGAATGGAATGAATAACAAAAAGCGGGATGGAGGGGAATCAAGCAAGTCGCGCTTATTATTGCTGGTGCAGAAATGAAGGATAGTCATGGTTAAGTCTACACAGAAAGAGGAATGCGGTTAGGATATAAAGTGTTTTTCATTGAAGGAAATGGCACAATTATAACATTGAAGGAGACATCTATACTATAGGAAAATAAGGTTAATGCTAAACATAACGCAATTCCCGCCAAAAGTATGGGTGCGTCCTTTAAACGGTGACAAAGATTGGATCTTTTTGTTTATTTGACACCGCTCAAGAAAGATTGATCTGTCAGCCACATATGCCGAGTTTTAATTCACAGAAATCTTATCTTATTAGCCATATTCTTACTTAGAATAATTACCGTAACGGTACAAGTTAGAGGGCAGACATCGGATGGCTTTTAGCAGCCAGTGCCTGTTAATAGCTAACAGCAGTTCATGTTAAGTGAGGTTGTTAGGGCATTATTTTCAGTAAAACAAGCGAGCAAACTGAACCAAGGTCCGAGTGCATCCTTGTTCACACACAGGAATTTTACTAAATATTATGTCTCCAGCTGGGAAAGCTGTAAGTGGCAATGGCTGTGGGCATCGTCTTGAACAGGGGTTCTCAAACTTTATGGAGTCAGGGACCCCTTTTAGGAAAGCAACATTTCCAAGGAACCCCAATGCAAATATTCACAGTTATTTTGGTCGGTCATGTATTGTGTGTATATGTGATGTGTTTTCACAAAACCAGGTTATGTCAGCGAAAATGAAAATTGAGATATTGATATATTCTAACACGGCTCGGTGACAAAGGCAAGCACGTCCACCCCCGCAGTTCAAGGACCCGAGTTCAAATCCACCTCGCTCTGGTGGAGCTCGTATGTGGAGTTTGCATGTTCTTCGCGTGCCAGCATGGGTTCTCTCCGAGCACTCCGGCTTTCTCCCACGTTCCAAAAACATGAATGGAAAATGTATTGGACACTCTAAATTGTCCTTAAGTGTGATTGGGTGTGTGAATGGTTGTTCGTCCCTGTGTGCCCTGTGATCGGCTGGCAACCAGTTCAAGATGACAACCACCTACTGCCCGATGTCAGCTGGGATAGGCACCAGTAAGCCAGCGACCCTAGTGAGGATAAGCGGCTCTAGAAATTGATCTATGGATCAGGAAAATGCAACACTGGAATCAAAGCGGAAATGCAAAACATCCCGCAAGAGATTTCCCCAAATTAATACAATTAAAAGGTGAAATTGATTGGTATTCTTCCCCAAACGAGTGACCATTAGCGAGAAGGATGTATTAGCAGGAGGGTAAAGTGATTTCGGAATGATTGTCTTCATTAGACACAACAAGCCGTTAGGTGGCCTGATTTCTTTCTAAAGACCGAGGTCTGTGGACAGGAGCAGAAGAAAGACACCTGCTCCCGTGGAAGAGCGATCGGACGCAAGCATGGATAAAATCTCAGAGGCGAATTGAGACTGCAAGCATTAGTCACCAAAGTGTTCACATATGCTACAAGTTTGTCCTCATTCTCCCCCGTCTTCGCACATCCGTCATTTATCCGAAGCCACTTCCAGGCGGCGGGGAGACGAGAGGCTCCAATTTCCCCCGCGTCAACACCGCATAAGTGATGTAGCGAAACGGCGGGCAGCTATCAGTCAGACGCATCTTCCAGTCCTCTCGCAAGGTCCGCCCGCCCTTCCCCGGCTGCGCTGTATTGATTTTAGACTGACAAGAGTTGTGATCGCCGGCGTCGATGCGGCGACGTGTGGGCCCGCCGGGATTCGCCTTGGTGTGATTGGCGCATCTGTTTGTGCTTGTCATGTATGTGCACCCATTAGCACGCTGGTGAGATCAGGTCAAACTGCTACATTCCGTATTGATAGAGCCCTTGAGTGACAGGCTGTGTGTTATTGACTGGACCAGACTGCATACTGTACCTGCTGCCAGTGAGTGGGGGTGGGGCCACAGGGCTTCTAACTAAGAAAATGTGTTTACTAACAATACTAATAATTAGGTGTCACCTAAGCATCGCTTAGGTTTCACTCAATTATAGATTTAAAAAAAAGTACAACAAAATGGTACCGTTTCATACTAGCAATGTAGGATTGTTGAACAATGTTACCTTTTTTATCATGAGCGTTACATTCCCAAAAATACCTGCAAAAACTGAAATCTACCATGTGAAGATTTAACTTTTTTGTTTCTTCTTTTTTGTTTTAAAAACTTTAGTTTTAGTTTTAACTTTAACTTTTAGTTTATCTCTTTTGTTGATATAAAAAATACACAAAATCAATGTTTTTTTTTTTGTCTGGTCTGACAAATCCCCGTAGTAGAGGTTTTTAACTGGTCTGGCTGAACAAAAATTGTAGGAAAAAAAACGGGAAAAGGAGTCTCATTTAAGGCTGAGCGACAACAAAAAGGGTCACAATATAATCTTTGTCCTATTTTGATAATAGTCATAACTATCTAACTTCTCATCTCCTCTGAAAAATGGTTGATATGTATGTCAATATTTAATATAACACATATGAAGTTCTGCAAACAGAAAAAAACTGTTGAAATAATATTTCAGAAATGCTTTTTAGAATAGCAAAGGTGGAAAACTATACAAGAAATCAATGGGGGGGCAACAAGGGTCTTATAGGGTGCAATGTCTAGCTTCAACCAGCAGGGGCAGCATTCACTACCTTGTGGAAATGAAGCTGAGCCATACAGTGATGTGCCATCAAACGTATATCCCCAATAGAACAATAAGAAATAACTTTTTTTTTTTTGTTCAGATAAAACAAACATAAGCGGAATAGGAAAAGGTTGGCTGTTTTGCTCAGTTCCACCACGTAAACAGCTGTAGTAAAAAAATCTACTAAGCATACAGTATGTAATCAAGACAAGTTATTTAACAAAACAAATGGTCTCTGCTGAGTGAGCATGTGTGGAAAACCACATGGTCAACTGCAGGTTAGACCAGGACAGCGTGACTCAAGTCCATGCAAAATGTATGCCCCATGCTCCCTTGCCGCCTTCCTTCATCACTCTCACTTCCTCATGTGTTTTTTTTTTTTTTTTTTGGGGGGGGGGCTCCTCGTGACTGCACTTGCCACCGTCTTGCCCACCTTGACCCTTTCCTTAATTCCTGCTACTTGTTCTCACGCCGTATTGTTGAAACTTGAAGGGAAACTTTAAAAGAAGTGATAGAATAACTGATTTTAAATGTTAGTCTAATAGTTGTGTGCGCTTTGGTGGAATTTTTGAGAAATGGTTGCTGGATCCAATTGTGATTATTTTTTCCTCTTCTTTAATATTACGGAAGCAATTTAATATGCATTTTTTGTTTGAAATAACACACTCACTTACATGCCTCAAAAAAGTTATCCAAGCAGCCAACCTGATTAGCTTAAATGAGAATCTGAGTTTTATTTTTAGTTGTGTGTTGCGTGACAGCCAACTTTGCTGACCTCAATTCAGCCTCCTTACCAAACAGACGTCTTGCTGCATGAGTGTCTGACCTTTTCCATACAACGGACAACTTGTCCATGCTAGACTGACGCTCAGACGCATGCACACGCTTCATATGACAGGACAAAATCTCAAATTGGGAGACATGAAAGCGGGAAGGAAATTGACAGGTTTTCTGCAGCTTTCAACAAATCAAATTTAAGGATATTTAATGTCATGAGAAATTAAATATTGTACTAGTCTTTTCAAAGTAAGAGCAAATTAACTGGAACATGAAGCTACTTAATGCTAAATAGTGTACCTGTGACTCCTTTGTATGCTTTATGCAATATATGATGTTAGATTTTGTTTCTGGAGTTGATGAATAAAATGCTCTAAGAAAAAAATTTACAGAGGTAGTTCCTGTGATTTACAAAAAATCATACTTGGGTGGCACAGCACTGTTTTGAGTCTTTTTATTTAATCCAAAAATGATTTGCGCTGGTACTTGGCAGAAAAAAAAATCAACTACTTGGAAGGAATCGTATGAAAATTTGCAAAATGTCTTTTCACTCCTTGTTTTATTAATCTTTTGTCCATTTCTAATCTTGCATTATTCAAAACAATGACCAAAATGAAAGCATTTTCTGGAAGCTGGCACTGTGTAATCATCGGTCTACTTCACGTGGTTGAAATTTTGTAGGAAGCAGGCAAAATCCGTATGACAAGTTATGTAAAAGACAACAAAAAAAAAAAAAAAACACGATATATACACATACACTCACACAGATGGTACTGTACATTCTATGATAAACAAAAACTGATTTGGAGTTTGGAGCTGCAAGCTGTTGGCGCACAAGCCTGGAACGCATCACTCCCTTCCGACCACTAGCACCCCTCCTCCCACCACTTCCTAATCCGCCAAAGCCCAAACACATATTTAATATATTCTCAAGGCTGACTGGAGCCTTTCAGCAGACCATGCGGACACATGTATGGATAAGAACACACGTGCATAGCAAACAGAATCGCACGGTTTAGTGCCATGCTAAGCACACGCTGAAAAAAATGCCAACGAATGAAGGTAACTTTGGCGCAAGCGTCGGTGGAATGTTTAAGCGACATGCCGCCGCATGTTACTCGCTGCTTAAAGGCACCTTGGTATGATGGACCATCAGGGACAAGATTCAGGATTACCTCGTGTAGCCATACAACTCAAACGCATCACTGGAACGCTTACTTCCATTGTTTCACAATATCACATAAGGCATTTTAATATATTGTTTGTGAGCATTTTAGTAGCGCATTTCAGTCTGAACTATGAGATGATTTCAGTTCTTGAAGCATTTCACGAGGGTCTGTGACAAAACAATTTCAATAGTGTGTGTCTGTTCCTGTTCTGTGTGTGTGTGTGTGTGTGAGAGAGGAGTTTTATTGTATGGCTTTCTTATTTGTGTTTACAAAAGCATTCAGTCTTGAATGAGCAAAAAAAAAAAAAAAAAGCTCAGTTGTGTATTTTAACGTTTCATTTATGAGTGTGAGAGGATTAGAGTTGTGTGTGAGAGGATTTCTGTAGCGTGTGAGGGTGTTAGGGTAAAGCATATATGTCTCTGAGGATTTCAGTTTTTTGTGTGAGAGTTCAATAGTGTGTGTGGAAGTTTCAGAAGTGTGCAAATTTCAGTTGATTATGTTGAAGTGTTTCAGGAATGTGTGTGTGAGTGAAACCAATTTCAATAGCGCAATGAGAATTCTGTTCTGTGTGGCAAAATTTCTGCTTCTGAGTGTATTTGTCATGTTGGTGAGAGCGTTTTTGTAGTGAGCAAAAGCAAGATGTCAGTGAAGTGAGTAAGCGTTGTGAGAGATTTTGTTTGTGTAAGGATTTCAGTTGTGTGTGAAATTATTACTGTATGGTGTGAGAGAGGATTTCAGTTAGGTTTAGTTTTACTTTAAATTTGTGGGTCTGTTGTGTAAATACAATCCGTTGCTTTATTTGTGTATTGGGAGATATTAATGGCCTTTTTGCTCATTTACATGGAAAGAGCTGATTTGAATTGTCGAGTTATGTTAAAAAATACCGCTGTTTTTTTTTTTTTTGGTGCAGGAGCATGTTGAGACTGAGTGAAGTAAGGGCTGCACAATTAATCAAATTTTAATCGTGATATAGCGATTATAGCTGTTAAGCTGATTCTTGGCGATATTAGCATTTAAAAAGCTGACTACCTTACGTGTCAAATCAAGCACTTTGTCATCCTACCACCAGTGGGCAATGTTTCCCACATGTTTGCATGACAAAAGCTTCTGCTTTTCTCACCCTTAAATATTATTTACCAGTGTGAAATGGCGGTTTGCTTCTCACCTGATTCCTAATATATACAGTGCTAGCTGTCAATTGAGACCCATTTTGAAAAATTGGCAAAAATTGGAATAAATTCAGTTTTAAATGACCGAAAATGATATTGTGACTGCTAATTGACTAAAATTTGCTTAAAAGTAAACAATGTACTTGGTTCTAAGTAGGCTTCATTTTTTTTCATTGGTTTGCATTCAGCAAGTAACTTAATTATTTACTTTATTCTTTTATTTTAGTTAATTATTATCATTTGTATCAATCCTAGAAGCCTTGTTTATACAGTGCTTGTTTAAAAAAAAAGGCAATAAATAGGCATGTTTGATCAAACATGATGAATAATTGTGATGAATAATCATGATTCCAATCTTGACCAATATAATCGTGGTTATTATTTTGGGCATAATTGTGCAGCCCTAAGTGAAGTAATAGCATAAAAGACCTGGCCGGAACGCACAATTTCTCTTTGCGAGCATATTAATAGATTGAGAAATGGCACTGCAGTCAAGTGCTGAAAAATGACATTTGAAAAAAAAAAAAAAAACGCATAATAAAAATGGATCATTGGCATCTACTGTTTAACCGTCAGTGGCAGCGAGCGAGCTAATGATGACCTTTGCAAGTTGTACACACACTTAAGCGTTGTCCGAAAAGCAGTTTGTCGTCATTTTCGGACCATCTGCGTCACGCGGAGTAAACAAGACAAATGGCGCCATCTGTGAATTCCTGGCGAGGTTTGCGCACAACGTGTCGCTAGATGACCGATTTACATACAGGAGTCACGCTCGCGCTACCAGCGGCACCAGCTCGGGCCTGGCTTTATGCAAAATCTGTGATTTGCATGGATTCCGCTCCAAGGGTTAAAAGCGGCACCAAAAAGAACTGCGGGGCCCGAGCGCGGAGATGATGCGACGCAGTGCGTTAACGTCGCGACAATGAAAGATTCAGTGCTTGGGGAGAGGAGGAGAGCAGCTGCCTGCAGACCTCACCCGCCACACACAAGCTGTCACTGTCAGCATTTCTGACCAAGAAGAGCACTTCTTCCTAAGGACGACTGTTGGAAATTGCTTTTAAATCATTCCCGGGGTTCGTAACGGCAACGCGGAAGCAGGCACTTCCAGGCATGTCGAGCGTTTATAATTTACCATGACCCCTCGGCACACTCGAAGAAATCCATTATCGCGAGAACAATCAAGCCCAACGTGCAGAAAACGAATGTTGACATCTCCTTATTTTTTGGGATAAGGCAATCTGTTTAAATGGTAGCATAAGTGAGTATAAATGTGTGTGTCAAGATGTCACGCTAATGCGGTCGTACATCTAAAAAGTACTTGAAATGTTATTCTCCATTATTGAGCTTATGAGGAGGCACGTAACTCGTTCTGAGTTACTGGACTATGTTCTGTCAAACCCATGCCACCCCCATGCCAAAATATGGAATTATCTTAAAGCATATATGTAGGTTCTCTCAGCATTCAAATTGAAGAGAATTACGTATATTACCAACGTGTGTTATTAAGAGCATTAACAACACACTATTCTAAATTTGCATCCAAAAGTGCAGATGAGAAATTATTTTGCAGAACATTTTGTCAGCATCCGGCAAAAAACAAAACGTTCTTACCTATGACCCCAGCTTTATACCAGTCTTAGTTTAAGTTCTCCAATGTGGGTACATGTACACCGGGGGGTAAGTTAAGGCACTTGGGGGGGTATGTAAAAGCTTAACAGGGCTTCTGTGCTGTATCAGCAAATCTAATTTAACGCCTTGCAATGCTGTGACAGGAATAGTACATTTTACTTTTCAAATCAAGAGCAAATTAATTGGAAGATGTAGCAACTTTTATAGTTTAACAGTTTGATAAACTGTGTTCCTGTGGATTGTAAAATGTTTCATGCCTTTGAGTGTTGGGAATTTTGGCTCTTTAAAGGGAGCCATTCATTTAGGAGCAGATCACTAAAAAGCTGTTCAAAAGACTGGAAATAAGGACGAGTCCATAATACCCCCCCAACTATGACCTGTACTGGAGTGATCTGATTGTATACAAGCAATTCAAAGAGAAGAAAATAATAAGTCTGTTTTCATCCTTGAACATCGAGCAATGCTAAAGCTAACCCACTGAGGCATAAATGCAAACAAACACGACACAGCACTCGCACGGCTTCCTTCCTTCCTATAAAATTCTCGGGCCATTAATAGAGCACATCATTTTTATTCTGGCAGCGCCGGAGGTCTCGCACATCCCGACGTCCCCGTCTCCAATTTCCTCCTCGTGCGGAAAGCCGCCGCATTGTGCTCGATTGGCATTGACATTCGCTGCCGTCACTTCCTGCAGCCGCCGTGACCACACGCATACATGACCCGTCCGCGCTCATCCGTCACACTCTTAACCTTGCTTCTCGTGGCTCCCCGCTGTGATCTGTCAGTGAGGAAGACACGCTTACGCTAGGCTGGACTGGAGGAGGATGTGGAAATGTGACACAAGAAGCTCTGTTTATAACATCAAGTCTGAATTATTCAATGATACCTACTGAAGCTCAAGTGTTACACATCGTGACAAAGTGTGAGAATGACAGGATTTTTTTTCTAGTGCCAGTGTTGAGGCACTGAAAACCGAGTGGCTGGATCTAGTGGGTGGATGGATGGATGGATGGATGGATGGATGGATGGATGGATGGATGGATGGATGGATGGATGGATGGATGGAGGGAAGGACTGATGGACACAGACAGATGGCTGGGTCTGGATGGGTGGATGGATTCACAGAAGGAGGGATAGATGGACAGACTGATGGACTGACTGACGGATGGATTGATTGATGGATGGATTCAAGATTCAAGAGTATTATTGTCATATGCATCGTAATACCACATAATGAATTTCCTATTCTGTTTACTTCCCCAGGCAGACTACATTCCATAACTGAGTAAATAACAAGGTAGGCAAATAAACAAAACCAAAACAAAAAACAGTAATCGAGCATAAGGGCAGTAATAATGAACCACAAATAAAGGAACAGACTTACATTCTGAGCATATTACAGATTAGATTGAGATGGATGGCTGGATGGATGGATGGATGGCTGGATGGATGGATGGATGGATGGATGGATGGATGGATGGATGGATGGATGGATGGATGGATGGATGGATGGATGGACAGAGCTGGGTGGGAGGCTGAATTGTGGGAAGGACAGACGGATGGACAGACAGATGGACAGATCTGGGTGGGTGTATGGACAGAAGGCGACATGAATGGACAGACTAATGAAAGGACGGATGAAGAAACAGATAATGGAGGGATGGATGGATTCATAGACAGACAGATGAGTGAAAGGACAGATGGACAGTCGGATGGATAGACACATCCCAATCAGTTACATTCTGTGAAATGACCAGCCTCCGCCTTGGACTTTACACTGCTTTTTTTTTTCCCTAACATTTGATCAACTACCGTCTTTTAATTCGACGGCAGTGGGTTTGATCAGCGCAAGTTATTTCATCTCCAGTCACGGATCGTTAGCTTTAATGTACAGCTACGTTACCCCGCAGTCGCTCACCGCTCAATAAATAAAAAAGAAAGAATGAAAGAAAAGCCCCTGAAAATAAGTGCCTTATGTTTGGAGAGCAGTAAAAAGAAGCCGCAAGAGAAGCCAGGTGGAACGGCAGATTGTCATCCTCATTCATCAGAACCTCATTGGTTCTGTCCTCACAAATGTCTCGAGTTGATAAATCCGAACAAATCTTCTGTCCTATCAATAGCAAAATACTCTCCTGGGACGGTCAAGGCCATTCCAAAGTCGTCTTCTAATCAAACCAAAGTGTTCATCAGTGACCACCAGGACCAGACCGGATAGGTGGCGTCCAGTCAAAGTGCCACAATTTGACACCTAAGTAATTAGTTTGATGTCAATGTCAAGAAGTTAAGAACCTCTGAGGGAATAAAAGAAAACGGAGGATTAAGGTGGCAGCCTTTGGCAATCCCATGACGCTAAGTATAGCACTGCCTGAGGGCACGGTAGACAACTTAACCATGTTGCGTCCTGCCAATTTGCACCCAAGGTCGAGTTAAATTAAGAAGCCTGGTCAACATATAGTCACGATTTAATCCAGTAAATCAGTGATCTGCTGTGCCAAAGCAAATTAAGAGTGAGAGATCATCGGGTAGTTAACCGATTTCACGTTTCACTCACCATTTTGAGCTGGTCTGTCAAAAATAATATCAACATTCGGCGCTGACCTTTGCATCAACTCCAGATACGCATTTGGGAGCTCTCTTTTGCAAGTGTTTGACCTTTCAATAAACTTTGAATAAGAAACCCGTGTCAAAAGTTCATATTTTTGTAACATGTTTCTTTGGGAGAACGGGGCCGCGATCCACCAAGCCGAAAAATCTTCACTTCCTTAGTCGCCTACTCTGTAAGATGGCACTGCTTTCCAAAAATATTACGTGATGTCGCTGTAGCTGGAGAATTGAGAATATTACCCACATATCTCAGTGCAGGTTCCATTAGCTTAAATTAAAATTCAGGTAAGGAGCTCATTTTTCCGCCAAAGCCTGCGATCGACTCAGTGATGCGTGGATCGGGGCTCTTTCCAATTCTCATCACCGGCATCATCTGATATGACGATCCAACATGTAATCAGAGTTATTGGGTTCGGATTGGACTAAAATCATGCGGTAGGGACACAGTGTTGAGCCAGCCTTCAATCCTGGTATCAGACAGGTTTTAAGAGACGCACAATGTTCTGAGGCCCGTCTCCCCGAACCCGTATTAAGGGACCTTGTTTACCACTCACCAATATGATGAGCAAACCATCACACTCTGCAACTGATATTGCAGATGGGTTTGTATTTTTTCTGACAAGCCCAACCCCTGGGATGTGGTTTCTGGCATCACATTCCCTCTAGCATACAGGATAAGAGTCACCTCCAATCTGGCAAGGCCGAGGCTCTATGATTTGTAATGGAAAATAAGTATTCAGCATAACATTTTCTTGTTTGGTGACCACCTGTTTTGTTTGAATAAAGAACCCTTCACTTAACATACATGAGAACTCCGTGTAGCTAGAGACGGATGACCTAGACGGATAAGTGAGTTCCACACGAACGAATGGATCATTCTTATAGTTCCTCGCTCCACAGTTTTAAGAATCTTCACCTTCATTTCACTCTCTTACAAACTGCTCTGTTAAGACTTGTGTTTTTGAAGCTTCAAATATAAAGAAACACAAAAAATTATTTGTTTTCCGGACTATTTTACTGATTTAAAAAAAAAATCGAAGGCAGATTTAATGGGAAAAAGGTGGAAAACTACAGCGGTGTGGAGCTACCAATGTGAGGTTTTGACGGGCATAAATAGTCGAGAATGTTTTCAAATCAATGCAAATGTTCTGGCAAATACGTTCAAACAAATTGAAAATACGTTTGAATGAGTTCATTATCACATTGTAATATAACTGCAAACCTATTCAAATATTTGAAAACTTATTGGAATGCAAACCCTAAATCTAGTCCTAAAACCAAGCCTAACCCTCACCCCGACCCCAAACGTGTCGCTCGGACCTCGAGGACACAGATATGAAATCCGAATCTGCTCTTATTTGTGAAACTGAGGGCAATCCATGTGTCCTTTTGACCCGATGCACTCCGTCAGCCTGATGCTCTGCACATGATGAGTGTGCACATTTTGTCTCCGGCCCATTAGATGAGGTCACGAGTGCCAAGTATGTCTTGTATCCACTCCCGCACAAGAGAAGCAGGACGCAGGATACCTCCTCAGACGGAGAAAGACGATCATCGCGAGATCGTTATTGACCGTTTATTCCTAATGGAGCCTGGCGGGATCGCGCACTTCTTCCATCTCTTTTGGAGCCGGGGTACTGAGGGAATTCTGGCGCAAGGAAGGATGAATGAAGGACCAATGCCGTCATCCCTCAATTAGTAGTTTGTGTGCTAGTATGGGTCCAATGAAGGCAGACCGGAGTCACCCTTGCAGCTGTCCTCTATCGGTGTTACATAATGGGGCCGCGACGCAGCCCACGCCGTAGCCTCTCCGCGACGACGCCAAAGTAAGACGGACGCTAATGCCGTTATGATTTGAATGCTAGATTTAATGAGGTAATCGCTCCAACAGAAAGCCTTCCACTCGAGTGAAAACCAAAAAGTGAGTTAAGGAAATGGCCCTGCTTGAACTGGAACTGGTCCTGATTTAAAACAATACTTAATCAGATTTATAATTTATATGTAGGGCTACCTGTGAGGGTAATCGTGAAAATGCACGCGAGGACGGGGGGTGGGGTGGGGGGGCAAGCTGATTAAAAAATATCCGCTCTCGTCTCCTCTAAATATAAACATTATGATTTAAATTGCATAGGTCTCAAACTCCAGTCCTCGAGGGCCGCAAACCTGCATGTTTTTCATGCTGCTCTCTTAAATACACCTGAATCAAATGATTAGGATCATTTACAAGTGCTCGCAACGCTTGCTGATGAGCTAATAATTTTGACTCAGGTGCGTTAATGACAGAAGCATCGAAAACAAGCAGGATCGCGGCCCTCGAGGACTGGCGTTTGAGACCTATGAAAGCAATACTCGACACAATTTTGAATTCCAATCCATATATAGGAGTATATACTATATAAAATGTTTCCTCACTACATCACTTGTTCCTGTAGCTTCACACAATCAAGAATTTTCATTTATGACCATAACATTTTTAATCGCAGGTTTATGTCGCCATTTTCCTTGCAATTTATATTCCTTTCAAATCAGAAAAGTAAAAAAACAAAAAAGCAATTTTATTTATTTGAAAAAAAAACTCTCACTTCATGGATTTTCATTTATGATCATATTCATTACAGGTTTACCTCACTATTTTTTCTAGATTTTTTTTCAATCCATCCGAGTAGGACCAGACACAAAAACATATTGATTTTATGTATATATTTTTATTATTTATTTGTTTTTTTTAAGAAACAAATTATAAAAGAGGCAACTACTTTTTCAGGTTGTCGCACCACACAGGGATTGTTCATATAATTTCTTGAGGCGGTACAGCATGACCATATTTGCTGATGTATAGTGACTTAATTTGCATACTGTAATTTCATATGACTTAGTAAAATGTGTTTGGGCCTGCCTGTGAATTAATTGGTTGATTTTTCCTTAGTTGGCTCATTACAGCAAGTTAGCTAATACACCCAGAGCTAAAAAAAAATAAAAAAAAGATACATTTCTTTAAAAAAAAAACTGATTTGTTCAGACAAAATTTTATAATAAAATCAAACCAGTTTTCTTCAGTTTTCAGATCTTGAAAATTGACGTCATTTTTGGAGATTAAAATTGTGTCTTAGGCATACACTTAGGCATACTTAGTTTAGCAAGGACTAATGCTGCAGGTTACAGTGCCCATTTCTGAGGTAATGCCTGTTTTGATGTCTTTATTTTTTTGATGGTCTATTTCAATTTCCATTTACATTAGAAGGCGATGTTTACATTGCTGTTTCACATGAAACAGCTCGCATGTACAGATGCACAAATTGCACATTAATAACTGAACATGCTCAGCACCGGGCAATGGAAACGGGGAAGTAAACAATAATTCTTACGCAATATAAATAGTAATTGTGTTATGCGTGTTTTTTCTATTTACATTGCCATGATGCATTTCCCAAGCGCAAAAATGGTCTCACTTTAACTCTGCAGTGTATATGCAGTCATACAGATCAAGTCTTAAAGGTTATCTCTGCATATTTTATTAACTCATTCACTGCCAATGATGACTATAAATGTCCATTTTGTCCAATCCATTTTGCCACTGAGTGAGTTGAAGTTTTCACTTTCTGCCCAGTCAAATAGATTCTTAACGTCTACAGCCGTCAACGGCAGCGAATGAGTCAGAAGTATCCAGGCTGTAAGAATGCGTTCACCATAACGATTCGCCCTTGACTATTTAATCGTGGTCACATTCGGAATGCAGAGCATGATTGAGAATTTTAACCGAGAGATCAAATGTTTTCACGGCGCTTGAAAAGAAAAAAAAAGTGAAAGCCTCAGGATGGAGCGGCATTGAGATTCAGGGGAGTCGGCGACGCTCGAACAGCAGTAGCAGCGGCGCCTTGTGCAAGCTGAGGTTTTTTTTTTTTGCCCAAACATGTTTGTTTGAGGGCGCCGGCGCTATCGCCACGGGAATCCAATTATGAGCTGATCTAAGAAGTGAGTGTCAGGTGCTGCTGAACAAGGGCTGATCAGAACCGATGCACACATGCAGCCTTCCACAAAAGCCCAGAATACAAAAAAAAAACCAACAACATTGTACTGGATTCTCATTGCCGTGTTTACCTCACGGAGTCTAGGCTTCACTTTTGAAACTGTAACTACATGACAGAGGTCTCACTGGACCCCAAGGTACATAAACGAGCTACCTACCAAACTTCAAAATGCGGTCCACTAATAATAATAATAATAAAAGGTATGAATTAAAGGCAGAAAATGTGACTGTTTTTCGATAATGATTTTTTTCCTTTTATGAAGACCTTAAATGAGATTCAAATGGATTTAATTGATTGAAATGGCAAGATAATAATTGGTCTGGTTAGGGTATTTCAATACAACTTTGTCCTAATATTGATTTATTCCAATACTGATCAAATGATAATAGCAAGGATGTTAATGCAGGAAATATCAGAAGAGACTTGTTCAAGCGTTAATATTAAAATAGAGCCATAGTCTAGAAAATATCACTCTATTTACTATTTACATAAATACAATTTCCAACATGAGAAGGTACTGAATAAAATAAACACAAAATAAATTCAAGGACCCGGAGAAATAACCTTAATTATGTCAACAAAAAGAAATGTTTGAAGTGTGAAATAATTCAAGTTTATTTTATGGTAGGAACAACAGAACAAGGGACAAATAACAATAATAGAGATTTTGTATGTAAACCTATATTTTTTTTTGCGCCGGCTGATATTGGACAGATATCGATTTCAGATCAGGATGCCCTTACTTACAAGCCCATGCCCAGTGTCAGTATGGCACTTTATTGGGCCATCACAAATTTCAGAAACAAATTTGATCAAATTAAAATATTCTTGCTTTTTACCCCAAATACTAACAGTTTTATCCACCTAAATGGATAAAGTCACTTGACTGGAATGCACATATTCTTGTGCAATGTCAGGTTAGCCAGAATAGAGATACACCTCTCAATATAAAAGGCCAGTACCAGTTCTGACAGAGCCGTCACCCAAAAATGCTTAACGCCGTTGTTCACGTTTTTAGTGAACAAAAACCTCTATTTATTGAGCATCACACACAGTCACACACGCAAAAACATACTGTGATAACTCAGGAGGGTCAACACCAAACACATTTCTGAAGGCCCCACCCCTTAAAGGCACATTCAAGCGGTACTGTAGTAATTCCACTTAAAAAAAAAAGTATAGATTTAATGGCTTGTTTTCTTTATTTCGGGAGAAAAATAAACAGTGATGGTGTTGTTATTCAGCGGACAAGAACAGATTAACGGCATGTCAATGAATTTAAATGGGCAAAATTAATTTGCTATGTGAATAAAATTGCTTAGTCAGGGACCAAATTAAAACCTTAACGTTACCGTTGCGTAACAGCGTTTTACAGTATATGACTCAGTAGATCACAGACCTTGAAAAAGAACCAACTGTTAACAAGAGAGTTAAATGATGGTGTTGGCTCGTATTTGTTCCTCCATCTGCCGCATGCCAGAAAAGCTCAGAGGACCAAAAATACTGTACATATCTTTATCTAGCTGCTTCCCAAAACATTAACGGGTCCTTCCCTAGAAAAAGTTTGATTTTGTTTCCCCCTATTTACTTCAGTTGAAAAAGATCATTACAACAACAAAGTACTTAGTGCATGTGCTTGTCTATGAATAGCAATCACTTAAGCAACAACACATTAAGAGGAAATCACAGTACTAATGAAGAAGCTCTCCGCACATCAGGCTTTATTGGACTAACTTTTTTATGAGCCTTAATTGTAACAATAATACTTGGCTTTGACTCATTAGAGCAAATAATCCACTGTGGTGACTTGTAACAGAGTACAAAGGATACTGCAGTGCTTGCTGACCCTAACCTTAGACTATAGTACCTAACAAACATCACAAACAATATAGAATAGAAAAGACAGAAACACATGGGGATGAATGATTTTCAAATAAGGGCTCTGCCCCCGATTACAGTTTTTGCAATTTGAAAATTGCATTCAACTGTATTGTGATATCTATCTACATTTGATTAATTGTTCAACCATGAGTACAGTCTTCCTACGAAGGTTTGTAATGTGTTTTTTTGAGCTGAAAAAAAAATGTTGTTTGGGAATCTCTATTTCTAAGGTTGCTCTACTGCGTAATTTGCACGCATTTGTAAAAAACAGAGTCCTTATGGACTTGATTAGTGACTTGTTTTTCTTATTCTGGAGCCCTTTCCATTAATGATGCAATGGTCTTCATTTGTGCATGTGGCATGAATACATTGGGGTTGTTAGCAACTTGTGTACATGACACTTGTGAATAAAACTGCCTTGTCAATTTATAAATAAATAAAAACATAAACAAAAGCTACTCTCATTAATTGAATCGTTTTTTTCACTGATTTCTTACTCAAGTAATTATTTTGGTGCAGGGCCGGCACTAATGGAGAACAAGGGTGGCCTTGGCCACCCCACACCGAGCAAGAGCTTATTTTTGCAGAATATCATGAGTCAGTTACCAACTTGTGCATGAAATGAGTGAATAAATCTGTCTTGCCAAATTCTAACTGACAAGATACTCTTCAGTAATGTATTCATTTTTCTCCTGATGACTTAGACAAGTAATTATTTTGGAGGAACAACAATTATTTTAGTTCATTCCTCATTGAGGTGTTCAGACAATCTGGGCACTCCATAGAAAAATGTATGGCTTTTTCACTGATTACTTATGCAATGGTGGCCAGTGGTTAAGGTTAGGGTTAGGGCCAACGTTTTGGCTATCCCACACCTATGGTAAAATATAATTTGGCAATTTATTTGCAACTTTTACAATATATGCTGTATTAAGAGTGCTTCATATCTGCCAGTTATTTATATTAACTGCATATTTGCATTTAAACATAAAGTATAATAGAATTAAATTAATTATTTTATTTCACCTTTTACTGAGGTGTTACGACAACCTGGCCATCACATAGAAAAGTGAAATCAGCAAGTCAATCGTTTGTAAACACCCTCTAATTGAGTTTTTGTCATGATTTTACTGGTTATTCAGTAATATCCATTCAGGGCAATTTAGTATGTCCAATACACTTGCCGTGCATGTTATTGGAATGGAGGAGGAAGCGAGAAAACCCACACAGGCTTGGGGAGAACATGCAAACTCCACACTTGAAGCCCGGAGCGTGGTGGATTTTAAATCAAGTCCCTGAATTGTGGGGCAGATGTGCTAACCACTGCCTAACCGAGCAACCCGTTTTCAGTAATGATTTTTTTTTTTTTAAATCACTGATTGAGTAATTAACCAAGTAATAAACGAGTAACTATTTGGGACATAAGTAGGGTTAATGGTGGCCAGGAGTGGTCACTCTCTTTGGCTACCATAACTAAGGTGAAGTATCTGGAAAATACATGCCAGTTATTTTTATTATCTGCAAATTTGCATGGTTTGACTAATTATTCAGTAATTGGTTTATTTTTTGCTGATTCAGTATTAACTGAGTTGTAAACCTAGTAATTATTTGGAGCAGGGGTGGCGCTTTGGTGGCCAGGGTCATGTCAAAACTTTGTTAAGCATGTTTGTATCACCTAACCCTCTAATTCAGTGTTAGTCGTGATTTTTTTTTTTTAATATTCAATGGAAAAAATACTTAAGTCGACAACATTATGAGAAAAATGTTGATGGTATTATTTGGAAAAAAAAAAGAAATATATATATATATATATATATATATATATATATATATATATATATATATATATATATATATATATATATATATATATATATATATATATATATATATATATATATATTCTACCCCTCGCCAATCTTCGTATTTTTCTCAATTGGTGTTACGATGGGGTAGATTGATTAATGGGGTGCAAAGACTCAGTTTAGAGCTAGGCATTATCAAGAGTTACTAGCATAAATTTTGAAGGTGTTTTCAAACTTTTGAATGATATCGTGCGTTAAAGAAGCAATAGTTGAGTGCAATATTTGGTTGCTCGCTTCCTCGTGGAAGTGGCCTGGGCTAGGTGTCACCTTGAGACACGATTTGAGCCAACTAACCTTCATGATGCCGCAAGGTGTGTTGGCTCCTCCCTGGCTCCTCTCCATGGACGGATCCCGGCTGCGAGCGCCCACCGTCGGGCTGCTCAGTTCCCGGTACCGTCCATTGCTGTACACTCCCTCGCCTCCGAAGCCCCGGGCAGCGCCGGCCGCCACCTCCAAGTAAGGCCGGGTGACGCCACCTCCGACGCCGCCGCCGAGCCCCGCGGCGGCGGGGGCTTGCGTCGGCCGGTTTAAGTCCAAAAAATGTCCGGACGGATCCGAAGACGCGTGGAGCCCAGCCATGGTTCACACAAGCAGAAGCAGCAGCACCTCCACGGTGTCTCGGCAGCGTCCCATTTCTGTTTTTAATAATCCGCACCAAAAAAAAAAAAAAAAAAATAGGCGTTCCGGACTTCGCGTGGTGCCCGAAACGGGGAACCGGCCGGCCGGTATCCCAGCACCACGTCTCCTCTTCCGTTCCTTCCTGGCGACAAGACCGCAAGTCGGAAGCGAGAGCTTCCGAGGCTTCCGGTCCTGCTACTATCCCACTTAATTGTGTTCGAACCGAACCGGGACTTGTTTTGTCATCCGCATCCACACACAGGAGAGAAACACACGCAAGTGGCGCGCAACCGCGGGACAAATTCAAGACTGCGCGGACACGAGCGCGACGCGGGCACGATGCCGCTCCGCTCGTGCCCGGCGTACGTGCACGCGCACAGTGCTCACCCCGCAAAGTCAAGGAGCTTCATTAGAAAGGCCCTGAACGGGTTAACAAATGGCCAAAACAAAGTAAAAGTCATTAAAAAAAAAGGCCACAAAATATTTATCAGCCATACTATTAATATCGTGAAACTTTTGAGGGATTCAAATGTCATTTTCAGCGAGTTTACCGGCTGTGTCCCAATATTTTTTTAGACTGCCCCCACCCCCCAAAAAAATCTCAAGACACGCCCATGTGACTGGTCCTTATTATTGTAATCAATCGTTATAATTACACTCTGTAGGTCAGCGCTATTTGCTGGGAGGGTGGGACAGATATCTAGCCGGTCAAAGGTCACGCTCCAAGTTTCCCTGGAGGCAGGATGGAGGCCTGGTTGGCAATAAGTGGCTCCATGTGTTAACCACAACAGTCCTCCTTGGAATGAGAGACCTGAGGTCACATGACCAAGGTGATGTCATGTGATCAGGAGAGACTGGGACAGGAAGAAGCATACACACTCTCTTCCTTTGCTGGCTCATGCATTATGCATTGTCAGAAATTATTTAGCAAAAGTTGTGCTTTTAAAAGCCCTGCTGCTAAATGCCGTGCTTTAATGTCAACATTACGAATGTTTTGCTTTTTATTTGCCTTTTTTAATGGGATTTACTATTCTGACAGCTTCACACAATATGGCTAAAGCGCTGCCTACTTAAAAGGAGAAAAGAAGAGCAGTCAAATTAACAATTTTTATTTTTGACTGCTACAAATTAAAGAGGAAAATTTGCAAAAAAAATAGATGTATAAACCTGCAAAAAAAAAAAAAGATTTGGTTTTAATGGTAAAATATGCTCGTAAATTAAAATCCATTTACTAGAATTAAATTGTTTTAAATAAATAATAATCATAATAAATTTTTTGTTTTATTTTTTTGGACCCGTCTGATACAAAATGAAGAAAATTTTTGTCTTAAACCTACAATAGGAAAAATGCGACTCAAGAGGAAGAAAATTTGCAAGGAAAAATAACGCTGTAAAAATGTTTTGGTTATAAAGGAAAATCCTCAAGAAAGTGAATAACGGAACCGAGATTACGAAATATTTGATAGTGACAGCACTATACTAAACTCATCCACCATTTTCAACTGGAAAACCCCAATATTTTGTCTGTAGTTAATTTGTTAACTAAATAATTTTTTTACATTGTTAAATCTAAAACAAAATTTCCTACTTGCTATCGACTGAAAATGACATCGCGTGTGCTCTAGGCTCATGTAACAACCAATCACAGCTCAGCTTGTGAAGATCACATGACCAAACCCAGAAAAGAGGCGAGCCGTGATTGGTTACTGCCCAAAAGGCTAAATAGGTTTAGTATCCTTTTAAAATCCGGTGGCTAAAATATTGCATTAATCTTTTCCACGCCATGAAAAAGGAGGACCTTCTAAGTTTGAATGTTAGTATAGCTAGGCGTCGTTTTAGCTAGCCCAAGAAATCAAATGGTTAGAAGCACAGAGCTGCGTCAGCACCTAAAAAACAGTTTGAGGTTCGCGAGCGTTTCCTGCGGCGGGATGTCGGCCAGCCATCCTTCTCACACTGCCGTAGAAGCTACAGGGCTCGAATGCCCCGCCCCCCTCCCAACCTTGTTTTCCTCCTCTTCCCCTTGCAGATGGGATGTATTGATGACAGGCGCCTATTGATCACTTCTGCTAATCCCAGCTGGCTTCCAAAGAGAGAGGCAGAGGGAGGGAGGAGCGGGCAGCGGGGTCACCAGGTCAAACGAGGATTTATCGACGAATGGTCTTGTTTGAATGTTCTCCTGTGTCTCGCCGACAAATGGAGGCGAGCTCGAAGACCTCAAGCATGGCATCAATCAGCAAGGTGGCGGCTATTCGTCCGTCGTCTTGTCCTCATTAGGGTTACGGATGAGATGGAGCCGAAAATTGAGCCAATGAGAACTGCAGTATGGTTTTTTTTCTTTGACCGAAATGATTGTGGAGTGTCTCTCCATAAATAAATTAAATAACTCAAATTTGAAGTTTTTTTTGTTTTGAGTCAACTGAAATACATACCCACCAAATCGTGCCACTTTTTGGTTTTAGTTATTAATTTTGACCTATTTTTTGGTGACGCGGGGACCAAAGTAGGGCTATTTATGACCCAACGTTGTTTTATTTTTTTTTAGAACGTAGGCATATAAATAAATGAAATTACCCATAAACAATCCCCAAAATTGGATTAGCTTGTAAAGCATTGAGTTTGACCCATTTGGAATAAATAACCCGCAAAACAAGTCTTCAGGGAGTCGGGTTATTAATTTTCATCTATTTTTTTGGGCAAATAATCCAAAAGATTATGCCAGTTTGTTTTTTTTACCCAAATTGTAAATATGAATAAATAAAAACTACCTAGAAAGATACTTTAACGCTATCTACTGTAGAAATGGGTAACCGGTTGTGGCGGAATAAAAATATTTTAGATTTTTTTTGTTCATTACCAACATTTCCTAAGAAAATAAGCAACTTTCCTGTGGTGTGTGTGTGTGTGTGTGTGTGTGTGAGTAAGTGTGTCTTCCTGGGGTTTGCCTTGCACCGCACTTCCTGTGGGTGAATCATCATTGGCATCATCATCATTGTGCTGTTGAAAGGTACCGTTGCTTGTTTTCTGTTATGTAACCAATTAAACATTCTGTTGGATTTAAAATCCGCAATTGTGAATAATGAGCAGCAAAATTACACATATTAAAGGTCTGATGACTATACTGCACAGAGATCTTATCTTTCCAGTTAAACAACAATGTTATGTTTTTATTACTTTCATTTAGCCCTCATTTGGGGGGGGGGGGGGCAGTGTAAATGAATTGGAGCCTTGAAGGAACATTAAACACCTAACCACAACATCGCATCTAATATTCTTAATTCTTAGTCTTTTAAAATGCTGTTATGCTTCAATCCTAACGTTAGTATGCTGCTTTGAGTATATTCGAACGCACTTGTGAGTAAAACATTAAATTTGAGTGACCATTAAAGTAGGACCCCCCCCAATTTGATTTCCTGTGTTTTACTGACATCTAGTGGTGAGCAGGCCTTACGCAAATATAGAGTGCAGGGTGCTCTCGGTTTACAATGGAGTTCCGCAACGTTAATTGCATTCTTCGAAATATTAACGACTAACGAGTATTTATGTTGCTGTATATGAAATACTTCATATTTTTGAATAGTGTCCGAACAGTAAATCTGACTAAAATATCATCATAAGAAAGTAAAACCAAATGAAAATCGTTTATCTAACGTTAAATGTTCAACAAAAATGTCAAAAATACCCGTTACATAGTCGTAATCCATTTTTTGGAAGAAGAAAACAAGTAAACTCCATCACAAGCCAATAACACAATATTGGTGTTGTACCACATTAAAGATTAACGTAAATTTGCGCAACATGCCTGCAAAATGGTCATTTGAACAACTCAACACATCACTTGTAAGTGACAAGATTTTGTCATTAAAATTGTGATTTAACCTTTCTCATCTGTTCCTCAGGCATTTTTCGAGGTTTGGTGTTCAGCACTTAATGCAATACATAGGTTGTCCGTTAGAGGACAGCAGAGAACTTCAGTGAGTATACTCACGTATTTCGTGCCCCCCAAATTTTGAGACCATAATTTGTTAATTAGCCATCCATTAATTTTTCATCCACAAATCTACCACTAATGCACAAAATAAATATATCTGTCACACTTTTTGATTTTTTTTCATTTTTTTACTTAACATCGTGGTTTTGCTTTTGTACAATGCACGCAAAGTTGCGCTCAAGCCACCACACAAGAAATTAAACTTAAAAAATAGAGCGTTTTTAATTAGTAGCAACATGTTTTCACCAGTTGAAATTCTTTATATATATTTTAATTCTCTGCATGTCCTCTCTTTGTGGAAAAGGCTCCAAAGCACAAACATGCAGAAACAGCAAAGCGACAGAAGACTACAACACAGAGCTTCAGAAAGAGGAAAGACAAAAATTCCACGGATGGGCAGATGACACGTGAACTTCGTAATTATACAACGTACATCTTGTGTTGGGGGCAAGGCAATGCATTCCTGAGGATGTGACTTTTTGCGTGGTCTTCAACTGCCGACAGAATATATTATATTGAATAGGTTATCGATCATACAATACAGGCTATGACAATAATTCTACTTTGAGTTTCAATGACAAAAGCATGTGGGTTGCACGCAAAACAAAATGGCTGCACTGAACTACAGTAAATGTGACACAGAATATATTCTGAAGTCTCAGACATTTTTTTCAGGCAATTTAAAGAAAAATGCATTGAAACTAATATGACTAATATAACATGACAACGACCCAGACCTTAACCCAATAGAGTATGACATTTTGTCAAGAGGTGGCAGTAAAGGCCTAGAAAAGCATTTCAAATAAATTGACTTTGCTGTTCCAATACTTTTGAAGGGATCCACACCCGACTATGCCACTTTGCATTTCTCCAGAAGGCAATGTGCAATAAATTACAAGTTTTTAAGTTGCGGTTATTAATTAAAAAAAAAAAGTGTAATATACTAAACGTAAATAAAGGAGATAAGAAAAAAAATGTAGCAATCTACTGATGGGTTGTTGCAACTTTTTTTTTGGGGGGGGGGGGGCAAAATAGTTGTAAATTGAACTTGGGAAGAAAAAAAAAATAAAAAGAATAAAAATAAGGTGCAACAGTAACATATCTATCATATAGCAGCCCATTTAGGCAAAATAGTTTAACCACAACAGAAGTAAGATACTGCTAGTTGCCAGCTTTTAGGCAGCAAATGAGCTGAAAGTAATCCCAGCCTTGTCGGGTAGCCTCCACATTGGATTTTGAGAGCAGCCCGTTTAAAGGAGCAAAGCAGTTCAACCAAAATGAAGCGTACCCCCGATGAGTTGTTGTGAATTTTATTTTGGGAGATAAATTTGTAGTAAATTGAATGTGTCTGTTCAGCCCGTTTAGGCGGCAAAATAGTTTAACCACCACGAAACGAAGTTCCTGCTGGTTGCCACTGCTATTCATTACACCAGAGCTGGCTTTTTGCGCAGAAAATGGGCTGAAGTGAATCCCAGCCTTGTCGGGTTGCCACCGCATTGGATTTTGACCGGGAGCAAAATAGTTCAGCCAAAATGAACCGAACTCCTGATGGAACAAAGCTACTGTTGATTTCCACTGCCATTCATCATACCAGAGCAGGCTTTTTTCCGAAGCAAATGAGCTGAATTGAATCCCGCCCTTGTCAGGTTAACACAGTGCTTCTCAAATAGTGGGGCGGCCCCCCCTGGGGTGGTGGTGGGATGATGCCAGGGGGGGCGAGGATGACCCCAGGGAAAAGGCTTTGTTTTTGTCATGTGAAGTATAATTGCAATAAAAAAATAATTTTCATCCTTTTTTTTTGTTTCAGGCACTTTAGTGCACCTGGTTATTTCTTTCTGTTTTAGACTAAGCTGTAACCTGTATAAACAATGTAAAAAATAACAGTTGTTGAAAGTTGATTTATATTGTTTTTTTCTTCTTCTTTTGTTAAAAAGGATACAGCTTTAGGTATACTTATATAATGTTGATGGACAATAATCTTATTTATGGTCAGTTCGTCGAGTGGGGGACGTGAACAGTTTTCTCTTTCCTTGGGGTGGGGGGTTGGCAAAATATAATTGAGAAGCACTGGGTTAACACCACGTTGGATTTTCCCGCTTAGGGAACAAATTCAGGCCATAGTGATAAAATCACAAATTCACGATTGTTAAGACTATAATGAGATGGGTGCTCCCATCTCGAGTTTGCCTTTTAAACTCAAGACAATAAAAACATAATCCCATCTATTTTAGCCCCATTAATGGTGTAGAAAGGACAAAAACAAGTGAACCTTGGACGATTGTCGCCACTTTTTGGCGATTCTATGGCAGCCCGTTTCGGCAGCAAACTGGTAGATTCCAGAGTCCTTACCTTTTTGACCCATTTGGAACCGCACAGTATGGCGCCACTTGAACTCTGTCATGTACATACATCCGTCTCCGGGTGAACTTTGAGACATATTTATGTCGTTACCGCAGAAGGCGAAGAAATAATGGCCGTTGAGATATGGACTAAGGCAAGACAGCACTGACGGGGGGCAGCGTGGGGGGGACCTGAGAGTACAAGCAGGTAGCATTGTTGAAAAGCATCAAGCATTTTGAGAATAAATAGCCCTGCACAATGGACAAAAGTGCACTCAGCGAGGTTCCAGCTGGTGAACGCATCCAAGCGAGCGAGTGTACATGTGTGTAACCACTTTTTTTCCGAGTGTTTGCCGTAACGAGAAAAAGCTCGAGTAAAGTTCCATTTTTTTTTTTTGTCCAAAGATAACATTCATTCAAAGCAGACATATAAAATAGAAAAGTTTTCGTACAGTAGCATGTGTGTTAAAATCAAGAGAATGCATGCACGCTGAACACTTTTTTTTTTCTTTTTAAACCTATACTGTAACACTGTCGGTTTTTGCATTGAAACGTGTACAAATACTTATGGACACAAATAATAAAACTCAAAAGAGAAGAGTCACATGCTCTCACGCAGAAAAATAGAATAAAACCACAACCGTTATGAACATTTCACATTATAGCAAAGGAGGGAGAGGGCAAAACGGACGAGATGATTGGAATTAAAACCATGAGAGATGTCAAGTGGAGAGGCAGGGCCGGTTGGTTGCTCGGTTGGGCGCGGTCATGACTGCTGGCCGCCCCAGTGGCTCTCCACGGGCCGTCGCAGCAGCTCCTCCACGTGTCGCGCCACGTCCATGGTATCGTCCAGATCGAAGTCTCCGTCCGCGTCCAGCATGGTTTCGCTCCTGTGGGATGAAATGATGCAGTGATTATTGACTTCCGTTTCCGTTATGCCGATTAAAAAAAAAGGTGTGTCCGCAATGGAACTCTCGTGATTCGCAATTCACCCTTGTGGCATTAACACAAATTATGGAAATCCCGTGATTTTTTTATGATATCATTAAAGAATAAATAAAGAAATAAAACCACTAAGGAGCTGAAATCTTCAGCAGATGATTGAAACGTAAAATTTCAAAATGCAACGATTCTGACATTGCTGTGTGATTGCAGCTGAATGCGCGGGATTTTGTGTACAAAAATAATCATAGTCCAAATTTTGGACCATATGAAACCATTATAATTACAATTTTTGAGATGTATTTTAAAAGGATTTATGACATTGACTTTCCTGCGATTTTTGCAACATTCCACTGAGCAGCAGTCAAACTATGTCAGCAAACAGAAAATTCTTTGTTGACCTGTGTTTCACCTCAAGACAGTAGGTGGCGGGAGAGACCAGTTAATGATCATCATCACTTCACAGGCTACAAAGACAGACCATACCAGTAATCATTATTTTTTTGTGGGTGTTAATAAATTTAACCTACTGTATATGGATAGAACTGATGCCACTGATCAATTTGAGTAGTTGAAGGAAAAAAAATCATAAATAACTTGAATTATTATGCCTTTAAAAGCATTTACAAAATTAGAAAAGAAAATACAGTGTGTTTAGTTCGCAAAGTGTGTGCACAAGGGTTAAACTGCACTCGTGTCAGGTCGCTGCCACTTTCTACGTCAACGGCAGGAAGCAAATCCCAACGTGGAATACACACGTTGATAAATCAAGCCCGTCTCAACGCTGCGACTCACATCGGCGGGTACAAGCTGTAGGCGTGAGGGTGACTGACAGGCGCCGGAGAGGCGCCGTGATCCATGTAAGTCTGGTTCCCACATGTCGGATCGGGATTGGCTGTTGTAAACCTGCAAAGAACACACAGGCACAAACACAAAATGAAAGCAATGAGTCCTTGATCTTTAGCGGTCGTCAAAGCAACTCTCCGCAGCGTGAGTTCCGTGCCCCGCCGCATCATTACGGCGAAGCCATGGCCAGAGCGGCGCTGGGCGGCTAACGAGGCTAACTCTAATGATGAGCGGAGGACACGCTCGCTCAGGAGCCCCTCGCCATCTTTAATTGGCCTCCTCCAACTGTAAGGGCTAAGTAATTGCTGATCTGTAATGCAGGATCCAATAGCCGATGATTATGGCAACTCACTCGGGCACCACTTGTTTGATTTGCGGCTTCACGTAGCCATCCACCGCCTTGGCTGCACAAGGAGGAGAGAACCACATCAAAATATAGAAAGGACAGGAAAGGATGCGACCACGGCGACACTTACAGAGGGGAGGGGTGTAATACTTGGAGAAGACGTCGTCCTTGGGCCTGTCCGGGTAGAGGAAGAGGAGGTGGTTGAGATCGCTGATGCGGTCGGCCAGAGAGCGAATGGTGAAGTCTTTGGTTGTGTATGGCATGAGGTTCCACACCATTCTTTCCCCTGGAAAAATGACGTTCAAGAAAAACATTTCAAGAATCCCCCGTCTTGTAGGATTACCCCCAAAACCGATTTCTAAAACTTAGTCGTCGTAGTAGTTTGGCCAAAAATGAATTGTTCCTTTCGTAATAGGAGATGGTCGGCAATTGGGCTAGTAAAGTGCATGTTATTTGTTTAAGACGGCCCGCTTAGGGAGTAAAATATTCCGGCCAAAATCAATCAAATAAATGTCTTGCCACTTTCGAGCAATCACAGCCTGTTTGAACAGCAAAATATATGTTCTAAAAATTAATTATTGCTTTGCACTTTTGTAACAGTAGATGTCTGCAATTGGGCTCGTAAAGTCCATGTTATTTGTTTAAGACGGCCCGTTTAGGGAGTAAAATATTGTTGCCAAAATTAATCAAATGAATTTCTTGCCACTTTCGGGCAATTACAGCCTGTTTAGATAGCAAATGATATGTTCTAAAAATTCATTGTTCCATTGCACTTTTGTAACAGTAGATGTCTGCAATTGGGCTAGTAAAGTCAATGTTGTCTGTTTATGGCAGCCCATTTAGGGAGCAAAATAATTGGTCCAGAATGAAACAAAAACATTTCAATTTGTACCGCATCCTGTTAAATCAGCATAGTAATAATGAAGTGACATGGCTTGATGATTCCATTTTGGTTATCTTGCTGTCATCTGCTGAGATTTTCTTTTGAATTTAAATCACTTTATACATTACATGGTGTTTTACATTTTCTATTGCAGCCCCTTCAGGCAGTAAAATAATTGTGCGTTAAATGTCCTGCTCCCTAATCGCAACACTTTTTAATTCAGCATGTATAGGCAGCTATATAGTTTGACCAAAATACATTAGTGGTGGCTTGGCTCAGTAGTAGAGGTCGTCTCCCGACTAGAGAGCCTTTGGGGTCGATCACCCAACCATTATGAAAATGTCGACGTGTCCTTGAGCAAGACACTGAACCATCAATTCCTCCTGAAGTTGCGTCATTAGCAGATAAAGGATTAGTCAGTATAAAGCACTTTGAGTACCTATGGTAGAAAAGCGCTATATAAGAGCAAGTCCATTTACCATTTTACTGTCTACCATTGCGAGTTCAACCACAGCTTGTTGATGCAGTACATTGAGCAATAATAATGCCTCTGGCAACTTGCATCCGCATTCTATTTGTACCGCTGTCTTTATAAGCAGCAGTATACAGTACTTTGACCAAAATGAATTAAGTGGTTGCTATAATTTTTGACGTTGTACCACAGCACATTCATGCAGTGCATTAGATGAGAATTAATTTTGCCTCTGGCTCACTGCCTCCATGTTAAATTTTTATTGCAATATGTATTGGCAGGAGCAAAATTTGACCAAAATAGGTGCTGGTTAAAATCTTTGAGATCTACCGCAGCCCATCCAGGCAGTACAGCTGATGAGCATTAATTGTGCTTCTGGCTAATTGCATCCACATTCTATTTTTCATGCGGTCTATTTAAGCAGTAGTATCTTTTGACAAAAGAAATTAAGTGGTGCCTAGATTCTTTGAGTTGCAGTGCAGGCCATTTAGGCAGTACAGGAGATAGCATTAATTGTACCTGCCTCACCGCATACATGTTCAGTTTTTCCTGTACTCTGAATTTGCGGGAGCAAAATGTGACCAAAATGAATTAGGTGCTAGTTAGCATCTCTGAGATGTACCGCAGCCCATTCAGGTAGTGCAGTAGATTAGCATTAATTGCGCTTCTGGCTAATAGCATCCACATCCAAATAGGCATGGAATGAGCCTGCTGGCTGATAAGGCAAAAACATAGACTAAAATATAGAGGTAAGTGGTGGTTTGAGTCTTACTCCAGCCCCTTTAGGTAGTACAGCAAAACCACCACAAGGTGGTCCTGTGAAACACAGTGATTTGTCCCAGCTCGTGTAATCCCCAACACTGCGAAGCGGCCATTCAACTTCGACGAGCTCTACCTGCTTTGCTGGGGTTTTCGGCCACCCAGGCGATTGTGACCCCGCCGATCTCAGAGTCGCTAAAGCGCAGGAGAAAAGTGCCGTTGGGTTTGGACATCAGCATGTCTTGAGCCTGCTGCTTGTTCACAAAGCCCAGGATGGCTCTTGAACATAAAGGAGAAAACATCTTGGTTGGTTGTCTTTGAGGAGGCCAACCACGCTATTGTCAATTTTTCTCACCCGTCGTTCCAGTGCGGCTTGAGATGCTTCTTCGTCAGCTCCATCACGCCGTCGAACCACTGCCAAAATGTGAAGTTCCTGCCGGGCAAGCTTTCCTAGCGAGCGGAGGACAACGTGAAGCGTGAATGTACGTTGTAATAAACGTTCTTCACGTTTGCCACAAAAATACCACCGCACACGGCGAATCATAATTGACAAAGCGCGTTGTTTGTTTGCGGCGAGGACGCCCGTTGCGCCGAGGTTATCGTAATCGAATGACGTGTAATTGCCCAATTGTGTTGGCTTGCTTTGCCGGATAGAAAATGAAGCGCTGTCTTTTCGCGGCGTGGACAAACACAGCCATTAGGATGAGCACTAAGCTCATTTCACGCAAAGGCAGTGTGGAACAGCACCGCGGGGTTGCTGCAAAACAGCGTGACAAATACCCCGGTAAATATGAGCTGTATGCATTGCTCAATAGAAAACAGCTCAGTGAATTGGGCGTGTGGGAAAAGGAGACAGAGAAGGAAAAAACCCCTGAGCAGCGCCGAATACAACAAGTCATTACATTGTGTCTGCGGAGAGGGAGAATCACGAGGAAACTGACTCTGTTAAACTGTGACCAGGTCATCGTCATGTTGCGGTCGTCCTCGATGCTGGTGCTGGAGTTGCCGAAAGCCTTCTGGGCCAGGAAGACCAGGTTCTCCTCGGACAGGCCGCGGTTGCTCTGCACCTCCGCCTTGTACTTCATGTTGATGGCCTCGCACAGCTGGGGCCATAGCACTTTGTCCGGTACCAGGAAAGGAACGCGACCCTAAAGTCATTAGGGACACCGAAAACAAGTAAACATGTCAAATAAAAAAAAAAAAAAAGAAAGAAAATGTTTGCTTTTGACAATCCTAGGTAACTTTTTAATAAGCCCAAAAATATTGTTTTCCTCTATTTTTTTCCTCCCTTTTGATATTTACATCAAAGTCATTTTAACATGTCAAAGTTCAACATGGCACGGTTGCTTAGTTATCACACTACCTGGAGTGTGCCATCCCTTGGCTAAAATCCTGCAAGAACGAGTTCACTTCCAACCAAATGTCTAAACCTTGGACTATTTTAAAGTTAGAGTGTCGAGCAAATTAAGTGGTTTAAAGTTTAACTCATTCAACCCCAAACACATATTTCAACATTTTTTTTTTTTAAACAGTCCAGTCAACACCAGGTAGGTAGGCATTTTTTTTTTTTTTTTATTGTTCAAAGGATGTTCTAAAAATCTGTGAATTGAGTATTGAGTAAATAATACAATAAGTACTAACAAATAGATTACTTTAGGTGATTAAGTACTGAAGTGAATGTTTCTGGTACCAAAATACACACGTAGGTGATTACCTTAAAAGTAAACCATTCGTGTAGGTATTGTGTACTAAAGTAATTGATAACTTTATGTGCCAAAGTACTAAAGTAATTAATACTGATTACTTTCACGTATTATGTAAATTGCAATCTATTACTTTATGTTAAAGTAATATTCAGTACTTAATTACTGATTAATTACTTAATTACTCAAGTAGGTAATTGATCACTTTAGTATTTTGTTCAGCACAAGCCATTTCTGGCCACTCCTTCAGCCAAACATTTTAAAATAAAATTGACAGATTTCATATTAAGTCAAACTAATACTAAAACAAACCACAAAGCGAAACTTTGTATCGGTTTGTGTATTAAATAGCATTAAAAAAAAAGTAGAAAACGATCATATCTGCTCTAAAAACTAACTTAAAAACAGCTATAATAGTAAGGATGAATGAAATCATGCCAATGATTCCCTCACCACTTATTTATGAGAGCCTCGTACAATACAAATGCCCCGCAAGTATAAAAGCCAGTGCCTGCGGACAAACTTTTTGACCCTGAAGGAGGTAAAAAGGTTTGCTATTAGAGCTGATGAGTCACTGAGTTATACACCGCTGCGCACAGTGAAGCACAGCGTATGAAATGTTGCCGCCTGCTGTGCTGAGGCAGACCTGAAAACCTTCTGAAGGCCTACCATGCTGCTGCTGATATTTCTGTGTAGCGTTCACCGCCCGCTGTGCCTGATGACTGCTGAGTGTTACGAGAGTCATGAGTGACCTTTACAGATGGATTTATGGCAGAACGTTTCCATATTTTCACCAATCAGAGCACTTTGAGAGCGCTGGCTCAGTTTATGTCTGGTGAGAATTTCACTTTGAGGAAAACTACAAAAACTGTGCGCTAAATGAAAACATCACACAGACAAGCTAACGTAATAGGGGAGGAAATGAAAAGAAAAACTTAAAAGGGAAATACCGGTTCTGGTTAAAAATGTGTTCGAAAAGGTGTACTCACAGGCTCCGCGAAAGCGTTGTCCCACAGCACTGTCGCCGTGGCGTTATTGTCTTGGCTCCCGTGGACGATCACGACGACAGGTAGCGACAACGTCTGATGAGATGTAACCAGCGGGCACAAGCAAGATCAATGCTTTTCGTTGATATGGATCTCAATAGAGTGGTTCATTTTTATCAAATTAAGAAATGTCTTCGTTGCAAGACATTATTACCTTTAGTTTGTTAAGTTTTACCTGTATATCTATGTATGTTGTCACTAGTGACAAATTTTTACGATAGATGATGCAAAATAGTCACACTATGTTTTTTAGGGAGTTGCTGAATAAAATAATCCTAAATACACCACTAAAAATGTCAAAAGTCGATCAGGCATGACGGCACATCACTCTAGCTTAGTTCTATTTTATTTATTTTTTATGCAAAAATGCTTTGTGCTAATTTGGGGGTACTTGGCTGAGAAACTATTTAGGGCGACATTATTTAAAAAAAAGGTTGAGAACCACTGCTCTAGGGAATTTATATTTGAACACTAATATTGTAGTGACACATGTATACAGATTATTTAACAATTACCATTGGAATAAATTCTTTATCCTTTGTGTTGAGCAAGTTTACAGTCAATAAATTGTGACGCATGGGTAGTATAATATGTTTGTATTCTATTGCCCCCTGGTGGCCAATGTTTCCACTCCAGAAGGTGAACAATGTCAATTGACTTGAAATCATGATGTACAAACTATTGCAACTTTTTTTTGAAGTAAACTACGTTGTAATTATTGTGTTAGGAACACGTTAAAACATGTTAACAATTTTTCTTTTTTCATTCACTCACCTTCACTTGGAAGATGAGCTCATTGCCACCTACACTGAACTGGGACTCAAAGAGGATGGTGAACTTCTCCTCCGTGACCGACTCGGCTCCTCTCCTGTCTGACCGCTTAATCCTCTTCAAGGACTGCATACATGAGATAAACACAACTATAAACCATACTGTTCTGTATGTCAGATCTAAAATTACTGTTTGTTTCATAAATGCAAAGCAACAGGAAAAGATCACTCAGTTTGAATAGGCACCATCTGTTAACAGAATAACTGATGGTGCCTATCCAAACTGAGTGATTTTCTAGTTGTTTCTGTATCTTCTAATTCAACAGCGTTAGATCCACTTCAACAATTGAAAGCGTCCCTCAAATAGACTCCCTGGCATTCAATAAACAAATAAACACCCCCGGTCGCCATTTGAGGAATTACGGCGACAACACTGAGTAGCTTTTATCCGAGCGCGACGGCTCGCACGAGGGCCCTCACCATGTTTCTGAAGTGAGCGCTGAGCGTGCCTGTGGTCTGGTGATACTCCATTACACAGTTGTTGTTGAGAATTTCTCCGCTGCTGTCACTTAAAAGCAACGGATAAAAAAGCGTTAGGTGTGCTTTTGCAGGACGGGCGGTGAGCAAAATAGTTTTTGCAAAAAATCCTGAGTAGCAATGCTTCCATTTTCAAAAAAACAAGCTGTCTGTGTGGAAAAAAAAAGGGGGACAAGATAATGGTGTTATTGTTCACCGATTTAACTGCTGACGCACTCCTGCTGTATTTGGAATGTGGAACAAGGCGGCTGAAGGGTGCTAAAAGTGGATTCTGCATGGACTCTTCTGAGGCATTGTTGGAGTTCCAGCCATTTCTGCGTGGTGAAGTGTGAATAAAGTGTAATCTACTATAGACCAATTGTAACTAGTCCCGGCAAAGTCATTTAACTCATTCAATCCCAGACATATTTTTTAAACTTTTTCAAGAGAGCAGACATTCATTCCCGGGTTCTTATTTTTCCCTCGTGCAGTATTTTGATCATTTTTGGGTTATCTTTTTTCATATCACTCTCGCAGTATTTTAGTGTGATAACTAAGTGGCCCTGCCATGTTGAATTTTGACATGTTGTCGCTATCTAGGTGAAATTTCAGCTTCCTATTGTCTTCTTTGATTGCTTTCCTTTTGATGTGAAATGCCTTTGAAGTTATTTTTTTCCCTCCCAAAAAAAATAAATTTTTTGAGGTGAAAAAGCATATAAAAATGGCAAGGACCAAATGGATTAAGAAATTGATTACTTTAGATAATTAAACAATTAAATAATCAGAAATTTTAGGGACTAAAGTGAGTAATTACCTAACGTAATAATATATTACTTTAGTACCTAAAGTCATTGATTACTTTGGTACTTTATTATCTAAAGTAATAAATTACTTTAGTTCTTAATTACCTCAAGTAATCAATTGTATAATTCAGTTAGTCACAGCCATTTATGAATCATTCTTTAGACTACACTTGACAACACTTGAACTTTTTTGAGGCTGTGTATGTAGATATACATGTGGGTGAGGGGAGAGGGGTGGGAGCGGATGCATAAAGGAATGACAACACAGGCTTTCCCTTTTATATGTATATATATATATATATATATACACACACACACACACACACACACACAAACAGTACATATGTTTGGACTCCTAAAAAAATGTACATTATATGAGTTAAATAAGTTAAACTATTTTTTGTGTTTAATAACGCGGTCCCTGAATTGTGAATTTGATTATTTTTACTTTTTAAAGACCTCTTCAAGCACACTTGAGACCGCTCGTCGGGATTGGACAACTGGTCAACAATCAATCACAGGGCAGATCGACAGTGACAGTCAAAAGTTTGAAGACACCCTCAAAGTCAGAAAGCACTGTGGTCCCAACGTAGAAGTAACTTCAAGGATAACAAGTCTGAAATAACAATTATATCCCCAACTTACTTTCTGGTGTTCTCGTTCTTCAACAGCGCCTTGGCCTGCTGCTCGCTGATGATGGTTGCCTTGACCTGCGGTGGGTTCATGTGCACGTTCAACTTGCCGCCGACCAGGAGGCGCACGGTGGCGGCGAACTTGGTCTGGGTCTTGAGCACCTGCGGAGGCTGTTTCTCAATGATGAAGGTGCTGACAGGGGAATAACAGAAGCAGTTTCTTAATTTAAGTAAAGTTCAATGGTTTGATTAATTAAGGCGAATTGCATCACCAACTGAACAGGTTCATCATCTAATTATTGTCATGGAAAATACTGTATTCTGTTAATCACTTCCATCATTCAGCTTAATATTATATATAAAGATTCAATAAGGACTTATTCCTGACATGCCCCGGCCAGTTTTCCAATTATGAGCAATTTAAATTAAGCCATTCACGTTTATGACTTGTTAGAGACCAGTCACGTCAATTATTTGTACTTTTTTTTGTCTACCTCGTGACCAAAGCTGAGATGATGTCGGTGATAGTGCTGTTGAGTTCATTGAGGAGATCTTCAATGGGACCCGGGATGGGCAGCTGCTGTCTGAGGTGCTCCGCTCTCCGGATTTGTTGCCGGTTCTGCCAAATGGTTTCCGCCAGCTTCTCGCACCTAATCCATACACACACATAAAAATAAAAAATAAAAATAACCTGAAAGAACTTGTGTCCCTGTTGGTAAATGTTTTTGATCATTGGTAACCGCCTGGATGAGAATTGCCCCAATGTGAAGTTCTGTTTAAAAGGCCAGCCAGAGTGACCAACATTGATTTGCAACAAGTCTTTGTACCCTCTGAGTGTACTTGGAGGCACTTCAGGAAGTACATGAGATTTTGACAGGGTTTCTGTAGGTATCAACAAATCTAAATAAATGATTTTTTTTAATGCCATGACAGAAACAGTACATTTTTCCTTTCAAGATAAGAGCAAATTAACTGGAATATCCATTCATTATCTGTAGCAGCTTATCCCCATTAGCGTCGCTGGCTAGCTGGTGCCAATTCCAGCAGTCTTTGGGCAGTAGGCGGGGGACACCTTGGTCTGGTTGCCAGGCGGCACAGAGACGACCAAACATTCATACCTAAGGACAATTTATAGTGCCCAATACACCTGCTATGCATGTTTTTGGAATGTGGGAGGAAGCCGGAGTGTCTGGAGACAACCTACACTGGCTCATGGAGAACATGCAAACTTCACAAAGGAAGGCCAGAGCGAGCTGGATTTGAACTCGAGACTCCAAACTGTGAGGCGGACGTGCTAACAACTTTGTCACAGAGCCGCCTGAATTGGAACATGAAGTAACTTATAAAACACAAAATAAATGACAGAACATGCTTGTGTCCATGCTAATAATTTTTCTCGGGCATTGGCGGCCACATGGATGAAAATTGACACCAATGAGAAGTTCTGTTTGGGAAGTCAGCCATGGACATTCATTTGTGACAAGTCCTTAGTCCAGTGGTTCTCAAATTGAGGTATGTGAAGGTACTTCAGTGAGTACAGGAGAGTTTATTCTGGGTTTCTGCAGGTAACAGCAATTTTAATTTAATGGTTCATTTATGGATTTTTTATTTTATTTTAAAAATAATAGCACATTACTGTAATTAGAACGTGAAGCTACTTACAGCTAAATTGCATTATAGTGAGTCGACCTTCTGGAGTTGCTAATTAAAATTTGCCCAGAGGAGCCACTACAAACGTAGTTCCAAAGTTTAACAAATTAGACATGGATGGCACAGCACTCAAAGCCTATTTTTTTCCACAAATCCAAAAATGCTTTGTGCTGGGTTGTCAGCTAAAAATATATTTCACAGAGGATGCGAAGCTGAAGGACCACTGCCTTAGATGTGTCTTTTGCTCTTTTGAGGAGCCAATAAACTTTGGGTATACACCCAGCGGTAGTCCATTTGAAGCTCATAAAGCACTGGCTTTGTTGATTCCACATGGGCCTCACACCAATTCTAGTGTGGGGGGGACGGAAACTCACCAGGACTGCAGGATGTCCATGCCCCCCTCCGGCGGGCCCCCGTTGCCCGCCAGCTGTTGCCGTCTCTTCCACTGGATCAGCTCGTCGTCCAGGATGAGTGTCTGCTGCTTCCTCAGCAGCTGCAGTGTTTTCTGATGCTTCTCTGCCAGGTCCTGGACAAGAACGAGAGAGTCAACTTTTCTGTTTGGGAGGCGCTGGTGCAGCAGAAGAGAAGAAGAAGCGGATACCAGTCTGTACTTCTGTAGTGTGTTGGCCTCCCGTGTCAGCCATGCCTCCACGGTGGCTCTCTTGCTTAGCAAGTTGGGTTCTCGCAACTGTCGGTCAGCAGGGGACAGTGTGGCCAGGCTGGACAGCTGAGCTAGTTCGAAAGAGAAGAAAATAATAAAAGCTATCTAAAAAGAACTTCTCCGGAAGCTCTTTTTGAAGTAAAAGCCAGATGACTGAGGTGCTTGTTGATATTTTCAATCAAGGCCAAGGCTCACGCCCAATTCAAGACTTGGTTTCAACCTTGAAAAATTCTTCTTGGAAAACAGCGTTTTGATGGTAGATTAAATTATTTTTGTTAATATTATGTATCTATATGAATATACATGTAAAAGAGCTTTATTATTGAAACTTAACTATAATCAAGGCAAATACTGTAGAAGTGTGTGAATATTTTTTTTTTAATCTCACGATTCCTGAAATGAAAAACCTGTGAGCTTTTTGAATATTATAAATTGACATCATAAAAGACTCCAATCTGAGCTTCTTCATTCAAGTAGACGTGTGGGTGTGGAATATTCACTTCAGTAATTGACAAGAGGGAAGTGCTACTTCCATGACTGAAAATGCTCTCAGCGCTGTGATTTTCTCGTCTCCACAGTAAGAGCTCCACTTCCACAATTAAAAGCAGTGTGCTTCGGTCAACTCTCTAGCCCCCCCCCCCCCCCCCCCCCCCCCCCCCCCATAATCAGGGTAACAAACGGAGTTCCGTACTCTACATTAGTACCACAGGCTCCGTTTTGGTAGACTTAAAAAAAACGGACGTAAAAGGGTGTTTTAATTAACGAGCTTTGCAGGTTTCCACATCATGTGATCAGGGTCTCACCCTGAATGCGCAGGCTCTCCTGATACTGAATGATGAAGTACTCCTGGTTGTGCTGGAGCTTTCGTAAGTCATTCTCCGTGTCCTGGGTGAGCAGGCGAAGCTCCTCGAAGGCCTGGTTGATTTGCTGGTACTTCTGAGACATGCTGTCCAACATTCCGCCCACCGGAGAGCTGGACTGCTCGGTTGCATTGGATGGGGAGGCACAGAAAGAAAGATTGGAAGTCAGTTGAGAGAACAGTGGAGCCAAGCTGAAAAAACGAGAGGAAACCAAGATGCGCAGGATGCATTGACCCTCGCGTGAGCTAGTGACGATCAAATCCATAATTGCAAGTCTAGGATAGTGCAATGCTTCGAGAACTGGGGCCAGTCAGATAATGACTAAACAGGGTCGAACTCCTCACGAGGCCACGTTTGCTAATAGAAGAGGCGCGTTGTGACTGGAAATCAATTCACGCCAGGAGTTACCGAGATTCAGATGTTCACGCACTGCTGGCTGGATGCCTTTCATAACTCGTGGCATGCAATAAAACATTAAATATTTGATATCCATGCTTAGCAGCAGCACCGAGCTGAGTCATTGCAGAATTGTTTGCTGTGAAATAACTGTTTACACTGTTTCTCAGGCTGGGGTCACGTTGGGTTGCTTCACAAATAAACTCTGGTGCCATTGCTGTTTAAGTGCAGATGACAACCGACAACAGATGTCAAAGCCAAGATTCACACATGTCTAAATTGATCAGTGTTGCGAGTAAGGCATTGTAAAAGTAATGTAATTACTGTAATGCATTACTTTTTTGCCGCAACACAGTAGAGCAATGCATTACACACAAAAAAGAGTCATATTTGACAAATGAGAGTAAGGCAATGCGTTACAATGCGTTTTTAACATGAATGGTGTTTTTTCGCCAAATTCACAACAAACTCCGCGAGACTGGAGGAGAAAAGTCAGGGGAAAAATGTTTACTGGTATTAGTAATGTTATTAGTATCGACTGCAGCAACTACCAATAATGACAAGGTAAGCTAACGCTAATAATTATTTTACAATTGTTATTAATAAGAGTCTGTAAATAGTTCTGGTCAATATGTATAAAGATGAAGCATAACAAAACTCATGTTAAACAGTATATTAAACACAATTTGCCTTACAGTTAAAATACAGTAATAATGTAATGTAACTAATTACTTTGAAATGGGGTAATGTAATAAATAATGCTTTGCAGTTTTGAAATAAGTTGCTCAACATCGAATTTGTTTTTAATGACAAAGAACATCTCCAAGGACTTTTTAATAAAGGCATTAATACAATTTAAGAGCGTCTCGATATAACTTTTATGACTTCTGATACTCTCCCCATATTGCATTCTAGAATACTGTCTGATACAAATATCGATCTAAAACGATATGCGCAGGAATGATACATGCTTTTATTTGTTTTTTATTTTCAGCCTGAAATGTAACTATTCAAATAAAAAACAATAGCCAGCAACAGGAGATAAGACAAAACTAATTATTCAAAATTAAAATCAACATCCTGAATCCAGATGCTGCAGGACAGAAAAGCAGGAGTGGAATTTTGCATGCATTTGTATGTGCAACAGAATTATGAGAGAAAAGTTATTAGCGTCTAGCCTACAAGTAACTTTGAACATAATTCTAAGTAAGTTCAAACGTAACAGCAGATACATTTGAATGTTTTTGATTGCATTATTTATTAATTTTTAAGGCAGACAGAATATTTTTTGTAGACTTCTGAGTTCATTTTGAAGCTCAACGAATGTCTGGGCACGAGCACCCAACTCACATTTGTGGCCTCCCGCACGAGCCTCTGCTCGGTGTAAAGGATGTGCTTGATGCAGCGCACCAGCTCCAGAGGACATCGGTCATACGTGCTCTGAAAGACAAGGAGAACATGTGCTGTGCTTAAGTCCTCGTTAGACCCTGACAAGGCGAGCGCTCGCCGCGCGCTGCACTCGCCAATTTAGTCGCATCAAGGAGCTTCTCGGGGGCCCGGCGTGGCCGACGCTCTAGAGCCCATTAGAGGAGCCTAATGACGTTCATCTCTGATGAGTGGCGCGCTTTGTTTTAGCGATCATTAGCATAAGAGAGCACTCGGCAGTGTTTTACATGCTCCTTCAATGGCAATTAAGTTTGGATTTATTTCCAAGAATCACTAGTGGAATCGGAACCTGTAAAGTTCAAAATCTGCCTTGATTTTTACAAAAATGGTGAAGACTAAATTGTGCGTAAGAGTAAACTTGAGTGTGAATGGTTGGCTGGTTGTTTGTATGAGGAACAGAAATGGGAATTTCAGGAAGAGAAAGTAAAAACCCTGCCACGGTTTGGCTTCGGACACAGGTGCTTCCACTTAACTGGCAGGTTAATGAGCTCATTGGACTGCAGGTTGAATAGAAGTACTGTACCCGTGGAATAAGCCAAAATGTGGCACGGTTTTTACTATTCTCTAGGAATGCCCAATGTCAGGCCAACGTGTGGCTCGTAAGTGCTGTTAACCATAGTAAACAGTACACATGCCTTAATAATCTCTATTACACTCCACTAGAAGATGGTAGCAGGTGATGATGAATGTTTTTTGACGCAGAATATTTATATCGTAATATGACAACCACGATATCACAGCAATCACCGTTATCATTACATTCCTACTACCCGAAAAAAACCACAAGGTTACTGTGCACAAATGTTGTAAAAATGCGAGCAACTGGCAGCTGAATATTTGGGCCCCACACATTCTAACCTCACGGAATGTTGCATTATGCAAAAGACTGGAACCCCTGGTCGATGCAGTACCAGTCAAAAGTTTGTGAACCTTCAAATTCAATGTTGTTATTTTTCCTTAGTAGTAGTCAACTTGTAAGGAATCATTTACTATGCTATCTGAACCAAAATATGTTTTAGATACACTATTAGATTCTTCAAAGTAGGCCCCTTTTGCCAAGATGACAGCTCTCCTCCGTCAACTTTATGATGCAGATGATGCTTTATGACTTTCAGCTCACAGCTGCGCATTTCCAAGAGTTAATAGCTTAAATTTGTTGACCTCTTTTTGTGTTTGAGACCGTTTGAACTCAAAGCCGTTTCCAAACTTTTGTTTGGTCCTGTGTGAGCCCTGCCATTGGCTTTGGTGTGGTGCCCCCATCTTCATTTGGGTCAACGTCCCAGAGCCCAAAGTCACTAAAAGCAGGCCCCCCCCCCCAAAAAAAAAAAGCCCCAAAAGAAAAATTAAAAGCGCCAGAAATCCGGGAATCCGTCCTAGCAAAGCCAATTCCCTTCGCCCAAGTTTCACAGCCTGGTTTCCGGGAGGCGAGCAGAAGGCAAGAGAAGAATGGATTTTGAGAGCAGGGATCATAAATAGCAGCACTGGCGAACTACCAAGGGCCGCACTTGGACTGTCCTCTTGTTTTTCCTCACAGTGAATACAAACTGTTCTGAAACATTTGGTGCTTCTGGATGTGCACTTTCTAAAAAACATCAACAAGGGGGATATCGAAGGGGACGGCTTGTTCTACAATAGTTGTTTCATTGAAAAAATTATACTATCAAACGTGGCTATGTAATATAAAATTTCCCACCACGTTCCAGAGGACACGGTCATTTTCCATCTCCTCTTTGCGCCCTTTTTTATGGCAAAATGAGCACTCTGTCTCTTTTGCAGATTACCTTGAGTTGGCTGGCATAGTGTCCCAGTTTGATTTTGAGCAGGAAGCCATCCTCGCCAACTTGGTGTTCCGCTTTGTTCTGCAGCTCCTGGATCAGCCCGTCCAGCAAGCGCTTGGCCTTAAACTCCTCTTGTGGGTTCTCCAAGTCGATGTTGTCCCTGACCGGAGCAAAACAATATATCAAGTGATATATTTACTTAAAAATTTAATAAATAAATAAAAATGCCATTATCTGTAGTCATTGGCCCGAAAATCCCATTATTGGTCGGGCTCTAATATAAAATCTGTACTAGGAGAAAAGTCGGTCAAGTCGGGTAAGTCCACTATAAAAAGAGATAGATTAAAAATAACCACCCGAAAGCTCGTCTGAACCATGTTTGCGGCACCGTATTCTACACTGATCTTGCAGACGTACACACTGTTACAATAGTGGAAAAATATAGAAAAACAGGAAGGCATTGACCTCATAGTAGCTAACAGGCAGCTCCAAACTCAAGTTAACTCATGGAATATGACTGAAGCATAATCTGGAAGTGACTTTAGGGACACATGTATTATGTACATACAACACTATGTGTCTGTGGAGTAAATATTGGTTAGTGTTTGTTGACTTTAGAGCACTAATGCTAATCGTGATTGCTAAACGATTAGTCAGGCAATTTTTGTTGATGTCTAAATATTCATGTATAGAAGATAATACATATTGAGTTGTAACATCCACTCACTTCAACTCACATTCAACTTTAGTAAACCCTAAAAAAAAAAAAAAAAATCTCATGTTTAACCTCAGCAGATCTTTTATAAAAAGGAAGGGGCATTTTCTTGATTATTAGATGGAATAAGCAATAGGATAATTGATTATTAAAAAAAAAAAAAAAAAAAAAATCAACGGTGACTGCCCTGGTCTTAACCAGTCAAAACATTGGGAACACCAGTGATTATCTGTATTTTTTTTCTGTATTTTTCCTAAATTTTTTATTATTACTTTTGTAATTGACTATAGAATGAAATTAATGGAATTGTGTGGTAAACAAATAATGTTAAGTAAGGAAGAATATGGCCAACAGCCTTATGATGGCCTGGAATTACTTTTAGTACTTGACTGTGCATTTTCCAGAGGTAATCGCTTGAATTTTTCAATCCCTTGAATCTGAAGGTGTTCCCAAACTTTTAACTGATACTATAACCTTTGAATTTTGCAGTTGGTAAAGGAAACATCGTACATCTGTAAATGTGACTCAATTTTTTTGTTAACGATTGGAAAAATTCTAGAGGTTTTTCTTTGATTGACTCAAGGGAATGCAACCAGAATTATCCTAAAACAGCAACTTCTAACCAAAAGTGCAGGCTTCCTGTTTTTTTCGGTTATGGGTTTTCAAGTCTTTATTTGTGCATTTTCTCTTGATCGACTACAAATTTTAGGCTGCCAAGTTAACTGGCTTCGGGATGAATTTTCAATGTGACCTTATGAAGTTGTTAAAGAGTTCTGTTGTGTTTTATGACAAGTAATAAAACATTGTTGCCATACGCCAATGATGAAAACTCAAGCTTGGAAAATGCTTTAAGGGCAGCATTTGATGAAGGAAATCATGGAGAAACAAAAAAAAAAGGCATGGGCATGGTTAGAACAGAAAACACACCAAAATGTTTGTAGTAATTTCACTTTTTGCACTTTTTTTTCTGATTTCTTTATTTATTAAAGAGCAAGAGCTCCATAATTTCTTCTATTTTGCCTGTTTGGTGGTCAAACCAGTTTGAGGTCTATCTACTTATTTCAACGCAGTGCATTATTATGCATTTTAAACCTGGAAGTGGTGTTTTCTTTCTCCAAATTCGCCCAAAACACCACAAGATTGGAGAAGAAAAGTCAGAGGCAAAATGTTTACTTTCTGTTAGTAGTATCTGCTGCAGCAGAGATGAGTGCGGCAGCAGCAGACGACAGATTGATACATCCACAAATGGACACATTATGTCAGAGAAGAAGACAAGAATAAAAAAATCGGGTGCAATTGTACCGGACACCCTAGAAGCGCTGTACTTTGCCAAATAGCACCAGTAATTTGACAAACCATTTAGAGCGAAGCCATAGTAATGTGAAGTTAGCGAAAAGAAAACACGCGTAGGTTTGAGAGTGGGAATAAAACAAAACATTCTCTCGCTGAGGGACGCTACTTTGTTCTCTCACTCAGGATGCCACTTCGACCTAAAGAGGTTAGGAGACTCGTGGCGGAGTATGTCATGCGTAGAGGATATACTGCCGTTTTCCACAGTGGATTTGCCAGCATTTCAAAACCTTGTCACTGAGATCCCTGTCGCAGCTGGCAATAATACGGGAAGCTAATGCTAATTTTTACTGTACAATTGCTATTAATAATAGTCTATAAGTAGTTGTGGTCAATGTGTATCAAGATGAAGCATGCAAAAACTAATTTTAAACAGTATGTTATACACATTACGATGATGTAGGTTAGTTGCTCACATTAGTCCCATAGAAACCATCTATTTTTGAAACATCTGTCCCTAACTGAACCGACTGAGCTTACATTTGAATAATGGTATTGAAATTGTGGAATGCACCAACTGTTTCCGCCGAAAGCATCAATAATGCATCACTATGCTGTGAAGCTAAGTAAATCCATATTTCCAGTTATGTTGGTGAGAGTGATATAAAAATAATGCAATAGTAGTGTAATGCCTTACATTTCAAATACAGTAAGACTGTAAAGTAACTAATTGCTGTACTTTGAAATGACTTTAATAACAAGTAACAAATAACGGATTACAGTTTTGAAGTAACTTGCCCAACACTGAGTAGTACATCTTGGACATCCACCATTGCAGTAAACAATCACTACGTCTCAACAATTCATTACTACATCGTGCTCAGACTTGCGTGCTTGCCTTCGAAGAGCACTTGAGACTCACCATAGTTGGCCCTCGATCCACTGCGACAGATAATGTCGCACTTCTATGGGGAAGTGGTGACCGTACAGAGATTGCATCTGGTGGAGAGCATCTCCCTGGAGCTGCTGGGCCTGGATCCACACTGCCATCTTCTACACCCTGCCACAAAGACAAGAGCGGTAGGGTTAGGAAAAAAAAAAAAGAGAGAAAATATTCATCTAGTGCGAAGCGCCAGCAGCCAGAGATAATCAAATCAAGTGGATGCCTTCTAAAAGTTAGAGCCTTTAAAAGAGGTGAATTCCCTCTTTGTTTTCCCCCAGGAGCTGCTGTGGAAGAAGGAATTTAGAATTAAAAGAATTAAACGATGCAAGATATTGACTTAATTGGTTTGACGCAAACTGCAAGGGGGAGATAATAACATCCCACATGAACGCTCAAAGGCCATTGGGCCCCACCGTGTATCGTGTCCCTCTTGATACCAGGCTCACTGCATGAATTCAGAACCGCAGAACAAGTCCAAAGCTGTAATAGCAATTTTAGTCATTATTTGAGTATGAATATGTGCATGTGAGTTCCATTGTTTGTCTACACTCTCTTAATTCTTTGCATTTTGCAGCACTTGTTGATTGGTGATTGGGGCATTTTCCTTTTTTTCCCATCTCTGGTCAACTGTGTACATGTGACATGATCTAATTCGATCTTCCATTTAGATGTACCAATTCCTGAATCAGAACAGCCATTTTAAAGAAGTGTGAAACGCAGAGATCGATTTATCATGTGATTTATCATAATGGAGTTCAGTTTTCTTATTAGTACAGTAGATCCGATTTTTTTTAACACATATAAAAACAAAAGCTTGATAAAAAGTTGTTAAAAACAAGTTTGCAGACAAGCTCTGGTAGCACGCCGCAATTTGAATTGGATAAATGATGATGGCACTTTTGCATGTTTTGATCAAGTCAAGATGCTGCATTACTATTTCTCATTGGAATTTTTACCTGACATTATGATTGAATTAAAATTAAAAAATTTTACGCCACTTGTGTGAATCGTGATGAAATCCAAATCGGATGTGATCTTTTTATTCCAACTGAGGTGTTCATATGGAGCTTTTTTTTTTTTTTTTAATTCCGTTTTGGTTCAGTTTTATTCAAATTGGAATGTATACTGCATGTAAACTCTGCTTGTGAGCTATGACAGAGTTACAAATGAGTGGTTGACACGTCTGCCTCATAGTTGTGCAGTTCATGGTTTGATTCTTGGTTCCGGCCTTTCTACAGTATAAAGCCAAGATTGAAACTGCAAAAAAGAGGACTTTGTGTCGGAGTCACTTCAGGAGTTGATTTACCGTCAACACGCCTACTTGTTTTTCTTCAAAAAAATGGCACAGTTGCTGTCCACAGTAGGCGAGTAGTGAGTGCGTGGGGATGTTTGTGGTTTATGTGGTGTCAGTGGCTAGCGAACGCACTTGGACATACTCTAAGTCTAGCTCACAGCGAAGGCACTCAAAATAAAGACTTTCAAGAGGAAGTGTCCCATGACTCGAGAAATGACTTGGACCGGAAGGATCTGGTGACTAGGACAAGCGAACCCGCAGGGGTGGTGCTTTTCATTCAGATAAAACTCCCAAACTGCGCCAACAGTTCCAATGATTCTCGACTGGGAATGCACTTAAAGATGATCTCGCACTCAGTTCCAACTAATCATAACTGAGAATGTTTGTTGAACTTTCCCCACCAGTGTTTTGTTTTTTACTAAATTCAAATAATTGCACATATGATTAGTACAGATATATTTATGTATGAAAAGACCCTCTAATTATTCATGTCCTGTTCATCCATTGTAAATAAAGACACTGTATGACTCAGGGGTGCTAATTTTTTTTTGTGGGTCACATTGTAGTTATAGTTTCTATCAGAGAGCTGGGATAAATTTTAAGTGTGCTTGTCACATTCTGAGCTTATTTTGAAATCAGAGACTTGTAAAACTTGTCGCCCCTTCTGAAGGTTTCTTATTTTCCCCAGATGGGCCTTTTGAGTTTTTCCTTCCCCTTCTGGGAGCTTTCTACAGGGGATGCTTTTGTGTAATTATGATGTTCTGTATGACTTATTTTTTGACCTGAAGCTCTTTGAGACTGCTGTAATTCATGGCGATACAAATACACTTGATTAAAAAAGTTTGATATTTTAGCCAGAAACTTTAGGTCAAATAAACATTTCGCGGACCACGTAGAATGATGGGGCGGGCCGGATCTGGACCCCGGCCTTCGGTTTGACACCTGTGGTATAGCTATTCATTCAGGCATAGACATTTTTGTTTGCTACACATTTCTTTGTATACTTTCAGCCACCAAATTGTTAAGAGCCCCAAGTGCTTGTCAAAGAAAACCAGGGGTGAAACAACTCCTCGAATAATTCGAGTATCTCGGTTAATGAAAAACAAAACTCTCAAAGCATGTTTTCTTTTCCAGATTACCTGCTTATGAGTGTACATGTCAGAAAAAAATAGATCAAGCCAATCACAGCGACAATTGTGATAATTACAGTCTTGTATTTCTGATTTGACCTCACGAACTGTTGCTCCCGGTCGTCCTGTCATGAATAACACAATATAATTCTGAGATGATGTTTAATTGCCAATTAAGAGCACCAAAAAACTGACCTAATTACTGTACATGTAAAACGCAGAGGATAGTGAGAAACGCAATTTTGATTCCTTTGTATGTTAAGCATGTGAAGAAATTGACAACAAACTTGACTTTGACTTGTATACTGTACTGGTATTGTATTGTAAGGCACCTGATGCCAGTGTTTAGTGGTGGTCCGTCATTAATAGCAATGTCTGTCATAAATTAGCAGCAAGGTATTACCACTCATGCGCCTCATATCGGCTGGTGAGTGCTTCTGAATAAATTATGAATGGCAGTTTAATAGACATGAACGACTGTACACGTTGACATTGACAAGTCTGACAGTTGCTGTACCTACTGATCACTTTTTAACAAACCACTCTCTTGAAGAAAAACCGGCAGATACCAACATGGTGCTCATGAGCAAAAACCAGCATGTTTTTGTTGTGTTTCCATGCTGGTGGGACCAGCTTCATACAGCATTTTGCCATTTGATACATCCTACCTTGGATGCACTGTGTCCATAAGGAAGACACAAAAAAACAGCGAGACAAACAGAAAGACGGTGGAAGCAAGAGTGCAAATGCTGCGGTACAGTCGTTAGAAAACACAGTGTTTAAAATAATTACAAATACATTAGTGATAAAAGGCTAAAAAGAATAGTCAACCGAGGGTAGGCTGAAGTGTTTTTTTCTCCTGCAAAATGCTAAAAATTAACTCCAAGGAGATGAAAATAAATTGTTGCACAAACATTAGAAATGCCATTTACGCACACCGCTTAAACCCTAACTACATATAATTGTTGAAAATTGGGACAATTTTGAGAACAGGCCAAAACGAAAGGGGGGAAGATGTAAAACCTTTCTACTTTCACTGAACATAAACACAAATGCACTACAAAAACTATTATTTTTGTAATTCTAAGCAACAGTTTTGCAAAAATTCTTCAAAAAAAGTATATGAAGAAAGAATATTATCCTTTAGTCATCATCATCAGCACCTTTGGTGTCTCTCATTAGCATGCTACATTCACGGCGTGGTAGTGGCATGTCACATGCACGCTAAAAGCCCAGCAGAGAGTCGTTTTAATTCCGTCACAAACGGTAGTGAAAAAATGAAGAGAAAAAAAAAAAGAAGTCAAGCGCAGTGTCACCCACTCCTTCCTCTCAGGGAAAACTGCCATTCATTTAATGTAAACACTTCCTGTGAGGAAACTTGAGGTGCCACCCACCATTCAGAGCGTTTGAGATGACACGTAGCAGCGCGACAAAAACATGATTTTTGAGTGTTTTTATTTGTTTTCATCTTGCAGAAAAAAATGAAGCCTTTTCCAGAATAAAAGCTTCAATATTGCCAAAAACAAAGTTGATTTTAAAATTCATGTGGTGAAATATAACTTTATTTTCATTTTCAACTTTGACTTGTCATATTACGATGTTTTGGCTTCATTTAAAACAAAATATTTTTGAAAGAATAAAACTCTAGGGCCCAGCAAAATCTGTGTCCTCTGTTCACCTTGCATAGCACCACCCACACTCTCCCCGCTAACAGATTTATGAGCGTCTTCATTCTACACTGCCTTTAATCGTTTTAAGTGTTAAGGCACCTGTGTTACTAAAGATACTTTACCACTCAAAGGTTTGACTAAAGCCTCTAATTCTGTGTTTTTACAGTTTTCAAACAATCCTGAATCATAGGTTAATATTTCGGTCGCAGAAATGAATGAAGTACTGTTGGAATTATTTGGTATTTTAAAAAAAGAAAATGTTTTATGATTTAGGTTTTTGAAAGTACACTTTTTTTCCTAGATGACAGCTTTGCACATGCTGATTTTTCCTCCGGCATGTTTGTGATGTGGATGATGCTTTTTGATCTAGAATGAGCTTAAGTTCAAAGCTGTGCTTTTTCAAGAGTCAATATCTTAAATTTGTTGATGTTGTGAATGTGAAGGCATTTCCATATATATATATATATATATATATATATATATATATATATATATATATATATATATATATATATATATATATATATATATATATATATATATATATATATATATATATATATATATATATATATATATATATATATAGACACATATAGACACTTATTGAAATGAGATTAAACAAATGCTATTTTATTCATGATAATTCTAAAGTTAATCAGCTGATTAATTGTTCATTTTTCTTTTTTCCTGCCAAAATGTAGCTGAGAAAATCCCAATCAGTTGAATATGTCCCCTTTAAAGTGACACTATGAAAGATTTAGACCGTTTTTCATTAAAAAGGAATGCGGTAAATTAGATTATTATACATTTCAAAAACTAAAATAAATGTGTTCTTAACGACCAACATTATGTTTTAAATATAATTGTAGGTCTAGTTGACGTTACATTCTATTCTACATTCTACGGAAAGCAAGGAGGAGGAGTGTTTATTGCTGCATTTACCGTAATGCTCCTGAAGCTCCCACAGGCGCATGCAAAAAATTACACATACTCCTTTTAAGGCCAGATTGACTTTTAACTCATTCAATCCCAGACATATTTTCATGTTTTTTTCCCCCAAGACATACTATCCCACATACTTGTGGGATATTCACATTTTTTTTTTTCATTTTTTTCAAGTGTTTGGTTATAGGGAGGGTGTATAAATGGCTGATACTAAATGATTTAAGTACTCAAGTAAATAATTACTTTTAATCCCTTGAGTACTCATGTAATCAATTCATTTAGTAGCTAAGATAATCATTTACTTTAGTATTTAATTACCTTAAAAAGTAAAACAAGTGGCATTTCATTATCTAAAGTAATTGACTATTTTACTACTTAACTATCATAAAGAATCAATTGTTTTTAGGACTTACCGTAATCCCCCAATAATGAGATGCACTGTTTTCCCACAAACGAAGGCCAAAAGGGTGTTTACTATAAACGGTAACGTAAAGATTACCCCCCCCCCCCCCCCCCCCCCCTTTGGACAACAATCGAGGAACAATAATCCGCAGCTACATGTGCGTCAAAACAGCCAAAATCTTACGCACATTTGCGCATGTTTATAATGGCCGTATTCTTACAATAATTACCATAATGGGACGAACTAGAGAGTGCCAGTGCCTGTTGCCGCTAACAGCAGCTTGTGTTAGCTAAGGTGGTTCAGACATTATATTCAATAAAAGAAGCGTTCGCACACAGGAAAATGACTAAAACGGAGGGGATCATGTTAATGTTATGTCTTCAGCTGATTCATTTAAGAGGAAAAACAACTGCTTCGAGCGCATTCAACGTTACACTGGCGCAGCGTTCACTGACCGCTCCTAATGTAGGAAATCTAAATCACACTTAACCCTAAACAAATATATAGCTTACAGATATGAACGTGAGAAAATATGAAAAACTTACAAAGATGAGGTAATTCTGTTTTGCTATAGTTTTTACACTGTTGCCAAACTGTTGTTGCGTCCTATACATGGTAACATAGAAAATACCAGAATTTTGCCCTAAAATTAAGGGTGCGTCCCATACACAGGCATGTCTTACATTCGGGGAAGGTACTTTACTTAGTACCAGACATCTTTAGAGCGTACTTTAGGCAAACATTAAAATTGAAAGAACAGTACCAGGAATTGAGTGTTGGGTAAAAAGAAGGAAAACATAAACAAGCAAACATAAATATGATTATTTTGTATGGAATGAGTTAACAGTAAATAGATGTTAGAGATGATATGGCTGTAAAGCAGTGGCAAAGGTTACTGATGACCGCCACCGAGGATAAAAGCAACAATATACTGTAGTTCAAACTGATCTTATTGAATTCAAGCATCATGGGAGGAGGACAGAGGACTCTTGTTGCTGCAGGGTGTGGACACATGACCTGTAAATGGGGCCGACAGCTTAAAAGAAGGGCTCCAACAAAAGGCTTTTGAATAACAAACATTGCAAGAAAGTGACTAAAAAACATTGCAAGAAAGACGAAAGGGCTTTTCAAAGACGACTCCTGTGTCCGCCGTCTATGGCCAGGGGGATGCGTCGTGGCTCTGCGGCCCGTGTCCTTTCCCAGCTTCATCATTAGCTCTCCAGCTTGTCGACACGGACGCTAGAAACGTGTGCAAATGCCGACACGTGTCCATCCAACCCCCCCGCATTATAATGTGGAAAACCAGTTAACAAAGCTCACAAGAGTTGGAACACATGTGATGTTTGGCCCACTCGTCATGTCATCTGCTTCCCAATAAGCACACTGCTGTCTTTATAAGGTCATCTTTTGACCTTCATTTATCATCGGTTACAAATCTGTGCGCCCAGGCTATGATTTAACTCAATTGGCTATTATTCGATTCAATTTGGATGAATGTTTCGATCTATCGTGTCTATGTGCACCAGATATAAATCAGTTTCATGTTGCTGATGATTCGTTCATACTTTAATCAACTTGGATGGTTTAGGTATCGAAGAGCTTTTGCATGGTGTTGCATATCAATAAATCTGACAAAAGCTACAGCTATAGGTCATCAAATCAAAATCGGACAAAATCGAACGAGTGACATTTTGTCCGTCTATCTATCTATCTATCTATCTATCTATCTATCTATCTATCTATCTATCTATCTATCTATCTATCTATCTATCTATCTATCTATCTATCTATCTATCTATCTATCTATCTATCTATCTATCTATCTATCTGTCTGTCTGTCTGTCTGTCTGTCTGTCTGTCTGTCTATCTATCATACATACATCCACCAATCCAGCTGGGCTTCAACTACCGATTATTTTGATACTGAAATTATTTAATGGAAAATCCGGTTGTAAATACTTTCATGTCCTTGATTCAAAAACAGCATTATGACAGGAATTCAGTATGATTCAGTGACTGGTTTGGTTTTTAACATGTCAGAAAAAAAACCTTAAATGTTAATTGTTGTTTTGCAAACTAAGAGCAAATGAGCCAGCTTTTTTGGTGGGGATTACAAAAATCAGTTGCTAGTTAAAAGATGAAAATTTGAGCCTTCGGAAAAAAAAGGTATCCAAACGATTCGCTGATTATCTCCAGAAATTATTGATTAATTTAAAATTGAATAGTTGGTGAATTGTTGCAAGTTTAATAAAAATGTATATGATATATGATGATTAGTTGTTGATTAATCATTGCACCTTTAATAAAAAAAACACACACACATGTAATATATATATGTTTAGCATGGTATTGTGTTTAGAAGTGGAATAAATTGGAATAAGGGTTTCAATCCAAATATATAAGATGAACTAAGATAAAAAAAAAGTAAGCTAATAAAATAAGATAATTTAAAAAATGTTAACTAAAATAAGATACCATAGAATAGTCCCAGAGTTATCTTAGTACAGTGTCGGCATAAGGCACATTGCAAAAAGAAGAAAGCTAATGAATGTCCGATCGAAAACTAACCAACCTATCAATGTTCCAATTGTCTATTGTCACCGCAGCAGAGAGGAAGGAGTGGCGCAATCTCTCCTTCACATAGTTCGGGTGTTTGAGAAGGGTGCCCTAAAGGGGGTGGGTAGGGCTGTCCAACATGTTTGACAGCTTAACCACTGTCATATATTGCAAATAAAGATTTAAAGGTTAAAATACATGGAGAAATATTCTTTCCGTGCTCAAAGCTGAAAAACATCAGCGGGATAAAATGGAGAAAGATCTGGTCAAAGCGACCCCAGTAGGCACTTTAGTTGTTTTTCTTTACAGAGCAAGACTGGACAAGCAAGACATACAAGGCCGTGCATTACTCAAGAGTAATTGCGTCAAGAGGCAAGAACAGCCCCTGGGTACCTTCAGGGCGGGCATAAGTTACGACGGTAAGAGCGGCGGTGGAACCATAGTCCCTCCAGGACTACGGCTATGATGCTGCTGCTCCGCAAATTTGCCGGCTTGTGGCCATGCAGCAGGCCACAACTGGCCCGCAGAGAGTGCACACAGCTCTATACCTTGCCACTTTTCATTGAATCAGATGCAGACCTCATAACCGTTACACGATCTCTGTTTTAGAAATATCCCTGTGTGTGAGCAGGGACGGACTCTGTCTGCTCGCGTCTTTTATTGAAAATAATGCCGTAATACCCTCAGCTAACACGCGCTGCTGTTAGCTACAATATGGACAGGCTGCAAACAGCCAACTGACGGGTAAAAGCTGACATTGGGGATAATTGGGAGCGAATTTAAATTGTTGGAAAAGAAAATGCATCATCTGTCTTCAAGTAAGTGCAACAACTGCTGCTTCCACATCCCCGCTCAGTGCTCGGTCTGCATGTTGACTGATGAAACAGCAGTCTGTCAGATGTGGAATCAATCAGGGGAGTCATAATGCACTGCAGGTGACAGCTCCCCTGCCGGAATCATCTACGCTGCATGGAAAATAACGAGGCATGTCATTGACCCGCCTTGCGCCGGCGAATCGAACGCAAACACTCGAGCGGTTGGTCAACTCTTTGAACACATGTTGGATGGTGTATATTTAGGAGAAACGTTTACCCTCCACTGCTAATACAGGATGTCACCAAATACTCTTAACTGTACAACGCATGTCTCGTTGCTTGTTCTTGTTTGTGGGACTTCCTGCTTTCAGTTTTGTTTTCAGTGAGTGAGTGGGACACAAGTTATTTTAAAAATAGAGGACCCGGTGTGAAAACAGTTCTTTCCCAAAGACAAATTGTCAGCCTTGTAAACAATTTTGGTTCTGCTTCAAATCCTCGTGAATTGATTAAGTCACTGTTCAACTGCATTAGTTTTGTATTGGATTGAATTAATTGACAACTAATAAATGATGAAATTACTTAATTTTGATAATAGATTAATCTAATTGTTTCAATTTAAAATGTTAAAAGTTTCAGCCTCTCAACAGTCAATATGTGGTTTCAAATTATTAAAACTTCGACTAACTTTTTTCATAATTCATCACAATTAATCACATTTTTGTAAAAAGTATCTCATATGATACATTTTTTCCTAATAGTTTTCTTAGAAACAATTCTTAAGTTTCTATTTCAAGGTTTATTTTGGCCCATCAGCGCCACAATCGAGCAGCGTTTTCTCAGTGTGCTCAATCAGCTATGTCAAAAAGACACAACGAATAAAGTGTTTGACCGTGCAAATTGTGCTTAAACGACAACGTCTTTTTGCCGGCGAAACTCCTTTAAGTTTGATTGCAAAGTTAGCAGAGTTCAGCTCGAATAACTTTTTTTAATAGAAAATTTAAACTAAGCTCCAAAGTTAACAGTTTAACTTTGATGACCCCATTAAAAACATTGTTTTTATCTTCAGAAATGAATTAACAAGATTTTTGTATTATTTTTTTTATATCATGGACAAAACCAGTAACTGTCCATTTTAAATAATGTCCTGCTTTTGAATAACTAAATGGATGTTAAAACTTGTTTTTTTTTATGCCAATTCATTAGCTAATCAATGAAATTATTATAAAAAAAAACATCTTTTTGGGCGAGGGGGGTTAAATACTGCAGAAGCACTATCATGTAAAAAACTCCTATGCCATCATGGGTGCAAAACCTCTGTTAATCAAATCAAAGTTTTGGAAAGGTTTTGGTGATCTAAAAGTATCCATCCAAATGTATCCATCCATGTGCTAAATACACACATGAACTGCTGTTTACACTTTATTTGTTGTGTCTTTTTGACCTAGCTGATTGAGCACACTGAGAAAACGCTGCATTTATGAGTGAAAATGCTTTTATCTTTACTGGCTCTGGGAAATCCCTCCGCAACCCACACCGTCCATCTAGCAAACGAAATCTATTCTGGCATTGGCCTAGTGATATATGGTACACTGTATAAGACAGGGCAAAGCTAATTTCTGCAAGATAAGACATAGGGTGTACTATAGTGTTTTTTATTTTTAATCCTTAGGGTATTTTAACACAACACATTACAGAGATGTTCATAAGTGACTGTTTTAAAATGTGTAAAAGAAAGGTCGTCGTTCAATTTTATTGAAGTTGCGTGGTTAGAACTAAACAATGGTAACTGCCCGGCTGTATGACGAGCGTGTGGATTGTTCAGCAGCAATAGATCAAACGCTGCATGCAGATCTCAGCACTGTGACAGCGTAACCTCATTGCACTCAGCTGGCCCGCTATCCTCTGAACCGCTGCCCCGCCCTCAAGCCCTAGAAGCCGGAGCTTGGCCAGCCAATGACCTGCTTTATCCCACCCAACCCCCCTGTTGCTCCCACCCACCCCTCGCTCACACTTTCCAACCATCTGCACAGATGCCTCGGAGCAAGTCGGGCTATTTGAGGTGAAGCGGCAGCCATAAAATGAGAATGTTGCAGCGCGAGGCGTTCAAAAAATGGGGCAGATATACTCAATGTCGACATTCAAATAATACCCCTCCAAAAAACACAGTCTGACTTGTTGGGGGTTTGTTTGGTTTGAAAACTAAGAAGTAGTATGAAGGTCACATTATATCTCTTTGCTGCCAGCATACATTCTCAGAGTGTCAACAAACGTAAATGCGGCAGAAACGTCCAAGCCAAAGGTCAAAATTATACCGTCAAATGCTGTACCTGTTTTTGAGCATCTCAGTCGCAAATATGCACGCTATTAGCCTGACAACATGATTGGCAACATGACAAGTGGCCGCCCTCTTGGCGGAATTTTCTTAAAAACATGGAATTAGCGCTTCAGACAAAACAATGGATTGTTTTCGTACGTGACCTTTCTGTTCCCCACGCTGCTTTTCTCATGACAACCTTCCATGTGCACTCGTTTCGTCAAGTTTTTTTAGACAAGTGTCGTTTAAACAATGATGCTAATTGTGATGCCTCGAGATTTTGACCTGCCTCCAAAAAATTATGTAGTTTTTTAACTGAAAAATCAGCCATTCAGCGAAGAACAAGACAAAATGGAAAAAGTGAGGAATGTGTTCAGAAATTATGCCTTTATAACAGTTTACTCTAACGTAAAGGTGTTATGGACCAGATTTTTCGATTCAGCAATAAATTAGAAAAGCGTTCCCTTACTTTCTCCAAAATGGTTCATTCATTTTACAATTTTTTTTGTTGTACTCATGTTAAAGTGGCCTTTTGAAACACAAAGCAGACTGATTAGCATTAATTTGAATCTGAAAGACATTTGCAAACATCTGCTTTTACGTAGGAAGTTGATTATCAATGTTTTTGACGTTCTGAACCAAACAAGCAGCGAAAACACAAAAACATTCATGTTGGTGCATTTTCTACACTGTCAATATATATATATATATATATATATATATATATATATATATATATTAATAGACTGAATACTGAGATTGATTGTTAAAGTATTTGGGAGTTGCTGACCTAATAAATTGATAAACAAGTTAAGAATCCTACTTAAAAGGTCAAAATGTATCATCGTTAGTGGGCTATTTTTAGAATAGAAGTGCAGGCAACTCATGTTGTGGGCTAACTACTACCTGCTGACATTGTTTTTTTTAAACACAGTACACACTAATCAACAGGGCAAAAATGTATCCACAAAGCGTGCTCGCACCTCCTCTGTGTGTACAGTAACTGATCACACCTCCCCTCGTTGCTCGCAGAGGAAACAAAAATAAAATGACTAGCATCTAACTAACTTCAAAGAGGCGCCTCATTGACTCACCTCTCCAAGCAGGAGATCACACCGTGCTGTGCTTAGAAGTCATCTCAAAAAGAAAAGGGCTGGTCACCAGTATCAGGCGGTATTTGTCAAAACTTTTACATCTTCACCCGATTTTCCCTCTTGCGTTTTGGTAGAGAAGGAGAAGTAAAACACTGCAATAGAAGAGGTCCCACTATAGCAGTATTCCCAATTCAATTAATATCAATGTCAAATGTGTTTTTGAAAGTCGATCCAATTGGTCAACGACCAAGTGTTGGACTTTGGAGGTTCCTTTGTATTTGTCCATATGTACAATATGTGCACACTCAGGTCGACCACAGGCAGTCGGTGCATGACGTTATGTAATGTGAAGCCGGGGGCAAATGTTAAATGCGGCTCCGGGCTCAAGTGTGCGACGACGGGAATGCCGGCGTGTTGCACGAGTGCGGCCACTTTTGCCAGGGCGGCCAGGCGTGCAGTGGCAGCTTAGAACGAGCCGTCTCAGCGGGAGCAAAATCTTTAAGAGCTATCAAGCGTGACCCTCAAATGTACAATCACACATGTGCTGACAGAATGAGAATTGAGACTGAAAAGAAAAGGGAGATCATTTTCTGGCCTTGAATGAACAACCTGCTTCATTCAACAATGACAACATACGGAGGGAGATCAGCGGTTCAGAGAAAAATCCAGTCTGCGACAAGAGGCTTAACCTAATACAACTTGATTTGGAAACAAAGGAGACAAATACTGTGAGTTGGCCTGTCTACAGGTCTGCTCCCACAAGCTTCTTGTCCTCCTCTGAACAAAATAGCACCATGCTACCAGCATAGACATTTGTTTTTACCACAGACATTAGGCATGAATGCAGTTAGGCCTGCATTGTGACTTCAAAATATATGAAAAATGAAGATTTGAAAACAAACCCTGGATGACAGCAGGTGATTCAAGTTACTTCATAACAAAAACTAGCAGTTAGTAAAAACCTCTGCAAAAACAGGAAGCTTCAGGTTTACAGTGACCCTTAATGGAATGTTACGGTCAAGCTTAACTAACATGAAACGAAGAGAAACACATGTTGCGTATTTAAAATAAGTACATAGTTTTTTGGTAGCTAAATGCTAATATTCAGTTGGAAACCCTATAGACATATGGGCTAATGATTGATACTGACATGCATATATATTTATTCTTTGCAAAGAACAATAAATAATACAGCCATGCTATGAAGCTATTATTGGTGTAATATGTTGTCGAAATTAATCAAATTAATCAAATAAAACCAACCTCAAAAGTTGTGTGAAAAATAATAGCGTTCCATCTCAGGAAAATAGCTAGTGAGTTGGTCTTGACTGAATGCTCCTCCTTGTCAAACAGCAAAAATAGCAACATTTTTGCACCTACGTGCATGAGCGTTTCTTCTGCCTATTTGATTAAAAGCCCCCAAAAACGTTGCAGTCTGATTTTGAGAGTCAAACCATTGAAAATCTATAATCACAATAATTATCCATGGGGAACATTTGCTATTTTGGGCACAGCAATTGTTATATCCAGACATAATTAAAATGGGCGTACAAAGCAGAGAACTGAGGGCTTATAATTAGAGAGAGAAATTATTGCTTTTCAGCCTGAACAAAAGTGACAACAATGTGGAGCGATTGTTTGGCAAATGGTTCCCTTAAAAACTAGCTAAATAAGAGTCCCGACAAGGACAAATTGATCTTTTGAATATGAACATTCGTGTACTTGACATTCTATTTAATAAGTCAGCTTTTCATTAAATTTGTAATAATAAAAAACAATGTTTGAACTAGTAATTGAAAAGGTGTTTTAGAAGTGATGGAAGAAACTCTGCACGTATCAAAATTAACCGCCATGTCATACAACTAATCAAATCGAAAAACGAATACAAACTTGGGTGCAAAATGAGTTATGTCTTGTTTTGAACATCCCCTCCCCCTCCTGCGGACCACCCTGCCAGCTCACTACGTTCCTCGCCTTGTTGTCTTCCCAAACAGCGTGTTAAATGTCATGTGACAAGTGAACAAACAGCCCGTAGAGGCCCCCTTCTCCCTCTGTGGCAAAGTGGGGGCAAAAGGGGTCTGACCATGTCAGACAAGCTGGGAACATGGAGGGTAAACTTTAAGCCTCACCCCCGGGGGAGGTTAACATAGGACAGGAAATGAAGCATAAATGAAAAACTGTATTGTAGTATTTTGTGGTCAGGTAGCTGAAGATGTTTGGAGGATGGACAACGCAGGAATGGTCTCATCAGCGCTTCGCAAATGGTGGTACGGGTAATCCTGAAGGGGCATGTAAAGGAACTTCAGGGGCAGTACGAGATTTTAACAGATTTCTGTCGGTATCATCAAATCTAACTTTATGCTTCTTTATGAACAGGACACGCTTCTTTTCAAATTAAGAGCAAATAAATTGAAACATATAACTTATTGCTAAGATGAGTCGGAGTGCCCTATGCAAAACCTGTATTTTGTTAAGTCAAATAGCACATACTGTATATATTTAATATGGGACAGGAAGTACACTCCATAAACAAACACATCCTCTGGCTAGTGGATGTTAGGGAAAGTGATATACTATTAGCAGAATAGCATATTTCAGCCGTCTTCTGGGATGAAGCCAATGTAATAAAAATTGCATTGGCTCAGTTTCTTTAGGCGACTGATTCCGTTACGCTCAAAAGATGAGATTCAAGCTGTTCTTTAATGTATTGTATTGTATTATATACATGATTAGTTTATTTCTAAATATTTCATTCATCAGAAAATTAACTGCTCGCAGTGTTTTATGTTTTGATTAGTTTGTTACAGTTTTGACCCAAAAAAAAGCATTTTCATTAACCTGCCATCTTTTAGAATGAAAAAAACAAAAAACAAATTATCCGTCTCATGGTGCTATCATATTCATATTTGCCCAAATTACATCACAGTAGCCCAAGGCCCAGGTAATGACTAATCACAGCTCAGCTTGCGAATGTCACATGACCAATATCAGAAACAGATGAGGTGAGAAATAAAGAAGTGATACTCTAATTTTACTCAAATTCCATGAATTTTTACCATATTTCTCCAAATATCTTACAAAATGTTTCACTTCAAATGCTATTTTCCCCAAAACTAGATTTCTTTGAAACCCATCTTGCACTCAACATTTTTATTGTTGTCCTCCAGCTGAAATGGTCGTTACAACCAGACTCAACCTTTTAACGTTTTTTGCTGCATTCTTTTTTGAAATGAAAATGAAAACTGCAATTTTTAAAATGGGGGGGGGGGGTACATGTCTTTCACAAACTCACAAGCTCAAAACTGCAGAGAAACCATACAGATGTATAAACTGCAACAAGTAAATTAACATTAGAGCGATACAGGCACGTTAGTGGGACGGTTGCTTCTGAAGCAAACGGTTCCGAGTGCTACAGTTCATCACGGGTCGACGCTTGACTAAATATCTAAGGGGCCCAGTCCACTCTGAGTAACTCTGCACACATCATGCACACACATGATAAGAGACTGTTAGACGAGCGCATCATACCATGCATGAGCTCACTTATGTTTAAGAGGAGCGAGATGCCCCCAAATCTTTTCCATACCTTTTCAAAAGGATGCTCTACAGTTTACAGTGAAACACGTTGCATTCACACATAATCCACTTAGCTAGCCTTCTTTAACTAAGTTAAACATTTCAAAGTGGCGCCCACTTCTTTTTTTTTTTTTAACTCAAACCCTCTGTAACGAGTTTAACTCTCGTCTCCAGGGGACTTATGTCATCGCCCAGCTGTGCCAGCTCGGTTTTTGTGACCTTTACACCTGCTTGACATGTGACATCATGCTGTTGTATCATGTAGTGAGTGCGTGGTTGTGTGTTGGTGGAAATAGGGGTTGTGTATTGTTTCAACATGTACTGTACGTGACCACAGTGTCTGAAAGTGTACCTGAGATCATATCAGATTCGCACGTTTTGTGATTAGAGCTGTCAGAATCAATCGATTAACTTCTTTTAACTAATTATCAAATTAATGGACATCTTAAAAATGGCCTCTCAACGGAAATTGTCAATTGATGTTATTGTCAGTAGTGAAAACAGATCTTTAGGCTTATCAAAATAAGATGCGAAAATCTGCTTTAACGTTGAGAACAATGACCGAAATAGTAATCTAATCAGTTTCAATCGTTTTGTATTCTTTTATTGTTGCTTAGATCAGTTTTTAATCACTCAACAATACTAAATAAACGCTAATAACTGGTGAATACGCAGTCATTGAGAAAAAGGTTTTTAAATACACTTTCATGCAAAAATTACATTTTATCTAATGATTTAATTATTTGACAGACCTAACGTCAAAATAACCAATTATAAAAATATTTGATAGTGACAGCTCTAATAATGATGAAGCTTTTCTTATGAAATGATTACATCTGGGCTAGAAAATTAAGACAACTTAGCGATAAATTGATCAAATTACTTTTGATAATCGTTTAAACATCCAAATGTGTAAATCCAAAGAATTGAAGCCTCTCAACGAATTAAATGTTTAGATTTCTTTACCTTCACGAAACGGACTGATTATGATCGTGCCGTTTCAAAATCATACATTTGCTTTTATTTTGGAAAGGTTTATGTCTGTTGTGATGTTACAGACCAAACAGGTCACTAAATCATAATAAATACATGAATAAATAAATAAATAAATAAATACTAGTACATTTTTTGCACTCTGATTTTGAGAAAAAAAATGAAAGGAAAAAAGTCATTTTTGAGTAGAAGATTTGAAATCAAAACATGATTTTTAACATCAGATTTATTGGTTAATTAATGAAAGGGTAAGTTAACTTAGTTAATAAAGGGGGAATCAATTATCATAATTATCTTTAGTTGCAAAATTCCGAACCATTCCATCTGTCACATTTCTAGTTTTCTTGCTCTGTAGGTGTTGCTGAATTGGTTAAGAAAAGACTTAATATGGGTTAGCTAGTTTGTTCGTTCATGTCTATTGCAACGCAATGGACAGTATAAAGACAATAATTCTTGAAATACTCGAGCCGATATTTGAATTCATGGTGAGTGAACAATCAATTTTATCGGCATATTCTGTAAGATGTGACAGAGTTACCCATGACTTGTCAAAGATCCACCATTTTTTAGCACCTGCCATCAGACTGTCACGACAAAGCTAAATTTAGCCTTAGCTAACAGTGTTACCAGGCGTTCACTTCTGACAAGCGGCATGTACTTGAATGTCGACAAAGTTGTCTACATGGATTGGAGGTTGAGATATAGTATCATCAGGAACATGTCTGCTGTGTATACCACACACATGAAACCGTTACACGAAGAATAAGCGTTTGGCAGAGGTGAGATGCTGAGGTGGTTAAAATAGCAAGTGGTGGTTTTGAGTAAGCGCCGTACATTTGCAGTCTGGACGCAGTGGGTAAACATCTCCTGTTCTTGAGAAAGACTCTCTTAACACTAAAAAAAAGAAAAAGCACAGAACAGTCACCAAGCTGGCAACGCTTCGTAGCTGCTTGCTTCGTCACAATGCCATAAGCTCCTCCTCCTTTCATTATGTTAAAAAAAGCCATACGCACATTTGCACATGACAGAAACCGCCTCGATAAAAAGCATGGTGGGATTGTTTATCCTTTGCTTATTTTGAAGGAAAATTATTGGAGACCTCCTCTAGTGCTCGGCAATATGACGAACAAAAATAAAATCAATTACAATTACAATTCTAATCCATTTTAATTAAATCACGAAACTGAACAAACATTTATTCAAAGACTTATTAAAAAATAGAATCTGTGGAAAATATTTAGACAATGATAAAACGTGCTTATTTTAAATCAGTTGTAACGCGAACTTCACATTCGATGCTTGTGCACAACTAAAAATCACAATTAGCTCATTCAATTCAAAAGATATATTTTTATCTATCTATCTATCTATCTATCTATCTATCTATCTATCTATCTATCTATCTATCTATCTATCTATCTATCTATCTATCTATCTATCTATCTATCTATCTATCTATCTATCTATCTATCTGTCTGTCTGTCTGTCTGTCTGTCTGTCTGTCTGTCTGTCTATCTATCTATCTATCTATCTATCCATCTATCTATCGATTGATCTGTTTTCAAGTCTTAAGATGAGTATGGGATGGAAAATGGCTGGCACAGACTAAATTACATGTACCGTAACGTAAGTACTTACTATTTTAAACATGTATCGTAAAGCACTTTTTCAGCTTTCTGTCACTTTTGCAAAACATGGATTTCACGATTAAGCTAAATTTAAAATCTTCAATTTTTAAAACAACTAATGAATCCAATTAATTTACTAACCGGCCCTACTAAGACCACTGGGAACCGTTTTACGTTGATTCATCCAGGCATCAAGTAAGCGCTGTTCTCACCCGGTTAGCCAGCTTGGGACCGCTTCTTTTCCACGTCCAACTTAGCTCCTTTTCCCACCAGGCGTTTAACCTCATAAACACCAGTTTCAGCCGTTTTGGCAAAGCGCTGGCCTTTGATCCCGCAAGACTGTCACAAGCCAAAGGTCAGATAGCTGCGAATTCTCACGTGTGTTATCTCAGGACGGACGGAGACCCATTCCCAACCCCCTCCGCTGTCACTCTGCTTGCCGCGTTCTCCCTGCCAAGCGCTGTGCTTTGAGTAAAAGGTCAGCTCCAACTTTACCCGACAGAGATCTTTGGCAATGCAGAACCAGCAGGTTGCATCCATCTTGATCATTTAAGAGTGCTTCAGGTTGCTTGGACTAGAAGACGGGTGGATTTTTGAGATTTTCACAAGTTGTTCTTGGACCATGCTGAACGTCTGGTATGGCTCATAACATAGCAAAGGTCTCTGATAGCTGCTATTCAAAACGCGCTCTTTGGTTACTCAGCATTTTGAGATGGTACGGCGCGGATCTAAAAACATGAGTGGGAGGTGGAGGAGGAGGAGGAGGAGGAGGAGGGGTCCGGTCTGAAGGCCACAGGATATTTCGCCAGGGTTCATGATGTCATGAAAATGTCTTCTTGGAAGCGACATGACTGGTATGCGTGAGGATGACATGATGTCCAGCTGTTGCCGCAACAGGAAGAGCTGGATTTTGACAAACACTAATCTCTAAGATCTAAGATCTCTAAGATTTTTGGGAAGATTTTGAAGTTGATTTGGCATGTGAATTCAAATGAGACATGACTTCTGCAACATTTTTGCCTGTGGCATGTTTTCATCAAAATACGCAAAGGATCAAGAAATATTCAATCTTACTGCAAAAAAAAAAAAAAATCTCTTCACTACAAACCTAAACAAACTTTGCGGAAAAATACAGAATTAATAATTTCATTTTTACAGTTGTATGTTTAAGTACATGTGTTCAACCCTCAAACCTTTTTCATTAGGGATCATTCGAACATAGTTTCAAATACAGTGATCCCTTGCTACGTCGTGCTCGCCTATCGCGACCTCAGTGCATTGCGGATTTTTTTATTTATTTATTTTTTAATATTGCGGAGAGACGCACTGTGACGGTTTCTTGCGTGCCAGAGAAACGAGGTAACTATAAATGCACTTGCCACAGACGTGGAACTATTGCAGTAAACTATTTACTTAAATCATACTAGAAGTCGAATTAAAGCCAAATCTGTAGATAATCAAACATGATAACAATGAAAGTTTACACTTGAAATACTTGTACCATTTTATTGTAAAATAAATCTAGGTTAAGAGATTTCTGACGGTCCGGTGAACATCTTTGCTCCTCTGTCTTGGAGGAGCAATAGCCTGCATGTTTTACCATGGAGATCGTCACGTCCAGGTGTGACTAACAAGTGGGAGTTGGAGCGGGAGTAGATTACAACTCCTGCCCTCATTGGTCGACGGTCATGCCGGGAGCCAATCGTGTGTCTTAAAGTGCCAATCTCCCACTTAAAATCAGTGAGTGTCTTGCAGGTCACTATAAGGTCTTACAGTATATAAAGATGTGATTGGGTCCCACGACCCCAGGGAAAGGCTTTGTTTTTACCATGTGAAGTGTAATTACAATAAAATAAGGATTTCCATCATTTTTTGTTGTTGTTTATACAGGATAGTATTTTAGGTATACTTATACAATTTTTAAAGATATTCATTAAATTTATAGTCAGCACAACACATGTGGGGGGGTCTCTTTCCTTGGTAGGGGCTATGGAAAAATGAATTGAGAAGCAGTGCACTTATACGGATGGTATGGGCATCGTTATTAGTGATGCAATTTTTCAGCAGATGAATTAGAAAAAAAACAGATGATGTCGACATTAAGAAAGATGTAGTTCCGGAATATATCGCACCATTTTCAAGTAGTATTTTTTTCTAGCACTTCTGGTTTATGAACGAACTTTTGGTTTATGAACGATGCTTCATGGAAAGGAATGGAAGCGCATGAGAGGGCACAACATGAGCCAGTGTGACGTGGCAAAATGCATGCACACAATATGTTTTTGGGACCTCTGCAATCGCTGCCCCTCCGCAGAGTTTTATTTCCGATGGCATGTGACGAATACGTCAGGCCCACATGCCTTTCAGGGGCAGCGGCGGGCAACAGATGGGATTTAATGGTGCAAGCTGTTGACACCCAAATGTGCAGTCTCCGGGTGTGATCGTTGAGATTACAGCTTTCTTGTAAGGTGAGCCGAAGATGGTCACCTCATTAAGTGGGAATTTATACGGCCGAAGATTTTGAGCAGATTAGGTTACTTTTAACTAGGGCAGCGCAATTAATTGAATTTTAATCGTGATCACAATATTGGCTGCCACGATTAATTCAGATGATCCTCTGCGATATTAACACTGAAAAAAGCAAGCACTTTTTTTGATTACAAGTCAAATCAAGCACTTTGTCATCCTACCACCAGAGGGAATTTACCACAGGTTTGCGTGACAAAAGCCTCAGCTTCTCTCACCCTAATATATTATTTATCTGTGTGAAATGGCATTGAGTTTCTCACCTGATTCCTAATACTGTATATACATTGCAAGCCGTCAACTGAGACCAATTTTGAAAACTAGGATTATCAAAATATTGGAATACATTCCGTTTTGAAATGACAGAAAATTACATTTTGACTAATTGATTAAAATTTGCTTAAAAGTAAATCATGCGCTTGATTCTAAGTAGGCTTATTAGTAAGTTAGGTGTGTTGCCCTGTGTGCTAAGTTTTTGCCATGTCTTGTGAATGTTTTTGTTCATATACTGCTTGTTTAAAAAAACAAAAAAAACAAAAACAAAAGGGCACTAAATAGACATGTTTGACCAAGCATGATGAATAATTGTGATTTTAATACTGACCAAAATAATTGTGATTATTATTTTGGCCATAATCGGGCAGCCCTATTTTGAAGTTAAATTGGGTTAATTGATTTGACACAGATTATTGGGTGAAGTTTGGATTTTGGAGGACGATACAGACTCTTGGTGTATTTTAACAAAATCTTGTTGAATGTTACCAAATAATTTGTTTTAACTTTTAAAGTTATTCATTTCACCCGAAATTTGGGACTGTTCATTTTGTTACTCAATTTCTTTTTTATATTTTTTTACAAACATTTTCTTTAAGTCTCTAAAAACAGGTGGGTCAAATAAAAGGTTAAAATAACTTTTTAAGTTATTCATATATTGGGTAAAAAAATTGACTTCAAATGTTTTACCCAGTTTAGGATATTTTTGACTCAACTGTTTTAGATAGCATGTTTTTAATCAGCATTTTTTTACACTCTAAAAACCTTTGAATTAAATATAACCCGAATCAGGTCAAAAGTGGACCCAAATTGTTCAATTGTTACTCGAAATATTTTGATTATTTCTGACCCAACTGTTAAAGTATCGTTTTGTTTTTTTTATAACACTCCATAAACTGTTGTATCAAATATAATCTAAATTGTGCCAAAAGAGGACCAACCAAACCCTTTTTTACCCAATTCAGGTTATTTTTTACCCAAATGTTTAAGAGTGTACCAGTAATTCTTTTAACCAATATTTTATCACACTCTAAAAACCGTTAGGTCAAATATAACTCAAATTGGATAAAAAAGGACCAACAGGACGTTTAAGAGTTCATTTTACCCAAAAGATTGTTTGTTCCAATTTTTTTTTTTTAATTTAAAAACCAAATGTGGATTGTTTTTGACCAAACGGTTTTTGAGCGTGTGAGCAGTTCTTCCCACTTTGCAATGACTTTATTTAGTTCATCAGATGCTTCTTTGAGTAATTTTACATGGCTGCTATCGTCTTTGCTGGACATGACCTAAATTTGCTGAACAAACAGCCCAAGTCAGGCGGGAAAACAAGTCAACTAATGTGTTGATGTTGCGCTCGCCTGCAGGAGCATACCGGCGACTCTTTGAACCTGTGGCGTCCGCTAACATGAGTCCGTGGCCTGTTTCCACACAAGCCGCAGCAATATTGGCGGGTGGTTCACAGTAAGTCCGTAATAGGCTTTAACGTCGCAGTGACAACTTCGGCTATCGCACAACCTGCTCAACTTGTTGCTCGACATAAAGCCGGCGATTCTCCTAAGCCGCACATCAACTGAGCAGTACAGTCCAGTTCATGGTATAGCTTAGTTCCCACCACGCGATAGAAAAAAAATATTAATCACCGCTATTTTGATTGATACTCAAATCACAGATTCATAAAAATGACTATCCTTTGATTTCAAACCTTAGCACTTAAGTGAAGAAATACTGACAAAAAACAAAAATAAGCATATAACTGCCATCCATTGAAATCAGATTCAAAATATTTTTCATATTGTGCTGATAAACATTCAGTATACATATATTATAACAAGACAAAAACAACAAAAATGAATTAAAAATTAATATAAAATTATTTCTGCCAAACATGCTTCAATGGCACAACTAAATATTCAGTAGCTATTGTAAGCAGATCTTGTAAAAAACCCATCCAGCACTCAATTTCACGAGTTATTGTGAATTATCAATATGACAAATTAATCTAATTTGATTTATTGCCCAGGCCCAAATACACCTCATATTGTTTATTGGAATACAGAGGCATTAATTATTTTTTCTTATTAAAAAATAAATTGGAAAAGGTCCTTGAAAAAAATGATCACATAATAAATTGCAATATTGCGTGATTGCGTGTGTGTGTGTGTGTGTGTGTGTGGGGGGGGAGGGGGGGGGGGGGGTGGAAACTACTTTAGCCTTGCTCCTCATATTAACCTACAAAACAGAATGAAAAAAAAGTGAAAAATGTTATGTATCAGACGTAGTAGAATGAAATAGTCACTCAGTAAAAACAAACAAACAAACAAAATGTTTATAGAAAAGTCTAATGTCATGAAAGTCCCACAAATGAATCACAGGGCTGTGATCCCGCGGGCAGAGATTTGATTCCCTTTGAGTGAAAAATGTGGCACTCAGCCATAATTAAATTCCAAGCGGAGAGGTCGAGCTAAGTGTTAGCAGTGCAATATAGAAAAGGAGACGGATGCTATTGGTTGTAAAGGTGGTACATGAAGGCACTTCAGAGAGCACGAAAGGTTTTTAGTGTTTCTACAAATATCAGAAAACTAATTTAATGCCATGACAGGAACAGTACAGTTTTCTTTTCAATTTAAGAGAAATTTAGTTGGAACATGGAACAATTTATCGCTATATGGGCAGTTCTCAGGTTACTATCAAGTTCTGTTCCCACACTAGCAATGTAACCTGAATTTTTGTGAAAGTTGCAATTAACCCCTTAATATGTGCAAATAATTATTCAAAAACACATGGACGTCATGCCTTTTCTGACCTTTTGATTATATTCAGCTTTGTTTCTATGATAATGGCTTTTCTTTTCGTTGGACCATCATCAATGGAAGATTCCGCTTTCTTTCTTGGGGCCATGATTTAAAAAACGAGGATATAAACGGCGAGCATACAGAGAAAATTATGGCGCACAAAAATACACTCGACACTGGTGGGCTACTGGAGACAAAATAGCGGACGAGACTCAGGCGTCGTGATGTCGAGACAGTCAAGTACGGCGTAACTCGAGGACTGCCGGTATTGTGTTCTGCTACGTAATATGCTCAGAATGTAAGTCTATTCATTTATTAGTGGTTCATTATTACTGCGCTTATTCCTCTATTAATTTTTTTTTTTTTTTACTGTTTTATTGCCTACCTTATTATTTGCTCAAATGTGGAATGTAGTCTGCTCAAGGAAGTGAACAGAATAAGAGATTCTTTGTGTGGTATTACTATGCAGATGACAATAAAACTCTTGAATCTTATGACTTCTTTGCAAAACATTGTGTGACTTTATTTTGTTGAGTTTTATACGGATGTGCACTGTCGACAGACGAGTCAGAAACAAAACGTATTTTTCTGACGATAAGCCGCAGCAGCAATAATTGACCCCCCAAAAAACATTTTTTGTCGCGGATAAGCTGCAACGGACTATAAGCCGCAGGTAACATCAGAATGATGGTATACAGAAGGTTTTTTTTATTTTAATTTTATTTTTTATCTTTAATCTTTTTTTTAATTGCCTCCTTCCAGCAACATTCTATCTTCAACAGACTGAACATGCCTGCAATTTTAGCACCAACATATTAATAGAAAATGGATGAATATTTTCACCAAAACAACGACAGATAGTGCAGTAAATTTGTAGTTCAAACTGAAAATCAATACTTCAATAGCATCTTCTTCTGTCTCACTTTGTTTACACTTTGCATATAATTCATATATACAATCATACATTATATATACATGTCATAAACCTTTATACATGATCTTATTCAATTTGGACATAATTTTTATATTTTTAACCATATTTTTAAAACTCTTTTTGAGCTCAGCCATTTTTTTTACATCTTTTCAGTTCTATTTCATCGTTGCTCCATAAATTGACAATTTGGAACATATACACACATTTGCTTTACTGGTGGATTGTCTCCTTTTGGCTCAAATCCACAGATAAACCACATTGAACTATAAGTCGCAGGACTCAAATCATGAGAAAAAAAGGTGTGGCATATAGTCTGAAAAATAGCTTCTGGAGTAACTGAATAAAAGATGCTGAGAGATACCACATCCAAAGATGCTTTGAAGAGGTTAGGGGGGTGCTTGGCTGAAAAAAGTTTTCACACTTTGAAAAAATGTTGAGAATCACTGCTGTACAGTGAACACAACAGGTGCGTTTGGGCTCCCTTACAACTATGTCAACGAGTAAACATGGGAAAACGATGGCTCAGAATCATATCAACTCCGAGTTTGATTTAGACCATGACTTCTCTCCAGCAGTGCGTCATGCAAGATTTTAATTCTAGCCAAAAAAAAGGAAGCGCAAGCGAAGCTCTGCCACTTCCTTCGCACAGCCCAGTGAAACTTTGCATCATGTGTCGATGGTGGCCAGGAGCAACGAAGCCAAAGTTAGTCAAATCATAAAACGGGCAAGGAAAATCAAGAAATTAAGCACAGTTGAGCGCGGAGCCGGCGGCGACCATGAGACAGCAAAAGGGGAGGCCTACTCGGGATGTCAACAATCAGCAGCGTTATTCGACAGATGGATCAGGCTTCTCCAGACTGAAAGCTGCTGATCACATGACCAGTGGATTAGCGCAACTGAAAGAGGGTGGAGGTTTAAGGGAAGGGAGAGGGGTGGGGGGGTGTCGCCACATGCTTCCTGATCATTTTCCTCACAACGTTTGCAGTTTCCCTTTCAACTTTGACAGCCCGCACGTTTGTTTTGAATTTGTCATGTCGCCATCCGAAAGATGCGGCCAACTTCCTGTTATCATTGACGAGAAGCGCTTCACTGGGTCTGACACCTTTGACTCACTGCTCGGTCACACCAACCAAAGAAAAAAAAAACCCAACAAAGCTTTGATCGGCTCACTTCCAGATAATCGCAATGTCATTGCTGAGAAAAGGTCTAAGCCATCAGGCGAAACAGAAATCACGCATGACGATACAGCCACCAAAAAATCCACAATTAAAATTCATTCATTTCAGCAGATGGTTAAAAGCATGCTTCAAAGTCATACAGCATACAGTGTGCTGATTTTTAATCCCAGACATTGAAACCTTTCCATGATCAAGACATTCATTATTGCATTTTACATACCCGAGGTTATTGTCAGACCATGTTTTATTCCTTCTTAATTTTTTAGACAGATCTGTTATTTCTAGTTTCTACTCACGACTTTGACATAATAGGCTTATTATTTTTGTCAACCTCGACAGCTGATGTTGCAAAATAAAAATCGGCAGATACAAAAATATTAGGACATCTCCAATTGAGATTTTGTTTGACTCAGTGATTGGCTCATCGGTTGTTTTTTCATCTAGGGAGTAAATATTGTCTATAAACTTGAACCCGGGAGCATTTCCAACGATGATGCAATAGATTGCGAGAAGCAAGATATACAGTGGAGAGCCAATTTACAAGGTTAATCCGTTCCGTGGTTGAGATCGTAATGCAAATTCCCCGTATGGCGGGCGATCCAAACCTATGTTAAATAGCTAATGCTTGTAAAACCCCAGGTAAAAACAAAGAAATTGTATATACATATTAAAAATCGGTAACAAAATAGTATAGTAATATACATAATATATATATATATATATAATACATATATATAATATTTATGGATACAAATAAATAACGATATAAATAAAAAAATATAGAAAGGATTTATTTACCTTTGAGTAACGTGACGAGCTTGTTATGGCCATATTCCAGAGTGAGGGTAGCCTAGCCCAGCCTAGCCTTCTTTGTATTTCTTGATTATATCCAGCTTCGTTTCCATACTAATCAATTTCTTACTTTTCTCTTTAAAATCACTAGCAATGTCGGGACCCATGGATAACCATTTAAAGTTTGAATTAAGCACTAAAATGCACAATAAATACAATATTGTGAGAACACAATAGAAAAAGCTTTAAAATGCCGCCATTTTGAACCGTGACGCAGACCAATAGCAGACCAGCATCTTAATATCTCCGTAACACCTACCAACAGCAGATGAGTATGTAGTGACGTAAGCAGCGATGCGTGCAGTGACGAATGAGAGCAGTCACACACGCACACTGATGTTTGAGAAGAGGTTTTTTTTATGTCATAAGGCAAAAAAATGGCGTAAAATGGGGACAAAAAAAGTCACGGTCCACGTCATAAAAAAACGGTGAAAAAAATGTAAGACGGGGACGTCGTAAACAGAGGGTCCACTGTACCCCAAATATGGCATTATTTCAAAGATGTGTTTAAAGGGGAAGTCAACTCAAAATGCTTTTCTGCCGTAATACTGTATGTTCTAAGCGGCCCTACTAGTCTTAACATTGTATTTTGATTAATACTGCAATTTTGGAATATAAAATCAATTATTTTTATCCACCTCAGTAGGCAGCTGTTTTGCCAATTGTTGTCGAACGAAAATGGCATCACGGATGCTCAAGACTTATGTAAGGACCAATCACAACTCACCTGTTTTCTGAGTAAGGTCATGAGATATTTATAAGATGAGGCACGATTGGTCATTACTAAAAAAAAAACAAAAAACTGTGATGTCATTTTCAGTCGACAGCAAATGGCAAAATGGCCACCTTCTGAAATTGATAAAAACAGATGGGTTTGCTGAACTGATATTCCACAAACACAATATGAAATCACAATATCAGATATAGACTAAAGGTCTTACATAGAAGATGCCATTGTAAGACAATTGGGTTGACTTCCCTTAGGACTGGACCCAAAAACATATAGTGCTGAATGCATTGTGCCCTGTGCCACTCTAATAACAACAAGCTAATGGTGTTCAGAAATGTATCTCATCTGCATGTAGTTTTTAGGTATTGTCATTTATTAACTTAACTTTCTTTTGCTAGTCCTTTCATGACACGAGAAAAGTTACAAGAACACATTCTTGTATCATAATTTTGATTTGTTTGCAGATGTGTTCTGGGAAGTTATGCCAAATTATCAAATTTACACAAAAGTTATGAAACAGCTTCAAATTCAAATGTTCTCCAGAACGTTAACAGTTCAGAAATTTAAGGCCTTGAAAATACACTACTGTGTACTGTGTAAAAGTCATTCCAGGTCATAAAGCAAGAGAGGTATGCAAAGCCGTTAGCCTAACTGAGAATTTTGAGGTCTGTAGCATTCTTTGGTTTGAGTAACATTTTACCAATTCAAGTAAATGATTCTTTATGTGTTGCTGCATAGTTTGGATGGCTTTAGTATTACCAGTAATGATTTACAGCAGTATTGGGACAACAAAAACATTGCATTAGATGCCGTTTTCAAATTTTTGAAAGGTATATCAGATAATAAAGGGTAAATATTGATGTTCTTGTTATTTTTTATTTACTTTTACTTGAGTGAGAATCTTTGTAGATCTACCAGAATTTCTTCTACTTCAGTAAAGCATCAGTATTTTTGCCTCCTTCCCAGAAGTAGCAACAAGTTACAACGTATAGACAGTCAAATATAGCAATATGTTTACTTTTCCCTGAAAATGACTATAGTTAGGTGCCCATCATGTTTAGCAGCAAACATGATCAGAACCACAAGTCACAACTAATACGTGGAGATGGAGACGTGGGAGCGAGGCGTCAGGGATGCCCTCAGCCGCCTGTTGAGCCTCCACCGGCGGGTAGACCGGCACAGATGGTTCGGCGAAACGAAGCGGCGGAGTTTGTTTACAAACGTTATTTCGTACTAGCTGAATGTCAAGTGGCACGCAGGACGTTTTCTTTACACCCCCCCCCCCCTCCCCCCAAATAAAAAACAAGCGTCGCAAATGTCGCTCTTACCTCCCCTCCGTGGGGCGACGACTGCCGCGGCTCACTTGCGCTCGCGTGCGGCCACGAGTTGCGGTGACTTGGGGAGCAGTCGCAAGCTCTGTCGGCCGCTCGGTGGCTCGCTGCGTCGGTCCGTGGAGTTAGTTACAGTTTGCTTGACCTCTCAGTCCGGAGCCCTCACTCACTCACTCACTCACTCACTCACTCACTCAGTCGCTCACTCACTTGCTCACTCCCACTCTGGCTTTCACTGGCCCCGCCCACTTCCGGTGTCACTCGCTGCTGGTGAGGAGTAACGGCGACACTGACGTAAAAGTCCCATTCCGAGTCATTTAAAACTGTGTTTTCTAACAATCGATCAAGACACAAATTTAAAGTCTGCAAAACTCTCACCAAATATCACCAAAATAAAATGTCGAAAACGTTTGAGTGTTGATAGATCGGATGTCGATTCGAGTAATGCTTTTAAGCATTCACACAATTCGTTTTATTTCCTTGATATGCTTCTACTTCCATCTGATTTCCATCATTTCGATTTCAACATATTCCAAAACGTTATGCCTTGCTCCGCCTCTTGCCCAAAATCAGTTTTCCCCATATTAAAAAACAAATCAACTAAAATTTGCCATTTTAAACCCTATTACATTGTTTTTTTTCCACAATCTAATTCCCAAATTTACATCATCATATCATTATACCATATTCTGAACATTCATCTTGCGAAAAAAAATCACCAAAATTTTTCAGATATAGCGATATTGATTATAAATGATTTCTTTCTTTCTTTCTTTCTTTCTTTCTTTCTTTCTTTCTTTCTTTCTTTCTTTCCAATTTCGTTTTTATTTTATTTATTGATTTCCTTTTGGAATGCGTTTGTGTTCAATAATCCTCACAATCCCTCCTCACAAAAAATCATTATTAAAGCACATCAAATAACACAGATGCACATCAAAGTTCACATCTGAAATTTAAAACGATCAGTAAACTATTTGTTTCTCCTTGGTAATGAATTTTGATGTGCCTAAATGTTTTATCCACAATTTTTCAATAAAATGTAAAAAAAAAAAAAAAATACAGTACATACGTTTGAAAATTTCTAATTAATAAAAAGTAAAGCTACAAAATAGACAACTTTAACAATTCCACTTACCGTAAATTGCACATTACCAAGCTACATGTAACAGAAACTATAGGGTGAATTTATAAAAAGAAAAATAAAAAAATCACAACAAAAGTTACGTTGATCGTCAACCCGGACAACAGCGACATTCTCAGGCGTACAAGTGAACTTGACTTAATTTGACACGCATAGAGGGGAAATGTTAATTCATGTTTGATTGTTAAGTCAATATTCAATTTTCAATTAATGCATTCGATGTACTTGTTGCATTTTGGGGGGTTTTCAAACATAGCCTTTGAGGTTGTTTTGTCGATTTAATCTAGTTAATTAGCTTCATTGTTAAATTAATGAGCAAAATGCAACTATGTGTCAAATGTTCAATTAAAACTTGTAATGAAATGAGATGATAAAAGCAAATAGGATGTTTCTTCCGTTATCTTCAACATGAAATGCAAATTGTATTTTTGCAAATCAGAGTGATCTGATTGTTTTTCTCAATGTTATGATTCAGTCATTCTTCAGTCAATAAACTTATCCTAAAAAAAATTAGAGAACAGGGTCTAAAGATGATGTCATGGGGCTTTTTTTTAATAAGAGCACTGATGGGAAATGAAAAGACATAGAGGTAAATACTTCTCGGTTTTGCTTTGAAAGAACGAAAACGAAACTAGAAAGTTTCATTTTCATGCGTTTGTGTGTGCGTGGGATAATCAAACAGAATGGTAGCTAGACCCAGCTATCACATTGAACACGAAATATGATGGCAAGTTTTTGCGTGTATTCACTTTCAGAATTTTAACAACGAGACATTTCAGGGTGAATTTGTTTTATTGCCTAAATATAATGAATACTAACAGTAGCATTTGTTTTTTTACAACAAACAATTGTCAAAACATGGCAGTTGTGCTCAAACACTCATTTGGAGGTTTGTTTTTTTTAAACACACGTAAGGGGTTAATATCTATATCAGGACAAATCAATAGCAGATGTGTTGATAGCAGAAGATAAAAGTGTGATAATACATGAACGTATGTACAGTACATGGAGATGAATATGGTAAAAATGACAACCACATCATTTGCATAATTACATTTGGCAAGGACGAAAAGTGAGACACAAGTTGTTGTTTTTTTTTTTAAACAATGACATAGCTTATAAAACCATAAATCGCACAAGACATTTCATTCATTCCGAAACATATACTTACATAAAATTGCTATATTTGCATGTCACCATGCATGTTAAGGAGACTGTTGAAGGTGACGGCTGCATCACAATCAATAGTGAAAGTGGGAACATCTTTTTACCATTTTTAGCAACAAACGCTCTGCGAAAATCAAACCAAGTTGGTCGTGTTCACATGCATGGGAGAAGCTACGTCCATGTCAAGAGTCAGAGATTCTGTGAAAAAACAAGGCAATTGAGTTAAGTTTTTTTTTTCTTCACATGGTCGATTTAAGCTCATGTCAACGAAAATTACATGCTATTCTCCATAACAAAATTGTAGGACAAAAACAATGAGCTAAGTCTGATTTTCTCTCTTTTCATTATATTAACCTATTAACAGTGTTGGGAGTAATGCATTACAAAAGTAATGTAAAAAGTAATGCATTACTTTTTGCTGTAATGTGGTAGTGTAAAATATTACATACACAAAAATAGTAATATTATACACTTTACAAATGAAAGTAACACAATGCACTAGAATGCATTTTTAGCCTGAAAATGTTGTTTTATTTTTCCCCCAAATTCGCCAAAAATACCACGAGAGTGGAGGAGAAAAGTCCGTACACAAGATGAACATACGCCCATATCGTCAGATATAAAGACACGAAGAATATACAGTTATCATTAGGTGCATTTTGTGCACGACACCTCAGGAGCTGTCCACTTGGCTAAATAGGATCAGTAATTTGACAAATAATTTTGAGCGGTGGCATAGTAATGTGGAGTTAGCGTAAAGAAAACACGCGAAGGAGATTCGTATGCTGCCACTACACACAGTGGATTCACGTTTGCGTTTCGAAGCCTTGTCAGCAAGATCCATGTTGCAACTAGCAATAATGACAAGGTAAGCTAACGCTAATTTTCACTGTATAATTGCTTTTAATAATAGTCTATAAATAATTGTGCTCAATGTGTATCAAGGTGAAGCATGCAAAAACTCATTTTAAACAGTACGTTAAACACAATGATGATGTAGGCTAGCTGTTAACATTAGCCCCACCGGAACCATTTGTTTTTGAAACATCTGTCCCTAACCGAACCAACTGAACTTGAATTTGAATATACTGAAATTGTGAAATGCACTAACTGTTTTTGCCGACAGTATAAACGATGCATCACCATGCTGTGAAGCCAAGTAAAAAAGGGATTAAAATATATATTAAAAAAAGATTTCGTATCCTGTTTTAAAGGTTTGTACGGAGGCCCTAAAGGGACATGCAAAAAAAAAAACCCAGATAGTATCGCGTGCTCACCAGATAGTATCGCGTGCTCACCAGATAGTATCGCGTGCTCATAGGTTCATGTGGCTACATTAGCACGTTGACCGGTACCAACGTGCCTTTTAGTGGCCAAGTTGTAAACATACGATTATTAAAGCGGGGGTTAAACTTTTATTCGCTGCGGGCCACTTTGTTGTTACAGCATCCTTCAGTGGGCCTTTATGACAGTAAAACCAAATAAACGTTATGTTCATCTCATCGTATAATGACATCTACACAACAAACTACTGGATCATTAGTTTTGTCAGAAATAATAGTTTGTTCAATTATTGCTCCTTATTTAGTTAAATTGCTGTAAAGCATGAGTATTGATTACAGAATATTTTTGAAAATTTAGTTCAGATTTACTAAAAACCATGTTAGGTAACACACAGGACCCAGAATTGCGAACCGCATAAAATGGTGTGACGGGCCACATCTGGCCCCAATGTCTCGAGTTTGACACCTGTGCTCTAACACATGATGAAATAGTTAGAGTGCTATTTTTTTCATTCAAATATTTAAATACTTTTACATTGGTTTGTTTTTTGGGACGTCGTAACGAAATAATGGCATTTACATTCATTTTAATAGAGAAAAGATTTCCGATTGTACTAATTACACTGCTATCGAATTGATGAAAAAATTATTTTAAAAAAGCCTTGTGCCAAATTGAGAATATAATTAAAACTGAGAACAAATCTTTCTCTTTATCCTAACGTTGTGTTTGTACCTAACTCACCCAGGTGTCCCGGATTAGCCTCTGTTTCATTGGGCATGAGAGAGTCCAGAGTGCGCGGGGACAGCGAGAGTGAGAAAAGGTCGCTGGTATTGCCTGAGTTCGTACTGGAAAGACAAAACAAAAAAAACAAAACAAACAATGACATCACAGGCTTCAGTAGACACCCGGGGACACACAAACATGCTGACACGCTGTTAGGTTAGATGATCGTGAGATGCTGCGCGGCCGCGTGAAAGCGCACAGTTACGGCCATGTTTCGCTGGGCTCTGCATGAAAATACGAAAAAAGGTGGGGGTAGTGAAGTTTCGCATTCACTTCTCCCGCCTTGGTGTGGTTAAATTGTTACTGAATGATGGCTATTTTTAAATGTTTACAATATGTTTCACCATTGGGGGTTAGTATTTGCGTGTAAGGGAATGCCAGGACATTCGCTTCTGCCCTCTTGTGGCAAAAATTAACTGAACAAGTAACACCTCACTGGGTTCTGTATAAAAAGGCGCTGAAATATTCATATTTGAGCCGTGATGAATTTTCCACACTCGCCACTACCAGCCGTCATCGATTACATGATTACGTGATGTGTGCCGCTGTTTGAAAGCACACAGTTGCGGAAATGCTTATCAAATTTATCGGGCGCAGCAATGGTTGGAGTGTTGATGGGTGAGCACGCATATACACACACACACAAGTGATCCCTACATGCCCCGCCCCAGCAAAGCGCCTACCCCGGGAATCCGTTCCCAAGCAGCTCACTGTCCGGAAAGTCCATGAACACGGAGGGACACCTATGGAGAAAGGTCAGGCGTGTGTGGTCTTTTTTGGAATTTTGTGACTTTTCAAACAGAAAATCTGATTTTGAAGGATTCAACAGTGGACAAAATGACAAAATGCCGGTGGATCTGTATTTTTAAATCAGCCCAAAGCTTGCTGCAATAAATCTGGGAGCCCGGTCCCAAGCAACTCTGATATTCCTCCATTGAAATAAGCTGTGACCACTCCCACTGTGATGCAGTCCTCCCTCTCTACTGAGCTTGTCGAGAACAACGCCAGGGTTTATGTCGATCACGAAAATAGAGCCCATAATGTACTCGGCTAGTGACGGCAGCTTTGTTCTTATTTTCTTTCAACATTATTAATTCAAATAACAGTAAAAAGGAAAGCAGGGACACAAGACAAGCATTTGGTGTCTTTGCAAAAAGTAAAAAAAAAAAATAATAATAATAAAAGACACAGATGTAAGTTACTTACGGGGTAACGCAGATAAACTTGGTCTTCAAGTATGGCTGAATGACTGTTGAAGGAAAACATAACGTCAAAATACAAATGCAGAGTACAATAATTATAACACAATTAAGTGTACATACTACTTGTTGAGTCTCCCAATTCGGGTTCGGGTGCCGCCTCCTGCCTGCAGTACTTCCCGAAGGCTTCCTCTTTGGGAATTTCAGGGTATAGGTACACGAGGGGAGAAACCAGAATGTTGGTGGCATCCATGATTTTGTAGCCCATGATGATCTCGGCGAAGGACATGTTGTTGAGCTGCTGCTTGGTATACGGCTCCACTGATTGGATCTGAGTCTTGCCTGGGAGTGTAGGGGGTAGAATACTTAGCATAGCCCATTGGACATCTACCAACTGTTCAACTTTTGATATATTTTGTATAGCTGCCATAAAAATAAGCATGATATGCCTGACCATTGATGTCTTTCTCGACCCACGTAAAGGTGATGCCGCCCTCCTTGCTGCTCTCGCTGAAGCGCAGGAGAAATGTGCCCGGCGGTTTTGGACTGAGAATAGCCCTCTCTCTCTCTTTGCTGATGAAGCCCATGATGTAGCTGAAAGTCAAACAAGCACATATTTTTCAATTAGAAGAGGTTGCAAAAAATACCTGTGAAATTCTTCCAACTACTTACCCCTCATTCCACAGGGCCAGGATGTATTTCTTGACAAGGTCGATGATGTTATCCAGCCACACCCAAAAAGAAAAGCCTTTGCCGGCCATGTTTTCCTGTAAGAAAGTAAAGAAACATTAGCGAGAGAGTTCCGACGTGGGACTTGAACACGGCGAGCTCAGGTACCTTACAAAACTTTGCCCATGTAAACTGACAGCCGGAATAGTTGACAGACGGTCCTGAAGGAACCATGGAAAAATTATAGCGCAAGTTTCCATAGTCATCTTCCAATCATCACAAGAGTTATGTGAAAGACTAAAATGTGACATTTTGTGACATACAGAAGTCTTATATAATGTGTTTTTTTTTTTTTTTACTGTGGTTGAACACACACACACACACACACACAAAAAAATACAATAATAAAATGTTATAAAATGCAGCCTTTGTTTGGCAGTTGTTGTTTAAGGCAATCCTCAAATGGTGGGGTGGATTAGCCGGCCCCCTGGGGGTGGGAGGTGCCAAGGAGGGTGCGGATAACCCCTAGGAAAAAGTCCTTGTTTTGATTGACATTGTTTTTGTGTCGTCCCCCCCCCCCATTTCAGGCACATTGATGCAATTGGTTATTTTTCCAGTTTTAGACTTATAACCTGTACAAGCACTGTAAAGACGAGATTAACCGTTGGTGAAAGTTGATTAATATTGTTTTTTCCATTTGTTTGTGTTAAAAAGAATAGAGTTTTAGGTATGCTTAATCAACCTTTATAGATAATTTTATTTAGTCGGCGCAGCAAGTGGGGAGGATGAGCATAAAAAATTTCTCTTTCCAAGAGGGGGCATTGCAAAATACATTGAGAAGCACGTTTACCTCTTAAAATGCCACTACAAAACACATATTGAAACCTTTGACTGTGATACAGTGGGCTAATACGGTATAATATCTGATGGCAACATGTACAGAGGGTCCTCAATTTACAACTGCTTGATTTGGCCTCTTTACTGTATATAGTGACACTGAACAAGATTTTTTTTTTATTAATGTGACCTTAAAGATTTGTTTTTAGAACCATAAAACAAGTTGAGAAGAAGCTTGATACACAACGTGACATTTTTTAAACTGTTGACATGCTGACATTGTTCTCAAATGGGGGCGCGCCCAATAAACTAGTTTTTAGTGAATTGTGCGAATATTATATATATATAGCTTATCTACTTTCAAGGGGCCTCACCTAGCAGTTTCTCAGCCAGTGTGGTGAGCTGCTCGATGGTCAGGCCTCTCTTGGTGGTGGATGAAAATTGCCAGCTGAGCACTTCAGCCACCTGGTCCCACATCCCCACAGGTGGCTTGGTGAAGAAGTTCACATTCTGTGCGAGTATGCAAAGCGTCGTAATGCTTCAGAGTCTTTTCCGCCACACCCCACCCCCCTCCCATTTTGTACCGCAACTTGGTACAAAGGGGCGTCATCCTACCTTTGGCTGGTCGGTGAGCATGTTGTACCACAAGATGGACGCCCAAGCGTTTGGCATCTGGCAGATGTTTGATATGACCACTACGGGCAGCGAATGCGTCTGCACAAAGTGTTAGAAATTGGGACTCAATTTATTGTACATTTTTCACTCCACATTTGTTCAGTAGTTCCTTGCATTCTTGTGATTATGCATTCCAACAATTCTCTTCATTAATATAGTGAAGCCCATTGCGTTGCAATTCAAGATTTTTCTGTAAAACCAAAATAACAGCTGTTTGCTAAAATAACTCATTTGCATATCTGCATATATTTCTGCTCTTTTTGTTATGCTTTAAGATATTAACCAAATTCTTGATAGAGTGATCAGTAGCATGATGAAAGTGTCTAGAAGTGCATGACCCTAAAACATTTGTTTCATTTCTAAATCATCTTACAAGATTCCTTGTAAAATAAATAAATAAATAAATAAATAAATAAATAAATAAAAAAGAATGTTGTGAATGGCCTGAGGGAATAAATGCTGCAGAAGTGCTTGTTTATATCAACTTCAAAACTTGTGAAAATATTGTCGAGCATAACAAGTCTAACGTCATTTGTTAGCTTGAACTTTTTAATAGGAGGTGATTGGAGCAAAAACAGCCATACTTTCCTGTTAGTCAGAGCTTTGAAAACATATTGTGGCAACTTGTGGCATTATAAAAAGACCAATAATGTACACAGCTATTAAAAGTTGATGGAAAATATTCTGTCTTATGTGAGATTTCAAAAGGGTTTCTGCAAGTGCTAGACTCTAATTCTGGTTAATGCCAGAACAGGAACAGACAGATTTTCTTTTAAATTAAGAGCTAAATAATTGGAACATTTAGTTCTTTTGTTTGCGTGTTCATGTTTGTTTTTCCCCCACGCATTTGAAACTAAACATAAAGCAGTTTATTGCTTAATTTTGTTATAGTTACTTCTTAGCAAAGTGTCAATTGCCTTCATTTTGTTAAATTTTATACAGATGCATAGTCATTAGTGATGCAATCTTACTGCAGATGAGCCTGACATACAACTAATAATCTGTTTTGTGGTTGCAGAATAAAAAACACCTAGAGATACTTTTATCTTTGTTTTCATCCAAAATTGCTTTGTGCTCATTGGGGATACCGTAAAAATATTTTACAGGGGTACGTCATTGAAAAAAGGTTGTGAACCATTGCTTTAAACTACCAATACGAATGATACTTTAGCTGTGTGAACGTTGGTCCTTCTTAGAAGAAGTTCTCTTTCAGTTTCACAGGGGGCGTCCATTACTTGAGAATTTGAAAGTCAACCGCCAACGTCTTACTCATTTATTTCACTTACTTCCAGATCAATCTTCAGGCCTTGATGATATACTTCAGTCTCAAAGGTGATGAGGTGGAGCTCTTCAGTGACGATAAGAGACGCCTAACCAAGAACACATCTTTTGTAAGTACAAATTGTGTGTGCGGATGGGATGCAACTGCGCGAAGGTGTTGCTGTGGTTCTTACATCACTGTTGGTGCGTCCGCCGTTACCGCAGCGCTGCTCCCTCAGGGTCTGCAACAAACAGGAAGTCGGGGTTCCGCCGTGAGGAAATGTGTTTAGTCAGGGTGATTGCGCCTCCGCAACTTACCAAGTGTTTGAACTCCGCTGACAGACTGCCGTTGTTGGACTCCTCCATGTTCATGACTTTGGTGTTAGTGCCGAGGATGTTGAATTTTCTGGAACTAAAACAAAAAGCAGAAAGTGAGATTTTCAATGTGTTGCTTAAGCATCTGAATGAAAGATTTGGGAAACCTTACCCTCTGATTGCAGCCACGTCGCCAGACTCCCTAAAAGAATTGAAAACAGTTGTCACATATTTCGTAAAGAGGCTCAGAATAAAAAAAAAAATAAAAACTCACTTGTCGATGCAAACTTTAATTTTCAGCTGGTAATTGAGCTCAGGAAACTTCACAAGTAGCCTGAAAGAATAATTGTATCAAAAATTAGAACATCTTGCACTATCTAGAATGCGAAACCAGATGAGCATAGGTATTGGGACACATGACCTTGAAAAGGGAATACAATGGAAGGCACAGTTATAAACACATTTCATACACAAGGTCCTTCACAATAAAATGCATTTGTACACACAACATAAAAAAAATGAAAGGCAAATAAAAGAAATATAATGTAGCTTACAAAAATCTGATTTTGGAGAAAACCTAAAAAATGCTTAGAAAGACCTTAATCATGATTCATAGAAAAAGAGCGTAGGATTTAAAAGCATTTAAACTTGGAGCCGACTTCACTTCTGTTTTGAGTTTATTCCATTTGGGTGCAGCATATCAGTTCCACGCTGCTTCACCATTTTTTTTAAGTGTGGCTACGGTCTACTATTCTGAAGCTATAACAGCTTTTTAGTCTTCTGAGGAAATCCTTTACAACCTGAATAGGAATTTTGTTTGTTGACCTTTTTGTCTGGAATGGTGATCCCAAAATGAAGGACAATCCAACGGCCAATCAATCAATTGATGAAAAGATGTGCACCAAGACTTACGTGCACATGTGAAATGAAGTGTAGCACATTCTCAATCTTACCTGACTTTATTTGTGAACTGCACACCTGTTTTGATGACCAGCGGTCTGTCTGGGTGCATGGGCATGCACGGCTGTCTTTCGACTACAAATGCACTGTTGGGTCACAATAACACAATGACAAAGGCGAAACATAAAAGAGAGCTCTATAATTGAGTGACATTTCTAGGTTTGTTTCTGCAAATAATACCTCTTCATGAGGTTTCTGAACAAATCCACAATCTTCTCCTCGAGGGCGGGCCGGTGCTGGACTATGGGGTCCCCCTTGTAGGACACCTTCTGTTGAAGCTCCTCCAGCTTCTTGATCTGCTGCCGAATCTGGAGCTGGGACTCTGCCAAGGACGTGATCCTGGTTGGGAAATGTTCTGGTCAGGCCACTTACCAAAATAACCAATCTGGTCAAGTTATCATATTTTTCAGACTATAAACAGCAACATTTTTCTCAAAATTTGAGCTCAGTGGCTTAGTCCAGTGCGGCTGATCTGCAGATTTACATTTTTTGCTTGCCACTCTGAGACAATCCACCGGTAAAGCAAATGTGTGTGTGTCTGTTCAAGGTGTCAATTTATGGAACAACGATGAAAAAGAACTGAAAGGTTGTGAATCAGTAGCTGTACTCAAAAAGTTTTAAAAGTATTGTATATTTGTATGATTGTATATATGAATTATGTGCAGTGTAAGAAATATTAAATTAATCAAAAGGAGATAGAAGAAGATGCTATGGCAGTATTGCTTATGAGTTCCATCCATCAATTTCCTATAAATAGTAGTCGTAGTACCTTTTAGCCTCAGGGTGAGGCATCGGACAGAGATAGTTGCTGTTGCTTCTATCTCTGTTTCCGTAACCATTTGGGGTTTAAGGCAATTGGCCTAATGCACCCGACGCCTGGTCCCAGAGAACTGAAGTCCGTAGAGACCTAAGGTGGGGTCCCCCTAGACGCTTATAGCGAATGGTGTTCCCAGGTACTCTCCAATCCAACTACTAACCAGGCCCGATCCTGCTTTGTTTCCAAAATTGGAACATTTTCAGGTTTGTATGGCTATAAGTGCCCTTCTATCAATAGGTTGGTGCTAAACATGCCAGCATGATCAGTCTGTTGAAGATAGAATGTTGCTGTTAGCAGGAAATAAAAAAAAAAATCCATATAAAGGACCATCTTTCTGCATAAATAGCCTCTGTGCCAAAATTTTTGCACAATTTTTGCTGCTGTGGATTATATGTCGTTGCGGTTTATAGTCGGAAAATATGATACTCAAAAAAAACACATTTAAATACCATGTTTCGAGGCGGTCCAAGCAGATGTTAGGCGGACCTCCGATGCAGGCAATTTGCTGTCGTCGCTTCCATTCGGCCAGTTCTTCGTCTGTCAGGTTCTTCTGTACGTAATCCATTGCGGTGAGTAAGCCTCCCATCTCGGTCACAATTTGCTGCAAAAAAAGTGAGAACATCCTCAAGATAACTGCAGCAGTTAATGAGCAAGCTAATTTGGGAAAACCCACCCGCCTGAGCTGGTCCAAGGTACTCAACATCTGCTCCAGCTGGGCCATTTTCTGCCTGGTAGCTGCTGCCTGGCTATTCCCGTTCAGGTCCTGATTTAACTCTGCATACAAAACAAACAATTTAAATTTGCAGCCACATTTAAGATAAAAACTCTAATAACAAATAGTCTACCTCCTTGGCTTTTCAGTGTCTTGTAGTTGAAATCAAAGTCATCCTGCAGGTTCTCTAGCATCTTCATCTTCTGCTCCATGTCCTGTAGGAAGCAAGAACACATCTTAAATCAGGGTGTCTAAAATTTTTCCTCCAAGGGCCACCTATAACTAAAATTTGAGATTGATGCGGTTATTTTGAAAGTTCATTGCCAGCCAATTGCAGGGCACACAGAGATGAACAACCATTCACGCACCCAATCACACCTAAGGACAAATTAGTATCTCCATTACAACTGCCATGCATGTTTTTGGAGTGTGGGAGGAACCTGGATGTGCCTGGAAAGAACCCATGCGGTCTCAGGAAGAAAATGCAAACTCCACACAGGAAGGAGTGAGGCGGACAATGAGGCGGACATGCTATGAACTGCGACACCGAGCCGCCACAACAAATTCAATTCTCATAATAAACAATCTAAAATATTTTAATTCTAAAAAAATTAGGATTTAGGCAATAACTGCTTTTCCTAAACCACCACAATGAACCAATCTTTCAATGATAATTTTCATTTATTAAGATTACAGGCATGGCAGGCATGGTCTCACAACCCTAATGGAACTTTGTTTGACTGCTCCTACTTACACAATTAATATGAACCAATAAAATAAACATCTTCAACTCTTTGCAGATAATCAACCATTGAGGAAATACTGTTCATGATCTACCCATTTGTTTTCTGTTATCTTCATTAACGGGACAATTTATGAGTTTGAACTTAAACAGCTTTTGGAACATGTGCATGTCAAAACACACCTGCACTCGTTTCCTGATATCTTGAAGGTTGTGTTCCAGAATCTGCTGCTTCTCTGTGACCACTGTCCCCGTAGGGTGGGCAGCCTGGCCATCCTGTTTGCAACATGTTGAAGATACATCATGAAATCACCCATACAAATAAACTAAATTAAAAACTAAATGCGTATTTCCGGACCTGTGCAGCAGCGGTGGCTGTCTGCAGCAGCCGTTGCTCCTCCCACAAGCAGCGTGCCACGATGCGGGCGATGTCCATGGGCTTCTCCAGGTACTTGCTCTGCAGATGCTGCTTGATCCGGCGCAGGTTGTGCTGGTAGAGGACGTTGTTCTCCTGCAGGAAGCGGCTGTACTGCTGGTCTATCTCGCCTAGGAGATTGTGGAACACTAGGGTGGCGTGAGACTCCTTGTTGGCGGCGAAAGTCCTATCAGGGAAAAAAAAGACAAAGGACTGATGAGTCAAAGTGAAATAGTCATATTTGTACAGTCATTGATAAAAGAGAAGTGCTTTGGGTAAATACAGAATGATGGCTCTATATACCATGTGACTTTTACCCAATGGATGATGCGTTCCGCCAGAGAGCAAAAAAATGAATTGAAAAGCCTACAAGAACCTCTGAAGTGTACTTGGGATGCATTACAGGCACTTTCATAGGTGGCAGGTGTGTACTGATTTTTACTTAAAAAAACGTTGAATGTGATTGGTTGATCTGATATGGATGTGACCCACCTTACTCAGTATTATTTCAATTTTGCTCCCTCAAATTAGAAAATCTTAAATAAAGCTGTATATGTTCACATTATTGGAGTGAAAAAAATGTGTAAACATTAACTTGGTCTCATTTCTTTATATCATAAAAACTTGGTAGTGGAACAAGGATGTGTAGACTTTTTAAATATTCTCTCACGCCCTAAAAATAACTACACACAAACTATCAGTAAAGTAAGTATAAGTAAGTTGGAAACACCTTCTAAAGCATTTCAATTTTCTGAATAGTTGATTATTTCAGTCAGCAAAATTAGGAAGAAATATTGATAAGATTTTTTGGGTAAACAAAAAATGTTCATCTTAACAAAATGTTTTAGAATTTAGATTCTTCAATGCAGGCACCTTTGGCCCGGATAGACCTGGGTGATGCTTTATGATATGGAATGACTATCATTTCTCACTTGTGCATTTTCATGAGTTAATAGCTTGAATTTCTTGACTCAACCTTTGACTGCCATTGTAAACAAAAACTCTGGTAATTTTATTTTGACACTCACACAAACACAGTAATTGGGTATATTTAATCCTTAAATCCGTAAATTTGTTCGAAATGTTGCTTCTCAAGTTTGTTTAGTATTCTGTTTTATAACATGCTGATTAGTGTCTAAAGGTTCCCTGAATAGTGCGCCTAAGTTTTCCTTATCTTATATAATTCCTGAATGGTCAAACTTGACATTGAAATACTGAATCCAGCTTTTACAAGTAGTCAATCAAAGCATTCCAAAATGAATAGGCAATAATTATAACAATTATAACTGTGAAAGAAGGAGACAAAAAATAACCTGTGAACAGTTATTGTTTTATCGTCAGGAGGTGGTTATTATGACCATGCAGGAAGTGATTATGAAAAACAAATCTAATTGTTACGGGAAAACGGATCACGACACTTCACGCCCCTTCTGGTTCCAGTTGAACTTACCAGTCCTGACTTTCAATCCAGGGCGCGAGGAACTGCCGCAGCTCCATGGGAAAGCTGTCACTGTACAGATGGTAGAGCTGCTCCAGATACCTGGTCTCCAGCTGCTGCAACTGGTTCCACTGGGCCATTTTGACCAATGCAACACCTAAAAACAAAAGAAATGTGATCACATGCTTTCAGGATACTCACTTCCTGTATATTGAAACACACATCTGATGTTCTGTCTTTAATAAATGACTGATGGTTCATTCTGTTGTCTGTACAAGACATTGCAATGGTGTAGTTGTAACCTGAGAGCCTAAGATGGATTCATTGATTATCTATGACTTGCATGAATATTGCAGAGCAACACATTTTGACCTCATCAAAACATAGTGTAAACATATAAGAACATTTGTTTTTGCGTGAGTATCTGGTTGAGAGATGTGGCTGACATCAGCTTCCCCATGAGTGTCATGAATCCTGACTGTTTTATTATTATTCTCCAGTAAATGGCAAAAAGTACACTGGTGTCTATGTAACACCTTTCCCATTAGCTACTGCATATAATGTATATGCAAATACATACTGAAAAAGATCACTCACATGCACGTAAACTAAGAACTGTGATATAGTGCAGTCATACTTTAAAATTGTAATTGTATCAGGACAAAGCTGACAAAGCAAATAAAACACGCAAATTAAATTGGAATGTATGAGAGTAACGCTGTCATTTTAAAAGAATACGTGTACTACATATGCAACAAATGATCGCCCACTTAGGGCAATAAATAAGGGGTGTGAAAGCACACGTAAAAAAAGAAGCAAAGGGGGGCAGAAAATACATGTTTTTCATTAATAAATCTCTTTGCCAAAACCAGAACGGCACTAAACCATTTTAGCTCCATCATAGCTTGGAGGAAGAAAAAGCGCACCAGAAAAGAGCATACTGTAGATATAGCCCGATAGTGGCGTAATAAAAGTGCTATCAAGATGAAAAATGTCAGTTACATATGAATTCGTTTATAGCATTAAAATATTTAGCATTTGGGAAGAGAAGGCTTGCGATTTGGCTTCGATCGGCGAAGTAGTGTTGTGCTTTATGCAAGTAAGCTAGTGCAGGGCAGGTCTCGGCCATGTTGTCCTGCAGCAGGGATGGAGATGGGCGTGACAAAACCACGGTTTATAAGGTTAAATATGTTTTTTTCACAACGATTATAGGTGTGAACGTGCATAAAATAACGATTTACAGGCTTAACTTAACGTGACCGAGGCCATTTTGGACGAACCTCCTGCCAATGAAACTTATGTAACACAAAATATTTGGCCAGCATACATATTTATGATCGGAACACTGTGCGAATAATCTAGATAAAGATTCCATTTAGTTAATTTGTTTGTTTTACAGTTGGAAAAATCTCGTGTACAGACAAAATAACAACGCCATCAAAATAACAGGTAAAAAGTCAGTCGTTACGACTGCTTACCTTACTTGTAATAAAACTTGTTCCTTCAGGATATTTCCAGCGATAATTCTGACAGCCCTCAATACTTTCTCGCAGAAAAATATGTCAGTGAAATGATAGAGGTACAGAATACTTGCTATCTCCCACGTAGTTGAGTTCTCACTTGTGAAGCCCTGAATACATTGCGGCGTTTCCAGCCAAACAAACTCAATTTCCTGCTTAACTGACAGCTCTGTCCGTCAATAGTTGTCAAACGTCAGGTACTGTGGCCAATCAGAACGTAGATATTCCGCAGAAGGGGTGGGGTTTAGACGCTTTATGGTTGGCTTGTCGCGTTTCACTGCTGTCGCAACTGCGCTGTTACTATAAGATACACCTCCCTCCGAATTGCTGTTCACTGGCGTCTATATTCCGAGGGAGGAAAAACAGCTCAACGTAACAGCCAGTCTGGAAGTCATCTGAATTACTGGCAGCGTTGACGTCACTATCGCTATTGCTGTTCATTCTTGACCCCTCGGATAAATATTTACAATAGAAAGTCATAGTAAATATGGATTAAGGTAGTAAAAAGTTATTTGAGATTTTAGCACATGGGAACGCTATTGGGATTCGATAAATATACAAATTATACGTCTAAATAAGATAAATGTAAATAGTGGTGGATTAAATTCATATGTTAAAATAGACACATACAGAGAGAAACGAAAAGCGAGACAAAGTTTTGTTTGTGTTGGGAGGAAAGGCAAAAAAAAATCATTAAAGAAAAATATGCCAGCTTTATTATTCAAATGTAACATATTGAACCATAAGATTTTTGCATTTTCCATGTTGAACCAGATTTGGGTAAACCCCACAAGACCGTCATGCACTCAGAAAAAGAGTATTTAGGGTACAGTACTTACAGCACTTTGTGGATTTTATTAATATATTATATGTTACACATAAATCAATGCTTGATTCACAAAAATGCCATACACACAGAAACAACTGATTATTTCAGTACTGTAATCCCTAAAATTTATAATGCTGCAACTACATCGATGTAGTCTGTACTGCAGATACATTATTATAGTACAAGCACACACATAGACATTTCATTTATTCTGATTCTCGCTATTCCATTCTGTTCTGTGTCTGCTACTCCAAGGGAGCAGCACTCGCCTTAATTGAATTCTGCTGCTCACTGATTGTGTGGATGACCTCCTGTGTTACATAGTGGTCTTGTGAACAACTGCCTCTCGTCAACAACACATCTTCATGCTCAAGGACATACACAACCGTCCTCGGGCATAGAAAATAGATGTTATGTACGTATGTGGAAAAGTGGATGCCGGAAAATTGCCTGTTTGCTGCATTTTCAGAATAAGTACACTAAAATCATGGTTACCATTTTACCTCCTCACAGCTGCTTTTTTTGTGTGTGTATGTGTTTTGATGTACAATTTAATAAAATTATGGACATATGTTTTTCAGCATTTTATCTACAACTGACATACAATGATTTGCACATTGTAGAATGAATAATGCGCTCTTAGAAAAGGATCAAGCATAATTATTAGCTAAGCGTTAAAAGGAAAATTTCAGCACAGTATTGACTTTTAATAGCTTGTATGCAATTACTGTAGTTACGTTGTCTGCCTAATGCCCACCCATAAAGTTTTAATTTTATTCTTGAAAAGGAACAAGCCATCCTATACTTCCTCTCATTGTTGTGTACGCAAACAGGGGTGGAGCTACATGATGGCCAGGGGTGGTCCAACCACCACCACAAACCAAGAGAATTTTCATAGCTGTGAATTTTGTTCATTTTCTCACATACATGCTGTATTCTTACACCTCTTGATACCTGCCGCAATTGTTTTATATTCACTGAATATTTAAATTAACATAATGAAATGTATTTAAATATTTTATGCCTGTTAACCTGACTGCTCAAAAATGATGCACACACACACACACACACACACACACACACACACACACATGGATGCATGACCATCCTTCACTGAGATGTTGTGTCATCCTGGCCACTCCAAAGACAAAAATTCTTGCTGTGCCCCTGCATATAAAAATTTCTCACAGGTTATGAGAGGTGTGCACACTTGTGCAACATCTTCCTATTTTGAGATAAATGTATGTTTTCGTGAGTTGTACAGATTATGTTTACATTGATGGAGTAAAATGTTTTCAAATTATTATTTTTGTTCTCATCTTAATGGTATTAAAATCTGGTATTTGAACAGGGTTGTGTAGACTTTTTACATCCACTATGGATTCTGCTACATTCAACAATAGCATGCAAAAAGTTCAGAATATGAAGAGAGAAATTATGGCATTAAAAATATTGTTTAAAATAGAAGTAGATCCAAAAATATTATTTTCAATAATATTGTATTCGTGGACCCACTAGGGCAATCCCAACAGGGCAATCTGATTGTTATTGTGTGTGTGGAATTATAATTTAGGCAACAAAACCCAAGTGAAGTCAAAACAGAGGATGAGAACCTGAATGAATTATTAATGAAAGTTTCATGAATGAAGCAGCGAAACCAACCAGTTTGTTTGAATCTTTATGGCAGCCGTTTGGTGCCTTACTGTCAATTGAAAATGACATCACAGTTGCTCAGGGCTCAGGTAATGTCCAATGGTTCGGATTGGAAAACAGGTGAGACATGATTGATGACAGATAGATCTTGCTGCTTAATTCATTATTCCATTAACACAATATTAATCAGAATGCTATGGTTAGTGAGTTGTCATACAACATATCATTGAAAACAATTTTTGGGCTTGAGTTTTGCTTCAATTTTACGCATCCATGATGTGATATATTTGTTTCTACCTTGTGTTTTCTCCCCTACTTTTGACCACAGGAGCACCCTGATACATACCCTGACACCTTCGAGGCGACTTCCTGTTACCCTCACGACACGTGTGTGCATGCCATACATGGCAAATATATTACTACAGTTCACAACAGCAAAGAATATTTATACCTTCTTGTCTTCCAAGTTGGCACTCTGTTCAAAAAAACAACAAGCAAAAAAGCACAAACCGGTCCTGTGGAAAAAAGTGTAGCATATTAGCCCATTAGCATTGCTTTGTTTTCCTTTAAATGTGGAAAACTGTATGAAAAGCTTGTGAATACATAAAAAAAAAGAAAAGAAAAGAATGGAACAAATGTGAATATTTGCATCGAGTCCCTAATTCTACTGATGTGTCCTCATGGAGATTCTGTGTTTCCTGTGCCTGTGTGATGGGGCTGGCCTTTCTAGTCACGCTGGGTCTTCTCTAGGTGGTCTCTGATCAGCTGAGGGTCCTTCAGCATGGCCTCAATCTCTGGGCTGTCTACGCTTACCAGCTCCCCCTCCTCCACATCCACATGCCCGTTCTCCTCGCCCTCGGGCAGGTCGCCCACCTCCGTCTCCCCGGTCGCGGCAGTGGGGTCCACCATCACTATCTCCTCCGCGCCCTCACGGATCTTCTTGACGTGGAAAGTGAAGGGGGGCACACGGTAGACACTGGTCTTGGAGCGGGCGTAGACGGTGTGGTCGGGCGTTAGGGACTTCTTCATCTTCTCTTTGGAGCTCTTCATCTTGACCCGGCGTTCTACGTTGGGGGTCATGCGTGTGCTCAGTTTGCTCATCTTCTTCTCCAGGCTATGCTTGGTCTTCTCCAGGTTGTCACGGGTTTTCTGCCTGGTCTTTTCCAGGTTTTCACGGGTCTTCTGCTTGGTCTTCTCCAGATTCTCCTTGGTCTTCAGCTTGGTTTTCTCCATCTCCTCTTTGGAGAAGGCCTTCTTAAAGCTGTCCACTTGCCTCTTTGTGGAGCGCTGCAGCCGCTTGGTTCGGGACTCCTCCACGATTTCCTCAATCTCCACCTCCTCGTCTGAGTTGAGATTGGCTTGTTGGCCCTCGCCTTCCTCTGGGATCTGCTGGAGACCCTCCACTGTCCCATCCTCAGCAACCGCCTCTGTCGGCTTGGGTGTAACTGCGGCCTTCTTTTGGTCCTGAAAATTTGGAATGGGACAGAAATAAATAATTGTTTCAATATTTAAACTGATTTGTATGTGTAATTTTATACATGCTGAAATTCAAAACCATTTACTATGGGTGTTTCTTGTCTATTTGGGAGGGACTAAAATTGAATTTCAGCATTTCTAACTGAGTAACTAAGAAATATTTTTACAACAAAATTTCAACAGCAGCTCCCCTTGTTCTAAAATAATTTGTTCTACCCAATTTCTCCAACCTCACACTTAACTGCCTCCTCCCAGTGATATACAAACAGTGGAGTTCTGGAATAAGCAGTAAATATGAATATATTAATCAAACAAGGATTAAGTAGGATTTATCTTGCTTCTTGTTAGTAAAACAAAATAACTGGTAACAAGATCCTCCATTTTTTTTTTGAGGTGACGTCTAAACAGGGCACAATATGAATTGCTGATTGAGTCAATGAGCTGCCTCTTTGAAGAAAATTAGAAGCCAAGTGTTTTTATTTTCCCTTGTTGGCTGACCTGGAGCTGAAAGTGTGGGGATGGATATTCTAAAAATGGCTCATCAATGATGGGACACAGTGACATGCTAGGAAGATATAAAAGAAGAATGTTGACACTTATTTATTTATTCAAATTTAACATAGTAAACAACTCTTAATATACCAAACAGTCAACACAGCATTGTGTTTTAATAAAAGGGTTAGGGTCAGTTAAAAATGCTGTTCTTATTTACCTAAATATTTTTTTAAAAATGACATAGAGACATAATATAGAGCTCAAATTTTAATACCTTGATACTAGGAAAGTTTTGTTTAAAATGATTATACCTTCAGAATCAAATATGGGTCGATTTTTACACCAATGTCATCCTCAACACAAAGTTCTGATGTCAAGTCAACTGATTGGCTGCCCATACGCAAAACTTGATTTGCTTCTCTTTTCTAAATGCGGGAATTAAATTACTTTTGACTGGGAGCTCAGCACTCAAAAAGACTTTTGACCTTTAAAACCGGCCCTGCCATTGTCTAATATTGAAGTATATTAAGACTGCGGTTTTCATTTAATTAGGCTGCAAGAGCAATTAGTCTTTATGTGCGGACTGGATATGAAAGCTTTTGAGTGATGCTCATAAAAGGTGGAGTGCAAAAAGCAAATGCAGAGTGCCATCCAGTGGCTGAACACCGCGCTGGGCGGCTCTTCAGGCATCATTACGATACCAAATTGAGGTTGATGTGGTTAGTATAGATAGAAACCCACATCTGAAAACTATCTGTAAAGCTACCCGTCTTAGAGGAACAAACTAATTTGATTCTGCCTCTACTTCGTCACCTCTACTTAGTCATACTGAGAGGAGTGTGTGTTCATTTCCCGCTGTTCTCCAACCATCTTCCAACACAGCTTACGCACTTGAAAATCTCTAACTTTCATTTCCAAGGAAGAACTAACTGAAATGCAAGTGACTATTCATGCAACAATTCAGCAGCAGGAGAACAACTATGAGTTAAAAAAAAATCAAACGTATGAATTCAGCTGTTAGGAGACATCAAGCTAATGGAATGTACATTGGATCCCTGCACAGACAAGCTATTTTTAATTAATAAAAAAAAAAATCAATAAGGTCGACAAAAACTAAATGAAATCATGTGACTTGTCTCAGTCAAGACTGCAGACATGAAAGAAAAGGCCGGCGACTAACAAAGACATATGATCCAGTCGTAAAAATGGACATTCTCTCCCTGTGGAGTGGAGTAGACTGGGTAGGTGCGGTGCGGTTCTGTCTGCACGGGTTTATTCTGGGCTGGCCTTTTCCTCTCCCTGGATTCCAAACAACATTCTCTGGCCACACGCCAAGACGGTGCTCAGCTCTATACATGGACACCGACGCCATCCTGCCCCCTGCCTGCTGCATAGCAACAGGTAAACATGAGGCCTTGTCGCCATGGCAACCAGCTCCACACCTCGCCTGGCGCAGCTGGTGTAGTTTGGAAGGGCAAACAGCTAACACCATAACAACGCTACGACAGGATGAAAGTCGAAGCATCTTAATTAAACAAAAACAAATGGCCTCTGGTTTTTTTGTTTGTATGTTTTTTTTTTTTCTAGATTTCATTCAATATATTTATCCTTTAATCCACTGTAAAAACACATATTTTAAAAATAAGCCAATCACCAAGGGGTCAAAAAAGATCCAATGCTTGGGTACATTTGACAAAACACCACGCTAAAAAGTGGGTCGTTTCGTTCATGACATCCTCAATAATGCGGTTGTTTTGCACAAAACAACCCAAAAGGTTGGGTCAAATTGACCCAAACTTTAAACAGTCCTTTTTTGATCCACAAGTCTGATATTTTTGAGACAACTGATTTTAGAGTGTACGTACCTGTTGCTAAAAGTGAAGTGTGAACTACACTTAATTCAATATCACTACAGCAGCCAGGACAATTCACCTCTTTCTTGACAGTTGTTCTATGTTGTTTGTGGTTAAATTAAAAGTGAGTAAAAAAAGTAAAAAGTAATTTCTCAATTTGGTAAAATAAGCGAAAAAAACGATTAAAATTGAAAATTGGATTGTGGTGAAAAAACACTTCCATTTTAAAACTATCAGAAGTGGAAGATGATCTGAACAAGCCTCTAGTGCATACACGAGCCTTTATGAATTCCAAAAAATTCCCCAAAAATTGGTTTTGTTTTCATAGATTCTGTCAATAGAAATAATGTATTTCTGGCTCAAACTTATGACATCATAGCAACTTGAAAACTGTTTGCGCAATGTTTTAAATAAATGTTTTCGTTTTTATAATGGTCCATAAAAAGTCCAAAAAAAGTTGACATGATGAAGGCCCTTTCAGATGTGCCTCGTCATCAATGCATCCATGCCTCCTGCATCAATTTTTCGTGAGAAGGAAATTATTATAAAGTATAAAAATAGTATTTTTCTTTTCAGGGAAAAAGCAAAATGAAAAGCAAAACCACATTCACACTCAATTTCAGACTGGTGGATGTCATTCAGGACAGTAATTTTGCTTTTGAAAAAAAAAGCAATTAACGAAAAAGATCAACACCTACACAAACACACTGCTCAGCTATACATTTAGAGGCAGCAAAGAACTGAAACCAGACTTTTGTCATGCAAGAGTGCTATATTGTCTAACCTTTTAGATGATTTTGCAACGGTTTCAATATGATCTCATCTCAAGATTCACCTTCTGTTTCCATGGAAGCATATAGTGAGTCAAATTACTGGCAATGTAAATTCACGAACTTTACACGTTGACTAAGCTACTTACAAATATACAAATGCTTTGACACTGGTGGAAAATATGTAATCCTTTATTGAATTATTTTTTGCCACTTTCCCCTTGCTTAGAGACTGAAGATATTGTGTATGCATACTACCATCTACTGGCGAACGCAGGTACAACGTGAAATGCAACCAGCTTTATGATTTACTGTACTCAATGTAAAATCCTATTTATTTAGATCTCATCTTTACACAAGGATTCTACTCAGTAATAAAGAATGCAATTTTTTGGGGGGTGGTGTGGTGGTGGTGGGTTTACTAATTTAAAATATACAAACGGTGAAATGGTCAGTTTATGTGTAAAGTGTGGGTTGAAACTGAATGTGAGTGAGGGAGGGTCTGTTGCTTAAATTTCCTGTGCAGTGAATCATACCAAGTGGAAAAGTTGGCCTAATGTGTTTGCGTTTGTGTGTGTTTGCCGCATTGGATCAACATGAACAGCGAAGTGAGTGGTTTTATTGGAGTTTATTTTTGGCAAAAAAATAAAATCTTGAGTTTTCAGTCGTTCTGGTTAATTACAATATTAACTGAAGTAATAAATCCAGAAAACGTGTATTCAATTAGTTTAAATGTAACGTAACCAAAGTAGTTGGTTAATAATGTATAAGCGTCTTGCACTCTCGATTTCAGAGTTTAGCAAATTGGTGATTTTAAAAATGATGAATTAACCAAAATAATTTGATTTATTGCCTTGCCCTATGAAAAGGTAACAAATTTACAGATCAATAGAAAAGAAATAGACTAGAAAAGAAAAGTAGAAAGAAAAGAATAGAAAAGTAATACAACTAAAACAACATGTGTTCTTCATGTTTTTACTATGGACCAGGAAGGGACAGGAAAATCCACTCCCCAAGTCACCCTCTAATAAATACAAGCTACAGTACTCACCTCGAACCTGATATTTTGCTATTTTTAGATTTTGTTTAATTAATGTTTAACTTTCCTTGCTAGCTAGCAACATAAACCCTTGTGCAGTATTTGGGTAATTTTTGGATTTTTAAATTTTCTTCCACATCATTTTCACAGTACTTTCATTAAAGGGGTGGGACACTCCTGGTCGTGTGATAACTAAGCGGCCGTACCATGTTCCCATATTGTCACTATTTCTGTGAAATTTCAGATCCCTATGTATGTATTTTTTTCAATTCTTATCCTTTGATGTAAAATGCCTTTGATGTAAAGATCAAAGGATTAGACAAAATACTGCACGGGTTAAGTTCTGTTATGTGTGTAGGCTTTCATAAAGCTAGGAAAGAACTATGGCTAGCTAGCAACTGACCTACTTCTTTCTTTGTTCTTTTATCATGTATGTGTATAAGCGCTTCATCCATCCATCCATTCATCCACCCATCCATCCATCCATCCATCCAGCCAGCCAGCCAGCCAGCCAGCCAGCCAGTCAGCCAGCCAGCCAGCCAGCCAGCCAGCCAGCCAGCCAGCCAGCCAGCCATCCATGCATCCATCAATTTTTGATAAATGTTTATCCATGAAGTTAAGCAATGTATTACCATGGACACAACCACATTGTTTTGTTTATATATATATATATATATATATATATATATATATATATATATATATATATATATATATATATATATATATATATATGGAGAGAGAGAGAGAGAGAGAGAGAGAGAGAGAGAGAGAGAGAGAGAGGGAGAGAGAGAGAGAGAAATATAATGCTCCTTTTGATTTACCCTGTCCAATCCATTCTAATGCAAAGTTTATTTCATGTTTGAAGTTTAAATAAGCCTGAATATAGGCAGCAAAATGCTTCCATCATGTGATCGGACCTTTTATTACATTGACAGCTTCCCCTAATATAAATATATAGTATTTTGCGACACATAGCCAAATAGCATGATTTGGTGTCAATGCGACCGCATTGCCTGCCTATATTTGGCATGTATACAATTAGTATAGTTAACAGTATTTAATGCTGTCTGAATGTACACGAGCATTCTTGACCGGGCTCCACCATCACGCACAAATGGCATCCTGGCACAGAAGCCATTCCTTATCAGGCAGTGCGACGTGAAGCCTCCATGCTGGGATCAGCTGTCGGATCCCGTCTGCCCCTGGCAGCTGTGCACTCTGCTTCCACAATGAGTGATAGAGGCATGCGAGCAGAAGGCCGTGTGAGAGCCTCAAAGGTCCGTGTGTTTCACCTGGACCTTACGGATCTCTCGAGAGTGCCGCAAGGCTAAATAAACCCCCTTTCTGTGTTCTTGGAAGTGAAGACCACCCACATCTCCTTACATATTTGAAATGATTGCTTTCAATGCAAGTTTCAGTTTTGTTTTCATGACAAGTCTGTGAGTAATGGAAATCCCACAATCATCTGACAGGAGCCACAGTATTCCATGTGACTGACAGGGCAGTGGTATATGACATCCCCGTCTCCCACAATCAATGGGGTAGTTCTGTTTTTTTTTTTTTTTCCCCCTTACACGCAGGGAAACCCATAATGGAAACCTCTCACAACCTGATGAGAACTGGCGGCTTCAGTCAGTCTGGAACTTATGATGAGGCAATGGGCTCATTCACACTTGAACGATGTCATTCTTATTGACATAGGCACACATCTGACATTGTACGAAGCTTTTCCTCCACCTCAGAGTTTCCACAGGTGTATCACAGGGAAAAACCCTCATTCTTTGCAACATTATGTAAGATTACAGTTTTAATGTAGTTCACGGCATAAATGAAGTTGGTTAAAATATTACACAAAAGAGGGATTTTTAGAAAAAAAAAGAAGACAAAATAGGTCATTACAACAACACACTATTGAAAAAAAATGACCAAACATACAGTGCAGTATCAGTTAAAGGTTTGGACACACTCTAAATCCTACATTTTAGATTAATACTTAAGTTCTGGAAAAAATAACGATGGAATTACTGGTATTCCATGAAAAAAAAATGGTAATCAAAACATCCATCCATCCATTTTCTATAGCCGCTTATCCCCACGGGGGTCGCAGGCTGCTGGCACCTATAGTATCTCAGCTGGCTTCGGGCAGTAGGCGGGGGACACCCTGAACTGGTTGCCAGCCAATCGCAGGGCACACAGAGACGAACGACCAATCACACGCCCAATCACACCTAAGGACAATTTAGTATGTCCAATTCACCTGCCATGCATGTTTTTGGGGAGTGGGAGGAAGCCGGAGTGCCCGTAGAGAACCCACGCGGGCTCGGGGAGAACATGCAAACTCCACACAGGAATGCCGGAGCCAGGTGGATTTGAATCGGGACCTTTGAACTGCGAGGCGGACGTGCTAGTCACTGCTCTAATCCGCCACCCTAATCAGAACATTATCCATCTATTTTCAGAAACATCCATTGTGCAGTAGGCAGGCCCACTCTGTACTGGTTGCTAGCCAATCGCAGAGTACACAGAGACAAACACCCATTCACACTCCCAAAAAACACCTCTATGGGCAAATCGGATGCATGTTTTTGGCAATGTGGGAGCAAACCAGGAGTATCCAGAGAAAGCCTATGCGGGCACGGGGAGAACATGCAAGCTCCACAAAGTAAGCCAGAATTTAACCCTTGACCCCTGAACTGCGAGGCGTACATAACTACACAGGTGTACATAAGAGCCGCCTTCAAAACATAATATGTTTTATAATTTAGATTCTTTAAAGCAGATTTTACCCAGACAGCTTTTCTTGGTCTGTTATGAGTCAGCATTATGATATGGCTGACACATTTTTAACCTGAAATGTCTTTAAGTTCACCAGTGCATTTATTGGAGTTTGAATTTCTTGACTACTTAATGTGTGTACTGGTGCTGAACAAATTTAATGTCAAAACACAGTTGATTTGTTTTACTATTCCAAATAATATTACGTGAATCATAGTGAAATAAAAATACCAAAGAAAAAGAAATACTCAAGAAAAATCCACAAATTAGAGCTGCTCCATATATGTCCAAATTTTGGGAACAACTCTAATAAAGTAGTATAATAAACATGAATAAAATAGGATTCAGTTATAATTAAATTGAATATTTGTTTGACCAAGTCCGTTTTCTTTCTTGGTATAGTGAGTACACCAATGATGCGAGTAAAGAAAATGAAAAAAATGATGGTAAATATTAACATAGTTTGCCCCGTGAATAAGAATCCAAACAGGCAACAACTTGACAACCACGTCATGTAAGTGAGAAATGACCGACCATGCGAGCTGACATGCAACAGTGAAATGTGAAGCCCGTCAGACAGCTTTCCACTCACACGTAAGAAAGACACACTGAGTTTCAAAGACAGAAGGAATGGAGACAGCGATGAAATATTTCAATATTTCAAGATGTTGAAAAAGGTCTGGGTTAAAGGTCCAAGCAGCACGGGGTAATGAGATGAAGGATGGAGATGGTGGGATGTCATTGAGATGAATCATGACGCTAAATTATTTCTGGGTTTGTTTATGAGCTCTGCTGTTGTCTGGCCCAATGGGGGGTTTGCTAAGTATATAAAGAAACAATTGCAACAAGTGGAAGTGCTTGGTACACTCAAATGTAGTGCTGAGCGATACCTGAGAGGTTGATGAGTTTGGCTAAGAGACAAACAGACGGTAAGTGAGACGTGATGCGTCTCACGGGTGGGCCAGGACGGTATTAGCCGCAACACACCCAGATTCCAGTCGCAGACTCCCAATGGACACGAGACATCATTGACTGAATTTAGCTATGCAATTAAATCGGCGCTGCACAAAGTCACAAATCTGCATATAGAGCACGAGTGTACTCTTAAAACAAACTTCAAACTTTTAGTGTTGTTGCGAAATGTGTAAAGGTAAACAAAGAATATTTATGTGGGCTAGTGATCAACCAGCTCCAGTAGTACCCTTTTGTGGTCTTGTATTACATGATTGTTAGGCCCTGAGGGATGTATCATGTTGGGCTCGGCTTAATGTCATTTGAATTTACATCAGACGGACATACAATTGGGGCTGCAACTAAAGATTATTTTGTAATCAATTAATCTGTCAATATTTTATCGAATAATCTATGAATCGGATTCCAAACATTTAATGTCCATTCTTTTGACCACAAACAGAACCATTTTCCAGTTTGAAAGGGCAAAACAGGATTTTCGGGGGGGGGGGGGGGGGGGGGGGGGGGGTTATTAACATGGCATATAATTGCTAGAATATTAATCAATGCTTTCTAAAGTTAAAGAGAGATTTGTAAATGTTATATTTGAAGTCTACAATATCAAGCCGTCTGCTTTCATGGAGAAGTGAGGAAATCTGGGAGAATTCTGGGTGAAATTCTGAGGATATAGTCTGTAGGTCTCTGAACCATTAATTTGATTTTCAATTGTTTGTTGATAATCATTGCACTGCTACATGAAGTACTAACACGACTGAAGATCGGTGGAAATAATAGTTAACAACTGAGACCAAAAAAAAAAACTAAGAACAAACAAACAAGTTTAACATAATCAAATCAAAATGAAAAAAAAAAAACATCTCAAGATGTTTCATAAACTTCTGTTTACTCCATTCCTTTGTCCTTTTGACAGTCCAGACTTAACAGGTTTCGACTTTACTAATGGTGCACAGTGAATTGGTTAGCATAATAGCTAGCATCCTAAGCATATGTCCTAGCGTGGAACAGGAAATTAACTTTAAACTCTATACTTTTTTAAAATTGTTTTTCATTTCGATTGTTTTATATTTATGGCCTAGAAGTGTTCATACAAAAAAATCACTGTAATGATGATGTTATTAAAATGTTAGCATAAGCTACTTGGGTACAAATTGAAGTTACATTGAAGAAGTAAAGATTTAAAACAGAGTACGCTTTACAGATGTTTTACCTTGTCCCACCCCGCCGTTGCTATCTAACATATCTATTCTCAGTGCATGTATACAGTTAAAGTTGGATTACAATTTGACACCGATAGTTATCGCTGCATTAGCAAGCAATGGCTACAAGGTCCTTTATGGAAAGCCAAGCTAACGTCAGTAAGCGAAGACCACACACCATTACATGAGGCCTTTAAACAAGAATGCATATATGTTCCACTGACATTCATGCTGCCGTAACCTCGGCGTACCTCACCCTTATCTCATCCTTAACCTAATTCGGAGTCTAAACTTGTCCCAGTGTGACACATTAACACACACGAAGAGGAAAGTGGTAAAACTCCAACGGAGGCCAATGTAGAGCTGCGACCGTGCCAATATCTTGCCAGGCCATCAAATTAAAAACAATGCAGTTCATCCCCACTGGCAAAAAATAGAACAGAACAGGAGGGCGAAGAAATGGCGACAGGCAGCATGATAGCAGCTAGCTTGCAACAGCTGCTCAGAATATGGGCTCAGGTTCAAACAATGATAACAACATTAGTGATGATTAATGAAAATGCTTGGTCGATGCTCCAAATAACTGCAAGAGAAACATAGTTAAAAGCGAACACAGGGATTTAGTATAAATTTGTACACAGTGTGAAATATAGCATTTTTGGGGGGGGGTCCTTATTTGACGGAAGTATTATTCAGGGGAATTTAATTAACAGTGAAATAATTCCTCCGCAAGTGTTAGTAATAATAATAAATGTTTCATGAATTAAGCAGTAAAATCCAGCTCTGTGGGCGGCCATTTTGTTACTTGCTGTCGGCTGAAAATGACATCACAGTCACATGGCCAATCATAGCTCACCATTTGTTTGATATACTCAAGTCGATCCATGATTGGTCATTACCTGAGCCCTGTGCAACCATGATGGTAATGTCATTTTCAAATGGCAAAATGGCTGCCCCAAAAAACAGGTGTATTTGGTTGCTTAATTTATTTTCCATGAATGCGGGAGTGGTAAATTTCAGTCCTCAAGAGCCATAATCCAGTCTGTTTTTTATGTTTTTCCTTCAACAAACACAACTGGTGGAAATCAGGGTCGGACTATGTCACTCCGGCACTAATGCAATAATAATCAAAATGCAGTATTTAGACTTGTGGGGGGCACAATGAACATATCGTAAAGACATTATTTGGGTAATCCTATAGAGGCATTGTACAATCAGGGCCATCCTGACAACTTGGAAAATGCTCCAATTTGGCTCAACCGTTGTTATGTGTAAACCGCACTTCATCTGCAATGATTATAAAGTTACTTCCAAGTAGACCAGTTAAAAATGTTCTCCTTAAGATTTCCTACTAAATTATCGCTAGAACTTGCTACCCATGTAGACGATCGCCAAGCATGATAGCCACCTGCTTGTTGTAATTTATTCGGCCCTAATGCCTGCGGTTGAATTTCTGACAGATGCCAATCGTGAATCCAACTTGCTCCTGCGGCAAAATTCCCAGTCGGAGAAGGTGGGTGGGGGTGGGGGGTGGGGGGGTGGGGGGGGGCAGGACACATCCACGCATGCGTGAGAAATCCCATGAAGCAAATCAGTGTTGCTGAATACTAAACTTCAGTCGGGCCGGATGTTAGGACATGTCCTGCTAAAAACAGAGCACCAAAGAATGAGTGTCAAGTTTCCAACTGTAGATTTCTTGCTTCACCCCCTACCACCTTTTGGCATGCTAACTCATTTTGTGGCCTTTATTGCAAGACTTTTGTTTTCAAAGTAATGCCGCTGTCAACAGGTAGAAACAACCCACTCGGGGAGACCTTTGCAATACTAGCAACTACATCTTCATCTTGTGCCACGACTGGCTGCCAACTATGCTCAAGGGGCGGGGTTCTAATTCTATCTCGAGCCTTTCCACCCTCTCTCCATGGCCGGCATTTGGGAAGCTAATAGTTTTATGTACACCTACGTATTAATAGCGTCTAGCTGGCTAATCACGAAGTTCTGTGGAATGGGAGTGGCTGAATGCAACTTTCACACAACACCAAACAACACTGAATACAGTCAATGTTGTGTGGAGATTAAGCGTAGTTACAGTGTACAGTTACAGTATAGTAAAAAAATAGACAATTAAAATTCTAAATTGCATACAGCTTTTATTTTGAATGCAAAAGCAGTGTTTCAAGCGAATTGTGTGTGTAAATAAAAAAAAGCAGTAAAGACCTCCAAGGTTGCTTGCCAACAAGGAAAAAAAAAAAAAACTACATAAAGCTAATTGAATTTGGTTTGTTTCCTCTGCCGTTTAAGTACAGCGTTACAAAACATCAGTGGTTCTCAACCTTTAGCTTACCTATCACGTATTCCTGGGACATATTTTTTAGCTAAGTACAGTAAGCTAAGTAAGTTGCTTTGTGTTCCAATGAAACTGCTTAGTTTGAAAAAAAATGTGCTGGGCCATTGGTGTCTGATTTAGTAAACTAGACTTGCAGTGGTATTTTGGTTTTATTCAGCAAGTCCAAATTGTGTAAAATCACCTTTTTTTTCTGGCTCATCTGCCAGAAAATATCTTTATTAATGAAAATTTGCATCTGTATAAAACTTAAAAGGCATACATTTTGCAAAGGAGTTCACACAATTAATTAATAAATTGCTTCGTGTTCCAATTAATTTATTCTTAATTTGAAAAAAAATAAAGTTATGGAATGCATCTGTACCGAACTCGACAAACTAAAGGACTACAGCGTTTTGTTAAGAGGTCACTATAACATAATTTGGCAATGGCTTTGTTATTGTTCCAGTTAATTTGCTCTTAGTTTGAAAAGAAACATACACTGCTACTGTCACTGCTACTTGTTGTCACATCAATAAAAAGCATAAAATTAGATTTCCATTTTCAAATTTCACACAACAGATACCCCCAGGGGCACTTGGACCCCCATTTGAGAACCACTGCTATATACGGCCCGCAGGTTCCCTACTCCCACCCTTGCCCCTGCTCACCTGGAAGATGAGGACTTTAAAGTTGCGCCTCTTTAGCAGCTCACTTTCATTGCTCTCCAGCTTCTTAATCTGGCCCGCCTGTTTCTCCAGGTTGCTGCGCACCGTCTTGACGTTGACGCTGACTTTGCGAACCTTGTCCAGCATCTTGGTGACGGTGGTGGATGTGCCCAGGTGGGTCTTGGACAGCTCGGAAAGCTCCCCCTGGATGGTTGACACTGACTTCTCCATGGCCTCCTGCCGCCCCTCCAGCCCCGTCTGGGTCTGCTGGATCTGATCCACTACGCCGATGATCTTGTCGAGCAGGGCCAGTACCATGACGCCGTTCATTTGGGCTTCACTCTTGCCATCCTCAATGGGGTTGCCGCCGTCCATGGCTGGCTCCGCCGCGGCGCCCACCAGGGCAATGTCGTCGTCATCGTAGGACACCTCTGCCAGAGCTGAGTGCTCCTTCTGGACCCCTGTAGCCGCCATGACTGTCAGCTTCAAAAACGAACAACTCGCACCCCCACTGCGGATAAATATACACCCTTTGAAAAAGAACCACCAGGATCCCCTTTGCTCCCTCTAAACTTTGATGGTGTTCCTGCTCACTAAACCCCTCTGTGCCTGTGCCTCTGGGATGCCAGCCAACCAAGGGGAGTTGGGCCTCTCACTGCTCAGGCATGTGCGGCTCCTCTCAAATGCCTCCGTTCCATGTGAAACCACCCAGTCTGAATTTTCCCGACCCACCTACCGGGGTCTATACTGGAGGGACCCCGCCTTCTACAGTCCCAATGGGCGCATGGGCGGCTCAGGTCCAGACTCTGGTGACGTGATACAATATGTACAGTCAAGAAGCCATACCCAAAAGCAACCTGTGCACATATTCATGAATAGTCAGTGCAATAACGTTAGCTGTAAATGACATTGATTTTCTACACTGCTTGCCCAAATCAGGGTTACAATTGAGTTGCAGCCTATTCCTGATAACTTTACAACCTGAAATTGTATATAATGTTATAAATTAATAGCTCAACCATATTTAACATACATTTTAGATATCAAACTGATTTGTTGATGTATTCTTAGGCCTACTACACTAACCATAATTTATCTTGGTCAAGATGGAGGAGCGTCAGGTGTTAACGTTAGATGATGGCGTTAGGATGAATGCAGTCCTATTCATCGTCTACACATTTGTATAAAAACAACCAGCAAAAAGTATCCATGCATTTTGTTAAGTGCTGTTTTTTTTTTTTTTTGCCTTCTACAATCAGTCAGAATCATTCATTGTTGGCAAAAGGAAAACTCACAAAACCAGTTCGGAAAACTATATTAAAAAGTTAAAATTATGCATATTTAATGACGTATTTAAACAATACTTACGCAGAACAATTCTATTTTGTTATAATATGATAAGGGGCTCTAGAAAACGGATAGATGAATGTTTTAAAACGATATTAAACACAAAGTCTCAAGCAAACCAATTGCTTAGATCTGTACTGCCCTCTTCTGGCCACTATTTTACAACGAACTGTACAGCGGAAAAAACTTTTTTTTTCCGTTGTAAGAAAATTAAACCAATTTTACAAAGTGGCAAAGCATTTCTCTTTCGAATTTAACCATGGAATGAATTTGGCCTTGTTCCACCCCCAAATTATTATTCACTTTTTTTAAAATCAAAATTTGCTCGGAGGTACGTCACGTGACAGGCTATTCCACTTCCGTTTTGAGAAATCGTTGACAAATTTCTTTCGTTCAGAAGTCGTCCACAACAAACAGGACCGAACATCACAACAAGGAAAAATAACACGGCCGAAACGCCGATATCTTCTTCTCAACAGTAAGTACGCCACTTGATAAAATTAGTAGTTGGTTGTTGCACTTCCGAGTTGAATAATTTAGGTTTTTGACAGTCTTCGTAATTAGATATTGATCAACAGGTGCGCAAGTTAGCCATTAGCTATTGTGTAAACACATCATTTTAACCATGCTAATTACCAGACTAATCTCGCAGAACGTGTATTCACTTTATACTTTCTTCCGTACGATGTTCCCAGTGCCAAAACGTTTTGCTGTTTGCGATAGAAAACTATGTGAACGATCTTAAAACGCCAATAAAGTAGTTACATTAGTTAATTCGCGGATTAGCTCTACTGTATATGTGTTCCTCTGACAGTTGACGCTGTAAGTGTTTGCAACAAAACAGGCTACGTTGAATATTGTGCTTAAATTGAGGGAGTAGTAAGACTTGATGGTGCTGCAGGTCACATGTTCCCCTCATAATCCACAGATAAGCCTTGTGTGATCTTTTTTTTCCTCACACTGCTAGGTAGTGTGCCTCTATGACCTAAGGAATCGCTGCTGCCTCCACTTCATCTGACATTTTAGAACCTATCCCTGAACTGTGCCTGATTCAGTCTCGGCTGTCATTCCAGACCAGGACTCACTTTGTGTCATTTCTATTTGCATTGTGCTATTAAGTGTTTGCCAGTGTAACTACATTCCTGCCCAGATCATGGGATCAGCGTGAAGGCAACCGGATTTTCTTTTCTCTACTTGTCACATGGCAACCTCTCGCATGCTGCTGCAAAAATGCACACACTGGTATTTATTACTCTCCATCATTAGTGAATGTCACACTACAATGCTACTCAAGGGAACCTTTCCAAGTGGAGCCAAGCCCCAAAGCAGAACTCCTTCAAACTTATCTTCCAACATTTCTCTTAAAGTAATAATAAATGGTTTACAGACAGTGGTAGTTTATGGCATGTGCATTATTGGCTACATTTTCCTGTGTGTGCAAAACAGAAAAGTGCACATCTGTGGGCATTCTCCAGGCAAGTCAAACCTGTAATTTAACCAACCTGGTGCCAGATGCACAGTCAGGGCATTGTTGAGTTTGCATGCACAACTTGCACACCATTTTTTATTTTCTGTCATTGGCTTTATTTTCATACAGAATGAAAAACACAGTGCATGCCGCTGTAGCATTTTCAATGAACAGTATGCATGTGAGCTGTAATCCCATCTCACTGGCCGCAAATCATTTATTTATCTCCTACAGTAGTGGTTCTCAACCTTCGTTCAAAATTGTGCTCTCTGCAAAATAATTTTTTTCAGCCAAGTATCTCACTGACCAGCGCAAAGCATTCTTGGATGAAAATGAAAAGGCTTAAAACTGAGTTCTGTGCCATCTGTGTCTAATCTTTTGAACCTTTGAACTGCATTTGTAGTGTCGAGGTGTATCTTATTTGCCAACTCCAGAAGACAGATCTCATGTATAGTATTCAGGAAAATTCTCAGTAATGACAATGCATATTCATGCAAAACAAGAAAATGAAGGCATGCAATGTTTTTCAAGAATCATTATAATATAGTTAAGCAATACATTGCTTCATGTTCTGATTACTTTACTCTTACTTTAAAAATAAACTACACTACCTGTCAAGCCTTGAACTAGATTTGCTAGTACCTGCAGAAAACATTTTACAAAAAAAAGTGTATATACCTCTATTTTAGAACCACTGCTCTACATACATTTACATTAGATTTAAATGTGCCATATTTTACAAATAGATAACTACAACATTTGCTTCTCAGCAAAACTCCAAGCTCCATGATTTACAACCAGCCTCAGATTTTGAAATTTGTTAAGTTACGGTACTCTCTTTTTTTTTTTTTTTTTACTTATTTTTATTTATTTATTTATTTGTGTATGCACAGTTCGTGGGCCAAATTTTATTACAGGAGAAAGAGATTACCCTCAAGGTAAACAACACAGGAGTGTAATAAATAAATGAATAACCAAAGCTAGCTGCCCACTTTTGAAGAGGCGAGAAACAATGCTTGTGGATAGTGAATCGCATACAGGCAGGATGTCACTGTAAATTTGGCTTATGTGATTATTTTTATGTTGTAGGTGATCTTTCCATCCTGAAGGGTGTGCCGGGGCACCCACCGCGAACATGGGGGAACTCTTCCGGAGCGAAGAGATGACGCTGGCGCAGCTCTTCCTCCAGTCGGAGGCGGCCTACTGCTGTGTCAGTGAGCTGGGAGAGATTGGGATGGTGCAGTTTCGTGATGTGAGTCGCCTATTCTAATGTGGATTATCTGCCTGTGTTGTCAAAATGGCCATGATGTAAGTAGAAGGGTAAGGTTCAGGAAGACTGCCGAGCATCCCAATCATGTGCTCACAGCTGACGCTTCATTCCTCACATGAGAACACCCACTCCTGACTATTCCTAAGGGAAGCATTGTGCTGGAGATGGATCATGTTGTATATCCATTGAAAAAAAATACTTTCGTGTCAAATAATGGTTGCTTATTTGTAACTTAGTTCTAACTGTATGACACTTATTTGGAGACAGACAAAATGGAAAATTGCAAAATTTTAAATGAAATTTTAAAGTAGAGCTGGGGTTTTTATTTTGAGGAAATATGGTTCCACAGTGTTATAAAGATATGAGAAAATGTGCTTGTTGTGTTTTGTGTCGCAGTTGAATCCTGATGTGAACGTGTTCCAGCGCAAGTTTGTCAATGAAGTGCGTCGATGTGAAGAAATGGACCGCAAACTGAGTAAGTCGTGCCTGGTTATAGCAAGGAACTTTTCTTATATATTACGTGATTATGGTAGTTTGAGGGGGAGGAAAATTATTTTGACTTTTTTTTACTCCATTTACAAATGATAAAAAAACACCATATGGGGTCCTTGGGTTTTATGAAGATTAGGTCATAACTTGTATACAGTAATGTAGGACTTCAACCGATAATTAGTTTAAAAATTCATCTCATCTTATTATTTGTTTATCTGATGAATTGATTAACCCGTTTTTTTTTTTTTTTTAAAGAATCATTTCCATTCCTTTATGGAATAAAAATGAAATTGCAGAAAATCCTCTAACAATTATTTTGATTATATTTGGTTTCTGATACATAATACATAATATGTCAGCAATATGTCTACAATGTTGATCATTGTTTTCCAAAGTAAAAGTCATAGAGAACTAAAGAAATCTAAGAATATTTCCCATCAAAACTGAAATTCAGAATATTTTAGCTCTCTAAACAATTACCGGGTAATCAAATATCAAAAATATGTATCAATTAATTTGGTTACTGATTAGTTGTTGATGAATAGATTCATTTTTGCACCTCTTATACAAATGCATTCTTCAGATATAAAACAAAAAAAAATGAGGGAGCCCTGTTACTGATGCTCAGAATCATTTATGTTGGTGGAGTTTCCTACGGAAAGCAAAACAATACCGTCTCATTAACAGGGTTTGTGGAGAAGGAGATTAAAAAGGCAGACATTCCGATAGTAGACACGGGTGAGAACCCAGAGGTACCCTTCCCGAGAGACATGATCGATTTGGAGGTGAGAAAGGCAGCGAGGGCACCTTCATTTGCTTTTTCTGAGCGAGTTAAGGGATTCAAAGTTGTTCACTTTCTTTCGTATCTCACCTCCCTCAGGCCACATTTGAGAAGCTTGAGAACGAACTGAAGGAAATCAACACCAACCAGGAAGCGCTGAAGAAGAACTTCCTGGAGCTGACCGAGCTCAAGCACATTCTGCGTCGCACACAGCAGTTTTTTGATGAGGTCAGCAGACCAGCACACACGCTTGAAGGCAAAACAGGATGTGACATATTTCTCAAACTTAGCGTCTCGATTGCAGCCAAGTGTCTGTTTTTCTGCACCTTTGCTCGGGACATCAGTGCCACTTGACCGCCTCCACAAACATCATTGTCTTGTCTGCATGTGTTGAGTTTTCTTTAATGAGTTGAAATGAGCCGTGATGGAGGTTAATCATTTAACTTGCCGTTCATCTGTTAACTTTCTATGTTGCTCCTCATCCCTGTCTTGTTGTTTTACTGTTTTTACAAACTAATACAGATGGAAGACCCCACTCTGCTGGAGGAGTCCTCCACCTTACTGGACCCTAATGAGGTCAATCGAGGGACTCCCCTCAGGCTTGGGTAAGCCCTACCATTGGAGGGTTTAACCTTGTCAAAGGGTGCACAAAAGTTACTGTGTCCTTTTAACAGATTTGTTGCTGGAGTCATCGGAAGGGAGCGCATCCCCACATTTGAGAGGATGCTTTGGCGAGTCTGCAGAGGAAATGTGTTTTTAAGGCAGGCAGATATCGAAGACCCTCTGGAGGACCCTACTTCGGTCAGTCTGCAGTCAGCGCAGTTGAAATTGATTTTTTCATACTTAAAGATAATATTCAATGGTAAAGACGGCCCAGTTAACATGGATCTTTGATGTTTATAACCCTGAGTTTGCACTGAATGAGTGGAAGTTGACCTACAAAATTTAAACTGTTCCTTCTCAAAGTATGTCATTTAAATGTTGTCTTACAACTATGGTTTATAGGTCACTTTCCACCCTTAGTTTGCCTGTATTCAGGGCATTTTTCTAGCGGAAGCAGCACTTCATCATCAAGCCATTGAATCACACCTGTCAACTAGTGTGCTGATCTATGTATGTGGTGCATGCACCAGACACATTGGAAAACACAAGCCCATCACAAGTTGTCAACATTTCTGATTGCCTAATAACAGATGAATTTTGGACCAGGGCAGCTCCTAACTGATTATTGACTTGGCTTGTTTCATTTCACATTTGATGGGTGTGCAGACACTCCAGAGATCCAAATGAAAAGTCTGAATTTTTTATAATGCCTTTTTAATAATAACTTGATGTTTCATGTGTTCACAGGGTGATCAGGTCCACAAGTCTGTCTTCATCATTTTCTTTCAGGGAGACCAGCTGAAGAACAGAGTGAAGAAGATTTGTGAGGGGTGAGTAAACAACGTTGCATTGACGTTTCGTGTCTTTTTTTCTTTTTTTTTTTAACATGTAAACCTTTCTACCAGCTTTCGTGCAACATTGTACCCATGTCCTGAAACACCTCAAGAGAGGAAAGAGATGCTCGCAGGGGTGAACGCTCGTATCGATGACCTGCAAATGGTAATTCCATTAATGCTCACTTTCACGGTCTTACATCATCACACAGTAAGTACACATTTCCCCTTCCACCCTCCCTCAAGGTGCTTAACCAAACAGAGGACCACAGACAGCGGGTCCTGCAGGCTGCAGCCAAGGCTGTGCGTGTGTGGTTCATCAAGGTGAGGAAGATGAAAGCCATCTACCACACCCTCAACTTGTGCAACATTGACGTCACCCAGAAGTGTCTCATTGCTGAAGTGTGGTGTCCCGTCTCCGACCTGGACTCCATACAATTTGCTCTGCGTAGGGGCACGGTGAGTGGCCGGACAAATTCACATTAATTGGCCACAAAGAGGTCCATGTGCATTATCCAGTGCGAACAAAGAAATAGTTAAGATTCTACTTTTTTCTTCTTTTTTTTTTTTTTTGCACCTGTTACACAAAATGTTCACAAGTGAGCTGAAGCGTTTTCTAGCTGACTTAGAGCGAGAGGCGTGATTAAATATTGTCATTCAAAAAAAAAAACAAGCACTTTCATAAAACATATTTTCTTGCCTTTCCTGGTATAGCTGTGGAGTGGATAACAATTTTGCCTCACATTATAGGTATTCTGGTTCAAAACTTGGTTTTGGCCTTCCTGTCTAGAGTGTTCTCGGCGTTTTCACTTTTCAAAAATGTGTATGTTAAATTGATTGGAAAATGACTATACATTCCGGCCTCTACACCACTTTTTACCATGATTGTGATAGGTTTGGATTTTTCATAATAGTTACTCTTGTATTTTTTTTAGGCTTTCTTTTTTTTTCAAATTCCAGTTTTAAGTTTGTTTTGAGAGCAAGTTTTAGTTTATTAATTTGCATTTATTTAATATGCTGAATTTCAGTATAGTTTTATTAGTTTTAGTATTTTAAATACATGGCGTATTTGTTGAGTGAACAATGGTGGGGGGGTCACCAAGTTTTGAATAGCAAAGGAAAGTAGAATTCTTAATTCACTAATTCTTAATTGTTAACTACAATTCCTAAAGTAGCTACTGATGTAGAGCCTTATCAAATTAAAAAATGTAAACTTAACCCTGAATGCTAATGTATGAATAATTCACAAAGACAAAAAAACAAATGGCATATTTACTATAGTAATGTACAGTATAAGTTAGTTTTAGAAATGTAGGATGTAGATTCACCTTGTTTTTATCTTTTTCAATAAGCATGTTAGTTTATTTCCCCAAATGTGTTTTCAATTTTAGTTTTCGTTGACTATAGTAACCTCGAGTCTTGCTCACGGTCTGCTGGGTTATGCTCTAGCTCACTGGCGCCCTTAAAGAGAACAAACCTGTAAATAAATAAAAAAAAGGTTAGTGTACGTTTGATGCTGTGTCACTCAGGAGAAGAGTGGCTCCACCGTGCCTTCCATCCTGAACAGGATGCAGACCAAACAGACCCCGCCCACATACAACAAGACAAACAAGCTCACCGCAGGCTTTCAAAACATTGTGGACGCCTACGGAATTGGTAGCTACCGGGAGATCAATCCAGGTATGCCTGCGTGGTCGGCTTGTATGACTTCACACTTCCCGACTACCTGTCTCGTCATCCATGATGTCTCCTCCCCTCCATCCGGTGTGCACCCACTCCAGCTCCATACACCATCATTACCTTCCCCTTCCTGTTCGCCGTCATGTTTGGTGACCTGGGTCACGGCGTACTCATGACCTGCGCCGCTCTGTACCTAGTAGTGCGAGAGAGCCGGCTGATCGCTCAGAAGTACGACAATGAGGTATCCACCCTCATGTTCCACCATCTGTTCTATCATATTCATCCTTACATCTTCTCAGTGAGATGTGGCAAGAGATTAATTGTTTTAACCGCTGTTTTGTGTCAGATGTTCAGTATGGTGTTCGCGGGGCGCTACATCATCCTGATGATGGGCATTTTCTCCATCTACACGGGCATCATCTACAATGACTGCTTCTCCAAGTCACTCAATGTCTTTGGCTCGGGCTGGAGCGTGCGGCCCATGTTCGACGCCCGCGTCGGAGGCAACTGGACGTAAGTGTCGTGGCGTGCCCAGGAAAGTTTGCTCTTTTTTTTTTTCTTTTTTTTTTTTGACATATTTCTCATGGTTTCAGGTTTGAAACACTTGACGGCAACAAAGTTTTGCAGTTAGATCCAGCTATAGACGGCGTGTTCAAAGGGCCGTACCCCATTGGCATTGATCCGGTAATTTGTCTGCTTCTTTGCGATGTGAGATTAAGTATTGGGTTAGCCATCCACACATTTTCTACAGCGGCTTATCCTCACAAGGGTCGCAGGCTTGCTCGTGCCTATTGCAGCTGGCTCTGGGCAGCAGGCGAGGGTCACCCTAAATGCCAGTCAATTGCAGGGCATACAGAGACGAAAAACCACTCTTGCACCCAATCACAGCTAAGGACAATTACAATACACTTGCCATGCATGTTTTTGGAATGTGGGAGGAAGCTGGAGTGCCCAGAGAAGTATTGGGACATTTATGTGAAAAGAGAAATTCACAACTTGCATGAAGAATAGCCTCCACTCTCGTGGAAAAGCCTTTTTACAAGTTTATGACAAGTCTTAATTTTTATTTCTCTCTTTCCCTCCCCACACTAAACTAATTTAAGAAAGAATGTTTGGACTCTATTGAGTTGTTCCCCATTTTTATAAGAATATACTTGTTCAAAGATCACTAGATAAACATTCAATACTCATTAATACCCCAGCTCCATTCTCAAATCCAGTTCTTTCTAGGACTTATCCTATTTTATATTTATTATTCTTTTTAACTGTAAATATATAGTGCTTTTGTAGTTGTTTTTACTTTGTACGCACTGTAAAATATGATTATAAACAGTACATTAAACAGAGTCTCATCCATCAGATCTGGAATATTGCAACAAACAAGCTGACCTTTTTGAACTCCTTCAAGATGAAGATGTCGATCATTCTGGGTGTCATCCATATGCTATTTGGCGTCACTCTCAGTCTCTTCAACCACCTGTGAGCAGTTCTCACCTCAACATCTCCTTCTCGTTACTTCCCGTCAAGCTGTCAACACTCTTTTTGTTCTTCCTCATAGTTATTTCAAGAAGCCACTGAACATTTACTTGGGCTTCATTCCTGAGATTGTCTTCATGTCCAGCCTCTTCGGCTACCTGGTTCTCCTCATATTTTACAAGTGGCTCTCGTACAACGTGCGCCTGTCACGTGACGCTCCCAGTCTCCTCATTGCATTCATCAACATGTTCCTCTTCAACTATAGCGACCCGACCGTCAAGCCTCTCTACACGGGACAGGTCAGCAGCGCCTCCTGTAGGTAAAATCATTACCATTTTAGTGTAAAAATGAGCGTAAATTTCTTCCTTTGTTTCTCTTCACAGCAAGCCCTGCAGACCCTTCTGGTGCTCATTGCCTTGGCATGTGTTCCTTGCATGTTGATTGTGAAAACTCTGGTCCTGCGGAGACAATATTTGTGGCGTAAAAACCTGGTAAGATGCATACTGGAACCTTTCTCACAAAATAGCACACACCAACAAAGACAACCATACACAACATTAATCTCAAGAGTAAAAAAAAGAACAAATGGTTTAATAATTAGAGATGAAAATAGTGAGGAAAATGTAGAGTGACTATTTGTTATTTAGTCAAAACAGCATTATAAAGTAAAATGCCGGTTTAGTTAAAGTCCGGCCTTCCCCACCACAAAATGCACAATCAGCAGCGGACAGAAGCGGCGCCAAAAAACAGACTAAACTAAGTCTATAACCGTTAAAAAATAAATTAAATATGTTCCAAAACAGCAAAGTTATTTCATGGACACCCTGCAGTCAGGCCACAGAATCCCGGGGGTCCGCAGACTCCATTTTGAGAACCACTGCTTTATACAGTATTGAGTGACTAAGGGAACTCTAAAGAAAAACTTGTCTTAACTCTGTAATGTGTAGTTGGATAAATGTGGAACAAAACATTGTTTCAAATAAAGAAAATTAAAATGATTGTTTAAAATGCAACAAACCATCGAAATTTCCATCTTTCATGTTTAGATAGCTCACATAAGCAAACAAAAAAAAGAACAAGTTTATATAAACCTACATAATTTATAACAGACCTGTGTAGAGCAGTTTTGATGCAGTCCAATAAACAATATCATCTTAGTCAAGTCATGGACAGAATAAGAAGAACAAAACACACCGTCCATCCCTAACATATACTAACTAAGTCATAATCAATGAAAGTTCATATTAAAATCCCCCTGTATAATAGTCCCTCTCAAAAGTTGCCTGTTGTGCCACAGGGCACACAGAACTTTGGTGGCATCCGGGTGGGCAACGGGCCCACTGAGGACGAGGCAGAAATCATCCAGCATGACCAGCTGTCTCAACACTCCGAAGACGAGCCTGAGGTGAGGTTGCCTTTGAATGATGTTTTTTGTAAGCCGAAACCAGCCTGTTTCAATTACAAACATCCATTATGTATGAAGATGCTCATGTTGCTGGTCCTTGTGTTCAAATACAGTTGAATAGAATTTCTGAGGTCAAATGAGAACTAGTCTGGTTTCCTCCAGTGTGTTTAGCCCCCCTCCCCCCTCCCCTTTTGCATTACTTAGCCCAGAATGAGGTAAACAAGATGTATTAGACAAGACAAACACAAGACAATAATTTTAAATTTTGATCCCCCAAAAAATCTGAGATTTTAACTGCATTAAAAGACATGCTAAAGTGACTCACAAGTTTTCACTTTTTCCATGTCTAACCTATTTCTTCCATGGCTGTTTGCTGTGTTTGTGTGTGTGTGTGGTTAATAATCAAGCGTTGCCTTCTTTCGTCTGCTTTCAAGGCCCGCGAGGAGGAAGAGGTAGGACCTGAAGCCTACCACTTGCCCTTTCCCACTGCATGTGCTATCTCTCCCTCAGCTTTGTCCCCTCCCTTGTGTTGTGGTGGTGTATGTTTTGGGATGACGCGGATGCATAACTTTGCTTAAGGGTTCACTTTGGTTCACGGCTGGTGTTTCTTATCGTCACAATTCCCGACCGACTTCGAGATGCTTTGCCAAAGTCCACCAAACTGACCGACATGTCTTGTCTTTCAGTTTAACTTTGCAGATGTGGCCGTGCATCAGGCGATACATACTATCGAATATTGCCTCGGTTGCATCTCCAACACGGCCTCCTACCTCAGGCTTTGGGCTCTCAGTCTGGCTCATGCACGTAAGTCCTTATTATATGTTTCTTGTTTATTAGCATAAAATGGTGGTCACGTCCAATCTTTGATCAGGTGACGGGGATCGGGATATCCTTGTTCGTAGGTGTTAATGTGAGTTTGGATTTTTTTCTGTGTAAAGAAAAACATTTTCAAAATCCAAAGGCACATTGGTGTTCAATGTGGTCTTCAGCAACCATGCATTGCCAAATTTGTTTATGATGTTGTCAATGAAAAAAAAAAAAAACTTTCAATAGCAGCTGAACCTCATAAGAAATCCAGTCTGACTGTGAAAGCACAAGATCCCTGCTGATAAATGACACGGTGACTGTTTTATGATGCAGAATTGTCCGAGGTGTTGTGGTCCATGGTGATGCACATCGGGCTCTCCACACGCAGCGTGGCCGGCTTCTTCCTGCTCTCAATCGTCTTTTGCTTCTTCGCCGTGCTCACGGTGGCCATCCTGCTCATCATGGAGGGCCTGTCAGCTTTCTTGCACGCGCTGCGACTGCACTGGTGAGCACCGGACTGCATTTATTGTTATGGATTTTTTATTTTCTCAACTCAAGGTAATTTCACACATTGGCACTGCTGCTGGGAGTTCAAATGGAGATCTTTAAGTTTTTACCTTTTGAGGGTATATTTGAGGGAATACTTCATATCACTTAGGTTTGCTTTGAATTGTAACATAAACCTTAAAGTGAAATTCATTTTATGGTCACTCTGAGGGAAACAATGACAGATTTAGATACTTGGTAAATCTGAATTCTTTTTTAAATTTTTTTTGTCCAGAAAAGTAACATTAATTAGTATTTATTAATAAGTTTGCCTAATTGATAGAAAAGCAATCCCAAAACATTAGTTTGTTCGTGTTAAACGTTTGAAGTACACATATTTGATATATCAGCAAAGTAAAATACAAAACTTTGTAACAACTAAGTGTATTTTCGAAAAGTAATTTTTAATAGATTGTTTTGTTTTCTTTTGACTTGAACATTTTAAAAAGAATATGTTCATTTAAAACACTTTTTTATTTAGTAGTAAGAGAATATGGCCCTTGAATTTTATATTTAACTGACTTGATTTTTTTTTTATTTGTGAATATTAGAACAACTTTTTCATGTAACATGTATCATGCGCACTCTGCTGTTCCATAAACAATGTCAGCTCTTCAAGTAACATCGCCATGTTTGTTTAAAAATAGAGCCTGATCACTTTCCAGACAGGAAGTAGGCTTCACATTCTTGGGTGCTGGTCCAAGTCTTGTATCGTGCTACTGTGGGGATGGGGCCCCAGTGGAATGGAGAGCAAGGGTCGTGAGCAACATGCTTGGCCCAGCATTCCTGTAAAAACCTCCGTCGCACATTTACCTTGTTGTTTGTGTCAATGTGTGTACGCAGGGTGGAGTTCCAGAACAAGTTTTACTCGGGTCAGGGCTTCAAGTTCCTCCCTTTCACCTTTGAAAGCATCCTGGATGGAAAATATGAAGACTGAGCTCACCCCATCTATGTGTGTGTGAGTGTGTGTGTTCGTGTCCTGTAATATTGTTTGTTGAAACAGGTCAAATGCATTTTTTCCCCCCACGCTTGAAAACAATTGCCAGGTGTCTTTATCTAAGATCTCGTGACAATCTTCGGGTAAAGTGCTGAAAGGATAAAGAATTATAGTACACTTAAAATCCATTTTATTACCCTTTTGTTGCCACGACGACTGGGGACCAAACTAGGGCGTGATGCTAACTTTTCGGGCAAATTTCTGAGAATTGGTTGGCAAATTTTCATGATGTTATTGGAGACTGAAATTTTCCTCATAGTTGAAAATGTTCACCAAAGTCTGATCAGACTGCAACTCAATGGCGCTTGTACAAAGTCATCAGTAACTACGGTATTTGCATACAAATGTAATTGTATTTTCATCGGTGGAGGTACACTTCATCCCTAAGCTGCTGAAACACACTTTGCAAAAGTGAAGCAGGAGCATGAATCTGAAGGTTGCAGTGTAGAGACATTAGAGTACTGTCTATACCGTTACTCAACTGGTAACACTAAGCTAATGCTGATCTGAGCTAAAGGTGTAGGTATATTTATACAGCTTGCTTGATGCATTTTCATAAATCAAATGATAACAAAAGATGTGTTTGGTTGTTTCATTTCACACTTGATGGGAGGGCAACTAAAGACTTCCAACTAATTTGTATGCAAGTCACTTTTCATCACATCCCCACTTTAAATATCTCTAAGAAACGGCATCTGGAATCAGCAGCCATTCTAGTAGCATTATCGTTCATGTCTGCGTGTCATGTTTGTTGTCTGAAAATTATTTATGAGTGTTTTGGTGAATGTTTTAGAGCAACATCAGTAAATGTGCACTAGTCAGTTGCAAAGGCCCACAAAAAGGGAAATAGTGTACCAGGACCTATGTCATAAAAATGACGACCAAGTGTCGTTATTGCGGATGCTCGCCTGGATCTTTGGTGGCTCCTCTTGCTGGTTGTGTGTTTACGGCGAATTTGTCCTCAATAAAAGTGGGAAGAGATGCTGGTGGTTGTTTGTTTTTGCAATGCATGACGTCAAACCGAAACTGAAGTTATAGTACTCATATGTACAATTGCTCAAACACTTTTAAGACAAGGAAATTGAGAACCTGCGATGCACTTTCTCATATTGGCATAATTGCATTTTGAATCATATTTAATATACATTATATATCTTCTGTTTTTAACTGTAGCTCATATTTATAATGTAATCATACCTTTTCTAGGGGAGTTCACTTATTACAAATCGAACTTTTTTTTTTTTTTTTTACATATTACAATAAAATTAAATTTTCAATTCCAATTACTGCATAGTTATTACCAATTACCCCTTTCTCATTGTTAGTAGTAATAGGTACTTAAAAGGTAGAATATAGCTTTTAAAAAAAAACCGCTATCTCGCCTCACAGTGGCGCTATTGATCAACTGGAATCTTCTCGACGAGCTCCACAAGCTCGATTGACGACCTAAGATGTTTTATACGTGGCAGCACGACAGGTTAACGTCACGTTTGCATGTTTTCTTAACCGTTTGTAAAGTAAACATTCATATTAGAAGTGCTTTCGTCAGTGCAACAGTCTCATGCCTGTGGTGGTGGTGGTGTTAAGCTTCCAAACAGAAGGATCCACTTTGTTGCTCCTGGCATCAGGAGATAAGAGTTTGATGTTTTTAAAATTTGTATTGATAGGGACATTTCAATCTGACATGAACGATGTGGGTGGCTGATTTTCTAATATGGGATGGTACTGTGGTTTCGTGAAGTTCTTTGGTGATCTTTTGCTTCTAACTGAAAACATTCTCAAATCATGCGTTTCCATTGAATTGAATAGGAATTCAAATAATACGTTCAAATCTCTCAAATATAATCACAACGATTAAAGGGAATTTGATTAGTTAAACCACTTTCATGCATGCATTGTATGTGTTTTTTTTCCTCCTGTCTTTTTTTGTTCACCAGGTAGCAGTATTATTCACAGATTAGTGATTTGAAGACGAGTCCACTGCAACCAAGCAGCAGTAATATGACTTGCATTTTTTCCCTGCAGAGGATAAAAACTATATTCTCGTGAGTAATTTGTGCTATGGGTGTGTGCTTTTCCCATTTGTGTTCAAATTAAAGAGTTGAACGTTTTTTAAGGACAGTACCATTGGTGCTAGTTTTGTGAGCCTATCTTGGCACCTTACATCACTACTAACTGATTTTCATTTGAAAAAAATCAAGTGAATTGGTTTGTGGCCACAAAATGTTGAACACATTGTTTCAAAGATCACATATATTTGTAAAATCTGATCTAAAACAACCATTAATTGAGTTAAATATGAGGCCCCCTCAAAATCGCTGCTTCTGGGTTTTTTTTTTTTTTTTTTGTGGATACAGTAGGTACTAGCAAGCAGCAACCCCAGTGAGGATAAGTGGCAATAAAAAATGCATGGAAGGAAAGAAGATTGCTCAATATGCCTGAACATCCATCCATCCATCCATCCATTTTCTACAGCTTATCCTCACAAGGGTCTCAGGCTTGCTGGTGCATATCCCAGCAGTCTTCGGGCAGTGGCGGGGGACACCCTGAACTGTATGCCAGCCAATTGCAGGGCATACAGAGGCCAACAACCATTCACACAACCAATCACAGCTAAGAACAATTTAGTGTGTGCAATACACCTGCCATGCATGTTTTTTAGAGTTTGGGAGGAAGCCGGAGAGAACTCACGCGGGCTCGGGGAGAACATGCAAACTCCACACAGGAAGGTCAGATTCAGATTCAGCTGGATTCAAACTTGGGTACCTTAACCGTGTGACGGCTGTGGAAACCATTGCACCACCGAGCCGCCACTCAAACACCAATTGGTTTTAAAAAAGCGTTTCTTTAACATTGGGTTTACCCTGAAATTCTCAGCACCTCACTTTAGAAAAAAAAAAAAATCCCCAGCCTAAAGAGCTAATAAACAGTAGCATGTTGTCTTTCTGACACCTTGGGAGGCCTAGCCAGTAAAAGCAAATGATGAGGAACATCATGTTCTCTTTCCTGTGTAGCTCTTTAGTGTGGGGGTGGATGAAGGGATAAAAGGGGGGGGGTAGCCACAACAATCCCAAGTAATAATAGATAATAGAGCTCTTTATTTATATTCCCTTTTTTTTCTTGGAACTTAATTTAATTTGATATTTCTCAGGGTCTCATCACACAAGCAGGAATGAAGAGTCGCTTGCATAAGCGACCCTGCAATTCCCGCCGTGTTTACACTTCCCAAAGCTTATTATTGGGTCGCTTTATCTCAAGCAAACTGCAAAGAGCACTTTAGTTGGACTGGACTGTCTTGAAAGAATGCTGGCTTTACTTTTAACTCATTCAATCCCAAAGACAAGTTTTTTTTTTTTTAAGTTTTTCAAGTCCAGACATTCCATTTTTTTTTAGGTTTTTGCCTAAAGGAGGACCTAAAAAATGGCTAGTACTAAATAAATTAGGTACTAAAGTAATCTATGATAGTAATTGAATATGTACTAAAGTAACTGATTAGTATAATTTAGCATTTAATTACCTAAAGTAATCAATTATTTGATTCATTTACTACCAGCCATTTTTAGACCCTTGTTCAGCCAAACACTTGAAAATTTTCGAACAACCCAAAAAACAAAAAACAAAACAGGGATCGAATGTCTGGATTCCAAAAAAAAAAGCGTAAACATGTCTTTGGGAACGAATGAGTTAATAAGCTTACAGTGAATGCTACAGGCAGTCAAACATTGTTTTTGTTTTGTTTTTTTAACTGAGAAATTTTGTTCATACTTTGACTCTAAATTTTGCTTAAAAGAACATTTAGACCACACGATTTTGTTTTCTTAATTCCCTCAATAATGTCATTATACAGTGGTGCTTTGACTTGGAAGTTTTTGGACTTGCCAGTCTTGGCTCACTTGCTGAATCAAACTGACGAGAGAGAAGAATCAACACTGAAACGTGACTAATTGATTGTGTCCTGCAGCTGTGGTACACTTGTACTTTGAAGTTGTGTGACGTTCAAACAATGCCTAATAGAATGATCCATTGCAGTGCTTGTGTTTGATGTGGAATAAACACAACTTGTATTCTCATGTGAACTTCACCTGGTCCGAATCAAAAGCACACATTTCTCCAAGGGCCACCCAAAATAATACATGGTCCAAAATTGCTGCTCTTTGGGTCAGTGATGACACCCAGGGGTTTGATGGGAAGGTTAAAGCAGTTGACACGGGCCGAGCGTACAAACGGAAGCGCCTTTTTGGCAATGGCGGCGATAACATATTTGTGTGCAACCTGCCTGACCTCTGCCATTGTTTGTGGACTTCTATTTTAGCGAGGAAGTGGTGACCGTGCACACGTTAGCACGCGCTACAGTGCACTCAGTTCATCCAAAAAGCATCTTGTGTAAGAGGTCAACAATGCGTGCTGGCAAATCCAAGAATTTCCTTTGATCTAATGATCTACATTCCTACAAGTATATATATATGTGATATGAGGTGTGTCAGAAATGTTCCAGGACTGGTGGTGTACATACTGTACTGTGCGTGAGAAGAAGCGACAGTTGTAGCTGGTCAACTTTTGCTTTTATCTTTTAGGACATTGGAGTGAGATGATCAAAGCCAAGCATCAAACATTTGATCTTTTGGGTAACAATGTTGTCGGAGACATACCTGTGGCTTTCCAGAACTGCGAAAGGTACACTTTCCCAGAAGTATTATAATCAATCATAAATGCCTAAAAGAAAATTGGTTATTTAGTCTCACTGTCTCTGAAATTGGTTCTGTACCCTCTCATACTTTTGCGTATCGGTTTGAGAAATACCTATACCACGGAGACTTTGAAGTAGGTACAAGCAATAACTATTTTGGAGGCTTGTAATTAGTTTTGTACAAAGACAGAACCTCGAGAGTACAATGTTCTGTCTCTGGGGCGGTACCCTTGAATGTTATGTACCTTGAGAGTCTGGTGACTTTTGCAGTTGGGGAACATACTGTACCTGGCCTAGGAAGAGGTACTTGTACATACAGTCACCTTGGAGTCCTCTCATTAGTACTACAGCATAGCTACTCAAGGATTTGAACATTTAAGAGAAAGAAATTGGACATTGGACACTTGGTCTGAGAAACATCTATGCAATATTATTTAGACTATAAGGCACAAATTATAAACTGCAACAACAATAATTGTACATAAAATCATTTTGTCATGTATAGGCTGCACCGGGCTGTAATTCGCAGGTTGTAACAAAATATATTCACGCAGAAATATTTTACATTGAAGTTTTTTACATTTTTACTTTTCTTTAAAACTTTTTTTTTCAAACTGCGTGGTTACCAACTCAATAGTAACACACCTGATTGTGTTTACTAGAGGATAGTCCTCCCCTGGTGGGGAATAAACCCAACTCAAAATAAATTCTCTGATATCATTTTCTTATGTCCCTTTGTTTACTGGAATTTACTGGTGGCTAGTAAAAAAATGCAGGTATGCCCCGCCAGATTATAAACAGTGGATTCAAAGCGTGAGAAAAAAGTAGCATTTTATAGTCCGAAATTAGCAGTACCTTATATGCCTTGGAAGAGGTCCAAAGTCCTGTAAATAGTCCCACGGCTAACACAATGTTTGAATGAACTTATTTGGGGGTTGACAAACAACAAGGACATGTTTTTCCCTGGGGTTGTAGTCTAAACCTTTTAGCTCTATACCTTCATCGATTCCTACTTTACAAGTATACCTTCGAATGTACAAAAAAGAACGTCCTTGTCTCCAGGGCAGCTTCAGATGTTCTGTTTTTGTACCTTTGACACGTGACATCCATTTTAGTCTCAAAAAAGGAACATAGAGTTGTCATGGAAGCAGCCCTGTGGGGAAAAGGAAGTGTAGATTGAACCTTTTTTACACAGAAATCGTACAAGTAGTTCCTGCGTTCAGTCTGGTTTATTCGCGGTGTTGGTGAGCATTCAAGCATGTGCTTCCAATAACTTCATACAGTAGTAAATATGATGAGCAAATGCAGACCACAAGACCCCTTTCAGTTTTAGTCTGGATGCCTTCATATGCAATACAAATGTCTGTGTTGTCATTTGTATTGTGATGGATATTTATTGGGATGCGGTCAGACAGAACAAGCATTGAGACAGGCTAGAAAGAGAGAAAAGGAACAAAACTAACAGGATAAAGACTGTACAGCTGTCTTTCGGCTGATTTTTTTTTTTTTGCTTTGGTTTGGAAGGGCAAGCAAGCTGGAAGGAGTGAACTAAACTGAACTCATTTCGGAATAAAAAATCTTTGGTGTATAGTGAACAATTGCTAAAAAAAAAAAAAGGGCCTCAAAATGTTTGATGCCACTTACAGTTGAGGTTTACTGTCACATCATCTACAGCAGCAGTGTTTCAATCTGCTAGCGTAATGCTATGCTAAATGAGCTATTGTAGCTTGAGTAAAGGCAGCTGTGGCTAAAGCCAAACTGTGGCATAGATTTGCCACCTCTGTGGCCTAGGAGATAACAGGGCTGAAGTCTCGAGCTACACGTATCTGTCAATGTGACGTGGGAGTGGCTTGCAGCATCCTATCCAATAGGGGAGTGGTTTTCAAATGGGGGTGTGAGTACATCTGGTGGTACATAAACACCCCTCAACGATCAGCAGATTTAATTTGAGGTTTTTTGATGCAATGACAAGAACAGTACATTTTAAAATCAAGAGCAAATAAATTGGAACATTAAACAACTCAATGCTTAATAAATTCACAGTGAGATTTGAATCATTTGTTGATTGGAATAATAAACAGATGCCATTACATGATCTATATTCTGGAGTTGTTTAATATAATTCGCCTAGCGATAACACTACAAATGTAGTTCCAAAGGTGATTCAAGTTTATTAAAGTTAATTGAGTCAGACACTGATGTCACAGAACACCAGCCATACCCAGGGATCCAGAATAGTTTGAAGACTCAAATTTTAATTTCTTGAGCTAAATGCATCACCTATTGTGTCTTAACCCTAGAGCCCCCCCCCCCAGCCCAACACGCTGAGGGAGGAAGCGGCAGCCGCAGACCGAAAACAAGCTACACTCGCATCTACTCGCCATCGGCCTTTGTTGAGAAAGCTTTTGTTGTTGTTCGCCGGTTTCCAGGGACAAAATAAATAACTGGGACTAACCAAAGGCATTTGCCTCCCTTTCCGCCCCCGCCATGAGAAACACATTACCGGCGGTTTACGAGTGTCGAGCCATTCTGCTGTTTCTCCTTTTGAGCCGCGACCCCCTCCGATCTTCATTCCGCTCAAAATCCAAAAGACAATAGTGGTATTTAGAGTATTTTCTTTGATGAGCTCTGCGTGTTTTGCTACACTTGGAGCTTACGTGGTCTCATGTTTGTACCGAAAAGCTTGAGGTCAGCGCCGGAATGTGGCAGGAGCGAGCGAGGAGGTCAGAGCATCACCCAACACATTCCGCAGGGATGAAGCCAACAGGATTTGATTAGCCATACATGCTCATATATGGGAGATGAACTGCAGGTCACGGGATGGTGCAAATGTTCCAAATTCTTGAAGCATACTTTTTTTTTTTTTTTTTTGACCCCCAAAGCATCAATGGGAATTTAAGCTGGAAGGAATGTCCACATTAGTACAGACTGGTTAGCACGTCCGCCTCACATGTGTAGGTCATGGGTTCGGTTCCGCCTCGAGCCTTCCTGTGTGGAGTTTGCATGTTCTCCCCGTGCCCGGGTGAGTTTTCCTCACACATCCTAAAAAATATGCATGGTGGGTATAATGGATAGTCCAAATTGCGAATTTGTGAGTGTGAATGTTTGTTTGTCTCTGTGTGAGCTGCAATTGGCTGGCAACCTGTTTAGGGCGTACCCCGTCTGCTGCCCGAAGACAGCTGGTATATGCTATAGAATCCTTGCGAGGACAAGAGGTTCCACATTATATAATGTGTAACAAATTCTAAGAAATTACATTTTTTGAATGTTAAAAGAAATGAAACAATTGGTTCTGGAAAAAAAAATGACAAAGCTGAATCTAGTCAGAAAATGTACCCAATAGCATTTTTTATTGCAGCCCCACTAAATGCAGCTTTCTGATTAAAATGTTTTTAATCAGAAATATTCACTCGATTTCATCCACATCAGGGGGCAGCCATTTTGCTACTCGCTGTCCACGGAAAACAATGATAGCAGTTGGCTAGGGCTCAGGTAACGACCAATCACAACTCAGGCTTTGACGCTGAGCAGGGAATGGAGGACACTTTTGTTTCAGAAACTGAACTATCTTTGATCTCTAATGTTATATGAAGAAAAATTCTTTTGTTTCACCGTTAACTTCGTCTTTTCAGAAAAACATCATTTTGTGGCACTCGACAGCTTAATCTCTTGCCCCCAGCTTTTAACTGAAAAAAAATTGTGCTTTCACAATACCAAAAAATGAAAAAAAAAAGTGGAGATATTGATACTCTAATGCTACACTTCTCTCTTCAAAAAAAAAAAAAAAAAAAAAAATATATATATATATATATATATATATATATATATATAAAGTATATGTAGGTGCTGGTTGATATTGTAAATAATGCTCAGTCAGTCAGAAGTTTGATACAAAATGTACATGTATTTCTCTCTTTACACTTTGCAATGACAAATAACATTTATTCAACTTTGAACAACAAAAAAAAAGTCCATGAGGACAAGTGCAAAACTGCCTGAAATCCACAAGCAGAAGGCGGCAACAAAAATCAAATAAAAGTTAACATTGAAAAAGCAAGACGTTAGCAAATCCATACACAGGCTGGCGAGAAAAAGACTTCTGTTTATTGGTTGACACACCAACAACATCGTGGCGCCCTGCGTTGTGTATTGTACGACCCTTCATCAGTTTCACCATTCAAACTAATTCAGCCTCCAGGAGTTATTGTCAAGAACTTGCTGCATTCTCACAGTTAAGTACAAATTGTTTAAAAAAAACTGTTAAAAGAAAAAGGTGCGAATACTTGTGCAAACGCCCAAAAGAACAACGTGAATACACCAACGTGGCACTTTTTCCGTATGTACAGTAGGCTAGGGCTGTGCGATTGTGTGGAGATGTCCTTTTCAACAAAATGTTTCTTGGTTAAAAAAAAAATTAAAAAAAAAGTGCTTAAGATTTTATTGAAAAACGTGAGAATGCTGACACGAGCTGACTGCAAATGTAACATAAATAAACAATATAAAAATGAACTTCTTTAGCAATAGCTCACTGTAAAACGTCAATTTTTTTTCCTCCTTCACCACAAACTCATCGTAGACGGTTGAGACGTCCGGATCCGGTTTTGGTCGCCTTTTGCAAGCGATCCAGTTTGAAAGGCTAATTCAGTTTTAAACGAGGAACCAGCCTTCCTCCTCGTCGTTCCCCCCCATGAGTCCATCCACACAGGCACCTCTAGAATGGAAGTCTGTCCGTCTGTTTGTTTGTTTGTTTGTCCTTCAGCAGATGAGCTCCTGCTGTATTTCGGGGCGAGGGACAAAGGGGGGCTCAGCGAAGGAGAAAGCGCCACAGCCCGTCTTCAGCTCGCCCTGGCACGCCAAGTAGGAGCCCATCAGGCCCAGCTCAGGGGATGGCGCCGGGCTCTCGGGCTCCGACTCGGACTGGCTGGTGTCGCCGGTGTCTGGTTCGTCCAAGGATGACGAGGACCGCGTGGCGTGGAGTGTGTGGGTGAGGGGGTTCAGCCATGGGTGGCTCAGGCATTCCTCCGCCGTGGCTCTCTTCCTGAGAACACAATAATAACATGAAAAAAATGAGCTGACATTTTTTTTACATAACCAAAATGGAACAAAAAAAAAAAGTTTTACTTGGAAAATATGTCTTTTCGTCTATTATGCAAGGAATTTTTCTGTCATCCCCAGCTAATACATCAACGCTGACAAGTGGACACATGCTTTCATCCGCCATCCGCTAATTCCATTTTCTCTGCTACCGCTGCGTCAGATGAACAATTATCCTTCAAAATCACCTTATTGCTGTCTTAATGAGGTGATGCTTCACAAGAGAAAAACGTTTGGGATGACAGGCCAAACTAAAGTAATCCTGAACAGTTCGCAAGGGACAGTAACCGCAAATAGCCACAAAAAAAGTGATATTGATGATTTAAATCATATTGACCATCCAAAACATTCTTTAAACCACCATCAAACAATAAAGTTAAGTCAGAGCTCGTGCTAACTTGATTCTAACAACCTTATAATCATCGACTATTAAATGATTACTATTTGGTAAATCTTAGATGGTTTCTTAGCTTGCTGGAGCTACTGTGGTTCTCTCACAATCACACCATGACAGTATCCAGTTTAAATATAAAAACTCAAGAGATATGTGAGTTTGTCACCCTTTTCATATGGCAGTAGCTAGCGGTAACCCGCTAAAGATGAGCGTTATGAAATGGCTGGTGTCAGTTTTATCCAAGGTGAGTTCTGTTATCATTATTAGCATCACCATCACTACTTCAGCATTGTATTGGTCTTTTTAGGTCAGCTGGAATGATGATGAATAACCTAAATGAGTCATATAGTCACTTTGAAGTCATCACAACAAAACACAACAAAATGAAGTCAGAACTTGCGCAAAAGGAAACCATTTTTTGCCTCATGCGCTCATTTCAGACGCATTTCCGACTTGACTCACATCCTCAATGTCTATGTACGTCTAAGTAAATCTCACCTGGGGTTTTTCACCAACAGGGACTTGATGAAGTCGACGGCCGGCGGAGAGATATCCTGGAAGGTGTCGTGCGTGTACTCTACGCTGACTTGAGAGATGTTGAGGAAGGTCTCCTGCTTGTCGTCACCCAGGAAGGGCGACTCACCGGTCAGCATGACGTAGGTCAGAACCCCGATGCTCCTGGCCACATTAGACATGACTTGTCAGCTTTGTAGCGCAGGTTTAGCTCTGGCAAATGTGCTATGGGGTACACTCACCACATGTCAGTAGCAGTGCTGATGGGTTCATAGCTGAGAATTTCTGGAGCTACAACACAAATGACCTAAATTAGCCAACCGTGACAAATACAGAAAAAAAGCAGAAAACTAGATTTAGTGTTTTCTGGACTCACCAACATACTCTGGAGTACCCAAAATCTCCCGAACCTCGCTGATGCTGTCCATGTGTCTGGAGAGGCCAAAGTCCACGATGCGGATGTCGCCCAGGGGCCTAGCGCTGGTCAGCAAGATGTTTTGTGGCTGCGGGATCGGAAGGCCCAAAGTTACATAAGCGCCAAAGTCGGTAGCGAATGGGATTTGGCGCTTGGTTTGAGATGAAAAGCACCCTGGAGGATTTGGAAGTCCGCGCCGTCAGTCGGCATCTCACTGAGCCTCTGATCTACGCTAAGCCAATCAGGGAGAACTGGTCAGACATCATATATGATGACTTCCCGGTTAAATTGTTGCGGCGCACAATGGCTTGGATTAACGCCAGATTTGCTTGGGAACCCAATCTCTTGACATCCCAATCATGACCCACTAGGGATTACTCTTATCAAGATGACATGTTTTCTGGCAGAGAAACCGGATACTTCAGGGACAACGACACTTATAAAAGAATAAAAAATAATAAGTACTAGCCTTGTTATCTCATTCACGGTTATTACTCGCCCCCCACCCGCGCCATGGGAACTAGGTTGCCTGCAGGGGTTACATAACTAGCTAAATATCTCCAGGGAATAGTCTGTCCCATGTAGTCACGTAATATCCCATATAGGGGCTCTTACCTTTAGATCCAGATGCACCACATTGTTTCGATGCAGGAAGGCCACCCCCATTAGGATCTGCCGGGCCAACCGGATCACGTCTTTCTCCGTGAAGGCGTCGTCGTTGTCGGCGACGCACTGATCGAAGATCTCGCCGCCGGCAGCACTGGTGCGGGAAAAGAACACGGGGGGAGTTAAGTACAGAGAAGCCTTTTGACCACAGGAGGTCATTAGTTTCAAAATTACGAATGATGTGCAACGAACTAGTAAGTGCAGTTTTTGTAGGCGGTATAAACAGGACCGTTGTAAACTGAGGACCTCTTGAAATGACGTTTTCATTGCCGTTAGTTTTCAAATGGTGCCATTATGAAAAGTACTTTGAGGATGAGCAACACATTTTGTCAAGCCCTGAGGTATGGGTCATTATTGAAAATGTTAATTTCTAGATGGGATCTGGGATTTTATGAAAGCCACAAGATTTACATTGACTAAACATAACCTTAGTGCTTAGTCAGTCTTCCTTTTGGTTTGCTTAACTGCCAAGGGGACAAAAGTCATTCCGTTCTTTTGATATAATTGAGGACACCAAACCGAAACCCAAGCCCACGTTTCTTCTGCGTTATATAACTCAATGTCTCTGTGTACTTTGGCTTGATAACGAGTTCATATCTGGGCTAAAGGTAGCCATTTCATTTCCCACTGGGTAATCATAACAGGGTGAGTTGGCAGCATGTTCAGATAAGAGATAATCGGAGTTGACCGTTATATGGGTTGCGATAGCACAGTGGGAACCAACCATATCTTGTGTCTTATATCTTTAGATTGCAAGTTTCGTCCAAATGTGGTTGAAATTGGATATTCACGTTAGACGGCGTATTGTACATAAAAGTATGTAGCGTACCTCTCACAAGGAGTAAATCGTTATTCGACAGTCGGGTGGGCCTACAGTGTAGTGATGAGGTTTCTAAATAAGACGGCAAAAAGTTGAGGTCAGTAACTAGATACTGTAAGAACCTCCGCCTTGGTCTTCCCAGGGATTATACTTCAAAAAATGTCACATTTTTGCGGATAACTCAGCCTGCCCGCTACACTTGTGTAGCAGGCGCTAAGTAAAGCAAAATTACGGAAGATCAAGGCGCGATGCCCCATCCATCAAAACGGTTGACAAGTTCAACCACCCCCACCTAAAAAAAACTTGATGCATGTGTGGAGGATTTAGATACACATGCTTTTTATCGTCCGGAGGAACCGTCGCAAGGAGTTACGTAAGCGCGTCGACCTCCCGGACATCGCGCCCTCAACAGGCCTCAGCTGTGAAAACAGCGCCGATGTTTTGCTGGATTTTGGGGATCTCATCCTCTTTGTTGTGATCCTCGATGTTGACCCCCCTCTGAAAGCGTTGGCAGCATGGGTTGTCAATGCTCTGTACAAATCAGGTGTACGTTCAGGAGTTCTAAGGTCGTGGATTTTAGGTTTACGTCCACGTTTTAGCGGACCAAATTTGAACGTTTGCAATCCGATTTTGTTTTTAATTACCCTGGGTGATTGTCCATTATCTGTTTAGAGTGGAAAATCTTTTTGTTCGCGCTTCTTTCTCAAGAGCTCTCACGACTTCAGACGTTCCTCCCCTACAGCGAGCAGCCAGATTAAAGCCTGAAGTTGACCACATGGACGAATGGATGAGGTCAGATCAGTCTTAAATCTCCAAGTAAGTGGCTATTAAACATGGGGGGGTTACACTGAGTCTTCGGGAGTCATCCTGCTTGGCTGTCCGGTCCACTAAGTTTTAAGACCTCCGGTTTTCAGTCCTATTTAAAAAAAAAAAAAAAAAAAAAGAAACCCAGTGGGGTCATTCACGCTCCGGGCCAATTTAGACAATGCAAGATAGGGGGAAAAAAAAAAGGCACTCCAAATGTAAGCAAATGAAAACAGGAAATTAAAAGATAACTTTCAAATCATGTTTTAGCCAGAGTAAACTTAAAGGCTTAACCCTATGAATTTAGTTGCTGCTGCTCTTTTTGAGGGGATATTATGTCATGGGGCAGCGACACTAATAGAATAGACCCAAATAGATTAGGATGCCTTTATTGTCATTGTAAAATACAATGAAATTGAGCGCAGCTCTGATTGGTGCATATTAATAATAGGAGTTTAAGGTTTACACGGGACATGTTTTTAAACTGAAAACAGGCAAGCTATCTAGATTACTTTGGGCTTTCATTTATATGACAACTTTTGTTGATTCTCTAGGGTATCTGTGAGACTCTTTTGAAAAAGGAGCTTGTTTTTCCCTTACATAGTGACAACACCAGCCACTACAGGGTTTCCAGTTATCTGTTTGCGGTTCGGCATGAATCGGGCCAGTCGCCTTTATCTAATCCTTTTAAAGTTCATCAAACTAGTCATTTCGCAGTTAGCAAAGGGGAAGGGGGGGTTTGTGCGGTTGGCTACCGACTGCAGCTGCACGTGAAACGCTGAGAAACTAGCGTCTATTTCACAGACAAGACTGCGGATGTGGTTGCGGCTATGAGAAGTATGTGTGAGAGCGTGTGTATTTGCCGGCTGGCGCGCTACTTTTAGCAGCGTTTCTTACTGCCTCGCACGGAGGCAAAACTGAGAAAAAAAAAAAAGACGTTCGTGCGACCAGTGTAACCAATTGCAAACTGTAAACGCCAGCTTGATTTAATATGCTCCTCTCTGGGTGACCTGCGGTGCGACTTTTCCGCTTTTGCACTTCGTTAGAATAGTCATCATAACATAGCGACAAAGCCGCAATGAGACTACTTAGCATTTCACACCACAAGGTTGTTTGCGAATATGTTTCAATTTCCTCTGAGTGTTAAAGGGTATTTTACAGTTGTGCACACACTTGCACTAATTGTGAAGTATATTTAGTTGCCTCATGTAATACAAAATAGTGAAATTTTGGTCAAATGCATAATGTATACCATGTTAAGTTTAAATGAATAAATATTAACATCAAAGAGGCGACTGATTGACTCAATTTCCATCCCTAGCCGTTGCGAGCTTTTCATTCCTTGGCCTTCTTACCATTCCAGCACCAGGATGATCTCGGTAGCGGTTTCGTAGACCTCGTGCAGGGCCACCACGTACGGGTTACACTTGGCCAGTTCCAACACGGCGATCTCGTTGAGGATGTCCACGCGGCAGTCCTGGCCTTTCCGCCGCTTGCGCAGAAACTTGGCGGCGTACTGCTTGCCCGTGGCCTTCTCCGTGCACTTCTTCACCACCGCAAACTTTCCCCTGAAACAGACAGTTTTACATTTTAAATAGAAATCGTTTTCTATCCAAAAATAAAAACATGATTCTTAGCACTAATGTGCCACAACGGGCCACACGCACATACAAAAAAATGCTAAGTGGTTTCATTGGAGAGCACAGATGTTGCTATTGAGCTCAAATATGTGCACAGGAAATGCCATTAGACACTAAGTCAGCAGGCCTTGATTTTCCATGCTTGGAAGATCTGACCAGTAGAAGTCCAGGCAGTTGAGGATTCACAACGTGAGAAGTCAAGCAATTATTAAAGACCTGAGCACATGCCAATATAATATTAAACATATGCAAAGAAAATCTGAGCCATGCTCATTGTTAAGATGAGCATTTAATTTTCTTCCTACTGTATACATTTTTGTAGAACTGTTCAATACGTGTCTGCCACAGTATAGCTCCTACTACTGCCGAGGTGGGCTTACCCGGTCGGAATTTTTTTTTTATTTGATTTAAGGAGAAGGAAAACTTTAGTTTATATTTTGGTTATTGTTAATAATGAATTTATTTTTCAGAACAACACATTTTGTCCACTTGGTGTTGACTGAAAATCCCATTTGCTCAAAGCTCATGTAACCACAGCTCACCTGTTTTATGGGTTTGGTCATGTAACACTGACAAGCTGGGCCTTGATCGGGAGTTATCTTAATATTGAATTGCATGCTATGTCATTTTCCAGTACACAGCGAGTACAATGTGTTTTCAAAATAATTACTGAACATGAATAATAATTTAACTATCAAATTGATTATGGACAAAATTTCAATTTTCAATTAACTTTTTTTTTTTTAAACTGTTCATTCTATGCCTTATGTCTCATGCCGTCATGAATGCCATCTGAATTGCAGAGGTGCTTTTCAACACTACAACACAGCACAACTAACAAATGGTAATGAAAACGAAAGTGTAAGAGAGTCCCCGGTTTATGAACTCACATTTCTTCGGCGGCAACATAACCTGAATTTAAACAAAGTAAGCTACCTTCCAAAATACACCTTGTTCTTTAGTAGCGTTAGAAACCAAGAACACCCTCGCAGAAAAGATGCTGCCTCAATGTTCTGGGCATTCACATTTTCATTAGTCAAAGGTCAAGATGCCCTCCCCAGAACATAATGACCCCCCCATTTCTTTTTAAACACAGCTGACAGCAACATGGACAAATGGATACATGTTGACACCTTCACACAGAGGCAATGACAGTCATACAAAAAGCTAGCCAGTTGGTACTACAGACCCGAGGACCACCCACCTGACCGGGCCGGAAGCGAATAAGGGAGGGAGGGCAATTGGCTCAACGTTTAGCTCCGGCCAGCATGTTTTGAAAGCCACCACAATGTAACCTGAAAAAGTCCAGTCAGCGTGGTGCCGCTCATTTTTTCCTGAACGTTCCCACACCGTCGTATCAAATTCAGCCTCACTGTCTGTGGCCCAGAGCCTCTGGGTTAATGTGCAAAGAATGCAAAAAGGCAAAATCCCCCGTCAGAGCCTTTTCTCAAATTAATTAGCCCCGTAGAGAAGGAGCGCCTTGTGGGCTGGGGAACTACATGTGTGATGAAAAGAAGTGATCAATGGCCACAATGGTTGGCGGATGGGGGTCTTTTCAAAGAAGAGTCAAAGGTTACCAAACATGGCTGTCGTCCAAAGGGGCTGTTAGACCAAAACACATTCGTGGTGTGGCCTTTTTATGCATGTGGCAGCATTTCAGCGAAAATGGCAATACTGCGAGCTCGTGCCAATTTTTCTGTAGTGCCCTAAGATTGCGAAACATTAGCCGAGGAGAAGCTAGCGTCATTCAATGGCTGTCCAACTTGACCATGAATAGCAGCAATATTGAAGCAAAAGATCCTAAAGGCTCCTGGCGAAATTGACGTCTGAGTAGGAAGTGTGGTAAACTGCTCAAGATGATACAGAAATAGGTCGTGATGGAAGTCAACAGTTGATAAGCGGCCAATGGCTAGCTGCTTAATGTCAGGTACCTACCTCTTTAGTTTCCTTGCATTATTAAAGCAATTCTGCTGTAATTTTCTGTCCCATTTTATAAATGTTAGTGTGTATACTGAATATATTCTAAAAGCCTAACAGACGACGATCCTTTGTCATCATAATTCTAACCCTTGAGAAATTGACTTCCTGCGGAAGTTTGCGCCACGACAAACAACAGGAAAACGTGCATGTACGCATACAAATTACAAAGGAGATGACAGAGTTAAGTTTCATATCCGGCCACAAATATTTTTTACTGTGCTCAACATCCCCCTTGTAAGTATGTAAACTATAAATCTAATCAGCAGGAATACAAAGACTCGTACACAAACATACAATACACACTCCGTGTACTTGATGCGATTTCAAGGGCCGATTTCAAGATGACTTCGCAGGGACAAAAGACATGGGGGAGGATGGTGAGAGTTTTGGGAGAGGGGGAGGAAGTCGCTTCTGTTACTCTGTCATGAATTTTACAAGCCTCCCCAGTCACATACACAACACAGACAGTCATAACTCCAGGCTGCATCCCGGGATATCCCATCAAGACTAGCCTCACGTGTGCCCCTTTATTACTTTATTTAGCTTTTGATGAGCTCAGACACTTGTGCTACTATTTAGAAAGATGTGAATAACACTTTCTAATGTTGTGCTCGCCTTATTTGGTTGCACAAGCAAGTGGAGGAAAACATTCAAACACGTCTACAGTATGAGTCAGCGAGTGCAAATTAGAATCTGAATCATAATCATCGTTGTATAATTAGTACTTCTTCAAAACGGAGATTGTGCTACATGTGTTTTTACAAATACAACAACAAAAAAAGATCTGCTTCTCAGATATTCAATTTTTCACTCAGGTCTTTGTGTGTGGAATCGTGTGTCTTCTCTGCAGGTACGCTTCCTCCCTCATTCCTAAAAAGTTCAGACGACCCCAAATTGTCCTTAGGTATGTGAGGATGAATCCTTGTTATTCTTGAGGTGCCCCTCAGTTTTGTGCTGATTATAACCCAGAGGACGGATGGATGGATGGATGGATGAATGGCAATTATAAAAATAATGCTGCACAAATGGTTCCCAAAATAACGTTGATATGCACTGTAACTTTTATTAGTGCCACAATACGGAAATTCCAACATCGTCTGAACTTTGATCACAAAATAAGTCCTTTCCCAGGAATTCCTCATGGCTCTTTTTGCACATGATTTCTGCACATGAATGAATTTTGCAAAACTCACACGCGTCTCTCTCACACGTGCCTGGCAACTAATAAGATTAACGTAATCACTTCAGCTTCCAAGCGCCGTTCCATTCAGGTCTTACGACCAGATGAAAATAAACAAAACAATACTTACCGGCCCAGTTCTTTGGCTGCCAGCTCGTAATTAGCCGCGAAGTGATCCGATCTTATCCTGGTGTGCACTTTCGCCACCATTCCGCTCTTGTTGTCAATCTTGGCTGCGCTTAGCATCGTTAATGAGCAAAGTTCAAATCAAATAACTGTCTAGGGGCAAAACAAAACTGCTGGGGGATCAGCTAGAGCTGAGCATGGTAATAGAATATGTAACTGCACCAGACGATAGAGAAATAATCCAAGTTACAAGGGAGAACGCGCAAGGTGTGTGACTGACTGCTGTTTAAATTGCTCTAACTTCAACCTCCTCGTTCCGGTTAATAAAGCGCTACCGCTGGCCCGCCCATCTATGAGACGTCACCAAGCGTGAGCCAATCAGCTTGCGGGTAATCACCGGAAAAGGGCGGAGACAGGTTGAGTGCCAGCTGGCTGTGAAACGTTCAGGTCACGCGAGTTTGCAGGTAAAAACAATTTCCAGTTTTTTCAAACGACTTCAAAGAACAGTACTGTAAATGGCAAATTTTGCCCTAATTTAGAAATGTAAAATCTTTATATCATTTTTTTTCACCCCAAATCTTGGCCTTTCATTCACCGTTTATACAGTGTATGATTTTCTATCTATCTGTTTGTCTAGCTATCAAGCCATCTATAATTGTTAGATACAATTAACATGTACAGTACATTAATTTCTTTTACCTGTAGTTTTATGATTCACATTGATGGCTTCCCGCACAAGGAAATGCAAAATCTGGTATATATGAATATTTTCATTCATCCATTTTCTATCGTGTCTGTTATCATTAGGTTCTCAGATGAGCTCTATGGTATACTTTGAACTTTTTGCCAGGTAGTCACAGGACATGTATGGAAAATGGGCATTCATTCTCGCAGAAAATGGATCGTTTACAGTCATGAGCATCAGCAAGCGTAAATCAACTTTTAAAACTAACATTTGAACTGAGGCCAAAGTAGTGTGACCTTCCATAGGTACTTTCATAGGTTAGACTTTGTAACAAAGCACAGCATGTTCACAATTCACGTCCTCCTGGCACGCACGCTAGATGCTATCGTCGCTGTGTTTTTAGCCAACTGCGTTTGGCTACGCTTCAGGGTTGCAGGTGAGACTCGCAAGCTTCCCGTGGGTGACAGGAACGTGTGTGGGAGAGTGCCTGCCCGAGGAATTCGGAGCATCTCGAGGCGTCGCCCGGGACGAGTCAGCGTGGAAAGTGATGACGATCTCGACAAACTGGCTGTAACTGTCAACTAACAGTGTGCCGGCAAATAGCTGTTGTCTACGCGGTCCGAGGCGTGTCAAGGCAAGGGCCTGATTTGTTTTGAACAATATTTGACACATGAAGGCAGAGGTTAAACAAGGTTAAATTGGGTTTTCTAAGACATCTTAAGTTTCTGAATGATATCTGACATAAGATGGGTAAAGAGGCTGGGGTTATTGGTCAAGTAAGCCAAAGTAAGGAGTACAAAGTACAGATAATCTGTTTTCAAACAGAGGGAGGAAAGGTAAACAGTCGGCAGAAAAATACATACAAGGTTTACATCTTCTTGAGCACAGTAGTAGTATTTGTGCTTCATTACATTCGACCAATGTAAATTGGAAAAGTGTTTTAAGTTTTCATTCAGCCATGGATTGTCCATTCAGTCTGGCTGTTGTTTTTACTGATGGCCTACAAGAGCTAAAACGAATAGTATCTCTCTTTTCTGCTAAGATAACTAGATTATTTCAATGTCAATATGTTACATTTCTATTAGTATCATGTCATATTTTGCGAGTGAGTCAGTTATCATGCTAAAACATAAATGGTTAGCATCATGCTAATCGAGTTCCTTTCCTCAATTCAGCCTAATGTTTTACGAAATGTTCAACTTTCTCTGTTAAAGTTTGTCAGTTGATTGGTCGTTTCTCTCTGTGTGCTCTTTAACTTGCTGGCAACAAATTCAGGGTGTACCCCGCCTGCTGTCCAAAGACAACTGAAATAGACACCAGCAAGCCCGCCACCCTTATGAGGACAAGCGGTTAGGAAAATAGATAGATGAACTCTTCCAACTATGTAAGTATGGTGCCTAAAATTGTTCATTTTCTTGGTAAAACATACCCATATATATATATATATATATATATATATATATATATATATATATATATATATATATATATATATATATATATATATATATATATATATATATATATATATATATATATATATATATATATATATATATATATATATATATATATATATATATATATTTTTTTTTTTTTTTTTTTTTTTTTTTTAATCGTGCCAATTATGCTAACGTATCAATGGCCATTCTCTAGTTAGCGTCAAAATGAACTCATTTGCTGTCTGATGATATGATACATTAAGGATAGGTAATTATTTCATACTTATTTATCGTTTACGCTCGTGTATTACTGCTTCTAGATATTTGCGGACTTTACCTTTTTGTCAAGCTATCTCCATAATGGGTTCAACAATTTATCTATCTATCTATCTATCTATCTATCTATCTATCTATCTATCTATCTATCTATCTATCTATCTATCTATCTATCTATCTATCTATCTATCTATCTATCTATCCATCCATCCATCCATCCATCCATCCATCCATCCATCCATCCATCCATCCATCCATCCATCCATCCATCTATCTATCTATCTATCTATCTATCTATCTATCTATCTATCTATCTATCTATCTATCTGCTAGCTGTAGAGAGTTCATTAGCTAGCGCTAGCTCTAGCTAGCTAGAGTTGTTGAGCTAGATAGCACAAAACCAAGGAATGAATCTGAAACAAAAATGCTAAATTATATATCACTTCTCAAGATTGTTGATAGTCGATTGCCGATTGTGGTTACCTGTTGAAATTCTAAACTGAGATTGTGTGTATTGGCCGGCACCACAGCTCACGGCATTGCGAATTTTCTGGCGGTATGTCACATGGTGGACAAAGTTGTTATGTGGCACACAGCGCACAATTGTCCATTTTCACCGTAGCAAAGCAAATTGTGTTGCCGCCAACAGGCAGTGATGTCAATGAACGCTATTGACGGCGAACATTCCACGAATCCCTCCTGAGTCATTACCGCATCAGGTTGCGTAACCTCTTGCGGAGGCTAATTGTTACCTGAAGTCCTCTGCAGAGCCTTGACCCTTCCGCCTTCTACATCTCTCTCACCAAACCAGGGGTCAGAGTGCAAAGGAGGCTCGTCGGCCGGCGAGCGAGCGCGACCAGGCCCAGGAGAGCAAACTAAAACACATACCAGCGAATTAGCCCGCCAGCTCGCTGTTTAGCTCGCATAAATGTGAGAAGTTGAGTCGTGACCTTTCTGACGTTCTCAAGCAAAACAGACCTGGGTTTTGTTTGGACCCTGCCCTTCTAAAAAATCCAACATGTGGACATGATTGAATCAAACACAATCAGAATTTGACAGTGGGTAAGTCGTTTGTGGCAATGAGTTAGCTCTTTATGACCCAGCATTTTTTTGAAGGCTTTTAATTGTAATTGATCGTCAAATTTTCATTGCATTAGAAGCTGGCCACTAAAGCATTGAGTTCAACATGAAGCATCTCAAGTACAGGTGTGCGTCACAACACATTGAGTGACATGAGACAGGACTGTTGAATATTTGTCCGCCTCAGGATTTTGTCTTTAGGCCTGCTGCCTTTGTAAGCGCACTATTTGCTTTCTCCATTTTAGTTTCTGTGACCCAATTCCAAGCAAGACATTACTCACAGATGATGGGGCACAAACGAGGAAGGCCCCAAGATGGCAAATAAGTGAGCGACGCGTCCTCGTGAGACACTTTGAAAGAGGTGATGTAGAGGAAAGTCAAACAGCCATTCTTACTAAGTGTATTTACTTTCTCCCTTTCTCCTGGCTTTTTTTTTTTTTGTTAAGGAAATTTGCACCAGTTAACAAGACTTTGCCATGACCGTGACAAAAAATGTAGAACACTGAATGAACCCTGGAGAGTGAGTTAATTCCAGTAAGGGAATGATAAGATTCAGTGTAGTGGTAATCTGATCTAAATCCACACTGTGCTTGCTGGTGTGCTGGCGTTTATCATTTACATACGAATAGGGTACTTTACAAGACAACGGTGACAATGCAAACACTGGAAATCGCAAAGAAGGGCGACATACAAACGAAATTCACACCAGTTAAAAAGGACATTTTTTTATTTGCATTTTTTGAAAAACTTCACCATCAGACAACAGCTTTGTCAAAGACCCGTGAAATGATGTATTATGTGTTTATCTGGCCTGTAATTGGTATTTCACACAGATACACTGCTTTGTAAATATTTTTTGTAAATATTTATTGCCATGTAATGATATGAGATACCTTTCATTACGTAACTCGATGCAGCACTACTCTTTTTAGACTGAAAGGTAATGATAGAAACTAAACAAAACAAAAGAATCCACTATCTGCAATTCAATGTCCCAAAAATGGTTGTCATGGAAACAAACAGCTAGGCGGACACTGTTTCGATCAATTTTACGCTCAGAAATAGGTATTTGACACCAAACTGTGACAGTTGGAAGTCGTGTTGGCCCACTCAAGGTCTCTGGAATGTTGCGCTATTGTGCATGTCAAACTTTTACTCATTCACTGCCATTGACGGATATAGACAGCATTGATCCATCTCTGAGGTAATTATTTTTGTCACTTTACGACTTTATTGCGAAAAATGATCAAATATGTTCAAAGGGATCGTACACTTATTTGGTCAATTTCAGCAGTAAAAAGATGTGTGTTCATAATTTCCTAACTATCTTATCTTTAAAAGAAACTCAATACTTTTTTAAAAAAAAAAATGGCAGTTGCTGTCGACAGTAAATGACATCAAGTGTTGAAGGCTTATTTAACAACAGATTACAGTTTACCTTATGGATGTCACATGACCAACAGTGAGTTTTTAAAGTTATCAATCTTACATTAAAAAATATATCAAATTAAGTATAGAAAAAAATATTAACTTTTTACTGCTGACCAGCCATTGAGTGGAAGTGCACAAAATTAAAACAATGTATATATTTTTTAATATTCTGTTTATATAACTATACAATTTATCCCGTGGTTATCAAAAATCTACATATAAATACTATACAAATGCAAATGACTGAACTGTTAAATTTAGTGGTACAAATTCTGGACTTACCTTCTTACATTTGTCTGAATTCCAACAATTAGCTACTGTGTCGGTAGTTATGCAACTTAATTTGCGTGTCGCTATTTAACCAGATGATTTAATTCGCACTGTTAGTGAGGTCACACACTGGTGTCATCTCAATGCAAAGCCGTCTGAAAGGGGCTGCGATGCTTTCACACCTCGTAAAATGCAACAGTCCAGTCCGGCTTGATTTAGGCTGCTTAAACCCGCCACCCACGTCTTAAACATTCTTGATATTCGCCCCACTGACTCCACTGTGGAAAACAACAACAATGACTTCTCGGTGGCCGGCATGGGAAGCGTTTCCAAACTTTCAAAATTTGTTTGACGCGCATTGCTGAAAAATGAATGGTATTAAAAATTAAGTTCCTAAACCTTCTTGGCAAAAGCGGGGGGAACAAAATCACCTGGGGAATCAAAACAATTCATCTGGTAAGCTGCGGATCACAAGATATTTTGTGCTGGAGAGACCCCCTAACAGGAGCATGATGTGTGGCCTTAAAAAAACGGATTTCAAGTCAGAGCTATTAAAACGTGGTGTTTGCCTGTGGAATGTTTATCTAGAGTTTTTGTGTACTCTCTCCAAGCAATTGGCAGAACATATATTGATGTACTGTACTCAGGCACATGTCAAACGTAAGGCCTTGGAGCTATATCTGAGAAAAATAGCATGCTTATTTACTTTTCTCTTCCCCTGAGAGCTAGCCTAAATATTTATGTCCAGCGTTGCGTCCATTTTATCTTAGCAAGGCAACAAAGTGAATTACAGGACACTAGCGCTTTGTCAGGTAGCTCCAGTGAGTCAAAAGATATAGAAAAAAACAACTGAATATGTTGGGTGTCAGGAGTTAAAAAAAAAATCGTCAAAAACAAGTGCAATGCTATTTTCTATACATAATGATATGATGATGTCATCATACAGTACTGTATATGATAGCTCTAAATGTGACTGTGTTTCTTCGAGAAAGCCTCCAGCTCACCAATGAGGACAAAGTGCGATAGAAAATGGAAGCATGGTACTAGCTTTAGTTTCAACCGCATCATAAATGGTGTGTCTGTATCAAGCATTGGCGTTACAGGAAGTGCGTGATTCTAGAATCGGCAAGTGGGCGATTTTGCATGTACAGAGTCGTTTTGCCGCATCCAGACCACAGGAATGCATGACGAGCGCCTTGCTCACTGACTTTTGCATGTCAAGACAGAGATAGCTGTTAAAATCAGTCATCTTTCAGGTATAATGATTATTTTTTTTAATGCATTTGTGCTGAGTAGTGCTCATTTGATAGCCGTATAGAAATGTGCAACTGCACTGCATGCCCCTAATTTCCATCTGACAGTGACAGGTAACCATTTTTTTGAAAACCTGAAGTCTTATTTTTTGGGGGTGGAGGTGGGGGGGGTAATTTTAATATCTTAACAGTGTCAGCGATTTCCTGCACGTCCTGTCAAAAGTAGGCAGCCACACAACCAGTGAAAACACGTTGGTTGCCAGGTGCCCTTCAACACAGAAACGATGTGTGAAGTGTTTTTATGAAATAAGTTGCTCAATTTTTGGCAGCACAGTGATGGCGGTTAGGCCATTCAGTACGCCTTCCAAGTTCAGACATTCAGGGCTCTGGCCTTTTTTTGAACTTTTCATTTTTTATGAATTTACTATGGCTCCCTCGCAAATGACAAAAACATGAACGTTTTATTGAAAACTACATTTCCTATAGGTGTGAATGAGAGATTTGTGAATGGCAGATTTCTAAACTTACTTTCACTATATTGATGTCATCTGTTATGCTATAGTTACGAATTTTTTAATGTCAAATTTTGGCCCTTTGTATGCTCCCATGTTTCTATGAAACATGTTAAAAACCTATATGAACAAAATGGATACAGCAGTGGACACAAATCAATAAGATGGGTCTTGGGTAGATATGTAAAATTGGTAGTTTCATATATGTACATATATATGTACATATATATGTACATGTACATAGATATGTGTACAATTGTACACATATGCAGTATAGGATATGCTGCATCACAGTGGAAGACTGGTTAGCTCAAGATCGTGGGTTCAATTCTGGCTCCGGCATGCCGGTGACCCTCGTAAGGGCAAAGAAAATAGACGAATGGATGTTAATTTATATATCATCAAAACTATTATAATCCACCGCTACATAGCAACACACATTTTAGCCTTTCCCTGTCATCTTCGAGTAACTGTCATGATAGGTTTTACTCAATTTCCATACCGAATGCTCTTATATGTGGCAATACCAGAGATTAACAGTTATATGACCAGTATATATATTCCTGGACAAAATGTCTACTTGTTGTTAGAATAACAGCTGATTTTTCTTAGGATAATGGTGGATTAGTGACAGTTCAATTTCCTTCAATTGAGAAATCAAGTTGCAAGTCGAACAACTGTCAATCCTGGCTCCATCATCCTCACAGTAATCCCTCACTCTACATGTTTGTGCGGTACAGTATCGGGTGGCGTGAACAATAACCTTTGGAATTCAACGAGACAAAATGTCGTCCCGCAACAGATGGAAAACAAATCGGGTGAGCGAGCGTCGCTGCACCCGCGACTGTCCGTCAAGAGCTCGTCTGAGCGGAATGGCCTGGCCAAACAAAACACCGCCAGATCACTTGTCTCCGATTCCATCGTACGTGATAGACTTTGACGGGATACACGCTCCGTTGAGCAGGTATAAGCACGAAGTTTACTCATTGTCTGCAAAACCAACAGGAGTGACCAAACGTCTGCGAGGACAGAAGAAGTCACAGTCGTGGAGGAAAAGAAATCTAGGAAGAAAGCAACAGGAAATGGGGAAACGGATCCATTTGGAATGTCTGACTCTGGAGAGAAATGGAAAACATTTATTGAGCTGGCGGCAGAGGGGAGTTGGGAGTGTTTGGGCCTGAAGGACACAGAAGGAAACATAAACACACTTAAGACGAGGATAAAGAGGCTTTCAAACACCATTTTATTCTCTTGTCAAGCCCCTAAATTAGGACACGTAAACGTGTCATTTTAGTATCTCGTGAAATTCTACAGAACATGGAGGACAGCGGCTGTCTGACACAGAATTTCCCATCGCAGTAGTCGGAGAAATACCAATGAAATGGAAGAAATAAGCCAGTGCGTTTAATACCGGCAAAAAATGCTGAGAGGTTAAGGCTGTGAAACCTCACACTTTAATTCTTTTAAGGCCAAGTGAGCATTAAACTCTCAGTGGAAGCTCTTGTGCACAGCCAAAACCAGTGGCTGGTTTGTTTTATAAAATGACATTTTCTTTTTCCAATACGGTTGCAATAGAAGAGACACTTGTTTGAAGGTCTTTGAAAACGTTGCTTTGTGTGGTCTAGTTCACTTAAAGTTGAGGTATACGAGTTTCCAAATACTCAGTTTTGTTTTGACATTTTGTGGGTTTAAAAAAAAATCTCAGTTCAAAAGAGATTAAAAAAAACAAACATGGTGTGTATTTGACTATTCACAAAAGAAGAAATCTGTAGAGTACTAAACAAATAGTTAAGAATGGGAATTACAGATGTCAAAATAACATTAATTGCAGTCATAGTTAAAACGCTATGTTTTCAACCTAATTGTTAACCTCTAACTTTTTGCTACTTGTATGCAAAATAGATCTGCTTTTATGTATCGGGCTTCTTGTGCCTGTGTTGTTGGGGGTTGAAAAACAAAGGTCAATCACACCCTGAAGTGGACACTGATTGACTCACATTGTGTTTGGCGTTACCTGATAGGCTCCTGTTGTTGATGGGACAGCAAGCTCAGGAGCAGAAGGGAGATGTACAAATGGAAATGCATGTGAGAGTTCTTTGTCCAATGAATGGTAAATTTTACTTTTAAAAACATCCTAATGACAACTTTGATAAATATTGAGTTATATTCATTCTTTTCACTACAGAATCCGCTCAACTTTAGCCTACCATATAAATGCAAAGCACCCAGCTGTGACTGCAGCTCCTAACAATAGCAGCAAAAGCACTAATGCTTCTAAGCCATAGCAAAGCTCTTAAACAAACTAAACTTGAGACATATATGACCTTTGACAACATATTTGCCAGTCCAAGTCATATTTAATGCTAATTCTATGCTAAAAACTCACACCTATTATTTTCTGTCATGTTTCTCAAATGAAGAATTTTAATACAATAAAGCAATGTCAAATACATAAAGTGAACTGTTCATTATGTGTGTTGTCATATTATGAACAGAAAAAAAGACAGAATTTGTAGTGTAGTTTAAGAGCAATCTAGCAAATATCAGGGCTCGACTCAGGGAATGCCCCATTTAAAAAAAAACATTTGAAAATAACAGTAGCTAACATTTTGTCCAAAATCCAACTAAATCCCTATGAGAAGTTTCTGCAAAATGAGCCTTGGTGATGACGTGAGCTGTCATCATGAATATGGAAAACTGGCTCCCTTGGAAAATGGAAGCACTGTTACCCATCCTCACGTGTCAGAGCTCTATTGAGGAGGCTGTACGTTACTCGGATATGTACACATTCTAACGCACACATCTGGGTCGTGGCATTCCATGTGAGCACATTGCACAGAGAAGATATTCCCACACATCGATTGACAGGGTGACGAAAAAACAACGCCTCTAGCTACAGGTGTCGCTAATGTAAATGAACAGTATGTACGCTATGTACACACAATTTGCCCCGTGGATGAGCATACTTGAAAAGATGGAACAATTTGCTTCCAGCTGTCTGGCCGCGCGCCTCACCGGCTTCAGGGGAACAGCAGGTGTATGTGTCCATATGTCACATGGCGGGGTTCAGAGGTCAGCTTGGGCTGGCTGATTACCCGCTGAAGGAGTGTGTCTTCATGCATGATTTCAGAATGACGGGGATGGAGAAAAACACACAAACATGGGTGAAACATAAACTCCGCAATGGAAAGCCAGACTCAAACCCGAGAGCCACGTCCTAACAAATCCTGCTTCCAATTTTTAAGAAGTCTTCAAACAACCAAGCGTGTGTGTTTATAGAATGCAGCAGACATGCTAACCACCAGGCTACCATGCCGCCAGCTCGTAAAGTCATTAAGATTAAAATGATTGGCGGAGATAAATAACGATAAATAGGATTAAGATGATTGAAGAGACAACATCAACTGGGAATAATTACTGGAATCAGCAGGAGTTATGGAGCAAGATCCATCTCAGATGTGAACGCGTCAGCAAGACCCATTAGTGGCTGTTGTGCACAATGCATGATGACAATCATTCATTAAATGCGAAGGACAGCTTGCAGCCCTGCCCTTTGGCCTTTTGTGCCCCCGCATGTGGATTCAAACTAGGGGATAGAAAAGGTCATAGTTCAGGCAGTGGTGCGAATCCTCCTTTTCTCGCTGCAACTGTTCTACTCCAGTAAATAGCCGTTAGTTTAAACAGATGTTTATTTATGCATGACATCACCTACCGAGATAGATTTTGCATTCTTAACTCATTCACTACCCTTGATACTGTAGCTGGAGACATCAAAGATCCATTTTTACTGGCCTGGCACTGAATTTAGATCAAAAATCAATTTTAATTCTCGTGCAAGTGTAAAAAGACGATTTAAGAAACAGTGATGGCGTATGAAGGTAACGTTTCTACAAATCACTTTTGCACCAAACTTAAGTGACAATCTGTTTAGAATATGTTGCAGTCATAAAAGACAACCTCATATACTATAATTCCTTGAGACATGCAGGACTCAAATTTTGTGTGGTATAATGCTTCACAGAGGATCAATCTCCAAAATTTCACAGATTTTAGGTCTTTTCTAATATTTATCGGAGGTGCGCTCTTGAAAATTGTTTTGCTGGTCCGTCGTTCATCAGTGGTGATTTTCTTTCAAGCTGTACTTATCCATAATCGTCAGTACATCTGTCCATCATTTCATCTTACCCACTTTTTGTAATCACTTTGTTACCCCCAGAGATTGGCATCGTACCAAATTTTGCTGAAAAACAAGCTATCCATTGGTGGCGGACAGAGCGTTGGTCCCCAACGGACTGCTCACCTCCTTTGGTGAGTGACTAATACACCGGCGGACGAAAATTGTCATTAGTCTGTAAAATGATTGAATTCTGCAAGCATCAGATTTGAATGAATCATGCCCCTTTGGTGATTGTTCACAAAACAAACAGGCCAATAGGATGCACTTGGTTGGGTGGTGTCGGTTCCATTTACATGCTATCGTCAACAAAATTTACTGTTTTTAAATTTATAATTTCACCAAGTGTTCCCGTTCTATTGGCCCGTCGTCAAATTCCAAGGTTAAGCAAGCTGGCTGTATCAGAAGTCTTGACGAGAGAATACGCGTAAAAGATTCCAGAGCTAACAGGCAAAGACAGCCCGGTTAATATTGACGGAAATCCTTGCCACAATTGTCTCCTTTGCGACCCGTACAGTATTTACAACATCAACTTCTCTGACAATAGACAAGTCCCAAAGACAGGATATGCAGCAAATCTTCTGAAATGTAATTGTTCATCTGTTTGCAGCCATTTAGCCTTTTTCAGTCAAACCACAAAGCAAATGAACACCACCAGCTCCCTGTTTTCAAACAACAAAACCTCCCAGTGAGAAAGCCTGGCAGAATGAATGCGTATCTTCTCAGCACAGCTTGGACTTGTAACTCATGTCAGCAGCCAGTTAGTCACACCTTCCTTGGGGAGAATCTTCCGCCATTGTTTTTAGCATTTAGCACAACAATCATTCAAGTTACGTAACAAACAGCTGACCAAATGACAGCAATTAACCTTTCCTGGTATGTTCCAGTCTTGGCAGAGGGTGTAAGCGAAAACCACCCTGCAGTATTTTACAGTCATATCAAATCAGAGGTGGGCAATCCATCGCCAAAATCGACCTGTCACAGACGGAACGCGTACCTTACACATTTTCAGCAAGTTATGATGCGAACCCTTGAAAGACAACACGGACAGCAGGAGGACAGTTTATTGGTGCATTTACCGTAATGTCTTTAAAATACACATACTCTCTGGGAGTATGTGTAATTTTTCGCATGTGTCTGCGTGTGGTTTAGTGGCATTACGGTAAATGCAGCAATAAACACTCCTCCTCCTGCTGTCTGTAGCTACATCTTACGCAGCGTCACTTTCATTTGAAGCTTCAAAGACACAAGTTTTAACAGAGCAGTGTCTTGGTCTGTGTTGTTGAACTCACATATCACTCAAGGTCATCTCATTCTAGCTACGCTTCTCATGTACGTATGTCAAGTGAAAGGGCCTTTGTTCAAGCAAAGCCAGGCACCAACCACCAAAACTTTAGCCTCCTACCTGGCTTGGACCAGCTTCCACATAAAAATCACAACTTTCAAAACATTACTTTGACTTCATTGTCACTGTGAGGGCCATTTGGAAACCGTGGACGTGGCCCCTGGGCGGTACTTTGCCAAACTCTGCTTTACATCGTAAGGTAGCACGCATCACCGAAGGCCGGTGTTCCTTCAGTGAAGGGTCAATTTTGCCATGGATTACCCAGTTCTGAATAAAAGATTCTTGAAATGTCCAAGGGGACGCCGAAGCTTCTACTGTAGTCGTGGCTTGAACGGAAACGGAGAAACATTTTGGGTCGGGATTCGGATTGAAAAGTATCAAGATAGATCTGCCCTCGGAGCCGGCCATTGTCTAAATCTTAAGGCCTGGAACTACGATCGTGATGCCGAGATTTCTTCTCCATCTGTTCATCATAATCAGTCCTGACCATAAAGAAAAAATTGGCCAGACTTCATCGCTTCTTCATTCATGTCCGAGCATCTTTACAGACAAGAGACTCTTTTGTTTGGACCGTGGCCTCTCAGCGGGTCAAGAACTCCGCTCACAGGAAACGAGAGCATCCGCGGCCGCAGCTGTTTGACCGCTAAGTCTCGTGAGCGTCACGTCGGCGAAGCGTTGCCGTGCCAAGAATGTAGCGCCCATACGACGGATCTCCAGGAATCCTCCCCACTGACGCAAACGGGCCAGGCCCGATGGAATCCGCTGCCACTTTCCTGCAAAACTTGAGGCGAGTGTGAGAGAAGGCGAAGGTCTGATCCGGGGAGATTTGCAGTATACAGACAAAAATATTTGGGCAATGCGGCCATTCCATTCTAAAGGTGCGGAAATGTTTCAAATGATCATGCCTCTTTCCTTTTTCCCCCGGTCCTGAACTCAAAACGTTTTCGTCTGCATACGTTACCCTAGCTTCTTTTATCCAGATCAATGAGCATTTTACATGAGTGTATATTTTGAACTGTACTTAAAATCCTTGAATTTTCTCAAATTCTTTCTGTGCGCCTTATATACTGTATAATCAAGTACGTTTTTACAAAACTGGACTTATATCGCGGAGATTAGTTTTTTATCGGCGAAAATAGAGAGATGTCCGTTTTGATATTTCTCCTTTAGGTATCAACTTTCATTTCCTAGCTGCCAAAGGTTCAAATTGGAATCGAATTGTATGAAAACAAGACATGATTAGACAACGCTTACCATTCAAAGATGAACGTACCGAAACAAACGTGTTTTTGTCAAAAGCGGGGATTTCAACTTGACAGCATTCAAATTGATGTAACTTTATAAATTTTGGAGCTACTTCATGTAATATGTATCATTTTCAAAGGGATTATTTGGGTCTTTTTGAAAACACATTCAACACATGGCACAACTTGTTTGAACCTGTCGCCATGATCAAATTATTTTCTGTATTTTCAAAGGGAACCACCAAAATTCAGAACTAATGTCCATTTTTAATTCCATTTTGTTTTTATAGCTCATAATCAAATTGAAAAAGTTTCAAAGTATGAATATTAAATCAATATAAATTTATGCGTCACAAGCCCATAGTTCAAAGGGATAACGCTCTTTTCATCCGACGAAATCCCATGATCTCAACCCAGCGGGAATGTAACTTTTTATTTTGCATAAATCATTTAAAAATACATGTGTCCCTCGAGCGCAAAAATGTGCCCATGCTGCTTCATAGCAAGCTCGTTTTTATCCGAAGAAAGATGAGGGCAAATTTACTTGTGCGTTGATGTTATGAAATAGCATTTACCATCTTTCCATCTGGCTAGTATCGACATTTTCCAGATTTTCTTGGGTAAAACACATACTATATCAGTTTCGAATGGAAATATCCATGGCCTGATGTTGGTTATATAACAGGCTGCCATACCACTGATGGCATCCTCCGCTACGGACAATTTGCCACGCAAGCCACTCTCCAGAATGACTTTCACGTTCGTTAAAGTCATCATAAATCATCTACCGGCATTAATCATGACACAACTCTTAATAGCATCTGCCACATAAAGTAAAATTATAGGCTGAGAAGTCCTTATGTAATTCTCAACAGGCGTGATTAATTGACAGGTTGCCCCAGATAGCATTTTGTTGAGATTTCTTGAGAACCTTTGCTCCCTTCATTTTCATCATCCCAGGAGGGATTTTTTTTTTTTTTTTGGACGTCTCCCACAAGGATGTCTGCGAAATGTCACCGTGCCCTCGGACCCGCGAAAGAAAAAAAAGAAGGATTTCAGTTCGGCTTCCGATAACTCTCGAAGACAGAGGGTCGGAGGACAAAGGTGGCATTGCGTGTCATTCATCTCGTGGGCAATAAAATAAAAATAAAGAGTCGGGCAATGACGTGACAGAATAGGGAGTCGTGCGTGATAAGCAATAAGTGTGAACCTTTTTATGAGGAAGCGATGTCAAGAATGTGATAAGAGCCAGATGGCTCTTGGGAATTTTTTGAATGTCTTCCAGGTTGCAAGGTACCTTACATAATCAAGCGCTCAAGCTATTGTGCGATACACAGGTCTGTATCCCCCGTAAATTCTGGACTATAAGACGCTACTTTTTCTCACACTAGTACAGTGCGGCTTACAGGTATCTGCAGTTTTTTTCTTTTTTGTTTTTTTTTACCAGCCACCAGGAGGCAATCTAGGAGACAGACTATCAAAGTACAGTGATCCCCCCTACTTCGCGGTTAATGGGGGGGCTGTCAACCCCCCGCGGGTATCAGTTCCTAGATTTCTATGTACGCCCTAATATAGCCGCAGTAACCAGAAACAATCCTTTTTTTTTTTTTTGTATTTTTTGCCTAATTAATTTCCTTTCTCCTATTATTTAACATTACATTATCCTTATTAACATTATTAAGAATTATTGTATATTCATTAAATAACTAATATTACTTAGTTTGTTGAGAATTTGTTCTCAGGACTGGTTATCTGCACCAAGACTCCGGTGAAAGAGTACGCAAGTCATCATGTTGAAGTTCACATTTATTTTGGCTCATGTATGGTGTATCATGTAGTATCTGTTGAATAATAAATCAACAACAATCTTAAAGTCAGTCTAACATAAAAACACTTAATCTATGAATTTACTGTATTTTTAGCCGACATTAGCGGCTTAGCAACAACTAACAACTACTAACTATAACGTGCAGAGAATGTAAAACAGGAAACGGAAATGCAACGCGACCCGACAAATTAAAAGCATGCATTTCAAAATAAGATAAAAAAAACGCCACAAACTCTAATGCTTGAAGAATTCTTAACATAGTTATTAACTAATATTACTTCGTTATTTGATTAATACAGTACTGTATAATGTACTTTTTTGCTTTTTTCAATTTTTGTACATTTTTGCACATTTTTTAAATGATTTTTTATTTTGAAATATTTTTTATTTTTCCTGGGAAAAAACGCAAAGTACTGAGACCGCGATAGCTGAGACCGCGAAGTAGGAGGGATCACTGTACTGATTTTGAGTTTGAACTGCTGTTTTACAGGCCACCAGGGGGGCACTCATCACTAGTAAATGCAGCATGCATGTTACTGTTGAGTTGGTGCTGTATTCTAACAATCCGAGCGTGTCGGTGTTAAGTTGAATATATGTTGGAGCTGCTCTTGTTTCTAAAAATGCTGGCATGTTCAGTGTTGAAGGCATGATGTTGCTTCAACCAGGCAGTTAAAAAAGGTTCATTTTATTGCATAATATCTGATGATACAACCTGCAGTTTATAATCCAAGTGCAAACATAGATTTTCTATTTCATTTTTGTTGGTGTGTTTAATAGTCCACGTGCCCTATAGTCCAAATATGGTACTTGGTGACATCATTTACCAGCAAAGCGATGGACATGATTTACAATTTATAAACATTTGGTTATTTTTCCAGTCTGAAGAAAATGGAAATATTTTGTTTTTAAGGGTCCAGTAATTGAATCCCAGGTACTTATTTCCATTTTTTTGAAGTGCTTGTCTAAAGGAATGTCTAAAATGACTGGTACTAAATGAATTAGGTGCCAAAGTAACTAATTACTTCAGGGCCTAAAGTAAACAACACTTGAGGTAATTAGGGATTAGAGTAATCAACTCCTATAGGTACTCAGGGACAAAAAAAAAAAAAAAATCAAGGTAATAATATACTAAAACAGTTGAGTTATTTAATACCTAATTATCTAAAGTAATCAATCGTTTTAGTACATAATTACCTAAAGCAATTTATTATTTTAGTTTTTAATTAATTTTGTATACCTGGGCTTGAATGTGTGGACTCTTAAAAAACATAAAAATTTGTCTTTGGGAATGAATGAGTTAATAGCAAAGACATTTTTTCCTCTCTCGTTGGCTCGTAGCATTTCTAAAAATATTCAAATATCAAAAGGCCCTTAATTCATTTACATTTGTGAACTGAACCATTTAGGTTCTGTGTTTGTGGACTTTTTCATGGTTTTGAATCGATTGAAGTTATCTTTTTTCCTTGCTATGTTCAGTTTCCCTATTGGTCTTGCTTGTTTGGTTTTCATTTTCACCCGCTCTCATTTGCCCTCTTCTTTGTGTCGACCAATCAGCTCCCTTCAGCTAGTTGGGTCTTGTCCAGGAGTAGCTCATCTCATCATTATGTATTTATTTTTTTGTATTTAGCTCACTCCTTTCTCTCCCTCTGTTTTGGTTTATTGTTGTTGCCACATGTTGTCGCATTCCTCTGGTCACGTCATGCTTCTTGTAGTTGTGTAACCTTGAATTTAGAAGAAGAAAACTTGTAAATTTAGGCTTTTAATCTAGTCTGTGAACTTTGTTTTGTTTATTTTGGGAGACGACTCCGAATTAACCCTAAAATTTGAGGAAAAAATACAAAAAGGCAAATGCAGACATGTTGCTCACTGAATTGAAATATTTATCAGTTGTGTATATTTTTCACTGTTATATTAGATTTCTGAGGTTCAAACCGCCACTTTGAAGCTTCAGATATTTTAATGGCTATAAGGTCATACAGTAAACAATTTGCAGTAAAAAGATTTGGATGATGAAATGGGGATAAATGACCCCAAAAATTGTACACAAAATATAGAAAATATACTTTAAAATACACAGAAAAAGAAAATCACAATCAAATTGTACACAGTTGATACACTACCTTTATTTTAAGATGTTTTTCCCCTGTTTGAAAATACCTTAATAATTAAAATGATTAATTTGAAAATTGCCTCTGCGGAGGTAATGACTGGGAAGGTGAAATGTGAAAGTTGGCTGGCCTATTTTAGTGCCTTCCAGTCAATGTACCGAAATCAACGCTGACTCAGAAAAACAAAAACAATGACAACCCCTTGGGACTATGCCAGCAATGAAGGCAGGTGACATTTCTGTTTGGGCGGAGTGCGAGACAACTATTTAGTTGAGGTAATAGCAACCGTGAGAGCGCGGGACTCTCCGGGTCGGCATCTAACAAAAGACTTCATTTGGATCTGATCTAAATACATCCCGGAGCCGCTAGATTTTTGTGTTCTCGGCTCGTGTGAACTGAAAACCCCGGAATGAATGCTCCACCGCTGCAATGAGGAAGTGGATTCCGTTCGCAGTATTGTTGAGAGTCCTCCCCGCCCCGTTGGCGAATAAAATAAGTTATTTATATGGAATTTGGTTAACACCTTGCATAATGAAAGATGACACGTGATGGAGAAAATTGATGCTGTTGTTGAAAATCAATTATTTTTGTAATAGCTGTCCACAGATACAAGTATTTCCAGTAATGTTTGTTGGGTTTTAACCAAAATAATTCAAAACTTTATCATTGTTTTGTGGAGCTGAAACGAGTCCAAAAGAAAAGAGTAATTCAGAATTTTTTTCAGATTCAGAAAAAAAAAATGCTTGAGAAATCAATTTCTTATCCCGGATACTTACTTGTACACTTAAGGAAAAAAATGTCATGCAATGAATGATAAATCACGCTGGAAACACGGCGAGAAGTCAATTTTTTAAATCAAACAAAGTTTACCAAATAATACATGTACACGAATGCCTTGGTGCACTTTTATTTTGAAGTTGTTGCATTAACAGCTTGACTAGTCTTTCTACTGCAGCCCAACTCCCAATGCAAACAACGCTACGTTGTTCGGAAATCACGTTCAAATGTCAATTTAGGCCTCTAACAAACGACTTAATTTTGCTGATTTTGACATTCAGCAACCTTTACCGCTGGTTAGCGGTGGCTTGCGCTCCATTTTAGCGACGTCGAGCATGAATTAGCCGCAAGATAGCAGCGCTTGAGCGCTCCATATAGGCTGGCGTTGCCTTTCCTACTGATCACATTTTAACAAACCACACTGACTCAAATGTGCTGTTTCAGCCAGAAAATCCATCTCATAGAACAAAATATATGGGGAGACATTTGGAGGAGGAGGAAGTGCGCTGTTAAGCACCACTTTAATTGAAATAAATATGATATTGATTATCAAAAATTTTCAAAACTTTTTCCATTTATAATTGAGTGAAAATGTGTTGTTTGGTCTTCTGTGCTTATAACTGTTTTTCACCTAGCAACAAAATAAATATACAGTATAATTATATATATATATATATATATATATATATATATATATATATATATATATATATATATATATATATATATATATATATATATATATATATATATATACTGTATATATATATATTTTTTTTTTCTTTTCAATCTATTCACATTTACTATAGGATGAAAACAATGCTCAATAGCCGCAGCCCTAGCTTTTAGTTTTGTAGCTATTTTAATCTCGACAACAGTATGTTATGAATCAACCAAAAAAGCAAGACACTGTCTAAAACAAGACAGTTTTAGCCTGTTTTACTGGCACCCAACCCTGCCTCCGACAACCCCTCCCTTCCTCACCAGAATGGGGTTTAGACCAAGAGAAGTCAATGGTTTTGTGAACTGTGGTTTTGTGGAGCTTTTTGAGACTCTTTTGTGATTAAGGGCTACGTATATACTGTAAATAAACTTGACTTGACCAGACTAGCCACTAGACCATTCTTAGAGCAACACTATACAATGAAAATAGACGTATGGACAGGCCCCATAGTCACTGTGAGGAATCAGCGTAAAACTATGAACGCTATTAGATTAAACTCAACCGCTCAGCTTCTTAGTCATACGATCTTCAGGTAATTCAATTATTTTGCGTCTACGATGTTATTTGCGTTCAGAGATGGGCTCTTCTAAATCGCTTTGAGCTACTTTGCAAGTTTTCGGGGACCGCAGCAAGTCAGTTTGGCGCAAGACTAGATGAGACTGCGCGTATCTCAAAATAGATGTATGAACACGTGTGAGCGATAAATGCCGCCAATTGGGAGCTTGTTTTCAAGATCATATTGTGTCTGCATACCTTCAGTGTTAGTTTGGTCGGCTGTAAACAGACGGTAACCTGGCAACGGCCGAGAGATGGGTGGAGTAGTTCTGATTCAATGTCTCCAAGTGGACAAGAATGTAAAGGGTGAAGCGCCATCTTTGGGAAGTTGAAGGACGTGAAGGTTAAAAAAGACGATTCATGCAAATTAATATAACAATATGTTACGTTAAGATCAAGCTGGGTTCTTTGGATGAATGCCATGGCGGCTGAGTCATTGGCTGGGCCACCGCTACGCTCCTCACATCACCCTGTGAGGCACATGATTGTCTGCCTTGTGCCATGAGTGACTTTACAGGTTGAAGCACAGACCTTGTTTGGTCTAAAACTGGAGTTCCCTCCCAAACAAACCAGACCACAAACCCGGTCAGCTTTAAGTGATGAGTCTGCAACCACAAAGTCTTAGAGGAGCCCCGTTTAAACAAAGTCTTCAACTTCCTCCAGTGAGGAATCCGCTTGTTGAAGTCTTCAACAGTGGGTCAAAAAGATAGTCAGGTCTTTGTGCACTCCCTCTGAACATTTTTTGGGAAAGCACCAGCTGCCTTCTAAGCTAAACGAACACTAGGACCACAAAGACCGGAACAGGATTTCCCCCCCAAAACAGAAACTACATGAGTATTCATGCAATAAACAAAGGGGTACGTTTCCCATGTTGTCTGTGTACTCCGTTATTTCCTGGAGCCTGTAGAATTCTTTCAAAAACTGGTTCTGTGGAATTCCGTAAGTGGAAGGTCAAGGAAATAACCCGAGGGTTCCAGCTGATGCCCAGACTCCATTTTAAGCTCCAGTCTTGACCCAAATATCAAAAAAACTTTGGTTTCTCCACGTTTTGAGAGTAGAATCAACATTAAGGGAGTTCAACGGTTTCAGGAAATCCGATTTTTCTACATTTCAAGCCAAATAAAAGATGCTGAGCATGAACATTCTACGTGTTCAGGTCCATTCATACTTTCCACAAGTCCTCTCCTGTTTCACCCAGTGATGATTTTAGCAGGAAACAGCAAAGCCCAAAGCTCTCCTGCCGTTGAACCTTTGACTCCTCAGTCCATTTTATTCATGAAACGTGCCCCATTGTTGTGTGTGGAAGAACATCTCACCACCAGCGAGGCTTGGATATGATATGATCCTCACAGGAACGGCTCTGTTAATGTCTTTTGCAGTACCGCAGACTTTTTCTATTTTTACCATCAACATATTGTGTAGGAGCAGCCTCAAAGTCAACGGCCTCTGACGGTTTGTTTTGGAAATGAGGCTCGGGAGCAGCGGGGAACTCTGGTGGCTCATGCGTACAATCCTGAAAAAGTAGAACCTCTGGAGGGACCCCTGTAAAAACATTGAGTCAGGCTGTTAGAAATGTGGAGCTACTCCAGATTTTTGCAGCATTTCTGGCCACGTGTATGAAAACGACAAACCAGCCAAACGGATTTGAGACGCAAGATGAGACAAGGTCATAAACTTTGCCCCCTCTCAATTAAAAAAAATGGGAAAAGCTGATTTCTTGTTCCTGGGTCAAACCTGCGTACAATACGACAATAAATCACCCGCTCCATCTATTCAGGCCTCGAGTATCATCAACCAGTCAGCTCCATCTGTCTTCCCACTTTGTTATTCCTTCTATGACCGTGTCCATCCATCCTTCCATTTACGATAGCACTTGTCCTCATTAGGGGCCCCCCCAGTTGACTTGTGTGAGAGGCCCGGTACACTCTGTACTGCTCACCAACCAAGAGACAAAACAACAGAGCAAAAATAAAAGTACAAACATAGTATAAACAAAAAACTTTCTTTAGACTTCTGACCCTGAATTCAGTCCTACATGCCACTTGACTGCCTGTGAATTCTCTATTTTTTATTTATTTTTTAATTTTTACTATAAGGTAAATTTAAAATCCTTTAATGTTCTCAAAAATCAACAGTGTGTCTTAAGTATGGTTGTCTGCTTTTCACTTTTTCATCTTCAATGCTAATTTCTTTCTATTCGACATTCACATTGGCATTCTCGTTCGCTAACATGTTTTTGTCATACCAGAACGAGCACTAGTTCCTGCTTCTGTGTCTAGGAATCATGGGTAATGTAGTCCTGCTAACCTGATGCTGCAGTCAGACTGAATGTGAACTGAGCATTTCTGGCAGCGGATTTCCAATAGTAACTAGTGAAAGCAATTTGAAAAGAAATTGCTTATGAAGGCTGAAAGACTAAATGAAACATTTTGGATGATTTGGAATGATATAGAATTATTTTGAATGGTATGGAATGGTATACAATGCCTTGAAATCAGCTGAAAATGTTGAAGATTGAATGATTTGAATCTTCAAAAGTTTTTCAAAAGTATTGGGGAATCACCCTCATTTTTGAGGGCTATTTAAATGGTAAAAACTTTTTGTACGTGATAACATTTGGCATACGTAACTGCATATTATTTGGGGGTAGGCTGCAAAATGAGGAAATTTCTTCGTGTGAATTTTTTTTCACGTTAAAAAACATTTCCAAAATGACTCAAATGAGCTAAATAGATCGAATTTCTAACTAAATTTAAAAAACTGAAAATTGTTCGAAAATTTTGAGTCACCCACACACTCAGATTGTTAGAATACTGCACCAACAAAACAGTAACACATCCGATTACAATTACAAGTGTATATTGCCTCTATTTGGCAAGTAAAACAGCAGTTCAAACTCAAAATCAATACACCGATTGCATCCTCTTCTGTTTCCCTTTATTAGGAGATTGCCCCCCTGGTGGCTAGTAATAAAAAAACTGCAGATATGCCACACTGGAGTATTTACCTCAGGGTTCAAAGTGTGAGAAAAAAGTAGTGCTTTCATAATAAAAAAAAAAAAAATACAGAACAATCATTGATGTAGCTGTGTGCCTTATGATCTGTAAAATATGTTTTCCGTGAATGGGCTTTTTTTTTTTTTGATGCATCATTCGTTATGTCTTGAACCCTTGAAAGTCCGATTACAGTACACGCCTCATAACGAACATATTAACTCCCTTCATCTAGATAACCGTATGCAGACTCAACACATCTTCATCTGTACATATCTCTCTGACAGGGTACATCCTGTCTAGTCTTCACTCAGGATACAAACCCCCACATCGTATCGGCCACACCATGCGCTCACGTCATTTATCCCCTTTTAAATAGCGTTTTTCTCCGGCGTGACCTGCAGTCATCCACAGGCGTCGCGCATGGCCCGACACCGGGAAGATGTCAGCGCTCGTTATTCACTCTCTCAAAACACGGCGTGCTTCTGTTTTAATCCCAACCTGATGCTTTACATTCCTAACAAACTCGACACCTTTTCGTAGCGTGAAAAAAAAACAGTTCCTGAATGACATTCCCCGGAGCTGAGAAGTTTAACGCTTCACCAGGAGGTGTTTATAGAGTATTTCCAGACCTCCACTTGGCCCTTACGAGGCCGCGGGGATTTCATTGAATAAGTGTAGTAAGAAACGTAACTCGAGGGGAGTGTTTCATTATTTGATGGTTCAGGCTCCACTTGCGGGCATATGGAGTTTAACGGTGCCAGTATTTTTTGTTAGTTTGTTTGTTTTGACAAACGGAGCTGTGAGAATTACTCGATGAATCGACTGGTAATTGATTAGCACGTAAACCAAAAACCATATTAATGATCAAGAAATCATTATTTTATTATTTTTTGGGCTTAAAATTTGTCCAATCTGATTTCAGCCTCTCAACAGTGATTATTCTCTTATTTTTTTTCAAAAAACAGACTGATTGTCTTTGGTGTTTATTCGAAAGAAGATTTTTGAAAACACCTTCTTTTATTTTGAAAAGCGATGACCGAACTGACGACCGAATCCGTTTCAACACGTTTGGTGTGTACAACCTCGACCCCTCTTGTGTGCCATTCCATAATTGTTGTTTAGTTGTGTGTGTTTTTTTTTCTTTTATGGAGGGGGGGGAATTCAACCCTACTAAATACAGTAATAAACAGCAATTGCAATACATATTTCCCTTGCTTATCGTTTACCCCAAAATACCCCAGTAACCAAAGTCCACAAAGGTGAAGATTGAACTTTTTTTTTTGTTGCTTTTGTTCCTATTTTTAATTAGTTCCTTTTGTTGAAAAACAAACAAAAAAAATTATATATATATATATATATATATATATATATATATATATATATATATATATATATATATATATATATATATATATATATATATATATATATATTTTTTTTTTTTTTTTTGCCTGGGCCAACTTAGGAGGAATATTAAAAACATCACCAAAAAAAGCTAGTCATAAATGAAAATCCACCCAAAAATGTTTTTTTTTTTCTTTTTTCTTATTTACTTTTTTGTTCCCAATTTTTTTTAGTTTGTTTCTTTTCATTAAAAAACAATACATTAAATCCAATTTTTTGGGGGGGTCCAAGTTAAAGAAAAGAAATCAAAGCAATGAAAATAACAAGGAAAACCGACAAAAGTCTGAATAAGCGAAAAGCGATGTAGCGAGGGAAGACTTTCCACTTGAATGAAAAATTGAATTTTGTCCGATTATTTGACTAATGAAGTAACCAACACAAAAATCACTTTTAAAAATCCTCAACAGGGATTTCCGCATTGAAAAATCAGATTGAAAAAAAAACAGAAAACAATATAAATAACTATAATCACGCCGTATAATTTGCCAGCATCAAAAGGCGAAAAAAATCTGTAATTTTTGTGAATCAGGGCCAAAACAGGAAACAAATAATCATCAGATAAACAAGTCAATTACTGCGAGTTTCGTCACAGCATCTAGAAAACTTGATAAATGACTGAAGCTCAGTGAAACTCAAAAACTATGCCTGCTATGTCAACTGTTTTTCTTTGCAATCAGTTAACGCCTCTTGTCAGATCGGCATTCGAGGCATGCGTTACGTATTAAAACATAAAACAATTACTGCTCCTATAGTGTATTTGTATCAGGAAAGCACTTTTGTCATCATCTGTAATGGACTGTAATATCACTTGTATTTAAACAACCTTCTTACGTAAGAGGCTCATTTGAAGTTTTTTCTTCTTGCGTAGCGCCTTAATAATTTTATTTTTAAATGCTTTGAGTGCTGTCTCCATCTTAGACAAGTAATCTTTGTTTACGTTGAAGAATTCAAAACACTTCCCACTCAGTGACGGTTTGAATGTGATTAGGAGTAGTTTGTATTTTCTGTCAGCTGGAATTGGCTCCCGCTACCCATGACCCTAAACAGGATTAATTAGAGCAATAAAATACCCCAATTCATTAACTTTTTCTCGTGGAAACAGTGATTTAGAGGTGGAACTTGGGGGAAACGAAATACAATAAAAAAAATAATAATAATAATAATCATGCATGGGATTGAATGTCAAGACTCTAGAATAACATATAATTATGTCTTTGATAATGAATGGACTATTTTCAGAAAAAAATATACTATAAATAAGTACTCTAAATTGGATGTCTGGACTCATAAGACTTATTAACATATTAATATAACATTCTTTAAGATTGAATGTTGGTTTGTTTCCACTATCGTGTCCATTTTGCCACAGCAAGACAGCAAATTTAATCATGTCCCATTGAAACACTTTATGTCCACAAAGTCCAGTATGTCTTCTAATGACCAAACTAGGACTTAGTCAGGTAAGTCCAAATGGTGAAAAGATAAAAAAACAAAAACTAATGTCCACCACAGTGGTCTCAAATGAATAAGCTGTGCCTTAAGAGGATATGACACGTATATTTAAGTTACATTTTCATATTGGTTCCTTCCGTTTAGTGCATATTAAATAGGGGTTTTCAATGGGGATACGTGAAGACACTTTAGGGGTTGCATGAGATTTTAGTGGTGTTTCTGTGGGTATTAGTAAATCTCATTTTATGTTTTTTTTTTTTTTTAATGCCGTGAGAGAAACAGTATATTTTCATATTAAAAACAAATGAATTAGAACATGAAACAACTGATTGTGAAATTGGGTTAGGGTTATAATGACATAATCCCTTTGTCCATGGTCATTACTGAGGGAATTTTCCCGCAGATGAGCAAAAAAATATTTTACATAATCCCTCCTTCTAGAACAGCTAAGTAAAATACAAAATTAAAATTAAAAAATAAAACTTTTCTCAGTTGAGAAGGTTATAGTGCAATTATTGACATTTCTATCTACAAATGAGTAACCCTAGACCAAAAACAAATGTCCACACGAGAGGACACAAATACAACGGGTTTCAAGTGGACATGACACTCACCTAGTTTTGTTCAATTGAGCGTTTAAAAAAAGGCCTTTTTTGTCACATGTTTTCTAATGCTCTGCTGTCCTCTTCTGGTCAATTTTAGTTTTCACCAAGTTCAGCATTTTTGGAGTACAGTACTTGAATAAAATCCTTCACTTCTCGTAAACCCGTTTAAAACACACACACACACACACACACACGCACACACACACACACACACACACACACACACACACACACACACACACACATTGGAAACAAGGACGTGGGAAAATGAGGGGAGGACTGCAGGTGCTGATAATGGGTAGATGTTTGGGGATGAAGTGTCCTTGTGAGACAAGAGATGGGGAAAGACAACCTTCAGTTGTCTCTCATTACGTTGGCGGCATGGACAAGAAGGTGGTGTTGATTACTGGTTGCTCGTCCGGCATCGGGCTGAGCCTGGCGGTCCGTTTGGCCTCCGACCCGGAGCAAACCTTTAAAGGTGATGCCAATTTTTATTGAAAAAACCTCAGGAAGGCATGATGTGCTAGCGTTTAGCTTGTGTGGCTTGCAATTCTGAGGTTCAGGGTTCGAATCTCTGAATCTGGTTCTTGTGTGTGTTTTCTTCTCGGATTTATGGATAAAACCAGTCGACGCGTCTTTGCCTGTTTTTTTTTTTTTCAAGTGTACGCCACCATGAGAAACCTCGCAAAAAAGGAGCGTCTTTTGGAGAGCGTCAAAGGCCTACACAAGGACACGCTGGAAATTCTTCAGATGGACGTCACAGACCGCCAGTCCATCCTGGACGCCAGGGACAAGGTTGCCGAGAACAAAGTAGACATTCTAGGTGTGTTCAGTGGCGGGTCTAAGATGTTTTGATTCAGAGCAAAGAATAGAGAATAGAAATTAAGAGAAATTTCGGGGGTGCTTGGATTCACTTTGCAGGTGCTTGAGCACTCCTCAAAATATTATCAATAGATTTTTTTTCCGTTTTTTCTTCTTTCATTTTTCTTTCATTTCCAATTACATTGTGTTTGACTTGTATATTTTTTAATTAAGCTACTCACCTAATTTTTTCTTTCAGTCTGTAATGCCGGTGTGGGTTTGATGGGTCCGCTGGAGGCTCACTCTTTGGATTCAATGAAGCAGGTTCTGGAAGTCAACCTTTTGGGCACCATCCAGACCATCAAGGCCTTCCTGCCTGAGATGAAGGCTCAGCGCGGTGGTCGTATCCTGGTCACAGGCAGTGTCGGGGGCCTTCATGGTCAGAATATGAGCTGAATTTACGTCATTTAGTTCAGTTTTGAAAACTTTATGGAAAAGACTTTTTTGTGAATCCATCCTTTGTTATATCCTAAAAAAAACATTTGTTCTCAGGCCAAAGCGAATTCTTACTCTGTGTATTTTGGCCAAGGAACTACATTGATGTGAATTAAGGTGCTTCAATTAAACCTTTGGCGTCCATACTACAGCTCGGGGCCAATTTTGTGGCCCACACACATTTTTGCATGTGGAAATAAATCCTAACTTGGCACATCACTTTTAACAGAAAGGCTTGACGTAGCATTTTTTTTTAAATAACTTGTATTTTTCCTTGACTGATTTCTACATGTTTAATGTTTAAACTTGTGTTTGGACAACTTTGATTTGGACAAAAGTAGTATATGCACGCCATCTTTTGGGATCTCGGCACCAAAGAACTATGTTGAAGTAATTCACGGCAGTTCATCTCGACAAAATTATTTTGTTCTTGTCTTCTTGTGGAATCTTGGTGTCAAAGAATTCTGTTGAAGTAATTTGAGGCGCTTCAATAATCTTTGTGGGGCCACTTTAATTCTGTTTTGTTTACTTTAACTTATTGTATTTTTTTTTTAACAGCTATGCCGAAGCTTTCTTTAAAGTTTTTTGTTCCAATTCTAGAACTGCCTTACCGCCAGACTTTTTAAATGACATTGCATCCCACACCAAAATGTATTTTAGCACATGCTGCTGGCCGTTAAAATGTGGATGGGGGTTGCAACTAACTCCCGAGCCATAGGTTGGACACCACTGGACTATAATTATGCTTTGCTACCATCTTCTGGCATCTGAAGGGAATCACAAACTTTTATCATTTAGCTTATAAATATGATCTTGTGTCACAGGCCTTCCGTTTAACGAGGTCTACTGCGCCAGCAAGTTCGCCATCGAGGGAGCGTGCGAGAGCTTGGCCATACTCCTGCAACATTTCAATATCTAGTCAGTGACCAAAACATCTTGTTTAGTCTTTCCCCTAAAGCCGATGAATCAAAATCTCCTCTTTAGTGTAAGCCTGATTGAGTGCGGCCCTGTCAACACCGACTTCCTGGTCAACCTAAAGAAGGCGGAGCTTGGCGATCCGTCCCTGCACCACCTGGACGCCCACACGCTGGGCCTGTACGAGCGATACCTGCAGCATTGCAGTTACGTCTTCCAAAACGCCGCGCAGGACACAGAGGACATCGTAAAAGTAAAGTGTTGCTTTGCAGGTGGCTAGGGACAGGATGTCATTCAGCGAGAATATTTATTTATTTATTTTGTGGTGTTGAGCCACAATGGAAAACACAGTAGAATATTCTCCATGTTTTTGCTCTGTATGACAGTAAAACATGCCACCAAACGTGGTGAGGAGGCCAGCCAATGCTTCAAAATACAACTTAGCATACTAAATATGTACTGTATGTACACAATGCTTTTGTATGCTTTTATTGTGAAATTCTTTCGAGATGTATGTCACAATAGCGATGACTTAAATTTCTTTGGCAGAAACCGTTACTCTTTGGTGGCAAGACACAACTCCCTATATAAACAACACATTTTTCTAAAATCAAATTCAAATGTTAATTCAGGGAACTAAAACATGAATTCAATACGCTGACATTTCATTGCACGTGTTTAGCGCAGCATTTTGCATAAATTAGCTGCTAACTAACCAGCGCTCAAGTGCCCCTGAGAGAAATCAGATTACTTTTCAATGAAAGTTTAATAAACAAAAATGACTGCACACTTTGATGCTGACATCCTGACTTGGTTGCTGTTGCTACTGATCACTTTTAACATACCAAGTTGACTCAAATCTCTGGGTCTGAAGTCACTTTAAAAACTAGAAAAATTATACTGTATTAGCCACTGTTTTGTTACAAATTTGACCAAAATCTCTTTTTGTCCCAATCTTGTGGATTCAGTCTCATGAGACATCTCGTGAGCTTTGTGTCGTGTCCCACCCTGACAGATTGCCTATTTGTAATCATGAGAAAAGACTTTCTCCGTGTTGGTTCTCGTTTACATGACGTTCGACTCTTAACATGTAAAAAGATGACTCATGAACTACAATTGTCTCCCTAAGTAACAGTGACTCACTTTTTTTTTTCCCCTAGGTATTTTTGGATGCCATTCAGTCGCCCAGCCCGGCCTTCAGGTACTTCACCAGCGGAGCGGTGCCCCCTCTAACCGAACTGAAGGTCACTCAGCCGGACGGGCTCCGCTACATCAGCGCCATGAGCAAACTCATCTTCGAACCCGATGAGCAGTGACTTCGCCTCGTTGGCGGCCATTAGGGCCATTTGAATTTCGGGGAAATGAAGCTGACTCACCGATTTACGCAATTTGAAAGCAACTTCCCCGAAGGCAGATAGTAAACATTATAGTCCTTATTGGAAATAGTAATCGATTAAAACATTGAGAGTCGTAAAAGAAATCCATTTTGGAGAGTTGAACTTTAGAATTCAGTCTTTGTTCTCAAGTAAAATAATTTGGTATTTGTTATGGTTCACTATCTAATTTATTTGGAGGCAAAGTCCACTTTTCTCTCGAGGCACAACCGCAACTTCCCATCATTCGTTCCCTCAACGCCACATGATTGCTCATTTGATTGTCATTTTTAAATGTTGTTTTTTTCCACTCAGTAAATAACCAATTTCATACCAAATCTCAATCATACTTGAGAGAACATGAACTTATGTTTTATAAATACCAAAATCTGAAAATGTATTTAACGTAATGTATACGTTTTATTACACAAACCTTTTCAGGCTTCAAAATTGGGTTATACTTTTATTAAAACTAAACAGCTTTTTGAATGTATTACAGCAAAATGTGTAATGTTTAACACTTATCACATCTTTTTTGTACAAAATCTTTTTCTTGTGGGAACATCAACTTCACAAATATCTTATAATTTACACACACACATATATATATATATATATATATATATATATATATATATATATATATATATATATATATATATATATATATATATATATATATATATATATATATATATATATATATATATATATATATATATATATATATATATATATATATATATATATATATATATATATATATATATATACAGTAAGCTTTTTAAGTAAAGTACTGTATGTAAAGCGCTAGCTTTACAACTGGGTTTGTATTATACAGCATTATATATTATAAATACTGTACTTTTTATGACCCCAAGGGTTGTATACTTTTAAAAACAAAAAACGAGAAACGCTACGAAGCTAAAAGAAAAAAAAAACAATAGTTTCTGATGTTAAAATGGATGAATAGTTTAAAAATCTGCTCATTTAAAAATGAAATCTCATCAGTTTAGTGACTTTTTATTAATTGTATTTTTAAATTAATTAGTAACAATTATTTTGTAATGAATCTGCTGATTATGACGTCAAATGGTCACGAAACTGTTGCTTCCTGAATTCGTCATCTCGTGATTCATTTGCAATCAAACACGAAAAACTACAATCCTTGCGCTGAGATCGGCCATCGCCATGTGACGTCACTATAGTCGAGGGCGGTCCCAGTCTGAAGTTGTAAAATCAGCCGGTCGCACATTGTTGGGAAAGTTGGCCAAACGTCTTCCGGCGAAACTCGACCGTGTTTGAATTTTTTATTTTTAATCGATAAAATTTGGAATGTCCCGTAAATCAACTCAACGGCTCATCGGTTCTCTTTTGGATGCTCTTGAAGTCCGCTCGACCAAGTTTATTCGGGGAAACTCAAAACGAGGAAATGCCAGGTGAAGACACAAAAAGGAAAAGCCATGGCTGATCTGATCAGATGTTTGTTTTCACTCCACGATCCGCATTTTCGATCATTTTGTTGTTACTTTAAATATGCTTTATTTTATTTACAATTTTATTGGTTGATGTAGGGCTTGCTCTACTATGATTTGATTTAATACTAGTTTTGGAAAATATAATTTATTTTCAAAATTAAAGTGTTATTAAGTAATTTTGTGAAGTAGATTTGTAAGTCTGTCCATATCGAGGCTTGTAATGTGAAATAATGATACTCTAATGCTCAAATTTTGCTACATGTTTAAATGTTAACTGTAGAATATCTCACTGCTTTAACAAGAAATCCTCTCTTACCATATTAATTAAGTTTTGTCAGAAAGTTTCCTGATTGCACCAATAATCCATTTCAATTGAGTTTTCACCTTCTTACACACATAAGTTGGACTTATTGATATCACTTTTTTTTATTAAGGAACATACGCTGTAAATTGATAGCATCACACACCCACAACTCTTGATTGGTGTTTTGTTTTCAGATATATTTGCTCTGGTGGATTCCTAACGTTAAGACGGGCCACCACGCCCCATTGTACCTCCATTCCGCATCGGACCTTCATCAACTTGGCAGCGCCCATCGCCCGCCGCAAAACCGAGTATGCCGAGAGCCGGACCTTAAGGTGAGTCACCTGGAATTTGGTTGAGGCCGCACTAGGTTTCGGCAATCACGCTTTTTTTTTTCTGCATCTGAATTTTTAGGGGAGCCATGATCAGATACCTCTGTGATGCATTCGAACATGATAACTTTTAAATTACTTTAAGTCTAGTGCAGGGGTGGGCAATTCCGGCCCTTGAGGGCGAGCGTCCTACATGTTTTCCAGTTTCCTCTCACCAAAACACCTGATTTAAACCATTAACTCATCAACAAGCTCTTCTGGAGCTTGAAACTATTCCTAATCCTTTGAATCAGGTCTGTTTGAGAGAGAAAACTGGAGAACATTCAGGACACCCGCCCTCGAGGACTGGAATTGCCCGCGCCTGGTCTAGTGCAACAATGGTTTCAACCGAGTAAACACAATAAATTCTAAATGTATAAGTGTTGCAGCACAGTATAAAGATGTAAACAAAATGTCATTTTTGGCAGTATTCTATTCATGCTAGCAATTCAGATGCCTTTTTAGTTTAAACAAATTAAAGCGTATGTGTATTATTAGTGTTACTTCACATTATCAAGACCTAAACAAATCGATAACATTTCACTTTTGGCAGTGTTCCATCATGAACAAGTCATACTAGCAATTTAGCTGTCTTAGTGGTTTAAACCAATTCAACAAATAACATTTTCTGCGTATTAATGTTGCTGCACAATATAAAGACTCATTTTGAGCAATATTCTATCAGAAATAAGTCATGCTAGCATTTTAGCTGCCTTATTAGTTCAAACCAAGTAAACAGTCTTGCATTGATTAGCGCTGCTGCACAATATAAAGAACTAAGATGATAATATTTAATTGTTGGCGATATTCCATCATGAACAAGTCATGCTAGCAATTTAGCTGCCTTAGCATTCAGTTATTCTCTCATTAGTGAGCTATTTTTGTTTTTTGTGTGTAGCTGTTTTAGGGAAATGAAAGCGTGAAATGAGGCTACGTTCAACTTTTGCTAGCAGATTCTAGTCTTTTGAATATCATGCTCCGTCACATGCAACCAACTAAAACTTAGGTCAACTCTCATTCGGTGATGCTTTTGCAGGTATGCGCCAGAGCAGCTATACAGCATAGTGGCTAACGTGGAGCAGTACCAGCAATTTGTGCCCTGGTGCAAGAGCTCGCGCGTCATCAGGAACGAGGGCGGCAACATGCGGGCGGAGCTGGAGATCGGATTCCCGCCCGTGGTGGAGCGCTATACCTCAGAGGTCACCTTTGTCCCCAATCACCAAGTCAGAGTGAGTTGCAAAAATATTTCTCTTCACCTTCATTATCTGTAGAATGGAAAACGGACGTTTCTGTTATTTGTGGACAAATAATAGGTTTGTTGCCAATATTCTACCCGGAAGGTTACTGTAATGTACAGTAAATCTTGTTGGATGAAAATGTGTGAGCGAGCTGAACTAAATGTATTTAGTATCACCATTGTTAATGTTGTGTTTACATAATAAGCACCCCCATCCGCATTCCACCCCTTGGGTAAATTAGCCAATTGTGGCTTTGCACACATACCATTCATTTGCAGTCTGCCCGCTATTTTTTGTGAAAAGTTGCAAAAGGGGTCGCAAAGTAAATATAGGTGTTAAATTGACTCCACAAATTTGCCTCCTTGTTGTCATGGTAACAGGTCAGAGTCTTGGAAGGGGAAAGTGACAAAAAGGTCATGCTGGACAAGGAAGTTCAAGAGGAATTTAGAAAGAAAAAAATGTGTACAGGAATACAACACATATGACTTTTAAAATGCCATTTTATGAAAATACCTTAACACATTCAGTGCCATTGACGACTATAAACGTCAGGGTTCGATTTCTGTACATATTGACTCATTCAATCCCAATACATTTTTTTTTAATAATCAAGGCATGAAATCCCAGGAATTTATATTTCTACAATTTCCTTCAAATGGATGGTATTAAGTGCCAAAATAATCAGTTACTTTATGTAAATAAGTACCAAAGTAATTGACTACTCTTGGTAATTACTTACTCAAGTATACAAAGTCCATAAAGTAATTGATTACTATAGTAATTGATTGTCTAAAGAATTTATTTAGTATTTAGGATGGAATGTTTGGACGTTTTTGGGATTGAGTGAGTAAGCTTGACTCGTAGTGAACGAGTTAAAAAGGAAGTTAACTCACAGGAATTGTGATAAAAATTGTATTTGTTGAGTCATGAATTAAGCAGTAAAATCCACCTGTACTTTTCCGTCTCAGAGGGCGGCCATTATTTCACTGACTGTCGCGTGAAAATGACATCACAGTTGCTTAGCTAACAACCAATCACAGCTCACATGTTTGTTTTTTTTTTAAGTTAGGCCATGCGATGTTGGCAAAAGCTGAGCTGTGGTTGCTTGTCACCAGACCAACTGTGATGTCATTTTCCGTCGACAACAGAAGGCAAAATGGCCGCCCCTGAGATGGATAAAAACATTTTGAGTTCGACTTCCGTTTTAAACTTTTTATGACTTGAGAAACACCCTCTTTCTTGTCCTACAGGCCTTGTGTACAGACGGCTCTCTTTTCAGCCATCTTGAAACCATCTGGAGGTTTGAGCCAGGACCCAAAGACACACCGGACTTCTGCAAAGTACATTTTTATGTAAGTCCCTTCACATCTTTTTTGTCAAAGAGTTCTCATTGTGTCTAAATTTAGCAGCGATTTGCTGCAGGCCCTACAGGCTGAAACTAGTTGGAGATGAGTATTCAGGAAGTGGTTGCTTTTTCAGTTACGTGTTTAAAAAAAAATACTTTTTCTGTTAGCTAACACGGCTGCTCCTGGTTTTGCCCTACAGGTGTGTTTTGAGTTCAAGTCGCTACTTCATTCTCAGCTGGCCGGCCTCTTTTTCGACGAGGTGGTCAAGCAGATGGTCGGCGCCTTCGAGTCGCGGGCGGCCGTGCTCTTTGGGAATCGGCGGGAGGCCACTGTGATAAGGCGGTCAACATGAATCCCCCACCCTCATACTGTAGAATGTTTTTACACTACTTTAGAGCTTATTTATTAGTCACAATCTTAATTTATTTAGACTTTTTTGTACACAAATGTTTTCTGGTGGTTTTTAGTTGTTCTACTAGATTTTTTTTAAATTAAAGTGTTTTTTAAGAATTTTTATTTGGTGGAATTTTTTGGTGTCATCTTTTTGGACTATGTTTTAGTAGAAAATCTTACCAGTTTATACAACTGTACACATGGGATTGCAATATTTAAAAACTTCCTAGACAATGCAGCAGATTTCACATTTTTATACAAACATTTTAGACAAAACCTAGAAAAAAAATCACAATGTGGTTACATCTCTCTCTCTCTCTCTCTCTCTCTCTCTCTCTCTCTCTCTCTCTCTCTCTCTCTCTCTCTCTCTCTCTCTCTCTCTCTCTCTCTCTCTCTATATATATATATATATATATATATATCTATATATATATATCTATATATATATATATATATATATAAAATATATAAAATGTGTTTTCTTCCAGGTAATCTTCAGAGGGTTAGGGGAGCTGGATGCTAAGGGGTTCCTTGGCCCTGGAAAAATGTTGATTATTATGACATACATGCAGTATTTTAAGACCTCCTTGTTACCTGCATGTTATTTATATATTTTTTTTTTTCCCAATTAACTCCCCAAGGGCGGAGCTACATGGTGGCCTGATGTGGCCCTGGCCACCCCAACATCTCAGGAAAAGAAAGTGTTATTTTTCTGCCATTTTTGACATATTGGCATCATTCTAAAACCCCTGATACCTGCCAGTTATTAATATCAAATGCATATTTTAATTATAAAATAATCATTTCATGCCACTGGCTGTGCATGTCACCCCTCACTGAAGTGTTTTGATGCCCTGGCCTCTTCTAGAAAAATTCCTGGCTACACCCCTAGTAACACCCAAAATATTTCGTCCAAAATCCTATAAAATTCTTCAAAGATAAGTAAATACCATTTCAAAGATAAGCACATCTTGATGTTTCTGCATCGCATACAGGATGTGGGAGAAAAAAAAAAGACATTCAGTCCAAATCTCGGACAACGAGCGACGCCGAGCAGGAAATCTCTCCGTGGTCATTGGTAGCTTTACAGGTGTAAACATTTGAGTCATCTAGGCCCGCTTTGGCGAGGATCAGCGTGCAGCGGCCATCTTCCTCGTACTCGATGCAGATCGTTGACGACTCCTCTACAGGTTCATCTTCACACAGCCACACGACGTCCGGGTCAGGATATCCTAAATTCGAGAACGAGATAACATGGATTCTTTTATATAACAGTTGTAGTACCACGGTTGCCTTGCTAGCTAGCTAGTTAGCATGCTAACGCCCGTTTTCTTTCTAGTTAGTTAGCTAGCAAGAAAATGGGCGGGAACAAGCTAGCTGTTAAACTACCTAAGATATTTTTTCAATTGTCAAACACAGTTATCTAAACGTCGAATGCGTCATGTTTACGTGAAAAGTATCAGTTTGCTAAAGTTCTGACTAAATTGGCTCCGCGCAGTGCATGAAGAAGCTAGCGTTTACCCGTGAGGTGACAGTCGAGGTGAGCACTGGCCCCGACGGACACTGTCTGGTCCTGCAGGGTCTTGGTGAAACGTGGGGGCCCCTGCATCTTGCGCTCCAATGAGAGCAGGGCGTCTTCTGTCTCTGGTGTCATGGGACATTCTGAGCCAGGAAGGAAGGAAAGGTTTGAGACAGCTGATAAGAAAATCAAAGTAAAAAACGGGCTATGATGTCACCTTCTGCGGGACTGGTGGGAGAACAGGTACTGTCGCCTTTGCTCAATAAGGCCATTCTCTTCAACGCCAACATGGCTTTCCCTGCTTTCTGATAAGGACACAACACTCATCTGAAATTAACCTAATAGTGGAAACATTATCGAAAAGTCGTTTTTAATGATTCGTAAAATATAGTTGGGTCCATGGAATGTCTGCCCACTCATAAAATACACAAAAAACAACCAAATAAATCTGAAGTATGCCGCTTAACACACATGGTTTAGCTAGTTAGCGGCTAGCTAACTCCACTTTCTTGTTTGTTGACTTCTGAAGAAACATCACAGATATTAAAAGTAGAACAAACATAATAACTGTACCACCCATGCATAATCCTTAATCTTGGTTCTCTAAAAAACAATTGGGTCAAAAAGAAACCAGACAGTTTTTGGGTCATTATTCAACCCAAGTAGTTGGGTTGAATAATGGGTTTGGGTTTCTTGTGAGTCCAAAGGAATAGTTTTAGAAGGGTTTTTTTTTCAGGATTTTAACTTTTTTGTGTACCTAAACTCTAAAAAATGTTGGGTCCAAAACTGGGTCAAAAAGAGCCTGACATACCTTTATGGTCTCTTCAATTGGTGGTTTTTCATTTTGACCCATACATATTGAGCCAAATGAAAGGTTAGGACACAAGATTTTTGTACAAAACAATGCAAATAAATTGTCCAAAAAAAATGCATTTTTTGTTTTTGTTTTAGTCGTGTCACAACTATACGGAGTAAATATATAACCCAAAAAGTTGAGTTAGACTCATTTTGACTCAACATGGGTTATTTTCAATGCAACTGTTTTTAGAGCATATAATATACATCAAGCTATGGGTTCAACTTTGTTGATTTTATATATTACTGTTGTAACATACAAAATGTGCCCTTTGATGAACCCAATTCGGGTTATTTATGACTCAAATGTTTTTAGAGTGTGTTATATGCATGAAGCTTTAAACTATACATAAATAATTCACATGGGGTGCTACTTTGTCGATTTCATCTTTTACTGTTGTTTGATACAAAATGTGCCCTGTGATTGGCTGGTTAGGGTACACCACATGTTTTAGCAAAAATATAAACATTTACTAATTACCTTCCATTTCTGCCTAGCAAGAAATCGCTTCATCTTCTCCTTGGGAAGACTCTTTGTAGAAGAGGGAGCTGGCGAGTCAAACGCCGCCATCCACGCGTGGGCCAGGGCATCATCGCAGGACATGCGTCGCCTAGGAGACATGACCACGTCGCAATATCAGGTACGCCCGAACGTAGATTGCCACGAGTGATGTGTCTGAAGATCACCTGGGATCTTTCTCCAGCAAGGAACTGATAAAATGTTTGGCCTTGTCTGTAATGTCCTCAAAGCTCTCCTCGTCAAATTCCCACTGGGCTGCTGTCACTAAAGCTAGCGTATCCGCGTCGTTGCTTCCCTGGAAGGGTGACTCGCCGCTTAGCCTACGCGCACACACACATATATATATATTCAAGAGTTTGAGCAATAGATATATATATATATATATATATATATATATATATATATATATATATATATATATATATAAACACACACTGCATATACACACACATACACACTCACAGTATGTAGCAGATAACACCGATGCTCCACATGTCCGTAGCCAAGCAGACAGGCTCGTAGTTGATCACCTCAGGGGCCACAAACTCCGGGGTCCCCTGCATCACCCTCAAATCAGTCTTGCCATCTGCCAAATGTTTAAAGCCAACATATGATGGAAATGTTTCATTTTATGTCTAAAAATAGTAGTTTTTGCTCACCAATCAAGTTTGAAATCAACCCTCGTGTTGTGTTTGTTTGCAAGGAATGGTATTAATGTCCCTGGGCCACTTTGACCCGGGGCGTATTTAGTCATGCAAACAAAACAGGAATAATGTGTCTGGCTCAACATGACCCAAAAGTGTCAAAAATTTTGGTTTTTGATTAAAAAAACACTCACAACGTAACAAAGGCAATACTGTACTTAATCCATACCAGTGTTTTAGGTTTGTTTCTCTGAATTAATAATAACATCCTAGGTCATTTTGACCCGGGTTCATATGCATCGAAAAGTTTCAGACACTTCTTTGTGGGTCATTTTGCTAGCTAACAAACTATCTTGTCCTGGGTGGTGTTTTGCTGTGTTTTTTTTGTTCAGGGTTTTTGTTGGGTTTTGATTTGTTTTTGTTTTTTTTGTTCAAGTTTCTGTTTCCTTTGTTAGTATGATTGTGTCCATCTATTCGTGTGAATGACATATTTCAAGATTCAGCAGCAACGGTGAGGTGGTGGAAAATTGTTGACCCAAAATGCAGGGAAGCAGGGCGGCAGATTGTGCCCATAAAACACAACAATTATTTAAAAAATGACCAAAAAACAAACAAGCTCGAAGGGACAGCAACAACTGACACAATATTGACAATGACCCGACAAGAATTGAAAGGAAACAGGAATCTAAACACACTCAAAACTGACAACAAGGAGTACCTGGACAAGACACAATTGGAACAGGGAGCTTATTGGCCAACATGAGGGAAGCAGATTAACGCAGACAGGGAGACGCAATCACAGATTGTGAAAGGGCAAATCAAAACCCAACAAAAACCCAGAACAGAAAGGACCAGAAAACCCTGACACCAACCAAACAACTCATACAGTACAAATACCATTAATGGATACAGTATGTTGATTGAATGACTGAAAAACTACATTCATTATTTAACTTTAACTTTTAAATAGGTCGAATTTGACTCACAAAAACAAGTACTTTTTGGGAGCTCACTAAAAAAATAAAAAACCACACACACAATACACGTGTCTTTGGGACCAGCTGACACCGCGAGCTCACGTACCAATTTGCGTGGCCAGTCCGAAATCAATGATCTTAACGGCTGTGCCACTCTTGTCAACGCACACGATGTTCTCGGGTTTGAGGTCCAAGTGAACGATGAGCTGCCGATGCATGAAGGAGACACCCTGCAGGATTTGCTGCATGTAGCGCACGCTGGCCGGTTCCGTGTGCTCGAAGCTATCGTCCACGATACGCTCGAAGAGTTCCCCGCCTGCTATGCTGCACACAAAGCGAGATTGCGTCTCATGTATTTTTCCGGGACCCGGCAAAAGTGACGCGCTACTCACAACTCCATGACCATGACCATGTCGGGCTTGTGGTCGTAGGCGGCCAGGCAGCGGACCAGCTTGGGATGGCGGAGCTTGTTCATCAGCTCGATCTCCTTGCGGGCCGCCTCCCTCTCCTTGCTTCGTCTGCCTTTGTAGAACTTTCCGGCGCAGACCCGGCCGCTTGCACGGTGCTTCAGCTTGAACACCAGGCCAAATTTGCCCCTGCGGAAGTGAATAGCGGATAAAAGTATTGGCAAACACATCCATGAAGTTCAGCCTTTTTATTTCATTTTCTTTCACTCTAATTTGCTTTTTTTTCATTTAATACAGAGCAGCGGGTCAATAGCAAACAAAACATTTGTTTTTGGACTAATTTCATACACTGTATGATACACTACGCTAGAATAAGGTGCCACAGTGAATCCCTGTACGCTTGGTTTCAATATTCATAAATTTAAGTTTGCTTTTTGAGTACAGTACTTTAAATCTTGTCTTGCTTTAAATGTCATCTTGATGCCGTAACATCCCCTACTAATAATTTTAAATCTGTTCTTTTTAATTTAATCTTTTTTTGTTTGTTTTTTTTTTTTTGCTAGGTTACACTAATACGCCATTTTGTTTTTCTGCTACAATGTTCACTAAATGCATCACAGTTTGGTTATTACGGCTTCACGCTAACGTGGATTTTATTTATGACCATAACGTTGCCTATTATAGGTTTGCATGACAATTTTTCTTTATATATATATATATATATATATATATATATATATATATATATATATATATATATATATATATATATATATATATATATATATATATATATATATATATATATTCTGTATACGATTTTTTGTCGGTTTCAAGTTTCAAGGAGGAAAAACAAAGAAAAACAGTGCGGTAAGTTTTAAGTGCTTGGCTGCCATCTTGTGGCATTAGTAGGTAATTACATCAGTTACTCAGTTTCATATAGTGGGGGGGGTTCACTGTCAGGTCCAGTCCTAATTAATCTGAGGTCTCTTAATATGCTTTTCCCAATATCTGTACTGTAGTTTAGGAGTAGATCCATCCCAGCACACATTTTTTTAATCTCAATCTAATTTTATAACACCCCACCCCCGCCACATTCATGCCTACGCAAAAACTCACATTCCGAGCTTCTCCTGCACGTCATAGTGGTCTGTGACTTTGTGCACAGAGTCGATTGTAACGAAGTCCTCGGGGTTCTCGTCTTCCTCTTCTTCACGTGCTACCTCAGAATCTGGATGGATAGCAAAAGCAAGTGATCCAAATCACTGCTGTTAATACAAACCTGTTCAATCATACATTCACTTAAAAGTGCTCACCCTTGTGGTCCATGGTGACCCCAGGTGATGCCGGTCCGGGCTCGCTGACCCCCACCGCGTTGTAGGCCCGAACCCGAAAGCGGTACTCCTCCCCGGGACGTAAACCGCCGCAGACCCTGTACGAGGTGCTGGCACACTGCGCCGTGAGCTGGCTCCACTCTCGGGACTCGTGTCGAACCTCCACCACGTAGCCCAGCACGGCGCTGCCCCCGTCGTAGCAGGGCCCCGACCAAGAGAGCACCAGACTCCCGGGGGGCACCAGGGACACCAGAGGACACGAGGCGGGAGGCTGCGGCCTGTCTGAGGAACAGGACTTAGATTGGTGAAATGTGTGTGTGTGTGTTCCTCCCTACCTGTGATATATGAGTGTGTATCCTCCCTACCTATGACAGAGAGGGTGAGCGTGTGCTGCGCCGAGCTCTTGCGGTCCTTAATTACGACAGTGTAGCGTCCCGTGTGCTGGGGTCCAGCCTCGGCCAAGACCAAAGTGCTGCTCTCGTCCGAGTTCTCAGTCCAAATCTCGGTACAGTCCACTAGCTGCAAAACAAGCAACGCATGCAAACGTCAATACATTGCCTACATTCCGTGAGAAGTCATCAGGGTCACAGCAAAAAAAAAAGACCTGATTTTACCGAATTGTTTGAAAATGATTATATTCACTAGTTTTGCTCATCTGTGCCAAACAGAATTTTAGCATAAGGGCACCTGTTCCTTGTTTCGGATCCAGCAGGACACCACGGGGGGGCTGCCGGTGAATCGGCATGTGACCCGTGCAGGATGTCCCGCCTTTACTTCCACAAATTGTGGCGGGTTCTCCAAGCGCAACACCGGTCCTGCCCGCACACAAACAAACAAACAGTGTGTGTTAGCAGTAAGCAAGTGTAATACTGTGGCAGGAAACTAGCATATTGGATAATAAATCCATAAATTTATAATGACAATGGAGAACTGTGTTGTAAGCAAATCAAAACCCACATGCCAAACAAGCAGGTGTATGTGTGTCATAGCTAGCTAGCTAGCTAGCTAGCTAGCTAGATAGAGAGATAGATAGATAGTCATGGCAAGGAACAAAAAATGAAGTCAACACGCTTTTTTTTCCACATATAGCACCCATGCCTCAAGTTTGACAAGTGCCCTCGTACGGTACATAAATATTTGTTGTGCTAATCACCTGCAGCCAGTACACTAAAACCCTGAATACATTTTTCACGTTTTAATAGCTCTGACTTGAGATCCAATTTTAAAGGCCAGTCACCATGTTCCCGTTAGTGGGTTTTCACAGAACATAAACCCATTTGACCGATAGGATTTCTGTATTTATTTGTCGTAGTACTGGGAGAATAATCAGTATAAGTTTCTCGCAGCTCCCAGCAAAACATTTTGGAGAACAGTTTGCTTTTTCAACGCAGTCAAAGAATCCCGTAGGCGTCACAGCCAGTATCCTGAGACCATGATGCATTTATTACTGAACACACCCACCAATAAAATTCCTCCACAGTACAAGGAAGCACAGCCTGTCATAGCATATAGAAAAGAGAAGGAGAAAATGTCTCTTACCTGTCGCTGAGTTGGCTCTCTTCTTCGGAATGACCTCTGCAAGGAAAAGACAGGATTATTATTATTTTTTTTTTTAATGATGGATGCTGGAGGTGTGGTATTATAGTAATTACATCCCTACATGGTATTTGCAATCTTTGGAGAAATTTCCTGATGTCTGTGTTTTGTGACGGGCACACAAGCACCGGACATGATGCGTTTTCCTGTTTTTCTAAAGCCTCAAGGCGTCTTTTTTTTTTTTTTTTCTTTAGGAGGACCCTGGAAATGGTGGAAAGGACACTAAGAGATATTTTTAGCTGCTCTATTCATCATAGACCTGCAAATTAAAAATTGGTCAGAGAAACAAACAAGCAAATAAAAGAAGGCGTTCAGTTACTTTTTTCATACTTTTTTTCAACCTAATAAAATAAAAATCAAACCAAATTTCATATATGGGTAATAGGAGGGGCCACTTGGTGAAAACGCAAATTTTACAGGGAGTGATAAAAGGACGAAAGACTAAAAAGCATTGTCGAATAATTTTTCACACTGTTTTCAGCAAAATTCACTCTTCTGCGTTTTGCGTTTTTCCCAAAATGATAAAGTTATAAAATTTATTGAAAAAAAAAGGAAACACGATTTTGGCTTATTTTCTATTAAGTTTACAGTTTTGAAGCTTGAAATACATATAAAAACTAAATATTAAGCTGGGAAGTTTTGGGTTTTTCTCAAAATGGGTCTGGAGTTCAAACATTTGTTGAAAAAAACCCCAAAAAGTTTTGATCTCTGGTTTTTTGTACATTCTTTCTGTTTGTGCAAAGAAAGAAAAAATAAACAAAACGCACAAAAAAATGAAAATTTCAGAGTGTTTAAGCTTAGGCAGCACAGCGATAGAGAGGTTAGCACATCCACCTCACAGTGCAGAGCTCGTGGGTTTGATTCCGGCTCTGGCCTCTCTTTGTGTTGGGAGTTTGCATGTTCTCCCCATGCCTGTATGGGTTTTACTCTAGTTTCCTTCCACATTCCCCAAAACATGCATGGTAGGTGTATTGAACACTCCAAATTGCCCTTGGGTGTGTTTGCCTCTGTGTTGTCTGCAATTGGCAGGGACACCAGTCCAAAATATGCCCCGCCCACTGCCCGAAGACAGTTGAGATAGGCTCCAGCACACCTGCGACTCCTGTGAGGATAAGTGGCTAAGAACGTTGATAGATGGATGATTTAATCTTCAAGAAGATCCAGAGGACATTAGGCTTCTTGAGACTTTTTTTCATGTGTCAAATTTGATTGACATGCTAACCAAATTCAATGCTATTCAGCTACTTGAATTTACTGTAGCTTCAGGGCTCCATTTTCAAAAAAACCAAAAAAACGTTAACCTCGCGGAGAAGTGACCGGACTCTGCGGATTGGAGCTGCTAGGCGAGGTGCCAGTGGACCCTCTGGAGTCCCGTTGTCCTTCCTGAGAAGAAGACTGAGGTGCTTTCCCATTTCCCGTAGCGCTTTTATTTGTGGAAGCTCGACTCCGCATGCTACAAATAGTTTCAAAGTCTGTTGGGTCAGAAAATGTAAAGATAAGATAAGAGTTTAATCATTTGACAAGACAACAAGTAGGGTAGATGACAATAACACAGCTGCTGATCTCTCATTGGTCCTCACCTGTAACAAACACCGCGGCGCAGCAGGAAGTCTTCCCCGCCGCATTTTCCGCCACACAGGTGTACGCGCCGGAATCTTCGGGCAGACACTCGCGCACGAGTAAGCTTACGTTGTCGCCGTCTAAAGTGGGGATTCCAAAAAGGGCCGCCTCACCTGCCGAGTAAAGGGTGCTCAAGTATTTGTAAACAGAACTCTGCTAGCTAGCGTAGCATGTTTTGATTTTGTCATATTCTAGTCACAATTGTCAGCTCACATTCTTTAAAATATTTCTCCATGGCAAAGAAACCATTTTGTTGATTGGGAAAAAGATCCATGAAAATCATCTTTTCAGAGGCCCAACACATAATTTAGCCTCTTTTTAGTGTCAAGAACTTCTGAAATTGTCAAAATGATGCCATAAATAACCAATTCAAATCGAAATGGTTTCCTTTAAAATTTTAGAAGAACTGTACTTTTTGTTTAATGTTTAAGTCGGTTCTACTTCCTGTAGCAGTTGGAACTTTGCTCATTCTGCTTCCTAACTGATAAAAGACTCACAAATATGAGCTCTTATATTAGTCTTATTTTTAAAGTTGCTCGACGGCGAATTGAAAATAATGGAAAAACCTGTTAGACTATGAGAAAAAAACGCGCCTGTTACGATGAGTCAGATTTATTTGTTTTGTTCAACAGTTGTATTATACAGGAAAAGAAACAACACTTTTTTAAATGAAAGCTTGTTGATTATTTTACGGTAATTCTTACTCAAGTCAATATCTGATACCAGCTTCTTGGGAAATAGTTGAACATTTGCTTTAAGTAATGATGAAAATGTCTGGTTGACGTGATTTGATGTCAATAGGGTTTTCAGTGACGTCTTTTCATGTCATCAGTGCTCAAAGTATGAATTTAAAACAATGAAATCGCCGGACAGCAGTTTTTTTTTTTAGCCATGGCTTTTTTTATGACTCAAATTAGAATTTACCATCAATTGCCCTGTAAATATGTACTGATCATTTTTCCCTGCCAAAGCGTGAAACATGATCGTTTTTAAGATAGTGAAGGAAACCAGGTAGTTGTTTGTTTTTTTTTGGGGGGGGGGGTTATCATGCTTATCTGTTTTCATTCTGACAAGCATGGCTTTGTGCTCATTCTCACCATTATGCAACCATGTGACTTTGATGGGTCGACTCCCGGAAAGGATGCCGCTAAGGGTGATATCATCGCCTTCATCCACGCAGCAGTCCCGCAGCGGTTGCACAAAAACGGGGGGGTCGGCCTGAGTTGAGGGGACACCTGAATGGGGGGAACCGGGACACACAAAAAAAAAAAAACACATCTTACTACTACTCACTATGGCAACCTCACCATTTTGATCAAATGAGTCATTCCAGCTTTTTAACTGAAGCTAAATATTAACAACGGTTAAAGCATTCAACCTTGGAAGTAGCTTACAAGAAATGCAGAATAACTGTCAACAAGGAGTGATGATACACATAACACATGTGTTACGCTTGACCTTTTGAGCCATTTCTTGCACGAGGCGTTTTTTTACACCTCTTTCACACGAGGGCTATATTTATTTCAAGGCTGAGGAAGCTCTTTGACTCAACTTGTTGCGGCTTTGGACAAAAATAACATTGCTAAGAAGAATTTTTGAGAAGATCTGCGCAGACCTGTCGAGTAACCTCACACAATGCCAATGTTTAAGGTCACAAAGGCAGTGCAATGGGAAGAATATTAGATATTCTGTATTGTTAAATGGATGGCCATCCATGATTCATACAGCTATTGTATCACTGCTTTGTTTTAAATGACAAAAAATATTAACGCAGAATTTCCACGCTTTTCTTCAAAATGACAAACTTTATCGTCACTGTACTTTAGCGAGTAAATCGCTTACTCTATAGGGTTTATGTCTGAAGATCGACATTGCCCATCTAAAACCCCAGCCTTTTTGGACCACAGCTCTGTATTTAAAATAAAATAGTAAAAAAAGGCAGCATTTTGCTGCACACTACAGCAGAGAATTTTCCCATTAAACTCAAACAAGTCAAAGCATATTGTCAGGAAGAAGTATTTGTTCATGAGTGGAAATTTTTAGCCAGCTAATGTGCATTATTTTTAAACAGTAAACCTTCTAGGTAGTGCATTCATCTAGCTTTTGACCTCTTACCACTAAGCTATCTAGAACCACTAAGCTACCTAGAACCATTGACACTATGTGGATGGAAACAATTACTAAAAATGAAAAATGAATTGAAATAAATTACGTGGGATTTAAAGTCTGAACGCTTAAAAATGTTTTGATATGTCTTTGGGGGTGAATGAGCTGATGCTTTTCATAGCTGTCACAGGAACAATACGTGTTTCTTTTCAAATTAAAAGCATATTAATTCGCTCATGATATAACTTAAATGTTAAATCATGTTATAGTGATTGATTTGAAAAATGTTGCATACTGTACCATTATTTTGTCAAGTTTGATAGAACCCAGTAGCACAATTTTATGACACAAGAGGCAAAAATAAAACAGCCAATGTCGCACTAACTGTCTTCTAGAGGTGCTGAAAAAATAGATACAGACAAATGGCACTGATTAGGGGATACTTGGCTGAAAAAAAAGTCACAAAAAGGTTGAAAACCACTTCTCTATAGAGTTTAAGTCTGGAGATTGTCTTGGCTCGAGAAAACATTACTCTTGGTGGATAGCTCTAAAAAAGTATGGGAAAAACAGTGGTATCTGGTGGCCGTGATTTAGACTTTCTGTCTTGAGCTGGTAAAATGTTTACTCAATTGGGTTTAGGTCTGGAATAAATCTTAGACTTACTAAACAGTTTTGCTGTTGTGACTCATCAGCCAATCAAGCTAAATATTTCTGTCAACTTCTGAGGTCATTTCGCCGCTCCCTCATACCCATGAGGGGAAATTTTAGTATTCTCACATTTTATTAAAAAAAACATCCAAGCAGCAGCGCACTCACCCGCGTCCTTCATCACCCCGTCAACGCTTCTGGGAGCGTTCCCGGCCTTGATGTGCATCCTGAAGGTGGACACATAACGCCGCTGTCCTCCCGCGTCCACGCTCATGATGTCTGCTTCCTCTTGTCGTCTGCTCGAATTTAGATTGTCATTTCCACTCCCGGCTGCTGACTTCCTGCCTTGTAGCAGCCGACGTGTGACCAAATACTTGGCCCGCTCGCACAAGTGTCTCCTCGCACCCTCCCTGCTGGATCCAGCCTGGCTCCGCCCTTCTACCAGCAGCGCTACCAACAACCTGCCTGCTGCGTGCACCTTATCAGCTGTCAGAAGCCCTTTCGGCATATAAACAAGAGGTGGAGACTTATCTAGAGCCAACCAGCCAAAGGTCTCATTGTGCTCATTATTTGTTTCACTGTTTGCTGCTGCTCACTTCTCAAACAGCAGAGTGTGTTGGCGGCCTGCAGAGGGGCTTCCTCGCCCACCTGTGGACTGTAAACGCTGAGAAAGACTCATAAATCCTCAAGTACTTGGACATCTGCCTCCTTGAGGTGGCCCATGTGACGTCTCCTTTTATAACGTCATCCATCTGCTGCAGGAGATGCCTTGGAGGTCGTTCCCCTGTGGAGAACATTTGTTGTTCAGGTGGCACCTACACTGGCATTTTTGGACATGACACCCAGGAATGTGTCCCCTGTCTTGCTCAAATTCCACACCGGTTTGCTCACAGACGACCGCAAGGGCGCGGGAATTCCCAAAATCAAACATTGACCAAAAAAGCCGGCCCAATCAGAGGTTCTCAACTTTATTTATAAAGCACTTTAAACACACATCGCCGTGTATAAAGTCCTGTACATGTGCAGTAATTGCTCATACAAAAACAAATCATTAAGATAAATTAAAATCATATCACCAAATATAAATAATAAATACAGGTAATATCAATTCATACAAGAAAATAGAAGCACAACATGATAATACCAACTACTCATAATAAGCAATTCACGCTGTAAAAGGAATTCAGAGATTTGTTTCCGAATGTTTGTGCTGAATTGCTCAACTACAATATGTAGCACCCATTCGTAGAGCAAAAAAAAAAAAAAAAACCTCCACGTTTTCATTCCATTTTTCCCCATTTTCGCCAAAATGGAGCTTTTGATGCACTTTTAGGTTCAAAATCCACACTCGAAAGTAACTGGGAACATTCATCAGCTTTACTTGACTCATTTGTGACATATATCTAGTTAGCATCAATAAATTAGAATTGAAACAATATGCTTTCCTTTGCTGTTCGTTGGGCGTGGGCTGTGTTAATTTGTGCTGTTCAAAACCTGCTGACAATCAGATAAACACCTCATGTTGCCTTTCAGCTCACCGTCTGTCCCTTTTTGGGAGGATTACAAATGACAGTAACGGTAAAAGCGGCTGACGGACAGGCAGGCTTTGTATTTAGGTGTGACTCATAGCGGATGACAAAACTCGCGAAAGTGGCCGGAGTCACACTGAAAAAAGAAAAAAAAAATCAACCTCATGCGCCCATATTATTTATTTTACATTTCACAATAACAACTCAGTTGTCGATATAATACAACAATAATAATGGCCGCCTCAAATCAAAATGGTCGACTTTCTGTTTGGAGGTAAGTCCTTCAGACATTTTTTTCTGCATACTATGATAACAGACAGCCAACCAGGTCTCAGCTTGCAAATGTCACATGACCCTCCTCAGAAAACAGGTGAGGCATGTGTGATTAATCCCTGAGCGACTGTGATGTCATTTTCAGCCGATAGCAAGAAGTAAAATGGATACCTGGTTGTTCATATTCCACAAAGGCAATAATTTATCAAAATTCCATGTTTAGCCTCATGGGGGCGCATGTAAACATTTTCCCTTCTAACGCTTGTTTCATAATAGTCACACTTATTTAAAAAAAAAAAAGTGGGAGTTTTTTTTTATTGGTAAAAGAGACACTTTTCCTTTTAATGACTCCATTTACATAAAATAAGGAAATATATTGTTGAAAAATAAATACAGTATCACAATAGAGTCCAGGGCCTGTCTCACTATTTTCCCCCCTGGATCAGCATGGAATGCATGCGGGTCTTTTACTCTTCCCTGGAAAAACAAGCGCTGTGATTTGCAATTACCCCATCACGGCTGCTCCAGTGTCAACATGAATACGGGTCCAGATTGCGCCTGCAGATTTACACTGAAGAGGCAGGAAAGAATTTTCTCTGGAAACCAACATGACGACCTTTTAACCTTTGTCCACTTTTTTGTCCATTTTTTGGTCATTTTCTTTCACATCGTTCTTGCAGTATTTTAGCCAAGAGATGACAAACTCTTAGCTAGTGTGATAACTAAGCTGCCGTGCCGTGTTGCACTTTGACATGTTGACAGCATCCGGGTGAAATTTCAGCTCCTTTCTTTCAATGCTTTCCCTGTAATGTAAAAATCAAGGGATTGGACAAAATACCGCACAGGGTTAATGCGACATTTAAATGTGAGATTTTGGGGTGTGTTTGCAGTCAAAGCAAGATTGTGTGTAGTCATTGCATGCAAGGAAGAAGATGACTATCTCATTTCTTATCTGCATTTTTTTTTAATCGTTGCTGCAAAGTCCAGAAACAATGTGGGCAGTTTTGCTATCACACAGTTCATCATTTCATGGCGTGGAAATCGCTCATGCTTGAATTGCAGAGACTTATTTCCTCCTTTTATTGTTACTTAAGGGGGGGAATGAAAAGAAAGCATGCAGCCTTGAAAAAGGCCTTCACAACTTTTTTTTGTACGGAATCCTCAAAATGATCAAAGTTTGAAGCCAATGGAAGGAGAGCTTTGCAATTTTTCACGTATGTCCATCACACCTGCTTTCAATTTCACCGTATTCGGATGAATTCCATAGTAGGGTTTTCAAAGGAGATGCTACTGAATGGAAAATGACTGCTTCAACCCAAAATGGTCAACTTCCTGTTTAATTTCAGGAATGAGTTCTTGAGACTTTTTTATGGGTCTTGTGATAATAGACATGTCCACCTAATTTCATATTGGTGGAACTATTGTTGGGGTCTTTTAATTTTCAGAGATGTTACTGAATGAGAAATACCTCAAAATGGACGACTTCCTGTTTAATTTCAGGAATGGGTTTGTGTATTGTGATGATAGACATGTCCACCAAATTTCATATAAATTGGGTATCCAGTATTACCTAGTATTGGGGGCTATTTTTTCACATTTTCAACGGAGATGCTAATGAATGAGAATTGAATGGTTCAAACCAAAACAGCCAACTTCCTATTGAATTCAGGACATGTGTCTACTCAATAGAAAATGAAAACTTCATACCAAACCTCTTGACTTATTTCCTGCTGAATTTCACTCACAGACACCTAATTTTTTTGTGCAACCTATATTTATTGTTTTGTTGTGTTTTTTTTGGGGGGTGGGGGGTGGGGAGGGTGCATTTCCAGCCATCTTAATGTATAAGTGAAACAGGTGGCAATGACTATGTTTCCAACTTTCTGGTGATAGTGGGTGAGAAATGCTTCTGTCACGTCAAAATAGCTGACTTCCTGTTAAATTTGTGGGTCATTGAACCTTTTTTTGTGTATCCTGTTATGATCCACCCAACATCATGACGATTAGCAGAGTTATCGCAGAAAAAAAAACAAGACGAAAAAAAGACTTCCAGGCCTTGCTTCTCAATGAGCTACAGAGATGCAGCATCAGGACACCTAAAATTAATTTAATTGTCAATGACACTTCATGAGCAAACTGTACTATTGAGCAGCAGTGCCCTCTATCGTCTATTCACCTGCATTACAGCACAATCCAAGTAACTAGCAACAGGACACCATTTTTTTTTTTTTTTTCAACAGGACACAAAATGACTTCATGACTTTTAGCATGGGCATGACCAAGCTTGCAAGGGGCTGTGAAACTGCTGAACTTTGACCCGAATTCTGCTTGTCCCAGACATACGGAAACCAATGTCAGGGTGGCCTCCGGTCGTGGGCAGAGATGTGGGGAGTAGACAACATTGTTTTCGGAATACTTCATCCACAGTCTGAGTGAACTTTGAAAGGGAGCACCATGACAGGATAGAGAATTGTATTTAATTTTGAGGCCAAGTGAAGAAACTATGTTGCATTGAAGTTATTCTTGTCATCATGTTATGCCTATTTAAAACATGGATGATTTTTACTTTATCCTTTTTGCTGTGAACTAAAAATGTACAATCTCGTCTAAAAACAAATCTGAAAAAAAAATCCATCTTTACTCCCCCCATTGCACCTTTTTGTAAAATAATAATAAATAAATAAATAAATATGTTGTTATTGTATTAAAAGAATAGAATGGCTTTTTGTCGTTGTATATCGGGTATACAACAAAATCGAGAGCGCTGCTTCGATTGGTGCATCTTAACTATGTTCTTTTTTTTTTTTTTTTTTTTAATCTCCACAAACTGAAGGCTCAGGTCACAACCAATCACAGCTCAGCGTGCAATTGCCACATGACCCACAATAGAGCTGTGGTTGGTTGTTACCCGAACACACGTGGTCAATTTCAGTCAGTGGAAAGAAAACTGTGGTTTAAAAGTATTACTTGTACATAAAAATAATTCAGTTATCAATTGAACTATCGAACAATATTTTGTGTTTACTCCTGAAGTGGACTATCCCTTTAAACTCTTGTTTCGACTGCATAATAACAGCAGAGGGCGCTCTTCGCCATCACAACTGTGAGCCTTGTGACGTCAATAAACCTCGGGACAGAAGTAGGCTCCAAAACAACTGAAAGAAAACCTCTCCCAAGAAATTCTTATTTAGCAATCATCTCCTCGCGCTGCCAAAGTCTTTTAAATTGGCCTCAATTGCCACGCCGACTTTTGAGGTCCAAAAAAAAAAAAAAAATCCTACTCAAATTCAGTTTTGGAGACAAGATTGCCAAAACTCTTGGAACAAACTCATTAACAATTAATTGTTAATACTGTGTCGACTTTGAATTGTTCAAATCATGCCATTTTTTTCCATTACCAAAAAAAAAAAAAAAAAACAGTAGAGCTTTGCTCTTATAAAGAGTACGATCATTTTCACAATCTTTTATGTAAAAAAAAACAAAACAAAAAAAACAAAAAAGAACAAAACAAAAACAAACATAGAATAAAATAGATGTAATTAAATCATGGTATTGAAAACATGACCACACATGACCCCTCTTTACACCATTTCTTTCGCCTTGCGGCACATCCAACATGGCCGTCAGTGTGTGGGACACATCCAACATGGTGGTTAGCGTGCACTTATTCGCCTATACACGGGGTCACCGCTACGTCACTGCAATGCTGGTCTGCTATTGGTTGGTGTCATAACTCCCTAATATACTGGTCTACTATTGGTCGGCGCACAGGGTCACAAAGATGGCTGCCTAAAGACATGATCTCATTTGAGAGTGCTTTCAATGTGGTCATTATTGTGCATTGTAGTGCTTAATTCAAATTTTAATTGGTTAACCATGGGTCCCAAGATTGCTAGTGATGTTAGAGAGAGAAATAAAAAGATGATTTATATGGAAACGAAGCTGGAGATAATCAAGAAATACGAAGAAGGCTAAACTAGCCTAGCCTCTCACTAGGAAGTAGGGCCATAACAAGCTCCTCACATCAACCAAAGGTAAATAAATCCTTAGGTATATTTTTTATTTATGATGCTGTTTAATTGTATACATGTGTATTATATATATGTAGTGCTTAGTATACCCTTTTGATACCAATTTTTAATATGTATGTACAAATTTGATGTTTTTACCTGGGATTTTACATGCATTAGCTAATTGGATCACCCGCCATACGGCGAACCGCGGAACGGATTAATCTTGTTAACCAGGCGCCCGCTGTATTATCTTAGTTTGATCTCAACGCTATAGCATAGCCCAGCACTAAACATTTTTTTAAGTGGGGGGAGGGAGGGGGCACGTGTGCACCTTTGGGCTGGCTCCTGCTGTCAGGCCCACATGGAAGTGATTACATGAAATTACAGAGATCCGACAGAGCTGGAGAGCGCTCCTATAACCGCTCGCTCATTCATCTTGGACGTACACCCATCTCAGTGAGCAGCACAAGGCGCAAGCGAACACACACAGAGGTCCAGGAGAAGCACACACACGCACACACACACACACACCTTGCCCGAAGCTGTTCATTCCCCTCTTGGCTGTGTCGGGACAAGGCTGCAGTGTGCCTCCCTCCCCGCTGCCCTCTCTTTCTCTCTGCTGGACCGGGCCAGGGCTGTAAATTCCTTAGACAGGGCTGTTTAGAGGGCCTCCATTTAAACAGCGGGTTGGGAGTTGGTGGGGGTGGTGGGGGAGTGGAGGCCACGCTCGCCAAAGAGGAGCCTACTCAATAAGTCATCATCAAAGCCCCGGGCCCCGCAGACGCTCATGGGAGAGAAATTATAGTTGCACACCGGATTAGAGCATTTTTCTGCGTGTTCGTGTGTGTGTGGAGGGGGGGCGGGGGGGGGGGGGGGGGTACCTGATACACATATAGGTGTCCAAGCGGCAGCATGGACCAATAGGAATCAGGCTTACTGGAAGCTGGGAAGCAAATAAAGGAGTTAATGTTGCAAAAGTGACCACAGTTGGACTTGAATTGGATATGCATTAATGTTGTTTTTGTGTATTTGGAAGAAAGAAAAAGTTATGATAGTAAATATTCAATATTTTTCCGAGCCAACAATGTTGCACTTGACAAGTTGACATTTTTTGGGTGGAAAACTTTTTCAAGTGGAAAGTTTATTTTCATGAATAACCTAAACCAGCACTTTTTTGTAGCTGTAAATGTCTTTTTTTTCACCTAAACTTTCATCATGCCCTTTTGTGTAAAATAATTTCTGTGCAATTTTCAGGTCATTTTGTTATAAGTTTTTTTTTAAGATATAACTTTGCTATCATACATTCTGACTTTTTCAGGATGTTTTTTTTACCTTGAAAAATAAAACCATCATTGAAATCATATATGCAGCCACACTTTTTTTCTGGAGGGTGGTTACGGCCACGCCTGGCCCCCATGTTGCCACCACTTCCCCCTGAAATATTAAAATTATTTGTCCATCCTGTGAATTTCTTATTATTTGTAACATAAAACCCTTCCATTAAACAACCATTTTCTTTTCAATTTATTTTTAATATTCTTGTGATTTATATTTTGTTTTCCTTGGGACATTGTGTGTGTGTAATATTTTCGTTATATTACGACTGTAAAATGTACATTTTTTTCATGAATTATCTAAAGAAATTACTCTTTTTTTTATGTGTATATGTGTGTGTGTGTATATATATATATATATATATATATATATATATATATATATATATATATATATACTGTATATATATATATATATATATATATATATATATATATATATATATATATATATGGTGAATCCCAAATATTTGTGGCCCTGTTCCGCCCCCTAGCCCATCCCCTTGCACACCATTGAAGCATCAAAACTTTATTTCTATGAAAAAAAAAAGTTATTGTCATATTACTACTTTTCCCCAAAATTATTTCGTGACTTTTGCCCTTTTATGATCACTGCAGGAAGTCCCTCTCATAATTTTGTTTTGGCATATCCATTTTTTTTGTTTGTTTGTTTTTATGGGGCGTATCCAGCAGCAAAATGATTCCCTAAATATCACTACGGTAGCTGCTTGTTGTCTTAAGTGTGAACACATTTTGCCTCCTAAAAACAAACATTTCTGCCTAACCACGAGAGCTTTAATTGTCCAACACAATAACTCGCTGCCTCCTTGTCTGTTATCATTCGCTACCGAAGCTTTGGAGACAGTGGCGAGCATGTGTTCGCGCTGTGGTATCTGGTTGCACATTTACCATTCCATTGCCTGCATGCACACACACACACGCTCACACACAAACACTCCTCCCAATCAAGCCCATTATTATCCCAGGCATGCTCCAGGCTCCCAAAATATCTGTCAGACAGCTGTCGGCACCTCTCGGCTTAGCAGCTGGAGGGGCTCTTGAAGTCGTCCTTCTTCTTCTTGCCTGATAACACGCACCGCCTTCCCTTAAAGAGTCCGGGCCAGATACCCCCTCTGCCATTGCGAGACTGTACCCCCCTCCTGCAGCCCCTCTAATGGCCTCCCCCGAGCAGCCTACGAGCAATAAAATAGCAGACAAATGGTGTGCACAAGGCGTGAAAATGAGCCACCAGGAAAAGCAAAGCAAGGAGGAAAGGCCGGAGTGAAGCCACTCTCCAATTACTATTAAAGCTAAGGCGTGACCTACACGTTGATCTAATTATCAGGGCAATATGGCCGGAGGCTCGTCAATCCGATCAATCACCGTTTTGGTGATTTATGTTGGAGCATACCTGCAAATTCTTAAAGAAAATACCGGACTTCCTTTTGAATCAGTCATTTTAATTAAGCATTTTGTCCAATAGGGTATTATTTAATGCCAGTGGTGCAAAACTGGGCCACATCATTCTTAGACATGTACCTAATAATTCGGTGAATTTATTTAGCTTCGCAGGGGTTATAAAAAAAATCCCTCGCATTGTGAATTTGAAAAAAAACTCTTGTATTGGCCTTCATGAGACAATAACATGACAGAAGCAAATGAATTACATCAGAGAAGCTGAATAATAAATGTGTCAAAATCAAAACATACAGGTTTAGCCCAAATTAGCACGCACTGACGTCAAAGGCTGACGTTATTGTTGGCAAGCTGGCTCGAAATTGAAATCTGATTAAATAAACCTTCGCATTGCTAATATCGTTAAAGTTACATCAACCTGCTTTGCCAATTTTGATTAGACAGTCATGGCAGCACATTTGAGTCTGAAATTTTTTATTGTTGCGGGCTCAAAACTTGAGTAACTATGGGACGTGAAGCCAGAACCTCAGTAGGACCTTTGGCGTCACAAACAGAACATTTGAGTAAGCCTGATTTGTTCAAACTGGAACAGTAGGAACTGCGGCTGTTTAGGTCATTTTTTGCTGACTATACTGCCTTTGAAAATGAAGTTGTTAGCTCAGCCCAGGCGCTTTAGCTGCTAGTAGCTAGCTGCTAGCTACTAGCTGGTGACACCGGTTACCGGCTGCATAAAGTTAATGATCTTTGACAGTGTCATCTCAGTCTTTTTGAGCATTCTTCAATTACAATTGAGCATGATTTTGAAATCTGATATAAAGACCAATATCAAAATGAAATAAAGTAAGATATGCATTGGAATTATTCCACTTCTTATGAATTATTATAATGGTGTATCAGCGCCCTCTTTCTTTCATGTGGTTTTCATAAATAGCTGGGTGTGCTGCAACCACTGTCAGTTCATTCTCGGCGCTGTCATGGTGTGCTAATTAGCCCAAAATAATAACTTGACAGAATGTAAAGTTGTAAACAACAGAGAATATTAAAAACAATTGAGGTACTCAAATTTCCCAAAGACTCGTTTCCTCCCTAAATTGAAACAATTTATGTGAAATATTTGAACGAAGATGTCCATCAGTGTTTTGATCAAGAAGTCCTTGTTGACCCGCTGCCAGCGAGTGTCTATCCATCGCCTGGACGCCACAACGGCGCGTTATTTCGGTTGACCGCACATTTTGAACATTGCAAAAAGTGAGCTCTGTGCGGCTGTATCACAATCCTTCCTCGCGGTTAGAGTCTGGCGTCCAAGTCCAAAAAGTGATGCGCCAGCGTGCTGAGCTCAGCCCAATTCTCAACGGCGGCCATTGGAACGCGGCGAGTCGGTGGGGGTAGGGGGGGGGGTAAGAACATCCTGGACTTCCTTTGGAGATTTCAAGGGCGCGCGGGACGGATAGATGTGTTCTGGAAAATGTCGGCTGCTCCCCTATGGTTCATCATAATGTATGACTGCAACTAATCCAGAGTGCAGAGGTTGAGTTCTTCTTGGGCCCGTGCCAGGTCGTGATGAGAAACAGGCTCGGTTGCATGTCTGCAAGTTCCTCCCCTCGCTTTCGCTTTGTCTTCAAACCACCTTTTATACAAGCCCGATATTAGTGGGATAACCCAGTGCGTCCCCAAAGAGTTAGAACATGTGGCGCTTTCAGGCGAGGGCGCTCAGAACATGATCCCTCCTCTAAGAAGGCCTGCTTACATTAAGAGCAACATCACAATAAAGGTCTCCGGGCGCAATCTTCCGGCTTGTTGCTTCTTGCCCTCCAGCAAGCTAGCTAGCGCCACTTTAGCGTGCAAGGAGCCAAATTCAGAGACGCGGGAGACACACAAAAGGAGCGGGTGTCGACGGAAAAGTGAAGGCCGGGTGAATGATCCCGTCCGCATCATCATCATCGTCATCATCATCATCATCATCATCAACGACAACCCTGCAAGACGCCGCCAGACGGCAACCTGGATGAGTCAATGGCAAAGCATCTGATTCTGTTTCCAGATGTTTCAAGGTCTCACGCAATAACCTTTAGCTGAAATATCAACATCATCAGGAAGAATGCACGCCTATTTTCTCTTTTGGACGCACACAAAAGGATTCAAATGCGCTGGATTAGAAAGTCAACACAGGCCTGTTCAAATGCCAGGTTTGTCTGATGTGCAAAGGGGGGTAGTGGGGGGGATACGTTTAGCAAAAACACATTAAAGGGGCATTCAAGTCCCCTAAAATGGTTTTACCATATGTTCTGTGCAGTCCCATTAGTCTAAACTTGCTATTCTGATTAACTTTGCAGTTGTGAAATATGAATTAAACAGCAAAATACACCTTTTGTTCATCTCGGGGCGGCCATTTTGCCACATGTAACTCAGAAACTCTTTACTCATGTTGTAGCATTGGGCAGTCTAAGAACAGGTGTACAGTATTTTGTGTAGAGCACATTTTACTTCTAAAGGTCAAAAAAGAGTGCATTTACATTACCTTTGGATTTACTTTGAATATTTCACTCTCTTCTAAGAGTAAAATTTGTTCTACATTTTACATTTGGCTCCAGTCTAAACAGAAGTAAGTAAAGTTTAAAAGCAAAAGTTAAACTTTGATTTACTCTGAATGTTTTATATCCCCCTCCTTCCTCCAAAGGTAAAATAAATCTCATTCCACAAGTACTGAACCACAGGGGTTTAATATTGTGTTATGTTGTAATATCTCAATTTAAAGGTAGATGGCAGACTAGTGTAAGAGAGTAAAATATTCAGAGCAGTGTAAATAATGCTTTACTATTTTACTGTGTCAAAAAGAGACCAAATGTAAAATGTACTTTACAAAATGTGCTGTGTAAGAGCAGCTAAGGCATGTCTGCCATCTAGTGGTGAATGGTGATATTGCAACTTAGTTAACCCCTGCTGTTCAGTATTCGTGGTTTGGCATTCTTTCTTCTTTTGTTTCTTCTTTTGTTGGGGGGGGGCTTTTTTTCCTATTACTTTTTTTTCAGTTTTTTGTGGAAAATATATAATGCCATATAAAAATATTGTCAACGTCTACAGTTTAATACTCACAGATTAGCATTTCTAATTTTTCTGTGTTTTTTTGCATGCCCTCGCTCTAGGTATTTCCTTCCTGTTTTTCATGGAAAAAATATATTTTGATGTCAAAATGTCTTCTGGTATGGTCAAATCAAGAGCTAGTGAATCGGAACATAGCAACTTGTTGCCAAATTGTTTTATCATGACTCTTTTTCACTTTTCTTTTTTTTAAAGTTTTATAAAGATGTGCATTGTCTTTAGTGCAGTGCTTCTCAATTATATTTTGCAGAGCCTCCCTTGGGGGAAAAAAAAACCAAAACCTTTTGCACGCCAACACTCGCCGACGATTATAAATAAAATTATCTCTAAAATCTTTTCACATTGATAAAAGAAAAAAGTGATATATATTAACTTTCAACAGCTTTTAACTACTTTTTGTCCAGCTTTTATACAGGTTACAGTTTGGTCTAAATCTGGAAAAAAATGCATCAAAGTGCCTAAAATTAAAAAAAAAAAGATGGCAGTTTCTTTTTATTGCAATTAAAAAAAAAGCCTTTTCCCTGGGATCATATGACACCCCGCACCCCCACCCCACCCCACCCCAGGGGGGGGGCAATCCACTATTTGAGAAGAACTGCATTATTGGCGTAATTTTCCGAAAGATGAGCATGAAAGAAAGCTGTTGATGTAATGCAATGTATCTTCTGGCGTTGCTGAATAAAATAAGTTGAAATACCACTGCAAATGTTGTTCCAGCGTGCCAATGTTGTTCCAGCGTTTAATAAATCACTCACGATTTTCATGAAGTATGTTTTTTTTTTTTCAAATGCAAAAATGCCTTGGCTGGTTAGGGGGTACTTAGATGAAAAACATATTTCAAAAGCGGTGTATCATTGAAACACGGTTGAGCCTCTTTGGTCTTACCAGGCCACATTACGTTCATTCAGTTTGCATGAAAAAGGAAAAAGCTGGTATTTGAACCGGGGTGTGTTCTCCTCCGTCCACTGCAAACGCAGGTTTTCCATCAGGCTCTCCAAACCCTGAAACAATCCCTCTCGCCGTCCTCCCGGAGCCATTCTCCCTCGCTCGCCTCTCTGCTTGGGTGCAAAGCCAAACAAGCCAGCCATTAAGTTGAGTTAAGCGCAGGAAGTGAAGGGAGGCAGGGAAGGGGGAGGGGGAGTTGGGGCTTTGGGGGCCAGGCGGCAGTGTTTACAAGGAGCTAGTCAGGTTTCAGCAGCACTTTGAAGTGAGCAGCGCACTGGAGACTGTCTGTCACTGGAGGCCGAGGCCTAGCGCCGCTCCACTGACTCACTCACATTCCCTCCATTCATCTGAGCGGAGAGAGGAGGAAAGCAAGGAGGGGGAGGTGAGAGGGCTAGAATAGACAGCCAGAAAGACAGGCGCAGGTCGATTTATGTCTCGCCCCGCTACTCCACCCCTCCAGTATCTCTTCCTACCTTTCATCAACTCTAACCGCCTGTTGTTCAAGCCCATCTGTAGCCAAGCCCAGATAGAAGATAAGAACGCAAGAAAGACGCTCTTGTCCGGCAGGTCATAGGAGACCGCATAGAAACTCTCCGGGCTCCCGGTAAACTAATATGATTACATGCGCGCACACAATGGTACGTTTGGAGCCCCGTAGCTTCTCTGCCTGCGAGGCGAGGGGGGATCAGCTTCCCGCCTCTCCCTCCCCAGCAACCAAATACATGCGCGCACACATACGCACACACCCATGGCCTTCATGACATCAGCGCAGGGATGCATCCATTGGAGCCGAGTAGCACAGCTTGGGGGATTCCAGCTTGGCAGCCGAGAAGTAACGCTGAAACCACCTTGTTTTTTTTCTTTCTTTTTCTACTCCCTCCAACAAACAGGCAGGCGGGAACAGTTTCACGCCTATCCGATGGCGCAGGCGTTTCTCGCCAGATGATCCCCGTGTTGTTTTAACCGCGGCCTCTCGAACAAAAGGGGGTGTTTTTTTTTTCTTTTCTTTTTTTTTTTTTTTGCACTTGGTGGTGCTATGTGTGAGGCGGGCCACCATTTGGAGAGGTCACATTCTCACAGATTGCAAGATCATTCACAACCACCTTTTGCGGGGGGAAAAAAAATGGCAATGCGCAGAAATGTTTTGGTTTGTAGGCCTCTTTTTGTGCCTAAAACCCCACAAATTGTTGTCCACAAAAATTCAAATGAAAAACAAAACAGTCAGCTCTTTGGATGAGTATTCAGTTAAGCTAATAATAGATGCTAATATTACAGACATAGCTAACCGCATAATAGCTAATACCTAGCATGAGAATGATCACATATTTCTACTTTAACTTGTTGTTTATTTTATTTTAGTGTTATTATAAAGTAAATCACTTCCATTACATTTGAAAACTTATAAAATGTTGTTATTACGGGTCATGGAGACCCTTTTGCAGGAACACTTTGGTTTGTGATTGCCATTAACCTCATTTCATGTCTAAAACCTCCAAAATGTTGTCCACAAAAGTTCAAACAAAAACAAAACAGTCAGCTTCTTGGATGAGGCTTTAGTTAAGCTAAGAATAGATGCTAATGTTAAAACCATAGCAAACAGCGTAATGGGTTATGACTAGCATGAAAATTACCATGTTTTTCGACTTTAAAGAGTGTTTTTAATTTATTGTAGTTTTATTATACAGTATACAGAAATAAATACCTTCATTGTTATGAAACCTAAAAATATTGTCATTACAGATCATAGAGACCAATTCGCAGGAAGGTTTTGTAATTGCCACTGGCCTCATTTAATGTCTAAAACCCTAAAAAGTTGTCTGCAAAAAGTCACAACAAAAAAAGACAACAGTCCACTCCTTGAATGAGATAAGAATAGACGCTAACATTAAAAACGTCGCTAACAACATAATGGATTATGACTTGCATGAAAATGACCACATGACTTTGACTTTAAAGGGTTGTTTTAGTTTATTTTAGTAATATTTTGCAGTAAGTAACTTATTTTCATTGTGATGACGAAACGGAAAAATATTGTACCGTTATTACAGATCATGGAGACCAATTCGCAGGAACGTTTTGGTTTGTGATTGCCATAGGCCCCGTTTTATGTCCAAAACCCCCCAAATCTTGTCCACAAAAAGTAAACTTAAAACAACACTCAGCTCACACATAGTCAGCCCCTTGGATGAGTCTTTAGTTAAGCTAAGAATAGACGCTAACATTAAAAACGTAGCTTTCCAGAAAAATGGCAAATGGATAGCATGAAAGTGATCAATTTTTCTACTTTAAAGAGTGCCTTGTTTTATTTTTATTACACAGTAATGAACTTTTCTTCATGGTTTTGACCGGACTTAAAATTATTGTACACTTATTAAATTTCATGGAAACTCAAGCCTTTCTGTGAAAACAAAATGGCCACCTTTTGGATTTATCAGTGTGTGGAGGAACAGATTCTCCATAAAACATTCAGTTTGACAAGTAGGTGTTTAATCTCCACATTTAAATTGGCACATATTTTTGGTTTGACATGATCTCGGGAAAATTTTGTAAGAAACTGTACAAAATGTTTACATGTATCAAGCAGACTACAAGTTCTCCACAAATACGGCTGAGATGATGTAAGGAAATGTTACGATAGCGGTTAGCACTTAGTCGATTTTCTTCTTTTCAACATCCTGCTGAATTTAAATGCCAACTTTTACAATTCTAAAAACGTATAGTTTATATACACGTGACAAGATCCTAACTATAAGATGTCAAGCATTCATACGTTTTGTTTAGCAGTGCCAGCAGCTGATACTTATTGCCTTACAATATTTTCAAAACATTACAACAATGAAAGATTCTTAATTGTGTTGTCATCACATCGATGTTTTTATCATGTATGACTGTGAGGCATAACGCTTTTTAAGTAGACCGCAAGAAGGCATGTCGTGCCACGTTCAATGTCCGCCTCACATAATGCGGCTAAATGACGCTTCCTGTCCGCCCGCATTCAAAATCCTAGATGAGATCTCCAATTTGTGATGTTGTTCTGTTTTGGAAAGAACAAACACCTCCCAGGATGCCAAGAGAAATACAAACAGGAAAATAGGAAGTATGAATGCGTGACATCAAGTGAGCAATTTCTATCAGCAATCTTTGTGACCCAATTTTTCTTGATATAAAATAAAATATGATCATGTTAGTTTTATAATGATCGAAAGTATTTAGTAGCTTCTATATGAAGTGACTACAAACAGGAGTAAAGTGGGTCGTTTGTACATTTTGCTGAATGAAATTGAAATTATTTAACAACAATCTTGAGTTTTTTTTTTTCTTTACAAACAAACATTCATCATGAATGAGGCTCAAACTATAGTAGATTTAATTGAGGTGGATTTTTTTCCATGTAGACCCCAGTAGTCTAAACACAGCATTCTGTTTTGCGTTTGTGGAATATGAATTAAGCAGTAAAATCAGCCTGGGTTTTTTTTTTTTTTTTTACATGCAAAAGGGGCGGCCATTTTGAAAATTGAACTTAAGTTGTAGAGGGCTCAGTTTGCTAAAATCTCATGACCAGATTCTGAAAATGGGGGACATCATGCCTGCAGCTTTGTCAACGGCGGCCATTTTGGCCATTGGTCATTAGGTAGCCCCCTCAGCAATTGTGGTGTAATTTTCATCTGTTCCGAGATGAATCAAAATGCTGTGTTTAGATAAATGGCCCGGATAGAATACTGTATTTTTAACTTCCTTACAGGGACACTGTGTAAGATTTTGACAGTTTTTTACAGCGGACAACAGGAGGTGCTGCATTTACCTTGTCCGTAGCTATAACAAACATGGCCGCTTCCGGAAAAGTGCCCTCCCCCATGTAATGTAATTCAATAATAACTAGACCTATGATAATATTTAAAACATACTGATGGTCATTAGGAACACGTTTATTTGCAGGTTTTTGACATTTCTAATCATTTAATTTGTTCCTTTTTATTGAAAAACTTTCTAAATCTTACACAGTGTCCCTTTAAAAAAAGTTAACGCACCTATTTGGCTTTGTTGCAGTGCAAAAAAAGAAGCAGATGAACTGAAAGTTAAGCAGAAGTATTATTTTTAAATACAAATATATACTTTAAACTTTTTACAATTACTATTTACACTTGGATTTAATTACACGTGAAATGCTCAAAGTGCTCCTGTCCTGGCTGCCGAATCACGGAACCAAGGAGGAGGAGGTGAGCGTTTCGACACATGGCGACGTCGGCCATGTTTGTTTAGTCAGGCTGTCCCGCTCGGGCTTCGTTAATCCAGCTCGTCGCTCGGTCCAAACCCTTTTTAGTTGGGAATGCCAAAGAACGTGCCCGCCCTCCCTCCCTCCTCGCCCCAGCACAGCCTCCACGGAAATCACAAATCAATGGGTCCAAGAGCTTGCGGCGGGCCCTTCATCCTACACGGTGGTCTCTCCGTGTTTGCCGTTTGTCAGCCGGGTGTAAAACTTGTGCCAGGAGTGCAGCGTTTTCCCGGACCAGATCCAGAAACCCGAGGTGATGCCCACAATGAGCGTCATCAGGTACTTGATCATGTAGACGGTGAAGTCGGGCGTCATGCGGGGCCCCGTCTGCGCCGGGCACGGGATGGCCAGGCTGCGGCAGCTGTGGCTGACCCAACTGCGCTCCCAGTGCGGGCGGAAGGCCTGCTCGTAGAAGAAGCAGGCGATGACGATGGTGGCGGGCACGGTGTAGAGCACGCTGAAGACGCCGATGCGCACCATGAGGCGCTCCAGCTTCTCCGTTTTGGTGCCGTCGTGCTTCATGATGGTGCGGATGCGGAAGAGCGAGACGAAGCCAGCCAGGAGGAAGGAGGTCCCGATGAAGAGGTAGATGAAAAGCGGCGCCAGGACGAAACCTCGCAGGGGGTCCAGGTTGCTGAGGCTGACGAAGCACACGCCGCTCAGCACGTCGCCCTCGATCTGCCCGATGGCCAGGATGCTGATAGTTTTGACGGCCGGCACCGCCCAGGCCGCCAGGTGGAAGTACTGGGAGTGGGCCTCGATGGCCTCGTGGCCCCACTTCATCCCGGCCGCCAGGAACCAGGTGAGGGACAGGATGACCCACCAGATGGAGCTGGCCATACTGAAGAAGTAGAGCATCATGAAGAGGATGGTGCAGCCTTCCTTCTTGGTACCTTGGACGATGGTCTTGTAGCCGTCCGGGTTGAAGCTCTCGTTGCACACCACTTTGTCCCCCAGGAAGAAGCCGGCGATGTAAGCGATGGAAACCATGGTGTAGCAGCCCGACAGGAAGATGATGGGCCTCTCGGGGTACCTGAAGCGCTGCATGTCCACTAAATATGTGGTGACCGTGAATAAGGTGGACGCGCAGCACAGGACGGACCAGACCAGAATCCAGATGCGTGAGAAATGGATCTCCTTGTCGGTGAAGAACATGTACCCGCCGCCCCGAGCCGGCTCGCATGGAGCGGCGCAGTCCTTCTCCTTCAAAAACATGTAGTTCAAGTAGGGGGGCACCACCAAGGCGGTCGGGCAACGGAAGGGCCTCTCGGTCCCCCCCGAGACGACTTGGGTGCCAGGGATGGGCAAGGGCGGGACGGTGGCGGCGGAGGAATCATTTTGTCCCACGCAGATCTGTCCATCTCCCAGCACGGGGAAGTTCTCGCAGCGGAGCCGGTCGGGCCACTGAAAGCCGAACTTGTTCATGAGGGCCTCGCAGCCCTGCTTGGCCCTCTCGCAGATGGATCTGCAAGGCGGGATGGCCTTCTCCAGGACGGTGCAAACCGGTGCATACATGGAGCACAGGAAGAATTTCAACTCAGGGGAGCATTGGACCTTCACCAACGGGTAGAATTGGTGCACCTCCAGACCTGCATCCTCCTGATTGTAGTGGCCCACTAAATTAGGCATGATGGTTTGGTTGTAGGCGATGTCCGTGCACAGGGGTATGGAGATCGGTTGGCAGAATCCATGCTCCGGGATGACAATTCCGTTGTCTCCTTGGTACTGAGCTGATATCACCACAGGCAGAAAGAGAAGGACTGACAAAGTCCCACACAAAATCATCTTGGCAATTTGGAAGACAGCAGAGAATTCAATGAAAAGCCTGTTGAACAAGCCTCATCAAGCAGGCTAAGTGATAGAAAAGGTTGTATGGGATGATCGTACAACGCGAGCCTCGTCCTCTTTGTGCTTGCTCTTCACTTAGGAGTGCTGCTGGCTAACTTTTCTTTTCCCAAACTTCTATTCACTCACCCCTGTCGAGTGACTTTCATGACAAGTTACGTATCTGGTTCTGACGTTCAAAATAAAGGCGCAGTGGTTGCTAACGCTAAAAAGAGGCATGTTTTGCATTTGGTGCGACAAAAATAAACACCACAATTCTTTCTGTGGCTAATAGAATCTACTATAGCGATTTATTGCCATTAAAAAGTAACTTTGAGCTGGCTAAAACCACGTCTTCGGAGTTTGCCAAAGGGTCTGCTTTTTATTTTGAAAGGCTTTACGGGAACAGAAAGCGTTTTCATCGAACTTGAACAACAGCTGGCTTCCCAAACGTAACCAGACCTACGAGTTTGCCTGTGCGTGGATGAGGAGGTGGAGGTCCCCATCTAGTGTTCACATCAAGTTTACCGGCCACATCACCAACAGTTGAGTAAGCGTTTGAAAATATTGACATTTTAATTAAAGTATTACTCAAAGCCCTCTGGAAATTGCACAATAACTAGGAAAAACAAAGAATAGACATCCCGTTCAATACATCTGCAATGCCATAATCGGAATATACTTTGAATGCATTTCCTTTCCTTTAAGTTCTTAAAACATACAAAACAACTGGGGTATTTCCAGCTCGCAAGAAAGAATGATACATTTTTGATATACCGAAGTTAAAATGTGATACACTGCTATGCAGTTTTCCTGTGCGTTTACCTTTATGTTATTATTGGCGTTGTAAACATTTGGAATTTTGTTGTTAGAAGGTAATAACTAAAAATAAATTCACGTTGCAAATGAAAATTATAAAATTATTATTATATACTATACAATAACCCGATGATGGTATAATTACTAACGTGTTAATTTCAGCTTTATTTTAATTGGACGTCAGGTCAAGGCTTGACCAATGAGCAAGAAGACTCGTTACCGGGTCGGAGTTACTACGCAGGGTTATTTTAATTTTACGACATCTCAATAAATGACAGAATAACAGATTTGTCGAGGTAAGTTCACTCAAGATTGGTTAAAAACCGTCATTTTTTTTTTTTGCGTTGTTAGACGTTTCTAGTATGGTAAGAAAATTGATAGCCAACATAGGATCATCACTTTTGTAAGTAGCCAAAAAGTCAGCCAAAATGGCTGGCCTAGCTTAAGTCGTCGTCGTGTAATTAAAATGATACGACTGTGCCAAACCCAACTATGATGTTGACAGTGTGTACTTAGTTAATAACTATTATTGCGTGTTCCGACTCATTAGGATAATCATAAAGAGTCAATTTCCAGGGCGGTCCCGTTTCCAAATGGCATCTGACGAGGCTTTCTTCTCTTCCTTTTACGGTCAGGTAAGATTTCACAGGTAACGTGCATACTTAAAACTCCAATGACGTTGTTACTAGATAACATTTGTTTTTGTTTTTTCAAAAGTCCAACATTTTTGGCTTAGAACCCAACAGAACTGTGAAATAGTAAAGAAAAAAAAGTCTGGCTTTATTGAAAAAAAAAAGAATCTGTTTATTATATAAGTGTTTATAGTGTCAAATGGTCGAACATTGTGAAATGCACATTTCGTAATGTTTAAGGCATCTCAAACTTTTTTGTGTAACAGACATGCATATTCTTTTCGTTGGCCGGTGAAACATATTAACTATCTTAAAATAGACCCCTCAAGAATAAGGAAAATGGTATTCATCCACTTTTTTTAGCCGTTTGACCTCACTAAGGTCGTGGGCTTGCTGGTGCCTAGCCGAGCTGTTTTTTGGACAGTAGGTGGGGTAAACCCAGAACAATTGCGAGGCATCTAGAAGCGAATGACCATTGGCACTCTTAAATGTATATGTACCATGTATATGTACCATAGATGATTTTGGGAATGTTGGAGGAAACTAAAGTATCCTGAGATAACACTGGCATTCATGCTGAGAACATGCGAACGCCACAAAGGAAGGCTACAGCTGTAATCAAACCCATAACCTCTGCATGTGAAGCAGACCTGCTTATAGGTCTGCCACCATGCTGAATAAGCTTAAAAATGTAAATGTAAAAAAATATATATTTTAAGTTATAATCATACCTACCGTGTTAACGTCATTGCTACTTGCAAATATGCGTTCTCATATTCAGAAGATACGATTGATCGCTGCTTTGATTGAGTGGTTTAATGACTTTAGTAATGGCTAAACTGACAGCTAATGTTTACTCATTTAGGCTGTTCATCCTGTATTCGCATTTTCATTCGTTTCATTTCATCACTCGGGTGCTACTTCAAATTATTTTTGTTTGTTCTTTGACACACCTACACAACAGCTTCTTTCTCTATTTTCTCACCGGCGCTCTTGAAATACGGTCACACGAAAAAAAAAAATCTTCAGAAGACAACCAAGTCATCATGGTTAGCCATCAGCTGCGTGTTTAGCTGTACATTTGGTTTCGGTTAGGTTAACTATTATGTTCTGTTGAGATCTTCATCTTTCATTTACTGGCGGATTCTGTTTACTTCAACTTACAAACAAGACGTTGGACTGATTGACCGAAGTCAAGCACATTTCCGCACAGCCCGTCATAGCACAATTCTCAATCATATTATCACCCAGCTCAAGCAATTATCACCCATCAGAAGGTAATCGACCATGTGGGAGTGATGAGGAGATTGACGTATATGCTCATTTTATTGGCTCGGTTTCATTGTGTGGCCACGTCACAAACGGGCCACGAACCAGTGGTTGGGGACCCCTGCTTTAAGGGTTGACCACTCCATTACCATCATCATTATTGTAGAGTGTTGTCAGTTTCTCTTTTTTTCTTATTTCAGGCAAGTGTCAGTGGCAATGGTGGAAATACATCAGTTTCCAAGTCACCAGGTTTTCGTCCTCCAGAAGAGTTCAAGCTCTGGTCTCCCAGTGGTCACAATGATCCCTATGACTTCAATAGTTGTGCACTGAACAGCATAAGAAGCAGGTATTATGCTTTACATGTTCAAAAAAATATATCAGGTCTTTTTATGACTAAATCTTTTCTTCCTATAAAGAAAAAACAATGAAAATAATAACGTTGAGGAGGAGGAAGAGGATTTGCAGTATTTAGTGTCCAGTATTTTGGATGAAGATGATGATATTCAGAGTGGATTCTACAAGAAGGGGTATGTAATTTACTTTAAATCAGGCATGTTCAAAGTCCAGCTTGAGGGCTTAATGCGACCCATGTTCAAATTTCCGCAGCCTCTAGTATTGGAGGCATTTTTTTTAAAGTAAATTCACCATTCTTCTGCAATATTCATGCCTTCCTTCTGCTCCTGCACTTGCCCTCCCACCCAAACCAGGAGTCTATCAGGTTATGTGAAACTTAATGACAGCCAATCAGTGTCAACTTTTCCATCTCCAAAAACTGAAGCACAAGAAACCTGATGCATAAAAAAGGGATCTAATCAAAATACAGACACATATATTTAGAGAGTAAAAATGAAATTACGTGATTAAAAAATAATGCATCAGCTATGACTGTCATTAATTGGTCACAATGAATCTGTTAATCTGATACCTGTCTTAAATGATAACCTGTGTCAAATTCTGATTCCTTGTAGAAACCCATCTATTGCCAATGGTGTTTGGTGTCCTAAGATTTCAAGAGAGGACTATTTGCATTATTCTCAACCCAAGGAGCCACTTCCTAACAATGATCCAAGGGAAGCTTTTGTTCAATATCAAGCGATACCGATAAATGAGCAGTTCCCTCAGGAGCTCAGTGGCATTTCTCCTAACCCGCACCGGAAAATAACTGTTTCTAATGGAGATCGCGATAGCTACAGGAGCCACTCAAAGAAATTTCCACCATTTTTTCCCATTCCCAATACGGCGAACCACTTCCCATCACAGACACCGGAGAGCAACTATGACCAGTCAACTGACTTGCACCCGGCAAATCATCGCCCCATCGTCGACGTCCCTCAAATCAGTGATGTTTTTCAGCTCCTAAACGAGAGCCGACCATTTTTTGATCACGAGAGCACGACGAGTACAAAGACCATTACGAATAATGAGCAGGACGTGCCGGAACACATGAATCAACTGGTTAGTGGTTTGCGATCTTTCTGGGCTGATGAGTCTAATCAAGGACGGTATGGACGTTTTCCAAACATCGCAAGAAAGACAGAATACCCTGAAGACAGCATACCTGAGCAATGGAAATTCCCCAGCCAGTCAATGCCAATGCTTAGCAAAAAACAGCTGCAGGGGGAATTTGGGGGCCGAAATGTCAGACCAGCATTTAAGCAGAATGGATTTCAAGAAATGTCAACGCTCGGCAATGAAAATGCTGAATATAATCCCGTTTCAGTGTTTTTAAATCCACACAACCATTTCCAGAATATATATACAAATAAGACCCAGTGCTCCAGTCCCTGCTTCAAGCGGAGGCAGCACAAGATAAAATCACTGATGCAGAAAGAAAAGTCTGGCTTCACTGAAGAGAGGCCGCAAACGGCTGCTCGTGTGGCGGAGACGCACAGGGGACCACACAATGCCCCCCTGGGCGGCATGGAGAGACTTAATGGAGAAAACATGCAGCCGTTTATACGTCCCGCTAATGTCAACGCTATCCCCAAAAGGTTCACCCAGCCGCCCATCAGGTGTCAGAAAGACCCCACGCCTCACGGAAACGGTTCTCCTGCTGGGATGGCCGTAAACGGAACCGTGGAGTTGTGCGGTCATGTCAAGGGCTCAGTGGTTCACAATGGAATTAGCGCTCGCAAAGACAGCGGCTCAGCTTTGGAAGTTTCACAACAAAAGAATCCAGACGGACTTGTCGTACAGTTTTACCTCTGCTTGGATCAATGCTCTGAACAGCTAGGCTACCTGGAAGGGGAAAGGAAGAAGGTAGGCTTGCAGATAATTGGGAGGGGGTTTCGGGCAAAACCTCTTTATTTTCTCTGTAGAAATATAGTAAATAGTAAAGTTAAAGTCAAGCGAAAAATCTCCTTTTGATATGTTCTGTGCATCCCCATCAGTCCAACCACAACGTTCAGATTACTATTGCATTTGTGGAATATGAATGAAGCAGCAAAATCCACCTGTTTTGAATCCATCAATGGAGCGCTGGCATTTGGACACTTGATGTGTTTAAGTGACAAAAGGCCGCTTCCAGAGAGAGATAAAAACAGGTGGATATTGCTGTAATTACACCTTTTTCAGAAGTAAAACGTTCATATTTTGTCTATAGTTAATTAGATAATTGAATCATGTTTCATGCACAATTAATACTTTAAAATCCCACTTTCTGCTGACTGATTACATCACATGTGCTCGAGCCTCAGGAAACAACCAATCACAGCTCAGCTTGTGAAAATGAGCAAACCCAGAAAACTGGTGAGCCATTAGGTTCCACCAGCAAAAATTTCATTTGGCAGAAAAATGTATTTTTTAATGTATTAATTGTACATGGAAAAATAATTTAGCTATCAAATTGATTACTAAAAGTGACTTTCATCACTTTCTTCTTCCTCCTGGCTCTTCATTTCAGATTGGTGTCATCCTAGCCAAGACATTTCCAGGCGAATGGACATTGCCATCACTGCCACAGCCACTCCCACCCGGACTTCCACTCCAAACCACCAGACTTGACCGTCTCATCAATTATCAGAAGAGAGAACTGACCAACGTGAGATACTACGTCAGCTGTCAGATCCCAAAACAACAGATTTTTGCGTGTTATGTCCGATGCTTTGCAGGTGGAGTTCCTTTTGGACAAAATGGAGTCTGTGTGCAATGTACCTCTCCATGCTAACATTCGCCTGGCACTGAAAAATCATCACGAGGCTTTATCTCACGTCCAGGCAAAACGCATTGAAGAGCTTGCCAACGCCGATCAGTGGCGTGGAGCGCCAAGCGCTGACGATCACGGTAACTTGATCTACAGCGGTACACCTACTTACGAACGTCACGGCTTATGAAAAATTCAGGTTATGAAACACCTCTTTAGAAAAACATTGTCTTGTTACAAAGAAAAATTCAGGATGCGAAAGGTGACAATTTTTGCTGCATAACGAGACACCAGCCGCATAAGTTCACCACTTAGAACTAACAAACATAAAATTGACATTAGCTATGACTAACAGTGTACATAGTCACTTAAAAACGCATATATACCAATTTGGGCTGCTGTTAACAAACTGGTGAATACTTAATCTTGTATTAATTATTATACACACTGACCTTAAATAAGATTATTATCTATAAAGACTGCATAAGTATACCTAATACTGTATCCCTTTTAACATTGTCACAAGAGAACAAGCAGTATAAAATTCTTTCAACAACTGTCAACTCAAAATATCAAAAATATATATATCATTGCTTCTGTGGAGTTCTAAATGATGCATAGATCCCTGGAAATGTAAAATAAAAAAGTACAAATAAAATGACTTTGAAATGCCGCCTTCTTCCTAGACGCAGTGCTGTGGGGCGTAGTCCTTAAGAATCTCACTCAGACCACCAGGAGGCTTCGCACGGATCTCTGGTGCGCTCTCCAGATGACTATGCTCACCCTCATAAGGTTGGAGGACCGCCCCAACCCCGACAAGGAATTTCGGAAAGCCTTCTGGTGCTCTCTCGCGATGAACGCCCCCATTTCAGATAGGAACCCCGAGGAGCACCCCAACGCAAACAGGGAATAAATACACACAAACAGCTTGTCATTTTCTTACATCAGCTAGCAGTTAATGTGCAGTCCAGTTAAGAGGCATTCAAAACATTGACCAAATCAGAACTCTCCAAAAAGCTCCAATTTTTGATCCAGCAGTGCATGAGATTTGCTTATTCTTAAAAGGATACTAAACTTATCTTGCCAACTTCAGAACAAAAAGTTTTTTACAACGTTTTGTTTACAATTAGATAATTATTTATCATGTGCAATTAATACCTTCTCCATTTTTCCACTTGCCTTCAACTGAAAATGACATCACATGCACTCAGGTAACGACCGAACACAGCTCGCCTCTTTTCTGGGTTTGGGTCACGGGGACGTTTGTAATATCGTTTTCAGTCAACGGCAAGCAACAAAAACGTTTTTTTCAAGGTGTTAATTGTACATTAAAACTAATTTAGTTGACAAATTGGTTAGGCAAAAAAAACAACTTAAAATAATAAAATAACTTAAAAATGGCTGAATAAGTTTTAATACCCCTTCAGGATATCTTAGGTCGAGTTGTGTATCGACTATTCAACATCTTTAATCAAGGACCCTTTCTAAAGCAACCTGAATTTATCGATCTTTAAATGAACTATTTATGCAAACGAGTTCTTTAAAAGTATTTATTGGTTTGTTCACCCTCAACCATTAGTCCTAAAACATATTAGAATCATTTGTAATTACTGGACCCAGTCTTTTCTAAATTACGCAGGTATTCTGCAGTTTTGCTTTAGTTGATTTTTTAAAAATTAAATTTAATTGGCTATTAAAAGTAATTCCAATTACTGTTACCGTCATCCCTAATCAGTGTACTTTCACAAAGCCAGTCGGAGACATGCAGCATGTTAATGTTTTCTGAACATTGTTGAAATCTACTAAGAAAATGTTTTATCCTTTGCAGTCTTAAAGTTGTTCTGTTTGCCAAGGAAACTTGTTGCGTTCACATTTCATACGAGCTAGCTTTATTCGGATCGTTCTGGTCCTTGTGTTTACAAGCATAATGGTTCTAAAGTGGTTGTCGGGTTTTTGCATTTGTACAACTGAAGCATATAAAATAAAGATAACTGCAATCACTCCAAAAAGTTTTATTTTCAAAACACAGAATTTTAAAACAGAAGTGTTTGTTCTCAGTCTCTTTCCCATCTTTTTTTTTTTTTAATCATAGCATGTAATTAGACTCAAAACTTTTGAAAACAAATCTGTTTAATACATTTCATGCCCCCCCCAACCCCCAACACACACACACACACACACATGAATGTCCTTTCTCCTGCTTTTTATCTTTTGCGTTCTCCCTTCTGTGTGCGCTTCTTCTCCTTCTCCTTCCTGTCTTGTTTGGCCAGTTTGTCCTTCTCCCGCTGCATCTTGTCCATTTCCTTCTTCTTCTGGGCGTCTTCGCGAGCCTGTTCCCTCTTTTGCTTTTGTCTGTTCAGGACCTCCTCCACATTGGTGTTCTTGAACATGGCTGATGCCCCAAATGGAGGTCAAGGATAGAACGGGTGGCAGGAAGACACATTATCGCCCTGAAACACAACTTACTCATTTGTGTCTACGGTCGTGTCCATTTTGTCTCATCGGAAAAGTTAATTGGACTCTACTTGAACATTTCAGACACAATTGTAAAGGCCAGGATGTCCTCTAGTCACGTGACTCAAAAGTGTCAAAAAACCTCAACTGTCCACTAAAATAGACAAAAATAGATAGGATGGGTCTCACGAGAATGAAGCGAACTATATCCTGCCACAACGCATACAAAAATATTCAGTTTTCAAGACATCATCACAGAAATGGATACACTTGTCTGGTCCGGGCATGACATTCCCATTAGGTGATTCCTCTTCTTCGTCTTCAGTTTTTTTAGTCAAGGGAAGGAAATCTTGAAATTTGCCTTTACAATTCACAGTAAACATGTAAATCAGCAAATGTAGCAGTGACTTTCGTCACCAAGATTTAAGCCCAGAAATGTGACAGAACTCTTAGTAATTAGTAGCAAAATGAAGGATATTCCTCTTCGTCTGTTACGTTGGCGTACTGCGCCAGGAGGGCTTCTTTGCGTTTCTTGGACTCCTCCGACACTTCCTTCTGCTTCACCACAATCTGAGCCTGCTTCTCAATCATACTGGCGATGGCCTGGACCTCAACTTGGTTGGAGATAAAAAGCAGTCATGTTACTCTCATTGAACGTGGTTGAGACTCATTTAAAACTTGAACTAATCCATCCTTTTGTTTATGTTGCATCTTTTTGAGAAGCTTTATTACTATGCACACAGTATTTACAAATTACCATCTCCAGCATCCCGCTTGTTGGCCGAGCGGTTGCAGAACTCAGTCCATTGTTTAATGATCTGCTGGCAGACATCTTCCAGCGTGTCCTCTTCATCCTTCATATTATAGCACAGTGAGAACACAACGATTTCAGCTCAACAACAAGGCAACATCGCAGGATCACGTCTGATCAGAAGATTTTTACAATCCACGCCCGTGTGGTTTGTGGCTCATAGCTAAGGAATCTCTTGTGTAACCGTGACGAGTTCCATAAATAACAACAAACCTCGATCGAGCGAAGAAAACAGCTGTCATGTTGGCTACGTGCGACATGCGGGCGGATAGCTCACCAAAAATGCCGATAATATCCCTTGAAGCGCGTCTCTTTTCTCCTCGTCGCTCTCCTCTTCTTGTAGCACGCTCAAAATGTAGGCGCCGTACACCTCGCGATCCACTTCCAACGCGTCCAGCCGCTCATTCAGCCAACTTTCAAACTCCCCGGCGTCTGCCACGGGGGCGGCCATCTTGGCTCTTCGGGGTCCTACCACCGGCACGTGACTGTCCTTCGCTGTGCCTGTAAGAAAACACTCGCGAAATTACGTGGTTTGTAGTATAGTACAGTAATACAATTAAGAAGCGTGCGTTACCACAGAAAGATTGGATTGAATCCACCATTGTTAATGGAGTATATGCATTTTTTTTTGCGTTTTATTGACGACCTGCTCTACACTTCAGTCCGGTAGGTGGCGACAAGGCACCAAGAGTTAGTTTGCCAAGCGCCAATTTAATTTCACAGAAAGAAGAACTCCTTTGGGTGCTTTATTTCATCAGCAATCATCAACGTTGATTTCTTTGCAACATAAGCAGGTAAAGTCACCTTGTATAATACCACCAATGCAAATAAGAACATTCACACTGACGACATTTTATTGTGTATTTATCATGTTTTGAGCGATGCAGCTGCTGCAAAACGAGGGAGCAGGTGCGTTATTTGCACACTTGTAATTGCCCAGCATTGACAGAAGCATCAAAACAAAACAACATAATTGGTGATACGATTTTTTTTCTCAAAGATATCTTGCTATAGACGTGCACAGGTCAAATTAAAGGCGTACACCGGCGTGTGTGTGTCAGCGAGAGACAATGTCTAAATAACAGCAAACTTGACTCTACCAAATCAGCACCTTTATGAAATTAATTCTTAGTGAAGTCTCAGTTAACGCCTCTTTAAGTCTATTTAAATGTTAAACCATACTCGAATATATGCATTTTTATTTGTCAGTCAATTCTATACATTTATTCTGACGACACACTTTCAAGCCTTTTATTCTGCCAAATATGTTTTATAGACACAGTTCTTGATACAGTATAGGCCCACGTTTACTGTGTTGTTTAACTGACAAAAATATTTGAAAAGAAAGTTTAAATGTTCTCAGAGAATATTTTTTTTTAAACAGAAAATACATCCAGTCCCATTTGATTGGAAGTAAATGTGATGTCTATTTTGTGCTGCATATTAATTCGATCCCGTCGTCCAAAATTCGAATCAGAGCTCAAAGCAAATCTTTCCTTCCTGGGATTGTGCCATAAGTCCCACTGATTGAAAATGGATGGTTTTGATTGTCGCGCAGAAACTACTTGTGCACTCACTTTCAGGCTTTGAGCGCGACCAGGCTGCCAATGCTGCTTTCATTAAAATGTTGATTCCCCCAAAATAAGCAGCTATTCATTTTCCATTCAGTGAGCTACTGGCAGTCAACCACTTTTCTTTTGGCACCAGAAAATCATCATCTACGAGTGTCCGATTGCTAACCAAGACTTTTATCATTGATGACGAGCGCTTATTATTAAAACTATGCGTTGAAGGAAATAAAAAAAAAAAATAACCACACAATCAGACAAAATATTAGCATCCCTCTGTGCTGGGGTAACTAAAATGTGCATCGGCCCGATGTACCGCTATTATCCACTAGGGGGTAGTAGACTACACAAAGAATCCTTTTCAAAGTCAGCCTCTCCTTTTGGATTTAGTTGCATGACAGCTGCGTGGTTGTTCCCCATGTATGTGATTTGCAGCAAATTTGCTTCATGCTTGTGAATCACATCCGGGCGTGTTTAAGTGTAATTGCAAGCAGTGCTGCGGGGCAAGAAAATGGCCCGCCAGCTGTTTGTTGGGCCCCCGTTCAGTTGACACTGGGACAACACCTCGCAGCTGTTTGAATATATTAAATAATGATTCCGTTTGAATGACTCGATTCCGCTTGCAGAAAGTGATTTGTGCACGGGGGTCTGCGATTTGTGTGTGCGGGGGCGGTTATTAGTTACACCCCTAGTTATACCCGCAGCCTGTCCCACCGCTCCCACATAATGGCTTCACACTTCACTGACGTTGCAGTAATGAAGTGTGAAGCTTCTGTTGGAGGCTTCGGGGAGGCTGCCGAGTGGAAAGGCGCCACCTTTGCATCCTCTCAGTCAAATTTTAGCCTCTGCTTGGGACTTCCAAGGGCTGGCATTTAATTTTCCCTGCCCTACCTGCTGCTATTGATGCTTTTGCACTGTCAAGACATGGTTTTATTCCATGAAAATTAAAAAAATTCTAACTTAACACATGGAGCCCACCAAAATTAATCAATGAAGCAATACTTGCCTGAACTAGGGCTGGATGATTATGGCTGAAATAATAATCACGATTATTAATCTCAATTATTCATCATGTGTGATCAAACACGTCTATTTATTGCCCCTTTTTTAAACAAGCAGTATACAAACAAGGCTTCCAGGCTTGATACTTACAAATAATATTAATAAAATAAATAAATAAAGTAAATAATTATTAAAACAAATTCACCACCCAAGACATGGCAAATATTTGGCACACAGGGCAACACAGCTAACATTTGCAATGGGGGACCTTGGAAAATTTGCTTTCTAAAAAGGGTTCCAGACTCCAAAAAGTCTTTGTACCCCTGCGTTAGGGTAAGGGATTTAAATCAGGATTAGGGTTCTAACCACCTTGTTTTGTCTGTTTTCAAGGTACAGCAATAATGCCCCTGGGTCACTTTTACCCGGATCATTGGTCACTCAAACATGTTCTGAAATGTGTATAATCCAAGATAGTGTATTGTTTTAGCCAGTTACTAAGTTGATTTATCAAGTAAAGCAACAATGTCTGCGTGGGTCAATGTGTCCTGGAGGTTTGCGTGTCTTTATCCCCAAATGTTTAAAACTCTTTATTTTTAATTGAAAAGTAATGAAGAATTTGTTACAATCCAGTGGTATGGTCTTAAGTTAGGGTTGAAGACTTGGGTTTGAAAGTAGGATTTCAAAGGAAAGCAACGTTTGGATATCTAATGGTTAGTAAAGAAAAAAAAACCATGCCATTTTAAATATATGTCAGCGGCCACTTAAGAACGTATAGTGGGCCACAGATGGCTCCGGGGCCTTAGTTTGGACACCACTAGTTTAATCATCGAATAACTAAGGCTAATTTCCATTAACCAACCTGTCAAGGGAGTTTCACATATTATATTAACATTAAGCTTCAGAATTTTTGATTGAATTTTTGTATTTTTTTTAATGTACCATGTTTAATTCTGTTTTGTTTTGTGTCAGATTCATGTAAACCTTAACTGGGAGAGAGAAACAGCTCCAAGCAAGCAAACGCTTATTTTGAGAACTTCAAGCCCACTTCTTGACAATGACAGAGTGAGAACAGGTACCATCCTAGACCTCAGCTGTTTCCTCATTGGACGAACAGATTCGTCATTGTAACCATTGAGACAAAGCGAGAAATGTCAGAAATAAATGAGAGTGCTTATGACTAATGTACTCGCTATGGTCTCCAGTTTGCTGCGGCTGAACTTTAGCATTCAGGCGGGCCATCATGACTGACAAAGCTTATTTATTTATTTTTTTGCTTGGTGTTGTCACTGCCTGAAAACTACCTTGATACCTCCCCCTCCTAAAAAAAAAAAAAAAAAAAAACATACAGAAGTGAAAAAAATACTCATGTTCTGTTCTGTATTAAAGTATAAGGCAAGGAAACAGGGCGTTTCACGTTCATGGGTTTAAATTCTGTTGATCCAAGGAGAGTTTTAAAAAAAAAACTTTGCTCGGCTGGACTAATAATTACAGGACACTATAGCGTACATTAGTCAGGAGGTGCGGCCTTTAATATTTTAATCATAAGGTTTAAAGAGAGTCTAAAATGACTGATACTAAATGAATTCAAGACCAATTGATTTCTTTAGCCAGTTAAAGGGACAGAGTGTAAGATTTTGACCGTTTTTCATGAAAAAGGAATAAATTAAATGATTTTAAATTTCAAAAACATGCAAATGAACGTGTTCTTGATGACCAACAGTGTGTTTTAAATATAATCGTAGGTCTAGTTATCCTTAAATTATATTACATGGGGGTTTGCACTTCTCCGGAGGCGGCCATTTTTGTTTTAGCTACGAACAGTGGTAAATGCAGCACCTGCAGCACCTCCTGCTGTCCATAATGAAAAACAGTCTAAATTTTACACGCTGTCCTTTAAGTATTAAAGTGACTGATTACGACTTTAGTACATAAAGGAATCAGTTATTTTTCTATTTAAGTATCTTGAGTAATGAACTAAAATTTGAACTAAAATAAAATTTGAAGTTATTTTGAAAATATAGCATTATTTTCAGTAAAGGTTGACAATAATAGGACAGATAATGCTTGCAAAGTTGACCCAACTAGCCGCCTTGTTCAAAACAATTAGATGGAAATCGCAGTTTTGTTTTGTTTTTCCATCTTGGCATGGTCTTAAAAATACCTTACCAGTGACAAGGCACTATGACTTACTAAGAACAATTGAAAAAACAGAAGACTTGATGAATTCATTTATTTACTCATTAATTTGTCTCAGACATGGAGAACATTTCTGAAAATTTCTTGCGGAAAAGTGTGCCCAAGTAACGGCCGGTCCACAGGGTGGCAAAAGGCGTTAGAGGGAAGTTTCCCTTCCACCGGGCCGCACTCTCTATATTTCAAGCCGAGCTACTCGGGGGTCACCGCTTAATGCCACCGCCGCTCTTAGTAATGCGTAGCTTTAGGACGCCTGTCCTATTTCTATTGAGGGGCTGCGGATTGATGCGAAATGACGAGAGCTGCGAGGCTGCCGAGCGGGCGGGCGTCCACATGCTCCACTCCACAGGCGAGCCCGTGGACGCCAATGCGCACGGACCCGCGCACTTGTCCCCCCGTCCCCCATGCCACCAGCCTTGGAAAAAGCCCCCCAGACTCGATGTGCAATGTCCTCTCTCTGTCAACATATCCGCTGCGCTAGCGCTAATGTGACAGAATATAACCAGAGCCCGGAACAAGCAGTCGGCGCGCTGCGACGAGCGCGCTGCAACGGGCGCGCTCCCTCATCCTTGCCCGCACTTTGCATCCGATTGCCTCCGCGCCAATTCCCGAGAATAAGGCCTTGTCTACAAGTAACCAGGGCTATTGAAACCTGAATAATTTTACCCTCTTCGTGTATAAACAGTTCCATCCATTCAGCCGTTATTTAAAAATAAAATGCCGCGACACAAATCCGCATATTCATTTACAAGCCTGCCAAGCTGCTAGGCGGTAGTAGCTTCACCAAATACTGTACCATCAGAGAAAAACTGTCTCTTAACGTCACCGGCATCGGCGTCTTTGGCGAGAAATAGAGTAATCATGTAAATCTTCGGTTTATGATTGCTACGCCCAAACGCGCTTCAGGAGAATTTGGCAAATCTCCACTTTGGTCGGAGTATTTGAGACTTTTGGTTCTAATCCCACCCAAAAAAACTAACCGGAGACATTCACCGTCCGTGTGCAAGAACCCCAGCTGCGTGTGAACTATGCCTAAAACGGTTCAGGGCTATTTAAACCTGTATAATTTGTGGTGATGTTTCTCTCTTTATGCATGTACAAGTTTTTTTTCCAGGCTTATGCTATTTCCCTTGCGATTGAAACGGCAGAAGACTGAGCTGAGCATGTTTGTCGCAGAGCAATGACGTAAAACTCCGGTTAACCTGGCTAGCGTGTCCTCGCGCCCCCGGGTTCACCTTTGGAACGGCTCACTTTTACCGCCATATTCAATAAATGAAAAAGATTGCGAGCAACGCGCAATCAACTTGATGTGTTCTCCAATTGACTTTTATTGTGCTCTTCATCTAACTGACCGTTCGCTTGGTTTTAATTGCGTTTAGTAATGTCAGCAATGATGTAGCGTGATAATTATATTAACTTTTATTACTCTGCTGTATACACGCGCGCGGTCTCGGACCTTGGGTATTTGTCACCCTGCCCAATTATAGATGATTAATGTTTCACTTCCGCAGCTTCAATAATTATCGAATGTATTTAATGATGTCATTTTAAACAAGTCCTGAGGGATGGATGCGACATCATTGTGAAGTTTGATCACCTTGGTTTGAATTTGGCATTAATGGACTATTAGGTTTCTTGTTGATGCAGTGCTCCTCAATTATTTTTTGGGAAAGTCCCCCCCCCCCCCCCACCCCCCAGCCAAGAAAACATTTTGCACCCCTCTTGTTGATGCAGTGCTTCTCAATTAATTTTTTGCAAAGTCCCCCCTAGCCAAGAAAACATTTTGCACCCCCCCCCCAATCACTGTGGTAGCTATAAATAAGATCAATACCAATAAAAATGGTGTCCTTTTTAACATTAACAAAAAAAGCAAATCAAATCAACTTGCAACAATTGTTTACATTTCATAGAGTTTACACAGGTTACACGTTAGTCTGAAACAGAAAAAAAACTAAGTGCGTCAGGGTGCCTGAAACAACAAAAATGTTTATTCTACTTCATACTAGAAACATTTTTGACCAGCATAAGAAAGGTTTTAAATCAAAATAAATCATAAATATAAATTGATCTGGAACATTAACACAGGAGCACAGATATTTCAAACATTTTAACCTGAAGAAAGAGGTTTATTTATTTTCAAAATCACATTAACCATTAATGTGACCCCTCCCGGCATGGCATCATGACCCCCTGCGAGAAGGACTGTGGTAACGCAACTGCAACACTCAGACAGATATATCTAGTTATACATTCATTTATTAATTTCATGAGGAAATATGCAAATATCCTGATCGTGGCACCCCTATACTGTTTTAAACTGAATACAGATCTAAATGACTGTATTAGAAAACACATACAGTCATATATTTCAAATTTATTTCCTTCAAGAAAGTCTGAGTGTTCCAATTACTCCTTAATGTGAAGCCACCTCGCAATCACAAATGTTCAACTGTTACTTAGTAAACGGCATTCAAAAATAACCTTGGCTTAATGAGCCACATGCTCCTATTACCACGCCGTGAGGCCTGTTGTCTTCTGATCACACGCAACAACCTGTTTAGTGATAATTACCTCAAATTTGCAGCTGGCGAAAAGAGTTGTGGTTTTAAAAAAAAGACGTCCTGCCACTCCCCCAAAATGGCAGACGTACGGTACCTCAAACATGCAATGAGGGAAAATCTGCAAGAATTTTTTTTTGGACTAGTTTTAAGTGAGAGCTGGCTCAACCAAAGATCTAGGTGGAGTCTAAAACCTCTTAAAAGTGTATTTAACCGCACCTAAATTTATCTAACCACCAAGGTAATTGCTCTTCAGTGGAAGGATTCCAAAAAGCACTTAAGGTCACAAAGTTTTTTTTATTTTTATCTTTGGTACCCTTCACACAGCTTTGACGCTTTTTGTACTCAGAACAACAGTTTAAACCAAATTTGTAATGGTTGTCAGAATTAACTCAATCACTGCCAGCCCTGTAAATTTTTGATGGCCATCAATAACAGTGAACAGTTGCGTAGCCACAAGTTTTTGAGTGGCTAAGTTGACACAACAACCCGGTCAGGTCTGGCTGTGTGTGTGTCGGTCATTCTTTATCATACCATCCAAAGCAAAACAGATCATCTTAAAGTTTGCAGTCAGATCAATTGTTTATTTGTCATGGATTTTCACAAAATGTTAGGGTAAATGAAAATTGAGATTTTTATATATTCCAATGCTACACTCAATTCTCTTTCAAAGGATATATATTACATGGAGGTAGATCAAAAATTGACAGTGCTCCAGCAATTTGAATGGTGCCGAGTTGAAATCCCTAGTATGGAGAAAAATGCGTTTAAAGCTTTGGCACTTTCATCTTTGAATGGTGTGCATGGTGTACTAATTCTCCATTACTCAAATTTCAATTACAATTTGAAACTTTTGGCTGTAAATAACTAAAAACGAATCTCCATGACATAAGCCTGGTTTTGTGAAAAGGCATCATAATGTTGCTAAATATGTAGGCATCATAATGTTGCTATGTAGCTAATATTAAAAAAATGCTAAGACAGTATCAAGGTTCTCTAAAAAAATTGATAAATGGCAGAAAAATCACAAATTTTCTCCTCAGTGTGAGCGTGGTCTGAGGGGTGGCCATAAAGTGACAAGGAGTTGCCTTGGCGACCAGGTAGCTCCGCCCCTGAATAAGATAAAGTACTGTTTCAATAAAGTACTGTGTTTTACTACACATAACTAGCTTGTTTAACCCTTGTGTAGTATTTTGACCATCTTTGGGCCATTTTCTTCCAAACATTTTTTGGAGTATTTTAGACAAGGGCTGCACACTCCTAAAAACAACAAGAAAAAAAAAAACCCTACTAAATGGTCATGCCTTGTTCATCTTTGTGACATGTTGTCACCATATAGGTAAAATTTCAGCTCCCTGCTGCCAGCTTTCAATTTTTTTTTTTCTTTTGTGTGAAATGCTTTTGATGTAAAGCTCAAAGGATTAAACAAAATACCGCTCAAGGTTTAAAAAGGACATTAAAAAAAAAAAATCTCTGAAATTTTGGGGTGGTTGAGCACTCCCTAAAAATGAAATAGAAACGCCCATGCTCACAAACATACAACTCTTTCCCTCATAATTAATAACTTTGACGTATATTCCAAATTCTGCTTAACTATAAGGAAATTATTCTCTGATCACAAGTAGCTGGACATCCTGGTAAAGGTCAAGTGGAATGTCGCGTTACTTCAGCCAATAAATGAACTAGCATGCATCCACAGTGACTAAACTATCCATGTAAACTTCCTGATTCTGCTCTATTTCATGGTTCGTCTTTGAATGAAAGCATTTTCACGCATACATCAACTAAGACCTTTCGAGTAGACATAAATGGACACTATCAATTTCCTTTTGGTATCATCTCTTCGAGAAGCTCCCAAAAGCCATCCTTTATGCCCCGCACAATGGAAGGTCTCCAATTTAATTTGCCATCTGTGGCCAGCTTGAAATATTATCTGAGAAATGAGATCCGTGACCCTGAATACAGAGCGAGAAGGGAGCAGGATGGCGACATGGCCTGGCAAAGGGAGAACCTGTGAGCCCCTCCTCATGTGGCACGGCTAAATATTTACCCTCCTCCTCTCCGCTGTCCACACGCATCCGCTCAGCGCTCACTCAGAGGTAGCAAGAGCTGGCATGGTCGCGGCCAAGAGATTCTCCTCCGAGCCAGAAGGTCATGGAACCTGGGAAGAAGGCTCTTTCAACCATGGAGAGAGGGAGGATAAAAAAAAAGTCAAATAATTTTCTTGACGTTTTGGAGAGCCCTTTAGAACTCCTCTCACCATCTCAGTAGACTTCTCTGAGTCAGGGTTCCATATTCATCTTTTTTTTTTTGTCCGATGTAATTGCCGGAGCAAAAAAAGAAAAAAAAGCTTGAAGAGCAGCAGCAAACGCTTGAGTGCCGAGGCGCCGAAAGGACCAAGTGGGAGGTCCGCACTCAAGCTGATGGATGCATAAGCGCTAATAATAAGAGGCCTCATTACACATAACCAGATGATTCCCACGGACACCAGCTTGGAGTAATAGTCCTGTTGCAAAGAGACGTAGCGGGCGCTAACAAAGTGATGAATCGCCGTCGCCGGGAAGCACATTTTGACTTAACACCACTTGAACTTGGAAATTGGCTTTAAAATGTGTGTTGAGTTTTAAAGGGCCTCTAACAAAGCTTTGTTGAAAGCTGTGAAGGATAACAAAATGGCTATTCGTACCTAAGTGATATTTGGGACTCTTCCGGTGAGGTATGACTAGCAATTAGACTTTATTTAAAATATTATCTTTTTGCTTAAGGACGAAGGTCTTGTCACGACAAAACTTGTCGGCATGACTCCATTTTTGAAAATGCAAGTTAAAGTCATCCAATAGAATCTTATTGTGTCATTAATGGTGAAAAATACATTCTAATTGGGCTGACAGTGATGAGTGATGACAAAGTGCTGTCAGTTTGGTTACGTGTGTTATTTGGAGACATTACAGTGATCTTTCAAATCAAATCTTGCATTAGCCTGTTCTGGGTGCATTAACCCTGCTGGTTAAGTTTGTTTGCAAGGAACAGAAATAATACCCCTGGGTCACTTTGACCCGGGGCTTTTTTTAGTCACCCAAACGTGCCTGAAATGTGTATAATCCAAATTGAATGTTTGTTTTAACCATTGATTTATGTTCATTTGTCAGGAACAGCAAGCATTTCTATGGGTCAATATGACCCGGGGGTGTGTGCATTTATCCAAAATAGATTCAAGAGTTTTATTGTCATATGTAATACCTCACAATGCAATTCTTATTCTGTTCACTTCCCAAACCAGACGACATTCCATAATCGAGCAAATAATGAGGTAGGCAATATAACCGAAACGACAACAAAAAAATAAACAGCAATAGAGCAATAAGGGCAGTAATAGTGAACCAATAATAAATTAATAGACTTACAGTACATACAAAGCATATGACGGATTGAGTGAAAAGACTATATACATATTAGGAAGATAGTGCAACATATCATGGATTTATGTAATTGTTTTAATTTATTTAATAGTCAAAAATCCAGATCTTTTGTTTGGAAATCCACTCACTAAGTAATAAATACAATATTTAATCCATATCCGTGTGTTCCATTTGTTTCTTTATAATATTAATCACATCCTGGGTCAATTAGACTCTGACTCATACAAAATCATGCCAACAAAAAAGCTTGTGATGCCTTTTTTCCTTTCAGAGACCAGTAATATCCTTGGGTCATTTTGACCCGGGTTTTGCTTATTTAAAAGTGGCAGAAAAATATATGTTCATTATACAATAAACCAAGAGGAAGTATCCGACTGAAAAATGACATTCATCATTTACTTTAACTTTCAAACGGGTCAATTTGACCCACAACTTAACCAGAGGGTTAAAAAACTTCCCTCCTTTAGGTGTGTTAGCTCGGCTGACGCTAGATTTAGTCCGTATTCAGTCAATCTAATGTGCTTGAATGCATCTTGTGAGTCCAATTTCAATTAAAAGAAGTTGCCATTTTTGTTTTGGTTTTCCAAAGCCAGCAAATAATTAAACATTCTAATGATTGCAGTATTCATTCAGAAGTGCCACCGATGCAATAAGATTCCCATGGATTCAAGGTCTCCCGCAGATGTTTTTGTATATATCTGTCATAACATTCAGGCCACCAATGTCAGGGTGGATTTCTGCAGCATCACTTCAGCAGGACGTCAATGTGAACGTGTGGGTGACATGTCGGAACGGGAGTAGAAGTCCAGGGTGGCCTCGCCACATTTGTCGCTGGTGATGGGTTGAGTCAACACCACATGTAGCCATCACTCAGACACCAGGGTGCAGTCTCATGCCAACTGCGAAGATCGCGTCAAGGGTTGGTTCCCCTCCCCTCCTTTGGAGCCAAAACAGCTTCCACTCCTCCGGAAGATTTGTTTTAGGAATTTGGTCAAGTAATACCGAAGAAATTGGTAGGAGTAGATCAATAATGTGGGAATCTGACAGAGGGCGAAGTCTACCTATCATTATTTTTGATCGAGATCTAAAGCAGAGAGCTAAGCCATGACCTAATCAAGAACAAGACCAGATCAGCTTGAGATCCAGTTAAGACTAAATCAAGACTGAGGCAACGTGAGACCAAATTGGCCTTGGCAAATTCAAGATCAAGATATTGAGTAGTCGAGACCAAGGCAAGAAAAAGGCAGGTAAAGATCTAGTGGAGGAAAAAAGATACACATCATCCCATTTAAACACATACTTTATAACCATTGTATTCAATTATTAGTATTTGCTCAGTGTGTGGTAAAAGGTGCATGCAGGTATTTGTTAAACCATGACCTTAGAGAGTGGAAGGTCCTCATCCAGTTGGGGGAGATAAGAAACACTCCTGAGAGTGCATGATTTTGTTTATGTTGGTAATCACACCCTGCTTGTGAGAGAAATAAAAGAATAAGGTGTACAGGCACTCTTCAAAACCTTTTGGCCGGAACGTTTAGGCCAAATCCTTCTTCTTCCTTTATAAAAGACAAGTTTGACTCAGGTTGTGTTCTTTATCTCCAGTGTCTCTTATTGATAACACTGACACCAAATCAAGACTAAGAAAATCCAAGGCATCCAACCAGCTTCCTCTGTTAAACATGGGACGGATAATGGTTTGTAGAAATCTGCGTCAAATTTTATATTGGGAAATAAACAAAAGTTTTCAGGATATTAACTCTTTGAGTGCCAAGCATTATCGGAAAAGAAAACCTCTAGACGGCCAGGATCTTTAGCATTTTCACTCATCTTTCAAGGCAGACAGAATATTTTGTATCTATGTAACTATGGGTGGTATCATGAAAGATTGATTTCCATTCCTTACTTTGAATTGCATGTAGGTAATATCTGTGTTGTAAGTGCGGAAACACCGCCATCCAATGGTCACAGTTATCACTACAGTGATCAATTGGCTTAAATTAGGTAAGCATTAGTTAAGGGTGTCAGCCCTTAAAAAATGTATTTGATGAGAATTTTATTATTTATTATTGTTATTACTATTTTAAAAGTTGAGAATTCTTGTCCTTGGCACTCAAAGGGACACTGCGTTATAGTTAGACCTTTTTTCATTAATAAATTAAATGATTATACATGTCAAAAACTTGCAAATAAATGTGTTCTTAACGACCAACAATATGTTACAGTATCAGTGTCCCTTTAAATCCTAGATATGCTAATCTGACTTGAGACAAATATGACAATGCCTACCCTCTTTTGACAACTGCCCGATCATCAGCATGTCACACTGCAAAATTGTCTAAAATTCCACCACAACAAAGACACACACAATGATGTTGACTATTAAGCAGCTTCTGCACATGCGTGAGAAGAAATACCCCTCCAAGCCTTTTCTGGCAGTAGAAACTATTGCTCATGTTTAGAAAAATTGGAAAGTTTTTACAGGGGTGGAAGATAAACATGTAAACGATGCATACCACCAACTTTTCCGCTCACAGTGGACTCCCACACTCTCGACACAGTATCGTGCATTGCAGACGCGGATTCAAGGATGAATCCGTTGCAAACGCTCCCGCAAAGCTCTGATGTTACGACGCCGTTTTCTAAACAAATCAGACGGTGCATACCGACGCACGGAATCTGACGCGTCGGATTCCGGCCCCTAGTTCATATTGGCGCCATCCAAAGGGGTCCTTTTATGCCACTTCATTGTCAAGCCTCGTGGGACTGCGTGTCACCAGATAATACGGCGGTAAATTACGGTTTATTAGTACCAATACCAGCAGTGACACAAGGAAAACATCCTCCTGCTCTCCTAATTGTCCGCCCACAGGGCCCAGTGTGTCATGCGGACCGGTATCGACAGCCACACTCATTAGGACATCACACTCGAGCTGATGAGAGAAGATTTCAGAGATGTGTCCGTCCCGATTTGTTAATTTGATGTGAGTGAATGACACCGCGACTGTCTGTAATCTCTTGGTGGATAGAGTACTGTCAGGCTTCGTCTCGTGCGTTTGGCCTCCAGGGATGGTGGTCCAGTGGCGGGAGCCAGACAGGCTTGGTTATGAATAAATAGGAGCGGGAGGTGGAAAGGGCAGGAAAGTTTATGTGTCGAGGAACAAGTAGCTGATAGCCAAGCTTATCTATCACTCTCTCCTGGCTTGGCAGGCAGCGCGGAAAGGGCGCAGGTCAGCCCGGTCAGTCGGATCTATTTTGTCCCAACAATGAGCTCTTGTCTGATGGAGATACGCCGGCTGTCTGTCACTTTGCACCGCTGATATTGTGTCACCGTCGTCCGACGGCCGAACCGGGCCGGCCCGTGCGCCTTCTTGTAAATGTCTGCGAGTGTGTTGTCAGATTGGGATCTCTAGTCAGGTAGCATTATCCATGTTGCCACCCACCCCATTCGCGACTTCGCCTCCTCCCCCTCACACTGCTGACATCCTCAGGGGGAAGCAGATAGAAATCTCAAGCTGGGCTCTTGGCAGCAGCAGTGTTGATTTATTTTATTTTTTTTTTTTTTAAGGCGCTCCGAGTTTAGGCCATGTCCACAGGGAAGAGTGTTTTAAGATATGTATTTTTTTTGTGTTTAGCTTTTTTGTCCATACAAACGGCTCCAGATCGTTAGAAATCTACTCTTTGGAAATGTCATATATACAGGAAATGTCATAAATATAATAAAGGACCTGTAGCATGGTATTTTAAACGTTCCACAGTTTATATATATATATATATATATATATATATATATATATATAGTAATATTGTATGTACATATCTTACTGTATGTACATACATTGGCCATTTAATTTCTTATGAATAATGAGGTTTTTTTTTTTTTGTTATTGTTGTTGTTTTTTTTTTTGGAATTTGGACACTTCTAACCAGGAAATGAAATGTCTCGTTGACTTACAGCGCGCATCTCTGTGAGGCTGCAGCGCCCACCTCATGATGTCGTTCTAAAGCCGCCTGTCCATGAAACAATACAAAGAAGAAAAAGGAAGCTAAAGTAACCTTGAGGTATGTAAACCTATGTTAGTAATTGTGATTTTACTACGTCAAGCAACTCAAAAGTAGATGCAAACAGTACTGGACAGAGAAACAAAAGATATTATTGGCAGATGAAAAATCCCTCATCGAGTAGCAGTCTTTCTACAGCATGAATATGTGGCGTAAATTGTTTTAGTGCACATGGTTCATTTCTGTATTTCTATATTCTATATTCTATATTTCTATACATGTGCTTCCAAACGCACATTTTCACCACTTGGACTCAACTAATAAATGAAACGTTGTTGTTTCAATTTTGTGCAAAATCTCTTCACCTCAACTCCTGTGCAAAACCAAAATTTACAATAGGCACGGCTGCTCGGATAAGGTGGGTGTGTTTTTACACCGCATGGGCGGTACGGGGGCGGTGTAAAGGCGGCATGAGGGTCTTCCTGGGTGCTCCAATGTCATTGTACCCTTCTTAAACCATTTTAATCTGCTTGGAATGGAGGGGCCAGTGTTAAGAGTGCAGAATGAGCATCAATAAAGTAAAATAACATAGGGTGTGTTTAGGGCAGTGCTTCGCATTTATTTGCCCCCCAAAGGACGAAAAAATTTCTTGCCTCCCTCCACTCGCTGCAGTGACTATAAACGCGATCATTATCAATGAAAATTGCATAAGATACCAAAAATTTAACATTAACATAAGAAGAAATATCCATGAAAAAAACTTTCAGCAAATTTTCACTTAACTTTTTACAGATTACATTCTATTCTGAATGTGGAAAAGAATAGCATCAAAGTGCCTGAAATTTTAAAAAAAAATGTGACTCCTTATTCAAACTAGAAACATTTTTGACCAACTGAACCTGTTTGATGCTAAAAAATAAAATTGAATGAATAAATCATAGTAAATCTGGAGAGTGCCACAGCACCACCTGGTGCTGTGGATGGACAATTACACTTAACAGCGCAAACGCAAAGCCCGCTTGCCTACGCCCCGAAAATGACGTGCCCCATTTGAGAAGGACTGGTTCGGGGTGGGAAATTAACACTTTAACATGATTAAAAACTCCAAAAAGTTATATTTCCATGTAAGATCCCTTTAAATGTCATAAATTGGGAGTTCTGATTACAATTCTTTTTTTTTTTGCGGTCAGCGTAGCATCACCGGAACCATTCAGCAAACGGCCGCCATCCATGAAGCAGGTTATAGTTTGACGAATACCGAACAACCTTGCTACCAGTTCAGCCTTTGTGCTCCACTGTATCAGTCTAGTTATTATGTTCATGAGAAAACGTCTTCCTTAAGCCTTCCTATTGACTCGCAAGGCCTTTCCATTCAGAGTCATCGTAATACAGCTTGAACCATGCATATTTAAATAGGATCTTCCAAAAGCCTCGGTATTTCTGGCAAACTCATTTCTTTGAGCGAGTCAAGTCTTTCCTGAGGATATTGATCATTGTTAACCGAAGGAACTGTAACATCTGCCTTAGCCGATGTTGATAATGTCTACCTCATCCAACTTGACGCCCTCGGAACTCTTCAAGGCTTCTCTGAATAGGAGCTCATTTTGTAGGTTAAAGATCCATGTCGGCGTTTGTTCAAAAAGCCTTTTGTGAGAATTCTGGCGACAATAACAGACAACGGATCAATGTTTGCAACAATCAATAGTTTGCACAAATGCTGATACCTAATTGCCCTTAACAATAAAAAAAAAATGTTAGCTTATGATTGTCAGCCTTGTCGCTTTTACCCTCACCAGTTTCTTTTATGAGGGCCATAGAAATGCAAGCACATTAAAAAAATATCCAGATGATTGATCAATGTGTTTTGTTCAAGGCCAACCAATATATAGAATCATATTAAGCCTTGTAAATGACATGATATTACTTATTTCGCATTCAAATTAATGCTATTCAATCATAGATAGGTTGAGAAAATTGGTCTGGTTTTGAGTTATGCCAGTATAAATCGAGCCCCTCGCTCCCCCGCACCCCAATATGGGGTTAAAAATGAGGAAAAAGAAACACGACTTGTACGCCGAGAAATACGGTACTTTACTGGCAAAGTTCAACCCTTCCCTGCATGTCCCCCTTCATTCAATCATCAGGTGAGAATTTGGATAAAGGTCATGTCTTCTAATGCTGAAAATAAGCAGGTTCACCTCTCGGGTTGCCGTGTATATTTTGGACTTTGTGCCCCCGTGTAACCACACTCATATGAACTCCCCATCAGAGCCACTTACTGTAGCTTTTCAAGCAATAATCGATGCATTTGGTTTTACACAAATAATAAAAGCAGCAACACACCGGAATGGTAATATCTTAGACTTAGTGCTAACCCGTGGCCTAACTGCCTCAAACGTCATAATTCTGCCACATACTAACGTTATGTCTGATCATTATCTTATAACATTTGAAGTCCTAGCTCAGTGTGGTCTTGTTGTCCACAACCAAGGCTTTAAGAGCCGTGATATTAATTCTTCAACGACTGCTGCACTTTCTGAATTACTGCCTTCCGCAACAGCTGCCTTTCCGTCCTTCACTGGCTCAGTCGATAAGCTCGCGAATGATTTTAATTCGGTTCTTCTAAATTCCCTAAACTCTATTGCGCCGCTGAAACTTAAAACTCGTCCGAAGCGGCGCACTCCGTGGTTTACGGAGGAAACGCGTACGTGTAAACTGTTAAGTAGACAACTTGAGCGTAAATGGCGAACAACTAAACTTGAGGTTTTCCGTCAGGCCTGGTGCGATAGCTTGCTGAAATATAAAGAGGCTCTTAGGCTAGCAAAAACTAATCACTTTTCCAAAATGATTAGTCTTAATAAAAACAACCCAAAGTATTTATTTGAGACGGTAGCGCAGCTAACACAGCAGCAGCAGGTTAATCAAAATTCCCTCCATTCAGCACACGATTTCATGCAATCCTTTACTCAGCGGATTCAGCTAATAAGGGAAGAAATAAAAAAGGCAGCGCCGCTCACCACCTCAACTGTGATTGTTGATGCTAGTTCGGACAATCAGGTTCATGAAAGTCTGGCTACCCTGTCCCAGTTTGATTTAGTATCCCTGGAGTGTCTTACACAACTGGTTAATGCAGCAAAGCCGACGTCCTGCATGCTCGACCCGCTTCCAGGCAAACTCGTCAAAGAGCTGTTCCCGATCTTGGGGTCGTCTGTCTTGAATATTATCAACCTGTCACTCTCCTCTGGCATTGTACCTGAAGCTTTTAAGACGGCCGTCATTCAACCATTACTTAAGAAACCACACCTAGATCCTGAAGATCTCGCTAACTATAGGCCAGTGTCACACCTTCCGTTTATCGCCAAAATTCTCGAGAAAGTTGTAACACAACAGCTTAGTGATTTTATGATAGACAACAATAGATTTGAACTCCTTCAGTCAGGTTTTAGGGCCAACCACTCAACTGAGACAGCCCTAGTAAAAGTGACGAATGATCTTCTCTTAGCCTCGGATTCCAACATCTCATCAATATTATTACTGCTTGATCTTAGTGCCGCATTTGACACTATTGATCATCATATTCTTATAGAACGTCTTAGATCATGTGTTGGTATCTCGGGATCAGCACTTTCTTGGTTCAGATCTTACATCCTGGGAAGGACGCATAGTGTCTCTTATGGCGACGCAATCTCTGAGTCTTTCTCCGTCTCATGTGGTGTCCCGCAGGGGTCAGTACTTGGCCCCTTACTGTTCAACATCTACATGATTCCTCTCGGCGATATTATACGTAAACATGCTATTAGTTTTCATTGCTATGCTGATGATACCCAACTCTATATGCCCTTAGAAATAACGGATCCGTGCAAGTGCAGTAAACTGGAGGCTTGCCTTGCCGAGATTAAACAATGGATGTCTTCCAATTTTCTGCTTCTCAACCCTAATAAAACTGAGATGTTATTTATTGGCCCTGCTCATCATCAGCACCTGCTTAAGAATACCACGCTGAACCTAGAAAACTGTATTATTTCCCAAAGTAGTTCTGCAAAAAATCTCGGCGTGATATTTGACTCAACTCTCTCCTTTCGAACACATATTAATAACATGACAAGAACGGCGTTTTTTCACCTCCGCAATATAGCTAAAATTCGCCCTATTCTTTCTCTTAGCGATGCAGAAACATTAATTCATGCATTTGTTACGTCGCGCCTAGACTATTGCAACATTTTGTTTTCTGGCCTTCCCATGTCTCACATTAAAAGCCTGCAGTGTGTACAGAATGCAGCGGCGAGACTATTGACAAGGACGAGAAAGTTTGATCATATTACTCCGATTCTAGCTGACCTGCATTGGCTTCCAATACACGTGAGATGTGATTTTAAGGTGTTGTTAATTACTTATAAAATTTTACACGGTTTAGCTCCTTCCTATCTCGTCGACTTAGTATCACCTTATGTTCCGTCCCGACAACTTCGATCACAAAATGCCGGTTTGCTATCGACCCCACGGGCTAAAAAGAAGTCTGCGGGATCAAGGGCATTTTCCATTCGCGCGCCAGTACTATGGAATGCCCTACCTATGGAAGTTCGCGCAGCCACCTCGGTAGAAATCTTTAAATCCCGACTAAAAACACATCTATACTCAAAAGCATTTAGTTAAATTAGCCTGTCTGCAGCCTTCTTCTTTTTTCCTGCCCCCCTCTTCCGGCCGGGAGAGGGGGCTAGCTAGATGGTGAGGGTTGACTTGACCGCCTCCATTGGGTCCTGCGCTGGTCGACCATCACGGGTTAGGAGTCTAGCCGTCTGCGGTCCACCTGGCTGGAATGCGGGATGGTTCCTGCCCAATGGCTTTGCCTGCTGTCAAGACATCACTGCACTATATAGCACAATATGTTTTCTGTAATTTATATTGTTTCTGTGTTCGGTACATGCAGCATCCACTTCAACCTGTGGGCCTGGAAGGGGGCTCCTCCCACCTGTGGTCCCTTCTGGAGGTTTCTGATTTTCCCCAAATTGGGGTTTTTGAGTTTTTCCTTCCCCTTCTGGGAGCTTTGACAGGGGATGCTGTTGTGTACCTTACATTGAAAACATGTCTCTGTATGACCTCTTTTCATTCTGTGAAGCCCTTTGAGACTTCGGTGATTTAGGGCTATATAAATAAAATTTGATTGATTGATTGATTGATTGGACACAATAACATCGGAAATAAGCGCCCACAGACCATTTTCTAACGGCAGTTTTTTTGTGTTCAAGAGTGCTAGGTTTTGTTTGATTTGATTCGTAATCCACACTATCGTATTGTTCAAGATGAACATGATCGATAGATTGCTCTTTATATGTTTGTGTGACGAGGAGTAGTAATGTCAATTACCGTAACAAGATAACACACCATCAATGCGCCATTTAGGCCAACTTCAAAAAAAGTACACCAAATAATACAAAAGACATCAGCGCAATATATCAAGCTTTTATTTTGAATTTTTTCTCCGGAGCACAGTTTATGTTCCGATCTAGCTTGAACGATTTATGGCGCATTCAAATGCAGTTGGACATTTTACACTCATTCAGAATAAAAGGCTACTTAGTACTCTACTGCCGCTCATAAGAACAAAATTTGTATTCTTATGGCTCTTATAGTGTGTACACTGTCACTATTGAATACTGTTTGAATCAATTATTCAATTGATCATTTCATTGATTAAACAAATAATCAGCTTTGCATTCAATACAGTATTGCAATTTTTTTCCCCCAATTACTCTTTATTAAACTGTTACTTTTCATTTAATATGGTTGAATGGAAAAACGACAAGTAAACAATAATTAAGCAATGCCGCACAAGAATGATTGATGATGCAACCAATTTTTATTAAACTAATTGAGTTATCGTTAGGTCATTGCGAGCAGATGTCGGCAAATGTCTTATTTTGATTAGACACAAAAGATAATCAGTCTGCTTTCACAGAAGACCACAGAAATCAAAGCATAATTACTGCTGGGAGGCTGAAATCTAGATTTTGATCGTGTCTGGTTAATAAGCTATCACTTAAAATGATAACTCGATTATTAAAATAAGGTAGTTGCAGATTCATTTGAGAATCTATACCATAATTTCCCAAATATAAGGCACACTTTTTTTCCCAAAAATTGAAGGCCAAATGTATGGGTGCGTTCTATAAACAGTAACTTGCATTTTCTTTCTTTTTTTTTTGACACTATTCAAGGAAAATTGATCAGCCACATCAGCCGAGTTTTGACACATAGGTGTGTCATGGTTTGTTGGGTTGTGGGTTTATTTTGAGGGGTTCTGTTTCTGTTTACGTTTATAGTTCCGGTTTCTGCCCCTGTCGCGTCTCCCTGCGTTAGTTTTGATTTAGTCCACCTGTCTGTTACCTGCGCCTCGTGTCCTCCAATCTGCTCCCTTTGCCTGTTGTCCCTGCCCAGCTGCCATGTGTTAGTTTGATTAGTTTGTGAATGTATTTAAGCCTAGTGTCTGTTACAGCCAGTGTCGGATCATTGTCTCTGTCACGTCATGTCATATTGTCTCTATCGTATTGTTGTTTCGTAGTCCCGTCTTGCCCCGAGTCCCTCAGCTCCGTGTTTTCCTGCCAGCCTGTCCATAGTGTTTTGCTTTCTGTTTTGCCAGCCTGCCTGCGCCCTTAGTTCGAGTTTTTTGCCGTCCTGTTTTTCTCGCTTTTGTTCCCGTTCGTTTATAAATAAATGGATTTAATCAACCCCCTGTCCCGACGCTCCCCTGCTTTTGGGTCCTCCTCCTCTGCAACCATACCGGCCTCCTCAACCGCCGTACTCCCCCGTGACAGAATGATCCGACCACCAGCACAGGACCCAGCGGGAAGTCCGCGTCGGCGGACTCGACGCCGCCGCCCCGCCCGCATCCGTTCTCAGCCCGCCGGTCAGCCCCGTTCCCCCAGTGTGAGACCTCTTGTTTTTTCTTCCGTGTTTCTCCCCTCCGAGTCCGCGTCTGTCCCCGCTTCTGATCCGCCCCCCGCGTCTGTTACTTCCGCGTTTCCCTCGTGTTCCTCCGACCTCCCATACGACACGATTCTGTCCCCGCACGTTTTTTGTAGTTCCGATTTTTCTGATTTGCGTAGTTCACCTTCTGTCCGCACACCCGATCACCCTTCCTCTCCTGTTCGCGCACCTTACTGTACGTTGGACTCAGATTTTTCCGATATCGAGGATTGCCCTCCTTTCGTCACGTTTCGTTCCAGTACCGGTCCGGATTTTGTTTACCCGCGTCCCTCTTCCTTCGACACTTTTTATCATATTCCGTATTCGAGCCCGTGCACCTCTGATTATGATTTTGATTCAGATTTTGACTATCAGTCCGGCCAGTCCTTTTACAGTTCGTCCGAAGACTCCGATTCAGAGCCCCTATTTGACCGTGACCTTTTCGTGGGCTCCCGGTTGGCATTTCGTGGCCGCCGGTGGAGGGGCCCGCGAAAAGGCCACCGCCCCAGTGACCACCAGAACCCATCTGTTCAGCCTTCCGATCCGTTCCCTCCTGTCTCTGTGTCCCCCTCTTGCCGCGCCCTGCCTACTTCCTCCTGTCCTGTACCACCCTCTTCTTGCACCCTGTCCCAAGCTCCTGTCGCGTCTGTACCACCGGTCTCTGTTCCCCAAACTTCCTGCCGGCGGGCTGAAGCGGCACCCGCCCCTGTCCCAGCGCCAAGGCGGCTACCCGTACCTGTCCCTGCGCCAAGGCGGCTACCTGTCCCTGCGCCAAGGCGGCTACCTGTCCCTGCGCCAAGGCGGCTACCTGTCCCTGCGCCAAGGCGGCTACCTGTCCCTGCGCCAAGGCGGCTACCCGCCCCTGTCCCTGCGCCAAGGCGGCAGACCGCCCCTGTCCCAGCGCCAAGGCGGCAGACCGCCCCTGTCCCAGCGAGCCGGCGCCCGGCCTCTGCGAACCCTGCGAGCCGGTCTCCGGCCTCTGTGAACCCTGCGAGCCGGTCCCCGGCCTCTGTGACCCCTGCGAGCCGGTCCCCGGCCTCTGTGACCCCTGCGAGCCGGTCCCCGGCCTCTGTGACCCCTGCGAGCCGGACCCCGGCCTCTGTGACCCCTGCGAGCCGGACCCCGGCCTCTGTGACCCCTGCGAGCCGGTCCCCGGCCTCTGTGACCCCTGCGAGCCGGCGCCCGGCCTCTGTGACCCCTGCGAGCCGGCCCCCGGCCTCTGTGCACCCTGCGAGCCGGACCCCGGCCTCTGTGACCCCTGCGAGCCGGACCCCGGCCTCTGTGACCCCTGCGAGCCGGACCCCGGCCTCTGTGACCCCTGCGAGCCGGACCCCGGCCTCTGTGACCCCTGCGAGCCGGCGCCCGGCCTCTGTGACCCCTGCGAGCCGGCCCCCGGCCTCTGTGCACCCTGCGAGCCGGACCCCGGCCTCTGTGCACCCTGCGAGCCGGACCCCAGGCTCTGTGAACCCTGCCCGTCTGCCTCCCAAGCCAGTCGCCCGTCTGCCTCCCAAGCCAGTCGCCCGTCTGACTCCAAAGCCAGTCGCCCGTCTGACTCCAAAGCCAGTCGCCCGTCTGACTCCAAAGCCAGTCGCCCGTCTGACTCCAAAGCCAGTCGCCCGTCTGACTCCAAAGCCAGTCGCCCGTCTGCCTCAGTCATCCCAAGTCAGTCTCCTAGCATCCCCGCCGTTTCTGATTGGCCCCCAGTGGCTGTCTCTGTCCAGCCTGCCGTTCCCAGTGCTGCCAGCCACGGTGCCGCAGCCTCAGCCTGTTGAGCCACCAGCCACGGCGCCTCAGCCTCCTGAGCCGCCAGCCTCTGCGCCGCTGCCTCAGCCTCCTGAGCCACCAGCCACGGCGCCGCAGCCTCAGCCTGTTGAGCCACCAGCCACGGCGCCTCAGCCTCCTGAGCCGCCAGCCTCTGCGCCGCTGCCACAGCCTCCTGAGCCGCCAGCCTCGGCGCGGCAGCCGCAGTCGCCTGAGCTGTCAGCCATGCCACCATTGCCGCAGACGACAGAGATGCCAGACGGTTCCCTGTGGTCGCCCCTGTCCCAGGTCAGTCTTGTGCTCTCACTCGTGTCTGTGGTCTGCACCCAGTGGCTGTTCCCTGATGGCATCCCGACGACGCCTCCGCACCTGCCTGACGGCGTCCAGCCGACGCCTCCGCACCGGCCTGACGGCGTCCAGCCGACGCCTCCGCACCGGCCTGACTGCGTCCAGCCGACGCCTCCGCTCTGGCCTGACTGCGTCCAGCCGACGCCTCCGCTCTGGCCTGACTGCGTCCAGCCGACGCCTCCGCTCTGGCCTGACTGCGTCCAGCCGACGCCTCCGCTCTGGCCTGACTGCGTCCAGCCGACGCCTCCGCTCTGGCCTGACTGCGTCCAGCCGACGCCTCCGCTCTCGCCTGACGGCGTCCAGCCGACGTCTCCGCTCTCGCCTGACGCCGCCCTGCTGACGTCTCCGCTCTCGCCTGACGCCCCGCCTGCCGATCTTCAGGGGCAACCGGGATACAAGCCTACCTGGGGTGGCTTGCTGTTCGCCATCGGGCGCCCAGGTCGCCCACCTGACTCGGCCCGCCGGGCACATCTGCTCTGGCGTCCTGGCCGCCCGCCTGATTCGCCTCGCCGGGCGCCTCTTGTCTGGCGTCCGGGCCGCCCACCTGACTCGGCCCGCCGGGCACATCTGCTCTGGCGTCCTGGCCGCCCGCCTGATTCGCCTCGCCGGGCGCCTCTTGTCTGGCGTCCGGGCCGCCCACCTGACTCGTCCCGCAGGGCACCTTTCGTCTGGCGACCGGGTCGCCCGCCTGACTCGCTCTGGCGACCGGGTCGTCCTCTGGACTTTCCCCCTCGGGTGCATCCCGTTTGGCACCAGGGGTGCCTTTGGACTGTTTTTGTTTTTCTCCTGTGCCCTCCTCCGGTCCCCCTTCCGCCCACCCTGCCTCGGTTTTGTTTGCTTGTCTGTTTGTTTTGGGACGTCTGGGATCCGTCCCTTGAGAGGGGGGTTCTGTCATGGTTTGTTGGGTTGTGGGTTTATTTTGAGGGGTTCTGTTTCTGTTTACGTTTATAGTTCCGGTTTCTGCCCCTGTCGCGTCTCCCTGCGTTAGTTTTGATTTAGTCCACCTGTCTGTTACCTGCGCCTCGTGTCCTCCAATCTGCTCCCTTTGCCTGTTGTCCCTGCCCAGCTGCCATGTGTTAGTTTGATTAGTTTGTGAATGTATTTAAGCCTAGTGTCTGTTACAGCCAGTGTCGGATCATTGTCTCTGTCACGTCATGTCATATTGTCTCTATCGTATTGTTGTTTCGTAGTCCCGTCTTGCCCCGAGTCCCTCAGCTCCGTGTTTTCCTGCCAGCCTGTCCATAGTGTTTTGCTTTCTGTTTTGCCAGCCTGCCTGCGCCCTTAGTTCGAGTTTTTTGCCGTCCTGTTTTTCTCGCTTTTGTTCCCGTTCGTTTATAAATAAATGGATTTAATCAACCCCCTGTCCCGACGCTCCCCTGCTTTTGGGTCCTCCTCCTCTGCAACCATACCGGCCTCCTCAACCGCCGTACTCCCCCGTGACAAGGTGTGCATTTTCATATAATTATTGTTACTTACAATAATTATTGTAACGGGACGAGCTAAAGGGCGGACGTCAATGGACTGTTAGCTGCCTGTTGCAGCTAACAGCAGCTCGGTTTACCTTAGGTTGTTACGGCATTATTTTCCATAAAAGAGGCGAGCAGATTGAACCGGCGTCCGAGTCCATCTTTGTTCACATACAGGAATATTATTAAAATGGTGAACATCATGTAAAGGTTATGCTGTCTCCAGTAGATTTAATTAAGAGTGGCAAGCTATACAGTCGAGCGCTCCAGCTAGCGAACACAGAAATTTACTCAATCTGGCTCGTTTATTGATTGCGGTCTTTTGGCATGTACACACAATCATAAACTTGCTGGAACACAGATGGTGCGCAACTTCGGGTGTTAATTGCAAAACGAACGTGAGCTGCGTTGTGAGGAAAAAGCAAAAGAAAAACAACTGCTTGGCGCGCATTCAAAGTTACTCTTGCATGGCGTTCACTGACCGCTCACAATGTGGGAACTCACTAAATCCACAACAAATATATTAGTTATGGATATGAACACAATATATATATATATATATATATATATATATATATATATATATATTTTTTTACGAAGGAGGATATTTATTCTGTTTTGCTCTTGTTTTTATGTTGGTGTCAAAGTGTAGGAGCGTCCTATACAGAGTAACATAGAAAACAGCAGAATTTGTCGCCAAAATTAAGGGTGCGTCATATATACAGGTGCGTCCTATATTTGGGGAATAACGGTACTTGTCGAGTAATCTGTCATTTTCACAGCTGTACATCAGAAAAATGGGAGTCTCCTCCCCAAAGTCTTCCGTAGAAACGGAGACTGCCTCCACTTTTCCGATTGTTTTCTACGATCACAAGAAACTTTTTCTCCTCCCCTCGCTGCCAATTAACAAGCCTTGATGTAGATCTGCTGTAGCGGCTGAAACTTCAAAAATCTTCCGCCTCTCGGCGAGCAAAAGGCCACACAAGCTAATCAGCACTTCACACGCGAACGTGACGAAAAAATGTGCGAGAAGGATTTATCCTCCGATCCCGCCTATCAGAAACGGCGGGAATTCGTTTTGGCAGCGACACTAATGTGGCGTCGCTTGTTGTTTCCGCAACTGATTTTCTTAATCCGCAGCTTGTTCCACGCTCGGTAAACACGGGGGCTTAATTTTGTAATCTGGGAGGTCCCGCTGACGCAAAGACCGACAAACTCGGCCCACTCGCTCTCCCTCCTCCTCCTCTTCAGCCGTCGCCTTAATTAGTCAGAATTAAGACGAATGCGAGGGCCTCCCGCGATCAATTGGTATCGAGCGGACCTTCGCTCGCCCTGCCCCGGGGGCCGGCTCAGTCGCCGCATCATTTATATCAATAGCTTTTGTTTTTCTTTGCTTCCCGGCCCCTCCGTCCGAGGCTCGCCCCGCCGCCCGGTGAAGTGGCCAGCGTGACACGCTACACTTCACATTCGTATTGATGTTATACACACTCATGGATGTGTGGTTAGACATGATTTTTTTTTTTTTTTTTTTCCTGGTCCGGCGCTAACAAGTTGACCCCTTTTAGATGCTGCCGCGCTCTTGTCTCGCTCCATCTTGTCCTTGTTGTTTGTTATTCCAGCCGATGAGAAGCTAGCTCGTCGTACTTTTATTGATGTGCCGCATTTACTGTAGCTCAATGGAATTGCTGCCTCCATGTTGTGTATCAATCTCTTGCCGCTGATGGCCGCCATAGGTATCTGAGCTCCCACCAACATTTAGGTGGCTCCACAATGTACATATTAGTATAACAAAATAAATCATTAGATAAAATATAATAAGGATATTTGACAACACCAGCATATGCCTGCAGTGTTCCCTTGTTTATTGTTGGTGTTATGTTCCCAAAAATACTCGCAGTGACCGAAATCCGCAAGGATTGAACCTTTTTAGTTTATTTTTGTTTTTTTTCTCTTTTTCTTTTTATTTGTTAAAAAAAATAGTGGTAAACCTGATATGAATATATATGGTCATGAATGAAAATCACTACGTGGCTTTAGATTTATCCATGTAGTAGAGCAGTGGTTCTCAAAGTAGGGTCCATGAGGGGACTGCAGGAGGTCTGTAAAATAATTTGGGTTATTAATAAAAAATATATATATATTTGTGTTAGCTTAATTTTATTCTTTATTCAAGTGTGAATGCATTGATGACTTTTCAATTAAGCAATCAATTCAACACTTTAAGATATTTTCAAAAATGTAAGAATTTTGTTATATAAATAGACTCACGTAATCTATGTCATCATCAAAGAGCTTGACTAATTAGACACTTAATATTTTATTTTTTATGTAATATATATTTTTTTCATTTTCATAAATGAAAATCCGCAATACAGTGAAGCTGCAATAAGCCAACCACGAGTAAACATAGTACAGATAATTCTACTAAATATAATAAATTGAATTTTGCATGAACGATTGAAAAATGTTGCCCTTTTTTTGCCTCTTTTAAAACTCATTGACTGCCACTGACTGCTATAGCCATCAGACAACTTTCAGTGAATAACTCACTGTTTGATACCACTTTTCAGACCGATACCAGTGCAAATACTCACTTCTTGAGTAGTTACTGATACCAGTCCCAAATAACTTGTATCGGGCCAGAATAATAGCTGGTATCAGTACTCGCCCTTTCCTACTCAGTGCTCAAAAATCTATTTTAACTGGCAGGTTAAAAAAAAATGTAACTCAAGAATTGGATATCAAAGACTGACAGACTATTATATATTATATTTTATAACGTTGATAATTTGACTTATGACAATACAGTGGAATTCGATGTCCCTGGCTTACGTTTTTTTCAAGTTACAAAAGTGGAATACTACGTTTTTTCGTTCCCTTGCTACGGCATTTTTTCCGCTTTACGGCATCAACAACAGTCATGACGTGGGGTTGTGTGTTTAATGTTTTTTTTTGCCTCCCTCTTCAGGAGTTTTTAAGTAATTGGTCTTATTTTTGGTTCACGTCAAGCTTATTTCAAATTTTAATTGGTTTGCCATGGGTCCCAAGATTGCTAGTGATGTTAAAGGTAGACGTAAGAAGATGATTAGTATAGAAACAAAGCTGGAGATAATCAAGAAATACAGTACAAAGAAGGCCAGGCTAGTCTAGGCTACCCTTGCTAGGGATAATGGACGTAAGTAGCTCAAGTCAACGTCACTTAAAGGTAAATACAATTTCATTTTTCTTTTATATATATTTTTTTATTTATGATGTTATTTAATTGTATACGTATATTATATATATGTAGCACATACTGTACTATTTTGTTCCCAATTTTTAATACGTATATACAATTTTAATGTTTTGTTTAATGTTTTATATGCATTCGCTAATTAGCATAGGTTTCGAGTGTCTTCCGTATGATGATTTCGCCCTACGATCCCAATTCCGGAACGGATTAATTTCGTATCGCGGGCGTCTACTGTACCACTATTAGTAGTAGCGGTAATAATGAAGGGACAACACATTTTTTAAGATCGCAGTATTTGGTTTTCAAGTGGGAGTACTTTTAATTAAATGCGTAACAACATTCTCTTTTGAGTAGCGCTTCGAAAAAACTACAATCACAATAAAACATGAAATGGTAAACATAAAACACAGTAGGAGCATTCTCGTCATCATTATTGTCATTAACATAATATTTTTTGCAAAATTTGCTTCTTCGATAATATTTAGTATATTATTATTAATGCTGCTATAAACTGTTGACTCAAAGTGGGCTAGGATTGGCTGGAGTTCATCTGCAACCCAAATTAGGGCTATCGCTATAAAAAATGCATGCATTACGATTACTTCCACTGTATTTACATGTTTCAATGCTAATTAGTCTGCTTACATTGCATGTAATCTTGCGTTTCATATTGTTATGGATGATGAGGAGGAGTTCGCCACTGTGGCCCAGGACACGTTGGGGCTCACGCTGCGAGTCTTAATGAGTTTGATGAGTGATGAGTCTTATTTCTCTCCATACGGTCCCGCCAGAGAAAAACAATAGCGGGACAATCACCGAGCCCCTTGTGATTGCGAAGGTCGAAATGGAATACAAACGAGATCAATTTGTCATTTCCCGGCAAAGTTGTGACACCCCTTATCGTTCATTTATTTAGTGGTAATTGCGCCGATTCTATTTTTTTTTTGAGTGGGAGACGGACGTATTGATTTGACTTTGAAATCCCTTTGATCCCTTTTATGTTTTACCCACTTTGATCAGCGCATGATAAACGGCGTCGTAGAATTAGTTTGTAGGCCCTTTTATGAACAAATTTTGCACATCCCAAATACATTTTACGTGTTTTTTCAAAGGCACACTATATCTCGCCAAGAATCGGATTGATTTCCAAACCAATATTTTCTGGCAGCGCCAATTTATTTCCTCCCCGCATCCTGTAAGCGTGACTTGATTTTTGTAAATGTTACACACAGCAAGCCGATGCGCCGCATCGCGTCCACGCACGCTCCCGAGACTTTCATTTGTAAAAGGTAGCAGAGAACACTTCTATTAGCTGCTTTCACCGAGGTTAATCGTGTAGTGGTGAACCGCTGTCGCTGACATGGATCCAGTTTGTCCTGTACGGGTCAGTGAGCACGCTCTGTGGTTTACAAGTACTCAAGGGTGTCGGCTTTGACCCGGCGCGTTCGCCAAAAGCTCTCGGGCCCGCCTCACGCCGGCGCTGCACAACCGGGAAGCTCGGCGTTGGCGCTTTAGGCTTCGCTGGCGACAAGCTCGTCCGTCATTTAGTTCTCGTACTTTGGGAGAGTGAGGTGGATGAATTGTTGGCTACGGGAGAAGCTCAAACGCATCTAGTTTAGCAGTGCCAAGATCTTAGCTGCTTGCTTTTGTGTGCCTGTAAACGGGATTGCACAAGAGTTTAGGAGAAAACTGTCCCACCAGTTTACTTGGGGGACTCCAACTCGGATTTTGCGCACACGAAAAAATAGAAACAATCTAAAATTCAACATGAGAAAAATTCTATGGAAGTTTTATGATGGCCATTAGAAGCTCAGGAAAGAAATGGTTTTAACTATGGCTGCACAATTAATCTAATTTGAATCGCGATCACGATATTGGCCGCCACGGTTAATTTTGCTAATCCTCTGCGATATTAACATTTAAAAAGCCGGCTATACATGTCAAATCAAGCGCTTTGTCATGATTTTCATCAATTAGCAGTCAAAATGTCATTTCCGTTTTTTTAATCGAATTTATTCCAATTTTGGGTCTCAATTGACAGCTAGCACTGAGGAATAGGGTGAGAATCGGAATCAGACGAGAAACTCAATGCCATTTCACACTGGTAAATAGTATATTAGAGTGAGTAGCAGAGGTTTTGGTATTAGTATTCCACTTTGTAACTGGAAAAAAAAACATAACGGTTGTCCACTTTACCTAAGATTAATTGTCTAGAATCTTAAAAAAACGTAAAACTATGTCTTTGGGATTGAATGAGTTCTGAAATATGATTTTTTTTTTAACCTTAAAAATCGTATATTTCCTCACATCTTGATGATCTCTCACGGCACATCGAATGCGAATCACTTTCTTCGACTTCTACCAAGGCCCGCAAAGTCTTTTTCTTACTTGCGGTACTTTTTCTTCGGCGCCACTTTTATAAAGGGACCTCCCGGACTTGAACTCTGACTCGCAACTCAGCCCCAGAGAGCGTCCGAGTGTGCAAAGCGTCCGCGAGCTCATCAGGTTCACGGGTTGACGTCGAATCAAGAAAAAGCCCGCCGGCGGAAGGCGGGAGTCTGTCCAAAGCGTCTTTAAGGATTAATGGTGCGGCGAGCGGCGCTATTAATCCTCCTCCCTTGCTCGCCGATGCGCTGTATAGAATATGAAGGTGACAAAGTGCAGTGTAAATATTAACCAGTGTATCCCCTCGCAATTTTGCCCATTGCAAGAACTTCTCTGCTTATTACCGCCGCTGTAATGAGCCACCAAGGAAAATCCCCTCGTTCATTCTCCTTCATAGGGATGCGCGCCGACTGCTTCTGTCTCTTTTTTCCCCCGCCTAATTTGCCATTGTGAATACTATCGAGTTAAGTGGCCTGGGTTTGTTTTGCTCCCTGGCTCCCTGCTGCGCTGGCATTAATACACCACTTGGGCTATAAAAATAAGAAGAGTGGAGGAGAAGGGTGTTCACCGGGGCCGCGGTGGCACGTTTCAAAGCAGCGGCGCACCGAGTGATGCTGATGAAGAGGGATGTGGTGAAGGGAGACCAATGCCCGGGCCCTCAAGTGTTGTGACCGCCCCGAGGCCCGCCGCCCCGCCCCCGCGGCGGCGACACACGCTGAAGCTGGCCTGATCGGCAGCCAAGCTTACTGGCTGTTTGCGTTTCTGCAGATGGCGCTCGGTTTAATCGCTAGGAAAACGATATACTGCGCTGTTCATCCTTAGCGCGTCCTCCAAATGAAGTTCTTTGGAGTGGAGTCAATAAATGGGTAGATTTATTTATTTATTTATTATTTTTACACCCCCCCCCCCCCTGCGGTGCCACACGCTGGCACGTCAACGCTCATTATGTCAAGCGATCTCAACTTTGAAGCAGAAGCGAGCGTGGCCCTCTAAGGGCGCTAAGGCAAGGCAGCTTTATTTACGTTGCACGTTTCAAACACAACGCGGTGTGCTTTATGCGTTAACTCATTCACTGCCAGCCCGGTTCATCTGGATCTTTGATGTCTTTTGCTGGCACTGGTAGTGATAAAAACACAATAAATAAAAGGTATGGAAAGAGCTCGGTTTTTCTTGCTTCCGCAGCACAACAACCAAGTGCTGCTTCACCATATTTTCTTTGAACTCTGGACTGCAATAACTTTGAGTAGCCTCCTCTTCTTTTCTTTCTCTCATCAAACATTCATATTGGCTTCTATTAGTACTGTTAGGCACGCTCTGGATTTAAATGTATCCATATCACGTGATTGGAAATTAAAAAAAAAAAAAACCCTACCAAATCCATATTTTAGTAAAAAGAAATCAAAACAAAAAATACATGTATCGCCTCGAGAATCGGTAGCGGCTGTCCTCAAAATGGATATTTAAAAGAAAATGTGAAAACTGAATGATTTTGCAGAATATTTTCAATTATTGTCTGGCATCAGTGTTGTAAATTTTCAAGCCCAGTTTATACATTGATTAACCTTATCTAACATAGTAAATTATTATTTATTCCATTGTCATCATACAAGTCATTCACTGCCAATGACGACAACAGACTTTGAAGATCTATTTTAACTGGGCTGGCAGCAAATACGGTAAAAGATGATGAAAGAACAAGCCGTCAATGTATAGTTGGGATTTACCGAAGAATATTCCTCCCGTCCTGTTTGCTAGCAGAAATACGGAATCAAAGAAATGAGGCGTTTGGAACACGGCGTATTCTTGTTAGCTAGGATCCAGAATAATCAGCCGCTCACGGGGCTCCCGCCTCAATCCTGCTGGGCCTCTGAGATGTGCCTGCGGAGCCTTGGGGGGCCTCGCGGGTGGAGGCGAAGGAGGGAGGGGGATGCTGTTTTGCGCTAGCGACTGTCTACGGGGAGATTTGTGGGGGAGGCTCGGGGCAAAGAGTTGAGACGGTGTCAGGGCGATACCCTTGACGGTGACGTGATTGAGTAGACAGCTGCGACCCGTTTCGTTCTTTACCCGCCACCCAGCTGACCCCCCCCTTGCCCCCCCATTCCTTTTCTCCCGCTTCTATATCCCCAGCCTCTTCGCCTTAAACCGCATCTTCCCCAAGAGTGAGTGAAAACCGGCTATTATACCCAAGCACATCCAAGTAATTTATGCACGATTGCCTCTCAATCGGAGGCCATTCATCATCCTCTTTCCTATCTTTTTTTTTTTTTTTTTTTTAATCTGTCGCCGTCTTGTTCCGCCGGACTTTAATCTATGGGGCTATTAAGAATGCCTGTGCAATAATGGCCAGGCCCAGGTGACAGCGTGACATTGGCTCCGTCATTGGCGTCGCGCGGCTTCGGGACCAGGGAGGTGACGGCGGGAAATGGGAAGGGGGCAGATGCGGCTTTATTGGACCGTTTGTTTGCGGCAGATGTGAGGAGATTTGTCAGTGCAAAGTGGAGACACATTGCGGTGATTCATTAGTGTCGTCCCGCATGGACACAACTGTTTTAAATAACGCAAAAGCCACCGGCTGTTTGTTTTATTGACGCCATTGTGTTGCCTCCATTTTGAGTGTTGTGCAGAAGCGGAAGGAAATCAATCTATAAAATGATCTAACATTTTGTATGCCTTGAAGCAATTGATCCAAGATAGATTGTCCAGGCGGATCAATTAAGTGAAGTGACTTGAAGTTTATTCAGATGAACATCTCTAGAGATTTGTCACCCATAGATCTTGTTTGCCATTAAACAGGGCTGTGGAGTGTTTCATTATTAAAAAAAGGTACTACTGACAAAATTTATAGCTTTATTAAAGGGGAGGTCACCTCATGGAAAAATATCAAATTTATCTCATTTAAACATGTAATATCACTATTTGCTCCGTTGATGTTGTTGTCGTTTGTATCGCTTGTATGTCATGTCATGATTGTGCCACTATGTTGTCCTGAAGGTCAACAAAGAAAGTTCTCTGACTAGTTGCGTAGATAAGTAAACTTCCTGATACAAATTCCAGAGTCACAAAGGCTGTAAACCATCTCATGCTTTAGGAAGCATTAAAAAAGCCAGAGGAGCAAAGCACTGGTTAGAACAGGTTAGACCGAGCTTACGCCCTTGTCTCTTCTGCAAAAAAAAAAAATCAGTTGGTCTGACTCAGATTGTGTTCCTGCTTCCTCTCTCTCTTATTGATAACTGACTCAAACATTTTCTTTGCCATAATGTGTTCCATGTGCCACCACTAGTTTATACATGGTATTCTTATTAACACCTTCACTACTATTGACACAACTGATGCCAAAGATCCATTTTTTTTCCTGAGTTTGCATTGAATACGCTAACTCATTTGCTGCCATTGACATCTAAATCGAAAATTGATTCTAACCTGGCGGGCAGAGATTTTGTCAATATTGAAGATGAATTAAGCAGCCAACTTACTCCATATCACTTACAAAGTTTGGTCCTGTGACGTTTGCATACTGAGCCGTGATTGGCCATTACCGGAGCAAATGTGATGGCATTTTCAGTCAGGTGTGTATATTAGCGCAGTGGTTCTTAAATCAGGGTATTTGACGCTACCTCAGGTGTATCTGAGATTTTAACAGGATTTCTGCAGGTATCAGGAAATCTAATTTATTATCTTTTTTTATTGCCGTGAGAGGAACTGTACATTTTTCCTTTCAAATTAAGAGCAATTTAATTGGAACATGAACCAACTTATAGGTGTATTTTGCTGCAGTGACTCCTTTGCAAAACAATGTATACCTTTATTTTGTTAAGATTTATATGGGCGCCCATTGTCATCAATGACACAAAATGCTGCTGTGGTGCAGGGGTAGTGGAATAAGCGAGCAGTTGCACACTTCTCTCTTGTAGACTGTGAGGTGTGGCTAATGGAAGCTGACCTCGCGCCATGTTCTCTATCTGCTCCATTCAGCAGCCATCAGGCCGGGGATGCATCTTGATTTAGACCCTGTCCCCTATCCCGCCAACCACACTTGTCTATTTGACATTCGGGTAGTGAAAAATGAAGAAAGAAACAAGGTGAAGAGTCAGGATCAGGAAACAAAAATCACAAAGTCAACAGACAGTATGATAGTGGTACCACACGCCCGACTATAAATGCGTAAAATCATAGCTCAACTCAACTTCAGTTGTAGATTACCATTAAGGGACAGTGTGTAAGATTTGACATTTCGCATTACGGACAGCAGGAGGTGCTGCATTTCTCATTGTCCGTATATGTAACAAACATGGCAGCCTTCGAAGAAGTGCCACCCCCCATGTAATATCATTTAATGATGACTAGACCTAAGATTATGTTTAAAACATACTGCTGGTCATTAAGAATACATTTATATGCAAGTTTTTGAAATTCATAATCATTTAATTTATTCATTTATAATGAAAAAAAATCCAAATCTTACTTAGTGTCTCTTTAACACCAGTTGCATACAAAAAGCTGTACAGTACAATTCAATAATCAACTATTGATCACATAGAAACTAAGTTGTGAGAATAATACTGACAATACTGACAAAATATCCTTCAGTCAATAAGTATTGATTCTAAAAAATTCTGAAATGGACTCATTCGTCATAATCTGACCAAGAAAATTCTGCGCATTGTACGGGTGACAATGGAAGCAAAGACAGGCTGTCCACGATGCTGGCGAGTATGGATGCGCACGTTGTCTCAACAAATAGATTTCCCAAGCTATTGTAAACTTGCTTTAATACAGATAGCGATAGCCTTTTATTAAGTTACAGTGGTACCTTTAACGGGTTCCTCTAGTTACCAAAAATTCAGGATATGAAACGTGTCTTCCCAAAATTATTGTCTCTAGTTACAAAAGAAAATTCAGGATACGAAATGTGAAATTGTTGGTTTATAATAATGAGACACAAATTACCAGTACCAATACCAGCTAATATTTATACTTAAATAATATACTTAATACTAAAAATACTCACATTGAGAAAGAAATATAGTTGTTGCTATATTGTGACAATTTGACACATCGTCGAATCATCATCATTTGATTCGGAAAGACAGGTTTTATGAAATGAAAATGTGTTTTGTAATATTTCAGTCGAGGATTGACCTGCATGCTTCCAGCAATTATTTAGTGATTTGATCTTTTTTTTTGTCACGTTCTGGTCATACTGCTCATCTCCTCTCACCTCCTCTTGGGCTCATCTCATATTTGGTTGTTTACTGTCAATCTCTGAAAATATTTTTCCAAGCCAAATGTTAGCCGCTGGAAGTCAAATCTCCAGTTAGGGACTTGCGTGCCGACACAGATGGTCGGCGTTAGCTTAAGAACACCCAGATGGTTTTTTTTCCCCCCAAAAAAGAAAACGAGTCATATTTGAGTAGATGTGTGACATCCTCTGTGTTTTAACGCCACTGCGGCAGCGAGGGGAAAGTCCTGTACAAAGTCAAATGGGACAGGTAACGCTTGTTCTCTACTCCTGAAACTTTTTTCATGCCTGGTCGGCGTCAGTGAAATTGTTTTCTTGTGTCTGTCCTCTTAATGTGCAAATACTTTCCGGAAGCCGCCTGGTGGCTCTTTAAGACGCAGCAGCAATGAAGCAATCCATCTAAAAGACACCCTGTTGATTTGGCTCCTTTTTAATCGTCTGTGTGCATGGAGCTACCGTTCTACACATTTCTACTTAACTTTGTGAAGCGCTAGGACACCGGCCGCAAAAAATAGCTCTCATAATTATACCGTTGAAAGGGAGTATTTGGCATTGCTTAATAATTTTTTTTATTTTTGATTTTAACTTATGAGTGCAACATTGAGATATGAGCGCCAAAAAAGACTGTTTAAAATCACAACCAGTTGAAGTTTACTGTCAAACAAAACAAAGATTTTTACTTATTTAAAATAAGAATATAATTGTAACTTATGAATGCCCCGACTAGCCTAGCATTGATAGTTGCAGCGTTATTTTACAAACTGATATGTTGGAAAAGCATACACGTGAATAGGGATGGGCAACTAGCGATACCTAGTATCCGTATCGGGCCGATACCTGAACTTATTTCAAAGTACTGGTACTCGCGATGGAAGCTGAGACTAATATCAGCCCCTTCTTGGAGCAGTTATGCAATCACAAGTGAGAAATTACAAAATCGAAAAACCTGTGATAATTACGGTATATCTATTATATCTATTATAATATCTTACATTTATTTATGATATATGTGTTTTTCCTGATTAAAAAATGTGTCTATTAAAAATACCAGTACTATTGGTGCTTGTTGTCAGTTTGTGTGACTACACACAAATCCAGTACTCCTACCGGTGGTATTGATCTAAAAAATTGGTATCGAACATTCTTACACATTACAATACTGATCTTTTTTTCTTTTTTTTTCCCAGAACATAAAAGAAATATGCTTGAGTGAAGCAAAAACTATATAATTCTTTGTTTGTTTTATCACTCTGTTTTCATGAAGTACAATACTAGAGTATTATATTATTTGGTTAAAAACAAATGGAATTTTTGCATACATTTCCATGATTTTTCTTATATTCTTGGAGTGTCTGAATAGATTAATGGAATTTCCATTCATTTCAATGGGTAATGGTGTTTTGAGATGAGTGTGGTCACAGAACAAATTCAGTTTATATCTCAAGGCGTCATTATATTTGAAATCCAAACGGAGGCTCTAACTTGAACTTTAACCCTTGCTTGAAACCCCACTTTGAAACTATAACCCATGCTTGAAACCTGAGTCCAGGCTTGTATGTTTTGATACCAAAAAAAAAAAAAATGTCCTTGGTTGAGGGCTGAGCAACTGCAGATATTTCTTTACTTTTTTCAAAGAAAACTTTTGGACCCAGGTGCATTTTTGCTTTTTAATCTACAAAATGAAAAACACATTTTCTGGATGGGCATTTTGCTCGTTTGGCGACCTTGACAAGGCAACATTTTGACTGCTAACGAGTTGACGTTCACACCTCAGCTGAATGCTGGAGCTGAGAGATCTGCCGGCTATCAAAAAAAAAAAAAAAGGCAAGCAAGCAACAAACAGCGCTGATTAATTTATGCCCCTTTGTCATTGTCATGTAATAAAAACAACATGCCAAGCTGATATCGGCGAGAGTGATGTTGTTATTGATTATGTCATGGACAGCCTGCGGGTTTGACATTGCAATCTTCACACGCTCGCTCCATGCACATGCATGTGAATGCGCACACATGTGTACGGGAGAGATAACATGCGAGCGGCATCCACGCTTTCTTCGAGCGGCGGCGGCCTCCGCTCCGTCGGGATTTGGCCGCCTTGCTGTTTTCGTTGCCTTGGGAGGCTGGCCGCCATTGTGTCAAGCGCATCGCCAAGGCTGCCGGACAAAAACATGCGGCGTCCTGCTCGGCTTTCATCTTATGGTCGCGCTCGCTCTTACAGGCTTTTTCCAGGCTCTACTGGATTTTTTTTTTTTTTTACCACCAAATTCTTTGTTTTCTCACAAAGTCCGCTACTAAGTTCATGCAATCTAAAATCTGTTGCCAAGTGACACATTTCACTTTGTGCTGCTGAAGTTTGTGAGAAGATGGCAAGAATTGTCCAGAAACCAGCGTCTTGTCCTATATGGCTCCTTTGAGTACAACTATTATTCACATTCTTAATTTGAAACCAAAGAATGAGCTAAAGGTGATTAGAAATCCTAATTGAAATCCTCACATTGGTTTAAGACCCTAATTTGAAACCCAGGATTTGAGAACTAATTTAAAAACCTAGGATTAAAACCTTGGGTCGAGCTTGAAAAACAAATCCAGGCTTGCAGGTGTACTTTGAAAACCTAAATTAAGCTTGAAACCCTAATTCGAAACCATAAACATATCTTGAAACCAAAACCATCTTCGAAACTCAGGATTCAATCGCTAATTTAAAACCTAACTCATCCTTGAAGCCTTAAATCTAACCAAATATTTGAAAACTAATGTGAAACCTTCAACCAGGCTTGAAACAATATTTAAAAACCTTACATCAGGCCTGAAACCCTAAGTCTTACTTGAAAAACAAATTCAGGCCCGAGACCCTAATTTGAACCATAAACCTAGCATGATACCAAAACCTTAGTAACCAAGGATTAAAACCCTAATTTCAAAACTAACTCATCCTTGAAGCCTTAAATCTGTCTTGACCAATGCTTTGAAACCCTAACCAAGTATTTGAAAACAAATGTAAAAACCTTAAACCAGGCTTTAAATCATATAGGTTTTATTTCAAACAACAATCCATGCATGCTTGAAACCCGACTTTGCAACCATAATTCAGACTCAACACCCTAGTTTTAAACCCCATCCATAATCTGCAGGAGATACAAATCTCTAAACCTGATTTAAAACCATGTAGAAATTGGCTGGAAACCCTAATTTGAAATTATAAACCTATCTTCAAACCCAGTAGGTTTGCAGGCTTGACATTCTATTTTGAAACCCTGTTCAAGACTTGAAAACCAAACTGGAAAAAAATAGCTGAGGCAAGAATTGCTAAAACTAACTTAAAAAACCCTAACCTTGATTCAGTTCTGTTTTTTTGAGACCCAGTACTCAAACCTAAATTTAAAAATCCTAACCCAGACTTTAAATTACAACTCAGAACTTTGGTGCAGTCTCTGCTTTTAACCAGTCCTAACCAATGTTTATAACCCCGATTTGAAACCGTACAACCAAGGCTCAAAGCTAACCTAACCTACTCTTGATACGTAATTCCTAAATTAGACATGAAAACGTGTTTTGAAACCCTAACACTGCCTTGCAACAAATGTATTACTGTCACCCCAATTAATGTCAAACTCTGCCACGTTATACGATTAATTAATCAATGATTGTTCATTGTTATTTATTTTTCACCTCAATCCTTTTGGGTGCAAGAAGAACGTCCCTAACTTTGTTTTGTCACCAGAAAAACAACTGTGTGATTAAAATTGACCTTTCTATAGTTGACGACGTCATGTTTCTCTTCTTAAGCTCGTTCAGTGCCAGCCACGTGAAAATGGATTTTTGACGTCTATAGCCGTCACTGGCATTGAATGTGATCGGCAATTTAATTTTAATGTGTGCAGTGTACCCAAATTATTTTTCTGTGCTTTTAAAACGAATGACGAGGAATGATCCCGGATCAAATATTTGTCTCCTATCTACATTTTCGAGAAGAGTTCATTCTCAGTGACAAAATCGCAAATATTTCAGAGGCTCTTTGTCAGAGCCGCTGTCAGATCACATGCAACATTTCTTGTCCGGCAGCGCTGGACCGACGCCCTGTCGCTTCCACGCCGAGGAGATTTAGGCGGCAGCTGCGTCTCGGTCTCAAATAGATTGGCGGCGAAATACTGGCGGGGGAAAGAAGACATGATGTAATCACGGAGATCAAGACTTTCAAGTTGTCTGGCTGAAGAACGAACGGGCTGACTATACGGCCAGAAGTGATGCTCGTGACACTTCCAAAGAAAACAATGGCCACACAAAGAAAAATAGGAACGTCGGCGCTCGCTCAAATAGCGTAAAATAAAGTTTGATTCCAGGCAGGTGGTTTTGACTCCAGATCCTCAGCGGGTGCTTTCGGCTGACAGTTCCACTTCAAAAGATTCTGTAAATGTGAGGTGTGACTGTCAGCGCCACGTCCCCGCTGGTGTGTCACTAAGCTTCTAACTTTTTTAGCTATTGACTTATTCATCGCCGTGTCTTTACATATTTCATATGGCGCGCCTTCGTTCTTGCGACGAGAGGTCTCCCGGTGACCTTCCTAACTGGTGGAAATGCTCAATTTGATTTTATGGTGTGGGATTAAAACCGAATTTTGAAAATTCAGAATATAAAACATTCAAAGCTTGGCGTTGTTATTATAGGTACAGTGGACCCTAGTTATCTGCGTGGGATAGCGGCAGAGACTAGTTAGCTAGCGCCATCCTAGCGATGAAAATATTTGACTGGGAGATGCCTTGCTAGCATGAAAACAAACAAAAGAGCTTTCAAACTTAGAGCTTTGACACACCAATCTGACGTCGGGGGTCGGGACTCGTCGTGCGCCGTCAGCTTGGTGTGGCGGAACGTCAGAGTTTTTCGCAGGGCGCCAAAAAAGGGTTTCGGGCTGATTCTGCATCTTGAATCGAGTTGGGGCAGTTAGAACAATCTTTGTGGTTGTTTAGCTATTAAATCAGCAGGCAAGACAAAACAAGAACCGGAAGTGATTTTTTTCACATCAGGTACGTAGTAATTGGCGTCGCTGGAGTGTGTTCATAGCGATTTTTTTCAGCCGATCTGAAAGTGTAATAGGGCGACGCCGCAGGGGGCCACGACGGCCAATTGTCGGGTTGGTGTGTAGAAGCCCTAAGGCCGAACGTTAACAAAAGTAGCGGCTCCTTAATTTCGTCTTTCAATGCTTTCCCTTTGATGTAGTTGGATAGTTGATGTACCTTTGGTGTAAATATGATTACAATTTCCCATAATCTTTTCCCGATTCCCATCAGCTGACAATGAAGTGTTGGACCCTGAGTTCCGATCATGTGATCGGATCAGGACCTCCCTCATTGCTATGTAAACACACTCCAATATTTGTGTTTTTGGAAAGGGAATGCAAGCGTTTTTGCTAACCGCTGGCACAAAATATGAGCCACCTTAATGATGACAATCTCTTTGGGCGTTTCTGTCGATTTCTTAATACATTAACAACAAGGCGGTCCGATCCTTGAGGAATCATCATTGTCATCGTTTCTGGTCCCCTTGTATCATCTTTTTGTTTCATCAATCATCTGCCGGAGACTCTAGCCACTTGCGATTGTAACGATTGCTCTTTGATTTGTCGCGTTAATACATCAGCTTTTCGGTGCCAGCCAGTCTTAATCTCACAAGCTTCGCCCGACATTAATCATCCAAATGGCGCTCCCGGGGTAATTAACACCTCCATTATAGACAGTTGATTGTCGCACTGGAGGACGTGCCGATTTTTCTTCGATTATATATAAGCGAGTCAGTCTTGGTCATATTTTACGGCAAAAATAACTTTTAAATCTTAGCTTCGGCAGATTAGTTTCCTCCTCCCCTTGCTTTTTTTTTTTTTTCTTTCTTGCAGTCAGCGCCGCGCCTTTTCAGTCAAGCATCAAAAGAGCTTGATGGTTTGACAGGACGGGCCCTAGAAGCTCGCCGCTTCCCTCAAGAGCCCCTCCCACCCCCTAACCGACAAATGTTATTTGCCCCATTTTCGGGGCTTTTCCATGGTAACTTGGATCCGGTGAGGAGGCGAGAGGTCTCCTGTGGAAGCGCAAACGCTGCCGCTGCTGTCGGTTGGCGAGGAGACGCAAGACAAAATGGAAAGTTAGAAGGAAAGTTAGTTTCACTTTTAGCGTTAAAAAAAATAGTAATTATAAAATTAAATTGCTGCGGTCCAAAATCCCAATTTTAGAATAATGTAGAAGAGTGACACATCAAAGTGTCACCCTTGGGAGGGCCCAATAAGATGCAACCCACATTTTGCTCTATTTTAAAAGGTCTTAAGGCTAAATCTACCGCATCCTTTTGAGGCAGGAAGCTAGTCAAGTTTACTGTATCTCGCTGAGGTAGGACACTAGTCAGTGTTTTTTTCAACTTTGCCATCAGTTTTATTTGAGGTGTCAGGGCTCTTTATATTTAGGCAGCTTGTGATGTCTAAACCAGAAAAAAAAATGTGCAAATTGGCTCTAACTGTTTACTGTATATCCTGTTTTTGTGTCTGGCGCACACCGCTTAGGCGAGAGACTGGTCAATGTTTCTGCACCTGGGCCCGCACAGTTATAGCCTGTTCCTGTGTTTAACGCAGGAAAGAAAGTAGTCAGTATTTCTGCGAATTTTATCTTAATCTTAATTTTTGATCCACTTAGGCAAGAACTTATCAAATCAGCAACTTTGCTTTTAACCCTTTACACTGCCGGCCAATACTCTCAACAGACAAGAGCTTAAATTCTAAACCCCTAAATTTCTCTAAAATCCTGAAAATTCTTGCAGTTTGAAAATAAAAGAACATGTGCCTAATAAAGGCGGTTATCAGCCGAAAGCAGGCACTGTGCACAGTAAAGGGTTAATGTTGACGTCCTGCTTCTGTGTATAGTGCATCCCGTAGAGGTGAGAAACTAGTCAATATTCCTGCAATTTTGTATCAAATGTGTGCTTACTGTCATGACATTTATCATTATTAGGACAGAAACTAGAAAATGGGCATGGAGATTAAGCCCCTATGCTACTGAGGGGTTCCTGTCAGTGGTTTCGTTCAAGGTCACAAACGTTCTCCAAAACTTCACTAAGAGTTTTATTGTTTTTCTTGTCGAGCTGAAATTCTGAAAACGTTCAAAATTTTCTTGCAACAAGAGCAGTTCAGGTGTTTGACGAACAAAACCCAAACATCCGCTACCTTTTGCCGACACTCGCAAACATTTGCCCCTCAGTGGGCTACTGTATGCTTTAGCCTTTACTTTTAATTTCCTATTTCAAGGTCTACCGCTGCAGTTCTACAACTCAGTGTTCTTACAACTTTGCTGTCATGGTTTACTTCCTGTTCCGACAACTACGACAACCCATGAAAATTTGTCATGGCTTTATTAAATCAATGTATTTTGTGTTTCAGCATCCACTGCGACCCATTTAGGCAGAAAACTTGTCAGAGGTCTCCTTTGCTCTCACGGTTTACTAACTCTTTCAGTGTCTACTGCATCCTAAACTGAGCTGCAACTATTCATTGCCTTGCACATCCCGTTTAGCCATAAATGGTCCTCCAGTCTTGCAGTTTCTGTTAATGTCCATGGCATCCCGTTTAGGAACTACTATTTACACACTGTTTCTATGTCTAGCACATTCCGTTGAGGCAGGATACAAGTCAAGTCTCTCGCTTTTCATTGAAGCAGGAAGTGAGTCATTTGTCCAACAACTGCTCTTACTGTTAAGTATCTGTCTCTATCCCGTTTAGATGGGATGGTGCTCAATGTTTCAGTGATTTTGGTCTACTATGTTTCAGTGTCTACCGCAACCCATTGACACTGGAAGCTAGTTTTGTTACTCTTTCAGCTTCTACTGCATCCCGTTTAGGTCGAAATCTGGCCAATTTTCCTGAAACTGTTCACAAACAAAACTTGTTTCAAAATCCTCCACATCCCTTTTAGCCATGAAACTAGTCAATCGTCCCGCCACTAGTCTTATTTCTCGTTTTGATGTCTATAGCATCCCGTTGAGGCAGGAAACTAGCCAACGATCCGACAACTTGCCCTTGCTGTAACTTCCTCAAATTGTACAGCATCCCGTTTGGCAGATCAAAGTGTCACACCTCCTCAGAAGATGCAACTGACATTTTGCTCCATTTTAAAAGGTGTTGGGCTAAAACATGTGTTTTTCCATCCAGGCCCCGTGTTTCAAAGTAGAAAGAACCTGAAAAGCCCTTGTGTCATTCCCTCTCATGCACTTGCCCGCATGGCTTCCCAGGACTCAGCCCCTCTCGCCTCTTTGTTTTCTCCTCGCCGACACGGAGCGGCAAGACAACTTTAAAGTCGGGTTACGCTCGCTCTTTCCGTAGGATTACACCGGAATCCCAATGGTTTTAAACAGTCACACTCTGCCACTCAAAGCCTGACGTTTTTCTTTGCGCTATTTATTAAAGGAGCTCCGCCGTGACAAGCGAAGCGTTTTGCAGCACCGGAATGAGGGGATACAGAAGAGCTCCCCCAGCCCTTTTTTTTTATTTGGGGGAGGGGGGTTTTTAAGTTCCAGACTTGTTCCCTAGCTTTATGTCATTCTGTTTGGAAATACATTCACAAATGTGGCTCAGGGATACAACATGCCACAAAGGATCACAAAGGAGCTTACGGTCGGTACAGAAGCAACCTGAGGGATGCAATTAGGGAGAAGCAGTTAAATGCATTTCCTCTTTTCAATGATTGGTAAAAAAAAATCAAGACTATGCTAGAAACTGTATTTTACGGCTAAAAATGCATTCGTCGTATTTCAACCACTCTTTTCATTAATTACCGTATTTAAAGAAATGAAAGCATGCTGGCTTCCAAGCTTTCACGAAAAGTCGAAAAGGTGTGATACCACGCTAACTTTCCAAGCTTGGGGAATCACACTCTTTCTAGCAGTCGGTTGGTTCTGCATCTCTGGTCTCTAACCCTAACCTGCGTCATGTTAAGGCAGGAAACTAGTCACTGTATTCTAATTCTTTAAAAATCTACCATATCTCATTCAGGCAGGGAATTAGTCAATGGTGTGGAAACGTGCCTTTACTGTTTATTTTCTGTCTTGTCGTTTACTGTGTCAACTTTATGCAAGAAACTCATCAGTGGTCCTGCAAATTTGCCATACGCTTCCCATTTTGATGCTTACCTTTTCTCGTTCAGTCAGAGAACATTCAATGATCCCAAAATTGTCTCGCAATGAGATATGATGATTAAGGGGTTCTTTATGCAGGCTGTGTCTTCCCATTGTGTTTATTGCTAAGCCACCTTTTCGGTCGTTGATCCCCCATAGAAAATTAAAGGGATTAGGGCAAAGACAACTGGTGAAAGCGCTAACATATGCTGACGACTGCTGGGAAAATACCACACCTGGTGCGTGATAATCATGTCTAATTATGTAAAATTAACAACTTGTGACGGGTCTTGTGAGGATGACAAATATTTGTGGTTACTTTGTTGTGGCTTGCCTAAAATTGTGGACTTAAAAATTGGAATTGCTTTTAGAGATGTGGCAAAGGATGGATTTAGAATGGTGGCAATTTTCTATTTTTCTAATTTCTAATTTCTAGTTTGTGACCGTAAAACTGATCAATCGGCTACCATCGCCAATACCGACACCATGAAATGAAGCCAGGTATCGACCCCATACCGATACTTTGGTATCGGGACTCACTTACGATATCTTTAGTTATTTTAATCAATCCCAAAGCCATACTTTTATGTTTATTAACAGTCCTGACATCTATCTATCTATCTATCTATCTATCTATCTATCTATCTATCTATCTATCTATCTATCTATCTATCTATCTATCTATCTATCTATCTATACATATATATTATATATATATATATATATATATATATATATATATATATATATATATATATATATATATATATATATATATATATATATATATACACACACACACACATTTGGCTAAAAATGGCTTGCACTAAATAAAGGGCTAAAGTAATTTCATTACATTATATAGTTAAGTACTAAAGTAGTTGATGGCTTAAGGTAATACATTACTAAAGTATGCTTTACTCCTTTATTTACTTTAGTAATTTACTTTCGTACTTAATTACCTAAAGTATTGATTACTTCAGTACCTTCAGTAGCAAAGGTGATTGATTACTTTAGCACTTAATTATAATGCTTCACAAATCAATTAGGTATGTAACTGATGACAGTAGTACTAATTCATTTTGTAGCAGATATTTTTTTGCCCCTTCTTTAGCAAAACACTCGTAAAATACCGAAAAAAAATGGGATTGATTGTGGAAAAAAAACAAACAAACATATAAACGCTTCTTTGGGACTGAATGAGTTAATTATTCTTAATCATTTTGTTGCTCTTTCATGCATAGAAGTCCTTTGTTAGATCCAAATATAAATAATTTTACTGATGAGTGTATCTGTTCTGCCTTTAAAAGGTTTGCGATCCACCTTAAGAGTATCTCGCAAATGGCCTGCGCTGTCAGGCTTACTGTTTATCTATTTCTTCTCGCACTCCCGGCTCATTACTGAACGCTTGGTGCAAATATGGATCCATTTTACCACGATCCATCACTTTTGACACGTACACACTGTAATCTATTTTAAACAGCGGGCTATGATGCTGATGATGCATGGCAGAAGAGGGGATATTGTCTGCACATTTATGAGTGTGTATATTGATCATCAATTTTCTGCCGCCTCCCTCGCCACCGCCTTTGTTTTTCCGAGGCATTCTATGCATCGTGCTTTACGGCGTATCGACACCCCAGACGTGTTAGGCTGGAAGGGGGCTAAATTGAAACATGATGATGGAAACCCTTCTAATAAAGGCCACTTAGTGCAGCACCAGTGGAGAGGAGTAAATCGCGCTGAAACTTTGTGTCTATCGATCGGTCGCGGTCGAGAGGCAACGTAGCTCGCCAGACTGAGCAGGAGAGAAAATGATAGTTGCCGTCTTGTTTAACCTTTGAGGATGGAGCAACAGATCACAACATTGAGTAAAAAGTATGTTCGAGACATGGCGGTTTTTATAGAAGACTGATGCATTCATGCAGGCCTGTGTATTGTTAACGTTTACTTGGTTGGGAAAGGGTCTCGGTATTGCTTTTTGGCGTGACACCGTAAGAGATTTTCTAGAGTTGGAAATATTGTCTGTAGTTTTCAAAGCATTTTTCATGAATGTTTTTTTCGTTCTGTTTTTATTCTGTAATAATATAAATATCCTGTATTATTCTGTCATCTGGATGAAAGTAAACATTTGTCAAAAAGTACAGCATTGAACCCTAGTGGAAAGCAGATCTGCCTCACAATTTTGAGGTTCGGTGTATGAGTCTCTGCTCTCTTCTCATCGAGGTCACGGTAATTTATACAAGTCAAATCGAGGCAGTTGGACTCTTCTGGTTTGTTTATGACTCTATACCTTTCATACTAAAGGGTTTTTCTCTTATAATTTTTAAGCGTGGCGTGTTTATTTCACGGTAGTTTTTGTCCCCTCTTGAAGCTCTTGAGAACATTTAATGTTTTATTACTGTTTCAAGATATTACCAAAAAAAAAAAAAAATCAGACTAGCACGTGATTACCTTTAAAGAGGGGGTTCATTGACTCAACTGGTGCAAACAGCCATTCTTATGTGCCCAGTTTAAAAGTCTCTTCAAAAATAGACACAAAGAGCGTGTTATCCTTGATGGACAGTTAGCAGTTATTAAAAGCTTGACTTTTTAAAACCATCAAACTTGTTATTGGGCCATGCTCATCATTTATTTTGTCAATCATACTTCAATATTTTTTTGTATTTGTTTGCCATACAGTAGTTTTGTTTTGCCAAGTTAAACAGTTTCTTTTGAAAGTTGCCTCAAAATAATACAAACTGGTGGCAGCGAGCCTTCAAATTCCTCACCATCCTTTGGAGATACGCGTGGCCTTTCTTCTCATTCCCAGCCCCTGTTGCTGACAATTTCAATCTGCATGCTGGTTTGAAGGGGCTGCCAGGTGCTGCTGGCTCCAACCATATGTCCTCTGACACCGTCTAGGGAGGAAAAGAGGGCAGGGGTCCGGGATCAAAATCTGGAGCTAGCTCTAAGAACGACCCTCTGTAAAACTCTGCTCCGATGACACGTGGTCCCAACGCAAACCCAGTTGAAGCTCATCTCTTGCCCCGAGCAAAGGTTCGCCGGCTTACGCTCTTTGCTCTTGTGGGCTTGGGGCGGAAAATGGCGGATCTTACTCCAAGGAGCCAGTTGGCTCGGAGTGTCGAGGTGTAAGTCTGTCACTCTGTTCCACTCGCGCCGGGCTTCATTGTGTTCCCATCTCATTCGGTCAGGAAGTCTCCTCTGTGTTTGTTTCTGATCCAGGGATGCGATTTTGTGTCTCGTACGGTCATGCTACCCCCAAGTGGGGTCTGTGGGCCTACTGATAGTCAAGCTTGTGCACATGCAGAATGAAAGACTTGCATCAGAGTTTAGGAAGCTGTAGAAAACAGGCTACACCCATACCAGTAACCGTGCCAGAAATGGAGCATTTTTTTTCCCCTCTTCTGATAAACTTAGCAAATCAGTGTGTATTATCGGATGTCTAGAAGACATCAGAAATGACTGCAGAGCCATTTACGTAATCTACATAGTTCTTTCCGCAGACATCAAAGACGTTCTAGAGCGGGGGTGACAAGACTATGACAAGTAATTAGACTTCACGCTAATATTAGCTTAATGCTTCAATTGACAGAGGCTCCAAATCATCACATTGTGACTACATCACGAGCCCAAAACCATGCAAATGTTTTTGACAATGGATTATTCAACGTAGCACGCCCCAACCACTGTAACAGATTTGAATTTGGGGAAAGCAACGTCAACCTTTCACCAGAAGCGAGAGTGACAAATGCTCACGCACTTACCACGATGTGACCTGGCAATCGTACACCGAAGCATGCACACCAGAAATGCACAGGTGTAAATAATTAAGGACAAAGTATTCTTTATCCGAGTAACAAGTGTTTCTCGTGAAGTTATCAGTATACTATTGAAAGTATAGACTTTACAGTTAGCTTTTAGCCTTGTTGTTTGCACAGTGTCATGCGATCTACTAATACAACATTCGCGACTGGTCGACCATGCTCGATGCATTGTTAGTTTAGTTCGAGCAAACCTCATAGTTTTACGTAAACCATAAATAAACTTAGAGGGGGAAACTACCACCATATCCCAAAATAAAACTCTCTCCACCATTTACGCTGTAGACACGAAATATCAACATTTACTGAACTGGAAGCAAGTTAGTTAATTCATTGATGGACATGTGATTTAAGTCAAAAAGTCATTTTAACAGGGCGGGTATTGAATGAGTTAAAAATAAGTGGTGCTCTTCGAAACCAAAGATGTGCCCAGAAATCACCAGCGGAGACACTTTTGAAATGAGGAAAAAAGAGCCCTCATCGACCGTCACCTCTGTGAGATGAAAAGGCCTCGAAAGCAGTCGGCCGCCCTGCAGGACCCAGCGCGACCGCCCTAAGACATGTTTGACAGAAGTGGCAGGTACTTGACCTTCCTCTCTGGCTTTTTCCTCTCCCTCTTTACTTCCAAGCGGCCTCCTTTGCGATGCCCCGGGCGACCGCTGTCGCCTCCGCCGCCTGTCCCAGTATGTTTGTTTGTATTTATTCAACTTGAAAACTGTCAGATAAAACAGTGTCAAAGAAAACAGATGCACCAACATGACCACTGACATCACATGCTGCTACTACAGTATTTAAGTGAAAGGAGGAACCTTTCATAATATTAGAAAACTCTTGTTTTTTATGCATTGATAATTTCCCCCCACCCCTGAATTTAAATTGTAGAATCATTACTAAGTGAGATTTTAGAACTAAATTGACATCAGAGCATTAGTGGCAGTTTTGCTGGCTGAAACGGCATATTTCAGTAAGCCTGATATCTAAAAAATAATCAGTAGGAGCTGTAATTGTGTCAGTCGGTCATCTTCAAAGTATACAGAATAATTTCAGCCTCTTAAACTTTTTTTTTTTGAATAAAAGTCTGACAGCTCCTGCCATTGTCTGTGGGGCACTAGCTTAGAGGTTACCTGCTAGTCGCTAATGCTAGACGAGGCGCCTCATAACTTAGCCAACGAATCAAATCAGCTGCCACAATTTGCTGCAGAGCACAACTTTAAACTAAAATCACAGTAAAGCGCTGATGTTACTGAATTTCTGTATTTTGGAATATTTTATTCTGAAATTGTGCTGCTTACCAAATTAAATTAGTGACGAGTTAGCATTGCTACGACTAGCTTGAATGTCTTCCTTACCATCTACTGTACACCAAATAAAAAGGCAGGGGAGAAAAAAAAATCTCTTGCATTTTTTTTAACCGAGCTGCCTGAATGTCTCAAAGACTCATTTCACAACTACTAAAAAAATGTATAAAATGTATTTTTGTTCAAAAATAATTTATATGTTACAAATAAATTACGCTTCACAAGAGAAAGTAAACATTTCAAAGTTCTACTCTCCTCTAATGTACATAATTGCGTACAGTTATTTCCATAATGTGTGCAATCATAGTCCACATGTTTGGGCTTTTTCAAAACTAAGGAGAAATATGTTTTGTTTGAAAGCAGAGCTTGTACCAAAGTACCAAACAGAAAACAGACACAGAGTCCTCTGCAGTTAAAAAATACATTCCCTTGTTAGCTGGCTGTTGCATATTATATCAGAGGACACAGATATGGCTGAGTGAAGGGATCGCTCAGTCGTGAAAAAAGTAACGACGAAGCCGGGATGCCGCCCATCTTTCACGCGCTCTTTCTGATGTATCACCAAGATGATGGCATTGCAACAACATCCTCCGGGCGTATTTGAAGGCAAGCGTACAGTGGCCAACCCGGCCGGGGTCGTCGACTGTACTGAGCGGCGTCAACCGTCTCTTTGCGAGGAAGGCGGCTAAATTTTTTACAGCCTCGACTCGCATTTCCATTTTTTTCCAACAGACGCTGTCCCGTGTGCTCGTCTTGGCTAACAATAGGCGAAATGTCCGCATACTTTCAGTCGCCTCTAAATTAAACATCCAACCTTCCTGAGTACACACTTATATAGTTGTTCTTTGCCATTCCGTTCCACCGATTACTCTCTTTTTCAATTTTTCCAACAATGAAGCACGGTTGAACGTATTTCTTTATTTTTCTTCTTCAATACAACACTCTAGCTTTACAACCTTCCTTTCCGGTCAGCTGTCACATGGCTGTATTAGCGTAATGGTCAAGAAAGTTGACTTAATCCAGTGGGGGTAGGGAGATATTTTATTAATGGTACCTATTAATATTCCATCACAGTGGGTGTGTTTCTTTTTGCAGAAGCATAATGAATAACTGAACACCTCCATGGTAGCAGGCTCCTCGGCATGAATATTCAGGCCCCGGTGAGCTGAGAGCTTCTCGCTGCACATTGGAAACACATCCCACCCGAGCTCCAATTTTTTCCCGGAGCGCCGAAGGGACTGGGTGGCGGGCACCTTTTTAGATCAGATGTTTAGCCCGGCGTGGTGGCGGGATGAATCGATTCCTCTCGTGCGGCTTTGCGTGGGTATTTAACTGATTGATTAATCCCGAGGCCCCTGGGCCGATAACTGGATTGATTAGGAGCGTCAACGTCGGGCGGCGTTTGTGCAGTCAAAAGCTGTTGGGGTGAGGGGTGAGATCCTGCTGTTGCTTGTTCTTTGTGCCACAAACACGTGTCTTTGTTACCAAAGGGTTAGAATTAAGGTTAGGGGGAGCTAAACAGCAAACTATATAACATACAGCAAAACAGAATTACCGTACTTTCCGTGTCATACGCCGCACCGCATCAATAGGCGTAAGCTAAATATATGGTCGGCACAAATAGGGAAAGTACGTATTGTTCCCTGGTTTTCTTGAGTTTATCCTTCCCCTTCTGGGAGCTTTGACAGAGGATGCTATTGTGCACCTTACACCGAAAATATGTCTCTGTATGACTTTTTTGTTTCGAAAGAAGTCTCTACATGACCTCTTTTGATCTGTGAAGCCCTTTGAGACTCCGGTGATTCAGGGCTATACAAATAAAATTTGATTGATTGATTGATTGATGCTCCCAGCATACATATTGTTCATATTCCATCAGTGGGGAAACAATTCGAAAGTCTGCTGAGCGCTTACCAAAACATTTTTACAGATTTTTGGACTCAGTGCGCACAAAAGGCACACCGGATTGTAGGATACACTGCCGATTTTTTTCCCCTAAAGAAAATACATTATTTATGTGTATAGAATGAAAAATACGGTATACCTTGTGTATACTGTAGCGTTACCCTTACAAAAGTCTGTTTAGCTTAATGCTGACAAAAAATGCAAGAAATCAAAGATTGGCTAATGAATCACATACGAGGTCACAAAACAAACTAATCATACTTTATCTCAAAGCACTACTGTATAGTAGTGATAAATATTTTTTACCCAAAAGCACAAAAATGTCTGTTTGCATTTACATAAATTTAGCAGCGCTCGTGAGTGGCAACAAAATGATTCTCGTATGTTAGCTATTTTGCGTTCATTGTTAGCATGTAGCCTAAGTACTAGCTGTACTTTTGTTAGTGTGCTGCATTAACACAGTCCCTGCCTGCTTGGTTAAAATGGATCTTGGACTTCTATAGTCATCAGTGGAATGCATTAAAAAATAGAATCCTTAACGTTGTTAATTGTAGTGAAAAAGTTAATAGTCATTATTTTCACATTTTTATGAGTCGTAAATTAATCTTTTTGTTGTTTCTGTTTTCTCCTTTTATCTCAAGTAGGTCGGATCAAAGTCAAATCTCCAGAATGTCAAATTAAAGTCAGGTCAAGTTTTTCCGAAGTTTTAGCCAAGTAAGTCCTAAAATTCCCAACTTTATACAAGCCACGTGACTCAAGTCCACCACTTCAGTTGCAGTCCGCCACTTACTGGTCTTGATTTGTCTGAAACCTTTCCCGTGATCTTATTATTTGTCTGCTTGTGGTGTCATCTCTGAACTCCGAATGTGTCATCCCCACTGTTTAATAATGTCTTGATATTCAACAGATCCAACAAAAGGTTCCTTGTAAGCCTGCAAAAATTATATTTCTGATCGAGCCCACGTGGCGCGGTTCGCAGTTTACCAAGTGCCAATAAGATACAGTTAAGAGTTTTCTCTTAACCGGCATAATGATGACTAAAGAAGGAAGATAGCAGAGGAGACAAACATGATGTGATTAATTGAAAAAAATACACGCATAAAAACGTAACTTGTCTGTCAAGTCCTGCATGTGATCAATAAATAAGACACTTGTTTACTTTATATTTTGTGCACAAATTATTTTAGTTAATCATATTGATTGTTTGTGGTTTAAATTCAGTGTTTAGAGTTGAAATTTGATTTTTATATAACAGTAATAATGTCCCTGTGTCATTTTGACCTGGGTTGGATTTCGTCATATTTTGTTTTAACCAGTGGTTTATGTTCATTCTTGAAGAATATCATTCATATGTTAAGGTCAGTGTTACCCAGAGGTGTGTGAATTCATGCAAAAGTGTCAAAAACGTAAAAAGTAACAAAGGCAAAGCTTAAAGTATTCTTTTGTGTTTCTTTGGAATAGTAATAACATCCTGGCTCAATTTGACCCGTGGTCAGATGTATTTATCCAAAGGTTTCCAAAACATGTTGTGTGTGTGTTTAATCCTGCTAACTAATCTTTAGATTCCCATTTTTCTTCCTGAGGAACAGCAACATTATTCTTGGGTCATTTCTGACCCGGGTTTTGCTTATTTATCGGAAAAGTTGCAAAAATGTAAAAATATTTTTTAAAATTGGGTCATTTATGGGTGTTTTTCTTCCACATCTTTCTCGAGGGATAGCGAGCAGGATGATAGATAAGAAATTTGACGTCACCATCTGGGTGAAATTTCAGCTCCCTGGTGTCTTCTTTCAATGCTTTACCTTTGATGTAAAGATGAAAAAATTCGACTAAATACTGCTCCAGGGTTAAAGTTATTCGATAGGTTTACGGTTTCAAATTGGGGTTTCAAGCCTTCGGTTTTAGACTAGGTTTTCAATTGAAGATTAGGGTTAAATGTGATGTTTTGTATAAGAATTTCAAGCCTAGGTTAAGAATGTTCTATCTTGTTAGTGGACCAACCAGGGCACGTTTCCATTCCAAGTGGTGATTAGTCCAATAGAAATGATTATTTTCCTCTTGTAGGTGAAAATGCAGTCTTCATTCTGGTTGAGGAGATAAGTACCGTACAGATACTGTAGAATACTACAGTAAAGTGCACAGTGACTTTCTGAATACTTTTTACAATTTCTTTCCACCAAATTAGCTTGTATGGCAGTGTGACGATGTCCTGCTGGTTCCTCAAGTGACCTTCCAGAGGAAACACGATAATTCTTTAGAAACGCAGCGCCATGAAGAAGACTTAATATTATGTGTAACACTGAACTTTGGAAGGACCCCAAACTGAGCGGAGAACCAGAATGTTCCCAGCGATGGCCTCGCCGTCTTCTGCGTCCTTGTGTTGTCTAGTCAACTGCTTTGCGCCGAGACGGTCCGCGGAGAAATATACGACTGGGCCGCATATCACAGCCATCCATCAGCCGGAGTCTCCCAAATGTGGCGCGCGCTCTTATGAAAGTGGCACCGTCGTATATCAAATTATTCTACAGACAAATCAAAACCTCACACAAACACTCTCACTCGGGGGCACACGTTTGTGGCCCAGTTTGCTTTACAGTGTGCAATCCGTACCGTACATGCTGAGACTTCAAGGATTGGTTGGATGAAAAAAAGAACAGGTTTTTAATCTTGGACTTTTTGTTTTTTTTGGTTGGGGGGTAGTTAGATAGGTTCAGCTTCTATGGTTTTTAAGTTTGTAAGAAAAAGTCACAGTTTTATTGCTAATTGTTTGATTGGGTGGAAAAGGTTATGCATTTGTTGGTCATTGGTTTGTTCGTTTGTTAACTAGGAAACGTTAAGCTTTTACTGCTGATTGGTTAGTTAGTTAATTGGTTGGTTGGTTGGTTGGTTGGTTGGTTGGTTGGTGTGTTGGTCGTTCGTTTGTTCGTTCGTTTGTTCGTTCGTTCATTAGTTAGTTACATGGTCAATTGGTTGACTTCATTGGTTTGCTTTATTTAAAGGTTAAGCTTTCATGATTGATAAATTGATTAAAAAATGTTACAGCTGTATTGCTGCTTGTTTGGTTAGTTAGAAAAGTTTATACTTTCTTGCCTGTTGATTGGTAATTTGGGTTGTAGGTTGGTTAGAAAAGCTTATGGTTTTATGTCTGGTTAATTGGTAGAAAACTATTTTTTGGTTAGCTATGTTAGAAACATCCATTTATTGCTGCTTGATATGTTGTTAGAAACTGCTTAGTTTTTTAACTGCTGCTTAGTTAGTTGTTTTGTAGTTGTTCACTATGCAAATGTTATGCATATTGTTAGTTGGTTAGTTACTTACTTACTTACTTAGTTAAATGTTATGTTGTTGTGTTTACTTTGTTGGTTAGAAAAGATTATGCTTCTATTGCTAATGGGTTGTTTATTAGAGTTGTAGAACGAGTTGTTTAAGTTAATTGTTATGGTCCAGGTTGAGTTGATGAGGTCAAATCAAGCTTCCTTCCGCCACTTGGTAATAAGCATTGACTGCACTTTCAGCAGTGAAAGGCAGCAGAATAGAGCAGCACTCAGTCATTTACTTTAATTAGCACATATGAGATTGAGTATTTTTTCGGCTTTGGTGTTTTAGTTAAGTGTTGCCTAGTTGCACGCGTGACCAAAAAAATTCATTCAGTTGTTACTGTGGCCTGCCTAAATGGTTCTCTCAAACTCATGTGCAAACACGCATACGCCACCGCTTAACTTATCCCTTCTAAATATGGGTTCCTGCTGGCAAGACAGCTGCACTAACTCTGCGCTGCGAAACAGCGCGGCGGCATCAAGCTCGAGGACATATGGCTCCCTTTCTGCTCGGACTAGTCTCCAGTTAAAGCAATTGGGTTTGATAGAGCAAGTCAAGAAAAGCCATGAACCTTGACCACTCCCTTGTGTGCAGTCCGCATTGCTATGCTGGATGTTTCGCAGGATGGAGACCAAGCGGCAGTCCAAATCACAGTCATGTATTGGATTGCATTACTGTCAGTTAGATGATAATTGCCCCTCTCTGGATCTTGGTTTAGCCTATACTAATGATGGCTGTCCTATAATGCCTTATTTCCCAGAATAGTTAACTTTATAAATTGTGTATCAAATCATATGGATTGCATCTTGATCTGTACATCCACAAATGAGATCTGATGTTTTGGGTTGGCTGTCCGATGTTTTGTTTTGGACTGCCCAGGTTTTGCCCAGCGGTCCAAGCAGTAACGGAAACAACTGCCTCCCTTCCTACCTCCATTAGAGTCAGAAAAGTAGGGGATTACCGCCCGGGGGGCAAGGCTAATGACTGCCATGGCCGCAGAAAGCCGATTTAGCAAGACTGCGGCAGGGAGGCATGAAGCCAAAATCTCCTACTAAGACCCAGTGTGAGAAGCCTTAATAAAAGAGACACTCTTCCTTATCGTACGCTGCCTTCCTGAGACAAAGTTGTCGAAATAAAAAGAAGTATGCAATGCATACATTCTCTCACTGTATATTATATCAGCATTTACAACAAAAAGAGTTGTGAAGTTCTGATGCATCCACGGCTCTTTGACTATTGTACTTTAATGTTGTGTCTGCTGCCTATGATGCAATCAGTACGATGCTTTAAAAACTTAATGCAGTTCACGGCTCTGTAGGCGCATCCGACTTTTCAAGGTTTGGTCTTTTTCGAAAAGGACATACTGTATACATAGAGGATATTAGACTGGAATTGAGAGGTTTGCACATGTGAAGACTTACCAGATGGAAACCGTGTTTCACTCTGAAATGTTGATGTTGCCTACACAACAATTATAGATACTGAATGACTTTTAGAATTGGAGGTGAAGGAGATTTTGACAAACAGGAGACCACAGAAGTCCCAAACCTTCACTCACAACCACCACCAAAATCCCTATTCATGAGGCCTCTGTGAGATCACAGCTCTGGAAATACCTGAAGACGGGAGAGCGCATGATTCAACCAAGGGAGGACAGATTCAGAACTGTATTTCGTGAATAATTAGCTGACTCTAATTCTTTTTTAATGACGGTTATGCTCTATTAAGAGGTTCTAGAAGTGTCATGAAAACGTTTTCAATCTTCACTCTGTGACCTTTAAGCAGACTCCATGGAAGAAGAATCAGAAAGGACAACACATTAGGTCCAATTCTACCTAAGGTTTTTATTTTTGTCATTTACCTTGAGACAAAACTGTAACAGATGGAACCGAATGGAAATGGAAGTTACACATGCAAAGACGGATTCAAATCAGAGTCATACATTCAAAGACTATGGGAACTGGGGGTCACACATGCAACAACTAAAATGAAAAGTGGGGTTTACACATACAGAGACGAGTGGGAACCGGGGCTTTTACACGCCAACAGTTGCTTTTTTCCGTGTTTAAGGAATAATACCCTGAGGTGCGCTGCACTGAATGCAGTGTGAACGCTTCCTGCAGTCCTTTTTAAATTCCACTCAGTGCTATCAAGAGACTTCAGCTCCGTGACATTTAAGAATATCTGATCTAAGGGCGTTCTTATCGTTTACTGCCGCTTCTCTTCCTCCCTCTATTTTCTTTTGTTCTCAACCCCCCTCTTTCCGCCGTCGTTGCGTTCGGCGGCTCCCCTTCCTGTCTAAATAGCACGTGTGCATGCAAGCGCACCGCATGCTACAGCACATTATTGATCGGTGGCGGGGCCAGAGGAGAGCGCCGGTTGTAGAAGTTTGTACAATTGATCTCGTACATCCCACTTATGCTTGTCTGCTGTTTTCTGGCACATTTTCCTATATACATATTCAGGATGTGGTAAAGGCAAAGTGGAGACGATTTTGTTCAGTCTGACTTATATTGCGTTGGCGCAATTAAAAAAAAAACAAGTTTACCCATAGGACATATCTCAATACGACGTATGGATGTAGCAGGATGTGTCATGTGTCAGCTTGCAGATGAGCGCACTCGGCAATGAACCCGCCACGGGATTCCAAGCACGCATCATTGTGCACCGCTAGACGGAATCCGAATGCCCGGGATGCTGACTGTTACTTTGCCTCACCACACTTTAGAGCTCTCTGGCGTGATCGGGCGGTGTGTGACACTGCTTCGAAATTGAAGATATTTCCCGTTGGTGAAAAGGCTGTACTGTTGGCTTTCAAACACTGAAAGTCACAGACAAAATTCACGCATCAGCAATCCTACTCTGAATACAATCTAATTTTCTATTGCTGTATATTCTGAACTGTTGTAAAATAGTCAAGACCTACCTTACCCTACTCACAATTTTCTTATTGTTCTATAACCTATAATCTATTTACCTACCTACCTACCTACTAGTATGTGCACACTTATCTACTTACGAAGATATATCCCTACCTACCTACATAAATACAGTATAGTTTACCTATCTACCTTCCTAACTGCCTCCCCACAAACAACCCGACTGACAATTTTCTTACCATTCAAAAACTATTAACTAATACAATCTACTTACCTACCAACCTACTTATCAATCAACCAGCCAATCCATTTATCAGCGTGTGCATCATTATTCTATACCTCCCTACACGAATCTACTCAGAATACAAATACAGGATATAGTTTACCTACATACCAACCTACACTAATCGACTAACAAAGATAAATAGATAACCCATCTACCAACCTACCTACCTTCCTACCTACCCGCCAACCTAATCTTAAAAAGATAGACAACACATCTACATACCTACTTACCTACCTACTGTACTAACTGTAATCTACTTACAAAGATAGATGACACACCTTCCTACCTACCTACGTATTTACCATAGTATGCACTGTTAGATAATCACCCTATCCCTCCCTACCTTATCTCCCGTACCTATCCTGCACTAATGTACTAACCTGCCAGCCTACCTATCAGTAACCTACCCAAATCCCTCCCTGCTCTTATAAACATATTGTTCTACCTACGATAGTCTACCTGTCTATCCACCTAAATATAGTTCAGTAGGTACTTACAGTATGTACTCATGCATTTCCTACCTGTGACTTATCTCTACATACCTCCCCTGGTCTAATCAGCCTTGCTGCATATTGCTTACCTTACCTTTTATACCTTAGGCCTAGTCTACACTATCTTACCCTCTTTTATTCAGTATCATACTGAGTGAACGAGTGTGTACTGTGTGACTTTTGTTTTTAACTAACAGTTTAAAAACTGCATATCACACGGCGGCATTGTGTCTGCAGCCGTGCGGCGCCTGACTGCATTTTCTCCAAAATCCTTGTATATTTGTGAAGGAGGCAAGTCTGGCAAAGGATTAGGGGGAGAACAGCAAACTGCCAAAATCTGCACAGCCTGTCAAGAGTTTGGAAAAGAAAGAGACAGGAGGGGCGAGAAAAAATGTCAAGGAGGAGACTGCAAATGAGGCTTGTTTCAATAAGGGGATCGATGGGGATGCAGGAAAAGATGTTGTGTGCATCGATGATAAGTGTCCATTGGCAAACACGAGACGGGAGGTTATTGAAGGGGATGTGTGTGTCTACTGGGGGCGAGCGGCGGGTATAGAGATTGTGTCACAGGAAATAGATGAGTTACTTTTTTTCCTCTCCACAAGTTTTCCTTCCCTCTGGTTGTTAGGGCTTGAAAACAGTGCTCCCGGCGAGCAGCCATGGCTGCGGAGAAACATGATGTCTTTCTTCATTTCCAAATCAGCCCACCGGTATATTTATTCCACTTCCTTCTGACGCCTTGATGATGATCACTCATGGCTACTGTACTGGTCAGGGGATCTCTACAGGCTTGGTAATTATTTTTAGGCGTTTGCCCTTTGTGTTTGTTCACTTTCCAGGCCTGGGCCTCCTTTGGGAAGATGTGATTGTTGGGGACAGCCCTTCAGCAGTTGTCCATGTCACAGGGCCTTGTGGGGAAGATGAACTTTTCTCTCTGTACAACTTCAATGCTGATAAGCTAATGAAGGTTTCAGCTTGAGTCCTGCCGTCATCTTCCAACAGCCTTCTTGATTAGATTAATAATTCCTTAGGAAAATTATTTTCACCTCCTGAGGTTTCCATTTGATGTGCTATTATAGTTAATGAAGACAGGATGGCTAAAACTGTTAGCGAGTGTGGTAGCTAAATAATGCCAATACCAATAGCTAGCTAACAGCATATATCTAGCTAAATAATTAACTACTAGTACAAAATTGCTAACAAATGAGCTAATACTGTATTTAACACTGATTTATATGATCCTAAATGCACACTTAGTAATGTAGTGGTGTTCCCTCTCTATATCACGGTTCGGTTTTGCGGCTTTAGTCTATCCTAGCTTAATATTTGTGAACATAACTTTTCTATTGCAGTTTTACCTCGCTAATTTTCTTGCTAGTTTTCTTTAAAGTCAGACCAGTCAAAAAAATATATATTTACGTGTTATTCTTTCAATCAATAAACAGCTTTTTTTTGTGAATTTTCATCACCATAACAATTGCAGGTTTGCCTAGCTATTTTTCTTTATATTTTCCCTCATTTTAAGTCGGATGAATAGATTTTATGTATTTTTTTTAACAAAAAAAAACTAAAAAAAATGGAATGAAAGAAAAAAAGTTAACACGACCGTGGATTTCAGTTACTGCGGGTATCTTTGGGAAATTAAATCCTACAATGAATGAGGGAACACGGTAACATATCAGCCAATGAACGACGAATGAGCTAATAGCAAATTCTTTAGCCATTTTATATTATTGTAAAATGCCATTTAAAAATGTAGTACCTCGCTAGTATGCTAATAGTAATAGCCTGCTAAAATATCTAATTCTGTGGCTTTTTTCTATGTTTTTATAAAAGTACATTTAGAAATAGAGTGAGCATTTTTATGATCATTTGTAGACAGTGTGAATAAAGCAGGATATGTGACAGACATTTTCCTCACATGTTTGGTGAGAGGAAACAAATTGTGTATTTTTTGTGTTAAAGTCTATAATTTGGTTGCACTTAAGGATAATGCTACTTTACTAAAATTATCCATGAGCATTTATTTGTGTTTTGCTACTGAACATTGATCACTTTGCAAAGTTTTTGTCGTGAAAATGTGCAAAGTATTTGCTTCAACATTCAAACATGTCTGCAATCCAATATCTTTTGGGACTTTTTCAGTCCAACTTTTGAGTGTGATCACAGTTTCCAAAATTCTATCTTTGATTTTGCCTCACTTAGAAATAGTCTTGTGACGGCGATTGACAATGAGCCGTCGTGACATGTCAATTTTCGGGATCCGTTCCGCCTTGAGAAAATGTCAGGAACCCTCCTGTCCATCTATCTGCGGATGAGAAAAATGTTGTTTGTCAGCGTTGTCTTCTTCGCTCAATGCTAGCAAAACTGTCAATCCAGTTTGTATAATGCTTGTCCCAGCTAACTGCAAAAATGTTTTGTGATAAGAAAATAACTTATACACCATAAATAGAACTTTAGGAACAAATTATATAGCTGAAGTCTTGAATCTGAGATGAGCTTGTGTATTTTGTCCTGATCTTGGATCTGATATCGTTCATTTTGTACTTTCACAGTGTTGGGTGCCTACACACGCTGACTGATGGTACCATCTGCAAATAAACTAAGGAATCCATACGAGAACCTCTCATTTCCACTTTTTATCATCATTATCGTCTTGGTAAGTCTCTCAAGTACAACCTACATGTAGGACAAACCTATAAGCAGTTTCTTTATGTCTGAGGTCCTCTTTTCTCTATCTCCAGTCTGCGGGGCGGCTTCTGAGTATGTTGTCCACACAGAGGCACATTTGTCGTCCTTTGATCCCAAATGACTCGTCGTCTATGGCCGTCAAAAGTAAGTAACTTCTAGGAACTGTGTGGGGCTGGGGTATATTGGAGGTCTTGTATTGATTATCGTTAGAGGAAACAAAACAACAAAGAATGGGAGGAGGGAGGATGTGATGGGGACAATGTAGATGTCTCTCTTTGGAATGTCAAAGCGTCCTTGAGAGCACCAGACAGGAAAAATACAGGCAATATTCACGTTGTGAAAAAAAGAGATGAATAACAAAAAATAGGTATTTTAACTTGGATTAAAAAGCAAAATGGCTAAATGCTGATTCACCATATTTGCTTTTAACGCTTGGCTCCACCAAGTGAAAATGAGATGAAAATACTGTTATGTTTGTCTGCAAGGAACAGCAATAACATTCTTGGGTTATTTTGTCAAGTCATGTCTGGATAGGGCATATTTCAAAACCAATATTTTGTTTTAACCAGTAATACATGTTCATTTCTCAATAACACCAACAATGTCTACTCACAAAGTAACAAAAGTATTTTTTTTAATCTGTAAATTATGTTTATTTCTCTTGGATAGTAATACCATCCTGGGTCAGTTTGACCCGGGGTCATGTGTTATTATCCAATAGTTTTTATTGTTTGTAATCTTGTAACTAACAATTGTTGAACTTGTTGTTCCTTTTTATAATCCTCAGGAATATCAATTATATTCTTGGGTCATTTTGACCCAGGTCTTGCTATTTCTCAAAAACATTGCAAAAAAATGTAAGTAAATAAATAAAGTACATTGAAAAAATGTTGAGTATACATATGCTAAGTCTTATATTAAAAAAAATAAATACAAAAACTTACATTCAACATTACTTTATGAATGGGTCAGTTTGACCCACAACATAAAATTTTTCCTGCCTCGATACTAAAAACCAAGCTAGGAATCTGTCAAAATTTTCTCTTTTAATGACTTTTTTTGACTGACATTTTTGTTTAGTTTTACACACGTTAAAATAAACCTTTTTTTTAATTGGAATTTGTATTTGTTAACCTCTACTGCCTTTACCATTGTTAAAATACTATCTTTTTTTTAATTTAGTAACTAAACTAAAGAATGTCTCATAGGGTTATTGGTTATTTGATTGTTTGGTGTGGTGACTTTTCTAACAATAAAAATAAACAGAATAGAGCATGACCCTAAGAGAACATAACAACACATCACTTGGAATAAAACCGCGTCCTTCTCAGCCAGTTCTCTTTTGTTTCCTCACTCTTACTTTTTGCCGTGCCTGGAAGTGCTAGTTGGGGTGATGAGGGATCACAGCACGCCAACATTTGGCGCTGGTACAGAAGGTATTATACACACCCTGCTACACTGCATGCCAGAGGAAAACACACTGATCCTCTGCGCTGGGCTTTATTACATCCAAGCGCAGTGTCGCTTGCAGCTGCTGTGCACACTTGAGCTAATCGTACAGTCTTAGCTGCACATACACACACAGACACACGCACATGTTCACACAAGGTATATGCATGCGCTCCTTTGCGAAGTGACAATAAACATAACCATACATTGTCGAGATAGCTTTCGTAATGGTTGGACATGCGATGTATAAAATATCAATTTTCAAATGTTTTCAGTGTGACTAATCCAAAGACGGCATAATTTAAAGAGGGCAACAGTGGTGGCATCTGAATTTATATTAATATCGATGTGGATTGATGCATGAATAATCATAGTAATAGTTTGCTTTTGGGTGTGTTTTGTGCATGATAAAATTTGATTAATACTAGAACTTTCTGCGACATTAGAGTCTGGCTTTTCATGAAAAATAGGTTATATATTTAATTAAATATCCCTTTACTTCAGTATGTCCAGCAATACATATAAAAAGTAAGTAGGTGACAGTATCACTTCCTCATCGCTTGTCAAGCTTTGTGAGAGGTTTACTTTATTTATTTTTTGATATGGCAAAAAAAAAAAAACACTTGAGTAACATGTTGAATCCATGTTGAATGTCTCATTGAACACACGCATTTTATCACATATTAAAACAGTTACTGACTATCTCAATCAGGGGTTTCAAACTCATTTTTATCATGGGCGACATTGTAGTTATAGTTTCTGTCGGAGGACCATTGACTGTGAAGTCAAATCAATTTTAAGTATGACTCAATTTTAAGTGTGATTGTCATATATTTTTTAAATCAGAGGCCGCTTAAAACTGTTCAGAGTGGGCATTGCTAGACAAAAAAAAATGGGTAAAAGTTGAAGATAACTGGCAAATTTGGTATCTTAGCCAGAAACCTGAAATCATAATTAGCATTTTGCGGGCCCCATAAAATGATGTGGCGGGCTGGATCTGGTCCCCGGGCCTTAAGTTTGACAAAATGGTCTAAATAAAAGATCTTAGGGGCGTTTGTTGGTCAAAATATTAAAAGGATGAATTTGTTTGGGGGGATGGACAGTTTGAGGGGTATTGTTAACTAAAAACATCTAAAATTTGAAGATAACTTGCAACTTGACATCTTAATTCACATTTCGTAGGCTACATAAAACTATGTGGCCGGCCGGATTGTCCCACGGGCCTTGAGTTTGACACCTGCGCTCTAAATGCTGCCATATTCATTATTTTCCAAAGAATTTTGAATGTTATCACCTGCGGGCCACTTGAAATGATTTGGTGGGGCGGATCTGGCACCCTGGCCTCGGGTTTGACACAAGTTGGGTACTTCATTAGTGGGCAAACACTGCAGAAGCCTAACTATTGCTTGTATTTGTATACAAGTCAATTTCCTATAAGACATATGACTATAAGACTGTTTAAAACAAAAATAGTTAGTAAAAGTTAGACTTCCAGTGATGATTTGAGCCTGGAACGGATTCATTTATATTATTTCCTTTGGGCATACAGCAAGCGGAGTTTTATCTAAAATTAGACTTTTCATCTTGAGAAAGCAGCTTTTATTTTTGTTTATGAACTCTTGTAGAACCACAGTAGTTGCTTTGCTGTTACCAATTATCACTCAGCTAACCCTAATTGAGTCATTAGCCTTCGTGACAGCGGGCGTCATCGCCATTCGGGAGGCGAGCGCACGTGTTGATTTGCCCATTAAATGAAACTTGTTTATGTGTGTTTGTGTGTGCCCGAGTGTGACTGTGTACCGAGGAGGAACACGCCGTCTCCTGAGTCGGCGGCGCGTCTGCGCGGCAGCCTCCGCGCTGACACTCGCGCTACGACACGCTGCTCTGCAAATGTCACTCGCATCCAATTAAAGGGTCGACTGACGCCATTCTGCCCCGCCCGCCAAAGTTTTTTTTTTGTTGCTTTTTTTATTTTTGCTCAGAGGTCACTTGAGGGTCCTCATGAGACCCCCGAGAGGCATTTGCGGGGTACCTTCCTCCCGGGTCAAATCGACGCTTGTTATGCGTTTATTGTCGAGGCCCGCCTACACACATTTGTTATTTACAGCTTTGTCAGTGTTTAGTTTGACTGCGTTTGTCTTCGGTTTATTGGCCCCTGAGCAAATGCTGCAGTTATCCATCATTTCACCCACGCCGTTCAATAGCAACGCGCGCTATCCGAACAGTCGTCAGATCAGCAAGGCACTTTTTCAGCACTATTTCTGTCCTGTGTTGTCGTCGGCGGCAGACGGTAGAAGCACTGTTGCCTTGGAGATTGACTTGAAACATTTGCTTAGCATTTAACACTTAGTCACTGTCTTGGCACCTATATACAGTATACACATTTTTATATATAAATATATATACAGTAGCAGCCAAAATTTCGGAAACGCTCTTGAGTCTATTCTAGTTTAGCGGAAGTCATCGACATTATGAAGAAATACTGATGGAAGTATTTGGTAGAAAAAAAAATCAAAACTGAGTGTTTTATCATTTACTGCGTTGTGCAAAGTTGTACAGGCGGTCCTCTGGTTTCAAACAAGTTCGGTTCCCACCCTGATAAGTCGAATTTCTCCATCATTCGGAACGAACTCTTTCATACCTTTAAACTCCGACCTAAATAAATGTCTAAATAACTATCTAAATACTCGTCGATGTCTCTCCTTTCTCCGACCTTTCGGTGTTTTTCAGCTTTGTTTCCATCGTAATGACTTTCCTCTTGGGTTAACCAAATTCGCTAAAAGATTCTGCTTTATTTTTTGAAGCCATGATCTGAAAAATGAGGGTAAAACGGCAAGGATAGCTAGAAAATTACGGAGAACAAACATCCATCCTGGTTCCTCTCCCAGTTGACTTCAGGCGGTAGGCGGCGGACACACTGTTAGTAAATCGCAAATGGCAAATGTGGTTGCCAGCCAATCGCAAGGCACACAGAGACGAATCACCATCCATGCATCCATACACACCTAAGGACAACTTAGTATGTCCAATACACCTGCCATGCATGTTTTTGGAGTGCGGGAGTGCCTAGAGAGAACCCACGAGGGCTCGGGGAGAACATGCAAACTCCACACAGCAAGGTGGATTTGAACTCTGGTCCCAGAACTGTGAGGCGGACGTGCTAACCACTGCGCCGCAGAGCAAAACACACACTCTAAATTCGTGTGCCACTGGAGACAAAACGGCCGACAAGACTCAGGTGTCATTCAGTCAAAACAGCGTAGGCCGAGTACCACGTAACCCTACTGCCTGTAGTACCTTTTGCCTGGATACCTGGAATGACTTTCTCATCATAGCTGTGCATTCTCAGGAGTTATCGGCTTGAATTTCTTGACCTCTTCAAGGGATCGCACTGGACTTTTTGCACCCTACGACACACCGTATGCATCTTGATTATGGGGTCAATATCTGTACTTTACTCTGTACTTTACCCATACATTGGGCACACCATATTAAAAGGTGCATGCTCAAACGGTCAGTTGTAAAAAAGGTACGCATGTAATGTTACAGTATCACTCCCAGTGTGATACTGCACAGCTTAGGTAATGTTCCTAGACTGGTTTATCTGGGCCAACGTATGGCCTGTATGTGTTCCATAATGTTCTCTGATTGATTTATCACTGTTAGCGTAAGTAATGCGTGTGTTCCTTCCCTAACATCCCTATTTCAGCAGGAATTGGTCAGACAGTCAAGTAGAGGGCTCACCGAAGTCACACAGTAATTTTTTTTTACAAATTTGGGGCACACTGTTGACATATTTATATGTATATATATTAAGGGTGTAACAAAAAATGGTACGAGTGCTTCGAATCAAACCAAATCAAATCATTCCACTTTGAAATGTGTCAGGATATTTATCGAATCAAATTTTTGTAGTTTCAGTTTTATTGTACGCTCGTACTCAATGTATTTCTTCAAACATTTAGATATATAGTAAATGTCTTTGACCCTCTCGCCATAATTTCCTACAGGGAAAAACTCATTTAAGCTAATTAAAAGGTAGTTTGACATCAGTTTAACAGCTTTTGGGGTTTGATCTCAAAAGCTGAGGTCAGGCGCGCTCGTGTGTTTCGTACGCTGTTTCGTCTTGGCTCCCTGTCAGAGCAAAACGAGGTTATTGACTGGAGGGAAACGTGTGCTCTCACAAATCCCTTCTTCGCCTCAACTTCCAACTTGCCGCTGGTAGTAATTGTGGCAGTGTGCCACGCTTAAAGAGGAGAGGACGAGTCGGCTGAGGTAGAGCGCAGGCTTGCCGCATCCTACCAGATGAACTCATAATTGGCGGGCTAACGACATGATGCACAGCTTGCATCCGCAGGCACGTTCAAGAGGCCAGGTACCGCTCGTGTCCTTTTTCTGTGCTACGGAAAAGCACTTTCACACCCGCGCTAAACTCATTAGCACGACACGCTCTGCGCCTTCAAATGAAGCCGTTCCAAATGATTTTAGCTTTAGAGCACAGGTGTCAAACTCAAGCCAGATTCGGCCCGCCACATTTATTTTTATGTGGCCCGTGAAATGTTAATTATGACATCTGATTTGTGTCTGAAATACTAAATTTTGCTTGTTGAACATTCAAACATTTTTTTTTATGTTGCCAATATCCCTTTTGAACGGTTCTTAGCGGGCTCTGATTTCAATATGTGTACAATTTATTTGTACCGCTGACAAAAACTATAACTTCAATGTGGCCCATGATAAAAATGAGTTTGACACCCCTGCTTTAGTGTTCTTGCCATATCCTCCCTTTAGCCTCCCCTCCCATTTGACGTTTAAAAGAGGCTAGACATCTTATTTGACCATCGGCAGGGTTTTAACGTCCTAAAAGCAATGCGATGTTCACTCCAGCATGTTCACTATCCCACCCTGGTGAAAGGAGCCGAACATTACATTAAGGGCTAATGTCTGGCGGGGGGAGGGGTGTTAGTGGTGTTAGTAGTGGGGCTTCTGCACGGGTCAGCGAATAATACCAAGGAAATGTCCCATCTGATATTTATTTGGTGGTTTTTGTTTGAACAATTTCAGGGATTTTGTCCTCAGAGGAACATCCATCCATCCCTTTTTTTAAAGCACTTATCCTCATTAAGGTAGTGGGTAAGCTGCAGCCTGTTTTTTCACATTGGATTCCCTTCCCCTCGGGTTAATGTTTCCAAATGAAATTCCAATACACCAAACATATCCTTTGAGAATTTGAATAGAATTTGGTTGAGTAAAAAGATTCAGCACTGAGTCATACGCACATCTCTTGTGAGAGCAAGACATTAAGTGACCCTCAGCTTAAACAGAGCTAATGATTTATAAATCATTCAAAAATATTGCAGGTTAGGTTTTTTTGAGCAATCTAAATTGTCCTGAAGTGTGATTGGTTGGTTGTTGTCTCTGTTTACACTGCGATTGGCTGGCAACCAGTTCAGGGTGTAGCCTGTCTACTGCATGAAGACAGCTGGAATCGGCACTCGTATGCCCATAGTCAACGATTGATGGAGGGACAGACTGATTGATTATACAAATCACCCATTAACCAAGCCAATTTTGATGAAAGTCATCACACATGCTAGCAATGGCACAAGACAAAATCAGAAATGTTAAGTCAATCAAAGCAGGGGTTTAGGAGCTACAACTCACGGAATTTTGAGATTTTTGCCGATGGGGGCGTGGCTTCCGTCCCTTGAACCATTTTATCTCAGGAACAACTAGGTCTATCTTCACAAATGAGGTATTGTTGAACTATTTGGAAGTTTGGTGCATATTTTCCGAATTTGACCTTTTGATTAATTATTTGACCTTGAAATTGACCTTATCGATCACATGCCCTTGACAGTTTTCGATGAAAAATAGTCTTCCACATGTTCTAAGTAAAATTTTACATACCTTGAGACAGTCCTGAATATACAGGTATCATCTTGTCCATGTAATGCATGTAATATGTACTAGGCCCTGAAAGATTATCCATCCACATTGATTGTTAGACAATTGATTGTTACACGATATACCTTTTAGAGTTTCTTAATAAAATGTGCATAGAACTACAACTCTAGTTCCCAAATCAAGCACTCTAAGTCATGTTTGTTTTTAAAAATATATCATAAGGTGTGCATCAACCAAAAAAAGGTTGAAAACCACTGTCCTAGTCCGTTGTGAAAGCTGCAGTATATAAATATGTCTTACAGTATGCTTTCCCTAGACAGACCATAATATCATCTTGACACTTTGTTGGTAAACACAGACCACAGAGATGGCATCTCTTCAGCCAACCTTAATTGATTTTATATCAAAATGTCACAGGAAGATATATTTATGTGTTTAAGCAATACAAAACATGCTTGGAGATGTACAGCATTACCTCAAGTTTATTGAAAGAAACTTGAAGTATAAAAGTAGAAGTCTTAGAGAGGTCAAGAAGTGTCGGTCAACTGTCTGGTTGGTCCTCGCCCTCCGTCAGCCTCATCCATCAGCCTGCCTCGGTTCAAGGTGTCTAGTCAGATTTTTTCAGACATCAGACGGTTGACACAATGAGTGTGGTGTTGGATTTATGGAGGCTTTATTGATATATATTATGTTGAATTGTATTGGTTTTAGTTGAGGGGTGGTAACTGAATATATGTGGCTTGTTTGTCTCTTTAATCGAATAGCAATAATAAGCTCGGATAATAGACTCAAGGTCCTTCCATTCTTTTATTTGAACCCTTAATAGGAGGTATTCATGCTGCGCTATACATCTATGTTATTATTCCCATGTGTTTATAGAGGCTGCATGTCCTCGCTCCTTTTCTTTGTCCTGCATTGCTGTCTTTGTTATATGCGCGGTTAGATACTTCACAGACTTTTAAACATGACAACTTTCACAGTGTGTTGTAGTCACAACAAATTACTTTAGAATGGCCTGATAAACCTTGGTGTACAGTGCGCCGTAAAAGTCAGCAGCTTTTCCGACCAATTGAGCATGACTGTTGATGAAGAAATTGCTCTTGCTGCTTGGTTAGCCTCGGGGAAAGCACGGCTACTACAAGAGTACCAAATCTCTGCAGAGCACCAAACTGAGGAGCCCGCTTTGTAGACAAACAGAACAAAGCTGGAGCAAAAGTTCCAAGTTGGCTTGATGAGGATGCAGGATATTTGCGAAAACTTACTACAGAAAGGTAACGTATTTTCCGCAATACAAGGCGCACCTAAAATCCTTAATTTTTTAAAAACTGATGGTGCGCCTTATATAAGGATCAATATTGAGATTGGGATCAGTAGATGGGGAATGAAGTGATAAAGTAATCTTTACCTGTTTCTTTTGTGTGTTTACAGTTGAACAAGGTTGCTCATATTGACATTGAGTTATTATCCTATTGAGAGTTTAGAGTTATTATTTGAGTTATTATTGTTATTACTTTGAGTATTACTATATTGTGATTGAAAAAGTTTTAAAATGTCATTAATTGAGGGTACGCCTTATAGTCCGGTGCGCCTTATATATGGAAATAGTTTTAATATATGTCATTAATTGAGGGTGCGCCTTATAATCCGGTGCACCATATAGTGCAACAAATACGGTAATAGAACTGGTTAGAGGATTTAAACCAAGCTCCTTGGACTTGTTAAATTTGTCGGTTTTTACAGAGTATGTCTGACTAACCAAGTGGGATCATTGGTAGATGAATTTCACAAAGATACGATGTACTTGAAAAACTAAGAGGGTACAGGGATGAATTGAAAATAAACAAAACACAGTTAACAGGACAGCTTGGAAAATAGGGCACAGGGAATGAAAGTAAAACAACTGAATGAAGACACAGGACATGCTTAAAAACCTTAGTGGGGGAACCGAATAGATCGAAAGTAGGGTTACAAGACAGGTTGTACCCTCCAAAAATTGAGGGTACAGGACTGATTATAACAATTTACCAAGAGAACCGAACATGTTGGAATAAGGGTAAGAGACTCGATGTTAAGGCCTTGATACACCAACCTGATTTCAGGAGTCGGTAAGAGTCCACTCATCTCTGTGTGCTGTCTGATTAGTTTAGAAAACACAGTCAAAACATCGGAGCCGTGCACTGGGCATTCTCACCAGATTCATAATGTTGAATCGCACGTTGTGACATTTTATCACTCTGATTGGCAGCTAGCTTGCAAATCAGCACACAGGACAAGAAAGAGGAAGGAGCACGGTTAAACAGTAAGCGAGGAAAGGCCTTGACCATTTCCATTGTTTTTGCACATAGTCTGACTGGGTGGAAGAGCGAGAATCTGACTTTGTCTCTAAGTTGCAAGAGGAACCAGAATTGTGTGATATTATCAATGAAGTTTATGTTGACAAAGTGAAAGAAATCCACACTGTGTGAAGACATGGGGACGAAAGTGGATGTACCAGGTAGGATTTGTGGTAGCACTCCATAATAGTGTGTCATGAGCTGTGAGGGGTTGATTTGCCTGGGAGTTAATTCTACATGAAAAAAATATAGCAGCATGCATTGTTTACCTTTTGATATTCTTTCCTGTAAAGAGTTTACTTGTTGACTTTTTCTAACAATAAGGAATAGTGACTACTGCCATCTGTGCTATGGAAGGGTATTACTTCTCACGCATGCGCAGAAGCTCCTTAATTAGTGAGCGTCACTGCGGTGCATTTCTACTTTTTTTCCAGGTCGACGTGCCGACGGTTGAGAAGATGCCACAAGGGTATAGCTGGTCACATTTGGTTGACCCCGAATTGGCAAACTAGGTCTTAAAGTACAGTAACTCCTTAACGAACTGAACGAGGGTATCAAGATGTTTTGAAGAACTGAAAAGGGTTACACAGTACCAGGAAAAAACGAGATTGGTTGAAGGGTATGACTAAAACTAAAATTGGCCACTGGATGAGTTGGAAAAATGAAAGCCAACTTGAAAAAAAAAGAAAAAACGGAACGACAGGACTGTGCAGTTTAGAAAAATTAAATGTCAGTTTAGATGGTAGTCTAGATGAGTGTACAAGGTATTAGAAGACTTTATTATGTGGAACAAAATAGAAGAATTACAGTGCTAATTTATCGTTCATATAACGCATTGCTTCAAATTCCCATTTGAGTGCCGTTTACTGGTAAAAGGGCATTCCTGACATGCAGAGGCCTCTCTAAGTGACTGAGCGAAAGTGAAGCAATGGAGAGACATGCTTTAGCTAATGGGAAAGCCTTCAAGATGAGACAGTAATCTGGCCAAAATGTCAGTTCGCTTTCATGTGAGAAGGCTTGATGTTTTCCCAATTAAAACCAAGGTGTAAAGACGGTTTCTACCAAACTGTTTTAATATGTTGTGGCGAGCCTTGCGTGTTGACTCAGGTGCCTCCGGGCTGGGGTTGCTCTTAGCGGACCTATGATGAAGCTTTTATCAGTTCAAGACATTTTCAGGCGGCATTGATTTTTAAAAGAGTCAGTTTGTCTTCATTATGACTGGAAACATGTCATTCACGGAATCGTTGCGGCTCTGTTATCGACCGCTATGACTAATTGAAATAGACGTGGCGAAAGTAGTCTGACGTGAGATCTTCATTCAGCGTAATAAAGCGTGGCTCCTTCTTCTCGTCCTGTCCCTTCCCGTTGTGTGTGTCACGCAAGTTGCAAGTCTCACTTCAAAGAAATGACCGGCTTTTTCATTTCATCACTTTTATTGTTTGGACAGCTTATTGAAACGGTGATTTCCCAAACTGCATCTCTATATGTTCCCCGTCTCATTTCTGCCTCCACCTGCAAAGTGAAAGTGCCATTTGGTTTTGTTTGTGGAGCGCGCCGAGCCAACTGAACCAACAAGCTGAATGATTAAAACGAAAATGGACCCCCTCACTCTGCCCGCCACCTGGAATCATGCCACATAAATTCTTCTCTCGTGAATAACGACCATGAACCTGTATATCTGCAAGTTATGCCACTTGACTTATAAACACAATAAAATATCCAAACAATTTTGGGGTGGTCTCAGTACAGAGGATTATGTGTTTTGGGGTGTGGCGCTTAACCTAAATTGAAAACCAGCTTATTTTAAAACTCTAATATGAAATCTTGTTTGAAATCTTGACCTCGGCTTGAAACCATATAATGAAATAATAAGACCTCTCTAACCCCGCCTCAAAAGTCTACTTTGAGAGAGAGTAATGTATAAATGTATGGATGGCTAGCTAAATAGAAGTTTAGCTAGAGAGAAGGCTGGCTAGCTTTATACATTCAGATCCAATATATCCACCTGCATCTTCTGTCAATATCAGCATGTGTGGAAATCACCTTTTTACCCAAGCTGTGGATATGAGAAGAAAAGGTGAAAATTGGTTCTCAACCGCGTTAGCGAGAGAGAAAAAACTCATTTGAAAAGAAAACCAGAGGAAGAAAAGCACTATTAATGGCTTTGAACATTTTTTTTTTCAATCTGTCACAGCTTGTTATGACAGACTTTAAGCAGTTTTATCACAGCGGAGGCTTAACAATGTTGCTGTCTTTCGTTCTTTTTGCTGGAGTGTCACTCTGTAGCTCATATCCATCAGAGACTGGTATTCTCTCAGTCCTTAGAGACTCAGCCTCTTTCAAAGCCACAAGTACTGCCCTCCTGAAGGACAATAGCCGGCCACCTCTGTTCTTCGGTGACAGGCTTGCCATGGATAGCTTCATCTGGCCTTTCTGCAGAGCGAGGCTCTTCCAGCCACGGCTGACTAGACCGCAACAATAACCCCGGCTACCGGCTGCTGAATGTGCAGTGGAGCTGAGCAAAAGCCCAACTGGGGCCACTTGCAACAAGCTGCCTGTACCTTGCCCCGAGTGCCAAAGGCGCTTTTAGACTTCAGCTTTAAATCAATGCTGCAGCCTACTTTTTAAGGATTACACGGTATGCAACTTTTGCTCAATTACAAACAGGTCCCACTAGTCTTAATAAGATGAAATTGATGTGCTTTGGTCAAAATACCCCAAGGTTTAAGAATTAGTCTGCGCTCCACAGCCCTTTTGAGATCAATCACTTCTGAGGGTGCCGTCTCTTGATAAACAGGGGCAGCGCTAAGGGGTGGCTGGTGGCTACTTGGGCTCAGTCCCCTTCCTTAGGAGAACAAAGTGTGTGCAAACTGCACCTGAGTCCTCATGAAGGTCGTAACTTCATCACCAAGCCACCGCTTGGAATTGTGTGTGCAAGTATTTGTAAGCAAGCAATTTAACATTTAGGGTTTTTTCTTTTTCTTTTTTTTTTTTTTCATTTGATGTCACACTATTCACATCTGGGCGATATGGCTTAAAAATGAATCTTAATCATTTTGGACATTTATGATTTTAATCGATTTCATTCGATGGTTTTAATCAAAGTAAGAGAACCCAACAAACATGTATTTAGAGGTGATATTTACTAAGAATAAATACTGTGCAAATTGTTCAGAAACAATATACAACATGCTGATTTTAAACCAGTTTATATATATATATATATATATATATATATATATATATATATATATATATATATATATATATATATATATATATATATAGTTCTTAACAAAAAACTATAATGTTTTACCAGAAATATATATTCTTGGACATTCCTCCTTAAGTTCCCTACTTTTATTTCCCAACTAAAGCTAAAACGTTCATAGTGTAATCTACTAATTTCTCCTTTTCTCACATTTCGAATGTAGTAAAGTTGCTGACCAGCTTATTGGAAAAATAGAAATGTCACGCCTGTCAATTATTATTTTTTTGAACATTTGTATTTTACAGGAAAAGAATTGTATTGAAGGATCAAAGAAAACTATTGCAAGAGTCTTCGAAACAAAATAAGATTATATGATTTGATGATTTTATAGTAATGTGGCCGGCGTAATATTTGGCTGGCGTGCATCATGATTGCTCTTACATCAAAGCTATCAAAATGTTACTCTATTTTTTTTCTCCTAGCAGACAAATAAGGGTCTGGCTAACTCCTCTAAAGCTAAACAAAGTTCTTGTGAGCCGCATTAGCAGTTTTCCATTTTCTTCCATCGCCACGGTCAGTGCGGAGCACACGGCGTGCCCGTCGTGATCATCCCACACCTGAGTGTGACGCGGCGGGCGAGCATCCTTAGTAATCAGCACCTGTTTCCCGCGCCGAGGGCCACATGGCACGTTACCCGGTCGCACGCTGTGTCACGATGCGCCGCTTTCCACCGAGGCGGCGAGGCGCTTGGCACGCCGAGAAGCTTCCCTGTGTGAATGGCTAATGACGAACACAGCCCATCCAGCCGTCCTCGGATGGGATAAGGCGCGAGATAGCACCCTTCCAGATGCACCCGGGTGTGAACATCCCCTGTTGGCAAACTGTTACAGCACCTCCCACTGCCTTTGCACATTTGCTTTGTGTGCGGCGTGTTAGCGTGCCCACACAAAAAGCATGTGTCTTGCCTTTTTGACAGCAAAACTGCAGGGAATATGTATTAATTATAGAGAAAATTACCATCTGTACTTTATTTTTTTTTTGGCGCTAAAACGATAAGGCCCAAGCTTCGATAATAATCCACGCTTAAAACATGAAAACCAGATTCTGAGATTTTAGCAAGGGAATTCAGTGGGAATTTGTACACTATAATTAGTGGACAAAAGAATGTGTATAGTATTACCATGAGCCCACAACTCTTGAGGGAATCTTGCTTTAATGTTGAAGAATACATGCAGAATACATACATATTTTTCTCGCTCTCTCTTGTTATTGATCTGCCTAAAGATGTCAGAATATTCGGACTTTAGATATCAGTTTTTTTTTTCCCCTTTGGTCATGCAACTTCCTCAAAGCTTGTAATGTAATTGTATTGCAATTTAGTCAGAGTATTTAAGTGTGGTAAAAAAGCTACTAAACATGACAACGCAATTCCAACATCTAACTTTCAACACGAACCATTCTAATAATCTGGTTTTGTGTTTTTATGTGTGTGTGTGTATCTCACAAAAGTGCCTTCACGTACAGTAACCTCAGGGTCCATGAACTCCCACTGAAGAACTACTAACGTAGACCTGTATGAAAATGAAATTGGCTTTGTTCACGCTCGGAGCGGCGCCAAACGGCCTTTTTCAAAAATGTGCTATGCTGCAACCACTTGGTTCCTCAAAGATACCAAAACTTAGTCTACGAAAATACAAAGCCCTAAGAGTCCACTCTGAGTGCTTTGTGTCTACCAAGCAGATTTGGTGCAATTTTTGGACTATCAAACTGCAAGGAATGTTCTTTTTCTTTTTTAATTGTACCATCTGTGTTTTGAGTTTATGCCTTAACACAATTCCTTGACTCCGCAGACAGAGGTTAAAGTGAAGTTTTCATCACGGTCTCGTGCCTAGCTTGTTATACGTAATCTGGTCCTGGTGTGCGTGTGTGTCCGCGTGTGTATTTGTGTATTTTTTTTTTTTGAACACGTCTGCCTCCAACTGCTTCGAATGGCTCCACGCTGCTTTAATGCGGTTTGCGGCGCTGCAAAAATCTGAGCTTCAGAGACGCTTTGACCCTTTGTTGCTGTTCGTGTCTGAGTGGGAATTAAGTGGTTGGCTCAGTTGGAGCTTTTGAGGAACTCACACACACACATGGCGCGTAGCTGCATCTGAAAGACAGTGTCTTGCAGCAGATGCGATGAGTTCAGGAGGTAAAGGATCCAAATGGCGTATAGCTGTCCATTAGCTTTGCCACCTGTCTCGTGTGTAGCAAAAGCCATATAATGGCTCACACACACAGATTGTCAGGTCAACTGTAAGGGCTGACATTTGGAAACAGGCCACCACTTACACAGTATTTAGCCTATTAAATACCACAGTTAGACATGCCCTCCTCCATAGAGAGATTGCATTGCATAAGTTAGTGCTTATTTGAATAAATTCAGCAGAGGAAATGCGCTATTCTCTGTTAGCTAATATTTCCAACATTTGCTTTCTGGAGGAAATTAATTATTTTGCAGGCGACGTTTTGGGTCACAGAAGTAAATCACAGAATTGCTAATTAGAAGGTATCTCGATAGGAGTCGTCGCAGTCGGTCTTGAGTGGTGAGAAAAAAAAGAGTATGAGCGCTAGACTTACACATTTTGTATTACACTAAACACCGTAACTGTCTGACTCAAATTCACATGAATAAATTGCATTGAAAAGCTATGTGCAACAAATATTTGAACAGTGCAGCAACAGAAGTAGTTAAACAATACAAAAAAAATAAAAAAATAAAATAAAATCTCTCCCCTATTATTAATCACATTTGCATTGGTGTATAATAGGAAATGACTGTTAAAAAAGAATTAACAATTCGATTTATCTCAGAAAGCAGAACCCATTTAAACACAGTATTTGAAATGATAACATAAATGCCTGCCTGGAAAGAAGCAGGAAGAAGTCTAACTTATTTAAATGTTACCCCTCGGCTTCAGATTACACAATAAAAATAAATAAATGAATAAATACATAAATGACAAACCAAACACTTATGCTGTATAATCTCCATCACCAGTGTCAAAGTCAAGGTCAGGGGGCAAAATCTGGCCCGCCACTTCTTTTTATGTGATAAGATTCAGAGATTCAAGTAAGATTCAGACAAAAATACTAAGTTTGTAAGTTGTCCTCAACTTTTAATAGTCTTTTTATAGGAAGCAAGAAGCATTGTGTGTTATCAATCTCAACAACAGCTTTTACTGGCCTCTAATTCAAAAACTAGATAAATGTGTGACAATCACACTTGAAATTGATTTGACGGCACTCCGACACAAACTACAAGTACAATTTGTCCCCTGATTAAAATATGTTTGACATGCCTATGGGGTCTCCATATATATAGTTATACAGCCTTTAAGATAGTTATACAGCTTTACCCTAAAAATTGACAGACAAAAATATTTTCTAGTCATGCGTATGTTTAATGCTTTAAATTCATCTCAACCTGTTAGATCATTATTTTCATCCCCATTCTGAAATAAAACACAAATCTGTGCTTGTATTTTTTTTTTTTACAATATACATTATATATATATATATATATATATATATATATATATATATATATATATATATATATATATATATATATATATATATATATATATCAGTTTTGTAGCTCATGAAAAAATGGCTTCAAAAAGGTTAGTGACGCATAGGCATGTCTTCTTCATCCTCTGTTAAAAAAAAAAAAAAACTCCAGCTTTCTAAGCGTTAATTTACTATTTAAAAAAAAATCCATTTCCTTCTATATATATATATGACTGTTGTGTAATAGTATGCTCTCAACCTTACATCTTTGAAAACTTACAGAACAGCTTTTGCACTGAGTGTTGAAAGAGTCAACTTTTTGTTCAATTTCCGATTCAATTTTCATTAGAAGACATGGATGTGCAGTCCTCACTGCCGCTGTACAGCGCTCTTATTTCTGTACATTAAGATTACGACATTCGGGAATCCGCGTATTGTATATCTTTGCACAATGTAAATCACGCATGCAGGCAGCAATCCATTTCCTTCTAATGTCATTCGATGTGTGTCTTCATTGATGCTGAAATATGTATATGTTCCGACATGAGCGAGGCGAGCAATATGTCATATGAGTGATCGTCTTCCGGCGACGGGATCGGATCGTTTTTCATTCACCGAGCGGTCATGGGATGAATTCGCAGTGGCTGTCAAAAGGCCAATTGGAGTTCAGCGAGAGGTCAAGCTGGAAACAATTCATGGCCGCAGTTAAGCTTCTGTCGCTGCATTAGTGGGGGTCGTTAGGTAGACATGTAGATGACAGCGCAATGGACCCTCGCTATTTGGGGGGAAAGGGACCAGGCCAGCCTGCAAGTAGTCTAAATCTATTAATAATTAACGCTGTAATGATTTCAAATTATAATTAACACATTGGATAAGAACATTTAGTTTTATTTATTTTTTTGCAAATATCCAAAATCATCTCCCGCACTTACTTTAGACTCACCAAAATAATTGATTTTTTTAAAGAGAGAAAAAAAAACACATTTCCAGCTTTAGCTAAGTTAAGTTTGACAAAATGCACGCACCCAGATGGAGACAAAACAAGACAAATAGAGCCAAGCCCCTAGGGTCATGACAGTTGTTTTTGTCGCAAAACCGGGAAAATACTTTAAAGAGGGGACAAAAAAACTCAGTATTCCACATCGCAAAAAAAAAAAATATATATATATATATATATATATATATATATATATATATATATATATATATACAATAAAAACTCTGTTTTTCGCTCAGATTCTCAGCACAGCAATAATATTAGTCGTTTTTTGCAATGGATAAAATAATTAAATCCAGTGTCTTTATACTGTATTTACCATCATGAAGAGATTTAATTCATACCTTACATGAAGAAATTAAAAAAAAAAAAGCATTTGCTGTGACGTTCCGCAACACCAGATATCGAGAGCCTGCGACCATTTATCTAACGATTTACATTTACAAGCGTATTGTGACACGTTTGACACGATCAATACACGTAGAACACGTTCCTTGCTAAAACACCTCTCGGCGTTTCATGGCTGCATTTATTTATACCCAATCCCCATAAGTCTCCATACGCTTGGACGCATTGACGCCACTCTTTGTTTATAGCGCCGACACGGACAATGAAACGAGGTGTTTGAGGATAAGCGGAAAGCAATCAACATTTGTCAGCGCTTGTCAACAAGCGAATGATTTATGTCCGACGTCGGCGCTTGTTTGGCCCATCCTCCTGCTCGTCGGAGGCCCGCGCTCGCCGACTGAGAAAGCTCAGCGTTTGATTGCAGCGCGTGTAAAAGGAAAAAAAAAAAATCCGGTGTCACCTTGTCACTCTCGGGCCTGTTGCCAAACTACCAGCGGGGGTCTGTGGAGGGAGACTGGAACGGGCATGTTGCCCAGTGTGTGTGTGTGTGTGTGTGTGTGGATGAATCATAGTGATACTCAACCCCCTCCAACCCCCCTTTCCCTCGATCTGTCCAACTCTCCACCCTCATCCTCACCCCATCACTAACGCTGTAATTATCTGCCTGTGGAGGATGGGAGCTCTGCAATAACACTCAAGTGTGTTTACGTGTGTGCGTGCACGCGTGTGTGTTTTACACCTTGGCACAAACTCATAAAAAAAAAAGGAGAACAGTAGTGTTGACATTTGGGCTGTGTGATAAGGCCTTAAAATACAATCTCGGTGTTTTCACACAAAAATCCCATTTCCGATTTTCTCCTTTTACTCACTGTTGCCCCCATTGGAAGAATATGGTATCACATCACAGAGCAGATTGCTAACTTTGTGGTGAAGTCTTAGAAAGTGGAGATATAATCAAGGAAAGTTTTAATCTAGTCAGAAAATGTTATATTAACACTACCAGAAACACATGATATATCTTTTTTTTTTATGAGGATGTCTTCATTTCCTTTTGGAGTGGAAAGCACTTGAGTGAAAAGCTATCAATTTAGTGCCTTTATGGTCTAAACATCAAATGTGGGCTGTAAACAAACTACAGCGAAAGCCAATATTTCTTTTTATTCTGACAAGTGAGTCACCTTATTGGGGTCTGAGATGTCACAAATTTTCAGAATCCAAATGACTTCGGGCTGAGTTAATGTTGGGTCACTGAATGTGTTTTGATTCATTTCTGTCACTTTATCGTTCATGTATCATCACCTTCTTAAAATAATGGCCTGAGTCATTTTTTCATATTAAAAAAATATGTATTTTTGTATAACAACATCTCAGGATGCTGGCCACCTCTGCTAAAATCCTTATTTAAACAAATCTGTCAATTTTACCCCTGAAATGAAATTAATATATTATGCATTAATTTAATCTGTATTTGGTTATTTCTCTTGATTGTTGTGTATATCTTGGTGAAAATGTATGGATTTTAGGAGTCCAAAAATTGGAAAACCTCCAAGTAACACATCCTTAGAAAATTTGTAAATTTTAGCTCAATATACCACATCAATATTTGATTCAATTGGGTGAATCTTTCCAAGATTATGACAATGGTTGCCTTTAAGGGAGTAAGTTTAGCCTTGGGTATTAAAACATGCGCTTTCAATTAAAAAAGTAAAAAAAAATCTAATTTTCTGTATGGCTTTTATTTTAGTAATTTAGGATGAATTAGAAACTATTTTCTGATGGATCAGGATTTTTTTTAGGGTCAAACGTTTGGAAGTGGAGCCTCAATTACCCATTAGCCACCCAAAGTGACTGCCGTTTAGCTCTTTACATCCCCATGTGGCACAACATGAAAAAAATGGAGGGAAAAAAAAGATGTATAGAATTATTAATAGAACATCACAAAACAAGATGTCACGTTCTTGAATGTTGAAGACGGATGGCCAGTCGACCTCAGTGCTTCACATTGGTTCCGGTCCACGCGGGGCCACATCTGATCCCCGCGCTAGAGCCAAAAGTGCACTCGCAGAAGATCAAGGTCCGCTCCGAAATAGATGCGGTGGCGGAGCTGTCACGAGAGCCGCCGATGTACCCGAGGTGTGTCGGAGGTTACCCTGGGTGGCCCCAAGGTGTGGGGGGACTCGCGCTCGTTATTGTCTTGCTCCATCAGCCAGCAGCTCTGCGGATGTAATCCAGACAATCGTTATACACTGCATGACTCATGTTTGACTTTAAATACTGTACGCAACGGCAAATTGAACTGCATACATTTCAACCTACAGACCGCTGCCAAACGGAAATTCCTGAACTTGGAAAAAAAAAATGCATGACATTTTCGAAGATTATATTACTTTAACGATCGATCCCTTGCAACGGAACTTCTGGTACGTGGAAAGCCGCGGTAGCGCAAATGCACGAAGTTCCCGCTTGATCCTCAGGAATAAATGTGTCTGCTCCTCGTTCAATTTTCTATCATCGGATGCAAAACGGCGACATGTGTATGACTTATTGTTATTGTGTATTGTTCGGCTGTAATAATGAATTATTTTAATGTTATTCGTTTACGTCTTGTAGATCGTCGCGTCGATAACAAAAAAAAAAAAAAGGATGAAGATGATTATGTGCTCAGTTCAATTCCTGGTCAAAGGACACCGTCCGGCAAGGATTAGGGTTAAGTGATGGAAATGGCATCAAAAATTATTCTGTATGCGCAAGAATCACCAGACCTCAGCGTTGATTAATGGGACAGTTACTTGCAATTAGCAACGCAATTGTATGATATGAAGGCTAACATTTTCATAAAGCAAAAAAGGAAACTCAGACTAATTTTTCTTAGACAGACATACTGTAATTCAACATTGAAAATACAGTATCGTATACTGTATACTGAACTGTATAGGTGTTATCTTATAAACAGTACAGTATTTGGACCATGTTTTTGCATTTTCAAGTATTCTTTTCATATTCCGTACATGTTCTGAACACGTCAGTTTTTGCTTTGATAAACATGCTTTGGATAAAATAATTTTGCATTTTATTGCATGTGTTGTTACACATGTAATATATTTTGTTAATGTATTTTTGATCGGAAGTAAATGTTAGACAACTCCTGATATCCAGCATATTGATTTATGTCCATTGTTGTGGACATTGGTTTTCAGTCACCGTGGCCTTTCCAATGATGGTGGACGCAAATGAATAGACTGGGACTAAGAAGGGTATTTACGCTGCACTCAAATGTTAATAAAATGTCTTCTTTGCCACATATATATGAGGCAATTGGTCCACTGAAAGTTTTAGCCACAGCCAGATATCGTGAGGGATTTTTTTCTTCCAGGAATTTATTTGGCGTCGCCAATTTGATCAGGAATGTAAAGTGACAAACTCAGTGTCAGACTGCTTGTAAGACTCGTGAAGTCACTTGGGAGCGTGGCGTCAAGAACGGCAGCGGGTAGTTTTCTCACTTTCACTGACTTTGGGAAATTAGTTACATAACAGTGGGGCTTGCAGGGAAGTTCTTTATGATATGGACAAGAATCAATAGGCACTTTCAAGTGATTGAACTGTTTGAAAAACATCACAGTTCCGATGTTCCCGCTCTCATGTCAAAGCGAAGTGATAAGCGAAGCTCCATTAAATTTTCTTGGATGTGTAGATTAGCAAAGTCTTGTTGGATTTGGCTCAGTGAATTGTGTTATTTTATCCTGCTGAGTGTCAGCCTATTATTCATTTGTGTCCACTGTGGTGGACATTTGGTTTTGGCCTGTATCTTTTGACCCATTGGAGCTACCATAAGTCTCTGTGTGCTCATTAGAGTATTTTCCGCACTATAAGGCGCACCTAAAAGCCTTAATATTTTTTTTAAAAAGCTGATGGTGCGCCTTTTAATCAGGTGCGCCTTATATATGGATCAATATTGAGATTGGGATTGGTAGATGAGAAATGAACTGATGAATTAAGCTTTACCTGTTTCTTTTGTGTGTTTACAGTTGAACAAGGTTGGTCATATTGACATTGAGTTATTATCCTATTGAGAGATTAGAGTTATTATTTGAGTTATTATTGTCATTACTTTGAGTATTACTATATTGTGATTGAAAAAGTTTTAAAATATGTCGTTAATTGAGGGTGCGCCTTATAATCCCGTTCACTTTATATATGGAAAACGTTTTAAAATGTCATTAATTGAGGGTGCGCCTTATAATCCGGTGCGCCTTATAGTGCGGAAAATACTGTACTTAGACCCTGCTGTTTCCAATTATGTCACATTTTGCTGTCTTGCTGAGACGAAATGGACACAACAGTGGACACAAATGAATTATCAATGTATGAAGTCCTGCCTTTTTTCTTCAGGTAACAAATTATTCATAATAAACCTTTTTTTTTCCCCCAGCACAGTTTGTCTCATTTCACTTTTAGTTATTTCAAGTTTGAGTACTACATCAAAGACATGGAACATCGTCAAAATAGCCGCAAAACTGTCGAGAATATTTTTCGTTAGGTCCGTGCATGTAGTAAGTCTAAGTTAATCGCTTCCTACCCATCAAGCTGATTTCTACCAAACGACAAAATGAAAGACTTTCCGTCGTCTCATTTCGAGACTAATTGGCTTATTCATCGGGCGCGAGAGGTCACGCGGTGTGTTAATGGTTTAATACGTGCTATTTGAGATGATGAATACTGAGTCCAATTTCTACGTCACGCACGAGTGACTGTACTTTGGCTCTATGTGTGTCTGCGTGTGGGGAAAGGTTCCGCCGGGATCCCGGTGGAGTCCATTTGCATTTCCCGGCTGAGAAGATTTCACAGTGTAATTGGAGAGAGAATATGAGTGAACATTGTTTTTGCTGAGCCACATTTATTTCCCAGTGATGGGAATAATGGGAAATGCGTTTTGACTGCAAGTCGTTTGCGTTTGTCAAAGAGATAGGCTGTGTTCATAGTGGGATCAATAAAATGTGCAAAATCTAATCACAGTAACAAACCCAACAAATATTAAAAGATAGAAAAATAACAAAACGAGATTTTGCCTTCTTATTTGAGGCATGTTGTTTCTCTGTGTGTAAGGTACAAAAGGCAAAAAATGAACCGAAAATGTCACCAAGTGGACCCATTCTATTGGCCCATACCTATTTCACAATTTTGTAAATGTTCAAATTGTCAATTTTATACAAACTGATTAATCCAGTTAATTGGCTTAATTGGCCAGTGTTATTGGGTTCTGATTTACAAATTAATTTGTGTATCTTAGTACTCAATTGTGGAGAAGTGCTAAAGGTTTTTTTTTGTTTTTGGTTGGCTAAAAAGTGGAAGTCCTCCTCTTCCTTTGTATGAAAACATGAGTGCCTTTAGTTGCATCTGAGGTTAATTAGTGCATTCGAGACATATAGTTAGCTAGCTAGTAACTATGCCAAAATTTATCTATGCCTACGCTCTAAAAAAATTGCTCCTGGATAATAAATAATTATGGCTATGTCAGAACGCGCCATAGTTTGCCTTCCCAGTGTATGAAAACTTGCATGCCTTTGATTGCCTCCAAGGTCATTCAATGCATTTGCGACGTGCAGTTAGCTAGCTTGCTAACTATGCTAATCCTCCAAAAAGATAGCTTGCTAGCTATGCCTACACAGAAAAAATGTTTTCTTTTAATAGCTGGCTTCATGGTTGGCCATGTGTGTGTATCTCATGGAAAGAGGAAAAAGAGTAACTATCTTCCCTAAAATTCTCTTTTCTCTATTTTGTGTTTCTTTGCGATGATTTATTTGTCTATAAATCTCTTCTCTATACAGCAAACTTTCTTTACATTTGTCTGGCCAATAAGTGATTGATTTTTGTACACTTGGTATCTTGACTGAGCTTTAATGTCAAACCGTTAGCTGATTTGGGTTGAAAAACAAATGAAGGCTATAATGGAAACCTACCAAAATACAATTTTTGTTTGTACACTTGATAAAGTATCTTGCCATCCATCACCAGAAGCTATTCCTGCGCACAGAAACTGAAATGTCATTCCAAAGTGGCGTGTGTAGTGCTCTATTCAAGCTCTTGTCTTCCATATATGTGGACCTGAAAGAACGCTCGGTGTTTCCTAGTGTATCTTCAGAAACGATCACAACAATGGATTCAGTCGAAGCACTTCCTCCCAGCAAGCGACCGTTCCTCTAACTTGGAGATGAGCTAACAATTTCGCTAGCTGCTGCCTCTGGCATACTCTTCCCGCTTTGTGATTTCAAACTCTGCGTCATTTCTCTTTGAGAAGTAAGACATCCCACGAAGGAAGCCCCCTTGGCTGAATGTCAGAATCAATGTGTGGGGCTTTAATTGAGCGGCCGCACGAGGGGGGATGACACTCGGGGGCCCTCGCATGTCATTCTCGCCTCTTTACCGACTTGGGAGGGAGGAATGGGGCGGGTGTGACTTTATCTCATGAGTCAACATATATGGTGAGAGGGCACCCTTCAGATGACCTCTGTGTACCATTCGCTGGGGGCTACCCGGCGCACAAACCCCAAGAATCCCGCTCGTGTCAGCCGTTATCCCTCCGGCAACTCGTGGATTTGATTTTCCTCGTCAGCTGAGGCGCATCCAAGAACATTCGATGGGGAAGCGGAGACGGGATGGGAAATTGCGGGCGAGGTTGGAAGGCATCGGGCAGTCATAACCTCATCTTATAACCTTCCCTGTTAAGCCATCAGTCTTTCTGACCCTTGTAATTAGCACACAAAGCCCTGGGAAGGAAGGCGCTTTCTCAATTGGTCCCAGGGAGACTTTGGTCTCTGCCTACAAAAGATAATGCCGCATAGACACTATTTTCCTGAAAGCGGAGCATAGATTTGTCTCCTGCCGGGCACAGCAAATATTTCATCCGGGCTACTTCTGCGGCTTAGGACCTTGTTGGTATTAGTGCACCAAAAGTTGCTTACAATCCCCGTGGGAATATTTCAAATGTTAAGCTAGCAAAGTTTTTTTCCCCCCCTTTGAATCCCCATATGAAATTACAAGGAAATCGTACGCAAAATTAAGATTGTGTAGAGCCACGCTTAAGGTCCTTTGGTAATCAGAGTCCAAACTGAAAGAATAACGCCTCATTTCAATAAGTGGAAATTGGCTGATCTTTTCAAATATTTACTCCAAAACAAAAGGCAAAAAGACAACGCTGCTTTCGCTGTCCATGCATCACAGTCGCCTGCCGTCTGCAACATTTTCCATTACCCTGCAAGGCCGTAAATCTTTCCTTTCAGTGATGACGCCGTGTCTGAATTTCATCCATTGTTTGTTTTTGTGTGTCTTGATTGATTATTTTATCGAACGAGCAGCATGATGTAAACATATTTCAAAATTTGAGAACGAACCAAACAAAAGCTAATAAAAGAAATTGTCATCATATAATGCAGTTCAGTCTGGTTTACATGGTCAAAAGATGGTAGGAAGAAGTATAAAACTCATATACAGTATATCATATATTTTGTTAATATAGATATAGCGCATCACATTTTTTTTAAAGCTATACCGCGAAGAGACGTGCTGTGAAGGTTTAATGCATGGCAGAAAGAGAGTTAACTATAAATTCACTTGCCACAGGCACTCCTCGGAGGTTAATTTACTGCTGTACACATATTTACTTAAATCTTGAAATATTAAACCTTATACAGTAAATGTACTGTTATCCCTTCCCATCCTTTGTTGTCCTGCAGAGAGCCGCGGTTATCTTAGCAGTTATATTCTCTGTCAGAGCGTGTGGGACTTTGGGAAGCACGGCTCTCGAGCACGCCTACAAGATACGTGATTGGCTCCTGGCGTGACAGTGGGAATTAGGGCAGGAGTAGATTACAACTCCTGCCCTCATTGGTCGATGGCAGGGGGCAGGGCAGGAGTTGTACTCTACTCCCGGCCCAACTGCCATGGTCGCGCCGGGAGCCAATCACGTGTCTTGTAGGCCTGCTTGAAAGCCAGAGACTCGGAATGGATCAACTGTGAATCTGTTCCCGAGATTTCTTTTGTAATAAATTGGAATTTCATGTGTAAGATCTAATTGTTATCATGTTTGGTCAGCTGACAGGCTTCACTCTAATTAGATCCCCGGGCGCCGATAATATAACCTCGGCTCTCCGTGATACTACAAAGAATGGAACAGGGATAACTGTACAGTTACTGTGTAAGGTTTATTAATTTAAGATTGAAGTAAATGTGTGGACTGCAGCAATACTTGTCTTAAATATGTAAAGTATAAATACTTTTCACGTTTAAATAAATTCAGGTACCCACATGAAAATTCCGTGTGTGTGTGTATGTATGTGTGTGTGTGTGTGTGTATATATATATATATATATATATATATATATATATATATATATATATATATATATATATATATATATATATATATATACATGTATGCCTCTGCTATACTTTGTGATAACGTATGCTTTTCGTGAGCATTAACAGCAAGCAAAATGATATTATAATCCTGCTGAGATCTCTGTGTTTCGTGACCATTACTAAATGCATGGCATTTTTAAAGATCTTACTTTTCATCTAAAACCTTACTTAATTGGCTTTTTATTCAGAGAAGCAGTGAGACAATGACACAGGTGAGCATTGGTTCAAGAAGTCAAACGGCATCTGCCGCTTGTGTGTTTAATTAGTTAGCTCTATTTTAAGGAAGAAAAGCAGAAGCAAGACTGTTTTAGCACCCAATCAACAGCTGTAACATAGAATTCTTGCAAAGCTGGGGATGGATGTTTTCCAACCTTTATTGCACTAAGGCACATAACGAACATGAGAACAATTGAAAGGTGAATTTCACAAGTCAATTTTAGCTCACTGCCATAGATAGATGGTGTGTGAGCATGGATGAACCATATAGGTGAAATTGAATAATTTCCCGCTGCACACCTGATGATCTCGCATGGTACGATGAATCGGGAATCACTGCTGTAAGTGAATAAGAATGAGAGGCTCACTATTTGGCTGACTTGAGCTCATTTGCTTCATTATTGATGATGGAGGCGTTTGTGAATTTAAAAATACTGCAAAGTCATATCTCATGGGGAACGTTTCATTTCTTATCACACCTTTGACGACTTAGCACACTTTGCAGGCATTTAAAAGTCTCAAGTGACAACCAGAGCAAAGTTTTTTTTTCTTTTTTTTTTTTTTTTTTGGGGGGGGGGGGGGGGTCCTCTGATTCACGTGATGGTGATCGAATCTTTCCACCGCTCCTTGTCTCTCAGGCAGCGATGAGGACAGGAAGTGTGTGGCAGTAGTGCAGGAACTAGCTTACTTATTCATCGGTTCTGGCGGGGATTTCTCCCGGATGATGAATGGCGAGCAGACACTCCAGCCGGGTTCTGTGGGTAAATAATGTAACAATCCCCCACCATGCATCGAGCAGGTCCAATGCGGATCCACAGGTCGTTGCTAAGGTTTTGCTTCTATCCTGGACAGGTTTACAAAAAAACAGACTCCAAACATTTTTGAGTTAGCGCCAGTTTTAACGCCTGGTTGTCAATAGTCCTGCGGGTCCCTAATGTAAATTTGCTATCAAAGGTGTGCCATTTTGAACCGCTCGCTGTTTTGACAATCCATAGTAATGTTTAGCCTTCTGGTATTTTTTTAATGCTTTTGATAGATGTGTCTAGAACTATGCAAATTGGGTCAAAATTCCGTTTTGGGGTTTTGTTGATGTAATAAAAGTGACAGTTGAAATCAACCATGACTCCTCGCTGCCATTTTTGCCGGCCGCGGGCACGTCCTCACGGCTAGAATGACCCACCTGAGCCGGGGCGAAAATGGCTGCCGCGCTGTTTCCGGTTGCATGGCCCTTCAAAACAAGAGTTCTCTACAAAATAAAATGCAGTGCAGGAACAACGGGGGCAAAAAGGGGCAGAACAATGGTACAGTACTTTACAGTACAGTACATATGGAATAATCTATTTTATTTATTATTTTTTAGTTATTATTTGTATGGTCTTCCGGCTTACACTGAAATTCGGGTTGCACCGTGTTTTAAGTACGGATTAACGCTGTAAATCGAGCACCCCCTGTGTCTGTGTGTGTGTGTGTGTGTGTGTGTGTGTATATATATATATATATATATATATATATATATATATATATATATATATATATATATGTGTGTGTGTGTATAATAAGTGTTTATAAATACAACTACTGCTACAAGGAAGGCTGTAACGTGTGCTTGTAAATGTCAGCACCGTCTTCAGAAGTGAACTCTTGTGCAGTCACAGCCAGCTTGCTGTTGCATTTGATGAGGAGAAAAGAAGAAATAAATACAAAAGCGAACCAATCGTTGTCTCTATCAGCATGTACAGGAGTGCAAATGTAACTCCTAATGCAGCAGGAGGAGGTGGACAGCCAGCTATTAAGGCTAAGCGAGGGCCTGGGGTCCACTCAAGTTTTACACTCCTACACAAAGTAGTCCTCACACACACACACATGCGGGCACACACACGAATACGCAGCCTCTTAACCTCCTGTTCCAGCTCCATTCCGTCTGAACTCTTTTCTCAGCGCTGAGGCGAGCAGACTCAAGGAAACGCTTCATTTAAATGTACATAATTTGCTGTGGAAGGCTCACTCTTGGTCTCGCTGTTCCCCCGTGGCGCCGCAACAGCTCGGGAGAGACAGACGGAAGGAAGGGATCTTTTTTTTTTCTTTTTTTTTTTTTTAAATCCCGCGAGGAATCCAGTGGCCCGGACACAAGTACTGGCTGGTAAAAGGCAGAGGGGAGGGGACGGGGACGGGGACGGGGAGGTGGCAGCGGAGAACTGGCAGGTACACTGGACGTTCATTCCCCGGGAGACTTTTTATGCCAACACCTGTTTTCATCTCTTTTGGCCGCCGTAGCTTTTAGACTGGAAATAATGTGGTCGGCGCTGTGCATCGGTGCAAAGTCAGTGTTTTGTTACCAGCACCCATGCGGCGCCAAAGCTTTCTGACAAATTGATTATCCACAGATTTACTACCAGCAGTAGTTATTGATTTTATCACATCTGTAGCCGTCATTGGTAGGGAATGAGTTAAAAATTGTAACGTATTACTTTAGCGACGTCACAGATGTGTATTCCACTTCTTAAAACATTGAACGTTGAAACTAACCCAATAATTGGGTCAGTTTGACCCAACTTTTGCGATTTTTTTTTTTTTTTTTTTGCCCAAAGTAACCCAGAAAACTTTTTTTTTAAGACAAAGTAACCCAAAAAGTTTTGGGTCAGTCCTTTTTTGATCCATAGTTGGGTTGCTTTATACCCAAATCTTTTATGGTGCAGTACCAATCAAAAGTTTAGAAACAAATTTAAGAATTTCAACTATTAACTCTTGATAATGCACAGCTATGAAGTGAAAATCATTCCAAGTCACCAAAAACATAATCCACATCATAAAGCTGATTAGGAAAACACCAAGTTGTGCAAAAGGTACATACAGAACCTAAAAATGATCACACTCTAATTTTGCTTTTCTTTTTATGTTTACCGAATTATTCCATCACTATTTCCCATAGAGTTTATGGCTTAAGTATTATTCTCCAATGCAGCGAGTTTTTCAATATTGAAAAGAAATTTACAGACAATGAATGAATAAACAAGATTCTCACCAATGTTTGCCGCTCACACATATATATATGTGTGTGTGTGTGTATATATATATATATATATATATATATATATATATATATATATATATATTTTTTTTTTTTTTTTTTTTTAAACCACAAGATTCATAATTTCAACGAGGTTCAAATGAACTTGTACCTGTCAGTCAATTTTAGAATGGAAAAAAAATAATAAAATAAAAATATAGTTAATGGATGTCAATGGTGCTCCTTAGTAGGGTTTCTGCTGGTGTCCTTTCACATTAATGGTGCTCAAAGCTATATCTTAAACATTTTTTTAAAAAGCATCAAATTGTCATATTTCCCCCCAAGTCCAAGTGTTTTACAATAAATAAATGACAAACAACCTCATGACGTTTTTTTCATGCCAAATCTTACAAAATGACATTCAAAATAGAGTCATAAGGCGGTTCCTTTTTCTAAACTGTTAACAAACCAAAGATCTTCATCGTCTTCTTCATCTCTTTCCTTGTACTTACTTTCAAGTGTAACTAAGCACATATAGGAAAGGCAAATAATCAATGATATGACGAAAACCGTGGGGCCCTATATTGAGACTTGAACCAAAGTAATACTTCGGCGTGGCCGCGAAACAGATTGCTCTGAGTGGAAAGAGGAAGACAGGATTGGAAATTGGAAGAGAGTGAAAAGTGACTTTGGCCTTTGTCAAAGTCGACACTCGACCTTTCCGCATTCGGGCAGGTGATTGCGTTGCGCTGGTCGCGTATGGGCTGCGTGCAAGACGTGCGGCGGAATGCTTGTGGGGATTTAGCGCAGACGCCCTGACCCATATTAGGCAGAGCTTTGAGTGTTTGTTCTGGCTGTGAGCGTTCCGAGCCAGAACAAAGACAACAAATCCCTTCCACTGCATTGGAGCCCCCATCATTTTCTCATAATGAGTCAACAAGGAGCCACGCTAGTGACCTAAGATGTTCTTTTTTGTAGAGGACGGATAAAACTCCCTAAACACATACCATACAATACAGCAGAAAACAGACACATAGCGTAGTCTTTGAGCCTTAACGCTAATGCGAAAAATCATCTTCCCTGCGGTGCTTTGCCTTTGCTTTTAATTGGTGCTAATGTATTGAACACAAATGGTGCAGCAACACATGGAAACCTGAGCACCAAACTACTCATTTCTGTCAACTATTGTGTCCTTTTTGTCTCAGCTATACAGTAAAGTTGATTGCTTCACACCCAAACACACTAAAGTCAAAAACGTAAAGGCCAGGATGTCCTCTACTGAGGACACTTGGACTCAGTTGGGTGTATATAGAAAAATGTAGAGCAACAAATTGTCCTCTGCTGTGAAGACAAATGAATAGACTTGATCTAAGAAAAATGTAATCTTACTCAAGTCATATATTTTTTTTTAATTCTCTGTGTTGAGCCACTTCTATTAATGTTGTAACTTTGATCTCAGAGTAGTTGAACTGCTGTCTTAATAAATTTTATAGCTGTTTGTCCGTCATATACTGCTCTCAGGTGGCCAGGGCAGTCACAGCACAAATAAAAACTTTACCTAAATTCTCCACTGTACACACATTATTATTTTTGATAGCAGTTTGTATGCACGTAGACATGGACACATACTTGCCCCCCCCCCCAAAAAAAAGCAGATGCTAACACAATTAGGTAATGCTAATCTGTGCATTTAATACAATGCAGTTCTGTTAACCTTTTGGCTTGAGCAACATGGGGACGTCTCGCCCATGGGAATGTGTTTTACACATTTCTGACACCCAGATGTTGCTTGAAAGTGACACCGGATATTCACCCAGCCCAGTCGATCCAAATCATGGTACAATGAGATGACAGTTAAAGTATTAACTGTCATCTCATATATATATATATATATATATATATATATATATATATATATATATATATATATATATATATATATATATATATATATATATATATATATATATATATATATATATATATATATATATATATATATATATATATATATGAAAGTAAAGTAGTGGTGTGTTAAATAGACAAATAAAAACGGTTTTTTTATGATGTTCGCTAAAGGTTCCAAAATATTTAGTGACATTTAAGTCATCGTTACGCCAGCATGTTGGCATAAATGTCAATGCGTTTGTTTTGTTTATCCAAGTTTTGCCTTGTCACAGTGTTTTCCCCCTCTGTATCAGCTGATTTTATTCATTTATTTTATTGCTTTTCAATTGTTGTGTTGGCGCATGATGATTTTTGGCAAGACTTGACTTTCACTTTTAACTCACATGGATGATTTCACTTTTAACAAGCATTTGAGTACACATTGGGCTTTTGAGATACTTTGAAGGAGTATTTCATTAGATTTAGAAGTATTTTGTTAACGTTTAGGTAAGAATTCAGGAAGTATTTGAGTACATGTAGGAGTATATCTAAATTTGGAAAGTATTTAGGTAACTTATTTGCGATAGATCGTGTTTAGTTAACATTTCGGGACTACTTGAATAGATTCGAAAATATATAGGTTACTTCTAGGGAGTATTTAGGTAACTTCTGGTGAGTATTTCAGTACACTTTGGAGTATTTTTATAGGTTTGCCAGTATTAAGATAACTTAGGAAAGATTTGATTTGTCTAGGATTATTTAGATTACTTTAAGGCTGTATTTCAGTAGATTTAAAAGTTTTTACATAGCTTATTGGATGTTGTATATAGGGGCGGTATATAGGGGGAGTATTTAGTTGACTTTTAGGGAATATTTTAGGACTATATGAGCCTATGTAGTAATTCTTGGAAATGTTTTAATTGATTTTAATGGCAGGGCAACCAAAAAACTTTCTTCACAATCTTCTATGCAGCCTTCTCTAAACACAGCATCTTATATGTAACTTTTTATTTTCCATTTCAGTGGGCGGCCATTTGGAAATATGAGATTTGAAAATTACATCACAGTTGCTCAGAGTTTAGGTAATAACCAGTCAGAGCTCAGCTTGTGAAGGTCACATGACCTAGCCGTGATTGGTTATTTCTTGAGCCCTGAACAACTGCGATGTCATTTTTAGGTGACAGCCAATTACAAAGGATGTCTAAAAATTGAGATGGATAAAAAGTGGATATTGCGGCTTAATTCATGTCCTACGAATGTAATATTAATCAAAATGCTGTGTTTAGACTAGCGCATGGAACATATTGCAAATAATTTTTTTTGAGTTGACTTCCCCCTTTAAGTTAATGACTGAGATACTGTAGGTTATTTTTTAGGGAGTATTTTGGGTATATCCAGGAGTGTTTTGGTTACATTTTACATAATTACTTTGGCTTACGATATGCGACTATATTTGAATTTTGTCAGTGGCACTAGAAAAGTAACGTTTTTTTTTTTTGGTGTTATTCTGAGATTTTTCCAACTCAAGCTTTTTATTTAATTACTTGATTTGCATGTTTGTGGACTATTTGTTCCCTCTGTCCAATATAATGACAATTTTTGATGACAGTTTTGCCCGAGGCCTAGCTTACAGGTTGCCTTATAGCGTCCACTTTCTCCTAACTTCTTTCAAATCCAACTTTCAGGCTCAATTAGCCTCAGCAAATCATTCGGCCTTTTGGCTGCGGCCGCGGCGGCGCTCTCCCCGTTTGCCAAACTTTTACCGGGCGCCATGGCAACCGCGTGACACGGTGACATTTTCAGCCGGCGGCGTTTATCACCTCACAAACTCCCCGCTGCGTTTGCGTCTGACATTTTGGAAACGGGGCGGAGTTGGCGCCGGGCGCCGCTTTGGCTCAGGCGCCTTGTCCTGGCACCACCTTGTTTATTTTCTTGATTTTATTCACCATGGAGCACAGGCATAAGGAAGCCAGTGTATGTTGTTTTTCACATGTATGTAGATGAGTCACGTGTTCTCTCCGGGCATCGGCTTGCGGCTGCGTGCATATGAGTAGCATGTGCTGGGGAGTTATCCATTATGGAAGCATTAAGTGTGTAACTATGAAAATGAATAAGTCATAACAATATTTATGCCACATTGAGTGCATGCGTAAAAATTAATGCGTGTGTTAGGGGCGTGCAGACACACGTTTAAGCCGGCAGACGTGTAATTGAAAATTGAATAGAGGAGTGAAGTTGTGGGCTCCTGGCCTAATTTGGCAGATGGCTCACTGAACGTCTCCATGGAAGCGCTTCTTCCAGTGTGTGTGTGTGTGTGTGTGTGTGTGTGTCCTCTTGCACTTGTGGGGACCATTTTGTGGTGTTTTTTGGCGTACCCCACACATTCAGACCTCTTTTGACGGTCAAAACTTAATTTTAGATTAACCATAGGTTGAAAATGAATTTTGGTTGAGCTTAAGGAAAAGGTTAGGTTATCTGTTGTGATGGTTAAGGTTAGGGGCTATGAAATGCATTATGTCAAAGGGATGTCCCCACTATAACAGAAAAACCCTCGTGTGTGTGTGTGTGTGTGTGTGTGTGTGTTTGTGTGTATTTAAATCAAGACTCCTCCAAGTGTCCTCTGAACGATTGGTGGTTAGATGAGGATCAGCACAGGAAGCTCATGTTGGGGCGTCTTATTGATATTTGCTGTGCTTTTTTTCCTGTTCCTCTCAGGTCCTCTTTTACCTCGTCGCTCGGCTTCACCTTCACACGCTCAGCACTTCCTCTTCCTCTTCTCAGCCTGTCAGCAGGTTAATGATTTCACTTTGTACACTTCACCCTGGCTAATTGTTTTTTTTTCATTCTTCTTCTTTGTCTTGTCTACTTGACTTTTTGAGACCCGGTCGAGGTTAAATCTCAAGTTTGGTTCAATTGCTTGGACTTTTTCCACCTGATGCAGTCGAAAAAGGGTACATGAAAATTTGTCCCCCCTTTTTTTAGATGATTTCTTGTTTAATAAAGGACTAGATTTGAACTGTAAAGTCTTGTTTTTTTTTTTTTTTTGGGGGGGGGGTAATTTTCTCACAACTGGTGACATTTTACTCTTAACTCATTCACTGCCACTGACGGCTATAGACGTCACTACGGCTAGATGCGTTTTCATTACATTTTTAGCCCAGAGTTTCCAAAACCTCAATGAATCAAAAGATAAGAGAAGTCGTCGAATGACTTCATGTGACTTCCTATGTTACAAAGTTACAAAGTGGAATTCAAAGGTTTTTTTTGTCCCCATGTTACAGCATTTTTCCCACCTTACGGCATCAACAACAATTTCTCTCGTGCGGCCAAATTTCAAACTTCAGTGTGAGTGCGTATGACTGTGCAAGTCACTTGTCTCACGCCACGCTCATATGTCACTATATGTGTCACAGTGTACGTCACTAAGATGCTGGTCTGCTATTGGTTGCTGTCACTAAGATGCTGATAAACTATTGGCTGAAATCCCTCTCACAATGCCTGAGAGAAATGCTGCTTTCTCATTGCTCAGTTCAGAATCTCACGTCTGTTTTTTAAAGACTTAATATTGTGTACGTGCTTATGATATTGTATTTATTGTACAATTTACTACCTTATTCAAATGTTAATTCGTTAGTTTTCGTAGTTAATTCGTTTGTTTGTTTATATGCGTCATCTCCTTCCCCGTCTGCCTCCACCCGCTACCAGCTCAAGTCATGACGTTCCAAAGGTAATTTCATTTTTCCTTTATATATTTTTTTATTTACTATGTTATCAAATTATATACATGTATATTATGTGTAAGTAGTACTTACTATACATTTTTTTTTTATAACATTTTGATGTTTTTACCTGGCGTTTTGCACGCATTAGCTAATTAGCATAAGTTTCTATTGCCCGCCTTACGACGATTTCGCCTTACGATCCCAACTCCGGAACAGATTAATGTCTTATAGCGGGGGTCTTGATACCTTAATCAGATAAAAATTGATTTGAGCTGGGCTGGCAGTGAATGAGTTTTAAAGGTAAACAAAATATGAAGGTATCACTAAGAGTTCCTTCTGACTCTAATAGGTTGTTCTTCCTCAGGTGTGGTTTTAAAATAAATACGCCACCGGTGGCGCCATCATGCGCATTATGCATAAACAAGCCATGCAACTCAATAATAGACACACGTTTATGAAAATAATAGTCAATCAATCTCTGTGTAAACGATCCTAATGGGAGTATCTGAAGTGTGTGCGTGCGTGTGCCAGTTTGTGTGCATGTGAGCGTGTGACAGGCCATGGGAACATATGGCACAACAGGAGAATAATGAAGTTGTCTACTTGCACTGGCATGTCTCCAGAGGTCGCGGGAATGTTCTTGTATGACACTACAGCAAATGGGCCGTGCATGTGCTGTATGTGTGTGTGTATGTAAACGTGCTTTGCTGTGTGCGTTTACGCACATTTTATTTCTTTTGAATACAAAAAAAAGAAATATCTATTGTATGTACTCATTAATAGCAAAATCAGAAGAACTGATTCTAATTGACTCTTAAATGCCCTTTAAGTGAATTCAGAGAATGGTTTCTAAATACATTATTCATCTTTGAAGATAATTGCTTCAAACGTGCAAAGAATTCAAAATATGGAGGACTGAATTGTGAATATGCGGCATTAAACTGTTTTCAGTTGATTTTTTTTAGGGGGGGTACTACTCGGGTCACCCTTTTCCTCTTTAGAGTGCCCCATCGTCAAGTGTGTGCATACATTACAGAGAAAAAGATGGAAGAGTTATTGAGGCCCGAAAAATAAACAATTGCCCTGGACTTTGGATTGGACTGACAGCTTTAGAGTGCCTTGTTGTGGTACTGTGAAGAAGTCCTGAGGCTTCAAAAAGGGGCACCCCCAAAAAATTCGTCACATGTTCTACGCAGCCCCACTAACTGTGAAGGAAATCATATATTCGGTTGTTATTATTATGTGCTTATTTCTTGTCTAGAATAGTGTGCATTGCTATCCATGTGTGCAGTCCGAGTTCATCTCGCCCCAGTCCTTAGATAAAGCTGTTGACGCAGAAAAGTGTGAGCCGGGACCTTGGCCCAGCTGTTGGTGGCGCCCGACTGGCTCTTTTTGTTATGTCTTGTAATGTGCAATGCTTTACTGGATTAATAAAAAACCAGGCAGGGGCGCTTAGGCGTTGAATTAGCGTTGGAAAACACACAAGTTCATTTGCCCAAGCTTTTTCCCTATGTCTGGCATAGAAAAGTCAATCTTGGCTGGTTTGCGTTACTCTTTTTGCTGCTTAGCAGCTAGGCTTGTCCTAGTCTTCTTTTAGAGATTTCTCTAACACTAACCTATACACTGCATTCCGATTAAAATTGGAACTTGAATTATGCAATAAAATTCATTATCTGGATAACATTTAGTGAGGATTTCTGTATGTTAGAAACATTTAGCTAACGATTGTTTTGTAGCGTCAACAGTATTTAGGTAACTTAGAAAGTACTTCACTGTATCAAGGAGTATTTAGATTACTAGCTTTTAGGGATTTTTTTTTCAATAAATATTTTATAGATATATTTTGTTTAATTTTGGAAAAACGTTATAGTTGCTGAAACTTATGTATTAATTTTAATTAAACAGTTAAGATTTTTAAGTTGTTTTGCTTTTTAAATACGTTTTGAATGAATAAATTGCTTGCACGTGGTTGAGCAAAGCATTCTGGGATGCCTAGGAGATGACAGCATTCAAGTAACTAATGGGCACATCAAAAAGTCTTTGCCAAGAAGTGCAAGCTACTGTAGAAGTTTTAAGATGTCACCTAAAAAAGTTAAAATCTGGTAAATTCATCTAAGAAAAAAAACTGGGATGAGGGAAGTGCAGGAAATGATGACCGTGTGTGAAAATGATGAAGTGCTGTTAACATTCGGCCGATGGACCGACAATCACAGTTGGGGTATATTGACAAAAACGACGGCCCAATGACGACGGCCCCACTTACAAATGGGACCGTCAATGTAAAATGCCCAAGTTTTGCTTATACAGATCCATTATCCTTCTCTATTTATGTTTGTTATCTGCAGCAACCAACTTTAAAAACACCATTAATTCCCCAAACGTATTCTTCTTTTTTTAGTTGTCGTTATTTTCTTTTTTAAACAGTCTACTGTGTTCTGCGATAAAAGCTGACTTTGGCCTGCGGCAATCGTTAAGAGGCTATTCTGTCTTCTCTTCCACCATTCTCCGTGGCGACACACGTGTCTCGCATGTGTTCATCATACATGCCGATTGCGCCTCCTCCATACCTCCCGTGGTGGCGCTCTCCTGCCCGGAGCAGGTGAGACGAGGCAGTGATGACGAGTTCGCCGCACGAACGCTGAGGAGCAGCGGGAGCTAACCGGCTAAATTTGGAGACTTCCTACGTGACGCACGCAGGCTGCTCAGTTTTGGTGCGAAAATTTGTATTTAGATTTAGTTCAGCCTTCTGCTGATTTATACATAAAAATGCTTTCGGCGTGCTCGGATGGATTCCTGCTGCGGGTCCATTTGCCCAATTCTGATTTTATGGTTGTATCAAATTTTCTTTTGTAACGATCGTAATTTTAAAAACCCTTAATTTTCATTATTTATATTGGGATATTATTGCAATATTCAACATGTCCTTAAAAAACAATGTTTTTTGTCATATATTGAAAAGAATTCAGTTTTCCTGCAGCAAAATTTATTAGATGCTATTTAGTGCTCGTAAATCTCGTTTTCATACCGATACCATACCGGTCAACTCTTTAGTAGGCACCGATACTAATTACTGAAACATTAAATACTTTTGACACACAAAACTTTCCTAAAATTACAATGATATTAATTTAAAAAAAAAGACTTATATATGGCAAAAGTATGAAGCATGTATTTCTACTGTATGTTCAGTCATCTCTACCAATGTTGACACAATAGTTTGCAGTGGCTACATAGTTTAAAAAAAACATTTGATATTTGTTAAACCTTTTAGCCCAGCTAAGCTTTTTCCATGGGGACACACGAAAAAAAAAAAAGGTCACTAATGCACTCAGCCCACTGAAGGAGAAAAGGTGGATGTTTGGAGTGTTTTTATCTCGTCTTCCGGTTTTCTTCTCCTGAGATGCGGCGGTGCAACGTGCAAATGGCGTGGTGATGGTGGTGGTTGGTGTGTTTTTATGCGAGGGCGGAGGACAGGAAGTGGGAGGTGAGAAACACTCAGTGGATTTCATGCCGTTTGTGTCCACAGCTTGTAAACTTGGCGCCATTGCAGTAGAGTCAAAGAGACACATGTAGAGGTGAAAGGTTGAAAGTCTGAGCTGCCTTAGTCAGTCCGTTGGGTTGTGACCATCATCCTGCACAAGAAGACATAACCCCCACCGTTTATCTTCATCATGGATTTGATTGTATCCTGCACCAATTTAACATTCACCCGGTGCTGGATGTACTGTAGCGAAGCAGCCCCAGAATACAAGCAAGCTTTTACTTTGGTTGTGGGTATGTACTGTAAAGACTTGGGTATTGTGCAGGGGGAGGGGGGGGTCCAACGGGGGCAACTGATAACCCAATAATGTCCCTGCATCCCCAGCTTCATCATATTGGGAATTTTATATTTTGACCATGTTTGCGGGGTTATGATGTGATTGCAATTTTTCTTCTCTTTAAGTAAGGCCAGTCAAAAATGTGCACATTTCTCTGTTAAAAAAAAAAAAAAAACTACTGCATGGATTTTCATTTAAAATATCAATTGTATGTATTTTTTAACGAAATAAATACATTAAATAGAAGGGTTAAAAAAAAGGCCCCCAAAAATGCGATCTCTAACTTCTTTTTTAATATATTTTTAAGATCGTAAATGTAAGGAAAAAAAAAAAAACAGAAATATAAAGAAAAAAACCAAAACTTGTGGGTTTTATCAGCCCTCTATAATAACCTCAAGAAAAACCTAAAAAGTAATTGCTGCCCTTCATTTCTTTCTATTTTCCTGATTTGGTTCAGTACAGTATAACATAAACCACTTAAAAATAAAACAAAATATGATTTCAAAAATTATAACCTAAAAATAACCAGAACAAGCAAATGTTTGAAATTTAAAATACTCTAAAGTTAATGTGCCAAATGGATACAGTGGAGCAAATGTTTTTTTGTTTTTATGTTGATTTTTTGTAACCTTCGTTATCAGATTTTCCTAGTCTTGTTTCTTTCTAATTACATTTGTACAAAATCCTCTTAATCTCCCTAAAAGAGCCAGAATGCAGACACAAAATAATTACTCTTTGGTAAGACAATGGTATGCTTAGCAAAAAGTCAAAAGCACCAATTTAAAAGCCTTTAATTGTGTATATTTAAATACAACACGATATCTGTCCCCTGGGATTGATTATCTATTTTATTTCCCTTCAGAGCAGCTGTACTACTGTGTTAATTTAACCACACAGGCAATCACAGGAGGAATTTTACTTGGTTAAAAAAAAAAGTGACTCTTAATTGCATATAGCTCATCTGTTCGCAAACTCCATACTTCCACTTTATTACTTGCACACTCTGACTCATCCGTTTCCTTCTGCTTGGCTACTGTTTTGTGCATCGTGAACGTATTGGATTTGTTTGCGCAAAAAAAACAATATTGGGAAGCACTCCTCAATTGCAAAACCCTTCGCGTGAAACAAATTGAAGCAGTTCGCGATTGTCTTGCTAACATGCCTGTGAAAAATACTCAAATGATCCACTAGGGGCAGTGTAGAGGTGTTTTCGCATTTGACTTTGATGTGATAGTTTTTGTGAAGTCTAATTAACACTTGGAAAAAGAGCATCTTCAACAAGCCTTGCTGCCAAGTCATGGGTGGAGAAACGTGTTTGGCGCTTCCATTTATGGTTTTGGAATGTGGAAGGAAAATAAGTTAACAACTATTGTTTTTTAGTTGTTTTAAGTCTTTTTTTTTTTATGCGAAGTTGCATCCAAGCAAAGACTTCCTCGCATAATTACCACTTGACACGGGCTTTTTTTCTGTCAATTTCCCAGAGAATCTCTCTTTTAAATAGTGGTGCCTTCACATGCATAATTTTGACTTTCAGTCTTCTAGCTTAAGTCTAATATAATGGTAAATGCCGTAGGTTCGCTAATAAATAGCATCTATGTGGCTACGTTGTTACAATGCCGATATTTGAACACAAACAATACAGCAACACAGGTAGGCAGACAATCTCGTACTACTCAGAGATATATTTTCTTAATGTTTCACCTGCAGATTACTGAATCAGTTAAAGTAGAGTGAAATTTCTTCATTCGTCTATATGACTGATTTATACTGCCGCCTGGTGGCTAAGTCCCACACAACAAAAGGTTCTGAACTAAATTTGTTATGATGAACACACTGTTTCTTTTTCCATTCCATACAATTATATCAAAACAATTTTACACCTTTTAACACCTTTAAGCGCCAAAGTAGCAATATTGCCCCAAGCAACTTTTACAGTATTTCTATATCACTAACCAGTTTCAAGCCACAACCTTTTGATATAGTGATACAAAAAATGAATATTTTATTAATTGATTGATTTGATTTATTGAACATATCAATACAATCCAAAAGGAAATGAATAGAATAAAATAAGATATATTTTTTTCAAAAATGGATATAGCCGTTCAGTAGTTTACATGTTACATGATGACAAGTAGGAAGAAGCTCAAGAACTTGTTGCCAAATCACATGATATTTAAATACTAGGTCAATTATTGATAGTAAAACAATGTAACATGTTGAATAAAACTAAGTGTATAACACAATTTACTATAGAATATCAAGTTTCATGCTTGAGTCATGTATTTAAATAACAGTCTTTTTAAACCTTTCTTTGATTCACGCTTTTTAGGTCTGTTCAACAATTATTCCATGCATTTTTACCTTTAACAGACACACACGTTTCTGTTTTGTAGGTTCTTACCTTAGATTTTTTTAAATCACTTGGGCCCCTCAGACTATAACATCCCTCTCTTATTTCATAAATATACTTTATACATACTTTAAACATTTATGCTGCTTTGAATTCAATCAAGTTCAAAAATTTGTGCATGTTTTTATTAATAAATAATGACTCACTTGCTTCTATATACTGTACAGCGATCCCCTCTACTTTCGTGTCTCTCCCATCGTGCCCTCAATGCATCGCAGATTCTTATTTTTCTTTTTCAAAGGACTGTCACCTTAAAGCAGTGCAAAATAAACTGCAGCACTCCCACACTCAATCTTGGAGTCTGAAGCAATCTCTCAGCCCTAATACATAATCTTGATCAAATAAAGGCACTTTTAAGCACTGCTTTTCTACATCTGACAAACGTGCGGAACTTCTCGTACATGTGGGGAGGGATGGGGTGTGACCAACAAAGATGATGTGAGAGGTATGAGGGGTAGGTGTGTTGGCAAAATGCAGAGTGACCTGACAAGCAGAAATGGGTGGGGGTAGGTGGTAGCTCTCTCAGCCAAAGGGATGGGGAAGGAAGGGATAACGGTACAGTTACTGTATAAGGTTTAATAATATATTTATATTATATATTTATATCTAATTGCAATTTTTTCTTATATTGAAGATCGACAGTGTTTGTTTTATAAGTATTATAATATTTGATTGAAAAAACTCTGGCGCCTAAAGGGAATTATGATATTTGTATTACTTCCAAGCAAGTTCTAAAGCAGCAGCACTGTTTTGAAGATCCTGACTGATTAGGATTTAGGCCTTTGCATGCAGCTGGCGCCTCACCCCAAGTGACTTGAGCAAGTATTTTTGGTGCACCCCTGTGGGCAGGTGATGTTTCTGGTGGCACCGTCTACACAATTAGCGCTGAATGGACGGAGCGGCGGAGAGAAGTGGATGAAATGATACAGCCGGCGAGTGAGTTGCTTCCCTTAAGAGCAGAATATCGTCGAGCCGTGTCACATCCCATCGCTGGCAGTCCTGAAGAATGTCCGGTCTTTGACGCTTGTCCAATCCAAGCTGCTCCAGCTTCACGCCAGCTAATCTCTCTTGACGCCTGGCGCCGCCTCCCCCCCGCGGGGGAATGGCAACATTCCCCTTCCCCTCCCTCCCCACGCTTCAGCCCAAATGGGCACCGGTCCGTCTTCCTTATATCCTTATATGCCATCTAGGCCGTCTCCATTACTCCCCTTTGTGGCTTTGTCTCGGCTCCCCATCTGTCTTTGTCAGAGCCGATTGCGGTCTTCTTCTATCTGGCTCAATCTCACCTCCTCCCCCGCATCTCGCCTCTCTTGATGAGAAGCCGCGATAGTCGAGTGAGCAATGGCCCCGCGTTTCCTTGAGGGCCCGCCGGTTGCTAAACTTGGCCGTCTATCAGCGAGCGCACCTTTTCCGCAGATCAAGCGCGGCTCACTTAGGCGCCGCCAAACGTGAAAATAAACAGCGCCGTCTTTCCCTCGACACCCGTCGCCCTGCGTCTGCGTTCGGGGGCTGACATTTCAGGATCGGGATCCCTCGCACAAACAAGTCCATTGTTATTTTCAACGGAACTTTTTTTTTTCATTGTTTGCACTCAAACAAGATCCCCAGGGGGATCCGGGAGCTTTTGCTTGGAGGGCCGCGTGATGGAAAATAATTATTAGTATACCATTTTGTTGTTCACTGACCACCTGTTTTTGTTTTTTGTTTTTTTAACAAAGGTGCTTTCACTTAACGTACATGAGAAGTGAGTTCAACAACACAGACGTACAGTATATCATTTTGTTTTTGACTTGCTTGTTGAAGTTCCTCTCATCCATAGCCTTCAAAATCTTCATCTTTCACACTCTCTTACAGACCACCACACTGGTCTGTTAAAACTTGCGTCTTCGAAGCTTCAAATTAAAGAAACGCAGTTTATTTGACAAATTCGTCAATCTCGGTTTTCAATGCATCCTGCACCAATTCAACATTTAGCCAATGCCGGATGTAGCAAAGCAGCCCCATAATATAACCAAGCGATGACGGTGTTTTGGGGGGGGGGAATCATTGCATTTGCTGCCATTTAAAACATTACAAATATTGCAATTTTATTTATTAAAAAAGTCAACCGCTATTTGGTGGATTTTATTTATGACCATATGTATTGCCGGTTTACCTTGCAATTTTTCTTGATATTTTTCTTTCTTGTAAGTCGGACCAAAATATGGATTTTGTGTCTTTATTTAACAAAAAAAGAACCAAAACTAAAACAAAACCTAAATTTCTACTAAATGTATTAGTAAAGGGAAGATAACACCTGCAATAATTCTCTTGACTCATTGGCACTACCCTGTGAAGTCCTAGTGTGCTCAATAGAGGACATCCAGGCCTTTACAATTATGTATCATGTGTTTAAGTGGGGTGCAATTAACTAACTGGGGCAAAATGGACACAACAATGGACACAATTTAAGAGCCCATCATTGTTTTGAATGATAGCTCCTCAAAATGTACTTCTCAACAAATTTCATGACATACAAATATATTTAAGGCTTACAGTATGGATTTATGTGTAGTAAATAATGAAACCAGAGTTACTTGTATACACTTGCAGTATAGAATACATAAAGGTAAAAAGTCAAAATAATCTGCAAATATTCATTTATCTGATGTTTTAAGGACCATACTCTGCTGATATTTGCGATACAAGGATTCCCGAGAGACCATCCACTCAAAAAAATCCCATTTATTATTTAAATGTATTCAACAATTCCAAAAGATAAGATCGACAAACATGTCATAGAATTCATTTACAAGCCTTTTTTTTTTCTCCTTCTCCTCAAACTATCTCATCATGGGCTTGCTAAATAAAATATCATTGGCTGTAGCACAGGAGACGACCGCGGAGAGGAACATGGAGCTATGACGCACCACATGCTGGCATGCACACACTCCTAACGGGTGTGCGTGTACACCGTTCACACACTCACAAACAAACGTGCGGTCCGACCGTCCTGGGGCGAGCGTCCGGGCTGCCGCGTTGAGTAAATATTCACACGTGTGTCTGCGACTGGGCTGCTAATGAATGGAGGACAATCAGTGATGCTGGAGACGCGTTTCTCCTTCACCTTTAGCTCTTTAGCTACGAATCTGCTTGTGCAGAGAGGATCTAAGCAGAACTAGAACATCTAGAAGACACTTGGATGAACCTCGATAGCAGCAGCAAGACGCGGCCTTGCGTGTGTACGAAAAAGTGCGGTCTATATATAAGAGTAGTTTGGGGTCATTCCATGCCAAATCACCCCAAAAATCGGAAACTTTTAACCAAGCCGATTTTGAGGAAACTTGGTGGACTTTTTGCGAGCAACACTAAATCTAAAATTTGAGCTTAATCGGAATCGGGGGTTGGAAGTTACAGTCCAACGAAAAATGTCCAGAAATCTTCATCTCTGAAAGTTTTATACGTCTTGTTGAGTAAAATAGAGAAGGATAGAAAATGTCAGTGGAAACAGGGCTTTAGAGAATACGTGAGATATTAATTTCATGAAAAATTTCGTCAAGTTTACATGCTCCACCAGTTCAATTTCAAATTCAAATTATTGATCAAAAGGTCAAAAATATGCAATGTGTGTAACCACAAAGCAGTAGGTAACAGAAAAAGCAAGCAGATTAGAGCCAGGTAGATTTTTCTATTTGAGAAGGGGAGTAGAGTAGATAACACCTGTAAAAACAGGGCTAGGAGAGAATGTGAGTGATTAATATCATGAACAATCTCGCCAATTTTTCTGAATCAGTGCTTCTTAAAGTGGGGGGGTCTAGACTGCAGGGCGTCTGTGAAATTACCAGTGAAATCCCAAATACTTAAAGATCAATTTCATACTTAAGTATCTGGGATTTAATGGTCTTAAAAAAAAAGAGAAAATACGTCCCTGGGATTGAATGAGTTAATAAAAAAACACATTTGTTTTCTATGAAATTGTGAATGTATTCATGATTCTTCAATCCAGCAATCTATTCCACTATTTCCAAATATTTTTTAAAAATGTAATAATTTTGAAACTTCTCAAATAGACCCATGTAATCCACGTCATCATCAAAGAGTTTGACCCGTGCGTCCACAGGATGCAATCTACTTAGCTGTGGATACGTTTGTAAGACTGTCCACGTCATCTGTTGAGGAAAAAACAAAAGAAAAGCTGCCCAAACAAAGAAAATACAAAGAGGATGGAATCTGGATTCATTGAAAACAACAATGGACAATGGTTTAAATGATTTTTTTTTGTTTCCGCAAACATTTCCTTGGAAAGTTTGCTTTCCTAAAAGGGGTCCCTTACTCCAAAAAGTTTGAGAACCCCTGTTGTTATGACAAATAATCTGGAATTTGTTGAATTCCCTTTACATCAGTACCACATCTGTGAAAATGTACTCAGTAGACCCTGCGAAATAAAGGTTGAAAGGAAAGCGGCCATGTGGCAAATTTTACAGAAAATGTCAAAATTTGACAAGTCATAGCTCTCAAACCCCTGCTTCAATTGACCAACAATTTTAGATTTAGTGCTGCTCCATCACTAACAACAAATACACCAGGTTTCACCCAAATCAGGTGATTTGGAATCGAATAACCCATTTACAGTTTGGGGATACAGTGCTGAGTGGTATCGTATGAACACAGTCACTTGCCACTTCCATGACAACATCTCTTGGGGATATCTTCACAAGGGACAAGGACTTCTTTTTTTTTTCTTTATGTCAATCTGTGCGGATTATTATGCATCTCTACCAAATAAAAACACAATCTAAGGTTTAAATTTCACGTAACGACACTACAGATTTCAGTCAAGTCGGCTGTGGAGAGAAGAGGTGTGACGGTCTGCATTGCGCCATGAGGGGAAAGAGGGACGGGGGACGAAAGAGAGAACGTGACGCTGTTAGCGAGGAGCTTCCGACACATTGGCGGGCGCCTAGCGGCGAGTACTGGGAACCTCGCCTCACATCCCACCCACCCCACTGTCCCTTCCTTGGTACCTCCCACCCCTCTGCCATTGTGTCCAGCCCTCGGCTGCAGCGCCGGGAGGAAGCGGAGAGTTGGTCCGTGATGACGGAGAGAAGGACGGAAGGGGGACTAGAAGGCCTTGGACATACATCCTCTCCACCCCACAACTCTTTCCTTCAGTCAAGCCGGACTGTCTTTTTTATTTTCGTGATATGCGCTCAGTCCGCGTAGAGGATGAAGCCCGAGAAGGTGCTATACTTGTTGTTGTTGCCGCCGTGCGCTTTGCCGCCATCCAGCTTGATGTAGACCTCGTCCCCGGCGTCCAGGTGGAGGATGACGCTGTTGGAGGCGTAGTCGTAATTCTGGTCCGCGTCTTGGGCGATGGCACTGGCTCGAACCTGAAGATTACATAAATACCGATTTATATGTTGATGAGCTAACCTGTGAGCCACTGACAAAATCCACTCTCAAAAATGTTTTTACATGTTGTTTTAGCATTCCAGAAATTCAGAAATATATATATATATATATATATATATATATATATATATATATATATATATATATATATATATATATATATATATATATATATACACACACACACAGTGGACCTCAGTGTTACAACGTCCCTGATTTACGTTACTTTCATGTTGCGACGTGGAATACTGAGTTTTTTCATCCCCTCTTTATGTCATTTTCCCGATTATGCGACCAAAACAACTGTCATGACCCTAGGGGCTTGGCTGTATTTGTGTTGTTTTGCATCCATCTGCAGGCGTTTTTAGGTAATTACACTTATTTTCAGGTGCCATCACACTTGTCTTCCTGCAACGCGTCACTACAATTCTGGTCTGCTATTGGTCGGCCCACGTCCTTTCAAAATGGCGGCACGGTAACGGCTTTGTTAGATTGTGAGTAGTTACAAAACCGCATTTATCGTGCATTTTACTTCTTAATTGAAAGTTGAAAGGGTTAGCCATGGGTCCCAAGATTGCTAGTGATGTTAAAGAGAGAAGCAAGAAGATGATTTATATGGAAACAATGCTGTAGATAACCCTTATTAGGGAATGTGGCACTCAAATTTAAATAAATCCTTTCTATAGTTTTTTATTTATGATGTTTTCTGTTTGGATACGTGTGTATAATATATACACGTAGCACTTACTATACTATTTTGTTACCAATTTTTAATGTGTGTGTACAATTCTGATGTTTTTACCTGGGGTTCTAAACGCATTAGCTATTTAACATTGGTTTGGATTGCCCGTCATACGACGAAATCGCCATATTAATGTTGACGATGACGTGTGCAGAATCATATATTGACAGCGTAACTGACGAGCAGTGCCGTGGTAGTCAATGGTAGTGAATGAGTTAGTCAATAAATGTAAATAAAATCAAAAAATTCAGTTAGTGTTTTTGAGAAACATATTCGCTAAGTTCCATCTGAATTCAAACTACGGTGCATGTTTGGTATTCAGAAATACAGCAGTTGGTTAGTTATAGTACAGTATTTTAGTCTTTGCTTCTCTTCAGTTATTACAGTAGTGACTTCCGAACAAGTAGGAGTGCATCAAGCAAGTTAGAGGAATACAATTGAAACAAAAGATCATTATTTTATCCTGCGGGGGCGAAAAATAGCAAGCCTACTGTACATCCTTGAAAGTGGACGGCAGTTAAATCAGCCCATTAGTCACTTAGTTGGGCCAGCCAGGTCGAATCAAAATCAATCGCTTTCTTGCTTCCGCCGTATTTTTTCGTGGCTCATTATCAACTCTCCTAAGATGCCGTTGCCGCCGCGGCGCGACTTTAAATCACAGCATTTCGAGCCGTTGTCAGACGGCATTGAGATCGTCCATAATTACTCGCTCTCGAGGAGGCGGCCATATTGACGACTGTGAGGAAAGCAAATAGAGTTACTCCACATGATCCACTCGACCTTTGAATAAGTTAGAAAAATGCTCTTGAAGTCTTATTTTTCACCTTAAGCTTGAGTCACGAGAGCCTCAAAAGGAAAACAAAAAGCCAAAAAGAAAAGGGAAAAAAAAAAGAAGCACTCAAGCGTTCGACCGGGTCACAAAATCCGACACCAAAAATTTCTGGCAGCACTTCGCTAAAAAGCATTTACGTGTTCAGGTGACATATCTGTTTTGGGAGCTAGCGTTGGCAAAAGCAGGTAGTCGGAAAGGGCGCTGAGTGCTGAACGATGCGAGGGAAGGTTGCGTTGCAACTGCTTCTTAAACCTTAATGGCTTTTTTCTAATCACACATTTATACCCCACACACACACACACACACAAAAAGACCCAATTGTGGTTGCATGGAAACAATGGGTGTGAGCCAATATAGTAGGACTACTTGGTAAAACTTTTTTTTTCTGTGCTTTTATTGTTCTTTGTACGTAGTGAAACAATGAGATTCAAAATCTCGTTTTTGTTTTTTTCTATGAATGTTTTAATGGCATAGCTCTGGGGACTCTCATTTCGAGAAAAACGCAAAACAAACTATTGCAGCGTAATATTTGTTTTTATTCTGTGTTTCACACTTCATAACAGCAAATTTGGGAGGAAATATCATGAAAAAAAAAACAACACCGCTTCACTATTTTCAACATTGGTTGTTGGTTTTTCATTTTTGTTCTCGCTCCTCTGTAAAATTTGCATTTTCACCAACTGCTCTGTCCCAGCTACTAGTGATTGATTCATGAAACTTCGCCATGTTATCAATCATGCCAAACCTTGTAAAATTATAAATATTTTTTTCTTAAATGTTCTGAAATTCACAAAATCACATAATCATGCAATTACATGAAAGATTTTGAGCAAAAAAGAATAGATTTTGAGCACACAAAAAAATATTGAGCGAGCAATGACAAGAGTTTGAAGACCAAGCAGGCTCATTGGATTTCATTCATTTAATTTCGTCTGTCTGTCTGTCTGTCTGTCTGTCTGTCTGTCTGTCTGTCTGTCTGTCTGTCTGTCTATCTATCTATCTATCTATCTATCTATCTATCTATCTATCTATCTATCTATCTATCTATCTATCTATCTATCTATCTATCTATCCAGCTATCAATCTATCCCCATCCATCCATCCATCCATCCATCCATCCATCCATCTGAGAAGTTCAAAGCGGTGAGCATTAATTAACAAATCAAATGAAAACTACCCCAGCATTGTCTGTACCCTTCTACTCCTCGGTTATACTGTCTAAAACTTCCCAAATTTAAAATTCATTAAATTCAATGTCAAATAACGTAAAAACTCTCAAGGTACTATTAGACTAAAACACACGTTGGTGTTTTATCAAAACTGACAAAACCTCCCAAAGTTAATTCACGAAATTGTCTAAAACACTGAAAAATGTTGACCAAAATCCACCAAATGGTCAACCTGTACACATAAATTCCAACCCAATTGTATGTAATTCACAAACGTATCCCTCAACTTTTCTAAAACATTTAACTATTAATGAAATTCTCCAAAACTCAAGAAATCATAAATCAATCATCTACATCATAAAACATCAAATTGGCTAAAATTACCGGTTAAATTTAGGAAAGTCACAAAATTAGGTCAGACCCTCAAAAATGATCGATCAGATCCTCTAAAACTCAATAAACGACACCTCAACTCTGCACACAGAGCAAAAAAAAAAAAAAAAAAAAAAAACCTAACTGATCGACAGGCTGTAACTTTGAAGTTAAGCTATCCAGCGTCGTATATAGAAAATATTGTACTTTCCTTTTCACTGTTTACATGTCTGATTAAATCGGTCGCAGCTCATATCGTTGCGCAAACAGAAGCCCGCCATCGTGATCTGGCAACGTCTGCGTTCGTCTGCGTATTAATCATAAGTCGCTGCGCGTCCCCAGCCATACAAAGTCAACTTCTTATTATACACCCCCTCTACTCCTGTGATTGCAATGGGGGATTTGTCAGTTAAGATTTTAATGAGACTTTATCAAAATATTTGCTTTGCTGGTGATCATACATGCAGATTTTGGCAATGTGAATCTTCAATTATCTTTATTTGCACGTCCGTAGAGGTTACCGTCTTTAAATCGGGTGGGGGGGGCTCATTTGGGGGAATTCCCTGGTAGGACAGGAGGCTAAGTGGTTGCGTCACACTTAAATGGCTTACTTACTGTTCGATAATGAGCAAGGATTCTCAAGACATTTTCATGAATCGTCATTTGATAGACATGATACTTTATCATAGGGACCAGTTTTGACCCGAATATTTTTTTGCATACGACAAAGTTAATGACTTTCACTGTCATTCGCTAGATTGCAATTTCACCCCTGTAATTAGCCAACAAGGTAGTTAGCAAATTCACCCACAGTAATTACCTAGCTAGCTATTTTCGACCTCTGTAATTAGCTTACAAGCTGGTTAGCTATTTCACCCAGAGGTGGCATTTTACACATTTTTCAGGTCCATCATTCGTTGGTGCCCTGGGTCCCCTTCCGTCGCCATCAGTCCACTATTTTATCAAACTGAACCAAAGTAGTCATCAGCCTGTTGTTTTATGTTACCTGTGCTGCCCTCGTCACTTTATCGACATGAGTCCGGCGTTTTACAAATTTTTGTTGGTTCGACGTTCATCTGCAAAACATCTCTTCATCAGTGACGGACCAACCTCTGCTGATGAGTGACATATATAAAAACGGACTAAAAAAGCCTTTCCGTCCTTAGTTAGTTGGTCTTTTTTTTTTTTCTCTTCATTCATAGTTTGCCGGCACAATGGGTGTCCATCAGTGATGGACCGACGGATTGTCCGCCGGCGTTTGTGGACTGCCCACCTCTGATTTTCCCCACTACAATTAGCTAGCTAGCCAGCCAGCCATTTCCATTCTACCATTTATTTAACCAGTTGTACTCACAAGAGTCACGGGCATGCCGTAGCCTATCCCAGCTGTCTTTGGACAGTGGGCCTACAGTAATCAGCTAGCTAGCTAATTAGCTATTTCAGGCGAGCATCTTACACATTTTTGCTGGTTGTCATCCGTCATTCCGTCATCAAAAGTTTGCCGTTTTTTTAGCCCAACCAAACCATAATAGTCTGTTGTCGTTTTGTTCAACCCGCACTTCTCTTATTTCTTTGTCACTACGAGGTGTGCATTTTACAAATTTAGTGACGCACCTACGAAATGGCCATCCCATTCGCGACAAAATGCTCAAGTCTGCCAATGAGTGACGGATACATATATGTAAATAAATAATTCATCATTCGTAGCTGGCAGCAAAACGGCCGTCCGTCTGAGTCGGACTGATGGACTGTCCGTCAACGGTTATTTCACCCGCTGTAATTAGCAAGCTAGCTAGTTATCCATTTCACCCAATTTGAGCTCTACCTTTTTGACTAGATGCAAGCATATTGATTCGCCACAAGTGGGATTCCAAGAGGGCCTCCCAAGTGGCGACACCCCCGCTCATAGTTTCCCCCTTGACACCCTCATGTATATTTTTGTTTCCTCACTGCGCTCGACAGCATTTTATCCCGCCTCGGTGGCTTAAACTTGTTCCCGGGAATAATGATCAGGAAGGCGCCTTGTTAAGATGCCGGGGTGTTGCGAGCGGGACAAAGCGGGGCCGAGTGGCGGCGCGTGACCTTGACGGCGCGTACGGCGAGCAACTTTGACAAGGCAAACAGAGCGTGAGGCCGCAGGCTGGCAAACGAGGTGTCGGCCGATGTTGTTGTCGCCGGCGCGCCGGCATCCGTCAACATGATGGCTTTGATTGAATATTCACTCTGCGCTCGGCCTTAATAGATAATGCATGGCGGCGAGAGTTCAGCACGCATTTCTTTCAGTGTATGACAATGAGAGGCGGCATTATCAATAATGACGATGTTTGTGTGTGGTGGGGGAGGGGCCGAGTTTTTTGGGACATCCCGCGGTCTCAATGAAATAGTTTCAGATGGTTTTAACAAACCGCTATTTATGGAAATCATAAAAGTTCCAGGTTTACGGATATGGGGGGCTGATCTTACAAGAGACTCCGTCGGCGTGACAAGGACGCGTCCCCGAGGCGTGTCTGACGGCGCTTTGTTGACTTGATGTCGAGCCTCCATTTTGGCTCGACGACTCCATTGGTTCCCCCTTAAATCGAAGTGCACCACTGCCTAATTATGTTTGAACGTTCCACTCCTCAGCTGCATGCTTAATTTTGAATTAAAGCCCCCCACATTCACACACACACACACTGACACACACGCAGTACGTCATCACGTACACTCATTGGCTCAGAGATTATTTACAATTCAAAAACTGTAAGAGATTCTACCCCTTACTATGAGCTCATTTCCTTAGTAAGTAAATGGCATAATAAATCACATTAAGTACAGTACAGAATATCAACTCCCAAATGGGTGATTGTTGACACAAACACAATTTTTACAGTTAATTTTAAATTATTAATAGATTTCTACCCATGAGAGCTGTTGTAACTTGCACCATTAACCAGTTGTAGCCTCACCGGACGATCTAATGAGATCCGATACATGAGTTGGGACTCTAATATTTTGGTTACTTTATGTCTGCCCTGGAATCTTGCCTTACAGTGCGAGTATAATCAATTTAAATCATTTAAAATAACATGAGATGATCTTTATTAGTCCCACGATGAGGAAATTAAACATTGGTAATTTGGTTGGTTCCTTGAGACTCTGACTCATTATTGTAATAATCGAGTAATCTGTTGGTGGACCTCTTCCTGTACACCTTGCTTTCAAGTCAGCTCTTCACCGCTCATAAAAGACGGACAAATAGACTCAGGGATAGCTTTTTCGTCAAAGCTATCAACGCTTTCCATTCTATTCCGTTTGATCTTTTTATTGTTTGATTTTTTTTTCCATATTTGTTTAATATGGACCAATCAGAGCAGAATTCCTATTTTCATTGTATACCTGATATAAAATGACATTAAAGGCAATCAATTCTATTATTTACTACAAAATTCTCTCATTTTTTTTGATTAATCGTTGAATCGGATTAAAAACATTTAATTTCCATCCTTTTTTTAGCTCATTCTGTGCCTGTTATTTTCAGACACTCTTTTATCCTAATATTAAAAAAAGATACTATAATTAAGTACTTTGCATGGACATGAATGTCTGGGCTGTGTAAAAACGGATAATTGTGTTTTGGGGATTGAATGAGCCAAAAAGAATAAAATAAAAAATTGTGATTTAGTTATTGCTTTGGGCTGTAACATGTTGGAATGTTGTTGAATGTTTTATTTTGAGTAAATAAAAATAATCAGCCTCAATTCATGAAGCATGACAGTTTGCTGTCTTATCAGTGAACCTAGTATCAGCAGCTATTTTTTTGTAACTTTGCAGTGGGCCTTTCTGAGACAGAATTTTTCCCTGACATTTTAGCAATACTGCCAAAGAGTGATTCATTCACACGGATGGATTCCAGATGATTTTGGGCTTGGAATTATTGTTCTAAAATATTGCTGTGATGATCAGCTTGCATTGGGATCAACTGGTATAGTGAATCCACTACAATCCACCGGAGCCCTGGTGGAAAACAAACTTAATGTGTAATGAATTCCTCCACCTAGAGGTCTGGGGTGGAAGTGCATCACCTAGCATGTGGTGGTATAGTTGAAATTTAGAGGTTTGGGGTTGTACAACAATTGATCTTAGATGTGACCATTTTATTCGAGGTTACAAAAACCTATAAGGAAAACTGCTATTAAAAATAGATGTGTGGGTGGTCTTGGTGGTGGTCTTTGATTTATCTCTGTAAAAGAAGAGTTTTTAATCCATCTCTAATATTGAATTTCTGCAATGTTTGCGACCCTACGAATTAATGTCTGTATACGTTCTTGTGCTCATAACAAGCCGCATGGGCATTTTGCGTCATTGTTGTACGTCTCGAGGCGCCCAATTTCAAGAACATCGATCCGCGCTCCCGTGTTGGAAACCTTCCCGAACGTTTCAAGCGTGAAAGCAACTAAAGCCGCCGGGCACGCCAGCGGAATCTTGACAACGTGGACGCTCGTGTCGGGTTTATTCGTCAGAGGAGGTCTGATTGAAAACATGACAAGGAGAGGAAAACCGTTAACGGGAGATTTGCCATCTGCCACCGACAGAATTGGAGAAGAATTAATTTCACCAGCTGTCCCGTCTCCTTTTGAAAGACGAATGCAGGTACCTCACCGACGTTTGCCTCGGTGCCAGGCCGGTTTGTTAAAAGAGCGAGTCGAGAGAGCCTCGTCAGCGGCGGGAAGCAGGAGAGGCTGCAACTTTGACCCCGCCGTCCGGTCCGAGCCCCGCCCTTCACTCGCTTACGAGTCTGACTCATCACCTAATTAGCGAGGTGCACTGTCCGCCTCAGGCGCCCACACCCAGAACGCAACGGCGGCTCTCAGCGGAGTCTAAAAACAGTCAAAGTCGACCTTTTGTTCACTTGGACGACTTCTTTAGCGGGCTCGCTAGAACTGCAAGTGCCGCGCTTCCTGTGGAAAATTATTCCCCAAACATGCAGCTGCAAACTTGCTTTCGAAACCAAAAATATGTTTGGGGAATATGACATCTTTTAAATCAAATAACGATTTTTCAGTTAAAACCAACTTTTTTACACCTGTGTTGTACTATACTGAATGTATATATAATAGAGTACAACATTCCTACCTTACATATTTTTCAGCTAACGACATGATCTGCAACGTTTTTTTTCGTCCCCTCTTTATGGTATTTTTCCCGCTTTACGACAAAAACAACTGCCATGAGCCTAGGGGTTGGCTGTAATTGTGTTGTTTTGTTTCCAGCTTCAGGCGTTTTTAGGTAATTGCTCTTTAATTTTCTGATCCCGTCAAAATGCCTGTGCTGCAACGCGTCACTCAGATGCTGGTCTGCTAATGGTCTGCGTCACGACTCCCTAATATAAATGTCTGCTATTGGTTGGCGTCACTGTCAAAATGGCGGCATGCTTTGGACTGGATCGTGTCTGAGTGTTTAAAATAACTATTTACTGTGCATTTTACTGCTTAAGTAATTCAAACTTGAATGGGTGGGCCATGGGTCCTGATATTGCTAGTGATGTTAAAGAGAGAAGTAAGAAGATCATTTACATAAGAGATAGTCAAGAAATACGAAGAAGGCTAAGCTGGTAGCCTAGGCTAGGCTGCCCTCACGAGGGAATATGGCCATAACAAGCTCGTCACATAAAAGTAAATAAATCCATTCTATATTTTTTATTTATGATTTTTTTTATTGTATATATATATATATATATATATATATATATATATATATATATATATATATATATATATATATATATATATACTTATATATATATACTATATACTACACTTACTATACTATTTTAATCCCATCTTTTAATATGTATATACAATCATACCATTTTTATGATTTTGAAAATGGGGTGCTTTAGCGAATTAACATAGGCTTAAGACAATATTCAACATGTACATGTCTGGGTGATGTTCAAGGAGGGTTAACCAAGGAGGCAGAATGCGCAGACAGTGAGTCATGTGACACCACCGACTCGCTGCCTCCCCCGTTGAGGAAGGAGAGTATAATTGTGGCTATCGCTGACGACTGAATTCGGGGGAGTGCGGCTAAATGTCAGGGGCGTGGGGAGCGATGGCGAGAGGGATGTTTGCATAAGAGGGGCCCGAGGGCACTTGTCTATCTCCCATATGGGCCTCATTATAATGAAGGAGCCTTGCGAGTCAACACAGTAGCATCCTTGACTCACGCAGCCACGGGAGACTGTCCTGTTTTAGCTTTTGCTCTTAATGCACATATTTATATATGAAATATGTATTCTCATACTCTAATGTTTTCTCCATTTCCAAAATGAGTTCTTGACCGATATATTTTCATTTTCCAACTATACGCTATACAACCTAAATAGCGTATACCCTTTTATAACACTATAGAAACCTGCCACAAAATACTGTACCTTTAAAATGCAGATGCATACAAGTTAGTGAAACACAACATTAGAGTTGCTGCCTAATGGTCCTTCCAAAACATTCATTGTGCATGTGTTGTCAGTGCGCAACGGCGCAGCGCCGTGCCGCAAAGGCTGGCATCACACAAGGTGGGCACCTGCTGCTGCGCCCAAATTGAAAAATGTTCAAGTCGGATGAAGCAATCCAATAAGTAGTCTGTAATCTGATCAAAGCGATGTCGGTGGGGTGATTTCACAATGAATAACATCAAGAGATTTTGGCAGAGTTTCGCACTGAAAACAGCATGGGGGTCAAAATGAGATATTATTTCATATTTGATTTGTGGGTGAACTCCTGAGGCTTTGGCCTCATCTCTCCGACACGTTGCCAAAATAGTCCCTTCTCAATTTGAAGCACACGTTAATGTCGCCTTCATGGACCCGCCTTACCGTTAGAATCATTTGAGCCTATTAACAGTAACTTTGGTTTTTGTGCTTGTCTCCTCCTCATTATAAGCTAAGCCAGGCCTTAAATTGCTACAGTAACAATCCGTATTGCTCTATACAAACTAGTGAGAAAAAGCAGCAGGCTACTTCCCGTTTTGTTGCTTAGAAACCAATGCCAAAAAAACTAAGAGCAGCCTTTATTATAACAAAAGTAATTGTTCACAACATTCATGATACAATAATAAAAATATTCACATTTTATTGTCACTAGTGATGGTATATTTGACCTGTCTTTAAAAAGTCCAATGTTTTTTTTTTGTTTTTTTTTTTAATTCTCAAAGCGCTACTTGTTACTTGTAGCCAGGGATGTCGATAACAGATACTTGGAACGGACATTTATGTTTGGTGAAAGGAAATTAAAGGCGTCCAAAAAAAAAAAAAAAAAACACCAGGACAAACGCCAACTTTGAAAAAAGATAAGCCCAATTTTTTATACCTTTTTTTCAGGTTGAATTGTTTAAAAAATAGGTGCTCCTATGTTAGTGTTCCAGAGCAATTTACATTTATTATTGCTTCTTGATTTATTTTTTTTTGTGCATCAAATGGTTCACTTGGTCACAAATGTTTCTAGTTGAAAATAAAATTGACATATACAATTTTTTTATTATTGCCACTTTGATGCACTTTTCTCAGTTTCAGTCTAACCTATAACTTGTATAAACCCCATTAAAAGTTTTTTTCTTTTGTTAATCTAAAAAAAATATATACAGTTTTAGGGATACTTATACTATTTTTTTTAGATAATGATCTTGTTTACAGTCACCTCAGCGAGTGAGGGGCCGCAAAATCCTTTCTTCTTCCTAGGAGGGAAAAAATTCATTAAAAAATATTGCAATAATCAAATGTGCCAATAGGAGTGCCTTGTATACTGTATTTTCCGCCCTATAAGGTGTACCTAAAAGCCTTCAATCGTCTCAAAAAATGACAGTGTGCCTTATAATCCGCTGCACTTTATCACATAAACTGGGGGACGAAAAAATAATACCTTAATCGCCAGGTAAATTTTTCAATTTTTACCCCTACATTACAGTTATAAAAGTAATTTTTGCAAATAACATCCTGTTTAAAATGTTGATATGCTATATATGCTCCAATTTTGAAGCAATCTATATGGGGCCAAGCCGCCAAAATACAAACGTTTTGTCAGATCAGATGGTGAAAGCGCAATTTTATTAAATAAATCCAGAAACTGTATTTAAATTAACAAAACATGATATTTTAAAGGGTTAGGGTTGTAATTTGAATAAAAATTTAAATTTAATATTTATTAGAATCATAACTCTATTCTTTTAAACTCTTTATTGGTCTTTGCATTGATCTAAACAGTCTTTTAATGTAATCAAGGTAATTTTTTTCCATTCATGCTTTTCCACAAATCACCTTTATTATTAATTTCTGATTGGAAAATTTGACTGTTTTATCTGATGGCTTTGTTCACATTTCCCTTCACGCAGCTTGAGCTAGTGGATGCATAACACAACCCCAGCCACTATTGTAGCATCTATTCTATGCGCCTTGTAATGGGGTGGTCTTTATATGTGAAAACAGTTTTAAAATAGGCCATTCTTTGAAGGTGCGCCTTATAATCTGGTGCACCTTATAGTGCAGAAAAAACTGTACTGTATTTGCAAGTGAAGACAGAAATATTTGAGCAGCTCCAATAGATTTTTCCTTTATTAGCAACATGTGGTAGGTTGGCTTTTGAACAAATCCTCGTTTTCCCCCCTCTCTGATGTTCACACACAACAACATGGTGTCATCCTGACATTTCCAATCTGTGCCGTATTTCCTGACAATCTTCATTTAACGGCTTTCACGGCTAATTAAGCCCAAAGCTCTAATGTTCCACTCGGCGGAGTGTCAGCACTGCCGTCCAATTACGGCGCCCATCGAGGCCAAAGGTCCGCCCCCGCCACCGCGCGCCATTACGCGGGGAAAGAAAAAAGAAAACATGAACACATGCGACCTCGCACACACACAGCGGCGATCAATACCGAGACTGAAGCTCAGTCTCTCTCTTAAGCGCAGTCTGTCCATTTCAGACAACGTCTTTCTGTTACGCGGGGCGTACACACACAGAGGCCTCTCAGTGCTCATCACCACCAAGAATAGCAGCCCCAAACATTCCCGGAATGCTAAAATCAATCAAGACTTGATGGGACCGCCGCTTTTCTGGCCCAAAAAAGAGAAAAGAGAAAAACAGCTTTCAAATTTCTCTTTTTGTCATCTGGCGCGAGAACATATGTAGACAACCTGCATCCAGATGGCTCCAGCATTCAGTGCCCGCATTCACATTTCACTGTCTTGTTTTCACCTGAACACTTATCAAAGCGTGACCCCTGAAGGCATCGTGGAGGAGCTCATTTGTGCGACTCTTAAAAAAAAAAATCAGATGGAGCATGATGCATCTCTAGGAATTTATTTGTCAGGGTTGTTTTTTTTTTTTTTGGGAGAGGGGGGCCCTTGTAGGGTTAAGGGGGGGCGAGAGGGAGACTGTGGCGATAATTGCGAAGGAAGCGCCATGTGCACGAAGGACGCCGAAGCTTATTAAAGGAGGAGACAGTGATTATTCACTACGGCCCTCTGGAGGGGCCCACGCTCCACTCGTTGCTTTTAATTAAGTCGGAAAGTGTTTTTGAGGATTAATAACAATATTAAGAAGAGGCGAGGGGACAGGAGAAGTGAAGTGCAAACATTTCCTAGATCTTGCTCAAATGCCTTTTGATTACAATCAAGCAACCCTTTGCAAATAATACTAAGTGCTTTAAAATAATAACTGTTTGCAATTTTTTAAAAAGGTTTTTTATTTTTTTCAATTTTCAGTTATTAGAAGAGTCATTTAAAGAAATAGGTAATTATATGGGACGTGAATAACAGTTGTAATGCTTGTTAATTTTCCATTGAAATTAAAGCACATGTTTTTAGATATCCGACATTTTCTTTTCTTTTGTTATATTTCAGAACCCTTTGCGATCCTTGAGTCGAAAAGTTTGCCCACCCCTGGACGAACATGTAACCTGTAAAAAAGAAAAAAAAAAAAAAAAAGTAGTAGTTAACAGTTTTTGAAAGTTGATTTATATTGCTGGTTTTCTTTTGTTAACTTTAAAAAGAATACAGTGTTAGGTGGACAATTTTTTTCGATAATAATTTCATTTGTAGTTGATGGGGGGGGCACAAAAGGGTTTCACTTTCCAAGGGGGTGGCTTTGCCATATCTAATTGAAAAGCGCTAATTAAATGTTTTAAATGTTTTATATTAAATTATTGCAATTGCAATAAAATAAGGATTTGTATCTTTTTTTTTATTTCAAGGACTTTGATGCACTTCGTACTTTTATTAGTTTTAGACTAACCTGTAACCTGTAAAAAAGTAGTTGTTGAAAGATGATTTATATTGTCTTATTCTTTTGTGTGTTAAAAAAAGATAAAGTTTTAGGTACACTTATACAAGATTTTTTAGATAATTTTATTTGTTGTCAGCAAGGGTGTGCGTGTGAAAGGTTTTATTTTCCTGGGGGGCTTTGCAAAATCTAAATGAAAAGCATGACACATCTTTTTTTTTCAGGCACTTTAATATACTTTTTTTTTTTAGTTTTAGACTAATCTGTAACCTGTAAAAAAAAAAAAAAATCGTAAACAGTTGTTGAAAGTTGATATGTATTGTCCTTTTTCTTTTCTTTATGTTAAAATGATCCCGTTTTAGATCTTCAATTTTTATAGATAATATTATTTGCCGGTGGCAAGTGAAATGTTTTCGGGAGGGGGGCTTTTCAGAAATTAATTGTCAAGCACTGAATTAAATTGAGTCGGTGACACAATAGCTACCCCCCAATTTGCATCGATTTAGGATCACTCAGAATATTGCGAGTCAAAAGAACAGAAGCCGGAGGAGCCCAAAGATGGCGTGGAGTGAGAGGGGAGGAAATTGGCTGCGCTGAAAATAGATTTGTTTATCTCACAGGAAGCTAGAGAAAAGTTGCGGGGACAACGCCGCGATTCTCTCGGATGGCTGAAAGAAAAAGCTTTTGAATGTCGCGTGGATGTTTGACGCGGCTCGGAAAAGAGCGGGAGAAAGCAGCGCTTTGCCGGGGTGAAACGGCGCTGCGGGGCATGCCGAGCCCGAGATGATAAAATAGCGGTACGGCGCTGCTTCTTCTTGTCCCAGTGCACAGTGCGGATTTCTGCTGCTTTAATGAGCCGAGGAAGGCACCGGTACCGGCTCCACCTGGACACCCAGCGCTCCATTAGCTAATGCGGCCCAATGTTTAGAAGCAGTCAGCACCGAACGTTCGACCTAAAAGCCTCTTGAGAATGGCGCTTGCTTGTTTGTTTTCCTAGCTGTGGGTTACTTTTTCACAAGTTTGATTGGATGATTTTGGCCAGGTGTTGAGTTTTCACTTCTGGGTCAGGATGGACCTTAACCCTTTGTGCATAATTTTCTGCCACATTATTCCTGCAGTATTTTAGCCAAGGGATGGCACATTCCTGCCAGTGTGATAACTAAGTGGGCGTGCAACTTTGACATGTTGTAAACATCTGGGTGAAATTTCAGCTTCCCAGAGTCTTCTTTCAATGTTTTCCCTTCGACGTGAAATGCTTTTGATGTTTAGATCACAAGATTGGACAAAATGCCACACAGGGGTAATATCCAGTTAAGTTACTATGCCTTTATGCTATCCGCACGGGAGATGTGCCCACAAAAACGCATTATGATTCAGAATTGATTCAAAAATGTCCCAAAATGGATTTTATAAATTAAAGAAAAATAAAATAAATCTCTCCCTCATATATCAGGAGGGTTATATTCCCCAAAATACCCACAGTAAGCAAAATACGCAAAGTACAGATTGAAATATTTTGGTTTTGTCTCCTTTTTAGTTTGTTTCTTTTGTAAAATAAATATATGTAAATTTGATATTTAGTATGTCTGACCTGACTTAGAAGGACGAAAAATAGCACGAAAAGCTGCAATAGAAAAACATTCTTGTCCTAAAGTGACAATCCGTGATAGATTGAAACCGCAATAATTGAACCACTGTGTAGCGTGGGAATACTATAATTACGCACTAACAAGGGAGACAACAACATCACACCACGCCGACTTCAAAATAAACACACCAAATAATAGATGGCTATCAATGCAATGGCCATAGCACACTTTTATTTGGAAGTTGAAGTTGCTACCAGCTAATTTTACCCCTTTACTCTACCATCAACACACCACAATTAAAAGATCCCATGCAGTCACTTTTGAAGGACGCTAAGGAACCGCGAGTCAAACACGTTGGCATTTTATAATCCAACACAAGTCTCCAGCATTAGCACTAGCCGCTAAAGACGCCTTGCAAATATTTTAAATACATCTGCTATTAAGTCAAATCACCAAACAAGATTGGCAACATCTCTTTCAATATTACATGATTTTGAAAAAATACAAATAATAAGAAATCGGAGTTCAAACTCGTTTGTAAATTAATTAAAAACTCATCCCACTCATATGTCAATTAAACCTTACGAAAATAGCAAGCAAACGATTGTATCTTACTGTACATGTTGTAAACTCACGCTAGCACGCCCACCTTCACAATTGCGTTGTTTCTTACAATTAGCATATTTGTCGTGGTTATTTGCGCAGAAATGGTGGAGCAGAATATGACAATACTCACTGGCATATATTCTTTATCCTCTGCAAAAATACTAGTTTTGTGTCTCTAATCCCCACCACCACCCATTGTAGTTAAGCGTGAAAAGGACAGGCAAAGACAAACAATTTCACTTTATTACCATTGTGTGGGCCCCCAGAGATACACGCAATGCGTGTGTGTGTGTGTAACTTAAGTGCTTCTGCAGCCCCCCCACCCCACCCCTTGGGGAGCACAATAACACAGCAACAGACGGCGTCTTAACTCCAACATATGTTCTTCCTCCCTGATTATATATCTACATGTTCACGCCCTGACTATAAAATAAAAAAACTTACAGTGGAATGAGACGTTACAGTCTGGGACGCCACGTTGCGATCTTGATGAGGGTGAAGGAGTTAACCTCTACCTGACTGTCTTGATGAGTGCGTGGGGGAGACGGAGGGGGGGGGGCAGAGTCTGCGGCGCTTGTTAATTCAGCTCCAATTTGCACACAGAGACGGCATTTCGAGACCTCGGCTGCCTCCCGCTTGGTTCTAACTGCGTTGAGCGAGTTGTCATGACTCATTTGCATATGCAACTTGGACAAAGTTACTTAGGAAGAATCGGAGATAGCACAGCACGATGATTTATCACTTTTGCCGATTGTTTAGAGTAATATATTTTTCAGACTAAGCCGCACCTTTTTTCTCATGATTTGAGCCGTGCGTCTTAGTCTTGCGGCTTATCTGCATATCGGAATTTGTATTATGTAATCATTAGAGTATTATGACTGTTGAAGACTTTTTCATTATTGGAGTACAGGCTAAGCCAGTCATCGAAGTCATTGAAAGGCTTTCTAATGTCATAAGTTGGCCGCTAGCGCTGCCTGGAGGTTTTGGTGTGTCAACACAAAAATTTCTCTTGCAACCCGTTGGCGAGTTGCCGTTGAAAGGATTCATGCAAAAATTGGGGGAAATGCAAGAGAAAACAATGGGTTTTGATTATTGTCCAAAATTGACAATATTTCCAATTTTGAATGGCAGTAAATGAGCCCAACATGGGCTAAATTTGACACCTATAGAGTGTACCCCTCCACCTTTCGTTTGCAAGTATTTAGAAGAGACAGCAACATAGCATATTGAAATTCGTCATGTTTTGACAATCTATACAATATTTTAGCCTCCTATGCTTTTCCTTCAATATCATACATCAAAAACATCAAAAAGACCAAGTTGGGTCGAAATGTCCCCCCAGAGTTCAATTGAATAAGATCTTTTATAAAGGTTTGTCACCTTTAAATGTAATATAAATATGATTGTATATACCGGTATGTATGATTGTATACTGTATATGAATCATGTGCAATGTGTTTATATGTTCACTAAAATAATTAAATAATAAAGGGAGACGGAAGAAGATGCTATCAAAGTAGTGATATTGAGATTGAACTGCTAGCGTTATTGGAAAAGACAACTTCTAGAGTGCCTGTCTGTATATTTAGCATTTTCACTCATCATTCAAGGCCGACAGAATTGTGCTATGTCTATGTAAACACGGGTGGTATTATATATTTAAAGATTGATTTGCATTCCTTACGTAGAATTACAAATATGTAATGTATGTGGTAATTATGGCAACACTGCCATCCAAGTGCTCCATTGGCTTAATATTAGATTAGCACTCGTCAACAGTGTCAGCCACCCTCCATAAAAATTGTATATGACGAGAAGTGTATTATTTATGTTTATTACTATTTTAAAAGATGAGAATTTTTGTCCATGGTGCTGAAAGAGTTAACTCCAATTTCCTGTTGATGTTATGTAGAAAATATCCATCCATCCACCGTAAGCAGGCGATCAAAAATAATAATAAATACATTTTGAAAAATTCCATAAATCATATTTCTGCATAAGTATCCTTTGTTATGACCTGCGGCTTACAGTCTGGTGCAACTTATCCATGACAAAAATCGTTTGTCGTCAATTTTTTAAGTTGTGGCTTATAGGCTGAAAAATAATGAGAAATTTTGCCTTTTGCTGCAAGGTAAATATTGCAGCGGTTTACTGTAAATTATACAGTACTTCATTTTACACCAGTGGCTCTCATTACTTATGTCTTTATTTCACCCCTCGGTGAAATATTTTTTTCAGACAAGTAGGTTCTTACCAGGGCCATTTGTGTCTAATTTATGACAGTTTGTCACTAATAACAATGATAATCAAGGCATACAAATACGAGGCTATGCATACAAGGCTATGCAAAAAAAATAAGCTGCTTCGTGTTCCAATTCATTTGCTCTCAATTTGAAAAGTAACCTCTTCCTGTCACATCCTTAAAATGCATTAAATTAGGTTTGCTGATACCTGCAGCAGCCCTTTTAAAGTGTCACGTACCCCCAGTTGTACACGTTACCATAATGCTATCATAGTGTTGTCCTGAGCATGCGCCACTTCATTGGGCACACCTGCAATGATCAAATAATCAAATGATCAAATAAGATCAAACTCAGTTTTGAGTGAAAGTAGGAACGAGTTCCTATTCCTCAATATTGCCAGCAGTTCCTATTTTTTTGGATGATTAGTTTAGCGTAATGAGAGGCTCAATGCAAACTAAAACCACAATAATAGCACATTTTAATGAGCTCATTCTAATTCATATTGTTAAGCGGGTGTCAGTGTAAATCAAAAATGAGCATTATTATCTTTGTAAAAGCAAATTTTTATAAACACAGCTTTTATGGGCTCTTATTAAATCGTCCATAAGTACCTAATAAAGTTTACCACTCCAAACTGAACCATGTTGAAATAATCTTATTTCCACATTAGACCCAGTGAGAAAAAGTTTTGCATGGGTTTACTTGTTTACCAGTTTTTGGGGATTTATTTCCAGCACACCCAGTGTCACGTCCACCTTTTTTTTTTAATGTGCACGGCCACATTTTATGACAGGAACCTTGACAGAGTGCGAACTGCGCGGCAAACACGCACATCACAGTGACCCAAGAGGACCCCTCAAATGAAATTAGTGCCTCGTAAAAGTGATGCATAGAAGCCCCGAGAATAGCGCACGTGGACGGCGGATTCAATTTACACGACATAAGAAGTTTGCGCTCGTACTTAACAAAGCATTAGCTTGCATTTGTGTTATTTTCTCACCGTTGATTTTAATTTCCCTGATGCACCAGACGAAAATAACCTCCTTAGTGTTCATCCCGATAAATAAACTCACAAAGAAAGGAGGAAAGGTGCAGATAGAGTCTCTACAGTGGAGGTGGGGGTGAGGTGGAGGGGTTGCTTGGCAATGTCAGGACGCATCATACGCCGACGAGGGGGGACACAGTTTGCAACCAGTCAACACATTTTTATCTCTAGGCGAACTGCATGCCACAGATGTGCGCTCTGCACGCAACCGCGGCAATTAGAAACTCATGGGACACTTTATTAGGGACACCTGTGCGCGCGCACACCCACACACACACTATACATATTATATATATATATATATATATATATATATATATATATATATATATATATATATATATATATATATATATATATATGAAATGATTACAAATGAAACATATTGCAAGCTACCATGATCAATACATAATTACATTTCTGATCACTTAAAAAAAGTTTAACATTATCTTGATTAAAAAAAAGAAATGCTGTCCACTTGACCTTAAGGTCAGTAAACTCACAGAGAAAAAAATTGTAGTAAATGTAACCTAATAATTTATATTTGTAAAGCCTGGTTATTTATAGTACATACAGGTGCATAATATGCCTACGGTATAAATGAATTAACTGTAGTATATAAATTGTATATTGGTGGTTCTCAAATGGGGTACATGAGATTTTCACAGTGTTTCTGAGGATGTCATCAAATCTGAACAGGAACAGTACAGTTTTCTTTTCAAACTAAGAACAAATTAATTTGAATATTGAGCAACTTATTGCCAAAATGTCCTATATTGACACAAGAAGATTTTGTAAGAGGTTTTGTGAGAAGTGACGCAATATTCTGGTCAACGAGCCGGAAAAAAAACAGATGATTAAATATGATCTATCTTGTGGAGCTGCTCAATAAAATGTAGATCCAAAGTTTATTAAATGCGGATGGCACAGCTGTCTTTTTATCTTAAAAAAAAGAGAGAACCTGACTGCCAATTTCAAACTGTAGCTGGTTTTTTTTTTTTATTATTATTATTCCAAAACCTTTTCTCCACCACTCACTCAATCACTCAAATAAAACAAATAAACCGAAATAAAGTTTGTATGTCAACTGATATCTACGGTGCTCCTTGGTAGTGTTTCCATTGATGTGTTTTTACGTCTTAGGCACTCAAAGTGTTTTGTTTTTTTCACATACAAATGTTTCGCGCACAAAAAAAACACAGATGGAGGCCTACTGTATCGGATCTCAGTAGACTGCGCACGGAAGGCGAGCAGGGCGCGGGAGAAAAGCGGAAGCACTCACCTGTCCGTTCTTGCACAGGTCGGCCCACATGCTGGTGCCGTCGCCTCCCCTCATCAGCACGTGATAGATGAAGAAGTACGTGCCGGGAATGCTGCACACAAACTTGCCGGCGACGCCGTCGTAGTTGTTGCCCAGATTGGTGACCACGTCGTCGAACTTGAGGATCTCGTAGCCCTCGTGCGGGTTCTTGAGCCCGGCGTAGAAGGCCACCCGAGGCACCGTGCTGTAGGTAGCCGTGCTGATAGCTCCGTTCCCCCCCAGACCCAAAATCCCAGTCCTCCCCTGGTCCCCCCTGTCTCCCGGAGGCCCCGCCGGTCCGGGCGGCCCCGGTTCGCCGGGCGGCCCCGGCGGCCCCGGCTTCCCCGGTCTGCCGGGCTTCCCCTGCGGGCCCTGCAGGAGCGTGGAGGGCGGCAGGACGTTGGCGTGGTCGCTCAGCGCCTCCGCCTCGGCTTGCAAGCCCGTGGAGCTGGTGCTGCTACTCGGGGGGGTCCCCTTGTTCAGGTAGGGGTCGCACACCATCCGACAGGTGCCCAGCATCTCGTAGTGGCTGGGGTCGGTGCCCACGGAGCTGACCAGCACGGGGATGAGCACCACCAGGACCAGGACCAGCATCACCCCCACGGCGGCCGCCACCAGGGTCTTCCTCCCGATGCTGAGTCGGGGAAGGGGCTGAGCGGCCAGCGTGGGTCTCCCCGGGGCGGAAATGGTGCCGGGTGGGTGTGGGGAGCCTGTCGCCGAGGAAGGGGACCCGCGGATCCTGAGGTGGGGCGCGATGGGCGCAGACCCGCATACACTTGGATGGAGCTCCCGCCGGCCGGCTGCGCTCGGTCCGTGGCGCCGCGCGCTCAAAAGCACTTGGAGGGAGCCGGCGCGCACTCAGCCACGCAGTCGCCGCGCACTTCCAAACACTCGCTGACTTGTGAGCGCGAGACGGAAGGATGCGAGAGGGAGTTCGCGGGGAAGGAGGGAGGGAGGGAGGGAGGGAGAGAGAGAGAGTTGCCACCACCAGATGTGTGTTTGTGTATGTCCTGCGTGTGTGCGCGGTGGGTTTCTGGAGCCCGATTCTCAGGCTTGGATTCTTATAAGGCGCTCGCAGTGGGGACCCTCCCTTCCCCTCCTCTCTGCTCCGCTACCGAGCGAGAAACAAAAGTGACTCCGTCCCCTCCTCCCTCCCTCTCTTTCTCATCACTCACTTTTTCCTTGTTCAACTCTCACCTTGCTCGCACGCCCTTCCGCTCATTTTTTTTTTGAACTGCCGTTTCTCACTCTCGTTGCTTTATCTTCTCATCAGCCGCCGGCCTCTAAAAATAAAGACAGAACCACGTGAGAAGAAGCTGGTGCGATTTCCAGGGATGCGTGCTCATGTTTTCATTTGCACTCAAAGGATCATGACGAAATGTGTAGGCCAGCTCGAAAGGGCCTCACGTAGCCTGTGATTGCAGTTGAGCTTGAAGCAGTCTCGCAAGGGATGCCCAATGTAGCCCTGATGACTGTGGGAGCCCCAAAAGAGTCCAAATTTAATCAATAAAAACATTTTCAAATAAATACCAAGACAAATATCTTTGTTCCTCCAAAAATCATCACATATCAAGAAAATCACTCCGAAAATGCTCAAAAAGTCGTGAAAGAGAAACAGCCTTTTTCTCGCACAGGCAGACTGACAAATAATACAGATTAAAAAAAAAAAAAAACTCCTCCTCATCCTTTTTTCAGCTCTATAACTAACCAGCTCAAACCATTTTTGGAATTTGGGTTGTCTGCTGGAAAACTGCATAATGATAACATTTATGATACCATTTACCTGTATTAAACTTTTAAAATAAAAGGATACTCTGTTTCGCAAAGGAGTCACTGACACAGTTTAGCAATAAGTTGCTTCATGTTTGTCAGAGAAATCTCAGAAAAGAAGACTAGGACAAGCCTAGCTGCTTAAACAGCAAAAAGAGTAACTCAGACCAGCCAAGATTGACTTTTCTACGCCGGCGTAGGGAAAAAAGCTTGGGCAAATGTAACTCGTGGGTCTTCCAACGCCAGTTTTCCACTTGCCCAGCCGTTCCCCCCCGCTTTTATTGAATAGAAGCATAGCAGATTACAAGACACAACAAAAGAGCCAGCCGGGCGCCACCGGCAGCTGGGCCAAGGTCCCGGCTCACACTTTCGTGCGTCAACAGTTCTATCTAAGGACAGGGTCAAGATGAACTAGGATTGCATAAATGGGTAACAATGAACTAAGAACATAATGATAACAACCTAATATATGATTCCCTTCACAATGTTCCAATCAGTTTGCTCTTTATTTGAAAAGGAAAGTTTCTATAATGGCATTCAAAAGGATTAAATGACAAGCCATGTTCAAATCTCACGTACATCACGTACTTATAGCTCCATTTGAGAAATAGTGAAGAAGACTTCCATATTAACGAACAGTAAGAACCTATTTACATTATCATCTTGTTTTCCAATGCAGTGGCCATATTGTGTTTATTTTTCGAAATGTATTCAATGCTGACACGTTTGTGCTTATGTAAATGACAGCGTTTGATAAATACGCCTCATTTTTTGACATTCCGTAAATGTCAACGTGATGTATCATCCGAGAGATCATATAGCCGACTGTATGTCCGTCTTCGTAGAGAAGTCCAGCCTGAGAGACGGACAAAGCAGCCGGCGCATTGAAAGCAAGGGCGAGAGAGAATAATTCCTTGTTGAGAATGTAATAAACTTCACATCACACAAAAGTCTTTTTTATTTTTCTCTCTCTTTTGGGAGCACCGACATTGATGTTATGCTGAAGTTATCCCTTCGCCTGAATGAGCTGACACCTCCTTATATTGGCATCTATGATATAGATTCTCAGGTTTATATCAAATTAAGTTTGCCGGTAGGAGGTTAAAAAAATCTATGCAGCAGTAATGTCGTTTTGATGACATTTTTATCCCCTGGGAGGGACAAATAGTGAAGGAAGCAAAATGACGGTTTGCAGAGGAGCTCATTTGTGGAGTCTTTATAGTTCTGTGCTGTGGATAATTAGACAAATGCACCATGGCAACATGCTAAAAACAGATTTAGTAGTTATGTTTCTTATCAAACTCCGTATGAGTGTAAATCATAAATGACCTGTTGTGGAATCTATCTTCTTTCGAGGACGGCTGTGGATATACTGTAGTGATACCATTTTAGATTCTTTCTGTATGTAAAGAAAAGTCAATGTCTCAATGCTTGCATCCACCCCCTCATATTTCTCCCACTGGTTCATTCCACTTCCCACAATGTGTCTGACCTCCAACACATTAAATAAACAACAGCAGGCTTCTTTACTGTGGTTATTGCGCAGTCAGTCATGATATTAAATCATACTGATGCCTTGAGATGCAAGTTTTATTAAATCCAGAGCTAGCCATCAAAATTCAACTCACTTATAATGTCAAGTCATGTTTCCCCATTGGCATGAATGGAAATGCCATTAATCCGTTCCAGCCTCCCATATGAAATACCCCTCGCAGATTTGATGTCTTCAAATAATGAAAATAGCACTCCAGAATATTGAATTTCATTTAAATATTGAGTACCAATCAGTGTTGGGAGTAATGCATTCCAAACGTGATTTTTGCTGTACTGCGGTAGTGTAAGGCATTGCGCACAAAAAAACTAGTAATATTTTACTTGGTGCAAATGACAGTAACATGCGTTATAATTTATAGTCGAAAAATACGCTCCTAAACTCTTTAAATTCTTATTATTAATTGAAACAGTTGCTAACAGAAATCCAGTTCATTTGATTGCCTTGAGATGGCGCTGGTGTATTGTTGGAATGCAGAGAACTTTGGTTAGGTTTGAACGTTTTTATTTTACATTTCCAGTGATCTGGGGATCATTTACAAGTCCAAGGGAGCAATAAAATTTATTTTAGGATAATTTTGAGTACGTAAGTTGAATTAGGTTTAGTTTAAGGTCATTCCACTGGATGTGTAATGGGCGTAATGAGCTATTTTTAGAATGGCAAACCCATATTTCCAAGTATGTTGGTGAGACTAATGTAAAACTAATGTTATAGTAGTGTAATACCTTTTAAATACAATAATATTTTTTAAATACAATAATATTTTTATGTAACTAATAACTTTGGAATGACAGTAATAAGTAATAAATTATGCATCACAGTTTTGAAGTAACTTACCCAACACTGGTAACAATGTCATTCAATTAGGAAAAAAAGTACTTAGAGCAGTTTGTGATGTGATCACGAATAATTAATTGCAATTCCATGTGATGTGCACAATTTGGGCAGTGGGTACAACATGTGACTCAAATTTTCAATTTTTTATTATTTTAAAATTTCTCGTTCGTCATCGTAAAAGGACCACAAACTGCAATCTATGCCTTGGAAAAATGGTGGTATCGGCACTGATATCTGGTGATCAGTACTCATTCCTACACTGTAAAAAAAAAAAAAGGCTGTTTTTCCGGTAAAATACCAGCATCTCGGTTGCCAGAAAAGTACCGTTAAATTACATTAACACTTTTTCTACATTTACAATAATAAATTCTATTGATACTGTCGGTATTTCACAGTACATTTTGTAATTGTCAAATCAAGAGTATCAATACAGTTTATTACTATAAATGAAGAAAATGTATTACCGTAATTTTGCAGTACTTTTCTGGCAACCAAGTTGCCGGTATTTTACTGTAAAAACGGCATTTTTTTTTCAAAGTCGTTTCCTGTATTGCAGGATGCCACTAAAGCGGGGCTCCTCAATTATTTTTTGCAAAGCCCCCTAGGAAGTAGAAAATATTTTGCATCCACACCCTTCCTAGCTGCGGTGATTATTAATACGATTATCTATAAAGATTTTATAAGTACTATATTCCTAAAATTATATCCTTTTTAACATTAACACAAGAAAAAACAAAACAAAAAATCAACTTTTAACAAATTTCTAACTTTACTTTTTACAGTGTTAATACAGGTTAGTCTGAAACAGAAAAAAAGTAACATAAAATGCATCAAATTTCTGAAATGTAAAAAAGAATCAATGCTTTTTTCACTAGGACATTTTTGAGACGACTGAACCATTTCAACTGTTATTCAGATGAAAATAGTTTCAGTTTTGACTTTATTTTTCTCTCTAGTTCAAGAAAACATGCCTGAATTTCTAGTTCAATCCAAAGGTATTTTAATGGACATGTTCTTCCACATCAAACCCATCCAAGCACGTCGTTACCGGAACTTGCTTTTGTGCTCTGGGAACTGAAAAAGTCCCCGCTGCCAACTCCCCCGACAAACTTGGAAGCAAACAATTGCTCAAACTGGACAAGGAGTCGCGTCCAAGCTTTTATTGATGAATTAATCGACGAATGGGCGTGCCTCAAGGCTTTGCGCATCACAATTGGCATTTGTGACGCTGACGTCAGCACATTTTACATTTTCTGGCCTTGGCTTGGACGTGATCAAGAATTGGACCAACGTACACACTCCTGGCTTTTCCTGACGAAATATCACCGCGGAATACTGCTGGCTTGGCGTCGGACTTCTGGACTGAACTCTTGCGACAGATTGAGACGGATCAGTGCATGAAGTTGTTTTTTTCATCGTGATCAAACTTCTAAAACAACGCCACTGGCCCGTGTCTAATTTGTCAGCGAGCAAATAACACACCCCGACGCCTTCTTCCAAATACCCTCATCACACAGCAGATGTGCCTGCAATGCATATTTATCTTATTGTTTTAGTCCTCATAACGGAGCAGGAGTTTACCTATATGAGGAAGCACACAGGCCGTAAATTGGTTTTAAGGTTTGCTCAAGGTGGGGGCGCGGCTGCGCTGGTGGCGGCTGTTTGCTCCTGACACCTGCTGCCTGGACCTGCCTGTCACATCGGCTGCGACCCAAACAGCAATTTCGCAAGAAAAGGGATCTCGGATGGAGGAAGGCAAACCAAAAGATGAGGAAGAAGAGGAGAACAAAGACAATGGAGAGGAACATGGAGCCAAAGTTTCGCATCATCATTTCTTCAAAATAAGTACATTTTGGAAGACTTTTTTTTTTCTTCGGATATCACTGGGCAAAATGGTGATGCAATGGCTGGTTCTATTTTCGAACCATTTGGTACCGCTGGTGTCACAGAAATAAGTCATTTTTTTTTCATTTCATGAAAGCATATAAGAAGAAATGAAAAAGGGGGAGCAAGAAATCACTATGCTGGTTATCCAAAGGACTTTCAAAGCCAGCCATGCTGTTGTTCTCTCTGGTTACAAAGGAGGCAGGCAGAGGAAGAACAAATGTTTCAGAAGATGCACAGGGGATAAAAAAGCACAAAACGTGGAAGCGTCTTCAAGAATTCTTTTTTTTTTTTTTTCGAGTGAGAGAGAGAGAAGTTTAGCAGGTCAAAGAAGCAAAACAACATCACAAGTGAGCACAGTCATCCACGCTGTGATTGCTTCCCTTGTGTCGCTCGTGGCCGCCGCCTATCAAAGAGCTCCTTTCACAAGAACGCTGCTGTGGAGACCTGGGGGAGGGGGGGCACGAGTGCCGAGGGATGAAGGGGGTGCGACACAAAAAGTGGCCACCGCACAGGAAGTCAAAACAGAAGATGAGGTAGAAGATGCATTTGTAGACGTGGAGGAGAATCTGCAAAGTGAACATTCACACCCTAAAATGAGATATTTCAATTACTTAAATACATTTGATAAAAACCTGCTTACTTTTTTACGTCTTCTTATTTTTGTATATTTATATTTTATCATAGCATATTTTTTTATCATTAAAAACAACAAAAACTGTGCAATGTTTCCTTTCATTTCAGTTTAATTCAATGACAAAATAAAATCCTAAAGTTTAACCTGAGAAAATGTTATCTTGAATCTAGCAATATTTGAATATAGCCTCACTTGGCTTTTCCACCCCCCCCCCCCCCAAAATGTCCCCAAAACACAAATGCTTGCTAATTTTACCACGCAGACCCAACTCTGTTAGCAAGATTTGTTCATGGTGTATTTTCGCTAACAATAAAACTTTACTATAGTTTGATGAAGGGAACACACACATTGACAATATCTTCCTTTTAACTTTTCTTTTTTTTTCTTGCTAGCCTGAGTTAATTAACCGCCCAGTAAAACTAGTATGTTAGTCTCCTTTGCAAGAGCCTCTCACTCTACAGTCTCTGATTGGTTCATTTTATTTACGCCAAGATAAGTAAAGAAATAGTCATTTTTGCTAGCTTGTGTTAAATAGCCAAACAAGAACCTGCAGTATAGAAGTTGTCTTTGCACAGACTTTTGCGTCCCCTTTAAGCAGTTGTTTGTGTGAGCAAATGATGGTCACACCTTATGTCGCTAAATGGTTTTATTCACACCATAATAAGTTAGGAAATCATATTTTTCTGCTAGCTTGAGTTTAAATAACCAGTCCAAAAAAAATTGTTTAATAGTCACTTCTGTATGTCCCCACAAGTCTCTGAGCAGAAATGCGTGTGAACAAATGATTATGCCACTCTATGAATAGTTCGTTTGAATCCCGCCATGATAAATGAAGAAAACATAAGTTTTGCTAGCTTGTGTTAAATAGCCAACCAAGAAAGTACAGTATAGTAGTCTACTTCGCAAGAGCATCGGGGTCCCCACAAGTCTTTTTTAGCAGCAATGTGTATGAGCAATTGATGATCACATTTCATGCCTCCACAATCTCTAGTAAGTTTTATTTAGAAAGTAAGTTTACATCATCGATTTTTAAAAAGCCTACTGTATAATAGTCACCTCTGTAGGTCCCCACGAGTCTCTGAGCAGGAATGTGTTTGAACAAGTGATGGCCATGCCTTATGTTTCTACAGCAGGGTTGGGCAATTATGGTCCTCGAGGGCCGGTGTCTGCCCTGCATGTTTTCCAGTTTTCTCTCTCAAACAACCGTTTTATTGTCATATGCATAGGAATTCCACACAATGAAATTCTTATTCTGTTTACTTCCCCGAGCACACTACGTTCCATAATCCAGCAAATAATAAGGTAGGCAATAAAACAAAACAAAAACAGTAACAGAGCAACAGGCACACCTGATTCTAATGATTGGGATTATTTTCAAGCTCCAGCAGAGCTTGTTGATGAGCTAAGGGTTTAAATAAGGTGTGTTGGGGAGAAAAAACTGGAAAACATGCAGGACACCTTGCTCACACCTGCTCTGCAGTCTCTGACTGGTTCGTTTTATTCCTGACAATAAGTTTAAAAAAATTAAAATAGTGATTTTCCCTGCAGAATATTTTTAAACTCAGGTCAACAGATGGAATGATATTTTTCCTCCTTTAATTGCGCATTTAAAAATACCCGTTTTTTTGTTTAAAAAACAAAGGTCAGTAGTGGCCCGATAGTCTTTGGTGACGTGTGTTCCGTTTGCATGCTGAGAAAATTAATATGCTTTGGCCTTATGCTCGTTCTGCCTCGATGATTTTTGCTGACTTGCACTATAGTACGCACAACATCCAGGTAAAGGCGTGCGGAAAAAGTGAAGGACATGACTTACACACACACCTTCAAACTCATACACAGATGGCCCCAAAGCTGTGAAAATCTGCATCCACGCGTCCATCAAGCCCGATGTCTGCCTTGTTTGGAAAAAGTCACGTGACCGTGTTGCAGTTTTGGCCAGGAAACACAAAGACATCCATCCCGAGCTCGTTCAGTCCACTAAAGATGTCTTTTACAGTTCATTTTAGATGATGCGAAAGAACTTTGTTCACTTGGCGGCCCTTGAACGTGTCGTACTGTTGCCGGCAGGTGCCGGGGAGATAACATTGTCATTGGGTTTATTTCATTCTGCTTCCCTCCTGCTGCTTTTTGTGTTCTCATGTAGGCCATTACTTGTGCTACTGCCTCGAGGCTTCAGTCAGCAAACCAATGGAAATGGAGGCTTAAGGACACAGTGAAAAAAGGCTTTTGTATTTATTGTGAATTTAAGTTCCAAAATGTTTGATGAAACCTTACAATTTTGTTTAGCGAAATTAAGTAGCTTAATGATGATGTCTAGGAAAAGCCAACGACAGGCTAACAAAATTAGCACAAACAACCAAATGATTCTTTAACGCAGAGAGGCGCAACATTTTCATACAGAGTATACAAAATGCTCAAATCTACTATTATTAGCAATGTGACTTTTTAAAAAAAAAAAAATTTAAACTGCGAAGTGTGTTTGGAACACAACTTAAACCTGAGTACAGTAAAGAATTTTGACCATTGGATGAAATATTCTGGAGGAATTGAGTCTTGTGTACGTAGAAAAAAAAATCTTTCATCAACAAAGATATCATCTTTAGAATATATATCCCATAATGAATTTAAGTAAACCGGTATACCTTATTATTTCTCCATTTTGTCTTCTCCTTGAGGAACACTCTTCTCTGATTGGGTGACGCTTTTCAGTTTTTTAAGGAAAGCTGAAATTTTTTAGGGAGCCCAAAATTTCGAGATGTCAATGGATCAAAATTACGGCCGTAGAGACTTTCCCTAAAGATTTTTGACTAAGCAGATAGCGGATTACTGGTGAAATTAGCAGTACATAAGCAATACAAATGTGTTTGCGTGCGTATTTTCCACACTATAAGGCTCACCAGATTATATGGCGCACCTTCATGAATGGCCTATTTTGAAACAGTGTTAAAATTAAAGGCACACCGCATTATAAGGCACATAGAATAGAAGCTACAGTTGTGCAATGGGTTATAAGGTGCACTGTCAGCTTTTGAGAAAATTAAAGGCTTTTAGGTGTGCCTTATAATGCAGAAAATATGGTAAAATACATGATATAGGTCTTTGAAGAATCATTTCAAGTGCTCTCTGTGCTTTTATTTTAAATTCCGCAACAACGGCAGCACCACTATTACTGCCCATTAGCCTAGACTTGACACAGCAGGTTTTTTTTTGTTGGTTCCATTTTGGTTTTGTTTTTGAACTACAATGATGTGTTGAACATCTGCAACCAGCTACGAGATTTGGCATGTTGAGAATTGGTGAAACGAATATTGTGAACTTGGTATGGAGCCAAAAAAACAAAACAAGCTAACTAGCTTGGCTAATCTCAGCTTGGGCACATTGTACCACTTTTGGGGTTATATGAAGCAATACTAAAAGTATTTAAGGTTGTTGTTAATAATGCCAAACATGACCCAAGTTGTCCAGAAAGCTTCTTTGATTTCCCTCGGGCTCATGTGCGTTGTGTCGTGTCATTACATCGTAAGCTGATTAGCGCTGTAAGCTCCGAATACAAACTCTTGTAATATTTATGACTTAGCGTAGTGAAAAGGGAATGAGTGCGGAGGCTCGCCTTCATGTCGTCTTTTCCCCTCAACCGAGCGGCAAAAAAAAATGCCTCGGGGTAGTCGCTCTCTTTAACCCTTGCGTTGTGAGGAAGTTGCTGATCCAGGTATCGCCATCAAGGCGGCGCATGGCGCATTCGCGCGTGATTCATGCGCGCCTCGTCGCCATCTGCCTCGCCCGCGGCGTCTGTTGGCTCGCCCTCTCGATTCTTCTCCCCTCGCCGCCGTCCAAATGACGGCGTGACCTTTCTACCTGGGCCAGCACTGCGATGCCGGTCACAGCCGGAGCCCCAAACTCATCTCCTTGCTAAACGCTCCACGTGGCTCCTCTCTCTTTCTTAGCGCGCTCCTCTCTGTTTTCCCACCTCGCCGTGAGGAAAGGTCACACTTCTGCTTGCATGTGATTCATGATTTGCGGCAGTTATTGTTTGTACGCCCCACAAGACAATTATCAGTGCGCTTTATTATTGCTGCTGTAATGTATGTATGAATTCTCTTTTGCACCCACTGTAGCCTACTTTACTACGTTGCACTTGAACTCACTGGATTGAACTCATTTGAACGCTGTTGGGTTTATGGCTCTCGGGCTTTTGTGACCCCGTTGTTCATTTCTTTAGTGCTACGACAACATCAATGCTTTTCATGAGGCTTTTTTTTTCTGAATCACTATTCGGGAGCGCAGCGTCCCTGTGGTCTCCTATGCGGAGTTTACGTTCCAGCTACCGTATTTTCCGCACCGTAATATCAGGCACAGTCTCAATTATGGGTTCTATTTCCGTACTTAACCCACACATAGGGCGCACCGTATTAAAAGGAGCGTGCTCAAATATACATACAATAAAAGGGAACGTACGAAATTTTCTCTGATTGGTTTATTGCTGTCAGCATGCGTACTGCACGCATTACATAATGTTCTCTGATTGGTTTATAGCTGCTAGCGTACATACTGTATGTAATTCATAATATACTTTGATTGGGGTATTGCTGCTAGCACATTACTTCCCTTATGCCCTTGTGTCAGCGGCAAATCAATCAAGCGTACCAAAGTCGTACAAAACCGGATTGTAAGGCACGCTATTGATTTTTGAGAAATGAAGAGGCTAATATGATCATTTTCATTCAATTTTATCATCAGTATTAGTCAAGTTTGTTCTCCAAAAGAGCTGCAATATTTGACTAAAGTAATCAACGAAAAGAAGAATGAATTTGTGAGCTGTATTTTTCAGAACATAAGAAAACAGATTTATTTTCAATTTTCATGAAAATATCCACGACTGTGCCTTATCCGAAACTGTCCACCAAGATAGCATTTAGCATTAGCCAAAGTAACAACACAACACTAAACATTGTTCAAACTTTTTTTTAATCGTGTGTTTGAGGATCCCTTCCTGTTCTTGCTCAAAGCAACGCCCATGCAGGCCAGCCTGTGAATAATGAAATTCGACATATAAATTGACGTCTATTGAAACGGATTGGGAGGAAACCAGTGCTTTGAATTAATCGTCCGATAAAACAGTAATCTGTAATTTTCCATGCCTAAAAATCGGCATTCACTCATTCAAGGGTAAAAAATTTTGCGACTTGAGTCGAACTGCTTTCAAATTGTTATGTTACCATGGAGACCATAACATCCTAAACAGAAAGTATGATGGTGATATTTTAATCCCAGCAACAGCATGCGATGTGACACTTTTGTTCCTCCCCTTCATTCCGTTCGTCTTGTTGAGTGACCCAAAGAGGTCCGCTTCGGATTCCCTCCGTGCGGAAACCTGTCACAAGCTCAGTTGGAGTTTGGCAAAGACATGGCCTCCCTCCCCGTGTCACTGCCAGCAAACACTAACCACGAAGGAATACTCTGCAAGTGAAGCAATCTGTGTGGAACGAATGTCTTCTTCAGCGTTTGAGATGAAGAGTGACATCCCGTAGCTTGTGCAATCTCTTTAACTCTTTGTGCTTGTGAAATTTCAAGGGTAAAACTTAAGAAGGTTGGAAACAGTTTCATGGAAAATACTTTAGATATTGTAATTAAGCATGGACTGATAACCGATTTGACACTTTACCATGATGAATTTAATGATGTTGTCACTACTGGGAGATGAAGATGGACTGGATGAACGAAATCACGTCATGATGCTTAGCATGCCTTGTGTGCGTTTTGTGGATCTTATAAGATGGCTCTCAAAACGTAACTTCAAAAAAGGATAGGTTAGTGCTTATTTTTGATCAAAAACACATTTATGCTCATGTTAGCCAAACAAACTTGCCATGTGTTTAATTACCATCTTTTGTGCATTATAAGGCACACCGGATCATAAGGTGCACCCTCAATTAATGACATATTTTAAAACCTTTTCCATATATAAGGCGCACCGTATTATAAGGCGCAACAGTAGAAGCAGTCAAACTTTATTAGTAGGTTACAAACCAGCTTTCTGACAACTCCATTCACTCCCAAAAAGAATAAAGAACTGTCTTATGTTTTATTTTATTGGTATTTCCATGACAGTTTATCTCTTAACAGCAAGATATAACGTGTAGTGCAACATTTATATCAGGAAACTTTTCCTCCCGTGCAATCACAATATAGTAATACCCAAAGTAATCACAATAATAACTCAAATAATAATTCTAAACTCTCAATAGCATAATAACTCAATGTCAATATGACCAACCTTGTTCAACTGTAAACATACAAAAGAAACAGGTAAAGCTAAACTTATCTACGAATCCCAATCTCAATATTGATCCATATATACGGTGCATCGGATTATAAGGCGCACCATCAGCTTTTTAAAAAAAATTAAGGCTTTTAGGTGTGACTTATAGTGTGTAAATACGATATTAGTGATGACATTCAAAGTTATTTTGAAAATACAGGAAATCACATCATTATTTTAAATGATTTATTCAAATTAGCGCACCTCACAGTGGATGGACATTGGTGGAATTATGGTGCAGTTTGACATTGTAGGACTAGTGATACGGTATCATCAGTGCTTGCCGAGCTGACGGAACAAGCTGCCTCTGAAAATACTTAGAGGGCAATTTGTTTTTGTTTGTTTGTTTTTCTTTACCTTCCTGGCTTGCATGGAGGATAAGGAATGGGTGTTAACCTGTTTGGACAAAAGCAAGTTTATCAATTGAAATCACATCATGATGCTTCGCATGGCCTTTTTGCGTTTTGCTGATCTTACAAGATGGCGCTCAAAATGCAACTTTATTGCTCAAGCTAGTCAAACGAACTTGCTTTCTGTATAATTGATAGGGTTACAAGTTATAACATACCAAGTTATTTTGAAATATATCATTATTTCAGAGGATATTTTTCAAAGTCTAGTGTGCCTCTCAGTTAGACAGTAATAAGACCAATTATACGGTATCACTAGTGTCTGCAGAGTTGACTCAACAAGCCGCTTTGTTTAAAATAATTAGATGGCAATTAGTGTTTATTTATTTATTTATTTTACGTTCTTGTTATACATGTTGGATAGTTTACCAGTGGCGGGCACTGTCACTTGAAAAAAAAAAAAAAAAAAGAATGTTAATGTATTTATTCATTCATTTGTACTAAACGTGGTACACATTTCTCAATGTACCAAATATTCAATATTTTGATAAAAATCAAATTAATTGTGTGGGATGGGAAATAAACTGCGCTGTTATTTCAATACCGTGATATTTTTGCTCATGGTTATCACGCCATCAGAATCCAATAAGAGCTCATGCCTAACGGCAGTCTTTGCCACACGTGCATTCACACTGAGCGCTGTTGTGTTTCGTCAACTGCATACGCTGCAAAGTACGTGCCTGTGAGCTGCACTTTCTCAGTCGCCTAAAGGTAAAATTGTGAGTGGCCATCTGCCGGATCTGGTGGGGCACTGCCCCATTTGCCCCTTGAACTGCAACGGGAATTTACCGTCACACCGCGGGACGTCCTAGTGGCTCGTTATATATCATAGCGTCTTGAGGGAGGGGAGACTACAGTGCAACAACATCATTAATGTGAGAGTCATTAATCGTAGAACGCAGAATCTGGGTATAATGAGACCATGCCGTGATTAGTCTTTTTGTATGGCAAATTTATTATTAATGCTAGAAAACAATTACACTGAAATCGTGTTGTTTTTTTTTCCACGTGTGTTGTGAGAGCATGTGGAAACTGCACAGTAACCGCTGACCTTGTCCTGCTTCCTTTCTTCCAGATGAGCGTCCTCTCGGACCACCTGACAAGTGCGACTGAAGCCAAAAGAAGGTCCCCCGACGAGGGCGAGAGGTGGTGCGTCCCGTCCTCCCACCCCACCCCACCCACCACCCCCAACCCGCCCTCAGTGAGAACAGCATGGCACTTCATTTAAATTCTGCAAGGAGACATCCCATAAATCACCAGCATTCTGACTAATGGCTTCTCCGTTGAGGGAAAACTTGCTGCCTGGAGACGACGGTGCGCTCTACAAAAAGTATGCACCATGTTTTTTTGTTTTTTTTTGTGCTGTGTGTAATTGTGCCCTTTGACCACACAAATATCCCATGTGCTCCCCCATAATTAGCACTCATAATTCGAACGTGACGTCAAAATGCAACACACTAAGGTAACCTTGGTTTACAAAGAATCACAGTAATGATAATTATTTAGTTTTAAGATACTTAAAATACTTTGTTCAGATTACATTAGTTCAGGCTAGATTGCATTATGGTATGTTACATTACAATAGTAAGAAATGGAAAGAAATAACAAGATTTTTATTCCATGTGTTTAATTTTTATTGAATATTTATTGAGTTGAATATTTCATCTTTGTTTCAGCAAAACGTGTTGTTTTTCCTCAGGCGCAGTGGTTTCTTAAAAGTGACTTAGTGAGATAAGTTCGGCCCAAGAAGGAAGTTTTTTTTTTCCTCCTCCAACATTTAATTTCACTTATGTATTATTGTTTTTAATACTGTAAGAAAAATAAAAACAAAATGTAACCATAACCAGAGCTCAGTTTGTGAATGTCATATGACCAACAGGTAATTCCTGATTGGTTGTCAGGCCTTCAACACAGCTGATGTCTTTTTCGGTTGACAAGTAGAAAATGTTTTTAAAGCTATAGATTGTACTTGATGAACTATTTGGTAATTAGAGACAAAATAATAACTTTTTACCGTTGAAAATGGCAAAATAAGTGGAATATTCATTTTAACATTGGATTGGATATTGGTTTTCATGGTATCATATTGAATTGCAGGTTAGATTGGATTCGATTAATTTAGATTCATTATTTTTACCTTCATCGTCATGCACTATAGTACATAGAAATGCAATTTAAGATTTAATTATTATAGCAAACTGATGAAAAGGTGATGGTGAAAGTCTAGGAGATTTCTTAGAATGCTGAACCATCGGAATTTGAAGATCAAGTCCGTCAATGTAATCAGGTTTGTGTTACCTTTATCATGATGATATTTTGATTTTTCCTGTTTTCATCAAAAACCTCATCATGAAGTTTGAATGGTCAATATGCGTTATCTTTAGGACTCCATAAAGGGGCTGAGTGCCCTACCCTGCAGTATGCCAGTATTCAAAATAATATACTGTATAACCTTAGAAAATAAGACCTTTCCTGCCTTTGAGAGCACCTGTCCATGTGAATAGAGGTCCAATTTCCAACATGATGATTGTACCAATTTGAGAAGGCCTTACGCGGCATTGTTGCGTGGTTATTGTGCGCTCATCCTGTCCGGACGGGAGCAGACGAGCTGAGGTTAAGGTCAGTGTGTGCGACTTGTTTGCATTGTGATGAGACACAGCACCTCGGGGCCCCAGTTTGCATCCCGTCGTAACCCTCGCCCTCACGGCCTGTCACTTCCCATGCGGCGCCATGTTAGACGCGCACGCCAAGCCACTAAATAAATCAACTCCGTGATCGCTCTCCTGCGCTCGCACACGCATCTGTTTAAAACAATCGCTGAATATATTTCATGGTTTATTGCCACCTGGAATATGTCCCTGATTTCTGTCCGACCAAGTGTGTCGTTTTTCGAGGCTGGTCGAACAGTGTAACGTTGCACACGCGTATAGACTCATTCATGTTGTAATGTAAAGATTTTGCCATGTCAGTAGGTGGCAGTATTTCTTTGTACTCACTTTTTTTGCAAGTTTAAGCTTTTTCAGAATCAAAAGCGCAACTAGCTTGTTAGATAACTAGTTAGTTAGTTGGTAGAGGAGAAACATTTACATGTTGGCGGTTTTGAGTCAACATCCCAAATTAGACATTTGTTTTGACTTTTGCCATTAATCAACCCTCAAATCTGAAATGGCGCCATCGGGCACCAAGAAGTAGCCAGCTCCTAAAACAGATGGACATCATTTTTAAAAACTTTTTTTTTTTCATTTTAATTTGTATTTACAAGGATGTTATTATTAGTGTTGCATTAGTGTGTGATTAAAAAACTTCCTTTTTATTTATGAGAAGAAAACATGAAAAATTGACGGATGAATAGGAAAGTTGGTTAGTTAGTTAGTTAGTTAGTTAGTTAGTTAGTTAGTTAGTTAGTTAGTTAGTTAGTTAGTTAGTTAGTTAGTTAGAAAGCTTTAGTCTGCTTAGGTTTTGAGTCAAGGTGCCAAATTAGGACTTTGACTACCCTTAATTAAAAAAATGACATCACCTGTCCAATTGACACGCCCTCGGTGTACCAGGAAGTAGCCTGCTCCACTTTGACTTTTTTTCATGCCGAGTCGTATTGAATTTAATTAGCATTGACTAGTAATATTAATGCTAGGACTTCAACAACTTATATTTTATTGTGAAAGAGGAAAAATTTGAGAGGAATATTGATGAATGGAATGAGGATGTTTCGATTACTGGAAAATTATTTTGGCAAATTCTAATTATATGACAGGGGTTCTCATCTTTATTCACTGATGACCCTATGAAATATTTTTTTCTCCCAAGTAACACCTAATCACCATTTTTGGAAGGAAAAAAAATGCTTTCAATAAGTTGATCCATGTCTGACACTAAATATTGAATCTACTTATGTAGTGGTATTTTAAGGGATATTTTTTTTCAACTATTCCAGAAGATAGATTTTGAAATATTGCCCCGCTAATAAAAACAGTTTTATAAACAAAATAGTCATACAGCATTTTGCAAAGAAATCACTTTAACACAATTTAGCAATAACTTGCTCCATGTTCCCATTAATGTTCTCTTAATTTGAAAATCAAAATGCCCTGTTTACTGTCACGCATTAAAAAGCATTCAATTAGATTTACTGAAAGAAATCCCGTTAAAACGAGTGTCTCCATCGTATTATTTAAGGCCCAGCTGTCAAGCTCCAGTCCTCGAGGGCTATAGTTCGTGTTTTCCAGGTTCCTCTCCCCAGAACACCTGATTCAAATGATTACTTCATCAGCAAGCTCAGCAGGAGCTTGGAAATTATCCTAATTATTTGAGCCAGGTGTGTTTGGGAGGGAAGCATCAAAAACGCGGAGGATACTGGGCCTCAAGGACTGGACTTTGACATCTGCGATTTAAGGTATTACTTTAAATGTCATTCAATTTGTTTTTTTTCCAGCTCAAAATTTAATCACCTTGTTGTTTTGTATCGTGTTCCCCCTTGTGTACTGAATATACATCAGATCTTAAAATCAAGGAAAGTGTTAAAATGACCCCGGGATGAATTCCTTCCACCTTCCAGCATATTTGCCTCACCGCTTCCATGTCTTGAAATGAGCTTCGAAGCCAAGGTTGCACGAGACTCACGGGCAGTCCCACCGCGGCGTACGTCCACCTGTGGCCTTGAGATAGGCGCCATCTCCATTCAGGTGAAGCGATGCGGCCCACACATCACTACACAGTCAGACGCACTCACTACACAAGCTTAGCAGCATGACACCTTGCATGCAGAGTGAGAGAACGCGTTATAAGAGCAAACCCTCGGAGGCATGATCCCGCCTCGTGTGAGGGGTCACTTCTCATCTTAAACCTTCCTTTTTGTCCCGTTCCACCACCGCTGTCGTTTGTGTGTTTTTCTCTTCATCTCCTGTAATCCAATCTCATTAGCCCCATGAATGGGAGGCTCACTGTGTGAATCCATTAAGAACGCTCCCTCTCCTTTTGCAGCCGCTCTCCTTTCTGTCTAATCTCTCTAACCCCGTGGGATTAATCGCCCACTGAGAACAAAAATCGACCCATTTAATCGCTAAGAGATGTGACAAACGTCCTGCCAGTAGAGAGCTTGCGCTGGGAAATTATTGGCCAATTGATATTCACTGGAGAGTGAGATCACTGTGTTGTAATGCTGGCTTAATTAGTTATTACCTCCACCAAGTCCAAACTAGGATATGTACAGTCAGGGTGGAAGGCGGTTTCGGGGGTACTGACTTCAGAGGGCTGTGGTCTCCCTAGGCAGTGTTAGAACATCAGCTTGAAGATCTTCATGAACACAGAATACGCTTTTAAAAATGGGCCATTCTGGCAAATACCAAAACTCAGTCTAGCCTGCCCCTGCGCAGAATTAGACTGTGTTAATAGCAAGTGCCAACCTCGGAATGTGCTTCGACCCCCCAGGTGCCACTCCAGATAATTGAAATGTCACGGCAACCGTGCAGCACTCGTAAACCTCTTCGACGCACGAATGCAGGTAAATGAATCTTGGCACCCTCTACTGGTACACGGTTCATACAACAGTTTGTAGAAGATTACTTTCACAGCCTGTCATCTCGCTGTAAAGAATAATAAACGTAACGTGAACAGTGGGATATTTTCCCTGATATTTTTAGGGCTAAAAGTGAATATTGGAAATCATTGTGTGACTGTGACGCCAGCCCAGAAGCAACAATGAAATTGTTTTGTTTTGCACAAAATAAGTCCTTAAAAATTGATCAATTTGGTTCCAATAACCCCGAAAATTGGGTTGTAAAAAATTCTGTCAAGTTGACCCAAATTTGGGGTGGGTACTGTTTTAACAGTAGAGTGCACACCCTCAAAATAGGTTAGTTAAAAATAAGCCAACTAACTGTTTAAAAAAAACAAAAAACGCACACTGCCTGGGTCAGTTCGACCCAAATGTTGTGTTATGTCCTTTTTTGACCCATTTTTGGGGTTGTTTGTAACAATAAAAAAAGGGGTTAAAAAAAATGGACTCACAAAATATTCAGGCCAATTTGATGCAACTTCTTAGGTTTTTATTTTTCAAACACTCAATTTTCTTTCTTGTTTCATACAACACGTCTTGTACAAAGTTTCTGAGCTTTATTTCGCATGAAAGTTGAATCAAATTGATCCATTGGGTCAGCCTGTTTTTTTCTTAACCCAAATTTGTCTTTTTTTTTCAACCCAACTTTTTTGTGGTATATATTGAGGTATTCTCAAGTAAAATATGTGCCTCATCTCAATAAATATTGGGTAGCACCATAAAGGCCATCGTTTTGCCCATGACAAATCCAGGAGCTCCTTTACGTCACTCATGCCATTTCCTCCACTTTCTCCTTTAATTGGCCATTTGTGTCACCTCAAGGTGGTGATTCTAGACGTCTCACAACTTGACACGCCGGCTACTCATCACCTCATTCCCGCCATCGGGAAAAAAAAAATAAAAAACAAACCTTCGCTTGAGTGATGTCAGCGCCGTCGTTGTTTAAGTTTGGTTAAAAAGTTTAGACCTGCAATAGCAGTGGGGTGCGGAGGGGATCGTTATGAAATATTAATAAAGCGTCTGGAGAGTACAGTAGATCATGAGCGGGGCCAAAGCGGCGAGGAAGCTGAATACACGATGGGCCAAAGTGGGCCGGGGGCTGTGTGGCGTTCGCTGAGCATTCATTAACCTTTGGCGGCCGCCGCGCGTACCTGCGCCGGCTTAGTAGCGCCGCTCTTCATTCAAAAGATGGCCGCCGACAGTCCGGGCCTTATCTCGAAATTCAGTTCAATTCCCACAGCAACGGCGGTATTGAAATTGTCGTCGAGCGCGGCAGGGTGGAGGGGGGTAAAAGGTCAGAGTTTGGATCGGGGTTCGAACCCCCGAACTTCAGCTTTCCAACCTGACTTGATTTGAATTGCAAATGTGTCAGCAGTCAGCGGTGGGGTGCAAAAGGGGGATCATGTGAGGGGGGAGCTACTGCTGCAAGAGCTGCATATTCTCTTGACAATTTTGCTGGATTTTGCACACAAAAAAAGTGTTTTAATTAACAGAAAGTAGGGCTCAATGAAAAATATTCTAAATGTCTCTTTTCCCACCTCAACATTTCAATTGCGATTTACAGTGTGATTATTCACACTGTGTCAAATTTTCCATTATAATGATTTTGTGCTTGGTGTTGACTTTTATTCAGTAAGTTTTAATTCGGTTTTGGAGGAGAGTTAATTGTGTAATCTATAATATTTTGTTTTAGTGTAGTTTTTATCATTGTTATTTCTTCAAACAGTTTGTTTTAGTTTAGTTCATGTTAGTTTTAGTATGTGTGTTTGTCTAAACACTTTTGATGCCAGCCATATAAATAAATAAAAACTTTGAACTGCTATTTAACTTGCCACCAGATGGCACTCTTCTCTCGTAAATACAATCAGGTGCGTTACCGTTGTGTTGGTGTGGTATTCTAACAATCCAAGTGTTTTGGTTTGCTGTTGAAAATATGTTGGTGCTGCTCTTATTTCTGTAACCAGGGAGTATGGGGGGGAAAAGTTTTTAATAAAAACAAACATTTTCTACATTTTCATGTACCATTTTTCAGTGTTAATTTCTGCTTGTAGTTTATTGAAGTCGATACATGAGAAAAATAGATTTTCTGTTCAGTTTTTGTTGGTTCGGTGCAATTTATAGTCCGACAAATATGGTATTTTGTAGGAAGGAACGTTTTGAGCTCAGGTATTATTTCATTAGTCTTTGTTAACTATAACAAACCATTGGCATTTTTGGGAGGGCATTTTTGCGGATGGCTGAACCTTTTCATTGACTACTCGACCAAACATTTCGTTTAAAAAGTTTATGGGAAGAAAAAGCAAACATTTTTCTGTCCGAAATTGTCCAAAAAGATGACAAGGTGCCCTTTGGGGTCGTGAGACTTTGCTTTGCAGTGGATGTTTAGCACACAAGTCCCCGCTTGGCCAAGATCACAGGTTTGTGCGTGACAAAGTGAAAGGAGGAGCGAGCCGCTGTCAACCAAGTGCGAAGCCTTGATGGCTTGACACATTTTCTTCCCTGCCATCGGCGGCCTCTAATCACACGGCGGCCGCACGAAAATGTGTTTGTGTCGCGGCGACACGTTGTACGAGCCGTGTCGTTTTGTTGTTCCTCTCGCTTCTCATAGGCCGATGAGGATGATAATAACTCGCTAGCGATGATAATGAGGCATTTCTCCAAAGGATATTAAGATGGTATCTTCGTCGTCTGACACGCAGGGCGGCGGCAGATGAGCCCGCGACGAGCGGTGTGTGTCTAATTACGGGATGGCGGCCATCCCGACGGCTCGTCTGTTTGAAGAACATGGCAACTGCGCGGCTTCTCCCAAAGTGTTCATTTCTTTTCCGTAAGTCAACATCATTTGTTTCTAATAAGATCAAACAGTCACAGCGAAATGCAAGGACAGGCGGAGTCGCTTGGAACTTTGTCAACACAAAGTTTGACAGCCATTAGGAAAGTTTGTCCCAAAAAGAGCAATTAAACATGTATTGAATATAAGTCAGTAATCGAGTACTCTAGTACTTAATTACATTGTAAAGTCAGTGAATACTTTAATCTATGAAGTAATGGATTACTTTAATACTTAGTGCCAGCCATTCTTCCACACTCCTTTTGCCAAACAACAAAAAGGTAATGTGTTACTTTAGTAATTAAAGGACCAAAGTATTGATTTACTATAGGTCATATGTACTGAAATAATCACATTACTTTTTAAGCTCTGAAGTTCTAAAGTAATCAAGCAATCAATTACTTTAGTCTAGAAACTAATTGACTAATTGACTTTAGTACCGGTACTTAATGTAGTGCCAGCCATTCTTACTCCTTTTGCCAAACAACAAAAAACATAATTAATTTCGGTTATATGTACTTTTTCAGCACTCAAGAACCAAAGTAATCACTTAATTGATTACTCATTACTTTAGTCATAGATAATCAATTAAGCCAATCCAATCCAACTTTATTTGTTAAGCACTTTAAAACAACCACAGCTGACCAAAGTGCTGTACAGAGAAGTAAAAACAGACACAACAGCTCAAGGACATAAAACGCTAAATCTGATAAGACAAATGAGTAAGGGTCAAAAATAGAATAAAATGAAGGGTAAAAAGAATCAAATGATCAATTACTTTCATGCTCAATTCCCTGCTAAAGTACCAAAAGTGATTGGTTACTTTAATCTTTGAAGTAATTAGATTATTTTGGTACTTAATTTGTGTAAGAATTTCATTCTTACACACTCCTTTTGCCAAACTCCAAGAAAAATATGGGAAAATATCCAAATATCTGGGATTGAATATCTAAAAAACTTACAAATAGATGAAATGAATTGAATTAGTTAAATGAGAAAAAAAATAATAACATTGTCTCTAACCTTTTGACTGTGCGCTATATTTCAGAAACCGTAAGGAATATAAGAGTACACATTATTGCCTCAACTGCAGCCGACTGTTAAATACCAATAAAAGTAACACGTTTATTAGATCCGCATCCATTTGAGGGCAGTTTATTTTTCTGCTCCAATATCATAGCGAGGTTGAGATTGACGGCCTGATCTGCAACAAGCCAGCAGGGAACCATTCACATCTTTTGGCCCGGCTTTTGATGAGCTCCCACTGTGTCTATTATTTACATTTATATTTACATAGCCGTCTATACGCCGCTGCACCATGGCCACCCCCGCCGCAGATTGATGTCATCTCGCCGCAACATCGAGGCCCGCTTCGTCTCTACCGTGAATGCTATCGCAATTTGAAAAAAAATCCCCTCCTTTCCCTCCCTCCCATCAGCAACAATTAGGAACCCCGGCAGCACTACATGCACATTGTCTCGGCTCGTTATTGTTTCACTCGCTCACTCGCAGCATATCAATGCGTGGTGGGGAAATTAGCATGCGGGGCCGTGCGCTAGCTACACCATGTGACACCTCGCCGCACCTTCCCTGCACCCTTGGGGTCGCTCCGGTTACAAGCACACACGGGGAGGCCATTAGCAAGGAGGAGAATATGGCTTCAAATTTTAATCCAAGCTCTCAGTTCTTTTTTTAGGGCAGATTTATTGCATTGTTGTAACTTTGGATAAGGATAACCATTATATTGCGCCATAAAACACGGCGCATACTTTATTTTGAGGCCACATAAAATGTCACTTTGAAGACTTGTTCATGATGGGCTCGTCAAATTTTGGAGGTGTCTTCATCCTGCTGGAGTTTGACATTACTAGTCAAAGGTTTGGGGACACCAAGTGTCTAAAAATGTCCTTAAATGAAGACACCATTGATTGATTGAATTGAATCATTGACATCACGAAGAATTGGAATTATTTGGGTTGGGTTTTTTTGTTTTTTTTTTAAATCAAAATACATGTTCTATAAATTAAATTGAGGGCAGGAGTTGCAATCTACTCCAGTCCCAAGTTGGGTCGATGGGCACACTCTTATTGTTTTCATGTTTGGTCAACTCCAAATTTCTCTATAACCACAGCTCTCCGTAAGACTACATCCAATGAGAATGGGAACGGGAAGGGATAACAGTTCAGTTACCGTATGAGGTTTAATCATTAAGATTTGAGTAAATTTGTGTACCGCAGTAAAATTTGTCTTAAATATGGAAGGTTTCCACAATTAAAATTCTGTCGGGAGGAGTGACACTACTTCACGGTTTTTTCACTAATCGCAGCGGGTTTAATTACACACATATATAAACCACTCACACATAAACACAGTAAGTAGAAGAAAGAATACATATGGTCCTAGAGCTGTCCAGATGGGCCATATCAGGGACTTTCCTCAATTTCTTGATTGAAGTGAATAATAATAAGAAATTCTGTCATATTTCGGAATTCAGTTTATATTCAGGGGTTTGAGTTTTCTCATCTTCCTTTTCCTTTTTGGTTGCATTGTGTGCATGAATAACAATGAATGGGTGGTCTGTTACGCTCACATAGACTCCCATCTTAACCTTATACATGATGAATCAAAGGGACATTTATGCAGATGAGGGTGGAAGACGGAAGAGGGGGAAAAAAAACGCAGGGGTTGTTTTGGCTTCCCGGCTCATCCCTGGAAGCACCTGAGAGTATCAGAAGCGAAACCAGGCCGAGGCTTCGGGGAGATCTCTTCATGGCCCCTCCAAAAGGAATGCCAGAGGAGGGCAACTGGCACGGCGTCCGGTCCGGGGCTGCTGCGAGGCCGCCATCTGGCATCTGTCACTGCGACTTTCGGACTGGGGAGCCCCCGCCTCCCCCGCTCCAAAGATGGACGCGAACCTGCGGTGGGATTATGTACTGCGAGCTGCTAATAATGGTGAAGAGTCTCCCGGGCTGTCCCTCCCGAAGCAACGGCGCAATAAAGCCGGGAGCTAGCGAGTGCATGGCTATTTAATGGGAAGGGAAGCTTGTGAGCCGTCGTGCTATATTTGCAGACAGACTCTCTGTTTGAGCACCCCCACCACTTGCCAGTGGACCACCACCTTTGGAGGAGACTTGACATCTCCTGTTTCTGCTAGCGTGGGCGACCGCAGACAGCAAACAGTGCACAGGATCGTGTGAAGCCAAAGAGAATAACATAAAAGTGATAGAAGTCTATTTTCTGGAAAATCCAGGCGCCATGACTTGATCAGGTTTGCTCGATGCATCGATCGCGAAGGAAGTATTGGTAGATCACATGACATTGCACAAAAAACAATGGCGCTAAAAGCTAACTGTAGATACACATGCAGAATGTGACATGTAATAGCATGTTTATTAGTATACTAATAATTTTACTGCGCTTATGTTATTATTAAAAGAATATTTTTTTCTTTATTATTTTTTAACTGCATTAATGCCCTGCGCTGATGTTCGTGGTGATGTCAATCTACATGCACAAACCTCACACTCTATTCCCTCACTTTGGTCAAGCTAATGCTGCATTAGAGGAAAATGGGAAGGCCAATCTATTGTTTGTCCCAGTTCTGACCTTAATGTGTTCGAGACAAATTCCGAGGCTGATTCCGATAAATCGACTCGGACAGCGGTTCAGTCTGCTCATTTCTTTTGTTGAAAATATTGCTGTTACAAACTACAAGCTGTTACAGCTAACACGAGCTAACACAAGCTGCTGCACTGGCTGCTAACAGCCAAATGACGCCCGCCCTCTAGCTCGTCCCCTTACGCCGTAAGGCTTACGGTAATTAATGTAAGTAAGAATATGACCAATATAAAAATGTGAATCTGTGCAATGCAACTCAGTTCATGTAGCTGAAAGATCTAGGGGTGTGTAGACTTTTCATATCCACTGCGGTTCTTTCCTTTTTTGTGTGTGTGTGTTTAGTGCTTTCAAACTTCACCTTTTACGATCCGGTACCATCTGCCGGCCCCAGAAGTCGGGACGCCGACACAACAGGGCTACTCGTGTGTTGTCTTGTTCTATTTATTCCTCGATAATGAGAAAGCAGCCGAGGGATAGGGATGGCGCTCGCTGCCAAACTGTGACGCCCTGTGAAATAGTCTCCCTCACCCATATGGCTTAGCGGCGGGGGGCGGGGCTTGACTCCGTCGACTTGGTGACAGATCTCAGGTGGCGGCGAGTCGCCATGAGTTTTCGGGAAAGTCACGCCTTTTGAATCCCGCCGTCATAATTCGCCTTCCGTCATAAGGGCCGCTTTGTTCACACGCACTAATCCCAGTTTTGGCCAAGGGTGTACGTGTGAGCGCCGGGAGACTAATTGCACGTTGTTTGAAGGGGGGCAGATTCAGGACGACATGCGTGCTAATGTTGGATTCAGGCCGCCGCCACAAGTGGAGCGTGGAGGCCGAGCCGCAGCTAGCAGCAGGCCGGCTCAAGACGGGCTCACGTGTAATCCGCCGCCGTCATAAACATGGACGCCCGCGCTCCTGGAGAGTCGTCGTCTGATGTTCTAGCGCACCCCCTTTCCTCCCGCCTCACTGCAGATTAAGGGGAATTACAAATTCTGATGAAGTCCAATTTAGGTACACGGGGATTTTATTTTCAAGGGAAAAGAAAAAAGTTCAAAATGTAAAAATAGGAATTTTACAAGATATGCAATTTGTATTTTTTCAGGAAAAAGCTGTTGATAATTTTTTTCATGATGGAAAAAGTACAAAGTTGTTGTTGGGTATTTGATTTAAAAAAGGCTAACATAAAAAATGGAAAATTATTTAAATTTTGCATAAATTATATAAACATAAATAAATGTATATACATTTCTAACATGAGAATAGTTATTATAGAAAGTTGCATTACTACATAACTATTGTAGCAACAATAAAAGTTAGTAAACTTTCTTTTAGAACTTTAGAAATGATATTAAACTATTCTAGTAATAATAACATTTTACAAATGAAATGTATCTAATTAAACATGAGTAATATGACAAGAAAAAAGTTTTTTTTATAGTGTAAAGATAATAATATTGAACTAAGGATATTTGATTCAAAAAGTAACAAAATGGTTTTAGAATTTTTTTAAATATATTTCTAACATGATAAAAGTTGTATAGAAATTATATGCAACTATTGTAGTAATATTAAAACTGTATTTATTTGAAAATAATATTACAAGAACAAAATGAATGTAAAAAGTTGTACAAAGTTTTTGTTGTTACAAGAATATTTTATTTAAAGTCAAACAATGGCTTTATAGAAAATTACATAAATACCTAACATAATAGTTTTATGGAAAATTCTATACAGCTATTGTAGTAATATTAAATATTGATCAATAAATGTATTTCTAAAAAGGCCTAAAATTCCAATAATTTCTTTTTCATATGGAAAAAAAGTTAGTTATGAGGTCAGAAGTCAATTTTTGTGTATTTTTTTTCACATCAGGAAAAAAGTAAAAGTAATAGCTGTACATTCGCGAAAAAAATGTGTTCTTGTAACGTTCAAGTTTTGAATTAAATGTTAATTTTCTCGGTAAAGACTTTAGTAGTCATAATAATCCATATTCATCCTTTTCCTAAAGCCACTTATCCTTACCAGGGTTTGTAATATTCACCCAAAAATCAATTTTATACATTAAAAAAGATAAATACTGCAAGCGACTTTTTTTTTTCTCAAAAGAAAATAATTGGTTTAGTATAATAGTAATAATATAAGTACCTGGGATTGAATGTCCGGATGTCTTAAAAGACGTAAAAAGACGTCTTTGGGAGTGAATGAGTTAAGATTATAAATTTAGAGTCTTTGAATGAATTTCACAAAAAAAAAAAAAAAAGACTAAAGAACAAAGAAAGTTCCGCAGACTTGTGCACCGATCCGTAGCTTGATCCAAACTCCGCTGGAGCTGTGTTGCCACAGTATGTGGTCTCCAGTCACGTTTTTGTAGCACTTCCTCACATCTTCCCCATCAGTTGGGGGTGTTGGGGGGGGGGAGACCAATAGCATCCAAAAAACAAAGAGCCAGCACACCTGTGGCGAGGCAACCTGACGGGCCGGACCAAAACAACCGAGCATGACGTCATCATTATGGACCCCCCCACCCCAGGTGGGACCACGCTTGTCTTGATCTATTACAATCATAACGTTAGTGTGCCTAATGTTCAGCCTAATAAAAATGCATGGAGACATTTAAGTCATAAAAACTTTATTTATTGTAGTAGTGCACTGCCTTCTTCTCAAGAGGCACAAAATCGTTCATATTTACTTTTGATTGACAAATCTTGAACCCATACGTGTTACATGATTTCAGTGTTGCTTTGACTTGCAATTTTCACGTGTTGACCGCGCCCATAACGTAAAATATTGTAACTCAAATCATTTTTCCCTTCCTACCTGAATTTGAGTGACGTTTTTCGAAGGCCAACCCCCTTACGGACCTTTTCTCAACCGAAACGACTCTTGCCCCTTCAACCGTTTAACATCTGACGAAATCCACCGTTTTCTATTCATTTCCCGTCTTTCAGGCGGGGTGGAAATGAATCACGGCGCTGTCAAGGAGAGTCGCGGGAATAATAACGGCGTGCCGGGGAAGGGGGGAAAACGTTCATAGCGTTCGCTTTTTTCCTGAACGACACTTGGGGTGTCTTTGGGGACATCACGTTCATAGCGCCTCATTTTATCTGCCCGGCTCCTCTCTATGTTGGTGTTTTTCTAAATCCGTTCAGTGCCAAAGACCTGTTTATACGTCAATGGCATCCAGACATTTATTTAGAAATGATTTTATTATTATTATTATTATTATTATTATTATTATTATTATTATTATTATTATTATTATTATTAGGATAAAGGAGGGTCAAGCTTGAATCCCGCAACTCATTGTTGATTAACTCATTCAATACCAAAGTTGTATTTTACAATTTTTCAAGAATCTAGACATTTAATCCTAAATACTGAATAATTTTCTCATTATTAAAGTAAATGATTTTCCATGAATTATTATTTAAAGTACAGTGGACCCCCAGGTAACGTGACCCCAGCTTATGTTTTTTTCGCGTCACAAGTGGAAAAAATTTTTCGTCCCCTCTTTACAGCATTTTTCCCGCTTTAAGGCATCAACAACACTTACAAAATTCAAACTTGGCGGGCAGTGTGCATGTTTATGACTGTACGAGGCACACCGTGCGTCACTAAAACGCTGGTCTGCTATTGGTCGGCGTCATGGCGTCCCTAAGATGCTGGTCTACAACTACACCTGTGCTTTACAACTTTAGTCCCAAAGTCATTGATTCTTTCAGTACTTTAATTGTAAGGTTCTTGATTGATTGATTATAAAATGCAATTGATTTCTTTAGTGCTCCGTTATGTAAAGTAAGGAATGACTTTAGTACTTAATTACATATCAGTTTTGTGTTTACTCGTGAAACGTATGCGAGAGAGCTATTTTTTTTTTCAAACTTTCCAAGGCGACACTACCAAGTGAGCGTCATTTCAAGTGCATAGGTGTCCAAAAAGCACTACTACATGAATGAATTTATCGGTAAGAGCTTGAAGCGTCCAAATGATGTTTGGAAACGATGCTGTTGTTAAAACATTCTTTTAGCGGAAGTAGAAGGTTTTATGGGAGCGTAACATTAAATATACACTATATGCGTTGTAATCACTCACAGGAGGGGGCTACAATGTGTGCTTTTTAAAGAAAGTCACACTGATTAATTTTTCCAGTGAGAAACATTAGAGCCGCTCACAGCTGTGCGCCATATTGAGACATTTAATGAGGACACATGCACAAAGTGTAAAAATATACAGTATATTTTTTTTCCAAGTGTAAATGTGAAAATGAGTTCTATTATTTTATAAGTGCCATTTTCTGTGTGATTTTTTTTTTTTTTTATCTTTTTATCCCGTGGTTGTACAAATGTATACACACATATATACATAAGTGAACTAAATGGTTGTTAGTTTGTTGACTTTAGATGGTTATCACTAGCACGCTAATGCTAATAGCTATTGCTGACTGGTTAGCATTGGAATTTTGTTGGGGTTTAAAAATGTATATGGACAAAAAATAATAATGAGTAGTATTATGGAAAATAATTATTTAGCAAGCATAGGTATTACATTTTGTTGTGACTTGTTATAAAGCAACAACCTACGTACAATAAAGTAAAATAGCAGTTCAAACTCAAAATCAATACTTCGATAGCGTACTCTTCTGTCTCCCCCTGTTTGAATGATTGATTGCTTTATTGAAAATATAAAAACATTGCACTATAAATATACAGTGATCCCTCGTTTTTTCCGGTTAAGGGGGATCTGAAAAAATACTGTAATTTCCTAAGTTTAAGACACACCTGTGTATAAGACACATCCTTCGACACAAACTTATTTTCAACACTTTGGCAACAATGTAGAAACTATAGAAAAACTGAATATATTCCTCCTTTGTAAACTCTTCCTATTAGCTTATGTTCATATCCATAAGTTATATATTTGTTGCGCATTAAGTTAAGCGTGTTTCAGATTTCCCACATTGTGAGCAGTCAATGTAGAAACTCTAGAAAAACAGAATATATTCATCTTTTGTAAACTCTTCCTATTGGCTTGTGTTCATATCCATAAGTTATATATTTGTTGCGCATTAAGTTAAACGTGTTTTACATTTCCCACATTGTGAGCAGTCGGTGAACGCCTCGCTACTGTATTGTTCAATGCGATCAGAGCAGTTGTTTTTCCTTTTCCTCGCGATGTGGTTTGAGTTCATTTTACCATAAATACCCGAAGTTGAGCAGCATTCGTGTTTATGATTGTCTATATATGTCAAAATAACACAATTAATCAACAATTCAAATGGATTACCTTCCCAGGTTTTCTAACTGGTATACTCTTACTTGATGGAGACATCATAACATTTTCCTCTCAGTTTTAGTAAAGTTCCTGAGTGTGAACAAGGATGGACTCGAACATTCGTTCAGTCTGCCCGCTTCTTTTATTGAGAATAATGCCGTAACAAGCTCAGCTAATACGAGCTGCTGGTATCTACAACAGGCACTTGATGCTAACAGCCCATTCCCATTTGGGGAATTATGTAATTTTTTTATTCGATGAAATAATCAAAAGGAGAGTTTATTTTAAAAGATTTGATGGTGACAGCCTAACAGAGAAGGCATCATCTGTTCATTTTTCTTCTTTTTTTTTTTTTTTTTTTAATGTGCACCTTTCCAACAATGTATATGCACACGCGGTTGCCTTTCTCACCTCTCTCGCAGACGAATATTTGGAGGCGCGCCATCTGCGCAGGTGTCGCAGCATTCCGGGAGCTCTGGCTGGATGGATCAGTGCGTGATGATGTGCCAGCTTCTGACTGGAGGAGAACTGGCCCGCATAGCATGACTTGCAGGGCCACTGGCGCGCACACACACACGCGCGCACACACTCTGTGTATGTGTGAACCGAGAAGTGAAGAAAACAATTAGGGAAAGGCTGCAGCATGAGAGAAGCGAAAGCCTAAAGGGACGTGTCGCAGATATTACACGGTGAAGCCAATCGAAAGGAAGAGTGTGTTAAAGTTGATTCTGGGGGCTTGTAGACGAGTGGCGCTTTTCTGAGGGATCCCATCTACTTCTTTATTGGACACTTTGGCTGGGAAAAACACTCACAAGTGATGACTAGAGGCCAAAGATTGCTGAATTGGGAGCAGATGGCTTTAACCTAACCTCACTTTATGGGTCTTTATCAGGGTGATCATGAAGAAGGGCTTTTCTTTCATTTCTTTCATTTTTTCTGTAATTGGGCACTTTTCATAGACATATGCAGTTTGGAATTGAGGTTTTACACAAATATTAGAATTCTGGATGAGTTATTTTAAAAAAAAGTTATTTTAAAAAACGTGTACAATATTTACTAACTAAATTGTAGCATTCAAGCAAGTTATGTTTATGTTTATTTATTTATTTATGTTTAGTTGCAGCAATTTTTTTAACGCCAGTTCCCATTATGTTTACATTCAAATTGATTTAAGATGAGTATACCAAGTCTGAGCATTTTGCACAGGATCTTTTATATAAATAAATAAAACCCTTCTTTAACCCCTGTGGCATTAAGATTTAAATTATGGAAATTCCTTTGATTTTTTTTTTATGATATCATAAAAGAATCAATGAGGAAAAAAAACACTCGGGAGCTGAAATTTCCAGCAGATGATTAAAACATGAAAATGTTAAAAATGCAACGATTCTGACATTTCTCTGTAATTGCAGCTGGACATGCGAGATTTTGTGTACTAAAATAATAATTGTCCAAATTTTGACTCATATAAAACCGTTATACTTACAGTTTTTTATATGCATTCTAATATATTTTATTTCCCTGCGATTTCTGCACAATTACATGATCAGTGGTCAAACTACGTCAGCAAACAGAAAATTCTTTGTTAACGTGTTTCACCTCAAAACAATAGGTGGCGGTAGAGACCAGTTATTGGCTGTGTCTTGAAATGTCATCATCACATCACAGACATCAAAAACAGATCATAGCATTTTTCAATTGTTTTGTGGGTGTTTGTACTAGATTTAACCTACATATGCATGGATAAAAGTGATACCACTGAACAATTAGAGTGGCATAAGAAAAAAAATATTAATGAATAACTTTCATTAATACCCCTTTAAAAGCATTTGCAAAATTAGGGAAAAAAATGCAATGTGTATAGTTTGTAAAGTTTATGCACAAGGGTTAAATAACTTCTTGTAGGGTTTATAACGTCAATTAAAATTGTAATTGTCCAAAATGAAATACACATAATTGCACTTTTTAGTTCAAATATTATTTCCATTTCTCAGTCGATAGCCAGCCAAATTTCAATTTGCTTACTAGACGTGGTCAGCCGGCCTCCCCGCTACAAAATGTGAGTCACGCTTTCCTTGCAGAAGTACTTTTCAATTGAAACTTTTCGTTGGGCCTTTACATCGTTGAATGCGCCCAGTAAGCACATATACTCGGCCGTGACATATTGCAGCCGTAATCACAATGTGTCACTAAGATGTATTATTAGCATCATTGGCGCTAAACCGGCGTTATGACGTGTCAGGGACATCCGGCCAAGGCGCCGGTCGACCTCGCCTCCATCAATCTTCGCCGTCACGCCGGCCGCCTGCTGCTTTTTAAATATGTGCATTATCGCCACTTTTTTAGAGGCGGAAAGTGGAATTAATTAGCGGGCCCTGTTTTTTTTTTTTTAAACGCCCCGTTGAGTGATAACCTTTCAGAGAGTCTCAATTCAAATGTGCCATCTGGAGTTTTTAAATGAGCGCCGCGCTCTCTGTGGACGACTTTCCTTGCTTTTTCTTACGGCTCCGTTTAATGCGCTCAGTCAAAATATTAGGGATGGCTCGCTATCACTATAAAGTGCCTTTACTGTGCTCATCAGAATCGCTCAGTCCTCATGAAAATGGAGCTGACTATTCCATATCCGAGATCTAACTGTTGAACGGCTAACGTGCACGCTGTCGTCGAAAATGATCAGTTATTAAAAAAAAAAAAAAATGCTTTTACCGCCTGCAAGTAGTTATTTGATGAACATTCCATATGCTAGGTATGTTCCATATCATTTTTTGTGAGACCCTTACTAGTGCGAGTACGCAACTCTTAAGTAGTCACAAATAATACCGATATTTTATATATTTTATATTTTATATATTTTTTTTACATCCCTTTTTAAAGTTGAATGCTGCTGGGTGGAATCTCAAAGGCACCTTTGGGTGATATTGACTTCAATACGATCTAGTGAGCAAGCGTTGCCTCTAATTGTGTATTTCCTATCTGTATAAAAGCTGAGTTTTTTGGGGATATCACCCTTGTGCTGAATCTAATTCGACCTCCGTTTGTGTTGGGGGGGTCAGTGGCGTTTTTGACCTTAAGATCCGTGTTGCTTGCGATGCAGCGCTGATCGATACGGCACGCGAGTGTCCCTGATTGTGAGCTTGTTGGCGTTTGGATCAATGCTGCCAGCTAGCACTTTCACCGTCCAATTAATCAAAATCGCGCTTCAACATTGTTGATGTATCTTTGGGAAAAACCAAGGCCGCGCTATGTGCGGGGCGCGGAAAGGCATCGATTTTGGATTGAGATCGATTTTTCTACTTTGCTTTAATGCAGTCAACTGTGAATGGATTTACTTTAGTATTACTCTATTGGTTTGGTTTGAGAGGTTTTTGTTTGTTTCTGATTATTTTAAAGTATTTCTTTGTATAGTAGTTTCACAGTATATACCGTACTTGATTTCAGTAATCCGTAGAATTTTTAGTATTATTTTTATTTCATTGATTTGTAGGATTTGTGTACACAATTACATATTTGCTGTTTTGGTGGATGAGATATGTCTTTTCCAGACCGATACCAGTACGAGTACTCTTGATACCAGTTATGGATAACGCTAACAATTTTGATACACACAATATTAACAAAAAAAAGAAAAAAAAAACAACGGCATAGTTTTGCAGAAAGACCTGCAGTTTCAGAAAACTAATGACAATTTTCTATTCTTCTCATTTGTGTTTTCTACCTTGTGATTGTAAAACTGCTCAAAGAGAGAGGTCAATGGTAAATATACAGTCAATGGTAAATATATATATATATATATATATATATATATATATATATATATATATATATATATATATATATATATATATATACAAAACAAGTACCAACATTAAAAAAACAGTCATACAAGGAGAAAAAAATACCTATAGTACATCTAACATCAGTTGGAATACAAAAAAGAAAAGAAAAAGTGATAGGATGGGGAAATGTTATTCTGTGGGTGACAAATGAGCTTGGCGGGAAGGCAGCGAGCAAACAGATTGACTTTATCAAAGGTGAAGAAGAGGAAGAATATAACCATGGAAACACTTAAGAGAAGCCATCCATTGCGTCAAGCCCTGTTCAACTGTCAAGGGGTGTTAAAAAAAAGTATCTGTGTGTGTGTGTGTGTGTGTGTGTGTGTGTTTGTGTGTGTGAGAGAGAAAGGAGGTCTGACTGTAGGGAAGGCAGACAAGTCAAGCATAGGAACGTAACATTACACATGGGGGAGGTGGAGGGATCGAAGAGCTTGCCCCCATGAATCCGTCCAGCCCGTCGCTTCGGATCCGTCATCGGTCAACGGCAAAAATGTCACCCATCTCATGGTCTCGCCTTGGGCGGCGCTCTTTTAATTGTGCGGGCTTGGCTAAATGCCTTTGATGTGCCCAGCTTGAGGTCTGAGGGGGGTCAGGTGACTTTTGGCAGCCGGCAACAAGACAAGAAAACAATAAAACTGATAAATGACAGGAAGACTCACAGAAAATATCCCCCCCCCCACACACACACACACACGCACACACACCTGTGCCTCAATCGACTCACCGGAGGAGCCCCTTATTGAGCACTCGTCCGTTTACACACCAGCGCTCCCCGACGGCTTTGCGATCAATCCGATTACGTTTCTTATAAAGTGGCGTGAATGACGGCTGGGGGGTACTTTTGGCAAAGTTGTGCAACTATCTATTTTATTGTTTCGTTTATTCATTTCTCGTGATTCTTCAAATCATTTTGTTAAAATATATCATTACCACAAATTACCATGACAACCAGAGGCTGAGACAGCCAGTTGATGCAATGCACACAGCAAGGTTACGTGGGAAAAAAAAAGGACATTCAAGTCATTCAAAAATTTCCCTGATGAAGGCAGGACTTTATCACCAAACCACACTTGTGAATTAGTGTGCAGATCTGTGCATGTGGCGCATGAAGAAAACCCAAATGATCCGTTACATTAATGCGAGGATGAGGTGTGTGTTTTCTTGTCAGGGGATATGCAAATAATCCACCACATTTGCATGCATACATGCTCAAAGTCATTTTCGGAAAACACACACAGAAAATAAAAACAACAAGGAATCGTATCTTGCAGCCAAAAAGAGTGCATTGCATATTCACACACGTTAATTTGCAGAAAAGATGCGAGGAGCGAAGCAGATTGTCGTTCAATTTGCTCCCACGACTACATGCTCGCTTGTCCTCGTCTCATCTCCTTTCTTGTTGTTTTTTGTCACCCAAACGTATTGGCGCGTTGCACAATATTGATTTGGCTCCGGCGAAGGGCGGGTATTAATCCGTACAAATCATCTCTCGGGTGTGCCGTTTTATTCCACACCTCTGGCGTGTCACCCCGCCTGAGTTTTATCTGCTGCTAATTTGAGCGGGCGGATGCAGCGGCATGCTCTGTCAACTTAAAGCCCCCCCCCCCCCCTTTTTTTCCAGCCCTCTTCAAAACACACACACGGGCCGATTAATGTCAAGGACTTTGACTAAACATGGCACATGCAGATTAAAGCCGCGTGTCCGCATGCACTTTCATGGGAGATTTTCACAGGTTGTCCTCTTAACCCCCCCCCCATGTAATCCCCCACCCTAATGGCTGTAATATTTACACTTAAAGCATAATCGCTTCAAGATTCATTTCCAAGGCCATATTTGGCGCTCGCTGGCCCTGACAGCCGATTCATCACAGCGTAAATGTGCGGAACCTCGCGCCCCCCTGCAGCAATCAATCAATACGCTCGTCATCCCAGATAGCCAAATTAATCACTGGGAAGTTTGCATAATGCCCCCGATGTACTTTGAGCTCCCCTCTTGGGATAGGCCGCACCCATTAGCTCACATTTGGGAACGTTTACCTTTGAAAACGGTTGGGGTAATCACGGGAATTCGTCAGGCCTCCCGCGCTTTCGCCTGATAACACAGAGATGATGTGGATGACCTGATTGGATACCTGTTTATTACTGACCAATAGGAGGGGATCGCTTGGTGAAAATGCGAACTAAATGACGTTTCGCACTATGCTTCTCTATGTACAATGCACAAAAAAAAAAAAAAAACATAAAAATTCATCAGGCCGTCCCATTCTATTGGCCCGTACTCAGAGATGGACAAATACCAATGCCAAGTCAGTACTTGCGATGATAGTCGATATTAAGATTGGTCACTCGCTTGGAGAGAAAATCCAACAAATGACTGAAATCAAATTCATAAAACTCCTAAAAATATATACAGTAAAATAGGTACAAATTCTGTATAAGTTTGTTTTTCTCAAGAGGGTTCCCAAAGCTTTGGAGTTATAGTATGAAATTATATGAAAATAAAAGAATTTTGCCATTTTCATTTCGAGCGCATCATTAATATAAAAAACAAAACAAAAAACATAATTGCCATCACCAGTACCTGTATCATAAAAAATGGCATGGTATTGGGCCGATACCTAGCATCTATACTTGCCAATCTGTAAAACTTGGAATACCAAATAAAAGTATTTCTTTCAAATAAACAAAAGTCATTCTACTAAATCAGAATAAGGCCCCTTTGGAAAGTTGTCCTGTGCAATAAATAAAAAAGCCACATCTGTCCACTAGATGTCACTAAATTGTTCTGCACTTATTGGTAAGCCAACCTTCTGTTTGTTTTTCTTTCTTTTGGTTGTAAATGTTTGGTTGGTATATTTAAACCCTTATTCTCTTTTGACTGTCAGGATGCTTAAAGTGACACATCAAACAAAAAGCAAAGCTTTAAAATGAGATTAATGCCATCTTTTTTTCTTATCCTTTACAGGAATATTTACTTACCTCGGCTGAATGATAATCCTTAATTAATAATACCTGCTTGTAATTTGACTCGTTTCTCTTAAGCTCCACTTTGAATTCAGCAGCACGCAGGCAGCTTTACCACATCATTTGGATTAGGCAAAAAAAAAATTAAAGCAATAGCTCTGCTTGTCTTATAAAGAAGAGACTAAATCGTGCTGTAATTGAATATGATATTATCTCTTACTAAATGATGTTTCCTTCAATGAATAATGAATACGGATTGTAATATTTTGTTCTTCTGTCACCTCTCTAAAGTGCTCTCAAAGACAGCAACCCAGGGCCGAGGACATTGGAAATTTCTCGCTTGTTGGTCTGTTTCATCCACAATTAATAACTTAAAAATGTTCTTTTTCAAAGTATGAATTATACATGAAAAATCATGAAGTCATCAAATCAACTATGAACATACATTTTTACTGCTGAAAAAACAACTATCTCTTTAAATAATATTTGATCCCTATGCAAATGTTAGTTTTTCATATCCTGTGCATACTATAAGTGCAGTGGATAGAAAAGTCTACACACTCTTGTTCAAAGTTTTGCATTTACAGTACATATGTGTGTATATATATATATATATATATATATATATATATATATATATATATATATATATATATATATATATATATATATATATATATATATATATACCAAACCCGCATTATTTGTTTTAAAACATCATTAATTTCATGAAAAAAAATGTTGTTTAGAGTACAATTATTCAATCCCAGGATTTTCTTTTTTTGACTTTCAACTGTCTAAAAATGGCTCTAAAATCAGCTGGTGGATTAAAAACTAACTATTTAAGGTTAAGTAAAGTAAGTAAAGTAATTACTTAGGGTACTAAAGTACTAGTAATCAATTATTTTAGGTATTCAAATACAAATATAATCAGTTAAAATAGTTAATTAAGAACCTAAAATAATTTATTTTCTGTATAAAGTGGTCCTTTACTTCATTACTTACCTACTTAAGGTAATCAATTACCTTTGTACTTATTTCATATAGTACCAGACATTTTTAGACACTCCTTTATCCAAACGTGAAAAAAAAAAGAAAAAAAGATATTAAGTAGAACTGGAATTGAATGTCTGGACTCTTTAAAAATAAATAAATCCTTAAAGTGATAGTGTGTAAGATTTAGACCGTTTTTCATGTCAAACAGCAGGAGGTGCTGCAGGTGCTGCATTTCCCATTGTCCGTAGCTATAACAAACATGGCCGCCTCCGGAGAAGTGCCACCCCCATGTAATATCACTAAATGACACCTAGACCTACGATTATATTTAAAACATACTGTGGGTCGTTAAGAACACATTTATTTGCAAGTTTTGGACATTTACAATCATTTAATTTATTCCTGTTTAAAAACGGTCTAAATCTTACACACTGTCCCTTTAAAATGTTTGGTGTCTTTGGGATTGAATGAGTTCATGTGGCATGATATAATGAAGGCTAGACTGGGAGCCTCATGTTTAATGCAGTTTTCTGCCAAGGTAACTGGCTAAGCATCACATGGAATGCTTTACCATACAAAGTCTGTCTAATGCAAATGTATCTGTTTTTTTCCAATATTTTCTTCTTTTTTTTTTGCAGTCGTTTGTGACCATCTGTTGGTTTGAAGCATCGAAGATGAAGGCTTCCCAACAGCTGGCGCCACGTCACATGTCCGAGTTAAGCACAACTCAAAGCGCGTGGAAAAACGGGAAATATACTTAATTGGCATGTGGCTATCATCTTTTATTCCGCTGCGCATTTGACTGGGTTTGTGTGCTGGGCCCTCCAGGGGTAGCGTGCGGCTAGCCAAGAAGATTCTATAGGAGTCGCAAAATGTGCGCCGGGCATTCCCGAGCGAGCCCTCACCTGCAGACGCACACAATAATGAAGGAAAGGAGTGGCGTCTCTGCTGCAAGTCGCGACTTGGGACGTTCCGCAGAGATGTCGGCGCCTCATCAATGACGAGTATGTTAAGCATATGAAAATTGTCAAATATTTGTTTAGGGAAAAAAAAAAACTGGAGGACTGCGTGGAAAAAGATTGCCATCTCACTTCATTAGGTACAATCGAATGCCAAAAGCAAAGAGCTGCATCAAAGTTGTCGATGCTTACTTAATATTTGCGTATTTACCAATTATTATATATGATTTTGTTATTATTCTAACATATGGATACAGGCCCATAGAATGGGACCGCAAGAAAAACAATGAAAAAAAAAATAAATAAATCAACCTTTACCACAAGTTGCAAAAATGTTCATATACAGTGTTCCCTCGCTGTAATGTGGTTCACTTTTCACTATTTCATGTATTCATTTATTTTAGGTCCAGTTCTTTACCCTACGGCAATAAAGGTTTGAACTTGAGAGTGTTTAACCAAAAAAATAAATAAAATAGTCAACAACAAAAAATGACATAGTGTATAACATGTAGATTAAATGAAAACCGTATCATAAAAGAAAAAAAACGTGTGTTTTGCCAATATCTACGTTAAAGCAAACCTTACCCCTAATCTGCAAAGTAGAGGTTTTTTTTTTTTTTTGCTTTTGTTCAATTTTTTTTTTCAATAATGTAAAAAATGTAATATTTTTAAATAATGAATATTACTATTTTTTTTACCTGGTCAACAAAAGAGGAGAAAGAATGCAAGAACAATAACCTGCAATAGAAAAACTTAAGGTTATAGATGAAAATCTGCAAGAGTGAAACTGTGATGTAGCAAGAGAACACTATGAAAACAAAACACAAAACGACCGAAAAAAATAAATAAATCACCCTTTTCTCCATAAATTTCAGTTCTCATGGATATTCAAGGTAACCCCAGTGGTAGATAGATAGATAGATAGATAGATAGATAGATACTTTATTCATCCCCGTAGTAAAAAAAGTATCTATCTATCTATCTATCGTAAGCGAGGGTATGGTAAGCGAGGGAACACTGTCATTTGGCGCCTATTCAAATATACTGTATTGGGGAAACAATAACAAATTAATCTTAAAGATTTTTAAAAAAAATTTGGTAAACATTTTGTCTACATGGAAAATGACGGAAATAAAATGCCTAACAACCCCCCCCCCCCCCCCCCCCCCCATGAAAAAAAAATTGTACACTTTGCTGAAGAATCTAAAAACTCATTGGACTGCATACATTGTGAAACCTAAGATTATCATTATTGTTATTTCTATTATAGGTATAGTTAGTTGGTTATAGCTGTAGTTATTTAGTTATTTTTAAGCTATTACTTGTTGTCATGTTAACACACACTTACTATGTTGTTATTCATATTTAATGGGGTATTTTGTACATCTTAGCGGCGAGGGTGTAGCCCAAACGGACACCAAGAACCAGAATAAACACGCCCGCACTTGTCAGCCAAGTCTACTGTGAGCTTTTCCCCTCCCGTTCGTCTTCGTCCTTCTCGTTCAGGTCGGGACAAAACGCACACTTGCCGTCGCCTCGCTCAAGTCAGCTGATACGCACCCAAAAAGGTAACGGGAATTTTGCAAAATCATACCAATGCTCATTTTCTGCATCGTACCATTTGAAATATTTGTTTGACTATGAAAGCGCGACATATCGTTGCAGCCAGGATGCAGACTGCAGAGGCCCTGTCCGCCACCCTCAGCACCAACAGGAACTGCGCCTTCGAAATCACCAACGTCAGCACCGTCTACTGCCTCATCAACCCCAAGTCAGTTCCCGTCCTTGACAAAAGTATTGGCTTCGTGAATTGATCAAAAACAGACTGGACACGACACGGGTGGGGCTTATGTAGACTTATGTATTGCGAATTCTGGCTCATTTTTGGGAGGGGACTATTGGTGCACAAGAAAAAGCCCATTCGAAATTGTTGATGTGTATTCCCAATACTTTTGCCCATCGCATATACAGTATTCAGCAATGTAGCATACACTATAGCTGTATCATGGGTATTTACCTTTTTATTGATTTATAATGATATCATACATATATATGTGTGTGTATATATGTGTGTATATATATATATATATATATATATATATATATATATATATATATATATATATATATATGTAGTTATAGTTATAGTTATTTGTGTGTGTGTGTGGGGCAATGAGCACCTATTCATCATGCAGCGACACAGTCACACACCCAGCGCCTCATTGCACATCGCGGGCAGGTATGCTCAATGTTGCTTAGAAGTGCACAGCAGCCCACGCCATCGATCAGCATCAGGTGTCTCTCATACACACGCTAAACTTTACCACTAAACTTGCCAAGAGCGTGTTGTGTTACCGTGTCATGTTTTTTTTTGTGTTATTCCTGCGGATTTAAATATCGGCCGTATTTTTACTTACAATAAATACCGTTAGCTAAAGGGTGGATGTCAGTTGGCTGTTAGCAGCCAGTGACTGTTGCAGCTAACAGTAGCTCGTGTGAGCTGAGGTTGTTACGGCATTATTTTTAATTTGTCACGTGTGACCCCCGAGCCCGAACAGGATAAGGACCCCGACCGACAATAGAGGGGTTGAGTTCAAAGAGTTTCTTATAACAGAAAGCGCACGTCTGGCGTGGTAAACAAGGGTGTCCAGAAAGGGAACGGGAAAGTACAAACAAAACTCACAAAGTACAAAATAAGATAGAGACGAGAACATCGAGGCGGAATCAGTCCAACTGAGAAAGAAGGCAACAAGGGGGCGGAGGCTGCAGGGGAGCGACTAGAAACAAAGTAACAACAGAAAACATTAAGCGAGCAAAATACAACTAGAGCAAAGTACCAACCAAAAGATCACTAGAAAGAAGGCAAGGGGCAGGAGATTTCATTGGGCGCAGAGAGCATGGCAAAGGAATAACCCAGCATCGCTCTCCTGTAGCGGCCAGCCTTAAAAAGACCCTGATGGGTAATGGGGAACAGGTGCGCAAGGCTGGTGACCCCGTCCCCTGGTGGCACAATTGAACTCTGCTTAAGCACCAAAAATACAGAGAACCCACAGAACAAACAGAAAGATGACACAATTAAAGAAGCGAGCAGACTGAACCACCGTCTGAGTTCATCCTTTTTCACGCACAGGAATCTTACAGAACATAGAGGATCATATAAAAGTTATCTTGTCTCCGCCTGATTCAGATTAAGAGTGATTAAGAGTGGCAAGGTATGGACCCTGGGTTGGAGAACACGGAAAGGTATTCCAATTGACTCGTTTATTAAATGCAGTCTTTTAGCATATACACACAATTATAAACTTGGTGAAAGATGGATGCTGCGCAAAAACAGAAAAAGGAAAAACGATCGTCACATTGGCGCTACGTTCACTGACCACTCACAATGTGGGAAATCAGAAACACACTTATCTTAACACGCAATCAATATAAAAATTATGGATATGAACACAAGAAAATATGAGGAATTGGTGCACATCCCGTATTTGGGAAATTAAGGTGATTAAAGTCGGGCTCCGGTCTTTTTTTTCCCGTGGCAGGGTGTACATGTCGAGCGGCTTCTGCCAGCACCCGCCGCAGCCCACCATCCGCAGCGGGCACACCGAGCTGTGCTCCTTCACCAAGGACGACCACACGGCCACCGGCGCCGTTGGCCTGCTGACCTACGACCTCTTCCACATGCAGGGCCGCACGTTCTCGCATCGCATGGCCGTCATGTTCTCGGTGCCCTACGACCATAACCTGTACAAAAACCGTCTGGCGGTGGGGATTTTTCCCGTCGCGCGCCCCTGCGACAAGAAGCTCTACGAAGACATGTACGAGGGCAAGGATAACAGCAACTTCAATCGGGCCGACGCCGACGGCTCCGGCCTGGTGTACGGCAACACCCAGGTGGACGTGAGGGCCACCATGTCCACAGTGGGCAAGGCCATTGTCAAAGTGGAGTTTTACGATCAGTTGAGTCGCTAGCGCTTTTGGCTCGCTCCAGAGTCCATGTGTTTTTTATTTGATATACGGTAATAAAGCACACTCAAATACATATCTTTGTTGCTGGCTTTATTATGGCACATCATTTCACTTATCAATTAAGAAACACGTAAATGTATATGGAGTGACATTAGGGTTAAATAACGACAACAAAATCCATATATATATTTTCCCAAAAGAAAAAAAAAACACCATGTATCTACAGCATTTTTTTCCAAAAAATTTAGGCAAAAACACACGTTTTTTTGGTTAAAACAACATTATGTAGTGAGGTTCTTTTTTGGCTGAAAACAACTATATATAGTTAGGCTTTTATCTGGGGAAAACATTCACGTAAAAACCTAAGTATGCGTATGTTTTACAGGATTTGAACCTTCTTCTGTCATCGTTACAAAGCGGTAGGCTTAACCTCTGGACTATTTAGGTACCATTTCTATTCAGCAACTATTCAGCAGAACCGCATATTGATGATCAAAATAATGTTTAAAAGAAAAGCAAAAAAATACCATGTATAGTAGGGCTTTTATTTGGGGAAAAATGACCATTCATAATAAAATAAATTAAAAATAAATATATATATATATATATATATATATATATATATATATATATATATATATATATATATATATATATATATATATATATATATATGGGGGGAAGCCTTACTATATACATTTTACATTAGTGTATATGGTCATTTTTGTAAAAGTTTCACTATGCAAAGTCTATTTTGTGGATAAAGGAGCCTTCCTATACATGATTGTTTTTTGGGGAAAAAAGCCTTATATATTTTTTTTTTTCATGTATTCATGGTCTAATAATGGACTATGTATAGTTAGGCTTTTATTTGAACGAAAAAGACCAATTATAGTCTGTGTGTGTAGGTATGTGTTTTTCTTTGGTAAAAATGAACATGTATAGTATTGCTTTTATTGGGGTGAAAACGACCAAAAAAATTTAAAAAATTATAATTTTTTGGGTTTCTTTTTTTTTTTGCAAAAAAAAACAACAATGTATATTGAGGCTTTTATTTGGGTGGACTTGACCATGTATAGTAAGGCTTTTATCGGGCAAAAATGACCATGTATTGTAAGGCTTTTAATTTTCCAAAAACCAGCCATGTATAGAAGGGCTTTTTTTCCGCAAAAAAATGCCTATCTATAATAAAGCCTTTATTTGGGCGTATAAAAACATGTATAGTAAGGCTTTTTTTTCCCCAAAAACATTCATGTGTTAAAAGGCTTTTTTTTTAACCAAAAAACATTGTATGGTAAGGCTTTCTGTTTGTGCAAAAATGGCCATGTACAATAAGGTTTTTATTTATTCATTTATTTTTTGGGGGTGAAAACGACCATGTAGAGTTAGGTTGTTTTTTTTTTTTTTCACCAAAAACAACTATGTATTGTAAGGCTTTTATTTGGGTGAAAACGACCATGTATAGGCTTTTTTTTGTTGTTGCAGAAAACAACCAAGGTAAGGCGTTTTAAGATATTCAAAACGACTCCCGAAAAGATAAAAAAAACGGAAAAGATTATGAATATTAAGGCTTTTTTTTTTTTTTTGGGGGGGGGGGGGGGGGGTGTAGACAATGGATTGTAAGGCTTTAAAAAAAACTTGGGTTTGAAGCAGGCTCTCCTGAAGGTCAGGCACACAATTACACCATTGTTATTCTTAAATATTATTTGTTCCTGACTAACTAACTTAAAAATAAGTGCTGATGTCAATGTATACTTTGCAAATCTGTCGACAGTGTGCGTAGCCCGAGCAAGTCCCAATCTGTGTGTGGAATGTGAGCTGAGTTTGTTTTGGGGTTTTTTGTTAAAGCTCTTGTATCTTTTACAACTATGGTCATGTGACCACCATGATTGATGGGGAACATGCACAAGTGGACAACAAGACCATTCTTTGTGCACAGTCAAGTTTGTACAGGAAAAAGACATTTTTATGTCCATTGGTAGCAATGTGACAAGTGACAAAATATGTTGGGGTGGGTTTTTTTCGACAATTCAACAATTTCTGTTTATTAGATTACTTACCAGATTCACTAATACTGTCCTATGCATAGTAATGAATCTTCTGTTCACTTCCTCTAGCACAATTGCATTTCACATAGATAGAGCAAATAATAAAGTAGGCCATACAAATAGTCGGTGATAATGAAGCACTAAAAATAGACTCACATTATGAACATATTATGAGTAGATTGAGTGGAAGAAAACTACATATGAGGATGATAGTGCAAATATAATTCCTACATATATATATATATATATATATATATATATATATATATATATATATATATATATATATATATATATATATATATATATATATATATATATATATATATATATATTTACATAAATATTATTCATCATTCATCACTCATATTGTTCAGCCGCCATTCATTCGTTCATTGTGTAATCTCTTGTGAACATTTGTTTTCGCTCTTTGTTTTTTTTTTTTTTTTTACTCCCTAGAGCTACCCTACTATGCCCCAGTGTCCTTAAAAGAGGACATCCTGGTCTTTCCAATGATGACTCATATGTGTGGGTATGAGGCAACTCACTTTGTTGTCTTGCTAAGACAAAATGGACACCACAGTGGACACAAATGAATAGGCTGTCTTTCAGGAGGATATGACCAAAAAAGCAAAAAATTACAGTAAAAGTACAGTAAGATTTTTGTCTTGTTTTATTTTTACAGAATGTGTAGTAAGGCTTTTTTCAGTAAGTGTATTTTTTTTCACAAAAAGGTAACCATTTAAAGTAAGGCTTTTCATGAAGAGTAAAAAGGACCATTTATACTGCTGCAATGTGTATTTTTTTTTGTTTTGTTTTTATCTTTTGTTTTTTTTAAATAACCCTTTATAGTAAGGTATTATTTTGTTTTGGTTTTTCTCCAAAAAGTATCCATTTATTGTGAGGCTTTTTTATGAAAAGTAAAAAAGACCATGTATATTAAGATGGATTTTTTTAAACAAGCATGTATAGTTGTTTTTAACAACTATTAGGTCAGAGGTTTTTTGTTTTGTTTTTGTTTTTAGTACTATTTATACAAAGGTGTTTTTTTTTAAATAACCATTCAATAGTAAGGCTTTTTAGAAAAAGTAAAAAAAAAAAAAATGTTTTTTGTATGTATATTAAGGCATTTTTAAAAAAAAACAAAAACAAAAAATGCATAGTGAGGTGAAAACCATGTATAACAGGGATGTCCAAAGTGGGTACTCGAGGGCCGCTGTCCTGCATGTTTTCCAGGTTTCTCTTCCTGACACACCTGATTCAAATGATCAGGATCGTTATCAGGTTCCCGCTGAGCATGCTGATGAGCTGATCATTTGAATCAGGTGTGTCAGGAAAAGAAACCTGGAAAACATGTAGGACAGCGGCCCTCCAGGACCGACTTTGGACAACCCTGATGTATAATAACGTATTATTATCTTTTTTTTTTTTTTTGGGCCAGTAGTTTACATGACAGAAATAAAACAGAGGACATTTGATGGAAAATACGCCTAGAGACACCACTATAAATGTAGTTACGTCTTTATTTTTTCATCCCAATATGCTTTGCGTTGGTTCGGGTGTACTCGGCTGGAAAAAAATATCGGTAGCACTGCTTTAGGTGATTTAGCAGCAAGCCGTCGGAAAAGACAAAATGGAATAGTTTTCCTCTTATGTCTCCCGACAAAAAAAAAATTCCATAGCATGAGTAAAGCGGCTCCAGACATGTGTCCCGACTCGCCTCTGTTTGCTTCTGTTGCACAAGACCAAGAAAAAAAAAGTGTCAAGTAGGGACAAAATAAGCCTGAAGGATGGATAACAGGATAGATTTATTTGCTTACAGTAAAACAAAGAGTACAAACATGGGTGCGGTGCGAATATATTTGATGTCATTACGTTGCTAACGGGGAGGTGGGTTACGGATGACTGATTGAAGGCTGGACACGTTCTTGCTCAAAAGGGTGTTGTCCTACCTTTAGAAAAAAAAAAGAGAAAGAAAAAAACTCCTCCTCCTTTGCATTTCTACCATCTTTCCTCACTTTGGAACTTGAGAGCCTCGGAGCAGGTAAGTGTGTTTTTGATTTCTATTTCGTCGACGTGGAAGCAAATTTCAAAGCGTTAGCATGATTTATATAAGCGAGTTGTAATCGAAAAGGTACGGCAGCTAATTAGGCCGCCGACAGTCAGACTTCACACATCTCATTAGCCGGCCCGAATCCATCATTTATAAGGGCGGCGGTTCTACCTGTGTCTGGGAAGGTCAGCCGAATGCCACGCGGGCCCGGGATAGGTCAGCGCCGCGTTTGACACGGAATCTTTCCCGTGATTGGGGTGAAGGAGGGAGGGAAGCGCTAATTCCGGCACTTGTTTTTTTTTGGGGGGGGGGGGCGCAGCCGACATGACGGAGTCCGCCGAAGCCGTGGCCGCCGACGTGGCCAGCAGGAGGAGCGTGACCATCGAGATCACCAATCTGACCAACAATTACTGCCTCATTAACCCCAAGTAAGAGCACGGGCACATCAAAAATCAATAATCACATTTCTGCCTTAAGAAGATCTGAAAAATATACGTCATATTCATAAGCAAATGTACATTTGTATGTTTGTGTGGGGTAAAGCCCTAATTTTCTTCATGGTAAATTGTTCTTTTGAACCCCACTAGTCTCAAAATAGCTTTATGATAAATATTGCATTAGTGGAATATCAATGAAGTTTGTATACATCCCAGGGGGTGGCCATTTTGCCACTTTCTGTCAACAGAAAATGACATCATGGTTGCTCAACAACCAATGACCCATAAATAGTAAGGGCTTTATTTTTAATGACCAGGTATAGTAAGGTGTAGGGTTATTTTTCCCCCTCAAAATGAACATTGTAATAGGGCTTAAAAAAAAAAAAACATGTATAGTAAGGTGTATTTTCCCCCCCAAAATGAATAGGTAGGCATTTTGGCATTTTATACTGCAAAAAATAACACGTCTAGTAGAGCTCTATTTTTTTTCTTATTTTATATTTCCCCCTAAAAATGTCCATATAGAGTAAAGTATTTTTATATATTTTAGCAAAAGTAAGTAAGGTGTTTTTTCCCCAAAAGGAATAGTAAGGCATTTTATACCGCAAAAAAAGTACCACATATAGTAAAGCTCTATTTTTTTATTTTAATATTTAAAAAACCAAACAGAAAGATTAAGGCATTTTATTCATTTTATTAAAAATAAAGGATTTTTTTTTAAATATGACTGCCATATTTTTTTCCCAAAAAGGCACATGTATAGTAAGACTTGTTTTTTTTCGAAAAAAAAACAAAAACAAAACTCCCGTATATGTATAGGATATGTATAGGTAAACTGACTATACTGAAGCTTTTATATAAACATGTAAAGTAAGGTGTTTTTTTTCTAGCCAAAATGAAAATGTATGATAAAGTTTTTTTTTTTAAACAAGAATAGCAAGGTATTTTTCCCCCAAAATGCATAGTAAGGCATTTCAAAAAAGTACCACATCTAGTAGAGCTTTTTTTTTTTTTTTTTAATATTTCCCCCAAAAACAACCGGCTAGAGTAAGGCCTTTTATTCATTTTAGCAATAAGAGGACTTTTTTTTTATATGAGCATGTACAGTAAGACTTTAAAAAAAAAAAAACTCCCACATATGTATGAGATGATTTCTCTCCAAGAAATTGACGATGTATACTGATTTTTTTTTTTTTAATGACCAGAAGGTCAACCCCATATATTCCATATATATTTCTATATGGCAATATGTTTTTGGGAGGCCCACGAGTCTAAACAAAGCATTCTGATGAATTTGTGGAATATAAATAATATAAATAATAATAATGTGTTCATCAGAGGGTGAGGCTATTTTGCCATTTTATATCAACTGGAAATTACATGACGGACACCCAAAGGAGAAGAACTTTGTGAATGTAGCGTTATGGTAATGAGGCTTGCAAAGTGTACCGTAGCGTCATGTTTAAATCATTGCATTCTCTTAGTCCACCACTAGATGGCACTAAACTTTACACACTATAGAGGCAGATTTTAACTGTGAGCAAATCAACAGCGCCTCTGCTGGTTGTAGCCAAGTAGTGCACTATATTTGATCAAAATTTCCAGGGGAAAAAAAAAAGGGGGGAAACAGTTGCATCAATTAACGTCCAGCCGGCACTCGACAGGGTGCACCTGGAGAACGGCGAGGTGTACAACCCGCCTCAGCCCACGGTGCGCCCCCTGAAGACCGAGGTGTGCACCTTCACTAAGACCAGCAGCAAAGCCACGGGCAGCGTGGGCGTCCTGACCTACGACCTCTTCGAGAGGTCCCAGAAGGACTTCATCGAGACGGTGGCCGTCATGTTCTCCGTGCCGTGGGACTACAACCTGTACAGCAACTGGTACGCCGTGGGCATCTACAAGAAGGGGCGCAAGTGCGACGAGGCCCTCTTCAAGGAGATGTACAACGAGAAGAAGCAGCTGGAGCACGGCTTCGTGCGCGAGAAGGCCAGCGGCACGGGCATCAACTACGTGGGCAACTACCTGGACATCAAAGCCACCATGGGCCCGCTGGGAAAAGCCATCATGAAGGTGGAGCTCTGGGATAAGCTCTTCACATAATTGCCTCGGCGTGCCGTCCACACCTGTGCTTCGCAACTTTGTTTTCGATGATAATGAACTGTGGAACGACATTCGGCAACTCCAGAAGCTTGGTCGCGTGGCATCATCTTTTTTTTCTGCCTCGTATGACGGAAAATAACTGATGATTGATAATGAATGGCACAGTTGTATCAAACTTAACAAAATAAAGGCAAAAAATGTACTACAAAGGAGTCATTCTAACCCAATTCGGCAAACGTTTGCTCCGTGTTCCAATTCATTTGCTCTTCATTTGAAAATTAATCTGTACTGTTCCTGTCACGGTATTAAAAAGCACTCAAATAGATTTGCTCGTACCTGCAGAAACTTAAAGATTTTTATCTCTCACACACACACACATACCTTAAAGTACCTTCTCAACCTTTGTACCACCTATGATTTTTTTTTTTTTTTCCCAGCAAAGTTTCCCCTAAGCAGCGCAAAACTTTTTTTGCTTGGGAAAATAAAAGAAAAATACTTAAAACGGAATTATGTACAATCTGCATCTGATTTATTGAACTTTGTAGTGGCATCGCTAGCTTTATTTTTTCAGCAATTCAAAGAAAAAAACAAAAAAACAAATCATGTAACATCATCATTTTTATTTGCAACTCGTTTGACAGAAAATTGTGTGATTAATGGCAATATGCATTTGTATAAAACCCACCAAAATAAAGGAATATTATTTTGCAAATCAGTCACACGATTTAGCAATAACTTTCTTCATGTTCAAATCAATTTGCTCTTAATCTGAAAAGAATAATTAAAAAGTATTCAGATTTGCGGATACTTGCAAAAACCCTGTTAAAATTTCACACACACATCAATGCACACCCACACGCGCACACACACACCATGAAATGCCTACGCATATGGTTCTCAAACTTTTTTTAATAATATACCATGAAATACTACATCTACTATAAAATACGTATTGAAATAATTTTTCAGTGCAAAGCTTTCGTTTAAAACATTTTTCCTTAAGTTTCTTTATTGTTTCCTTAAAACTAAGTGCTGGGCCACCTGTGTCTGATTTATTAAACATAAATCATGAAGCATCATCTTTTTAATTTCTGAATCGTTTGACAGAAAATTGTGTCATTAATGACAATGTGCCTCAGAATAAAATTCACCAAAATCAAGACATCCAATGTCTTACAAGCGAGTCATGAGAATATTTAATAAGTTGCTTCATGTTCCAATCAATTTGCTTTTATTCGAAAAGAAAAATGTTGTGTCTTTGTCACAGCATCATAAACTATTAAAGGAATAGTCTGCCTATTTAGTCATTTTAGTCAGTAAAAATTAAACATAAAAATAAAATAATGAATGAATAAATATAAAAATTAAAAAATAAAACATTTTGTCCATAGTGAAAATATTTTCAATTTTAAATATATATATAAACAGCTAATGGGTATTCAGGACTCCTATAAAAAAAAGTAAAAAGTAAAAAAATTAAAAAAGAATAAAAATGTTTTTGGAAGTGAATGAGCTACATTGATGAGAAATTAGTTGTCATGTACAATTAATACCTTTAAAAACATATTTTATAACTTGCTGGCCACTGAAAAGACAAAGCTCAGGTCACGACCAATAAGGGCTCAGCTTTTAAATATCACATGCCCAAAAGGTGTGCCATGATTTGTCATTACCCGAGCCTTCAGCAGAGTGGAAATTGTGTTTTACAGGTATTAGCTGCATATAAAAAATAATTTGATCGAATTACAGCAAACTATTTTTTATTTGGAGAAATGGCTAAAACAAGAGGACTATCCCTTTAAATGGCATTTGCTGATACCTGCAGAAACCCCGTTAAAATCTCACATAGCCGCCGAAGTGGCTTCACATACCCCAAGGCGCAGGTGTGGCCCCTGAAATGCTAATTATGACTTCAAGTTTGTGGCGAAAATAGAAACCATTAACTACAATATGGCCCGTGATAAAAATAAGTTTGATCCCCCTGCGAGGAGCTACTCGTACCCTCATTCGAGAAGCACAGATCTATGCACGCACTTTAACAGATGCATTGTGTCCGACGCGTGCCTTTTCTCCTTCGATAAATCTGCTTAAGATCAGAGTTGAGTGTGTTCATACATCCAATCCCGGCAGGCTTTTAAAAGCCCACGTCTTGTTCAATAGCGCCCCGTTCAACAATGACATCTTCAGAAATGGAAATGAAAGAAGGACTCAGCAGGAAGACGAGGGCAGATTGCCGAATAAAAGCCCGTGTGTGTATTTACCTTGACACCGTACCCGCGTGAGCAAAATAGACTCTTTTTTTTTTTTTCTTCGTCAAAGCGGTTTGTCTGTTGATTGACTGGATGTGGGGAAAAAAAAAATGCCGGAAAATCTGATTAAAATTCATGAATGCAAAACGGCCTTTTTGATGGCGGCGAACATGTGTGTTTGTAGAGAACTTAAAAAAAAACCAACAACAACACTTTGAAGCAAGCATGTTTTGCCGGCACACACACGCACCCAATGCGACAACAGCCGACATACAACATACTTACACGAAGCATGCAAACCAGCGTTTTTTTATGAATATTTTGAGAACATATACAGTAAATTACGCACTCTACACACACACAAATGCTGGGTTGTTGAAAACAAATCTAAACAAATACACATGGTTGAATATTTGGACTCTTAAAAAAAAAAGAACGTAAAAATACGTCTTTGGGATTGAATGAGTTGAATTGTATACACTTAACTCTAACTAATGCCGCACTTAGACAAATCCCAAGCCAAACATCAAATAACCTTCAAACTTTATTTTCTGGCCAACTTTTGAGGTGTAAAAATGCACTTCCTCCAGAATGTGTCAAGGCAGCGCCGTGTAGTCGCCGCCGCTAACCTCACACAAACGTGATGTATGGTCTTGTCATTTAGGCGACAGGGACAGTCATCTTTTTATTGATTATCTGTTTTCGTTTGGAGAATCACGCTGCCACAGAGGGGCCCGATTACATAAGTCCTTTTCTTTTTTCTTTTTTTTTTTTGTCAAGATTGCTCTAAACGGAGCTAATATGGACAGTTTCAGGTGGCAGAAAAAGTGATTGCGCAACACCGGCGTGAACTGAGGCAATGACAAAAAAAAAAAAACGTGTTAGGAGATATACTCCAAAACGTTTGGAACTATCAAAATGAATCCGTAAGAAAAGACGATGTAACTGACGTAAGACCGAGAAGATGGTGGGGCTTGTGGAAGGCGTTTTCTCATGTAGAAAATGTTTGTATGTCTTTGCTATGTCGGTCCCCAAATGGTCCCCGCGCTGCAGATTGGACACACCTGGCCTATACATTTATAAAAATATTGATTTGCAAGTTCACTTTTCATCCAAAATATTGACTTTGCATTGGCACTTTCAGGGATCCTCAGAAAATATGTTTAGGCCTCTGCTCAGTCCGAATACAGAAATATTTACTCCAATCGATGACGTCACACGCGTTTCTTATGTTTGCTTTCTTTGTCAACACAAAGAACCTTTCATATAATCTTGAACGTGCGCGCGCGAAGAGCATCTGAGTGTGGGCAGCTGACACATGCACTTGCACTCACACAGATGGGAAGTTACATCCAATGAATATTATGCACACATTGTGTTTATATTTATCGCCTACGTACTGTATAAGAGAACAGAATTTCTTTGCTTATTACTTAAGAAGCTCAGCATTGGTGAGATTTCAACCGCTGCCGTTTTCCTATATGCTATAGATCCCATGTGAATGAAAATCCACCTCATGTGTGATATTAGCGGTGGAAGGGTGAAGGATTTGAACACACGAGCACGTCTTTTTAGGATATAATAGTCAGCCGATCCCAGCAAATAAGCACTTAAGCCTCTAGTGGAACCTGCCGCTAGGCAAATAATTGCAAGGAAATGCCACCTGCTACAATATTGCACTTTTGTTTTGAAGAACAGCCAACGTGAATGTGGGATTGTACAGTGTCACCGCACTTGCAATAGAATAAATATATATATATATATATATATATATATATATATATATATATATATATATATATATATATATATATATATATATATATATATATATATATATATATATATATATATATATATATTTCTTAATAACAAATGCTTGACATATTGGACTTGATGTTTGGAATCGAAAGAAAGGCGATATCATAAAGCTCTCAAATACTGCCATCTAGAGGCCGTAGTGGTTTATCAAACATGTGTCAAGATTCAAGAGTTTTATTGTCATATGTATAGTATTATTATACCACACGATGAAATTCTTATTCTGTTCACTTCCCCGAGCGGCAGACTACATTCCACGATCGAGCAATAAATAAATAGCAATAATAATAGCAATAAAACAACAACAGAAGTAATGGTGCTTATAACAAAGTGAAAATATCATCTAGTGCAAAATATTATTTATGCATGCAGTAAGAGGCAGATTAGTGTGTGAGGGATTTGTTAAGAATCCGGATGGCTTGTGGGTAGAAGCTGTTGAAGCTATGTTCAAATATTTCCATGGATATTTATAGTGTACTGTTTAACGAACAAATCGTGTTGGTAGAAGGTAAAACCTGCTTTTTCTTGTGAAAACTTTTTTTTTTTTAATTTAACCATGAGCATTACGTTTTCTTACTTTGCTTTATTTTTCTCGTTAGTATTTTTTGCAGTATTTTATGACTAGATTATGTTTTTTTTTTTTTTTTTTTTTTTTTTTTTTTTTAACGTTATCACAGATAATCCCTCTCTCGGGAGTTATGCTCCCAGAAATACCCGCAGCAACCCCAAATCTATTAAGTAGAGAGTTATCTTTTGCGCGCGCGCGCGTGTGTGTGTGTGTGTGTGTGTGTGTGTGTGGGGGGGGGGGGGGGGGGGGGGGGGTACAGAAATTGATATTTTTATTGGTATTGGTATATATTTATCCGGTATCACTTCGAAGGAGGAAAAAATATCCTAAAAAACAAAACAAAACCAAACAGATAAACATG